>NW_028274810.1:51103064-53503064 GCF_037043125.1 Eumetopias jubatus
CCCTCTCTCTCTCTTAAGGTCAACTGATTAGTAATCTCAATTACCTCTGTAAAAATCCCATTCCTGTATAACATAATATAATCAGAGAGTATCACCAGAGGGCAGAGATCAAGGAACTAGCTTAGAATACTGCCAGAATACTTAGAATTCTGTCCAAATTTTTTTCTTCTTATGAGGACACAAGTTATTAGAGTCCATGCTAATCCAGTATGACCTCATCTTAACTTGATTACATTTACAAATAAGGTTACATTCATATATTTTAGGTAAACATGAATTTAGGGGGAAACTATTCAATCCATTATATTATCCTTACATGAATTTCAGTTTCACTCCATTAAACAAAAACCACATCCACAAATCTTTTTGAGGGATCTCTTCTCTATCTTTGGTGTCTGCTCAGATGGCTTAGGGACAATGCCCCTAAGCTTCTGAGAGACTCTCTGGTTTGATTGATGGGACCTAGGCATCACACCCTTAAGCTCCTAGAAAAGCCAAACTATCACTGAATACTTTCTGTCTTCTGTCTGGTCTTTCTGTTGTTCCCACAAAAAGCTGGGTAGTCACATAGCCCTCTATGCCATGTTGTCAGAAGCCACTTTTGACATTTAGAATCTTTTACCATCTGAAACTTTTCAAAATCATCCAGTCCTGAATCTTTTATGTACACCAGGTTTTTTCCCTCACATTTATTTCTTTTTTCAATAAGGAATGCACTTGTGATAAGCACAGGGTGATGTATGAAACTGTTGAATTATTATCCTGAACACCTAAAACTAATATAACACTGTATGTTAACTGACTGTAATTAAAATAAAAGCTTAAAAATAAATAATTTCTTTTTTTCTTGCATTTTAGTATAAGCAGCAAGATGAAGCACATCACCTCCTTCAACACTTTGCTTAGAAACTCCCCTAGCTATATATCCCAGTTTGTTACTAATTCTGCTTTTGACATAACTGCAGGTGACAATTTTTCTAAGCTTTCTGCCACCATGTAAGGATTTTCCTCCTTCCTCCAGTTCCAATAACATGTTTTGCACTTCCTTCTGAGTCCTCACCAGTAGTGTTCTTAAATCCCATATTCCTAATAACAGTCTGTTCATGGTGATTTAGGCTTTCTCTAAAACTATTTAAGTTTTCTCTATAATGCTCAATTCCTTCTGAGCTTTCACCAGCTGTATCTTCAGTGTCCACATTTCTGCTAACAGTCTGTTCTAGGCAATTTTTGGTTTCTTCTACCACCATATTCCTCAAAATTCTTCCAGCCTCCAGCTACCACCTGATTCCAAAGCTACTTCCAGGCTTTAGATATTTGTTATTGTAGGGCAGTACCTCACTTCCTGGTACCCAAATCTGTATTAGTCTTTTATTACTACATAACTACCACAAACCTAGCAGCTATAAACAACATATACTTATCATTGCACAGTTTCTGTGGGTCAGGAGTCTGGCTTAGATCCATCTTAGCCATGTCCTCTGCTTAGTATCTCCAGGCTGAAATCAAGGTGTTGGCCTAGCTGGAGGCTCTGTATGGCAATTTGCTTTCAAGTTCATTCACATCATTGGAAGAGTCCAGTTCTTTCTTGTTGTAGGACCAGGTCTCCATTCACTTTCAACTCCTAGATGTCACTCACATTCTTCAACTTGTGGATCCCTCCACCTTCAAGCTAGGAATGTTGGCTGGAATGTTGAATTCCTCCCTTGTTTTAAACCTCTGAATTCTGCTTCTTCAACTAGGGAGAGAAAACTTTGCTTTGAAAGGGTTAGGCCCACCTGAATAATCTCCTTATTTTAAGGTCAACTGATTAGTAACTTAATTACCTCTGTAAAATCCCTTTTTCTAAGTAACATCAGAAATCACAGGAATAACCCCAGAGTGGGTAGATCATGGGAGCCATCTTGGAATTCTACCTATTACATATTCTTGCAGTGAAAACTCTGCAGAATTCTGCCTATTACATATCCTTGCAGTGACTCTGAGTTTTCATTTCTCTCTGCTTTTTCATTTTGCACAATTAAAAAAAATATGTGACTTTGCAATCAGGAAAAATACAAAATGATACCACTATTAGCTTAATTAAATCACTGTGGTCTTATAGAACCTTGGAGCTATCTGCTCATCTATTTGCAATGATTACAAATGCATGAAGTACTTATTGCAAAAGACAGAATGGTCAATTTCCTGAAAGCTGGTCCTGCTATGTTGCAAGATTTTCCCGCAAATACATGCACACATACACATTTCTTTTTTTTTTTTTAAGATTTTATTTATTTATTTGAGAGAGAGAGAATGAGAGAGAGAGAAAGCACATGGCGGGGGAGGGTCAGAGGGAGAAGCAGACTCCCTGCCGAGCAGGGAGCCCGATGCAGCACTCGATCCCGGGACTCCAGGATCATGACCTGAGCCGAAGGCAGTCGCTTAACCAACTGAGCTACCCAGGCACCCCCACATCCACGTTTCTAATAAATAGACTTATTGTTATTGAGAATAGGTGGTTTAAAGTTGTGCCCGTCTTCTCACTCTACCTATTTTCATAGTAAAAGAAATCAAAATGCTGAGGTCCCATTAGGTATAGCCAACTAGCTGCTTTGACTGAAACAGCAGAGCAGGATTGCATAATGCAGTTGGTTTTCAGCTTCCACACTCATTTGCCAAATGTTTATGAACTCCCACTACGTGCCAAGCGCTTGGGTACAAAGATACAGATGGTACACCGTGAACTCAAATGAAGAGCTCAAAATTTCTCATTTTGTCCAATAGGCAAGTTTCTTACTTCACTTAAATATTTATACTTTAAATATTAACTACCAAATTTTGGAGGGTATTTGAGATATCCTAAAAATGTTTTCAAAATCAAACAAAAAGACACCTGCATTCCAACCAATTTCCTACTTCTTAAAAAGCTGAAGTTAAAAAAAAAAAGGGGGATTTGGCAAATTGCAATTTTTCTTCCAACTTGACCTTTGGTCAGTATCTTCTGGGCTATTTTGACAAATAAGAATCAGGCAAAAGACTAAAGTTGCATGCTTTTGAGGTCACATACCTTTAAGATCACATCTTTTTGTCATCATCACCTATTCTTTGGAAACATATAGTAATTACCCCCAAATGCCATTTACTTTGAAAAGACCGTCTTGGCTTAAACTTAGCCCAACCCAGCCAAACCTCCAAATCAACCCAGCAGCAACTCTGGCAGACCTTGGAGAAATGGAACACCAGGCTGTTCATGGGCTGTTTCCACTACAGCATACTGCATTTTATAGGGGAAAGATGATTAGTCATTTAGTAGGTCTACCCTTGAGCCGTGAAACATTACAATGCAGCCTGGCATTTTAACATAACTTCAAATTTCTTGGCTAAATAAATTCCTAACCTTTACATTCAGTTGCTATTCTCCACCTGCTTACAATTACTCATTCTGCACTGCAACTCTCCTCACCAGAATTGGAGCAGGTGGGAGGGGACTACAAAGAAAATCCCAAACAAGTTCAGTGGGTCCTGGAGCTGAGGGCAGGCAAGGAGAAAAAGCCCAGTCTGACAAATAGCAGTTCTTTCTCTATTCCTCTTTCCTATTCCCTATGCCCCATTTAACTGTCTTCCATTAGCTTCCTTCCCTTTCCTTATCTGAGAGATCTTCCTTGCCACCATTAATTCTCAAAAGCTGCCCAAATATCCCCAACTTCTCATCCTTCTGCTAATACTGGCCCTACAAGTACTAAACACAGTCATGCTGTGCTTCTAAGGGCTAAAAGTTAAAAGTCACATTTACCAAGTACCTCTTAGGTATCAGGCCCAGAGCTAGGCTGTGGGGATAAGACAGGGAACAAGACCTTGTCTCTCCGTTCAAGGAGATGGAGGAAACAGTCACGTACACAGGGTCCACAATGCATTAAGCTTTTATGCGAGAGCATGGAGGAAGTGTGGATTTATCCTGAATTGATGCACTAAGGGAGGTTACATTTTAACAACCCTTCAACAAAACCCTATATGCTAAAACAAAGAAAAAAGCAAACAAACACTATCAGTCAAACCTAATCAAGTACAAGACAACAAGAATTTTCCAAGGATATCTGGGTATGCATTGAATTTGGGGGTAGAACTGCTTTCTAGGGAAGAGTAGAAGAAGTATATTTCTAGAAAGACGTATGTATATCAGAAGAAAGGGAGGTCAGGTTTGTAAAAGAGGTACATTGCAGGAGATTTCAGGACATACTACATATCTGTTTATCTTGGTAAATTGTTTGCTCAGAGAGAAGAAGGAAGTATGAAAAGAGCTTAGTTCACAACTACGGGAGGCAGGACATGAATCCATGCATTTTTTAAATGCTTATCTTGGCTAAGAACAATGCAGTGAGACCTCTTTGCAAGTCAGTAAGTAGAATCATAGAGAAAGAATTGGTGAGACCTAGAGGTCATCCTCTTACCCAACATCTTTGTAAAACATTTGAAAAACAATTTGACATTCCCTTGCAATGTTATAAAGACTGCTCTTTATAACATTATTATATGTCCTTCCCATGGAAAGTTCTCCCCAATCTTTTCATTACTAACCACCAAAGACACATATTTGCAACCTAATTCTAGGGTTGAAGGCCATGAGCTTGAAAGACCATTTTTAAAGCTGCATGTTTCAACCTATAATAAAAATGTTTTTTAAAAATGGGCTAGAAATAGCACAGATCCTACAAAGGGTGTGGCAACCCAGGCCAACTGGGGGATGCAGGAATAGGGCAAGAGGAAACTTCAACGTTTCCTCTGGAGTCCGGCCTCTCTTCATTCCTCTTTTAGTCATTCCTTGTTCAGTAATGAAATATTTATTATGAACTTTTCCATGCCAGCCATTGTACTATGTACTTGGGATGTATAGATGAATCAACAATTCAACTCAGCCCCTCAAGATATTCTTCTTCATCTAAGGTTGAGAACCGGGAGGTAAATGATTATAATACAGTATGAGGAAGATAAACACCAAGATGGGCACCAAGTCCCAAGGCATACAAAGGAGAGTGTGCCTCATTAAGGTGAAGGCAAGCTTCTTGGAAGAAAGAACATTTGAGTTGAATCTTAACGGTGGAAAATGATTTCCCCAGGTGGAAGAGAGACATGATGGAAGGGAGAAGTATTTACAAAGGTCTAGAGACAGGACACCTCATGAAGTGCTGGGAAACAAGAATAATCAGAACACCTCCCTTCTTTCCCACCAACTTCATACCACTAATGATGATGGTGGTGATTTTAACTGTCTTATAACTCAATTCAGGCTGGTATGAACTCATAGGTCCCATTGGGAGTCTACCAGCCACAAAGAACCAACCCTGTGTATGAATTACCTCTTTGTACAGGCTTTGCTGTTCTTGAGGTGTGCTTCCACGATGGATCTGTGGGCTGGTTGAAAGTGACCATCCACCACTGGGAAGGACCAACTGACCCTAGCTTTGCCCTTTGGTAAGCCATAAGGAACAGAATTCTAAGCATCCTGAAGGTTGTCTAGCTGTTGTGTCTGCCTCCCAGATTCCCAGCAAAGACCAGAAGATCCCATGGCTGGTAAGGAAGATCCCAGAAACTGGGCTTTCTCTGGGCTTTGAGGAGGAAGGACCTTTAACCATGTCCTCTGGAGAGTGTAATTCCACCTCACACCGGCAGGAGTCACAAGAGAATACCCAATGTGCCACAAATTCTCCAACTGCGAAGGAAAAAGGGAGAAGAAATGTAATTTAAGTTCTTAGAAAGTAGGGCAAAATTTCATTACAACATTTAAAAAGACAAAACAAAACAAAGCAAACACCTTGCATATGCATAATGTAGCATGGCCTATGATTAAATTGGCTCCTTTGGTCTGCTTCTGTGCCAGGAACTTTCATGTGCATTATTACGGACCATAGAAATGGCAAATGTTGATATTAATCTGTTTATTAGTCATTAACTTATCTAGAGAGTTAAAAAATTTTACGGTTTTAAACAGCTTCATTTACATATAATTTACACATCAGAAGATTCACTCCCCCCCAAAATTTGCCTCATATTAAATGTATAATTCAATGAGTGTCAGTAAAATTAAATTTAGAGTCATCACCACAATCCCATTTTAGAACATTCCCATCACCCCAAGAAGATTCCCTGCTGCCTACTTGCAGCCAAACCACTTTTCCACCTCCAGCCTGAGGCAATCACTAATCAACTTGCTGTCTCTATAGGTCTGCCTTTTCTGGACATTTGATGTAAATGGAACCTATAATGATAGGTCCTTTGCATCTGGCTTTTTTCAATCAGCATAATGTTTTTGAGGTTCATCCATGTTGTAGTAGGTATCAGCAGTTCATACCCTTTTATTGCTGCATAATATTTCATTATATGGATGTTATGGACATATCACATTCTATCATAAATAATTTTGTCTTGAATTCTATTTTACTTGATATTATTAGAGCCACTATGACTTATTTATGGTTACTGTTTGCATGATACACACACAGATAAATGGACACATATACATTTTTAAAATCTGTATTTTTAAAAGTTCTAGATTAATAGAAAAATTACAAAGATATTAAGTACAGCATTTCCATATAACTCACATTCATTTTCCCCTATCTTACATTAGTATGGTACATTTGTTAAAATTAACAAACCAATATTGAAACAGTATTACTAATTACAGTCCATTCCTCAATCAGATTTCCTCAGTTTTTCTCTAATATCCTTTTTCCAATGCCAGATCCCATCCAGGATGCCACATTACATTTGTTCATCATATCTACTTAGGCTCCCCTTGACCACGAGAGTTTCTCAGACTTGCCTTTTTTTTTTTTTTTTTAAGATTTTATTTATTTGAGAGAGAGAGAGTGCACATGAGAGGGGGGAGGGTCAGAGGGAGAAGCAGACTCCCCGCCAAGGGAGCCCGATGCGGGACTCGATCCAGGGACCCCAGGATCATGACCTGAGCCAAAGGCAGTCGCTTAACAGACTGAGCCATCCAAGTGCCCAGACTTGCCTTGTTTTTGATGACTTTGACATATCTGAGGAATACTAGTCAGGTACTTTGTGTAATGGCCCTCCATTATTATGTTTTTCTTAGGATTAGATTGGGGTTATGTATTTTGAGGGGGAAGAACACAGAGGTAAAGTGCCATTTTCATCACATCATATGCAGTATATATACTATCAACATGACTTATAACTCTTTTTTTAATTATTTATTTATTTGTTTATTTATTTATTTATTTATTTGAGAGAGAGAGAGAGAGAGAGAGAGAGAGAGACCATGAGCAGGGGGTAGGAGTAGAGAGAGAGGCAGACTCCCTGCTGAGCAGGGAGCCTGATGCAGAACTCAATTCCAGGACCCTGGGATCATGACCTGAGCTGAAGGCAGACGCTTAACAGACTTAGCCACCCAGGTGCCCGACTTGGAACTCTTGATGTTGACCTTGATCAGCTGACTGAGGTCATGTTTGTCAGGTTTCTCCACTGTAAAGTCACTCCTTTTTCCCTCCTTTCCATACCATAGTCTTTGGAAGGAAGTCACTATACACGCCCAGACCAAAGGAGTGGAGAATTATGCTCCACTGTTTGAGGCCAGAATATCTGTGTAAACTATTTGGAATTCTTCTGCATGGGAGACCTGTCTCTTCTCCCCCATTTATTTATTCAATCATTTATTTATATCAGTATGGTATTTATATTATTTTATAATCCGGATTATGATCCAATAGTACTTTACAAATTTGGTTGCTCAAATCGTTCCAGCTTTGGCCATTGGGAATTCTTTCATTTAGCTCCTGTGTCCCTTACATGTACCTAAAACACTGTGGGTGTTTGTTAGCTTGCTTCTGAACACTTGCTTACTTTCTGACACTGTAGAATGATCCAGGTTCATTTTGTGTATTTCCTGCCCTAGTCCTAGAATCAACCAGTTCTCCAAGAAGCCCTGGTTCTTTTATTGGCAAACTGCATTATAAACCAAGATCTAGGCACTAAGTCTGCTCATTGCTTTTGGAGTGTTACTGTTTCTAAGCCTGCTCAGATGACAGAGCAAGGAAATACATATGTATATATAACCTGTGCATATACACATTTCTGCATATAAACATCTGTATTGATATTAAGCCTAACATGAGTACATACTAACGCCTCAAACTCTAGTCTATTACCACTTGAATTGTTCTAGCCTTCTTTTGTTTATCAAGGATACATACTGTCAACTTTAGTTATCATTACAACAGTGAGACATCATCTGACATCTGACTCCCATCATCTGAATGGGAGTCTGAATTTACTTAATTGTTCAATTCCAGAATAGCAGTATCAGAATTGTTAAGCTGTATGCCCACGGGAAATAACTCTATCAACTAGTGACAGTGCATGTGCATAGTTCCTTTCGTCACTATTTTTACAGACTTCACTTTGTTCCAAAGTTACTTAGGTCAGTACCTCTTACCCCAGCCCTGTCAGTGAGGTTGTCTCATGCATTTGTAACACATACAGTTTGATGTACTGGATTCAATCCTGGGATTCCTCCACCTCCTAAATGATTTTTTAATATTTGCATAATTAAAGTTCACTCTTTTTGCTCTAAAGTTTTGACAAACGCATAGTGTCACATATCCACAATTACATTACCACACAGAATCATTTCAACACTCTAAAAAAATCCCTGTACTTCATCTATTGAACCTTCCCCCGGACCCCTAACCAAACTCTGCCAAACTCTGGAAACCTGCCAATCTTTTTACTGTCTGGACTTTTCTAGTTTCTAGTTTTCTCTTGTCCAGATTGTCATATATTAGAATCATAGAGTTTCTAGCCTTTTAAAAATGGCTTATTTCACTTAGTAATATGCATTTAAATTTTATTATGCCTTTTTATGGCTTCATATCTTTTTATCACTGAATAACACTTCATTCTATGGATGTACCACAATTTGTTTATCTATCCACCTATTAAAGGACATTTTGGTTGCTTTCAGGTTTGGCCATTATAAATACAGCTGCTATAAACATTCATGTGCAGGGTTTTGGGGACATAAGTCTTCAAATCAGTTGGGTAAATACCTAGGAGCACATTGCTGGCTCATAAGGTAAGACTATGTTTAGCTTTGTAAACATAGTCTTCCAAGGAATCTGTTTCATTTTATATACCCATCAGCAGTGAATGAGAGTTCCTGTTGCATCCTTACCAGCAACAGGTATTGTCAGTTTTTTGGACTATGGCCATTCCAATATATGTTTCTTAAACGCTTTTACTTTCAATGTATTTGTTCAAATTATATATGGATTTATTTATCTACATATCATGTATTCTTTTGTTTTTCTGTTCTTTCTTTATTGCTTTTATTATATTAAATATTTCCTAGTACACCACTTAAATTCATTTGTAGGATGCTATATGGACTGAATGTTTGTGTCCCCCTAATGTCCATATGTTGAAGCCCTAACCCTCAGTATGATGGTATCTGGAGGTGCGGCCTTTGTAAGGTAATTAAGTGTAGATGAGGTCATGAGTAGGGGCCTCCATGTTGGGATTCATGACCTTAGAAGAAGAGGAAAAGAGACCGGAACCTCTTTCTCTCTGCCATGTGAGGACACAGCAAGAAGGCAGCCATCTGGAAGCTAGGAAGAAGGTTCTCACCAAGAATTCAGTCTGCAAGTAACTTGATCTTGGACTTATCCTCCAAAACTGTGAGAAATAAGTGTCTGTTGTTTAAGCCACCCAGTAAAGGTATTTCGTTACAGCAGCCTGAGCAGAGTAATACAGATGTCTTTTAATGTATATATATTATATATATAACTAAATATATATATTTAGTTATTTTCTGGCATTATTTCTTCTTTTAAGATTTTATTTATTCACCTGCGAGGGAGAGAGTGGGAATGAGCACGAGGGGGTGGGGAGGGACAGAGGGAGAGGGAGAAGCCGACTCCCCGCTGATCAGGGAGCCCAATGCAGGCAGAAGTCCAGGACCCCAAGATCATGACCTAAGCTAAAGGCAGCCATTTAACCAACTGAGCCACCCAGGTCCTCTGGCATTATTTCTTAAATATTTTTTCTTCCCTATTCTCTCCTCTACTTCTGGGACACTTATGTTGGATCACTTGTTGATGTTCCTCAGGTCTTGGAGACTCTGTTCATTTTCTTTCTGTGATTTCTTATAATTCTTGATGTATCTTCAATTTCACTGATTCATTTTATTCTGCCAGCTGAAATTTGTAACTGAGCCCCTCTTGTGAATTTTTCTTCCCAATTATTGTACTTTGCAATTCTGGAATTTCTATTTGATTTTTTAAATATTCTTTCTTTATTGACATTCTCTATTTGATAAATAATTGTTATATTTTTCTTTACATTTTAAGATATTGGTTCCTTTATTTAAATATGTTCATAATAATTGCTTTGAAGTCTTCCTCTGCCACGTCCAGTACATGGCCCCCCTCAGAGAAAGTTTCTATTGATTGTTTTTGCAGGAAAAGCAGAAGCTTTACCTCTACTCTCTTAGGGTCTCCAGCTGGGCCTGAGAATTAAATTGATATAACACACATTAACAAGAGAAATACAAATTTACTTAATATTAGTTTTACATGACACAGAAGACTTCATAGGGAAATGAAAACCCAAAGAAGTGGCAAAACCTAAATGTTTATATACTGTGTTGAACAAAGGATAGCAATTGTGGAAAAGCAACTAAAATAAGTCAGGAGAACAAAGGAATATTAAAAG
Organism: Eumetopias jubatus; assembly: GCF_037043125.1. NCBI lineage: Eukaryota > Metazoa > Chordata > Mammalia > Carnivora > Otariidae > Eumetopias > Eumetopias jubatus. The sequence goes on from NW_028274810.1 coordinate 51,113,778, forward strand.
TTATTTTAACAAGGTTGGTTTGTACAGAACCCTGTTAGCCTCGACTCCTATTTCTGGTGATGAGGACATTTCCTTCTTCCTGGCATAGGCAGCACAGCACTCCCGTGGTCGTTTTAACTTCTGCCTTCAGAAGGATGAGGGGGAATCAGAGTGTCCTTCTTGTACTTGCTGTTTTTTAAGTGCCTTTAACTCAAAATAATCAATATGCTGGGGTGCGTGGGTGGCTCAGTTGGTTAAGCATCTGCCTTCACCTCAGGTCATGATCCCAGGGTCCTGGGATGGGGTCCCCGTATCAGGCTCCTTGCTCAGTGGGGAGCCCACTTCTCCCTCTCCCTCTCCCTCTGCCTGCCACTCCCCCAGCTTGTGCGCACGCTCTCTCTCTCTGTCAAATAAATAAATAAAATCTTTTTTAAAAAAAATCAATATGCCAAGATGGCATAGTTTGGGATGGCATGTCCCGAACACCTTTATTTTCCCCATCTGAAAAATTCCCTGAAGTTTCACATATGAAAAGCTGAGCTGGTAGAAATGGGCTAGTAACTGACTGGTAAGAAATCTTTAAAGGAAGAGAAGAACATGGATTAGAACAAGAATGAATAAGCAGATAAGAAAAAAAATCTAAGCACATTTCTCCATATCCCATTAAACCAGTCTCCCATCCCTGGGAATAATTCAATCCAATTAAAAAAAAAAAAAAAAAACAGCTGAGCCTCATACATCTGATGGAGAGTGTTTATCTTGCCCTTTAAGATGCATATGAGACATTATTTTCCCATGTGATTTACACAGAAACAGCATTCCCCACCAGAGTTTGCACAAGCTCCTCTTTATTGGGCCATCAGTGTGTCCTGGGCATGACATTTGTGGAGGAAAACAGAAGCTAGACTATTAACTTCCAATTGAAGTGCTTCCAATGTTTGTACACCGAAGTCTGAACCCCTGTCCTATTATTATAGAAAGATTTCAAACTGCTTTTTCCAACTCAGAACTTCCAAAGCCTGGGGAAAAGGGTCTCAATGCTGAAAAGAACTTAGAATTGTGACACAGGAGTGGGTTTTCTATGACACTGTGCCTAGTACACTTAGTATGTTTATGTGGCATAAAGGTGCCCAAGTTTGTGATTTGGCTCACACTTAAAAGCAGAGCACCTGGTGATGGAAGGCATCAGGTATCCAAGTCCAAACTGTCCTGACCATTTTTGAATCCTTCATATGCCTCCATCTTTCATATATGTTTGTATCAGTCTGTAGGAGAACAACAGGTTGCAAAACATCTGATATAGGAGACCTACAGTTTGGCTTTGGCAGTTATGAGGCTTGGTTTTGTTATCTGGCCAAGAATTTTGGTCTATCCCTATGTATTCTTGGGTGTCGGGCAGCCTAATCAGGGGAGCAGCTGAGCTACCCCAGATTACATAAGGGTGGCTTGGGAGCTAGCTGTAACATCTAGTGATGTGGCAAGTGTCTGTCCCAAAGGAGTCAGTGCCAAGGCCATCTATGACCTTTGTGAGAGGCTTGAAGATGTCACCTGTGGAACCAAACCAGAGCCTGATGGTAATATTGCCTTATTGCCTTGGTGTGTCACCTAGGAAGGATCCAGCACCATTTCTGTTTTCTTTCTTTCTTTTTTTTTAAGATTATTTATTTATTTATTTAGAGTGTACATGCAAGCGGGGTGGCGGGGCAGAGGAAGAGGGAGACAGAAAGAAAATCCCAAGCAAACTGCACTGAGCAGGGAGCCCAACATGGTTCAATCTCACGACTCTGAGAACATGACCTGAGCCAAAATCAAGACTCAGCCACCCAGGTGCCCCACTATTCCTGTTTTCAACACAGAGGGAAAAACTCCCTTCTAATGACTTCACCTGAGCAAAGAACAGTCCATAAGAACCTATAGAGATTTTTTTCATGTTCAATTAACTCAAAAGAAGGTGAAACAGAGTGATATTGTTTTCTTGGTGGTGGATACCATACCCTGACATATATCCATTTCCAGAGCTGGTTCATATTGGCAGGAACAGGTTCTTTCGCATGATCTAGATGTTGACACAACCAATAACCAAACTAGTTAGTTAATGTGGTCAGCGTTTGGAAAACCAGTGTAAGGGAATATTAGGTCTATGCTTGACCTGTTGAGAAAACATAAGGGTTAATATGAGGGAAACACGTTTGAGAGAAAGGCCACAGCGGAGGATCAGAGGGAGAAAAAGACAGATTGAGATAAGCAATCTTTAGTCAGCCTTTAAATAAATGGTCAAAAAAAGAGGAGGCTTCATTAAAAGTAACAGCGTCATTTTAATTTTGTTTGTTTGTTTGTTTTTGTTTTTGTTTGTTTTTGTGGAGTAGAAGACTTATTGAGGGTAGAAAATAGGTGGAAATACAGTTTCCTAATCACGTTTTGGGAAAAGCTATCCACTTCGAGATGTCATATGCTTCTTGACTTGGGAATTGACCCTAGAAATCCTTACTTTAAGGTCACCTATAGGGAATGGTCTTCTGGCTATCTCAGGAGTGCTGATCTGGGTTTAGTTTGGTGAATTCAGGAGGATTTTCCTTTTATTTTGATGGCAGTGCAAGTGGTTACCAGTACTTCTTCATAAGGTCCTTCCCAGTGAGGTGACCATGTGTGCTATCTTCTAAAAACCTTGCTGTATACCCAATCTCCTGCTGGAAGGGGATGGTAAGACTTATCTGTTGTTTGGAGGTCATACTTTTTTTTACCTGTTGATGATCTGTCCCAAGTATACTAGGTAATTCTTGTATATAGTTAATCATAACATCACATTGCTCACTTAAGTCCCCATAATGTTCACTCAATCTAGGAATGGAAGGTTTAGAGATGCTTGTAGGCATAGGGTGACCCAACATTATTTTTTAAAAGGGGATAAACCATGTCCCCTATTTGGACTATTCTAGATTTTTATAAGGACAAGAGAGAACGTTGAAGTCCATTTTCTTGACAGACTTTTCCTAAAGTCCTTTTCATGTCTTGATTTTTATGTTCCACTTGCCCCACTGATTGAGGATGGTACAGGGTATGAAATTTTAATAAGTACCTCAGAGGTTTTACAAGCAAATGGCTTATTTCTGCTGTCAAATGAGTTCCTTAATCAGATTCAATCTATAACATGCCAAAACAAGGAATAATCTCAGTTTTGAATTTCTTTCCCACTGTTGTGGCATCAGCACATCTAGTTGGATAGCATTCAGTCCATCCACTAAACACACAGACAAGTACCATGCAGCCTATGTAGCCATGTAGCCTAAAGCTGGGAGGCAAATCTATAAAATCCACTTGGGAGTACTGCAAGGGGCAATGTGGGCCTAGGAAGACTTCCTAAAGCATGTTGATTTCTTCTTGGTGAGGTTTACAAGTAGTTCACTGGGAAATAAATAATTTGGTCAGAAATTTTAAGGAGGCCAGAGCAATTATCTTTTAATTCCATAAGTGCAAACCAAAAGGTCAAAAGAAAGGGGACTACAGAAGTCCATTTAGTGCGATGTATAATCTAATTGTTTGGCACCCTTTTGTAATCATTTATCTTTTTCAGATTTGGGGACATTTGATAATCAATAATACCAGTCAGAGAAAAGGCAAGTTTATAAACTGGTTGGTGAAAAGATAGGGGGGTCTGTTTCAGGCTGCATGTTTAGCAGCTTTGTCAGCCCTATCATTCCCCAGAGATACAGTATCCATCTCCTTAGTATGGGCTGGACAGAGAACAGTTTTAGGAGGGAGGTGAACAGCCTGTAATAGGACCAATTATATACCCATTGGCAATAGGAGTACCAACAGAGGTTAACAATCTGGAAGGTTTCTAGATCGTGCCAATAGCATAGCTGACTCAAAAAACATGTCTGCTTCAGATTCTCTCTCCCTCTCGGTCCCGCTCACTCTCTCTCAAAAGAAAAAAAAAAAATCTTAAAAACAAAGTACATGTCTGGAGTCAGTGTAAACAGAGGCAGTTTTTCCTTTCATCAGCGTGCAAGCTTTCGTAAGATCTCTAAGGCTAGCAGTTGAGGCTGATTTTATAGTAGCCAAAGAATATTCCTCATGTTTCATGTGGGGAACCTAAGGCATAGACAATTACTATGTTTCCCGAGAAATGTCATTTATAAGAGTCATCGCAAAATGGAAGTAAGTCTGGGTTGTCTAAAGGGTATCTAAGGAGTTTTCTGGTGGCTTTGGGACCAATCCTAGAGTTGCAAGGCAATCACATGGCCACGTCAGGGAGCAACAGTAGAATAGCCAGACTTAAAGTGCTACAACGATGTAAGATGACAGAAGGACTGTTAACAGGGCTTGTTCATAGGCGGTCCACGGCCATGTAGAGAGATGCTGTCTTGTGTACTTGTCAGAGAGCAGACACAGCCTGGGGAGCCTAGAGGCGAATGGGGGAGCCTAACATAAGAGTACTGGCCTTGACAATAAGGGCGGCTGCCGCAGCTCCCACACACAGGCACAAGACCAGGTCTGCCGCTACAGGGTCCAACTGATATGGGAAATATGCTTTGGGACATAGCTGCAAAAATCCCTTTATTTTCATGTTAATATAGATGAAAAGGTTTGTCAAAACGAGGTAAGTTGAGAGCTGGGGGTGTGACAATGTTGATTTTGGGGCTTCAAAGGAAGTTAATGCCTCTGGGGGCCAGGAAATGGGCTCTGAGGTGATATGGGGGGTAGAGCATACATACAGGGAGGGGTTTAGCAAAAGCAATGAAGTTAAGAATCCATTGGTGGCAATAGCCAGCTGCCCCTAGAAATGTGTGCAGCTGCTTTTCTGTTTTTAGGGAGAGGGATGGACAAAATTGACTCACGGCATTTTGGAGTGAGCTTCTGAGTGCCCTGAGAGATCTCATGACCTAAGTAGGTCACAGTTGTTTGTACCCATTAAAGTTTAGACTCTGGGAAGCTTTATGGCTGCTTTCAGTCTGCCTTTAGGAGAATGAGGGAGTTGGTAAGAGGACTCTGTGCAGTTTAGTTACAGAGTAAAAGGACATCAACATACTGAACAAGTGTAGAGCCTTAGGTAAAGACTACAGAATCTAAGCTGACTTTAAGGACTTGAAAAAATATTGAGGGAGACTCAAAATATCCCTGAGGGGTGTGAGTCTCCATGTCAATTGTCTCCCTCTAAATGTAAATGGAAAGAGAAATTGCAAGTCAGAATGCAATGGAATTGAAAAGAAAGCTTAGCAGACATCAATAACTGTAAACCAGGCTGAGTCAGCAGGAATGGAGGTAAGAATGGTAGCTGGATTAGAACTACGGGTGGCGAGGAATTACAAAGGAGTTTATGCTCTAAGATCTCTTACAAATGGATAGATTTCATTCCCATTTGAATAAAACCCTGCTATCAAAAAGAGTCTATTATATGTTCAATTCCTAATTCAGCATCTCCTGAGGGGGGTACTGGGCTACTGGTGGGAAAAGTTTGTTCTTTTTCCAGGCAAATGCACACAGGCTCTGCACTCACTCAGTGCAATCCAACCTCATTTGCATGTGAGGCCCAGAGGGTAGTTGGGACATCTTTTAAAGTAGGATTCTCTTCAGAGGATTTTAAGTTGAGATAGCTTTTCATTAAGGAAAGTAGCAGGCTTGAAGCTTAGTCTGAGGGCAGGGAAATAAAAAAGCCTTTCTTACTACATTGTATGGTGGCATTAAAGTTACATACCAAGGGCGCCTGGGTGGCCCAGGTCATGACCTTGGGGTCCTGGGATTGAGCCCTGCATGGGGTTCCGAGCTCAGCAGGGAGCTTGCCTCTCCCTCTCCCTTTGCCACTCCCCCTGCTTGTGCATTCGCTCCCTCTCTCTCTCTCAAATAAATAAATAAAATCTTTTCTTAAAAAAATAAAGTTACATACCAAACCTCTACCTAAAAGATCCCTGGTGAGGATTCAGAAATAAGACAGGCAGGAGGGGTGTTAAGAGGCACTAAGAACACTGGGGTGGTCTGAGATATGGGTAATGGAATACATAGCCCGGAGACTCCAGCAGCTTGAACTGAATCAGAGGTGACAGCAAGCAGCACCGGAGCCAGGTAAGAAGTCCAGTTTCCAATCCTCTATCTTAAGTTGGATAGTGGGTTCTGGGGTATGACCGAGGATGAGTTGATCCCATCAATTGATGGGGTATCTTCCTACAGGAAGAGAAAAGTAGACCTTCTGAGGGTGCTGGTGCTTCTGGAAATTGTTTGAGCTTCCTTTCATTTAAGTTCAGGATACTTGTTCTTCCAAGGTCCTAGTTTTTTACAATATCTGCAAAAAGTCTGGAGGCAAACCAGGAAGGCTCTGTGGTTGGTGAGAAAAACAAGTGGACTCTGAGTTACTCTTAGAGTCATCATTTTTGTTCCTGTCAAGACTCAATATGCACAGCAAGGGCTGCTGATTTTAATTTCTTTTTTTCTTTGTTTCCCCGCAAACTATTTTCAAAAAACTGTGTAGCTATATCCATAACAATACTGAGACTGACCTGCCCAGCCAGAGACACTACTTTGGATTTGTCTCTTTATATCAGAGTGACCAAGGCAGAAACTAAAAGATTTCTATATTCTGGGGCTTCAGGGTTTACTGTAATATTTGTGTAAAGTGAACTACAAAGACCTTAGAATGTTCCCCTCCTTTTTGAGTGTATAATGTAACCTTAAACCAATGACCTTAGAGGAAATGGTCTCTATTATCCCCACTACCAGGCCCTGAACGTTGGCCTGGCTGAGTCATTCGCAGGAGAGTCTGGGAGTTCTGGCTACCTGTTTCCTCTGTTGGGGGTGATTTTCTTCCCGAGGCCATCTAGCCTGCCTGATAACTCCCATGTAACCATGGGTGGGAAGAATATCCTTGAATAGCCAGTCAAGGTCCCTATCAGTGGAGATGTGAAAGGCCACTAATCTTTCTAACTCCTCTCTAAATTTGGTAGCATCTTCTGGAAGTAGAGGCAAAACAGTTTCCTTTGGAATTTAAAAGATCTGCTGCTGTCTAGGGTAAATGAATTCTTCGTAATGGGGGTCCAGGATACACCCACAGGGTTGGGCACTGTATAGCAAGGCCTAGAATTGACTGAGTTTGATTACTGGGCCCCTGGAAGTAGGAGGAGGTATGAAATATGGCAAATTTATTTCCTGGTTGTCAGCATTTATACAAATAACCTGTATGTTACAGGCCTGGAGATCAGGCCAGAGTACTCTGTAAATCTTGTAGGGAAAGGCAAGTTAAAGCAAAAAGCTAGCTGTTTAAGAGATTTTGAGGGCAAGTTGGAGGAGTTTTGAGAGTTAATGGAATTTGCTAAGGAGATAAGGTCAGATTTTAAGGGGTATTTGAGGGAGAGGCTCAGAGATTCAACAGATCATCTAAATGTTCAGGGACAAGAAGTTGGGGGTACAGGGAGTATAGGTGGGTGGAGAAGGAAGATTTATTGTGGGTATGGATTTTAACTGTTTTTGTTTTTGTTTTCAAAGAGAGAGAGAGTGTACATGAGCTGTAGGGAGGGGCAGAGAGGGAGAGAGAGAATCCCAAGCAGGCTCCGTGCTCAGCAAGGAGCCCAATGAGGGGCTCAATCACATGACCTGAGCCAAAATCAAGAGTCAGACACCTAACCAACTGAGCTACCCAGGCACACCTTAACTTTTGTTTTAAGTCTGAGAAGGCCAGCCATTACAAACCACTGTGTCTGATCTTCCCATAAATACTGATAAGACATTTGTTTAGTGTGAGAGCTCTCTAAAATTTTTTCAAATAGAGGTTCTTCCAATTCAAAAGATCCATTATCTAACCATTGACAAGTAGGATCTTCAAGGTTATATTTATTTCAATAGTGACTCAATCCAATATGCCTTTTTACAGAAAGACTCAGAGTTCACTTTCCAGGCATGGATGTAAAATGTAGCCGCCATGATCCAAAAAGTTCACATCCAGAGTGACCCTAAGGAAGCAAAGATCTTCGCTGACACAAGCAGTAAGAACAGTGTTTGTGAAAACCATATCTCCAATGTCTCACAAGAATGTGAAATTGCTCCAGTCCCAGACCCCCTCATTTGTGATACTTGGATGGGGCTTGCGCAGCACTAATAACATGTTGAAGGTTGAGATGACAAAGGCTCTTTATGGACTGGGGCCTTTTGTTAAGAGCAACTGTCCTGAGAACTGGTACGGCTGGACAAAGAGAATGCTTCTTGTCACTTCTTGTCAGGTCCCCAGCCTCTTGGCTGGCCACCTGATGCAGATACAACACCTGTGCCCCCAGCTGGCAGAGACCAGAGAGAATAGTCTTGGTACCACAAGCTAAGAGCTCAGAACATGAAACAAGGTGAAAGGAGAATCTCAGCCAGTTGCTGGGTTTTTCATTTGCGACCCACAGCAAAGGTTGCCTAAACAAGATGCAGACCCCGTGAGAAGTGTAAACTCACCAGTCTGTGGGGCCAGCTCAAACAACAGGCTTACCGGACCTATGCTGGTGTTTTACCGATTCTCCTCTTTATGACAAGGGGGACAAAAGACAGAAACAAAGGAAAACAATGACCATCTCTGGGAGGAAGGGGAGCCATCAAAAACAAGAGTACTCAGAAAGTACTAGAGTTGCTAGACCCCAAGAACTAGCTTACACAAATGTTTCCCCTGCCAATCTGAACTTGGAAAGAGAAAAAGACAAAGGGAGACTCTTTCCACTCTCGCCTGACCAGAACCGACAGGCGGAGATCTGGGAGCCGACACATAAGAACCTACTGTGGACTCGGTCAGGGTCCCAGGCTCTGTCAGCGTCTTGTCGGTGAGCAGTAGCCCCGCCAGTACAATCCCACCCTCATCTCTAGAAACTTGTCGGGGAGGCAAAAGCTTAACTCTACCCTCTTAGGGTTTCTGGTTGGGCCTGAGAATTAAATTTACATACAACTCATTAACAGGAGAAAAGTATACAAGTTTATTTAATGTTACCTTACATAACATGGGGCACCTTCATAAAGAAATGAAGACCCAAAGAAGTGGCAAAACCTAAATGCTTATATACCGGGTTGAACAAGAATGGCCATTGTGGAGAAGTCAAATAAATAAGGACACTAAAAGAAGGTAAGAGTTATTTTAACAAGGCCAGTTTGTATAGAATTCTCTTGGCCCTGACTCCCATTTCTGGTGACGAGGAGGTTTCTTTCCTTGTGGCAGAGGGAGGGCAGCTCTCCTGTGGTCGTTTCAATGTCTGCTGTCAGGAGGAAAAGGGGACTCAGAGTGCCTTGCTTGTACCTGCTGTTTTTAAATGCCTTTAACTCAAAATAATCAATATGCCAAGATGGTATATTTTGGGGTGGCATGTCCTGAACCCCTTCATTTTTCTTCCTGTGTATGGTCACACTTTCCTGGGTTTATATTTTTTGTTTTTGTTCTTTTTTTGCATATAATTTTTTAAATTGGAAATTTTTACATAGTATATTACAGCAACTCTGGACTCTTATACCCTCCAGGGGTAGTTGTTGTTGCTGATTTTTTTTGTTTAATGACTTGCCTGGATTAACTCTGTAGAGTCTGTCTTCCCAGTAGTGTGCAGCAACCGATGTCTGCTCAGGTTTTTTTTTTTTTAAAGATTTTATTTATTTATTTGACAGCGAGAGAGGGAACACAAGCAGGGGGAGTGGGAGAGGGAGAAGCAGGCTTCCCGCAGAGCAGGGAGCCCAATATGGGGCTTGTTGTGGGGCTCGATCCCAGGACCCTGGGATCATGACCTGAGCTGAAGGCAGATGCTTAACGACTGAGCCACCCAGGCGCCGCTGCTCAGGTTTTTTTAAAAACGTTATTTTTGTTTTTAAGCCTGGCTCCCTAGGGGTCAGCACAGCTTCATGGTTAGCCAATGACTGATCAGAGGTTATTCATAAACATCTCGTAAGGCTCCCACTCTTTGCCAACGGAGCTGTGTGTATTTAAGGAGTGTTATCAAAGTTCAGGCAGTTTACAGGTCTGCTCTAGCTTATTCCTTCTGCATACACAAGGCTTCACATTCCTCAGAGGCAAAGAGATAGCCAGGGCCCTATCTGAACTTTCCTCTGTGTGAGCACGTCCCCGGGCATGCATATGGTCTTCCAGATCACCAGGCTTGGTGAACACTTACGAACACCCGCTATCGCTATCTCAATCTGTGGATTTCCCTTTGCATTTTCTGACTGGTCTGTCCGTCTACTGCTTACCCAAGCAGTATTATGACCACAGGCTAGCTGCAATATGGGCCTTCTTAAATTGTTTGCTATTATTCCTAGATTTGCCTATCATTTATGACAATACCCTTGGGTATCTATGCTCCACTCCAAAGCAAACCAGCCCCCTCTGGTGAAGAGGCTGCCAGTCCTCACAGCTTGCCATGTCCTAATAAAAATTACTGAACAGCAGAGCTGGAATATGGAATGGCAGAAGCTCCAGGATAAAATGCCACAGACTCCCACCATTCTCACTGCGGCCGAGGGCTTTTCTTGAATAATTACCTCTCAGTTCGATGGATGCCTTTGGTCAAATTTCAAAATCTTAAAATGGTTGTTTTTGACAGTTTTATCTGGTTTTGTATTTGCTTTCTGGGGAGAAAATTTGCCTAGCTCCTCACTCAATCATTCTGGAAGTTCCACCTCAAGTCAAAAATTTTGCTTTCGGTCAGAGGTCATTGGAATATTTCGGTATGACACATGAAAAATGAAAAGATATGCAAAATTTATGGACAAAATTATCAATAAGGAGAGAGACAATATTTTTAAATAAAAAATCAATATCAAAAAGATAAAACCATATAGATCCAATGTAATTTCAATTAAAATATCAGAGGGATTCTTTTTTTTTTCTTTTCTTTTGAGAGAGAGAGAGAGAATGGGTGAGCAGGGTTGGGGGGCAGAGGGAGAGGAGAGAGAAAATCCCAAACAGGCTCCACACCCAGTGCGGAGCCTGACTCGGGACTCGATCCCATGACCCAAGATCATGACTTCCGCAAATATCAAGAGTCGGACACCCAACCAACTGAGCCACCCAGGTGCCCGAATCAGAGGGACTCTTGATAGAACTTGATAAGGATAAGCCAGTGATACAAGTTAGAAAGCCCACAAACAGATTGTGGTAGGCAGAATTCCAAGTATGACTCCCAGTGATCCTTGCCCTTATATAAAATCCTCCCCTTGATTGAGGTCAAATATGATAAAACATCCTTCTTAAATGATTATATTTTGTGGAAAAATGGAGATTATCTAGGTAAACCTAATCTAATCAAATGAGCCCCTGAGAAAGAGAGAATTTTCTCTGGCTGCTGGACGAAGTGGAACTCAGAGACTGGAAGCATGAAGAGAATATGACATGACATTGCTGGCTTTGAAGATGGAGGTGACCACATGCCAAGGAATATGAGTGGCTTTGAGTTGCTAAGAGTACACCCAGGTTCATGGCCAAAGAAATGTGGACATCAATGCTGTAGCACCAAGGAACTGAATTCTGCCAACTACCTGAATAAGTCTGAAAGCAGATTATTCTCCAGAACCTCTACATAAGAGCCCAGCCCAGCTAACACCCTGATTTCAGCTTTGACATTTAAGAAAACCCAGCTGAGCTGGACTTCTGATCTACAGAACTGTGAGATAATAAATGGTGTTGTTTTAAACCACAATATTTGTGGTAATTTGTTATGTAACTAACACACAGATCTATATTTTTATAAATTTTGAATAAAATTTTATAAATTTTGACATATGACAGAGATGACTTTGCAGATTATTTATGAAGGGGGTTCTATTTAATGAGTAATTTTAGGACAAATGGTCATACATATAGGAAAAAAAAGACTGGATCTCTACCTAAAATATGACAAGCAAAGAGAAACCTTTAAACATTTATGCGACATTTTAGAAGTACTTCATGAATCTGGGTTAAGGAATTCCTTACTCTAAGATCTAAAGTACAGGAAAAGGCTGAAAATTCAGGTACGTAAAAAATTAAAATTATATTTGTCAGAGGAAGGTCAACATTAAAAAATTAAAAAGCCAGGAAGGAAAAGACAAGCAGTCTGAAAAGCACATGCGTATGGCGTCTCGAGAGTCATGAGAGAAGAAAGGAAGTTGCCATCTGTGTTCAATTCTACTGAGAGGCAGATTTAGAGGAACACAGTAGAGTGCGCGGTGGGTTTGATGACATAAAGAACACTGGTGAACAGAACAAGACCTATTCAACCGAGTAGGAGGAAACCCAGGGTAGTGCGTGCACTGCTGATTCCTCATCCTTCCAGAAAATGGCACACCTGCCTAAATGCCCAAAATGTCCTGGCACGTGCACAGCCATAGCTCTCCTCACATACCTAAACATGGTAGAAATACATTGCTACTTGGCTTTTATTCTATGACACAACAAGTATCATTATGGCCTGTTTCACACTTTACTTAGCTGATTGCACATGCTTCTGACAATCGTAGCATTTTTCTGAAATTTCTCCCTCTCTGGGAAGATGAGAAAGAGAGAAACCGTAACAGAATTGTGGCAATCTCTCTAGTCAAAATAGGTCTTTATTGTTTCTAGTCAGGCTGAGCTTTCTGGAGTGTCGAGGGACAGACATTTGAGGTGCATCTAGCTAATGCTAAAATCCTACATCTCATATGTGTGTATGCAGCGCATGCATAAAAAAAAAAAAAACCCTGAAATGAATCTCCCCCACAACCCCTTCTTGCTCTCATTGTACTGTGTGAGGTTGACCTAACTGGTCTTTTTGAGCCCACTACTTCAATAAAAAGAAGTCAAGCTAGGAAGGTGGCAGGCACAGGAGCAGAAGGCCCTACTCCTGTGCTCCCTAGGGAGGGCTTGTACCTCGACCCAGGGAATCTTGAAAATATTCCCCTTCCTCAAAATTATTCTCCTCCAGCAAAAATAGCTCCTAAACACAGAAGCTGTGGATATGCAAAAGGATTTCGAAATTTCACTAATGAAGATTATAATTAAAATATTTAAATGGGTTTTTAATTTTCTTTCTGGGCTCTGCTATTTCCTAGTCCTCTCCAGGAGCTGCTATTGTTCAATCCTGACAGAATTCACTGTTAAAAATTATAGCCTGCTGCCTTTCAGCATCTTCATTAAAATGCAATGCTGCCAGATATATCTGCATGCATATGAATGAAGCATCTATAGAATAATTAAGTCATGAATAACACATTGCTGAGCACGGCTTTTCCTGAATAGGGAAAGAATGTTATTTATGAACCCAGAGATTTTATATTATATGAAAAAATAATTGGCAATAATAAGTATTATTTGAGGACTCATTAATTTAAATTATGATTGCCCTGTTATAGACTCCATTTTTAATAAAATGGCCATTTACATTGGAAAATGGATGTGAATTTATGTGCTATTTTTCTTCATTTTGCTCACAAGGCCATCCGAAAGCTTTTTGGCAATGAGGTTTGCATAATTTCAGAATCTTCTTTTAGATCTGTTATAAACAAAAGGTCATTAGCATCACAGCAACTTTACAGGGCCTGGGTTCAAACTCATAGCAACCTATCAATGGAAAAACAGATACTCTTCTTAAGCAGTTCTTAGTCTTTTTCAAGGAATATTGTAGAAGCAAACACTGAGCTCCCCTGAATTCAGCCCTCCCCCCACACAGTGTGCTTGAGCCATGAAGCAGTTCTTCTAGGAAAGGTCTCAGCTTAGCAAGGACCATATTCTAGAGTTAATCGGTGCTATAGTTTCAGTTGTGTTTCATGTTTAGCTCTGCCCTCCTAGGACCTTTCGCCATGGTGCACTCTGTGTAAAGTCCCAGAGGCAGAGAAAGAATAAGAGACAAGGCAGAGGGAAAGGGGATGCAAGGTGTAAGGTGAAAAGAAAGAGATAACATCTCTTCCTTCTTGCCCTCCCTTGGGTCCCTTGGTTGTCTCTTTCTTGGTCATAGTTCTTTGTGATTCATCTCACATTTGACCTTTTTCCTTCTGTTCCAACAGCCAGCACATTCAGGATAGGGGCACTGAGCAAGGGGCAGAGTCAAACGCCAATGGAACAAACAACTTCTGACATCTAGTGAGTCGTCCCCCATACACACACACACACACACACACACACACACACACACACACACCCCTAGGGCAGCCAAAGATCTGCTTCAAATCTTGGGAATCCAATTGCTCCTTTCCATTTTCCCTTCCAGGGGCCTGTCTGCTCTCCTCTATTTGCACCTGGAGTACAGCAGCTTCCCCTCCAGCAGCCCTGCCTACCATCTCTCATTCCCCCATCCAGTGCCCCATCTTGCCTTTCTACCCTCCATATCCCATCCAACACAAGTACATGCCCCACACCATCTCTGACTATGTCATTTCACTGATAAAAATTCAGCAGTGACTTCCCATGGCACTGGAGATCAATTCCAAACCACTCAACATGGTCCAGATGCCCTGCAGGACCTGGCCCCAGAGAGCCTGCCTGCTGAGCCCCACATGGTCCCCTCCCTCCAGTCTACCTGAATTACTCACCACCCCTTGAGTTCATCGTGTCCACACCCTCACACATACGGTTCCTCTAATTGACATCTCTTCCTGCTTAAATATTCGCTCAACGCCCTGCTGCCCTGCAAGCATTCCCTGACCATCTCCACTCCCACTGGGTTTGATGTCCTCTATGGCACCCCAGGTATCACTTTTATGCCTCTAGGAAAACACTTTCTTGCCACACAACCGTTGATTTGCAATTGTTAATTTGTTTGTCTGTTTTCCCCACTGGAGTACAGTCTCCTTGAAGGCAGAAAAGTGTTTTGTTCAAATTGGCCTTGAGCTTCATTCGCTCAGCGTCTGCCGTGCCCGTCGCCTGGATGACCGCTGCCTCCACCTCCCCGAGTCTGCGGGTCTTCTCAGCCTCTGCCTGTGCTAAGAGGACCTGTTTCACCTTTTCACCCTTGGTGATCTGCTGTGGGCGGTGGGCCTCGGTCTTGGCAGGGCGGCACACCGTGGCAGTGAGCTCCTTGTCGGTGCAAACGATCTCCTGCACCTCCACGGCGACCTGCTTCTTGCGCTGTACAACCTCGATCTCAATCTCTTCCTGCCGGACCTTCTGCTGCTCCCAGGCCCCCTGCAGCTCATAGGCCAGCTGGGTCTCGGCGGTCTTGATGTTGACCTCCTCATTAAAAGCTGACTTCTGCAGCTTGAAGGCTCGCTTGGAGTCGGCGATCTTGGTGTCTGCCATGAACTTCACATCCAGCATCTTCCTGCACTCTGCTTCCCGGACGCCTGCATCCCGCTCGGCCTCAGCCACCCCAGTGTCCACATCTCTCTGTACCACGGCAGTCTGCGTCTTGCCCAAGGAGCTCAGATAGTCCGCTTTGTCATACACGTCCTTGATGGTGAAGCTGAGGATCTCGATGCCCACGCAGCGGATGTCAGGGACCGCTACCTCCCGCACCAGCTTGGCAAACTGGTCTCAGTCCTGATAAATCCACTCCACAGTCGGGGTCCCAAGGATGGAGCGCAGGTGCCCCTACAGGGTCTGCAGGATGATGTTCTTGATGTCCTCCACGTTCTTGCCCAGAAACTGCTCGCAGGCCACTGCCAGGAGCTCCTTCTCCGTCATGATCTTCACCTGTGCAACCCCTGTTACGAATAGCGGGACCCCCTCCGATGTCTCAATATTCTCACAGCGACACAGGATGGTCATGACTTCCAGAGATAGTCTCTGAGTGTCAGAGATACTCCACCAGGCCCAGGCCCAGCCGCCAAACTTGTACTGTTTATAAGTCAGAAACACAACGGCCCCCTGAAACCACCAGCGCCTCGTTGGGCCCCACTGTGTGACAACTGCCCATGGTGCCGGTGGGACGGAGGGCCCACTGGCACCGTCTGGACCTGGACAGCGCTGTGCGCCCAGCCTATCCCGGCACCCCCAGCAGCCGGCCGCCAGCCCGCGCCCCTCCGTGCTCGCAAGCCTACCGGAAGTGGGAGGCTGGGCACATAGAATGCAACCAGTAATGGTAGCTACTAGTATTCTTGTTACTATTTTTATTATTATTAAAGCATAGTCAATAGGGGCGCGTGGGTGGCTCAGTCGTTAAGCATCTGCCTTCAGCTCAGGTCATGGTTCCAGGGTCCTGGGATCGAGCCCCCCATCGGGCTCCCTGCTCAGCGGGGAGCCTGCTTCTCCCTCTCCCACTCCGCCTGTTTGTGTTCCCTCTCTCTGTGTGTCTTTCTCTGTCAAATAAATAAATAAAATCTTAAAAAAAAAAACATAGTCAATAGAAATTTAAAAAGCCATTTGGGGTGGGGTGGGATGTATTTACCTTCATTTTAAAGGTTCATTATATCACTGAAATAGAATACTAGACCCCCCAGGTAGTCTGTAACAAAATTTAACTAAAACAGCATAAGCAGACTGACAGACTCACCTTCTTTTGCTACTCCCTCTGGTGTGGTTAGGAGAAGGATCCTCGACTTTAAGTGTAATAACTAAATCACATCTCTTTTTGTTTGTTCTCACATTCACCTCATACATATCTCACAAGAGGCAATGTGCTAACCATCAAATGAGGTGTTTACACAGCACAGAATACTAGAAGATATCCTGACCCCCCAGGCAGAAGATCTGGCTTAACCATGGCATTCACAAATGGTGTGACCACAGGCAAGGCACATCTATTCGGGCTTCTGTTATTTCCTCACCTACAGAATTACAAAAGTAGACTATCTGATCCTAAGGTTCCTTGCACCACCAAAATCATAATTACAAATGGAAGTATGGACCCTATCCTACAAAAAAAAAAATTGTAATTCTGATGGGATTAAATTATTAAAGTATAAGTGACCTGATTTTGCCCATGTTGTCTGCTCTCCCTCTGCTCTCATGATATCACCAGACTCTACTTAGATTTCATGTAATGGAATCCCTGGAATGTAGGAGGTGTAGAAAATACAAAAGCTGACTCGGTGGTTATCTGGAAGAGAGCAGAGACAGCTGCAGAGTGATGGAGCAGGTGGGTGGAGAGGAAGAGTGGGAGGAGGTTGAGAAAGAGCGTAGGGATGGAATGGCATAGACAGGGAAAAGCTCCTGGCTGCTACAGGAGGTAGCCAGTTGCCATTGGATATAATCTCCAGCCCCATTTACGTCCTTCTAAAAAGCAAGTACAGCAGATTCAGAAGGACTGTACTTCCCTGAACGCAGCACCTCCTGAAAGATTGGACCAAATGAGTCCAAGTGTCAAGGGACTGAGAGAGGAACCAACTGGAACATCCACAGACATGTATGCCCTGCATATGTGTTTAACTTTCAGGGTAAAGAAGATCAGTGAAATATGTTTGGGGTGCCTTCAGAACACTTTTAAAAATTACATTTTTGGCATTTTAGAGACAAGGGAAAAAGAAAAGTGATAAATTTCATCATCATCCAATGGTAAGATGGTCAGACCTAATGAAATCCATTTCAATGACATAAACAAAACAACTAACCAAGTTTTCTGATATTGTGGATGGGAAATTACTTTACAAACATTTAGGATTACTCAGAAAGTTTACCTTTTTTTTCTCTTTTTGTTTTAACAAATGTTAATAAGGCAGGTAACATGGTCTCTATTTAAAGAAGGGTAAGACTACCTTTCTACCCAACATGGCTATCTTTTCAGCTGGATTTTTAAGGAAACTAAATGTCAGATAAACAGCATGTTTGAAGACATAGATTCTAATGAATTCAGGGAACCATAAATCATTTAGTTAGACTAACAGGGGGCAATGGTCATTATCATGTCCACATTTTAGTTTTTTTAAGATTTTATTTATTTGCTTATTTGTTTGTTTGTTTATTTATTTATTTGGAGCACAAGTGGGGGTAGGGAGAGGGAGAGAGGAAATCCCAAGCAGACTCTGTGCTGAGCACATATAGCCTGATGCAGGGCTCAAAGGGAGGTGTGATCTCACAGCCCAGAGATCCCCACCCAGCCAAAGTCAAGAGTGGAATGCTCAACCACTGAGCCACCCAGGCGCCCCTATTAGGATCTGCATTTTAGAAAGATTGTTCTGATTGCAGAGTGGAGGATGGCATGCAAGGAAGCAAGACCAGGGAGTCTAGTTTAGGAAACTGGGACAATGATCCAGATGAGAAACAATGGGAAGCTGAACCAAACAATGGAATTGAGAATGAAGAGGGGGAAAAAGAAAGGTTTTGCACTTATTATACATGAGATCTTGGACAAATTACTTCTCTAAACCTTAATTTCATAATCTAAAAACTGTGAGTAAGAGTACATAGGGCTGTTGAAGAATTTTAAAAAGACAAGGCATGCAAAGCATTCAGCAGTTCCCAGAATGAGAAATAGAGACATGGAAGTAATCAGTAAATACGTGGGAGTTAAACAATGAGGTGGCCCAAATATCAGATATGGAGTAGAAAAGCAGAGGGCCAAGGGTGTCTGTGAAGAGAGCAGACCTCTGACTCCTTAAACTCTCACCGTCCTGCTGCTCTGGAGTCCCACTGCTGCTTTAGATAAAGATAAAACCATATAAATGCTGGGGCTGCCACTACCAACCAGGTCTTTGCTTTTTGGCAGTTTTGCCTATGGCTTGCTTTTGGAACCAGCAGCAAGAAAGGAGAGAAAGTGTAAGTGAAGGTGGCTGGTCTGCCCTCTTGATAAATCCCACCACCATTCCTCACTCAGCCTCGTGAAGCTATATGGTTTTTCTCAGTTGCTCAGATGGGATGGAAAAATGAGGTCTGCCTTTTTATTCTGTTTTGATTTTGAGATTTAATTAGTGTTGTTTCTGGGGAATTCATTGCTTTAATTAATGATGTGCCCTGAATCTCTTAAGCGAAGAATGCCATTGCAAACATGAATACGTAATGAGTACAACTTTCTTTATCCCAGCTGAGGAGGGAGGCTGTTGCTTGGTTATCATCCCTCAGTACAAGTTCAAGGACCTCAGGTACTAAAATGAGCTGGGCTGCAAGGTTTTATTTGTGTATCTGTTTTTTTCAGCTCAAGTGCTCTTTTGTTTTATTTAAAAGCTGGGTCCATTAACAAGGACACCAGAGAGAAAAAATAATCAGCTTGCTTTGGTTCACTTTTAGACCTACTCTTAACTGCTTATAAATCAATAAGCTATGTTCTAAATCAGGGTTTCTGAATCTCAGCACATTTTGGACCAGATAATTCTTTGTTGTAGGATGCTGTTCTGTGTACTGTAGGATGTTTAACAGTATCTCTGACCTCTACCCAGTAGATGCTAGCAGCATTTCCCATTTGTGATAGTCAAAAATTGTCTCCAGATATTGGGAAACGTCCCCTGGAGGCAAAATTGCCTCCAGTTGAGAGCCACAGGTCTAAATGAAGGACTTACTTTGTAGGAAGGCCAAGGCAAGGAATATTAATCAACAATAAACATATGTTTATTGAGGACTTGCAAAATACTGTGTTTGTGTGGTGGAAAATACAAAAAAGCTGAAAGTATTATGCAATATTCGTAAAGACCTTGGACCAACAGTCTAGATCCACATCTGCTGCTTATAAGCCATGTGTCCTTCAGAAATACATTTACCTCTTCTACATTTCCTCATCTTGCTAAGGAACAAGTTTGAGAAATATAAAATGAAGAGATACATGTATTTGCAACTGGATGAGTAGTCTTAATAATGTTTTCTAAAAGCTTCTAGTGGTATATACAATGCAATATTACTCTGCCATCAAAAAGAATGAAATCTTGCCATTTGCAATGACATGGATGGAACCATAGGGTATTATGCTAAGCAAAATAAGTCAGTCAGGGAAAGACAAATATCATATGATTTCACTCATATGTGGAATCTAAGAAACAAAACAGATGAACATAGGGGAAGGGAAGGAAAAATAAAATAAGATAAAAACAGAGAGAGAGGCAAACCATAAGACTCTTAACTATAGGGAACAAACTGAGAGTTGCTGGAGGGGTGGTAGGTGGGGGTACAGGGTAATTGGGTGATGGACATTAAGGAGAGCATTTGATGTAATGAGACTTGGGTGTTATATGCAACTGATGAATCACTAAATTCTACCCCTGAAACTAATAATACACTATATGTTAATTAAGTTGAATTTAAATAAAAAATTTAAATTTAAAAAATAAATAAATAATAAATAAATAAATAAATAAGCCTCGAGTGGTAAGTGAAAGGTCTTTGTTCTCCAATCTGATCTACTCAAAATTCTTATTATGGCTTACATGAGTGAGGACATAATTGACATGTTGATCAAATGTAAACACAACATGCCCTTGGAATGGTCATTAGCTGGATGAGAGCACCAGAATTTGAGATGATGTTGAAAAGCCACATCTAGGGGTAGCTGGCTGGCTCAGTCAGTAGAGCATGTGACTCTTGATCTCAGGGTCATGAGTTTAAGTCCCACACTGGGTGTGGAGCCTACCTTAAAAAAAAAAAGAAAAATTAAAAAAAAAAAAAAAGAAAAGCCACAACTACAAAAGATACTTGTATACAGATAATGTAAAGTCATGCATTTGGACTCAGAAATTCACACCATAGCACAAATTACCAGACTGGGGAAGTCACTGTATATAGGGAAGGAGAATAGGAGACAATGAGATAAGAGATAGAGGCATTCAAATTATTTAGGGCCTCCTAGCTCATATTAAGAGAACTTTGTCATTTACTCTGAATGAGATGGAAAGTTATTTAAGTTATTACTCCTTTGAATAAAGGAGTAACAGATTAGACCAATTTTTATTTTATCCGATTACTTTGGTTGCTGCATTGAGTAAAAGTTAAATGGGGATAAGGACAGAAACAGGGAGACCAATTAGGAGGCTACTGCAATAAGCCAGGAGAGACATTACAGTAGCTCGGACAAGGTGTGGAAGGGAGATGCAACTGATTGCACCTGGGATATCAGAAAAAGAGAGGAGTCAATATGAATCTAAGATTTTTGGTGTAATCAGATGGAAAGATGGAGGCCCATGAGCTAAGACGGGGTAGGCAAGCTAAATGATTTAAAGGTAACATGAAAAGAGAACAGCTAAGGGCGCTTGGGTGGCTCAGTCATTAAGCATCTGCCTTCGGCTCAGGTCCTGGGATTGAGTCCCACATCGGGCTCCCTGCTCGGCGGGAAACCTGCTTCTCCCTCTCCCACTCCCCTGCTTGTGTTCCTGCTCTTGCTGTCTCTCTCTGTCAAATAAATAAATAAAATCTTTAAAAGAAAAGAAAAGAGAACAGCCAAGAAGGAAGAATTTAGCTGATTCTACAAAAATCTCGATGAAAACCAAGAGGTAGAGTGTGTGGGTATGACCCTCTGCTTCAGGATAAGAAAGCAGTGGCACCAACAGAACAGGTAACTATCTGAGACAATGACTTAGTAATAATACCAACCTTCGCTCCTACTTCCTATGAGCTAGGCCCTGTCAAGGACTTTGCTACCATTATCTCATTTAATCCTCAAATCAGTCCCATTTCACAGATGAGCAAATCAAATTTGTAAGTGATTAAGCTATGCAGAGGTTGGTCTGGGTCCAGACTGGCAAGACTGATAACTCTGAGTGTGATCACGTTAATTTTCTTGTTGTTTTACTAGTGCTTCAGTAAGTACTGCAAAATAATAATAATAATAATACACTCAAGAGCAGGATGGGAAGGAGATAAATCTCTCTAGTGACGACATTTTTTCTCACGGAAACATGCTTAAAGTAGTCATTTCAGCAAGTCACATAGACCCTCCAGGTTAGAGGAATCTTCAATACTGTATTTGCCCTTCATTCCTTTCTAGGCTGGAGGGAACCACATCATTTAGACCCTTGTGTCGAGGCTCCAGCTTCATAATTTTTGGTTGAGTCACTGGTATCTAATCTAATTATTTCCATATTTCGGTTCTTGCTTGGCCACAGTGCCCATTTGAGCCTTCAATGCAGCAGGTCTGGCCACGGTCTACCGTAGTTATGAGCTAGGATTCAAATGCGGGCAGTCTGACTCCTGAGCCTGGTCTAAACAACTGTCCCCCACACACTCTGCTCATAAAAGCATTAAAGAAGAGACTCCAAACCCATTTGGAAAGATGCAGTGGAGAAAATTTAAACCTCAGATATAGCATGGACTAGAGAGCATAGACTAAAGCAATTTCAAGTAGTCTAGAATGTAAGACTACCTCTCTGCCAACCTGTTGGGTTGGTGAGCTCTGATAAAATATAGGAAAGAAATGGAGAGGTGTTGTTTTGTTACGTGTTTCTGCACAACAGAAATCCAAATTCCAACTACCTCTTCTACCACTGAGGCATCCTCTGTTGTTTACATCTTATTCAGCTTTCTCGTCTACAAACAAACCACTGGCAGTGGTGTCTGCACATATTGTTTCTGCCCCCAGAATACTTTCTCTTGTACTCTTTTCTTTTGGATAATAACAACTTCAAGACTTGACTGAGAGACCACATTTTCTGTAAGGCCATTCAGAATCCCACTCCTCTATCCAGTCAACTTGGATCTCCCCTTTCTCTCTGATCCCAGAGACAGTCTCTTGGACCTGCTTCGCTCATCTGATTGTCATGTATATTTATTTACTTGCAGGTTTCCTGTAAGTAAACCTGTAACAATATACCCTTTCCTTGGATTGCTGATGATTTTCTTTCTGAGCTCTTTTCCAAGACGCTGATACAAAGTGCTGTTGCTGTTTTGAGTTTTGTTTGTCTAAGTAGACTTCTGGCTATCACATGCAGGATGAACTGGAAAATGAGGTAAGGAGGTCCATATTGGAGGCCCTTGCAATAGTCCAAACGTAAGGTGCAGAGGACTTGAATTTGAATGAGAATGAGAATGAGAAACATGAGGAATAAAGGAAAAATGCAAGAGATGTGGGAATGCAAGACATAAGCATATAAGAATAGATCAAAAGAGTCCTTTTAAATGAATGGACATTTCTGGCAATATGGCTACATAAATGTTAAGTGGAACCCCTTTTCATACAATACACCAGAAAATGCTAAGAAAAAAAATCATGCAACAAAGTTTTGAATGTGTAAGTGAGCTGGTAGGAAGGAACGGAATTACTCAAAGGAGTCCAATAATGCACAAAAAACTAAATTAGTGCAAGAGCCAACTTTTTCCTCGGAGGTACTTGCTGATTCTTGGTGGCCTAAAATCTGAATTTTAATGGGCTTCTGTCAGCATGCAGGAGACACAGTCAGAAGCCTAAGTAGAGCAGGAGGTTGAATCAAAGACCCTTCTATAAAGTCAGGACCACCAAAGGGCAATACCCTCAATGAGTGAACTAGAAACAACCTCTCCCTGTGGAGAGACTCATGGTGATATGTGCCTTTCTCAGCCTCTGCTTAATGTGAAAAGAAAAAATATGAAAAGAAAAGAAAAAGAAATGTCTCCCCTGGGAATTTCTCACAAAATCTATATTCTCATGGTTTAAGCGCCAAAATCCACACTGCCCATGTATTTGAAAACCCCAAGCCAATGGTAATTTGACCCTTGGGTTGACAATGCTCTCAGAAACCTGGCAGGAAAATTAAATCTATTCTAGAGAAATTAATTTTAGGCACAGACTCAAAGAAAATTCTCAGAGATATAATTCTAAGATATATAAGTTCACAATCAAAAATTATCAAAGCAAAAAGGAAAAAAAACATGATGAATAAAATTAGCAGGCAGAATAAATAGAATAAAACAATAAAGATTAGGTGTTGGAATAATCAAAATATTAAATATGTTTAATGTTTCAAAAAATAAAAATGAGCATTGAAAATATTGCAAAGGCACAAGAGACTATTAGAATTGGCCAGTGAGATTTAAAATAGAACCACATACACATTCTAGAAATAGAAAAAAGAGTCAAAATCAGAAAGCAGCAGATTAGACTCAGCGGTGGAGAGATTTAGTGAACTGGAAGATAGAGATTAAAACAAAAATTTACAAACCACTGCCCAGAGAGACAAAAGGAAACTATAAAGTAGAGGATAAGACACATGAAGGAGACAGTCTGCCATACTCAATCAATTGGTAAGGAAACTCTGAAGGGAATATGAGCTGTATCAACTGCATAATTCAGGTGACTTCAAAAGCTGCCCCCTGCTAGGCAGATTATTAATATTAAAAGAGCATGGGTAATTGCTGAGTTCTAAAGCTGAGAGGAAAGACTGCCAATCTGAGGCAAAATATAGATGAAAGGGAAAATCTAACCATCCTCCTCTCCCTTCTCATTCAAACCAAAAGTGTTATATTGTTGTAATCCCAAAAGAACTGGGGAGCTGGGTCCTAAAGGCTACATGCCTAAGGATAAACTTGGAATAAGGCCATTAGGCAGGGGATGATAGGTTTTCTGGAAGCAGCATTGATTGTTTCTATTCTCCCTGCTCATAGAACCCAACTAAAACATTCTAGAAAATAATTATGTCCATCCTCCCGCCTTGTGAGAAGTGACCAAAGATCTGCCCCTAAGAGAAGGTGCGAGAAGCCCATCTTGCATGTACTAGTTGCCAACATTCTTCTGCAGAAATAATCACATGGAAGAACACAAGCGGACAAGCTTTTTCTGTACGGGTCCAGATAGTAAATATTTTACCCTTGAGGGCCATATGGCTTGTACTGCAACTACTAACCTCTGCCGATGTCATGCAAAAGTAGCCACAGACAATGCACAAATGAGCAGGGCGGTGTTCCAATAAAACTTTACTTACAAAAACAGCTGGTGGGCTACAATTTGCTAACCCCTTATCTAGAAGTACAAATGCTGGCAGCATTCAAGAAATGAAACTGTACTAAAATGATATTTTGGGGCGCCTGGGTGGCTCAGTCGGTTAAGTATCTGCCTTCGGCTCAGGTCATGATCCCAGGGTCCTGGGATTGAGCCCCGCACTGGGCTCCCTGCTTGGCAGGGAGCCTGCTTCTCCCTCTCCCACTCTCCCTGCTTGTGTTCTCTCTCTCACTGTGTCTCTCTCTGTCAAATAAATAAATAAAATCTTTAAAAGAATAAAATAAAATGATATTTTAATGACCACTCATTTTTAAACTCACATCAATATGATAATTAAGGAACAATGTGCTCTAGCACATGGGCATGGTGATACTATAGAAGCCTGGGAAATACAACCCAGTGAGTCCCAGTGGCCCAATTCAAACCATGTACTCGTGGTGGACAAAGTTTAGCAAAAGACTGCTAAACAATGTACACACGGTCATACAGATCTTAACAGATGCAGTGAAAATAACTCTTTCAGAGGGCACTGCATGTGGCAAACACTTCGTTCTTTTCACACAGTGGAAGTCATTCACTTCTGAGCGAGAGATACCTTGATGTTCAGGCTGAGAAGAAATCCCAAAAGAAGCACAGCATTAGAAAGCAGATGGTGTTGGGGCACCTGGGTGGCTCAGTCAGTTAAGTGACTGACTCTTGATTTCAGCTCAGGTCATGATCTCAGGGTCCCTGAGATCAAGCCCCACGTCAGGCTCCACACTCAGCATGGCACCTCTTTAAGATTAGCTCTCTGCCCCTCCCCCCTCCCTCTCTCCCTCTCTCTCTAAAAAACAATAATTAATTAATTTAATTTAATTTAATAAAAGAAAGTAGATGTATTGAAGGAGGCTTACCAGAGTGCCCTCTCCTTTGGATTCTACCCCTGCTATTATAAAAGGTCATATACATGTCATTTTATCACACCTCTAGCTACAAATGAACAAAGATTTCCCAAAGATACAGCATCTGGAGGTTGCCAGCTAACTATTCTCTTTGCAGCATATTCTCACATTGAGAGAGGTATGAGCAAATACACCATTAGCTGCCACAAGATCTATGAAGTCTAATCTGTAGTGATGGATTGGGCTTCAAACTTGGATATGAGAGTGAAATTATAAAGGTTCTGCTCCAAACCAGGGTAGTAAGACCAATGGCAATCTCTTTTCATTCAGCAGGTTTTAAAAAAAGAACTAGGAAACCTGGTCCATCTGCTCTACATCAATCCTTTTACCCATTCACTCCCTCCCACTCACTGCCTCCTGTCGCCATTCAACCACATACCTGTCCTATGAACACCTACTCCAGGAGCAAGACCACCTTCTAACAAATGGCAGTGTAGGCAATAGTCTAAGTATAGTTTGCATATTGCTTTTAATAGTTGACAAAAGGATGCATAATTTTTTTCCACTGGTTTCTGTCTTAGCATTTCATTCTTATAAAAAAACTTTTTTAATGTGGCCAAGAAAAAGAAACCACCCCTAATTCAGGACAGATCCCAAATCAAGCACATAATGATATGAGAGTCTCTAATAGCATTACTGAACCTAATCGAAGGGACCAGGGAACGTTTATTTGAGGAAACAGCTCAAAGTTCAGATCTGAAAAGGAGAGGGAAGCTCACACTCAGGCAGAAGAATCAACATTTACAGGGGCTCTAAGTGACTGAGGTAGGGGTGTGAGATCAGACTAGAAAGGTAGCTGAGAAGCAAACCTTCTCATATAAGTTCCAGTACCCTAAGATAACACTAGGGTTTTAATCAGAAGATTGGGATGGGAGGAGGATGATATGATCAAAAAAATCCCTCTGGATGAAGAATGGAGAACAGACTGGAGGATGCATGAGGGGGTACCAGAGATATTTAAGAGGTTTTGTTTATTTGTTTCATTTTGTTTTGCTTTGTTTTATTTTTGTTTTAGCAGCTTAGGAGAAAGATGAGACTATCTTGGACAAAGAGAAGTAGATGGATTCAAGAAATATTTACATGGCAAAATATCCAAAACTCACTGGTGGACCAGATATGGGGCTTAAGAAAGAGAATGGTGTCAGGATGACTCAGAGGTTTCTAGCTGGCCCAGCTGGATGAATGATAATGGCATTCACTAAAATCATGAATAACAAAAGAGAATCAAGTTGGAGGGCAAGACCTTGAGTTCAGAATTAAACAGTTTACCAACTAGGAATCTTCTAGTTGAGAGTGATAGGGGGTGGGAGGGATGGGGTGGCTGGGTGATAGACACTGGGGAGGGTCTGTGCTATGGTGAGCGCTGTGAATTGTGTAAGACTGCTGAATCACAGACCTGTACCTCTGAAACAAATAATACATTATATGTTAAAAAAAAAAAAAAGAAGATAGTAGGAAGGGAAAAATGAAGCGGGGGAAATCAGAGGGGGAGACGAACCATGAGAGACTATGGACTCTGAGAAACAAACTGAGGTTCTAGAGGGGAGAGGGGTGGGGGGATGGGTTAGCCTGGTGATGGGTATTAAAGAGGGCACGTTCTCCATGGAGCACTGGGTGTTATACGCAAACAATGAATCATGGAACACTACATCAAAAACTAATGATGTAATCTATGGTGATTAACATAACATAATAAAATAAAATTTAAAAAAAAATAAAAATTAAATAGGGAAGAAAAAAAGCTCGTCAATCTAACTTAAACAAAGAAGAGAAGGTGGTGGCTCATGTAATTGTAAAACCTATAAGGAAGGCTGGCTTCACCAGTGGCCTCTTTAAGAATTGATGGTAACACGAGGATCCATCTCTCAATTCTGCTTCCTTTGGATTGGCTACATTTTTAAACTTTGCATGGTGGCTCTTGGCAGGTTCAAGTGCACATCATCACAAGACCTCATTCAGTGCAAGAGGAAATTCTCTTTCCAAAAAGTTGAACAAAAAACTTCAAAATCAAATCCTTTTATCCTTTATGGTCTTGATTTGGGCATAGACCTAACCTTGAACCAATCACTATTGCTAGGATGATGATATACGCTAATTGGATCCTGCTAAGTCATCTTCAAAAAGAAGTTCATGGCGGAAAATAGAGGAGGGTTATACATCCCAAAACAAAATCAGGTGCTTTTGCCACCAAAAGGATAGTAGACATGGGTAGTGAAAACAAAAGCTAATTATCCTTACAGGTGAACATGACTTTTGAAATTAACAACAGGCAGGATGTGGTGGACATTTAAGAAAATCTAAACTGATAAACAAGGGGTACTTAAAAATCAGCTCTGAGCATTGGCAGAGGTCAAGACTATGGGCTTTCAGTAACAACTGGCTTGATAGAAGAACACAGGCGGCATGGGGCAAAAGCAACATAAGACACATCCAAGAAAATCCAAATTTTAAATGAAGATTCTCTGGAAGGTCCATCAGATATCTTGCTGTGATATAACCAGAGTTGATTTTTTTTCTATTTCTGTTTGATTCACATTACATAATATGGGTTCAGTCAGTCTTACTTATTTTTTCCATTTTATAAGTACTCCTCCAGATAGCAACAGAAATATGTAAGAACTCTGGCACCTGAAATAGACAAAAGCGGGAGGGAGAACAGCTTCTTTATTTTCCGTTGTATCAGCCAGACCCATTTCTATCTGGAAATGCTAAATGGTACACAAAAAAAAAAACCTTTTGGGGGCTGTCTTGGTATGATTGAAAGTGAAAAATAGTTTCCACTAGAGGGTGCTAAGCCTCAAAATAAAAATACAAACCAAGGACTTTGGATTTTTCCCATACTTTCCAATATTCATTGAGCAACTAATAATCTGGATTCGCCAGGAGGTAGGGGGAAAGAAAAGAGAGAGCCAATCCAAGAAGATGCATTACTGCACAGGTCACCTCTTGCTGTTTTTTGTTTTGTTTTGTTTTTATTATTATGTTATGTTAATTACCATACATTACATCATTAGTTTTTGATGTAGTGTTCTATGATTCATTGTTTGCGTATCACACCCAGTGCTCCATGCAGTACGTGCCCTCTTTTAATACCCATCACCAGGCTAACCCATCTCCCCATGCCCCTCCCCTCTAGAACCTTCAGTTTGTTTTTCAGAGTCCATAGTCTCTCATGGTTTGTCTCCCCCTCCGATTCCCCCCCCTTCATTCTTCCCCTCCTGCTATCTTCTTTTTTTTTTTTTTTAAACATAAAATGTATTATTTGTTTCAGAGGTATAGGTCTGTGATGCAACAGTCTTATACAATTCACAGTGCTCACCATAGCACATACCCTCCCCAATGTACAACTGATTCCTAGATCACACGGCGCCTTCCACCAAAAGGCCACATATAGAAGCTGCTTCATAGAACTGTCTATGCAGACTGGCTCAATCTTTCATGGTCAAAGTCTCATCCAGTGGGGTACTACTACTCTCTGTATGTCTGAGGTGCATGTTTGTGGACACTGAGCATGTTTTCATTGTCTCATGCCAGTGACTACAAAACAGAAAGCGAGAGATGCATAGAAAGGGAAGAAGGCAAAATGATGTCAGATCATTCCGTGGAATTGGTCCTAGTTCACACACAGCTGGGTGCTCAGTGCCTGGGGCTGGAACATGTGGCCATAGGCATCAGAGACAGGTGAGAAGCACACAACAGGTGTCTGACATGATAAAAGTGCTCAAAATAAACAATGCAAAACTGAAAGGAAAAAAATATATATCTTGCCAAAGATACAATGCCCATGCAAACAGCAGTTGGAGAATGTTTGTCCTTTGACAGTAAACATTAATTACACTTCCTGTTTAACAGGAAGTTCTTAGGTACTTCTTAGTTGAAAACAGATTCCGTTAGACTTGCTAAGAAATCAGTTTTGTTGTTTCCCTGAATTAATCTTATTTCCCTTTGCCAAATAAATGCCACATTATAACTGATTGAATAAACAGTGTCATTTGGTTTTAAGAATGAGAACTTGTGAATTGTTTTTTTTTTCAAGTTGATTCATTTTGAAATATTTATAACTTTTCCTGTGGCATTAGAAACAGATGGACGATGATGAGAAGACAGGCTGTGTCTTTAAACAACTATTGCACAATACCACAAGCTTGTTTTCCACTTGTCTACTTAATAAATCAAACAAATTTTGTATAGGAGGCTTTGTCTAACTGCCATAATAATTTGCATCCATCCATTTGTCCCACCTGTTAGATAATACTTGTTCTAGATCCTCTTCTGTTATTTTTAACGCTTTTATAAAATATACCATTTTTAAATTGACTTTTTACTTGGAAGTAATTTCAAGCTTATGAAAAGTTGAGAAAATAAAAATAGTACAAATGAATACCCATACACTCGTTATCCACATATGCCCATTGCTAACATTTTACTCTGTTATATATGGTTGCACATCATGATTCTTTACCCCGAAATAATTCAATGTGTGCTTCCTAAGAATAGAGATAGTCTATCAAATAATCGATTTTATAATCTACTGTCCAAATTCCAATATTATCAGCTGATCTACTAATGTCCTTTACAGCATGTCCCCCTCCAATCAAGGATCCAGTCTAGGGTCAGTTGCTGTATTTAGGCATCTTGTCTCCTCAGCCTCTGTTAGTCTGGAATGGTTCCACGGTCTGTCTTTGTTTTTCAAGACATTAACATTTTTGAGAACACAGTCCCACTTCCCTTTGTTTTTCTCATTTTATGATTGTCCAATGTGTCCATGTGATTAAATTTATTCTCAGGCAGCATATGCATAGGTTATGTTATGTTCTCCTGAGGGTCTCATAATTGAAGCCCAGTAACTTCTGTCTGTCCCTCATTGGAAATACCCTGGATCACCTGGTCAAGGTGTTGTCTGACTTCTCTGCTATGTACTTACTGCTTTTTAAATTCCTCCTCATGACTCATAAGAAATCTGTGAGAAGACAGTAAAAACACCATGTAAATATCCTGCTCCTAAGCAAAATCTCCCTCTAGATTTAGCATCTGTTGATGATGCTTGCCTAATTCAATCTTCACTATGATGGTGGTAAAATTTATGATTTTCTCACCACAGAACAGTCAGTCCTTAGCATTCTACTATAAGCAAGAGCCATTCTTTCTCCCCCATTTATCTGTCATCAGTATGGACTCATGAATTTCTATGCTTTTCAACAGTTTAGAATTCATTACTGTACTTAATTATTCTGTTGTTTAAATTGTCCCACATTTGGCCAGTAGGAGCCTTCAAAGCTAGCTCCCACGTTCTTGTGACTTTTTTTTAGTAGCAGTTCTTCACTATCTGGTATAATAAGATGTTCCAGGTCCATCTTGTACCTACTCTGCTCCAATTCTGCAATCAGCCCTTTTTCTAAGGTGCCCCACTTCCTTTTGGTGGGGAATGGTATTAGAAATTAAGATTTGATGGGCACCTGGGTGGCTCAATTGGTTAAGCATCTGCCTTCAGTTCAGGTCATGATCCCAGAGTCCTGGGATCAAGCCCCATGTCGGGCTCCCTGCTCAGGGGGGAGCCTGCTTCTCCTTCTCCCTCTGCCTGCCGCTCTCCCTCGTCTTGCTCGCTCGCTCTCTCTCAAATAAATGAATAAAATCTTTAAAAAAAAAAAAAGAAATCAAGATTTGAATGATATGTATGTCTTTGTTTCTTGGCTTTTTAACCAGAGTTAGGAAGCCTATGCATTCACATGCCTACAAATACGCATATATACATAAATTTATAAATACATAGGCATATAAAAATGCACATACATACACAATTTCTTTCTTTAGAAATCAAGGGTCCGCACTAAAACTACCAATTATAATTCATACCCATAAGTGTTTTTTCTTGTTTCTCCATATTCCACATTTGTATGTCCCTTCTTCCATAAAGAGGTTCTTGGTTCCCAATATCATATTCATTCAATTGTTGAGTCTAATAATACGTTTAAAATAGTTTCAGAATTTCTTGTCCAATACTACTACAACAAACAAGACCACTAAGAAGAGTTCAGAATTTATTTCCAATTCTAACCCCCCAACCCCAGCACACACACCTATCCACACCCTACCCTGCCCACAACTAAAGGTATATAATCAAATACTGGGTTCATTAATTAACTTGAATTCCTTCTTTCCCTTTCTCCTTCTTCTCCTTTTCCTTTCCTTTCTATCCCTTCCCTTAGCTCCCTTCTGCAAGATTATGGTATTCATCTAAAATACAATTACAGATAAAATATAATTACAGATCTTCCTCAACTTACAATGGGGTTATGTGCCCATATAAGAATATTCACGGCAGTATTATTTGTACCAGATAAATACTTTTCTTATTAAATTATGGTATATATGGTGAACACTGAAATGCTATGTAGTCCCTAAAAATAAGGAAGCGGTCCTAGCTGTATGGACGTGAAAAAAATCTCCAAAAGAGATGATTGTGAGACAAAAGCAAGGGACAGAACAACATGCATGGGGTGGGGCAAGGTGAGGACATATACCTCTATGTTTGTAAATGCCTGAGCAATCTCTGGAAAAATATGCATTACTTTGGTAGCAATGGATTGCCTCTGTATAGAGACGGGGATACTACTAGCAGCTATCAGTTCTTGGGGGCACATTTTTAAAGGCATTCTCTCTAGGCAAATAAATTAGAAATTCATTCTCTTCCTCTCTCTTCCCCGTCCCCATGTGCTTATGCACAGTGCACCTCGTGCAACCTTTATAAATTAAAATGGGCATACTCTTTGACTCTGGCTGGACCAAAGCCAGTGAAAAGAGCTTTACTTTTCACTGTATAAATTGTACCATGAACACAAATTAACTCTTCTAAAGTGTTGGCCAGATGGATAGACAGACAGATAGAATACCTTTGGCTCCACCAAAGGATTGAGAACTATTGTTCTGTGCCCTGGCCCTCAGGATCTTCTTGGATAACTCCCCAATCTACTTCTCACTCCACACCCTCCAAACCCTATTTTCACATCAGCAACTATGTACTTGATACCCCATCTGCACAGGAGATCAACATGTCCCAAACTGAACTTGTCTTCAACAAACCAGTTCATCCTCCTGCCTTGCTCTTACTCTTTTAGACTTATTCAATTTTTAAAAATCGGATTTTTCTTCATCTCCTTCCTTTCCCCCACTTCCTTGTGCCCCATTTCTCAAGCAGAGTAGAAAGGGCACAGGATTTGGAGCACACCAGACGTGAGTTCCATCTCAGCTCTTCCACATAGTTGTGATATCAGAAAAATTATCTCTCTTCGAGTCTTCGTTTCCTCATCTTTAAGCAGGAGGTTAAGAATAACTCTGCAAGGCTTTTCTGAAGATTACAAGAAGGAGATTTTTGCAAAGTGCCCAGCTTTGGCGCACAGAACTCTATGTATAGAGATCCCTACCACACCCCAGACGCTTTCCAAGATCTGTACAGTCAGTATATTACTTTCCCATAAATTAGTATCTCCAGGAAACTCCAGAATCTCTCCTCACCCCCTTTTAACCCCAAGCCTCAAGAAGCAGAGTTCGTCAAACCCCAGAAAACTATACTGGATCACAGTTCTAAAGAGAGAAGATGACAAGCAGTTCAAAGACTGACCTCAATGTAGGGGATCAATTACAATCAGTAGCAGTGCTAAAGGGTAGCTTGGGATGGGGGCCTTTAACTTTCCCCCAAATCTCCACCAGCATACCCACCACATCTAAATTTTTGAAAATATTTTTATATGGGCAGCTGATATTTTTATCAATTTTATATATACTGCCAATAAGGCATATTTTTAAACCTTTGCTATTTTTATTATTCTGTAACAAACAGGATAGCCATGTCCTGGCCCCTTCTCTCCCGAGACATGTATACCTATAAGCACCCCTCTTCATAGGACATATTACCCAACCCTTCCTTTCCTATTGCTTCTCCTTTTGGATTGTGCCCTGTTATTATCTGCCCCATACGCAGCTATCAAAAAACAATCTTCCTAAAGTATAGCTTCACTCATGTCACGCTCCTATTCACAAAACTTTCCTTCACTTTCACTTGTTCAAGGAAAAAAACAAACGCCCCTTCCAAGCCCTTTGCAATCAGGTCCTAAACTAGCTCATATATCTCACGGTTCCCCAAATTATAGACTTGCATTCTAATTCTAGCCAAAAATGGATTATTTACTATTTCCCAAACTGTTCTCATACTTTTTCTCATGTAGTTCACTCTTCCTGGATGCCTTTTATTACCAGATCACTTGCCTTTTGAAAGCCTATCAGTTCTTCAAGCTCCAGCCTCAATACCACTTCCTCCCTGATGGCTTTTGTTTTGTTTTTGTTTTTTTTTTTTTTTACTTAGGTTCGTTTTAGTTAGGGTCAAAGCAATAGTTGTTGTTATTGCTTTTTCTGTATGTATTTATAAAAAAAAACATTTATTTTCTATCTAGTATTTGAAGGACACTGTGACAGGGACTAAAATAATTTGTACCTTCTAATATATTATAAGGGCTTGATACTTTGGCCTCAGCAAACCCAAGTTATTGTTGGTGGACCCTAATTTCACTATCAAATAGCCTTGAACAAATCATCTCTCTGGCTTACGTTTATGATCAATAAAATAGGCATTAAAAATATCTTCTTTGGAGAAGTGCTGTGAGAAATAGAAATAATCTTGCACATGGTAGCCTGTTTGTCATTGTTGCCGAGCATGCTTAATAAATGTCTCAGGTGAGTTGGGATCCAGATTCCAATCCCAACTCTGTCAACACCTTGGTCACATCACTTCTTCTCTCTAGGCACCCTTCTCTCCCATCATGTGTAAATCAAGGTGATAAAGCCCATGCCTCTGACTCTGAGTCAACCTGGGTAGTTAGTCCCTAGGCTGCAGTGTCCTCAGTTTCGGCCCATACTTTGTGTCGCCACTAGCCGGCAGGATTGCCACATGGTTGCTTGGCCACTCCCTAGCTCCACCTCCATCTCCAGGAAGGACCTGCCTCCAGGACTCAGGACCAAAACAAACAGAACATTCCAGCCTGGCAGCAGCCAAGACTTTGGAATGGAGTCTTAATCAGGTTGTAAAAGGAGAAGGGAAAGCAAAAATCTCCAGTGCTTTTCTGCAAAGGAGACACTTTGATTTGCCTCACGACTGGAGGAGCGACTAGCATTCCAAGAGTCAAGTGACATCTCTCCAGCCCTTCTACTGCGTGACAGATGCCCCTGTAGAGAGCTACAGGTGACCCAGGCAAGCACCAAGGCACCCTCTGAAGAATCTGATACTGTCTCCCTCAGAAACCATGTCTCGTGCCTCATGAAATACTTGTGAAAATGGATCTGTAATGTCACACTTTAATTTCTCCAATCCCCAGTTTCCTCCTTTGTAAAATGAGCATAAACCAGGTCTCTGAACTCCTTGTCCTGTCTCCCAGGGCTACAGACCGTATAGAATCCTGCAAAGAATATGGGCTTTGTGAACACACAGATTTGCTTCACATCCTGTTCTTGCCATTTATACAAACCCCAAAAAGTTTTCTAAACATCCTCATCTACCAAATGGAGATATAAAGCCTTTTATTTCACAGTGTTTTTGTAAGAATGAAATTAAATAGAGTAAGGAAAGTGGCACATACAGGGATTCAATAATGTTAATTCTCATCCTTGATTATAAAAAAACAAAACAGCATGGTTCCTAGTCTTTAAAAATTTGTACACGTTTAGAAAAAGGATAAAATCAATATATATCAAACTGTTAGTATTTACATCCAGTGTATACCCCTCTGTCATTTCTCAACTTTCTAAAATGAACTTTTATTACTGTTGTCACTCTTTTTTTTTTATTGTGGTAAAATACATATAACATAAAATCAACCATTTTAACCAGTTTTAAGTGTACAGTTCTGTAGGGTTACATACACTCCCACTGTGTGCAACCACTCACCACCATCCATCTCCAGACCCTTTGTATCATTCCAAACTGAGAGTCTGTACCCATTAAATCATAACACCCACTCCCCCTTGACCCTGCCCCTAGAAACTACCATTCTACTTTGTCTCTATGAATTTGACTATTCTAGACACCTCATCGAAGTAGAATCAAACAATGTTTGTCTTTTTCTGTCTGGCTTACTTCTTACTTCACTTAGCATAATGTCATCAGTATTCATCCATGTTGTAGCATGTATCACAATGTCCCTCCTTTTTAAGGTTAATATTCCATTGTATAGATACATCATAGTTTGTTTATCCATTTATTCATCAATGGATATTTGGATTGTTTCCCCTTTATGGCTATTGTGAATAATGTGAACACTGGTTTGCAAATATCTGTTCAAGTCCCTGCTTCCAGTTCTTTCTGTTATATACCCACAGGTGGAATTGCTAGGTCATATGGTAATTCCACATTTAATTTTCTGAGGAACTGCCATACTGTTTTCCACAGTGGCTTCACCATTTTACACCCTATTGTTTTGTTGTTGTTGTTTTTAATATTTTATTTATTTATTTGACAGAGAAAGAGAGCACAAGCAAGGGGAGCAGCACACAGAGGGAGAAGCAGGCTCCCCGCTGAGCAAGGAGCCCAATGCGGGGCTCCATCCCAGGACCCCAAGATCAAGATCTGAGCTGAAGGCAGACACCCAACCAGTTGAGCCACCCAGGCGCCCCTGTTGTTGTTTTTATAATAGCCATCCTAATGGTGTGAAGTGGTATCTCACTGTGGTTGGTGCATTCACCTAATGTGCTGATTGGCATCTCCCTAAAGATTTTCATGTTAGGTAACTAAAAAAAAATTTCTACTAAGCAAATGGATATATTACAGAGTAGAAATAACATTCAGATAAATTTTCAAGCTAAACCCTGAGACTTCAAAGCAATTTCCCATATGCCGTGGGCATTTTTTATATATGCGCCCGGATTTCCCACTCAT
The DNA here is from genome assembly GCF_037043125.1 of Eumetopias jubatus. NCBI lineage: Eukaryota > Metazoa > Chordata > Mammalia > Carnivora > Otariidae > Eumetopias > Eumetopias jubatus. The sequence continues at coordinate 51,150,263 of NW_028274810.1, forward strand.
TCAACTCTCCTCCACCAAAGGGATGGGTCAGGAACAGTCTCTGAGCTCAGTCAGGAGATGAAAGGGTGTAATAGGGCAGGAAGGCCGCAGCTATCTGACTAGACAGCATTTAATAAGAGAAAGTTTCCAAAATAAAATGCAATCAATTCAATAAATACTTAAGGCTTGTGGAAGCTACTCTCCCCGTGACAGTGATCAAGTTACTCTTTGTGAAGTAGTGAATAAAACAGACACTAGTCTAGTAAGTATTACTGATGGAAGACAGTACCACAGGAGGGTGTTATAGGAGGATCTGAAACTCTGGAGTGCGGGAAGCACAGAGCCAGAGGCTGAACTGATATGTCAGGAACTGCAGAGGGAGATGGACCAGGGGCTAGAGGGAACCCATAGAGCAGTGATTCCTAAGCATCTGTCTCTGGGCAAATGGTACCTGATCAGCAGTGAAAAGAGAAAAATAAGAATATTCTTGTGAGTTTTTCATAAAGCCAAATTTACTCTATATAGGAACTATCATTAGGGATTAAATGTCCTTTCATTTATAGAATAAAAAACATTCTTAGTGAAACAAAATAAAAGGTGCAAGCCCACATCATTTCTCAAATTTTACTGGGCCCTTTTCCTTGAGCTGTGACATTTCAGTACTCCCAGACTTCCAGGAATTCATGGCTAGGAGCAACAAGTGGGGATCTGCCATGGAGAAGGACCAGGCAGGCAAGACGAGTGAAGGCCCACAGAAGGCCTGGTTTAGGATAAATCTCATAAACTCCAAGCTCTTCCAAAGAAGCCCCTTGTATGACCTGATATATGCAGCCTCTTTCGTCACTCCCATTCTTCTGAGTCAGAGATGGAGATTTATATATATATACTTTTATTTTTTTTTAAAGTCAACCACCACTAGAAACCCTAGAAGGGTTTTCATTTTGTATTATCACCAGAGATGGAGATTTAAAGAGGCAGGAATCTGCTAACGTCTTTTGGAGTTGTCTGACCCAGCCTCCAGACAGGGGTGGGCAAACTTTTTCCGTAAGGGGCCAGATAGTAAATATTTTAGGCTCTGTGGGCCATGTGATGTTGGCCATGCTTACTAGATGCTGGCATTGCAGTTCAAGAGCATCCAGAGACAGTAAATAAACAAAAGGATGTGGCTGTGTTCCAATGAAACTTTATTTACAAAAGCAGGCAGAGGGCCAGATTTGGTCCACAGGCCATAGTTTGCCAAGGGGTACTCTAAAGAGCAGAGAGAACCTTATAAATCCCAGATCAGACACAGCAGTAAAAATAGATCCTGGTCACATTATAGACATGAAACTTGTGATCTTGAGTTGAGCTTAAACAGATGTATTCTGAGCATCATTATCATCATCATTGCTAGAATTTTATAACTACAGTTGACCCTTGAATAACACAGGAGTTAGGGTCAACCCTCACATGGGGTTGAAAATCCACATATAACCTTTGAGAATCCCCAAAAACTTAACTAGTAATAGCCTAGTGTTGACTGGAAGCCTATAACATTAACAGTCAATTAACACATATTCTGTATGTTGTATATATTAATACTGTAGTCTTTCAATAAAGTAAGCTAGAGAAAAGAAAATGTCATTAGGAAAATCATAAAGAAGAGAAAATACATTTATAGTACTATATGTATATTTATTAAAAAGAAATCCACTTACAAGTGGACCCACCCCATCCAAAACCATTTTGTTCAAGGATCAACTATAATTGCTATGTGCCAAGCAGTATACTAAGAACACCATATGAATTATTTCACTTAACTCTCAAAACCACACTATACACTGAGATCACTATAATTTCCACTTTATAGTCAAGGGAATTGAGGAATTGAGAGGTTAGGTAACTCACTTAGGTCCAACACAGCGGGTAAGCAGTGGGACTATGGTTCATAAAGCAGACGACGTAGACTTGTTTCCAGCCATGGCGAGACGAGATTTACCTTTCCACCTTAAAGAACTAAAAAACTGAACACAATCTATGGAACAATGATTTTCAGACCTCAGCAACCAGCAGAGCAGGACAGTGACCCCAAGGAGAAGGTAAACCAAGATGTAAGTCCTAGGATGCCCCAGCTTGCTGTCTGCAGAGTTTCCGGGGATACCAAAGGGAAGAGAGGCCCAGCAGAACCCAGCAATCTGAGGACACAGAGCACAGAGTTCTGGGAGGCCAAAGCAGCTAAAATTTCTGAGTCAGGGAACTGGAGAAGAGAGAACTGCATAGAAGGAACTCCAGAGATGCAGAGGATTCCCCTTGCATCTTTAGCTGAGTACTATCAGCACGTGGATGTGGAGACTGCTGACGCAGGGAGAGAATGGTAACAGAGCAGCACCTCCACGAGCTCACCCAGGGTTGGGAATATCTTCTGTTCCTTCCAGTCAGTGAAAACATCTCCTAATATTTGCCTACTCAAAAAATATCACCTTAGCAGGAGGGCTGCATCAGCCCTCCACTAAAGGTTGTTCTGGACCTGCCTAGGAGAAATTAAAAGCAATTCAAAAGGATCAATTTGTTTCCAAGTAACTCAATTGCACTCCCACAAAAAAAAGCCTAAAAAATATTCAAAGGATTGAAAAAAAAATCTGCACCCAGGAGCATAAAATCCACAATGTCTTCCACCCAACAAAAAATTAACAGGCATTCAAAGAAGCAGGAAAATATGACCCAAAACCTGGGGGGGGCGGGGATAGAAATCAGTCAATAAAAACAGATACAGAAATACCACAGATGATACAAATAATAAACAAGGATGTTAAGACAGCTTCTATAAATATACTCCATATGTTCAAGATGGTGGAGGAAAGCACAAGCATGATGAGAAATTAAGGATATGAAAAAGACCGGTATGATAGAAAGCAAACAACAGCAATATCTGAAATGAAAGGTCACAACAACCAGCAAGTGGCAGACCAGATTCCACCCCCCACCTAACTCCAAGTTTTGGTGCTCATTGCACTACTGTAACAGTTGTGTAGCAGAGAAGGCTGATCACAGAAAGCAAATCAAGCACCATTTTCATAATTAAACCAATTGATTCACACATATAAATTGCATTTTTTAAATTTCCCTGAATATGTTTGAACTATCTTCTGCTTACCCTGCACCCTGGGGATGAAGGCTCAGGAGACACTGACCTGTTCTCTCTGACAGTCAAAGTAGAGGGTACTAGGGAAAAGAAACAAAGTAACCATTGCTACACAAGTGTAAATCTAATCCCACCTAGGTGAATTTGCTTAGTTTCTTTCTTGTTGAGAATATTCACACCTCAGTTCGTTTGTTTTCTGGACAAACATATATATAATAAAATTTTCTTTTTAATTTTATTTATTTATTTGTCAGAGAGAGAGAGCACAAGCAGGGGAAGAGGCAGGCAGAGGGAGAAGCAGGCTCCCCACCAAGCAGGGAGCCCGATGCGAGGCTCGATCCCAAGACCCTGGAATCATGACCTGAGCCAAAGGCAGACACTTAACGACTGAGCCACCCAGGCGTCCCTACAATAAAAGTTTATTAATTGTGCTTCAGCTCAGTGACTACTCAGATGCTAGAGAGACGTTCCTTCAACCATGAAAGACATAAGAGGCATTGAAGAAAGAGAAGACACTATTCTTTTTTTTTTTTTAAGATTTTATTTTTAAATAATCTCTACACCCAGCATGTGGCTTGAATTTATAACCAGAGCAAGAGTTGCATGCTCTACCAACTGAGCCAGCCAGGTGCCCCAAGAAGACACTATTCTTAATGGGGGATGATCTTGCATATCCCCAGAGTAAGTAAAGTCCTGATTCGGGCACCCACATTCCATCATAGTGGGGCTGGAGCTCACCCTGTGACTTTTTAGGATATTTTTAGGAACAATATCTAACAGGTAAGAAGGAATAAAGAGTTTTCAAGGCCCTTTGCCATGTTTATTTTCACATTACACATTGCTAGTTACTCCTGCACTTGTTTATCTATTTAGGTAAAGCATACAAAGTAAGACCATAGTTCCAAACGTAATGCAAAACATCTTAAAATTAAGACACTATCCTGAGGATCATCCAATCCTCTCCTGCCATTTCACAGGTGAAGAAACCAAGGCCACACACATAGATAATAGCAGAGCTAGAACTTAAAACGTCTACTTCTCTGAGAACCGGAAGCCATGCAGGAAGCAATGGCTCCATTTTTCAGAGCTGTTGGTTACTGGGTCAGATCCTTAACCTTTCTAAATGGGACGAATACCTTCTGTGGATTACCTTAAATAATATATGTATGTTGCATTAAGCTCACATTTATTTCAATGGCTGCCACACAGAAAAAGCTTACTAAATGGACTTAATGTCACCCTGAACTTGTTGACTAGTATCCTCTCTAACAAGGGGACCTGCTGGAATCTACACAAACTTGGAAAAAGTCAACCATCCTAAGAGCCTAATAAACATGGATATTTTCAGTCTAGTCAAAATAATCGGGATGAAGTCTCAGGAAGGTGTAAATAGAATGCAGTTGATGGTGGGAAAAGAGCGGTGGCTTAATGAATTTTAATCTTCCTAAAGAAAGATGACAATGGAAAGGGAGTCGTATGGGAAGTACAAAAAGTCCAGGAAAGAATATAAATTGGCCACGTTGCCTCCAACTCTGCCCATGAGAGGCGATGCCATGAGCTGGATGATCTTGGCTACTTCTTTCACCCAGGGAATGCTTTCTTCTCTGATTCTGTGCTTCCTAAACACCGCAGGGTAACGTATGTTAGGACAATACCCTTGCCTTCTCAACCTCTAGTTCTCCCCTCCTTTCCTTTCTCCTCCCCTCCTCCCCTCTCCTCCTCTCCTCCTTTCCTCTCCCCTCTTCTCCCTTTATCTTCTTCCCTCACCCTCCTCAGACCCACTCCATCAAGGGATATGTGGTATGCAGATGTAAAGCCAATGTATCCATTTGGCTACCATAAGAGAAACCAGCTTTAGAATGAATATGACATTGTGAGAGGCAGAGGTAAGGCACATGAGCACGTGCACACACGCACACACACAGGCACAACAAACAAACACCTAAACCCAGAACTTGATAAAATGGCTGAATGCCTAAGTCCGTCGAATGCCACATCTCATTCTGCTTTGGATTTCCAACCACAGAAACCACCAAATCCCCCCATTCACGTCACCTATTTTGAATTGTAGTTTCTATTACTTGCGGCAGAATGCAACCTAATGAGTCAGCACTGGATTACCATGAGGATTTTCCCATGTGAGGGACAATGTACCAATCGGTCAACATATATATTTGGTCTACCTGAAAGATGGCTTTCAAACAAAACTAACAAATTAGCATTAAGTTTCATGCCTAGGTCATATATGGTTTTGTTTAGCATGACTCATTTCCTTATTGTGTGGGATGTGTCTTCTAGCCTCTCTAAATGGATCATTTCTAGCAATACCAACAATTTCACATTCCTGAACATACAGATCTAAGAGCCAGACAGTAAAATGTGGCCACATAGCTCCAGTGTTGCACTTGTATGACCTAGCGTACCTATCTGCTCTATTCATCTCCTCTCTCTCCTTAACATCCAGTTCACAAAACTCCCATTACAGTGCTCTTTCCACCATGCCACATTCTCATTAGGTGGTTAATTACATCATGAGCTTGAAAGTAATAAAACAGCATTTCTTACTTTTTGTTAATTCAGATAGGCCTTCCCTCCAATTAGTGCAAATTATTGAGGTTTTATTATATACGTACATATGTGTTTGTGTTTGCAAAGTTTCGTTGATGAATAATGACTATGCAACCACCCACGGACCAGATGGAAATGATTGGAGATCATTAAATACAACATTGTTAGGTCATTTCCAGCATGTAATCAGCAACAATAGCTGTGGTTAGACTTGTTACATAAACAGATGGAGGAGAGGATGACTCACTAAGTACAGAATTATTGAGGCCTTAGGTATCCCCAACACAGAGCTTACAAGAAGTAAGCTTGGGGACTGTTAAGCATGGCTTGGGTGGTGCCTAGTTGAAGGAATGATAATAAGAGCTGGGTCTTTCTCACTGCATATTGACCATAGCTTAAAATGATGAAAAGAGACTCCCTTCTTCTCTTCTTTTCCTTCCTTCCTTCCCTTATGCTCTTCTTTCTTAAAAACACTTATCAAATATGCCCCTCACTGGGCTAGTTATTAAAAAAGCAGTCCTGGGGCACCTGGCTGGCTCAGTCCATAGAGCACGTGACTCCTAAACTCAGGGTCATGAGTTCAAGCCCATGTGTTGGGCATGAAGCCTACTCAAAAAAAATAAAATTTAAAAAAATTAAAAAGACAGTCTTCATCTCTGCCACTACTATTTTCTGATTCTGTGGCCTTACTCAAGTCAATTAACTTCTAGAAGCTCAATTTCTGCATTTAAAACTGAAGATAAAGTTGCCCTTCATGCTCTGAAGATACAATAAAATTAGTGAGATAAACAGAAAGAAAACCCCTTGGGAACTGCTATTGTTATCCCACGTCCAGCACCACCACATTCCTCTGGCACATGATGTCATCCTTGTGCCTTGCTTCTAAGCACATTCTCACTAACAGTTATGTATCATACTTTAAAATAGAAACATATGGCATTTGTCACTAAAACAATCAGGTTTAAGTCCCAACTCTAACATTTAATAGCTGTGTGGCATTGGGCAAATCTCTTAAAGTCTCTGAGCTTCAAGAAATTATTATGGGGATCAAATTAAATTAGGAAAGGAGGGAGGGAGAGAAGGAGGGAAGGAGGAAGGGAAGGAGGGAAGGAAGAGGGAGGGAGGGAGGGCAGGAGGGAGGAAGAAGGGTGTTTTTGGTTAAAAAGGGAGAAAGTTTATTTTCAGGGTTTGTGTTGTCTGGAGTAGGAACAAGAAGCAGTCAGGACTTGAGACCCCTCTGAGGACCAGGCAAGGCCTTCAAATTCTTTCTCACTGCATCTGTTTCTCTCCACCTGTCTCATTTAGTGCTCACTATATAATCTAGATGGGATCCTAAAGTGGACTGATCTGGGTGAGTTAGCAAGTCATTATGGCCTCCATGAAACAGAGCCCCCCCCTCCAGATTATCTCCAAACAAACCCATGCTGGCCCAATCAGTGGCCATTTTTGCTCGGAGAACAGCCAACCACTACTCTTCTGATTAAGGGGCTGTGGATGGGCCAAGGGATACTGTATGTGGCAGGAAACATCACTGACTATTCCAAAATAAGGCAGGCACATAGAGCATACTGTGTTGAGAAAGAAGCAGTAAATAGAAACTGCGCCCTGAGCACTCTGAGGGGATATTTAATGGTGTTCCACAGAAGGTGCCATGGCTTAGGGGAAAAGAGGTTAGATTCCCATCAGAAAATAATTTTTCTTACTAAAAGTTTCCCTTCATTGCAGCAAATAGAGAAGAAAAAAGAAAGTTAACATATGTGTAGAGGGATGGGAAAGAACAGAGGAGGCCAATACCATATATAAATTCAGCACCCAGAGTGTAGAGATGACATGAGGGAAACAAAGATGAAACACCTTGCAAAACCATTCCCACAGTACAAAGGCAGGCGGCCAGCATTTTGCAGCAGGCTTGGGAGGATCTAGTCTCCTCAGCAATCTTGATAATAAAATTTGATCCTCAATGTGTATTCTGAGTAATACCATAAGTAATTACTACTAAGTGCCCTAACAAATATGCACAGAGTAACTTGTGAACAAAGAGTGTGGGGGCACCAGAGGAAAATCAGAGGAAGCCAGAAGATAAATCTAAACTATATCAACATCAAAGCTAACCTCAACACTACCCACCTGCTATGAATGGAACTGTGTTCCCCCACAAAAAGGTATATTGGAACTAACTCCTAGTCCTTCGGTACCTCAGAATGTGACCTTATTTAAAAATAAGGTCTCCACAGAAGTAATCAAGTTAGCATAAGGTCATGAGGGCATGCTTATATGATCCAATACAACGGCTGTCCTTATAAAAAGGGGAAGTTTGGACACAGAGACAGGCACCCATAGAAGGAAGATGATGTGAAGACACAGTGGGAATGTCATCTACCAGCCAAAGATGGCCAGCAAACCACCAGAGGCTAGGGGAGAGACTTGGAACAGATTCTCTCTCACATCCCTCTGAAGGAACTAACCCATCCAACTCCTTGATTTTGGACTTCCACCCTAAATTTCTGTTGCTTAAGCCACCTAGTTTATGGTACTTTTTTAATGGCAGCCCCAGGAAAGTAATATGCCATCTAAGGATGTTCATCAGTTCCTCAGGGGAAAGGAGAACAGAAAATGGCAGAACCGCATTGATAAGCACACATTCTTGTTGCTTATAAATGATCTTAGCATACTGCTTTCATACAGTGCATAGGCTCTCAGCTTCCAGTATAAATTCAGTCCTTGAATCCTTCTAGCCCTGAGTTGGAAGCTCTCTAGGATTATAAATATCTGAACTTGGTATGTTCTACCTGAGTATTACAGTCTAAACTCCAGCAGTTGAAGTAGTCAAAGCCAGAATTCCTCTTTAAACCAGAATGACTCTTTAATATGGCTCTTATTTTTTCTGTCCAAGTGGGCTCTGTGATACAGAAGCACTTTACAGACTGTGAAATACTACGAAATAACAAGAACATCTATCCTACTGATAAAAATATTCTATTTTATGTCTCTTCCTTATTTACAAAGATAGCTACATGAAAATCCTGTAAAGCTCCAGGAAAGTAGTCTTAGAAACATTGGAAGAGAATACATTTTGTTCCAGCAGGAAACTGATCTGCATGTCAGAAACCATGGCAAAAGTTTGATTGCACCAGAATTACCCACAAGATCCCCTCTGGGAGTTCACTTCCTCTTTCCCCTCACCACCCTTCCTACAACTGCATTATCATCTAGACGAGTTAGAGGAAGTCTGCACATGGGAAAGCCTGGTAAGTGTTCTTCAATATCTCTACTCCTCTTCTTTAGTTAACCTGTAAATTTTATCTGGAAGCATAACCTCCCACATATGTGTTCCTGTGTGGTTAAGTTCTGACCAACGGCAGACAAGAAGTGTTGAATGTGGTTTCTATAAAAAAGGGATAAAAGGGGAAGATGTGCGATCTGTATCCCTCTGTCTTCCTGGTTGGAATGTAGACATGACAGCTGGTTCTTATAATATGATCCCAAAGTCATCTATTGAGAATGAGGTAACAACATCATAGAGGGATGCCAGGCCTTTGCCACTGTGGAGTATATGCCTACCCTGGATTGCCAACACCAGTACATTTGTATCAAGAGAGACTTACAATTCTTGGGGCGCCTGGGTGGCTCAGTCGTTAGGCGTCTGCCTTCAGCTCGGGTCGTGATCCCAAGGTCCTGGGATCGAGCCCTGTGTCGGGCTCCCTGCTCCACGGGAGGCCTGCTTCTCCCTCTCCCGCTCTCCCTGCTTGTGTTCCCTCTCTTGCTATCTCTCTCTCTCTGTCAAATAAATAAATAAAATCTTTAAAAAAAAAGAGAGAGAGACAATTCTATATTGTTTAAATCATGATTATTCTGGGATTCTTGTAACATGCAGCCAAGATTCACCCTAAATGATTCTTCGATGCCTGGGAGTACAAAGAACAGAAAACTTATGTCACAATGGTTCAAAAAATATGGACGCTTACCTCACATAAGGAGAATCCAGAGGTCAGACAGCCCCAAGATGGGTTAATTCAGCGATTTATGGAGGTCAAAGTGCCCAGATTTTGGCATCTTTCTGGTCTATTTCCCACTGCCTCCCCCAAAATATTCAGGGAGCTACCGTTGTTTCTCTAAATCTGCCATGCTCTTTTAAGTCTCCTTTCCCTTAAATATGCTGTTGCCTCTCCTTGGAACACTCTTCCTTCTCTTTTTAGCTGGTGTCTTAATCAGCTCAGGCTGCCATAACAAAATTCCACAGACTGAATGACTTAACACAAATTTATTCTCTCGTAGTTTCTAGAAGTCCAAGACCAAGGTTCTGGCCAATTCAGTTTCTGATGAGGACTCTCTTCCTGGCTTATAGAAGGCCACCTTCTCATTATGTCCTCACATGGTCTTTCCTTGGTGCATGGGGTGGAGGGGGAAAAGGGACCTAGTTCTCTGGTATCTCTTCTCATAGGGACACTAATCCTTTCAGATCAGGAATCCACTCTTAGGGTGTTATCTAACCTCCAGTACTTTGGGAAAAGCCCTACCTCCAAATACAGCCACATTGGGAGTTAGGGCTTTAACATGTGGATTTGGGGAGACACAAACATTCAGTTTATAATACCTGGCAAGCTCCTCTTACTTCTCTAAGCTACAATCAAATCTCATCTCCTTTGGAAAGCCTTCCCAGATCCCTGAGGTGGAATGAGAGGTTTCTTCTTCAGTTTCCACATTAGTTCCTATCATGCAGTACTAATCCCATTGAACACTAATTAAGTACATGTCTGTCCCCTTCTTATTAACCAACAAGAGGCTTAAAAGCAGGGGCAGTAGTTGTTTGTTTTATATACCTATTACCTAGGACAGTGCCTGGCACAAAGTTGGTGTTTAACAAATGTCTAAGGAAGAGGGAGAGAAAGAAACATCATATTTTTAGAAGACAATATAATCTGTAATGCAAACAACTAAATTACAAATGAATGCCAAAGTATCCATCATCTGCTGGATTTGTCTTAATGATACATAAATTCAATTTCCAGATTACTAAACTTGGTGTAGTGGATGAGTGTCTGAATTAAAATGCTATCTTCCAACTTAGTGGCTATAGGACTTGATGACTTTCTGCAGCAAATTTTAAATGAGTCTAAATCCTTGCTGCCCCTCCTATTCCCTTCTCCTTGAATCTTGGCTAGTCTTAGTAACTTGCCTGTGGTAAAGTCACCTTCAGGGGATTCTGAGGCTATATCATAAGAAGCCTTGCAGCTTCAGCCCATGCCTCTTAAAACAGGTGCTCTCAGAGTCCTGGGGCACCATGCAAGAAGCCCAAATGAGTCCATCGTGCTATGAGGAAACTCAAGCTGGCCATGTGGAGAGACAGGGAAGAGAAAGAGATGCCTGAGCAGCGGCCCCCCTCTCCCCCACCCCGGCCAGACAATCAAGTCATCCCCACTGCTGTTTGAAGTTCATGGAGCAGAACAAAGCTGACTCTGCTATGCTCCACCCGAATCCATGACCTAAAGAAGCATGAGATAATAGTAATAAATTCTTGTTCTAGGCCCCACTAAGTGTTGGAGTAGTTTGTTAAGAGGTAAGAGATGATGAAACACTTACTCCTACTGGGTCTCAGTGTTCTTGATTGAAAACGGAGATGAGAACGGGTTTTACCTGGGGGCACTACTCTAACAGTGAAACAGGTTAGAATCTGTAAAGCGCTTAAAACAATACCAAACCCAAAGTAAGTGCTTACAAACATTAGATATTTCTATTTTATCTCTTTATTTTTGATTTCTGTAGATCAAAACCATTTTGCTGTGGTGAAATTCATGACAGCTTAACTTAGGTAGTGGAATTTGCTTCACGCCCTGTATAGGTGAGGCAATCTCTTGCCGAGAACCTGTAGGTGCAGAGGGGGGAGGAAAAAGCCCCTGCCCCAATCACCAACCAATCGCCTTCCTGAGACGTCTGACTACTACAGGCAGGGGAGAGAGGCTTTCTAGTGAGCTTCCAAATTTTCTGTTTACACTGCTGGCATTTTTTTCTTTTCCTCCTCCCTCCTGGGATAATTTGACACTAATGGGCAAAACTATTGAGGATGGGAATTGTTGGTCTTTTCTCCCAGAGCGCCCGGAATCCAGCTTCAGAGAAGGAGAAATACAAACATGACACTAATGGACTTCCCTTGTTCTCAGTTCTTCTCATCTCAAGACAGCAGTCCCCTTGGCATCAAGGCTCCTCACTTCAGATCCATTAGCGCCGTGCAAATGAGCCGTGTGGTTTCTCTCATCTCCTGCCCATAAACCACCACATGTACCTCTCTCCTGACCCCTCCCTCTAGTTAACATTGTTTAACAGATTCAAGGACACAGTTGCGGTTCTTTTATTCCTAGAAGAGCAAAATGTGCTAATGCTCCCTGTGCTGGCCGTCTGGGTTGGTGGGCTGTTTGATGCTCTCTATTTCGAGATGTTATTGATAGTCTGTTACTGAGCACCTACGTGATGAAAAGGGCCCCTGGGAGCCCACGGCCACCCCTGCGTTCCTCCAGTGACACAGCCTGGCACACCCCCGTCATTCAGGCTCCTCGGACTTCCCAACCTGGCCCTGGTTTTGCCGACTCTGGGCAGTGTTGGGGGAGGAGGGGCTGAGGGGCAGAAGAGCGTCCCAGAATTTAGACTCATACAACTAGCATCCTCACTCAGCTAACTTATGAGAAAAGCGGAAGCCTTTCTGGGCTGGGATGATTAGTTAACCAGCATCTGGAGTATGGGAAAGTGTATCCATTTTAACACTGCAGACCTGGGTCTCAGGCCCTCTCTGCCTTATACTCGCTGTCTGATATTGGGTAAGCTATCTAGATCTCAGCCTACTTAGTTCTATAAATGGGAATAAACTATTTAGCTCAGTGGGCAACTATGACAGTTGGACAAGATGAGGTTTTACCTTTAGGCTCTACAGCATCTGGGAAGGCATGCAGATATCGACCATTACCAGAAAGAGCCTGGTTTTCTTGTAGCTGGATCACAAACCCACTTGGAATCCAGATGATGCTGCAAACATTGTCTTTCAGTCCACAGAGAATTTGTGATCTCTATTTCCTCTTTACTTCCTTTTTCTTTTCTAGCCTCTGCCCTGTGTCCTAGCCACGGGTACCGTCTGTTCCTCCTGGCTGAGCCTGGGACAAGCCCTATTCCAGGCACCTTCCAAGCGGAGCTCCGGAAATGAAACAAGCCTCTCTTGCCGATCCTGATTGTCTCCTCAGCATAACTTTGATGTATAATGACACTGAAAGATCTGTCCCTACCATGGGCGAGAATGGGGCCAGTTTAAAGGGACAGAGGAGTGCACTCTGACAAAGATGGAAAGCACCTGGCACATAGTAGGCATTTAATAATGACCCTGCCTTCCTTTAACTAAATCTTTATCCTAACTCTTCAGCCTACCACATGTGGGACCTGGGGCAAGTTGCTTAACCTCTTATGCCTCAGTTTTCTCATCTATAAAATAGGGACAACAGTAGAACCCAGGTCACAGGATTGTTATGGAAATTAAGTAAGCTTATACATATAAAACTCGGAATGATGCCCAGCAAATAATAAGTAACATATAAGTATTTGCTGCTATTTTTATTGCACTTTTCATCCAGGCTAACACAATTTAAAATTGGAGGTTCACACAATTCAGTCTCTCTTCTCTCTCCTTATTTATTTATTGATTTTTAAAAGTTGTTTCATTTGTTCAAAATCCCATTTGTTATGGTGTAGGGTCACAGACCGGGAGCATACAGGCCTGAGGTCATCAAGCTCGGCCACTGTGTGCCCTGGGGCAAGGCTGGCCACCCGCTCCTCCCTCTTCTCCTCTATGGCTCACTCTTAGCAGGTGATCCGTGGAATGAGTTCACCTCCAGGCCAGGAAAATGGCAGAGCCCCTTGGATACTGAGTCCCTGTATTTCTCCTTCACCCTTGATTCCAGGCAAGACTGAAGGCAGCCTATTTTCAAACTGCTGAGCTCTCAAGAGAGGAGGAAAGCCTGCCTTCAAATGTAGCTCACTGCCTTTCCCCAAGAGAAGCACCGCCCCCAACCAAGACTCCCTGATTATCAAGCATGTCAGCAGTATTCTAAGAATCCTGTATAAAATAAGCAAACCAGTCCTCCGGGAAGACCTGAGGGATTGCTTTGAACAAAGTGAATAAGCCTTAATGCATAAATGGATACATCCTCATTAAGCTGCAGATGCCCGGAATCACTGCGATGGTGACCCTCACGCAGGAGGTGCTGCACCTCTGCAGGTGGGGGTCACCAGGGAGCATAATTCTCTACCCCTTGAGGAATACTTGCCTCCAACATCTCTATATTCTCATAGTGATACCTGTAGAATCATGATTTTTTTTTCTTTCTTTCCTTTAATCTCTCTTTCCAAAGTAGTCTCAAGCCCCTGCTATGCACCAGATTCTATGCTTACTGACAGTTACATAAGGAAGATTAAGACATGCTTCTTGCTTTCAAAAAATTCACACATCAGTGGGAAAAACTAAAATATAAAGAATTCTATAATACAATGCCAGGCTAAATCTGGTTCCCTTGTTAACACTCTAATAGCACTTAGCACTTTCCCTTCCTATAACTTGTCGTAAGTTAGAAAATGTATTTGTATTTTCCAGTAACTCATCCCTGCCCTCCCTCTTCCCCCCTCCACAGTATAGGCTATGATGCCTTGAGCTACTATGTACTTAGTACTTATTATATAGCAGACACTGGTTTAAGTGTCTTACATATATCAACTTTTCATCTTTACAACCATTTTAAGATGAACATCCTAATATTATTCTCATTTTACAAATAAGGAAGCTCAAACACGGAGAAATTAAGTAACATGCCTCAGGTCACACAGCTTAAGAGTCAGATCCAGGTCTTAAAGCCACAGGGCTTCAGGCCCCTACTCTTGATTACTTAGTTCTATATTAAAAGGAAGACATCAAAGTTTTGGTTGTTTTTTTTAAGGTGATGGGTAAGTACACGATATCGTCTAGAAAGATTTCCTTGTAAAATTATTGGATTTTTGGTAACGTGGGTAAACTTCATGTGTCTGGAAAACCCATCCATGTGGAATCCAGCGTCAAATCCAAGTAAGTGAGGTACTGCAGCATATACAAATGACGAAGGGGAAATGAGGGCACTTAGATCAGATTGAGAAAAGAACACTGACTGCTCTATCAAAGATAAACGTGAGCTTCCTTTATGTGACTATGTAATCTGAAGACTTATAAATTCAAAACTGTTTATCTGTTCTGTGTCTTATGAAAGTATAACACGGAGACTTTTTATCTTGATGTGTTAAATTCCTGTTGGTAATTTAAAGCATGAGGCCACACCAATTAGGTTTTGACCCCACCTCTCTTACTCACTGTTTACTTAGATTTGGACACATCATTTAGCCTCTCTTGGGCTCAATTTACTCAGCTGCAAAATTAGGAGACTGAATTGATGGTTTTTAAGACTCTTGCTCTCTTCTAACATTCCAAAACGTGATGAGGTATTAAGCCTTTTTATGTCTTTGTATAATGTTTTATTTCCATTCAGTGAGGTTAGAAAATATTCATGCTTGACTCCAGTTCAAATTCTTTCCATGAGCATTTACTATAATAAAAACCACTGAATTCACTTAGAAAATAAATTGGGAATTAGGATTTTTGTTCAACAAAGTAATGTGGTTCTCAGAGCATCAATAAATAGATGGAACAAGGACGTTGATTGTACAGATTGCTGGTGTTTACAAATACCAGGCCTCTGCTTTTCTTCTGGGCACGTAGCTGGACCACATCCTATGGTTAGTTGAGGACATGTCCACGTGTCTGACTGTCTACCAGTGGGATGTGAAGCTACCTTGGGGTGCCTCCTTGGGGTGGCTCAGTTGGTTGAGGGTCTGATTCTTGATTTTGGCTGGGGTCAGGATCTCAGGGTCATGGGATGGAGCCCCACTTTGGGCTCTGTGGTCAGCCAGAGTCTGCTTGCCCCGTCTTCCCCTCCCCTCCGCCCCTCACCCCCCTCTGGCACATGTGCCCAATAAATAAAATCTTTAAAAAATAAATAAAGTTTATTAAATAAATAAAATCTTTTGAAAATAAAATAAGTCAAACTTATTAAATTTATATATTTACTTATTTATTTATTAAAACCTCCTTCATGCATTCCTTTTCCTCCTTCCCCATCCACTAGCTAAATAGACAGAATCTGGAAGGTAGAGAAGGAACACAGACCCAAGACAAAAGAATTGTTTCTGAATAACTACATTGGGCAGAACTCTATTGGATTGTCACATGAAAGGAAAAATCATATATTTATTCTGTTAAACCACTGGATTTTGGGCAATAGCTTATCCTGACCAGTACATCATCCTTTTAGATTTGTATCCAAGTGAGATTGGAATATAGCGAGCATCTGGTTCAACCTGGAAGGAAGGCAATCTCACAGAATGGAAAGTCTGAAGACTCAGGCTGTGACACTACCATCTAACTCCTCACTCTGCCCTCTTCCATACGGTCGCCCCGTTTGCCAGTGCTCCACGGTACTTTCAGCCCCTCTCCCTAGAATGCACCTGCAGCTCACTATCCAGTCCTTTCACAGCTTCCTAATGCTCCCTGATCCAGACCCCCTGGCTCGTAAGTGCAGCTGAGCTGCTCTTCATTTGTATTTTCATTTGTTATTTTCTACAACATTACTTGCAAAACATGTTGACTTTTCTAATCTGTCACATTATTGACAAATGTTTCATCCCAGGCAAAACCAAAAGCTGTTTAAGAAAGCTGTCTGGAGATGGATCTATTTCTCCTTGCAGTTCTGTTGGTGTTTGCCTCACGTATTATGAAGCTCTGTCATTAGGTGCATATGTGTTTAGGATTGCTCTGTCCTCTTGATGGAATGACCCCTTTATCGTTATTGAAATGACATTTATTATTCGTGGTAATATTCTTTGCTCCAAAATTTACTTTGCCTCTGTGCTTCACTGCCTAGAAACTCTTCAAAGGCAGGAAGCTGGGACAATTGGAGGCTCCCCGCATTTGTTTCCCACCTCAAGAATTACTGTCTTTTGTTGCTTGTCACCCAGTGTCTTAAAAACTATTGCTTCATATATTTTAGCCAGTTTGGGTCTGTTTTAGCAAAGAGGGTAAATCTGGTCCCTGTTGTCCCAATCTTTCCCTGAACAGAGAGTCACAAACGCTTTCATACATCATCTCATTCGATCCTCAGAGGAACCCTCACCAGGTGAATCTTATCATCCCCCGCCTTTTTTCTTTTGGGTCAAAATACTCAGTCTCAGAAAGGCTACATAATTGGCCTAAAGTTACACAGTTAGTAAAACCAACTGAAAATCATGGAATAGACCAAGATTTGGTGATAGGTGCATAAGTTTTCTGAAACTAGAATTAGGTACATGCCATGAGATTATCTACCTAACAAATCTCACAAAGATTAAAAAAATCAAAATGCATGTAAGTACCTATGTAGTGATTTGCCTTGCCTGGCAAGAGTTGCACTACATGAAATGAGGTTTGCTTCAGAAAATCTGGGCTACAAGTTCAAAACATTTGATGGGAGGGATGATGAGATACGATAGCCAGAGGGACTAGACAAAGGATAAAAATGAATAACACTTATTTCAGGTGGTATTGGACCTGCCATATTTTAAACATGTCCTCCAAGCCAGCAATCCCAAGCAAATGTCTTCAGTATTCAAGGAAGAACTTAAAAGAAGCAAACAACTGGTGTGTGTGTGCGTGCGTGTGTGTGTGTGTGTTTAATCCCCCGTTTTCTTTTGCCCCTTGGAATGAAATGGAAGTAAATCATCTAGAATGGCTTGGGAGGGCCACCCAAAATAGATGATTCAATTCAACAGTCCTAGGGCACAAATGCCTCAATTTAGCAATATTCTCCAGTGGGCTGGGTGGGAACAATGGGAAATTCTAGTTCAAAGTTGCCTTCTTCTTTTAAAGTACCTATCATGGTGTCTGACACATGATTCCCTTCAGCAAATGTGCGTCCCCTTCCTTTCTCTCCAACCAGAATAGATCAGACCAAATACTATCTCTGTCACAAAGGAAGCGGCAACTCAAGGACACCCAGGCAAGGCTGGATGAGGAGGCTTAATTTGTTTTTATCTTGGAGATTCTTCCATTGACACTAATTAATCTCTCCCTACAACTTGGAAGGTTAGCAAACCTCTCCTAAAATAGCAGCAATATAACGCTCCCTAAATGGGATTTTAACTAATGTATAATAATTACTCTTATCATAACAGCATCTCTTTACCACATTCAGACGAGAACCGCGCCTGTCTGCTGTAAGTGGTGTTATTAGAGGGAGGAGAGTGTTTTTCCTGTCCATTCAGGCTCCAGCTGCCATTTAGCTGCATTCTGTGGGGACAATGATCCTTGCCTTTCATGGAGCACAGATGGAAATGCAGAACTGCGGCATTCAGAGAGATTCTGCTGTCTGCCACAGAATTCTAGTCAGCCCTATTGCTTTGGAAATGCATAATATTTCTGAGTTGTATGAAAACTTTCTTTGAAAAGAAAACTGCTTTCTGAGTCGACTGTTGCCCACAAATCGAGGTGAGATATGGGGAGCTGCCACAGCAGACCTGGCCTTTGGATAAAATGCCTTTTTCATTTGTTGAAATGCAAAGAGAATTTTTGTGTGAACCAAAACTTCGATGCACAAAAATCTAATTGGAGAGCTCGTGTTGCCCTTGAACACAATAGCAGTGAAGCATCTGCTTAGACTCGGACTGTCTGCAACTTGCCAGAGTATTAAAAGCATGGCCTTTAACATTACATCGGCCTGTGTTCAAATCTTAACCTGCCACGTAGACACACGGCCTCAAAGGCAGTGGGGCTGGACAGGACCTCTGCCATCCCAGTCATATTTCCGTGTCTGTATGTCCGATAGAATAGCCACAGACTACATGTAGCGACTGAGCATGTAAAATGTGGCTAGTGAAACCGGGAAACTGAATTTATATATTTTTTATTTTAATTCATTTCAATTAAAAAGCTACATGGGGTTAGGGGCTACTCTATTGGACAGCATATCTCTATGATAAACATAAATGTTGCATCTTGCCCCTCCTCCCATTAAGAAAGAGTTGCGCCTCCAAGCACTGAGATGGCCTCATTAGGTTCTGGAAAAGCATGAGGTAATGGGGAACACTGTTCCCTCCCACTTATAAGGTGACTCAGAAGGCTGCCAGCTTTACCTAGGACCCAGAGCAAGAGAGGGGTTTGCAGTAAGTTGAGGCTGTAGACCTACTTGCCCTCCCACTCTGGCTGTAAAAGGAAGATAGCAGTGGCCGGTGAGGATGCTGGGTGGAGAACCGGGCAAGCCCCAATAAGACAGTTGCTATGTAATCTCCTAGAACTTGAGGGTAAAGTCATACCTTTTGTAGCAGAAAAGGACTTTCTGTTTGAAAATCAATACCTGGCCTTCTACCAGACCCTAGGAGGGACTAAGTACTGATATCAAGGACTTGTGACCACAGCTGCCCATCATATGCTGGATATTGTTTGATCCACTGCATTATAAGTTCAAGCAGGTGTAACACAACCTATGGAAATGGTACATTAGTGACTGTGCCCAAGTAATTCAACAAGGCACAAGTAAAACTGCAAAAACAGGTAGCTTAGACTCTCCCTCGCTTATCCTTATTGTATCAGTCTCTCTCCTAAAACTCAAACCTATAGCTCACAGGGGGATTCCCTACAACCAACTGTCAGAAAAGGAAAGAATCTGGGCTTGGTTCACAGACGGGTTGGTATAATATGTTGGTGCTGACTGAAAATGGATAACTGTCATTACAATTCCACTCAGGGGTATTTCTAGAGGACAATAGTGAAGAGAAATACTCCCAGGGGGCAGAGCTGCTAGCAGTATACTTGGTCATCAAATTCTAATGGAGGGAGATGTAGCTTGAGGTACTTAGACTTCCGGCGAGTGGTTGCATGACTTGGCTAGTTGTCGAGGGGCCTGGAACACCACTGGAAGATTTAGTACAAGTAGTTCTGGGGAAGATGTATGTAAATGAATCTGTGGAAGGGAGCACTAAGTGTGCAGATCTTTGTGTCTCACCATAATGCTCATTAGAGTGTTCACTGCAGAGGAAGCGCGCAACAATTAAGGGAACAGAATGACTTCCTATACATGTCATTGTTTGCGCCTTTCCTTAGCAACCTCAAGACTCATGAAATGGGCCAGTCAACAGATGGCCACATGGTAGGAAGAAAGACACTGGGTGGGCCTAACAGCATGGACTTCCTCTCATCAAGATGGATATAGCTACTGCCATAGTGAATATCCAGTTTCCCAGGAGAAGAGACCAACTCTGAGCTGTCATTACCACACCAACCCTTGAGGCAACCAAAACTTCGGCAGTGGATGATTACGATGGGCCATTTCTACCATGAAAAGGGTAGTGATTTTGTCTCACTGAAACAGAAATCTAGTAATGATGTCAGTTTACAAGAAAGGAGTTACTGTCTTGTCCAGGGTAACTGATCTTCATTATCATGAGAAGGAATCCAGAATTACTACTATACAATAGGGATAAAAAAGGATGTGTCAGGAACCCAGGAATTCACTAAAGGACCTCTTGGTGGTTTTATGCTGAGCAAATAATCAACTGTAGCAAACTGTAGCAACCACAGTTTGACAAAGGCAAGGCAACTATGGATTCAGACCCTCAGAGATGAGGAGCCATGTCATTCCAGCAGGCAAGCAACTGAAGGTGAGGGAATTCTAGAACAAATGGTGAAAAAAGGAGATGATATTTATTATGCCCTTGGAATCAACTGAAGCTGACCTTCTCGCCAAAAAAAAAAAAAAAAGAGAGAGAGAGAGAGAGAAATCTTACTGTAATGTGGTAGCCAGATATCACGAGAGCACATGGGTTGATGTGAACAGTGCAAGGGGGTGGATTGTATCATATACCACTTATGGTTGCTTCAGATTCTCTTGACCTCACATGTTTCTGGCGATGCCACACTGTTACGGCACCAATAACCAATATACTGACAAACTCTGGTTGGACTCTGACTAATCTAATGTGAGCACAACCTAACAGCATTTTACACATGTCCAACAATGCATATCTTGCCTCCTACTCCAGGTGATGCTGAGGGATGCAATGACGTGGGACCTGCTAGGTACCACATATGCACAGCCCAGAAGTATAAAAGAATTAATGTTCTAGGGAGCAAACATTTGGCCACTGAGAAATGGGAGCTAATAGATAAATTCTCCTTCTTTTCTCCCCTGGAAGGACTTAAGAAGACACTGTTTTTGTGGTCTCTCAGAAAGTCCCATGAGATCACGTAACAAACTCACCTGATATCACACATGACCAGCAACAAAAGGTTGCTATTGCACCTTTTTATTGGCTTTTCCCCACTATCCCTATCTCCCCCTCCTTCTTCCTCAGCCCTGCTGTCTAGGAGTAAAAGAACCCAGGCCAAGGGAGAATGGAATTACTAAGATTTTTCTGGGGTGGGGAGATATATATATATATATAATCAGGTATATGAAAAGAGTGAGCTATGTTTTAACATCCTGTGAAGAATATCACTAATATGCATCTGTTCACCACTTCAGGAAGTCAGCCTCTAACTCTTGCTTACTCGTTGGCTGTCAATTCCAACTCATCTGTCCTTTAGACCACACCCCAGTGCTTCAGACAGCAGCGCCAGCAGACACACAGAGGTCCCCAGAAGAGAAGGCCATAGTCGTATATTATCTTATCCAATCTTCACAGGTACCAAGTATTTTTATCTCTATTTTAGAGAGGAAGGAATAGGAGTTCAGACCAACACCATCCAATTACCAAGTGGCTGGAAATCAAATTCATATTTTTTTCGCTAATGGAATTTCTCCAAACTGGATTCCTTTATTGAGAACCAGAGTTGTGTTTTGTTTTGTTTTTTAAGTATGTGGGGCTTGAACTAATGTGGGGCTTGAGCTAACGACCCTGAGATCAAGACCTGAGCTGAGATCAAGAGTCAGACGCTTAACCTACTGAGCCACCCAGGCGCCCCAGAGTTGTGTTTAGATATTGCTGTTTTGTGACCTTATTTGACTCAGAGAAAAGGAAGGTTGGTATTTGCCACAAACTATCTTGGCAAAAGCAGAAGTTAAATACAGTTATATGTAATAGAGGAAAATAAAAGAGAACAGAGAAAGTCAGAATCTTGGACTGCATTTGTCTAGATCAATGGTTTACCAATAGTGTGACATAGAACACTTATGTACCCAAAAACAATCAGATGTGTAACTAATTCTTTATCAACATGCCCAGTACACTTCGGTTATCACTAAGGATATTCTCTTCAGCGATGCCTACCAATTAAGCATTGTGTTCAGTACCTTGGGTAACATGGTGTAGTCAGAGCAAAACTTGCTGTGAACCAGAAAGGTTTGTAACACAGATTCAAGCAGCTACCAAAGAAAAAAGTGTTTACTGGAAAACTTGAGAACATTGTCTTCTGTGTATATAAGAAAGAGTAGTCAGAATAGTCAAATTTTCTATCAAACAGTAACAGCAGTGCTGGGAGATCAAGGGAATACTGAAAATAAAATTAAAATGTGAGACAACACTATTCTCTGTAGTTCAAACTGATTGGTAATGACTGCTGACTTGTTTACTGTTGTTGGATGAATCTTTTAATCCTTTCAAGTCTTGCCACTAAAAATACCAGGAACATGAAAAGTGTGAGAACTGTTGTTCTAAGAAACCTATTCGTGTGACCAGACTTGCCACCCCGCCTAAGCTGAGAAACAAATGGGAAACCCTGCTCGTAAAAGCAATTTATTATGTCCCAAAAGCGCTTTTCCCCACCAGTACAACCAAAAGGGAAATAAGACTAGTGAGACAGAGATCCACATTCATGGAGCTTTCTATCAGCATCAGCAGCATTCCTTTGAGACAGGTGACTCACCTGGACCGAAGTGGCCCAGAAACCCTGAAGGGGAGAAGACATCATTCACTGAGAATGTATTTGGGACGTAGAAGAGCTAAAAATGAAATTCCCGGAGCCTTGGGTAGCAATCACACCACACATTAGGAAGGACCAGAACGCGCTTCGAAAGAAGAAAGCCAGGGTTTTGCTTTGACCTGGCCCTTCTCTCTCCATTTTGTGGCACACAAAGGGAGCCTGCCAAGTGTGGCGTTTTTCTTTAGTAAATGGTAGACCCCACGTCTGCCAAAGAGCTGAGGTGAAAGGAGCCAGCAAAGGGTCCAGAGCGGCTTTGAGACAAGTCAGGACCCCCAGTCAGGCAGAGACTGAGGAAGCGGTGACCGACCCTGCAGTTGACTACAGTGCTCTCAGGAGAGCCAGCTGCACTCACCTTGGCAAGATTTAACCACAACGAGGAGACAAGTTTCACTGGCCAAAAGCTCTTCTTTCACTTTGTTGTCCTTCTGTCAAGATTTGATGACACCTCCATGTGCAACTTTGGCTGGCACATTTGGCTCCTGACGCCATCCTGAAAATGACCACGGACATGTAAAGGTGGCCCGTGGTGAAAAGGGTCAGGGATGCCGGCTGAAAACCCTAACTCCTCCATTTACTGTGTGGTATGGGTACCAACTCTCCGAGCTTCAGATTGATCCCAGTTAAATTGGAAAAATGACAGCTGCGTTACAAGAGCATTATGAAAATGATTTTATGTTAATGGTCCAGGCCATAGAGAATGCTCGATAAATGTGAATTCTCTTGCCCTGATTATAGGTAAATTCCCTGTCTCCTTTAATCCTCACAGCTCTCTAAGGGAGGCAGTCAGGTAGCCCACATAAGAGGCCAGAGAAACTGAGACTGATAATGTGCCTAAAGGTTCCTGGATGGAGATAGAATTAAGAGTTATCTCCATGTCTTTTTAAACTCCTAGTGTCTTTGCTCCTTCGCTGAGTCATCAGGTTTTGATTCATTTATTTGTTCATTCAGCAAACATTTATTCAGTGCCTGATATACACCAGATATTAGAAATAAAAGATTGAAAGAACCAGGGGCACCTGGGTGGCTCAGTCGGTTAAGCATCTACCTTCGGCTCAGGTCATGATCCCAGGGTCCTGGGATAGAGCCCCACATCGGGCTCCCTGCTCAGTCGGGAGTCTGCTTCTCCCTCTCCCTCTGCCATCCCCCCCACCCCCACCAGCTTGTGCTCTCTCTCTCTGTCAAATAAATACATAAATAAATAAAATCTTAAAAAAAAAGATTGAAAGAACCAACAAATCTCTTCCCTTATAGAATTTATATTCTAGTGAGTAGAGCCAGATAATGACAAAACATGACAAATGTACAGTTGTGACAATGTCAGAAGGAAAATGAAGTGGAGGGTTGGGGTGCTGAGTGTGGGTGTGCTAATTTAAAGAAGCTGGTCTGGAAAGAGGTCTGATAAGCTGCATAGTAGCTGAGTAGACCTGAAGGAATGAGGAGTGGGCCAATGCAGATATATAAGTGAAGAATGTTTCAGGCAGAGGAAACCATCAAGTGCAAAGACGCTGAGGTAGGAACATGCTGCTTCTGTCAAAAGAATATTGGAGTGAATATGGCTTTGCACTTGCACCAAAGAAATTCTACTGGACAAATAGAAATTCCTCATATCTCCTTAGCACTGGATGGCTTATAGACCCCTCTCATATTCACTACACCATTGAATCCTTCTGATAGCCCCATGAGAAAAGAAGGCAGGACAGGAATTATTTTCCCCTTTTTACTAGTAAGGAAACTGAAATTCAGATGATTATTTTTGCCCGAGGAAACCACTGTTAGATGCAGGATTTGTACCAAAATCACTAGAATGTAGGTCTTCTCATTTCTAAACATAATGCTACTTCATAATAATAGCTGCCATTTATCGAACACTGTGTACCTAATATTTGTGAATAGTTGATATAAATTATCTTAGTTACTGTTTACAAATACCTATGAAATGCATATATTGCCCCATTTTATAAATGAGAAAACGAACACTCAAAAAGTATAAATAATTCACCTCAATAAAGCTGAAATTTAAAAATAATAAAGCTCTTATATTGAATTCAAAAAAAAAAAAAAGGTTAAATAAATTGCCTATCTGATATTTACAAGAGATTTAGCCAAAATCAACCTTGCCCCGATGGGTGCTGTTGAGTATCATATAGAGAGGTTTGGGGTTACACATGGATTCTTTTTTTTTTTTTTTTTAATTTATTTGACAGAGAGAGACACAGCGAGAGAGGGAACACAAGCAGGGGGAGTGGGAGAGGGAGAAGCAGGCCTCCTGCTGAGCAGGGAGCCGGATGCAGGGCTCAATCTCAGGACCCTGGGATCATGACCTGAGCTGAAGGCAGACGCCTAACGACTGAGCCACCCAGGTGCCCCATACACGTGGATTCTGACACAGTGGACTACTTCACTCTTACCATGCTTAACTCTCTGAGGGGTTTATTTTTTCCCTTGTAGTCATCACTTATGATGGTCCTCCTACCTCAAGGCCATGGCTTTTTAGTTTCCTCTGCTAATTTTTCTTCTACAATCATCTTAATTTTGGAGTCCCCAAAGGCAGATCCTGGGCCCTTTTAAATTCTTCCTCTCCCTATAGGACTTTACCCATCCCCTTAGATGCAAACATAAACTAATTTCTAAATATCCTTAAACTTCTATCTCCAGCTTAGCAGTTCCTCTGAGCTCTAGACTTTTCTTCCACATCCAACAACTCTCTGGCATATCTGCCTGCCAGTCTCATCGACATCTCAAACTTAACGTTTCTGAAATGGAACATGTGAGTCCCTCTTCACCCAACTCCTAAGCTGATTGTATCACAGTCTTCCCTTTCTCTGAAAATGACAGAACCACTGGACAGTTGCTACAGCCAGAAAGCATGATTTTTTTCCTTTCTCTCACTATCTGTCAGCAAGGGCTATTATTGCTCCACCTCCAAAATGTATCCTGTAATTCTCTAGTCCTCTCTGCTCTAAGCTACCGTCCATTTTCATCTATGTCACCACACAGACGTCCTCCTGTGCCCCCTCTTTCCCCTCTCCCATCGGCCCTCTCCACAGAGGTGGGGGTTTTTTGGGTTTTTTTTTTTGGTATATTTTTAAATGAAAACCAGCTTATGTCACTCTCCTATTTCAAAGCCCCCAGTGACTTCCCATAGACGTAGAAAATCTTTAAATACCTTAAAGGCTTGTGTGATCTGTCTCCTGCCTTCCTTCCTCTTTCATCCTTCATGACACTCCAGTCATGCCGGCTTTTTTGAAGTTCTTAAAACTTTTCCAGTTCTTTCCCCCTCAGCACCCTTGCTGTTGCCTCAGCTGGGAGGAGCTTCTCGTTTGACCCTTCCCATGGCTGGCTTTTTGGTCTCATCTTGAACCCCGTCTCCTATGGGAAGCCCTCTCTAACTCTTAGTCTCCATCACAGCACTGTGCTTATTTTCCCCATCACAATTACCACAACCTATCATTATCTTTTTTTATTTATGTATTTATTTATTGTGTGACCCCACCTCAGGGTGGGGTTTCGTTTGTCTTGTCACTTTCACGATACAGTGTCTGTATATGTGTTCTCGGTACACAAAGTTCAGGAAATATTTATGGAGTGAGGGCACCTAGTGTCGGACTCTTGGTTTTGGCTCAGATCATGATCTTGGGGTCATGAGATGGAGCCCCCAGTTGGGTGTCGCACTCCGCGCAGAGTCTGTTTGGGATCCTCTCTCTCCCTCTGCCCACACCCCCCACCCTGCTCATGCTCTTTCTCTCTCTCTAAAATAAATAAATACAGCTTAAAAAAAATATTTATGGAGTGAATGAAAGAATGAATAAATGAATCTCAATTTTAATTATGCAGATCCCCATTTCCATAAATATGAGGTCTCGGTTATGTTTATTCTCTGTGGTCTGCTGTTCTGAAAACTCAGGGATGCATCCCAGCGATGAACTACTGTAGAAATGAGCTGTGCTAGGGACCTAATTTCTATTAAATAAGAACAAAGAGGACAAACCATATTGACTCAAAAGAATCCAGGCCGTTAGGCCAGGTGCCAGAAAGTTTTGGCTTTTTCATTTCCTTAGGTATATAACAGACTTGAATTTCTGAGAAGTCATCCAAAGTATGACCATATATTACAAAATCCATTTCACTTAGCCCTTAAACACATGTCATGCTCCATTTCAGTATCAGCCCTCCTTTCATCAGCATTTATAGGGTCAGAGGTCATGTCTAACCCAGGCCTTCATCTTTGTCACCCAAAGTAGGCAACAATATAATCATAATAACTATTTGTCTTATGTTAAGAGCCTACTGTATGACAAAACTGCCAAGTACTAGGTGCTCTGCATGTTATTTTTTATTTAATCTTTGCAACAAACCTATGAGGAAGATTCTTTGTCCAACTAATAGATGAAGAACCTGAAGCTCAGAAACCTTACATTATTTGTTCTTACGCCAGGCTTATAGCTGGTGAGAGCTATAAGCAGAGATTGAACTCAAGTTTTCTGATTCCGAAGTGAACATTATTTAAACTATATTTTATTACCTTTTGGAAAAAATCATACTAATGTATTTTTATTAAATTATTTAAATCCTTGGGTATACCATATTTCTGATCAACTAATGAAATATGATTCTCTGTAAGAGGCAATCTGTGTAAGCTCTCTGGCTCTCCACTATTCCTCTAGGGTGAAATACTATCAGTGATCCTGTCACAGGGAATCATCTTTATTTATCTTCTCTAGGTAAATAACTGGCTCATAGACATAAGAGATTTCTCTTACCTGAAGGCTCCTCAAAGAGGAAATGAATCTGGACCACTAATGCTTTGAGGAACCCCAAGATTTCATGAAGTTGCTGATGAGGTCCTTACACAAATGAAAGGAGAAGGTACCATTATTCCATTTTCATTTTCTATTTGGAGCTTTAATTTAATTAAGATTTCATTTGAAGTTTGAAAAGCACTGCCCTTGAGAAAAAGAGAAAGAAAAAGAATGAGGGAGGGAGGGAGGGAGGGAGGGAGGGAGGGAGGGAGGGAGGGAGGAAGGGAGGAAGGGAGGAAGGAAGGGTGTGTGTGTGTGGAATGCAATGAAAAATGTATTTCCTATAGGTCACATTTAAAGAGTTTGAAAGCCATTGGCCTACAAGATTTTAAAGATCTGTTGGCTCACATCTCCTACCTAATCTCCCAACCCATCGCCTGCTCGTTCAAAATACTTCATCTCTTCTAGCCTCTTTTTGTGCCTTCAAAGACGACCAGCCTCTCCCCACCGCAGGTCCTTAGCACTTGCCTGGAATGCTTTACTTTCTATTATTTGCAGGGATGGATCCTTCTTGGCGTTCAGGTCACAGCTCACATATCACCTGCTTGGAAAGCCCCTCCTCTAACTAATCTAAAGCAGTCCCTACCACTTCTCTATCACATCACCCTGTTTTATTTCCTTATGCTGCTAACCGTGATCTTGCATATTTATTTGTTTGTACATGATCTTTCTCAGTCCTTTTGACATAAACCACATAATGCGGGGACCTTAACTGTCCTCTTTGCTACAGTCCGCCTCCCCACTTATAACAGCATCTCAGTAAGTACTAGCTGATAGAATGTTGACTATGTCAGTCTTACATGTGTTTTTATAAAATAAGGACAGCTTATGATGAAATCCTTAAACAACTGTAGTAGTACTGCTAGGAAAACAAAGTCACTGCTGCGAACACCCCCGGGGACTGGCCAGCAGGACCTGTGGGAGAGCCTGAGTGGCTCATTTGTTAGTGATCGAGGAAAACCCAAATTTAGGGTACAAAATGCAATTTCTTGGCATGCAAGATATGAAAATGCAGATTGGTTGACAATGAGCATCAAAGAGTTAGGGACACTGTCAGAGTTTTCATCTAGTGTCCTGTGGTTCCTGGCAACAAAAACCCTTAAAAATGAAAGTGTTAAAAAAAAAAGAAGAAGAAGAAGATAGTAGGAAGGGAAAAATGAAAGGGGGGAAATCGGAGGGGGAGATGAACCATAAGAGACTACGGACTCTAAGAAAGAAACTGAGGGTTCTAGAGGGGAGGGGGTAGGGGGATGGATTAGCCTGGTGATGGGTATTAAAGAGGGCAGGTATTGAATGGAGCACTGGGTGTTATAAGCAAACAATGAATCACTACATCAAAAACTAATGGTGTAATGAATGGTGACTAACAACGTAATAAAATAAAATTTAAAAAAATAGTAATAACTGCTAACCTGATTATTTTAAATGGTAAAGAAAATAGAGATAACTTATATTGAGTCAACATGTTTAAAAATATATACTTAAAATTATGCATTAGTTATTAAAAATAAAAACAATTATCAATAACAACAACCAATGGATATTGTTTACCAGTTGAAGGTAATCAAAAATAACACAGAAGTGAGCAATAGAGATTTATACATATAATCAGAAATTAAGATATTTTGACATTGAAGATATTAATTAATGTGCAATAACTGCCACACCTGAACATAACTGAGTCATTGGAATCAAGGACTTATCAACAAGACTTTTTCCTAATTCTGAGCCTGGATATATCTCTATCCTTTTGAAATCAGGGCAATGCTTAGGGGACCTTATTAAAGAGAATAGAATTGAAAAAAAAAATTGTTTCAAATGAAAGTGTTCTTCTTGAATTCCCCTCAGATACTGGGGAACCAGAGGTAAAATCTGCACCCAATACCTTCCATCCTGAACGAAGGACGAGGGGCCCAGGAGGGCAAGTACATAGTGGCGACTGCCAAGAATGACAAGATGAGGGCAGGGTCAGACTGGAAACTGCCCTTGGCGGGACCAGGCCCATAGGAGACTCCAGAGCCTAAGAAAAAAAGAGACCCACATTCCCTTCACAGCCCCACCCAGCGGACTCCTCCAAGGGGTTATTAGGATTATCACTTCAATCTGTATTTAATTCTTTCCAGGTGCTGGAGCATAAAGGGGCTTGTGTGCTAAGCTGAGGCATTTGGACTTTCTTCTAGGTGCTGTGGGGAAACTTTGAAGATCTTAAAAGAGGGCAGGGACCCGTTGGGGTGTCTCTGAGAGAGAGAGGTCATCCTGCCTGCAATGTGGAGGGCGTTGAAAGTCTCCAAGGTTGGAAGCTGGAAGCTCTGTGGCAGGTGCTCCCGGTGAGAAGCAATGAGAGCCCAAACAAAAGCGAGGGGTTGTGGGAACCAGAGGTTGTATGGAGGGACAGACCCTTGTTAGAACCTGACCCCACCTACTTACCAGTTACCACTTCCAGTCTGGGATGCCGAGCCGGTTCAGAATTCCTAAGCCTCTCTGTCCTCTCTGTAAAAGAAAGCAGAGAACGGCACCTACTTCAGAGATCACTTTGAGGATTCAACAGTGAGCGTGCATAAACTCTTGGTGCCCGCCACCTAGTAGGTGCTCAACAAATGTTAGTCACTGTTTTTTAGTCAGGCACTATTATGATTTTTGAGCACTGTGGGAGGCACTGAGGTGGACAGAGACAGACCCCTCACACGTTGGCCTGTGACGATGCTCTGAAAACACGGAGAAGCCGCAGCTCAATCTTGCCAGGGGGTAAGGCTTCACAGTGGGGAGCCTGGAGCTATGAATGAAAAGTAAATCGCATTCTAAAAGGCAGTGGACTTAGACTGAAAACTCAGTCGAATGCACACACGGAGTACAACTCTAGGCCTGACCCGGGCGAGTGTGTGACTGGGCGGGGGCAGGGTGGAGGGGCGGGGGAGGGTTAGCTTTGGGGCACAGGCCACTTTACTTCTGGCTCCTCCGTTCTGAGACAAGGCTCCTGTCGTAAGCTAGTAGGAGAGGCGGCAGCGATCCAGGCCCACAAAAGGTCGGGGGTGGAGGGCCCCTCAGCACAGGTTTTTGTCTGCAAACCCAGTTTCCGAGGTGCCTAAAAGTGTACAAATAGTGAAGCCAGGCCCAGCTGAGCCAATTCATTACCCTGCCTCCGAGCTGCATGCTGATTATTTGCTCTCCATATCACCTCTCCTCAGGGGGCTCAAAGGAATCAGCAAATCCCCTGCATCAGAGCTACGAATCCCCAGCACAACCCATTCACACACAGCAGGGTGGCTGGGGATTAATTGGAGGGGGAATGTTGTGAATTCCAGAGAGTTCTTTCTCTTTGCCTCACAGCCGGTGGCCGGGGATATTGCTACATGAAAGCTTCCCTGTCAGTATCAATCATCATTGCCTGGGCTGCTACATTCCAGAGAATGAATTGGCCTCATTTGGTAACTCAACTAGAGTTGGGGGTGGGGGTGGGGGTCATTCCAGAGGGGCCACATTTGTGGGCCCCAATTCTTGCTCCAGAAGTGGTTTCCAAAGACAAACAGAAACCCGGAGGGCCCAGCTTTCTTTTTCTGGGTTCCCTCCTTTAGGGATGTTAGAGCAGGAGTGGATCGGGAAGAAGGGTGGGAAAGGGGTGGTACCTGGGTTAGGGCCTGGCAGGAAATGAGTTGGGGCAAAGCCTTGGCTGAGAGGAGAGAGGCAGCCCAATAGCCCCCCAGGGTTTCCTTACTGCTTTGATGCCAGGCCGACTTTCCCCTCCCAACCCCAGGCTGCTCGGCCGGAGGCCTGCAGGCTCTCCCCTGCACCTCCCTGCCAAACAGAGTGAGCCCAAACTCCTCGGGGTGCTCCAGCAAGGCAAATAACAAGAAATGCAAATGCCAAACGTTTTCCTCAAGTAAGTCATTTCTGGGAGCCCTTAGAAAGGACAAGGAGCAGCCTCTTCCCGGGATTTCACCTCTGAAGTCTACAGACCCAAACCTTTTCCTTTTCCCAGTTCTTACCTTTTTAAATGCAAATTTCCAGGCTGCCTTCTCCACCCACCCACACCCTTAACCCTCCCCTTCCCCACCACCATGCCCCAGCTCCGTCTAAGTATTTCTCTCCGCTTCTCCTAGTCCCTATCTCTGGAGGAAAAAAAAAATATCGCAAATTCTGCGAAGAAAATAATTTCCTGAAACCCCCATCAAGTCGAGAGCTCAGAGAATGTACCCTGGGGAATCCAGGAGTCGGGGCGTCTGCTCACTGGGAGAGGGGCTGAACCTGACAATATTGGGAGGCTGAAGCCCCCAGCCAGCCGGGCCCTGTTCAGCTGCTCTGGGGCCTCATGACCCGAGGGAAGTGACTGGGCTCTCACTTAGCGCATCCAGAAGATGGATGGTGGTAATAACTCTCTGCCTCTCTCACAGGACTATGTAGGGATTAATGAAAGAAGAGATTAAAAAGTGCTTTGTGATTTGTAAAGCAGTCAGTAGAAGGTATTATGATTATTAAATTATCTCATTGGGCCCAGTATTGGGTGCATTAATGATCTTTATAAAAACCTCACTCTGCATCTACCAGCCGCTGTCCAGGAGAGTCCTGGTAAAATGTGCCCCAGGAAGGACAGAGATAAAAAGATATGCCAATATATACAAAGAAAAGCCCAAACGAAAAGCAAACAAAATGTGAGATCATGATTATTTTCAAAAATAAAAACAGAGTGATAACCCTTCAGTATTTCAAATTACATGTGCCCCACAATGTGCCACTCACTATCTCTTGTGGGCATCATTCTAAGCCAATAGTCCATTTTCTGGGGGTTCCCTGACATAGCAACAGGCAAGCCTTAGCCTGAAAAGCAGGACTCTGTGTAATATTTTTTTTAAGATTTTATTTATTTATTATTTATTTGAGACAGAGATAGGGAGAGAGAGCACAAGCTGGCAGGAGAGGGAGAAGCAGGCTCCCCGCTGAGCAGGGAGCCCGACCTGGGGCTCTATCCCAGGACCCTGCGATCATGTGAGCCGAAGGCAGACGCTTAACTGACTGAGCCACCCAGGTGCCCCAGACTCTGTATAATATTGAGCGAGTTGTTCCCTCTCTCCAGGCCTCAGTTTCCCCATCCCTGAAATATATAAGTAGGACTGGGCTTCTTTAAGATCTTATCCCACCCTTCTGTCTTATGATTCCTTGGATGCCTCGCTTAGGTATCCTAACTTAGCAACAGCTGGGGCTCCAAGGTCATTTCATACTTGATAGAATATCAAAGAGTTTAACTAATCCTCATCCTGGGATAAAGGACAAAGTGAGCAAACAATCCCAAATCATGCCAGCCACTTAGAGACTCTTAATTCTACTTAATCATAATGAGAAGTTTTCAACCTTTGGAGATTGCTAGGGGGAGAAGCATGACGTAATGCCTTGAACACTTAGAGCTGTGCCATTGGCACAGAATCTCCATCACAATTAGCACTTTTCCCACCCCCAAAGGCTTCAATACTGTAAGTGCCTGCTTCACTCAGTAACTCCACCAACTGACACCTGAAAACCACAGCCTAGGTGTTCCAAGGATCCTAAAGAACACAAGGTCAGCACTCCATCTCACCCTGCCCTCTCTCCAAATCTGAACTCTCCTCTAGTTTCCCACCCAGGGTCTTTATTGCCCAGCTGCACACGTCTGCCTAGAGAGACACTTTCCCTTCCTTTGCAGCTGCTTGCTGTCAGCTGGTTTGTCTGTCCTCGGTGGGAACGTTTAGGTTCAAGTCTCTGCCTGGGGAGTCCATATACAGCCTCGACTATTATTCTGATGGATCGTTTTAATTCTTTCCACTTTGATCCTGTCAGTTTCCACAACAAACACGGCTCACCAGAAGCATTCCTGGGCTCACAAAGGCAAATGCACTTGGCTTTGCATCACAAGCCAGAGGCCAGGACTCTTCTGCTTTTGCTTCAAGGCTATTTTAACCCTTGGTTACACAGTTTTCCAGTTAACGCTTGGTACCTTCACTCCCTGCAACCATAGACATGTTAGTCTCTTCCAGAGAAAATGCAGTGATTTCCAGCCTTTAATTAATTCAGGATCCAAGTGGCAGATGCAGTTCACACACACTGGAGCCAAGCCCTGGCTAAGAAGATTCTTTTGCTCCAAATGCTCTGCAGTTCACTAAGAGTAACTTCAGCTAATAAAAATAGCTCTGTCTCCGGAGTTGCCAGGAGCCATTTTAAATCATTTAAAATATTATCTCATTTAATATTGGCAAAATATTAAGGTGAAATAGGAATTATGTCGACTTCATGAGTGAAGAAACCTAGCAGTTAGAAGCTAAGCTTTCTGCCCAAGATTACACAGCCAGCCTGGAATGGCGTAGGGGGTTTAACCTGGATTTGTCTGGCTTCAGGGGCAGGCCCTAATGCTGAAATGTTAAATGTTAGACATTAGCACTCACTCTGCCGTAGTAGAAAGAGCTCTTGATGGAGAGTAAAGAGGCCAGAGTCTCTGACTGTGGCCAGCTCCATCAAGTCTTTCTTGATGCCTTAACTTTCTCTATGCCTTAATTTCACTACCTGTCAATTGAAGATAGAATTAAATCAGTTTTTTTTTTCCAAACCTCGGTCACTCTATTACTCGTACCACTCATATCATTATTTAGTAACTATTCTTCCTTAATTCAATGTACTTTTAAAAAACTAAATATTTTAAAATGAAGTAAAGTTAAAAACCAAAAAGACTTGCTCTAAAGAGATGGTAATAATAAAAATAAGATGATTAAAAATAATAGCTTTAAATTCTAGCGAGACACTCTTCCAGCCTGAGGCGCTAAGACTTAGGCTAACCTTATGTTAAATTGGAAAATACACAAGTTAGTCAAAGACACTGCAAGTTAGTTAAGGTATATAGAAGACATACTGACAAATACACACTGAGACTTTCTCTTCAATGTAACCAGGTGGGAAGAGAATCCAACAGGAAACAACTTTCTCACTACCTTACTCGATGTGACTTAACATTTTAGCTGTGTACTACCTCAAGTTACCTCACCTAAAATATTTTTGCATACAACCAGAAGTCCCCATCTCATATTTGAGCAGATGATATTGTGAGTTTCTCTTTCAGCATTTCCAGCTCTCAAATACTTCAATTCTAATTAGAAAATTTAATATTAATGACTATTAAATTTGAAACTTAATTTACTAGCACTCAGTGAGTGCTAGTAAAATACTTCCTGACCAGCAGAAAAAGGAAAATAGGAAGAGACCTTGACAATAATCAACCACTGTTAGCAAGTTCTTTGAACAGCCAAAGAAATTACGACTTTTCTCTGGGAAGTGTCTTCGAGGACTACAAACCATGTTGCCCCATACCCATGTAATAATTTTTGCATAGTTGCCAGGGTCTGCACCAGTAGGTTTTCAAAGTGTGGCTAAGTCCCTGGGGATGACCAATATCCTCTCAGGTCAAAACTATTTTCATGGTAATACTAAGATGTTCATACCTTTTTCCCTAAGTTTTCCAGAGGCTACATGAAGTGAGATACTGCAACAGATGGAATGCAGAAGTAGACATGAGAATCCAGCTGTCTGCCATTGACACAAATATTAAAGAGACGTGCAAAATGTTAAACAATGCCACTCTTCTCACTTAATTTTTTTATTTGGGAATATATAGTCATTTTTCATAAAAATTGAGTTACTTGTGTTAACATATAATGAATGTGCCATTGTTATTTTAAAACAAGTATTTTTAAAGCTCTCGATTTAACTTCTAATGCAGTAAACATTGGTAGATATAATTCACATAAACAAAAGCTCTCTGGATCCTCGATAATTCTTAAGAGTGTAAAGATGTCCTGTAGCCAAAATATTTGAGAATATCTGAGACCATTATAAACAGCAGGTCTAGAGTACATCAGCTGGAATATGAAGTGAGTGAAGTCAAAAGTAGTTCATGGGGCGCCTGGGTGGCTCAGTCGGTTGAGCATCCGATTCCCACTCTTGGTTTTGGCTCAGGGCATGATCTCATGGGTCATGATCTCGTGGGTCGTGAAATCTGGCTGCACTGGGCTCCATGCTCAGCGGGGTGTCTGCTGGAAGATTCTCTCCCTTGCCCCCTCCTCACTCTTTTTCTCTCTAATAAATAAATCTTAAAAAAAAAAAAAAGTAGGGTTGCCTGAGTTGCTCAGTCAGTTAAGCATCTGCCTTCAGCTCAGGTCATGACCTCAGGGTCCTGGGATCCAGCCCCCTGTTTGTTGGGGATCCCTGCTTAGCAAGGAGCCTGCTTCTCCCTCTCCCTCTGCCCATCCCCCCCCACCCATGATCTCTCGCTCTCAAATAAATAAAATCTTTCTAAAAATTTTAAAAAGTAGTTCATTATAAAACTACCTATAATGGGGAGGAGTAAGAAAGAGCCACATAGTTAGCAATAATGAATTATTATATTGTAATAATGAAATTAGCATTTCTCAAATGATCAACTCAGAGACATTTCTGATTGTGACAAGGGAAAGGTAACAAATTAAGAGATATAGTAACCAGAAAATGTTTACATTAGATACATATATATATATACTATATATATGTATAACAGAGAAAGAACGTTGAATTCCAAACATTGTGATTGCAGCAATGTAACACATGACTGTTAGTGCACAGGCCTAGAATAGGAATGTGGGAAATGGAGATTTGGCTTGGGAAATTTGCATAGAAAAAATTGTTCTTTTACGAATTACTTTTAACAGTGTCCCCACATTGCTTATATAATCACTCTAAACTGGTAGTTTTATTTCTTGTCTGGTCAAAAAACTGCTGAAAGGTTGGGACACTTAAAGCCATGGTTCTCTGATCACATGACTGATTAAATCAACAAGTTAGGCCAATGTATAGTAGCTATTTTACTGGCTGAATCTCATCAACTGTATAGCCATAAATTGTGACTATCAGCTGAGACCATGGCCAAAAAAATATAATTGTCAATTAGTGTGTTTCATGCAGATAAGGCCAAAGTGTATTCATACCTATACTAAATGTCTCATTCTCATTTTGATTCTGGGAGCTCAATTTACAAAGAGAATTAACATTTCTCTTTATTTTAAGTGGTTTCTATGGATACCTTCCATGAAGCATTTCATTCTCATCTATCCAATTTAAGCTTCTTATTTTAATTTAAATACATTTTCCATTCCTCCAGAATTTGTATATGGTATCTGCAGTTCATTTTCTGGATGTAACCTACAAAAAGCATTTACGCACACAAAATTTTAAATTAATATGTTCAAAGGTTTAAAAAGAGAGAGAAACTCCAACAATACAGAAAGTCATAATCTCAGAGTTGGAGTTCTATTTTTATTTGCCACATACTTGCTAAAAACCTGACCTGTAATCTAGAGAATCATGTTTTCTGATTTTGGTCTTTCGGATCATTATTGGGTGTTTTTTTTTTCCTTTCCTTTCTTGATCTTATTTATTGTTATACTGCAGTTTTCTTACTTAGCAGAGATGGGATTAAAACTTAAATTCAGTTAAAATTCAATAATAATTTAACAAATAACCGTGAGATTTCTACTTAGCATAGAAAATTTGAAAAAAGTTTTTTAAAGAATACAACCTCAGATAACTGACATAATATTGCCAGCATTTGCTAATCAATAGCACTTTTTTTTTAATTTCCCTTTTCCAAGAAAAACTCTATTATCTAAACCTGTTAGGAAGAGACTTGATGTCATCTCTAGCTACAAATCTTTCATCTATTTCTTATACAAATATTTTATGCCTCAGCCTAGAAACTAAAGTCTTCCACATATGATTAGAGACTCGTGCCAACTTTATCCACCACCCCTCCCTGCCCAGACCCACTATGCTACAACCTGGCCTACTGAGTTCTCCAGGAGGTGGAGTCCCCTTGCTAACCTCTGGTTTTTGCTCTTACCATTCTCTCTCCCCCTTGAAAGGCCTCCTTCAGTCTTCCCATTATCTGGTAACTGAAATTTTTTTTTTTTAATTGGTAACTGAAATCTTACTGAGACCCCCAAACAGATGATCAATACCACTCCCCTTTCTTGATCCTCCCAAATAGAGGTGGCCTCTCTTCTCTTTTTTTTTTTTTAAGATTTTATTTATTTATTTGAGAGAATGAGAGATAGAGAGCACGAGAGGGAAGAGAGTCAGAGGGAGAAGCAGACTCCCTGCTGAGCAGGGAGCCCGATGTGGGACTCGATCCCGGGACTCCAGGATCATGACCTGAGCCGAAGGCAGTCACTTAACCAACTGAGCCACCCAGGCACCCGGCCTCTCTTCTCTTGATGGCCACAACCCTCTCATTATCCCATACACTGTGTTTTTTAAGATTCCTTTATGTATTTGCTTTATCCCCTACTTCATAATAAAAACTCCTTTAAAATTTTTATTATATTTTTAATAAGTAATACACACATACAATAATTATACAATTCAGAAAGTACCAAAAGATATTTGAGGAAACATGTCTGCTTCCTACCTCTTCACCAGTTCTCCTCCCCAGAGGCACATAGTTACCAATTCCTTGTGTATCTTTTTAGAGATTGTGTGTGTGTGTGCATTTATTTACACAAACGGCAATGTATTTTTTTTCAAAGATTTTATTTATTTGAGAGATTGCAGAGAGAGAGAGAGCATGAGCAGGGGTGGGGGGCAGAGGGAGAGGAAGAAGCAGACTACCCACTGAGCAGGAAGCCTGATGCAGGGCTTAATCCCAGGACCCCAGGATCATGACCTGAGCCGAAGGCAGACGCTTAACCAACTGAACCACCCAGGTGCCCCATGACAGTATATTTTCATGTTATTCTTCAGAGTGGACACATCATGTTGGGCAAGTTGTGCCTTATACAAGGGCACCCATTGGAAAGGGTACAGGGGCTGAAATCCAGCCCATGCTTCTCTTGCCACGCTGTATGCTCTGTGGTCCTGCTATGTACATTCTAAAGAAAGGGGGTTTTCTTCAAATTTCCACAAATGCTCCTTAGAGTCCAGCAGTGGTCCTACTGTGTATTTTTATTTCATTTTTAATTTTCACTTCATTGTAAAATATCTTTGTTGTTTTCTTCACTTTGCACTATTACAGGAAAGGGCTTGTGTTATAAATTCATGTTTAAACACTGTCATCGGGGAAAAGATTAATTTGCAAAACCTGTATTCAAGCCCTGGCCTATTTCTTTAGACTTGCCAATTTACAAGACATCCATGAATATACTAAGCTAATACTATTGTTTTCAAATAAAATATCCATGAAAAGGGGGCGCCTGGGTGGCTCAGTCCTTAAGCATCTGCCTTTGGCTCAGGTCATGATCCCAGGGTCCTGGGATTGAGCCCCGCATTGGGCTCCCTGCTCAGCAGGAAGCCTGCTTCTCCCTCTCCCACTCCCTCTGTTTGTGTTCCTTCTGCTGTCTCTCTCTCTCTAATAAATAAAGTCTTTAAAAAAAAAAAAGGAGTGCCCTGTCCTTAAAAATATATATATATATATATCCGTGAAAAGACTTTTCAGAAGTCAGGAAAATATCAATAATCATATTTATAATGGTTATTAGTCTTTTTTGAAGCAGAAAGTTTAAGAACATTTATTAGGCTAGGTTATTTGGAGTTTATTAAATCTAAAAAAAAGTTAATGTAATAATTGTATCTCCCCCCCGCCCCGAATTAGTCTAAGACATTTAAGGGAAAAAGAAGAAAGTATTATCTCCCTACCCTAAGGACTCATTGGGTGTCAGCTGCAGAATATATCAAAATCCAAGACTCATATAGTTTCAGAAAAAAAATTTATTTTTAATGCTTCTCACTCCAGGGGTCCCTTTTGATGTATTTCTGCCCTCATTTCCAATAGTTAAATCTAAACCTGTGTTTCTTCTTAGAAAATTCATCATCCCACATTGGAGCCTGAGATTTGCAAGCCAGGACCATAGCTCCTGGATATGAGAACTCAGAGATTCATTCTTATACCCAACCACCTACTTGGATTTTATAAACCTATCTAGATTATAAACCTTAGATTCATCCCTCTAAGAACTTTATTTTAAATTGTCCTATCACTGTTTGGGCATGTTCCATTTAGGTCAGCATCTCTGGAAGACAGGGGCACCTGGCTGGCTCAGTCAGTGGAGCATGCAACTCTTGATCTTGGGGTGGTGAGTTCAA
Source organism: Eumetopias jubatus (assembly GCF_037043125.1). Classification (NCBI taxonomy): domain Eukaryota; kingdom Metazoa; phylum Chordata; class Mammalia; order Carnivora; family Otariidae; genus Eumetopias; species Eumetopias jubatus. Next base: position 51,189,852 of record NW_028274810.1, read on the forward strand.
GCCCCATGTTGGGGGTAGAGATTACTTTAAAAAGTAAAATCTTTTTAAAAAATTAAAAATAAATAAAAATCAAGTAATGTGCTAGTCATCTTCTGCAAACACAATGCTGGCCTTTCTGCCTATTCTCACACTCAGTTCACTTCCAGCCTCAGGCTTAGAGAAGTGTGAACAAGATGATGACAATGAAGATGATGAACAGAAGGAGAAGAACTATAAGCTTGGTGGTGGGCTTTTTCAGATCTCCAAATGCCAGGGAGCCAAAAGTGCCCTGTGAAAACATCCTGCTTAATTTAAGGTAAGATGTATCCGTGGCACAGTTTTCAAAAAGCATTAATAAGTATTAAGACATTATCACCTTTCTTTACATTGAAGAAGCCTAGAATACTTCACTGTGGCATAAAAATTATGTTGAGCCGAAGGCATTTGAGAAGGCCTTTTTCCATAACTCCCTTATCTGCCTGAGAGCAGAGCCTCCCAAAAGAACTCAATATTCATAAACCCCCTCCCCCTTAGGAGCAACCAGGAAAGCTTGACTCTTAATCATTGGTGAATGGAAATCAGCACCACATCTAAACAGATATTTTCACAGAACTGTGTATCTCCTAACCATTCTCATAAGGGCCCATTTATCTTTCCTAAAAGTCATTTGTTTTTCAGTAAGTATCTTTCCCCCACCTTCCCTTGTTAAGATAGCACAGGAGCCCCAAATTCTAACCACCTCCCTGAGTCACATTTTTCTGTGAACTCGATGTACAGTGTACATATGTGAATAAGAATCTGTCTTTTCTCTTGCTAATCTGTCTTTTGTTAGTTTAATTTGCATATCTCCAGTTACTGAACCTAAGAGGATAGAGGAAAATCTTTTCTTCCCTGACAGTTTGGCAACAAGAATAGGATGCTTGGGATTCCCCACTTGGCTCCAGAGATTGAAACTGAGACCACAAGACCTCTGATGAAGCTGGCAACTTCAAAAGAAATAAGTTTCTTTTTCAGTCTATCTCCTGGATCCTGGAGTGCTAAGATTTTCCTTTTGCCTTTTCTTTCTAAATTTAGATTGGCAAGAGGAAATATTTGAAGGAACTAATTTTGGGGTACTGTAACCCTTGGGTGACTCTCAGTTTTGACTATTCTTTGATCATATATCTTTTCCCTACTAGGGATAGGCATTGTATCCTATTTACCTCATTTTGTGTCCTAAGAGCTTGGCTTGGATTCAGTGAGAGAATTTTCTCTACGTTTCCACCTGCCAGGGGATATAGATTATTAGGCCTGCATCTGCAGGCAGCCAACCATCAGGTTGAAGGCCCCAGAAACTACAGAAATGTGGGAGTCTAGGCACCCGATTTGTAGCAGGTGCCCTCCTGACCATTGCCAGCTCTCATAGGATTCGTCTATCTTTCCTCATTGCCTTGCTAGCTCGGAGACTGTTTGAGACAATAAGAGTCTTTCTTTCCCTTTTCTCTTTAGGGGTGACTTTGGATCATGGGGGATTGCATTTTCTGCACCCTTTTGGGGGTACCTTTTACATCCATGGTTAAGCCCTAAAAGGGCTTATTGGATTGGGGTCACATTTTTTCTATAAACTCCCATAATTATGTACATAAATAAAAATCTGTCTTTTCTCGCGCTAATCTGTCTTTTGTCAGTTTAATTCCCAGGCCTCCCAGCTACTGAACATAAGAGGGTAGAAGAAAGTTTTTCCGCCCTGCCAGCATCATCTCCTCCTAGGGAAATAACACTCACCCTTAAAGCCCAGCTCAAATGCTACATTTTTTCCTTCATTAGGACGTGTTCACCCCTTCTTCGAACTTTTCAAGAGATTTGCTAATTCTTTCAGAGCATTTCTGCAGATATCATAATGATGTGTGCACCTGTATTACTCCCTCATATTCTAATATTCTAATATATGTGTTTTAAAGGCAAAGACTAGCTCTGCCCTATCTCTGGATGACCAGTAATATTAAAGACAGTATTTTGTGTATATATAATGATGTCAGGTAGGAAGAAAACTTACCTAATGACCCCAGCAATGATGAATCTGAATAGTTCCTAAGGTGGTCAGTTCTTAACTATTAGCTTTGGACATGTCCCTTTCCATTGTCAGCCTTAGCTACCCCATTTACAAAATGAGAAATCTAGAACCTATGTGGAAACTTTCATTTTCCCAGCAATTAGAAGAGCCATTTCATTTAAGCATCTAGCAGAGAGTCTAGGACATCAAAGACATGCAGTAAAGTTAGTTCTTCTGATCCCTCACACCTACCTGAACACACACCTAAACACCGAGGAAGCTCCACAGTCTTCACATCTGGATCCAACTGACTCTCTCTTTTAGGAGCCTGCCACCCTCTCTCCTATCCACTTGAAAATTCCCCCAAATAAGAGTTTCTCCTAATAGGCAACAAATGATGGGCAAAATCCCTTCCGAGGCCATACAGAGTCACAATGTCAGGACTTCTAGAAATCGCTGTGGTCTTGTTCTAGGCATACTGTTAGATCAGCTCGTCAGTAAGCTTAGTGTCTCCTGGGTCAGCTGAGAGAGAGTGCTGGAATGATGGTGGTGGTGGAAGGAGTTGAGCTGGTACAACTGGACTTGGGAGAGGAGGAATGGAAGAGGTGACCATACAAGAGGGTTGCACCACCAAAGGGAGGCCTTCAGTAATAACAACAGTGTCCTTTTTTCCTCTGGAAATATATATGAATGTGTGTGATTCTGTCCTCTGTATGAACCTCTGAGTCCATGTTCATGTCACGCAAGAGACATCCATGCATCCATTCATCCATTCACCTGTTCATTTTAATGAAATTAAATGAGCTTTTTAAAGTGCCCCAGGGGTGCCTTGGTGGCTCAGTCTGATGAGCATCTGACTCTTGATTTCTGCTCCGGTCCTGATCTTGGGTCATGGGATCAAGCCCCTCACAGGGCTCCAAGGCTCCAAGTTCAGGGTGGAGTCTGTTTGGATTTATCTCTTGCCCTCTTCCTCTTCCCTTCTCCTGAGTGCGCAAGCTCCCGAGCGCGTGCTCTCTCTCTCTCTCTCTCTCTCTCTCTCTCTCTCTCTCTCTCTCTCTCTCCTCTCTCTCCCTCTCTCTCCCCCTCTCCCTCTCTCCCTCTCTCCCTCTCTCTCTCCTTCCGCCCCCCCCCAATAAATAAATAAAATCTTTAAAATGCCCCCAGGTACTGGGAGGAAGAAAGGTAAGTAAGATATCCTCCACCTCTGACTACAATTGGTTAACAGGCACTGTTCTATGATAGGTTAGCACCAAGCACTAGGAAACTTACCCAGGAAAAAGGGCTGGAAAAAAAGAAAGAAGCACTAAGCAGGGAGTTTTTTTCTCTGCAGTTTCTACAAATACATTTAGCTTCATATATTCTCCTTCCCATCCCCTCCTCACCCCAGGAATTTGTTTGGAAATAGAAACAAACTTAATGAGATCTTTTTTTTTTCTTTTGACATGTGCTGAAAAGCCAGGGCTATGTAGCATTTCCTCTCTTTTCCTCCACCAATTCCCAGGAAGCAAAATAAAAATGTCTTCTAGCTACAGCATTTTCCCTTGTTAGCTGTGGTAGGTTGTAGACTCTGAGGCAACAGGACCTAGCGCAGAGAAAAGTCTCAGAAAATGTCTGCATGATGGGAGTTAGTGAAATGGTTTCATTCGTAAAATGGAGATACCTCCTCCCGATTCTTGGTGCTGTTGTGAGAGTAGCCTTACCCTGAGTCTGGCCTTGAGAAGCACTTCCTACATGGTAGATGGTATTGTTATTATCATTATTAATATCAATCCTTACAGTTTAGGGAATTATACCAAAACATTTAAAATAATTTAGTTTTGCTTTTAAAGTAAGGAGAGAGAGAAAGAAAGAAAAAACATTCAGGCCATAATTAAAACCGCGTGGTACACTCCACAGCTCTGTTTTCCAGACCTCTGCAAGAGCACTACATACTGTTTCCGCCTCCTAGCCAAATTCCAAGATCTAACAGTTACCCCCAGGATACAACATTCCATTTCGGGCAGTGGCCATTATCTTCAAATCTCGGTTATCTAAACAAATTGTTTCCTTGGCTCCGCTGACAGGCAGGCCCTCTGCCATCTACATAAGATTCCAGGTCCTTGGGTCACAGCCTAGTGCCTGAGAAACCCAAGCAACATCAGCTTCCAAGGGATGCCTCTCTCAGAACTCAAAACTTAAGACTCCTTTGCCTCCTAGGCATTTGCTGACCACAGAATTCCCCGGGGCCAGGTCTCTCGGCCCGTGTGCAAACCGTGCAAAGTGTGGTTCCCAGGTCTGCTCCTAAACCAGTGCCGAGATCTACACTCTTAAGACAAAGGACTGAGTCATCTGCAAATGCCACCATTGGATTCGTCATTGGTCAATATGGGAAGTGGGTTAGTCATTAGCATTCGTGAGGAACATCTGGAATGCCACCTCAGGCTGGGAGACTGATTTTACTCACTCACTCCAGCCCTTACTGGAGTAGGTTCTTGAGCCCGACAACAAGAGAAATGAGATTGGATCCAAAAATCAAAGGCACAGGCAAAGCTTGACTGGGGTTAGAGCTGGAGCTGAAGGGAGAACACAACAATAACAAAATAGTTACGCTGGCATCCCACAACAGCAGTGAGGCCCTGCTTACCTAGAGAAAGTTCCCGCTCAGGTTCCCACTCAGTACAATACTCGAACCAGGGAGAGGAAAAAAATACTTTGTCCTGATTGGTTGGAAGGGCCTTGTCCTGATTGGTCGATATCAGTAGGCACCTCGGGGGCGGCTCGTTGGTGACTTTTGGAGCCGGGGGTCCTCTGTATTAAGTCCCCCTTGTCTATGGGGTCCCACCCTGGCCGCATCCTGGTTCGGCCCTGTAAGAGAAATAGTTTAACAGCAGCCAACAACAAGCGCCTCAGGTGCGTAATGTTTTTCACATGGGGCTTGTTCCCATGGTCCCTAACTGTCTCACAGTTACCCGGATTTTCATTTTGAAAAGCTGACTTCTGGGCCTGATGCTACAGTTCTCCCAGGTCCAAAATATCTCCGACGCAGTAGGTGCACAAGATATATTGTTTCAGTTAATGAAGAAAATGTCATTCGGATCTTAACCTGAACGAGGACATTTACTTTATCTGGGTAGAAGATTATGCTTCGCAAGATAGCTAAGTCTCTCAGGTTACCCATTCAGAAAGAAGACCTGGAAGGAAAGTATGCCTGGCAGGCAGTAGGCACTTTTAAAAAGTCTGCTTCACAATGTAGGATCAGAGGGAACATGTGTATAAAACATAAATATATATATGTATTCTTTATGTAATTGAAAATTTTTATGTATAAAAAAGACTAAAGAAATTTGACAAAATGCTAACATAAGTTAACTTTTCATAAGTTATGAAAAGTTATTCATATTCACTTATGCTAACATAAGTTAACTTTTTCAAACAAAAATATGTTTGTTTTTCTATATTCTATATATATTCTATATTTTTCCAAAAAATTCTCAAAGTTAAAAGAAGAGGATGTTGCCTGGATTTGGTCACCTAGAGGATATGGATTAAAGGACACCAGAACTCTTTCATAAAGGCAGGAGTGACTTCTGCTGACTCTTTTTCAAAATATAGGCTAGGGTTGGGGCGCCTGGGTAGATCAGTAGGTTAAACGTCCTACTCATGATTTCAGCCCGAGTCCGGGTATCTGACTCTGTGCTTGATGGGGAGAGTGAGGATTTCTTTCCCTCTCCCTCTGCCCCTCCCCCCTTTCTCTCTCTAAAACAAATAAATAAATCTTTTAAAAATATACACACGCACACATATAGACTGGGTCCTTCATCCCTCACAACAACCTTACATGTCATTTTACAAATGAAACAAAAAAAATGAGGGGCAGAAAGATTAGTTAACTGGCTTAAGATCACACTACTGTAATCTGGTTGACCAGGGCTTCAAATCAAGCTGCCTGTCTTCAGAGCCCTTCTCTTTAACCACTATCATGATGAACTGGAACCATTGAAATTGCCGTCATAGAATGGAGCACCAAGAATAGCCCTGTCTCCTGTCTTCTTCCTGGAGTCAAAAGCTGAGCTGGAGAATTTTATGTTTTCTCTAAGGCAGTGTTTCTGAACCTTTTTTTTTTTTATGATCAACTTCCTTAAAGGGCCTTTTTAGACTTTTTTTTTCCTGTCTCCTCCCCATAAACTTTTAATACCACAGATACGCTGTTTATCTATGTACTATGAAGTGACAGAGACCATTGTAGTATCTGGTTTACTCATCTTCTAAGAACCAATTTCACCTCCTTCGCAATAACATCCTCCATTAAGAATACATGCTCTGAGTAAGGAAGCCAATGTCAAGGATTTCTCTAAGGGCTTTTTTTTTTTTTTTTTTTTTTTTTTTTTAGGGAAGCAGAGAGAATCCTAAGCAGGCCCTATGGCCAGCAGGGAGCGAGCTCAACATGGGGCTCAATCTCACTACTCTGAGATCATGACCAGAGCCAAAATCAAGAGTCAGAACTTAACCTGCTGAGCCAACCAGGTACCCCTGTAAGGCTTTTATATTGCCACTACTTATCTACATGTTACAAAAATACGGCATGAAACAAAAGCTCCTACCTAGGCTGAAATCACAGGAACCTCAGCAATGGAAGAATTTCAGTTCTTTCTCCCCAGCTTCTAAGGTGGTGTGTTTGCAGGAGGGCTGCTGGTGGGTTCTGAGAGAATGGGGAATGAGTAACACCAAAGTGACTGCCTCAGAGCTGGAGATTCCAGTTGTCCTTATTATACAGAGTCAGTTTTCAATTACGTCTGCTAATGAGGTCCAGCAATAGGATGGGTAATTAAAATCCACAAAGAATTCCCAAACCTCATTTAGAAAACTATTTCAAGCTCCTTCTTGAGTCAGTGAACATGTAAGAACCAGACTGGGATAACTGTTCCTTTTCTTCTATTGTTTCCAGACTCGGATACAATAGGAAGAACAATCATGCCAGGTTCAACTTGTATTCATTTACTCAAAACCTCCTCTTTACCAGGCACTTTGCACGTCCCATTCACCAAGGTGTCTCGTTAAGCCCATAGGCTCCGTGTGTGGTGAGTATCATCCTTTCTATTTAAAGATGTGAAAACTGACTTGCTGGAAGTGCTAGGAAATGGCAGAGTCCTGGTTCAAATTCAGGTGTTTCTAATTCCAAGTACATTCCTTTGTGGTATTTTCAAAGCCTTATGGAAAATCTAGAAAGACCTGGAAAATGTTCAATTCAGTTGAAGTCAGCACATTTTGAATTGCTGATAAATTCAAATGTCAATTATTTGAGTTTTAAAGTTAGACAAACTGATTTATTTCTCTCTAATCATGTGTCCATTGCATTTCATAAGCTCTTGTGTTTCATTCAGCATTCTCATTAGTAAAACTGTTGTAGGGAGGATTAGATAATACAATGTTTCCAAGCACCCAGTACACCATCTGCATCAAAATATCCTGTTTCCTGCCCCATCCATTAGTCCTCCTATCATTTCTTTGCCTTTTGTCCTGTGCTGCCCTGCATTGTGACCTCTCATTTTACAGTATCTGTCTGGCCTTCTTAGCTGAATCATAAGAACTCCGGGATCCTGAGCTGTTCTTATGAAGGTGGTTCTCAAATTTTCATATCTGTATTTTTTCAATGTATGAAATTGCATACACTACACATTGACACTCCTAAAATGACAGTTCTAAGCTAATTTTAGCCTTCTACACATTACCCAATGAACAAGAATTTGAACTCTCAAATGGTGGCGTCTCTTGCCAGGATGGCAACAATTTTTGTTTGTTCTATGTATAGTTTATTGCATTTGTCCTTCTAATTTTATAACAAGTGAAAAACAGTAACCAAAAAAGTGATAAATAAGATTGTGAGATGATAAAAGATATCCCCTAAATGGCAGATCTATATCCTCAAATGGATGTTTATTGAACTTCAACCCAAATCTGCATTCAACTTTGAAGGGTAAGAATAAATGAAAGGTCATCATGAAACATTGAGAGTCTTCTCTCAGACTCTGCCTAAAAGGACAGAGTGGTGGTAGGGGAGACATGCAGAAATCTTTAGATTATGAATTGTGAATCTGTGCAAAAATCATTGCTTTGATTCAAACGCCCAGAGGAATGCAAGGCTGAGAGAGATATTGCCAGGGGTAAAGCTCACATAGATTCTTGGGAATGAATGCCAAAGTTCAATTTCCTTTGGTGAAAAAAAAAAATGATACCATAAAATCATCATTATAAGCTCCTACTCAATCTCCTGCCCAAATGCATTCACAAATCCTTTTTTGCACAATAAAGTTTTCTTTTTCTTCTTTTTAAAATTTTGTTATTTGACAGAGAGAGAGAGAGAGAGAACAAGCTGCAAGAGGTGGGCTAGAGGCAGAGGGAGAAGCAGACTCCCCACTGAGCAGGGAGCCAAATGTGGGACTGGATCCCAGGACCCCTGGGATCATGACCTGAGCCAAAGGCAGACCCTTAACCAACTGCACCACCCAGGAGCCCCATAATAAAATGATTTATTTCTATTTACAAGTGCCATGTTTAGAAACTAAGTTCTTCACAAGCAAAAGTATCTGTTTTGTTCACTGATGTGCTCCAAGCGCACAGATCCTTGCACCAAGTAATCACTTAATAAATATTTACTGAATATAATTCAAGTAAGCTGAAGTTGAAATAAGATATTACTTTATAAAATTATTTACTATGTTCAGTTTTCTCTGTGTTTAGTAATCACATGAGCCTTGTGTGACCAAGGAGTTTAAGAACATCTAAAATGGAGAATACACTTAGAATTTTATTATTTTAGCTCCTGGGTCCAGAAAAATACTGGGTTAGGTTCTGTCTTGCATTAAGCATGCAATATTGATCAAGTCACTAAAGCTGAACCTGGTTTGTTTTTTGCTTTTTTGTTTTTTAGAGGGAAAGAAAGAGCATGGCAGAGGCACAGGGAGAGAGGGAGAGAGAGACTTTCAAGCAGACTCCCTGCTCAGTGTGAAGCCCAATGCGGAGCTCAACACAGGGCTCAATCCCATGACCCTGAGATCATGACCTGAGCTGAAATCAAGAATCTGACACTTAACCGACTGAGCCACCCAGATGCCCCCTGAACCTGGTTTAAGATAGATAAATAGCAACATATTTATGTAGTAAACTATTTATTTATATATCCCACCTCACAGGACAGCTTAAAAGAATACAATGAACCAAAACAAATCCAATAAACTGAATAAAGAAATATCTAAATACATATATGTTCTAAGAAAATATAGGTTAAATCAGAAGATATGACAAAGAAAAAAGCCTCAGTTTTTTTCGTTTATAAGAAATGGCACCAACCTCACTGGTTAATGTGAATATCAGATGATTTCACATGATATTAACTTGTTAAGGTTAACACATTTTAGACCTTTTAGGTGTAGTAGTTATAATCATAATCTTAAAGACGAGTAGGGTAACTTCATGCTTCTACCTACGCACAATTGGTGGCATGAATCTCCCCTCTGCACTGTAATCCTCATGATGCGTATAGATGCTCAGTGGGTTTTCAGTGGGTCTTACTGAGGGCGACATATAGTATGTGGTGGATCATCTGCAAACATGGCCACCAACAACCTCTCCTATTCCCAAACATCTGCTGGGTCTCTCATCTAGAAGTAGTCTATTTTCCTTTCCCTTAAATCTGGGAGGGCCTTGTGACTTGCTTTGACCAAGAGAATGGAACAGAAATAACACTGCACCAAGTTTTGTTGCGTATTGACACTTGTGTTCTCACTCTCTTGGGAGCCCTGAGACACCATGTAAAGGAGTCCATCTGCCCTGCTGGACAGAGAAGCCATATGGAGAGAAACTGGCCTGGCCATCCCTGGCCATTCCAGCCACCCCACCTGAGGCTTCAGACACGTGAGTGAAACTAGCGGAGCTCTTCCAGCTCAGGTGAGCCACCCCAGCCAATACGATATGGAGCAGAGAGAAGCTGCTGCCACCAAGACCTGCCCGAACCAGAGATCATGGGCAAAAACAAGGTTATTGTTATTCTAAACCACTAATTTTGAGGATGTGCCTTATTCTGCAATTGATCAACAGTTCCCTGAGCAGAATGCTAGCCTCAGAAGGGGCTATCCCATAGTGATAGTTTTGTTTGTCTCAGCTTTTATCTCCTGTCCTGAGCACCTGCCTCTTTGTCAATTACCACTCCACTCTCTGACCTATCTACTATCCATGGATTTTCAAGGAAGATCAGTGATGTTGTGGAAAAGGCCTCGACCTTGGGTGATGCCCTCAGAGAAGACTACCAGATGTGAATACTAGGTAGGTGAAGATAACATTTAAAACTGAGTTGTTTGGCAATACAGAAACGGAAAGCTGGGCCCTCTATAGATCAGATACCAGAAACTGGATGTCACAGTGGCTTGTTTGCTTTAGGCAAAAAGGAAGGAAAAGGACATTAGTGGGTCCCAGTAGACCCCAGTGAGATATTGGTACTGCACAGGAAATACATCCTCACTTCCCTTATAAAGTGATAAAGATTAACACACACACACACAAACATGCCCTTTTTAGTCCCAGTTTTAATGTATTGTATAATCAATATTTTAATGACAAGGAAAAGAATAAAATAAGCCACAACTATTTCCATTTGCCAAGTTCCTTTCCAGTCATTTTCCATGTGCATTAACTGTAAGCCCTTATTTTTAGCTGGTTAATTATCCAGCTTCTCCTGCACAGGCCCAAAGGCCAGTATGAACCCCAAGCAATGAGGGAGGCAGGAAAGGGAAAGATAAAGGAACGGTACTCTTTATCTCCACAGAGGCATGGAGTGAAGGTGTTAATGATTAATTTATTTCTCCATGTATTGAGTCAATGAACAGTATTGCAAGTATTTCAAGTACTTTCTACTTTTTAACATTCTTCAGCTGTGTAATTACTTGTTCATTGGTCTTCGGCCCAATTAGACTGTACATGGCCAGATCTGTTTTATCTAATTCACTACTGTCTTTCTAGCATTTAATATAACGCTTAGCACGTCAGAGGCATTAAGTAAATATTTGTTGGACTAAAGCAGGGGAATTGCAAGTCTAGAGAACACATTTACCAAACCAGAGATGGAAAGGAAGAAGTAAAGAGAAATGGTGGTTGTTAAATTAAAAAGTGTCTGAGAGTCTATATATTAAAATGAGAGCATGCATGCCCTAATGTACTTGAAAATGAATGTGGTCTATTTGATTAATGCTGCTAGTTAGGATTTGGGTCTTCTGGAAAAAAAAATGATGAAACCATCTCCGGAGACATTGTGTATTCAGTTCATTTAATATTTATTATTGAGCTTCTTAACTCAGCATCCTCAAGGAGACCAAAAATGTTCATTGCAATATGCAGAGTGATACTCAGGAGGATGGGGTAAGAGCACTCCCCACTCTCCCAGGCCCAGATAAATCAACATAATTGAGTTAAATTTAGATATTCTCCTAAGGGGTGGAGCAAGTACTCCAGAACATTCGGAAAGGAAATACCTTTTCTTATCTCTTTCTCCATAAGACTTTGGCAGAGGTTTAAAAAGGTTTGCTATCACAGGGAATAAAAACCATATAAGTTAGGGTAGAGGTCAAAAAGGGACCCCCAAATTCAATGTTTAAATGAGATACAGTTGTATCTGTTCTCTCATAATGGTCTGCAGGTAGGCAGATCAGGCTCGAGATAGCTGTGCTCAAAATAATTGAGACCTAGATTCCTTCCATCCTGTTGCTCCATCATCCCCCTACTAAAGCAGTACTTCTCAAATGTTAATGTGCACTGAAGTCACCTGAGGATCTTCCTAAAATGCACAGTCTGGTTCTGTAGGCCTAGAGTGGGGCCCAAGATTCTGTATTTCTAAAAAGCATCCAGGTGAGGGGCACCTGGCTGGCTCACTTGGAAGAGCATGCGACTCTTGATCTCAGGGTCATGAATTTGAGCCCCACGTTGGGTGTAGATACTAAAATAAGTAAATAAACTGAAAAAAAAAGTAATAAAAAGCATCCAGGTCCTGCTGATGCTGCCAATCCAAAGACCATGCTTTGGGTAGCAGGGCCCCGGAGCACTGTCATTAAATGCATGGTCAAAGCTGGGTGGCTGGCACATCTTGTTTCCTGCTCTCAGGAAGGGAAGAGAACAAGTCCAGGGCAAGAAGTTTCCTTTAAGCAAACAATGTGGAAATAATATACACATCTTCCGCTTACATTAAATAGTGAAAGACAGTAAGATGGCCACACCTGGCTTCCAGGGGCCTGGTAAATGTGCTTCCTCTCTAGCCAGCAGCCACATTACCAGCCACAAAGTGTGGAAGAGAGGGGAAAGGCACTATCACCATAGGAAAAGAGAGAATGGATATTGGGGACCAGTTAGCAGTCCGTACCACAAAAACTAAGAAGGCAGGAGCTTATATTTAAGCAATAGGATGAAATGAAGCACCAGGAAGTAGGATATATGAGTTAGATATTACTCTGAAACCAATGAAGACAGCTTTAGCAAAAAGCTGGGCGCCTGGGTGGCTCAGATGGTTAAGCGTCTGCCTTCGCCTCAGGTCATGATCCGAGAGTCCTGGGATTGAGTCCCGCATCGGGCTCCCTGCTCCGTGGGAGCCTGCTTCTCCCTCTGCTTCTCTCTCTCTCTCTCTGTCTCTCATGAATAAATAAATAAAAATCTTAAAAAAAAAAAAAGCTATTGGATCGGGGCACCTGGGTAGCTCAGTCATTAGGCGTCTGCCTTTGGCTTGGGTCATGATCCCAGGCTCCTGAGATCGAGCCCCGCATCGAGCCCCGCATCGAGCCCTGCATTGGGCGCCCTGCTCAGTGGGAAGCCTGCTTCTCCCTCACCCACTCCCCCTGCTTGTGTTCCCTCTCTCTCTGTGTCTTTCTCTGTCAAAAAAATAAATAAAATCTTAAAAAAAAAAAACTATTGGATCAGAAGTCAGGGGGCACTGATAACCTTCCATTTTCAGTTTTCAAGCCCCGGTATGCTCTGCCTGAATGCCCTCTGATTGGTTCCTGGGGATGCTGGCAATATGACAGGCAAGTGGGAACAACTCAGAGATTGTTTTAGAGACACCAAGTAGAACCTGCCTGTGTTTTGAGAAAACAAATGTAAACAAAAAGAAAGAACGTAACTAAGAAAGACAATAGGCCAAATATGAAGATAACCCAAGCATAAATCAGGAACTTCTGGACATATTTAACATGAATTTATATCCCTAGGACTGTCAGCTTACCCAGGACCTATTTTGAAATTTATGTGTTTCTGACAGCACCAGAAACATAATTCATTGTCCAGCCTTCTGGTTATGACAAATTGTCTTAGAACCTGCAGTTGACTATCAGTTTTAGCAACTTCCAGCAAAGAAAATTACATAAACTTTTCTGATATCTCCACCCCATTACAACATTTAATTATCCTGTATCTTATACAAGATCCTTTTGCATCTAATCTAGTTACAGTGACTTCTGAGATTGAAAGTGCCATTGTTAAGGTGAGGCCAGGATAACAGGTGTAAACCAGGACTATCCTGGGTAACCCAAGGTTATACAGCTAAGTCTAGGTAACACCTATCATATATTTTTCCTTATATATATTATTTATATTTTTTCATATAAAATAACATATTTATATAATATTTTATATATGTATATGTATTATTTCTTAAGAAGACATGGGGAACATTAATTGTATTAGTAAAGCTTTTAAAAATTGCAATGAATAGTCAGTTGCAGATTGCCTTTGGTAATGAGAGTTTGTTCTAAGTATTTTAGGTAATTAAATTAACATGGTGGTGTGACTGGAGAGCTATCCAGTCACTGTTGGCTCTAATCCTGTACTTTGAGCAGATTAGAGTTCAGCAATTTTTGGAATGTAGTCTGGGTTCCACGTCTCCCCCTCTCCATGTGCCTTTATTGGGCAGTGATTTTGCCAAGTCCTCTCAGGTGCCTAGGCCTCTTTCCTCACATCAAGCCCGTTCAAGTTTGCTTTGTTCAATCAATACCACCCAGGGAACAAGGATGATTTCACTCATTGAAAATGGTGTCAACTTTATGTAGACTTTTTGTAGGAAAAAAAAACAAAAAACTGCTTGAGGATCCTTTGCCCTGAAGTCACAGCGTGGGCATAGAACGTTGTGGACCTTTCTCTAGCCAAACAAACTCTGTGTTATATATTCACACTTGTGCTTTTCTTTGAAATGCAAGAAGCATACAACTGACTGAGATATTCAGAAAGGATATAACATCTTTTTTTTTTTAAATCTCTTTCTTCCCATGTCTCTGGCAGAGGTTAAAAAGTAGATTTAAATTGAAGTCCATTATGACCATAAAGCTTGTTTGGTCATTTGATAACTCCTTTGTAGGACTCTGTTACCAGAAAAAGCTGGGAGAGTGAGTGTGATGGGCAGACAAAAATGCAAATACTGTCAAACTGGGCAAGTGATAAAAGCTGATAGAGTGTTATAGAATGTGTATGGAGCTTAGCCCAGGAACTGCCCTCCACGATGAGAGTTTGGGTTGTGTCTGGGGAGGAATGTTACATGGAAGGTGTTAACTCAGAATCACATAGCCTAGAGAAGTATGAAAGAAAACATTATGCAGGAAAGGGAGCTAAAGAAAAAAATCAAATACTGCCTTAAGCCACAGAGACTCAAATGGAAGCATAAATATGGTAATATATAAGATAAAGACAGGGAAGTGAAGAAAGAGGAGCTGGGTGGTCAAGGTCAGGCATTTCTGTATAGGACTTTTTAAATATTGCACACTGGGTAGAGAACTTTTCTTTTAAATGTGGGTTCTGGTTTGTTTCACCATAGTGAAAAATAATCCTTAAAACAAGTTGAAAGGTACCAAATAAGATGAATTTGTCATTTCGAGGAAGTATAAACCATGTCTTGAGACAGGAGGTCGCTTCTCTAGACTCCACACTGCCTGAGCGAGAGGCATGAAACCCACAAGGAGGCTGCAAGGAGGCAAGACTGATGGTAGTTGGGAGGAGAGCTGCACTGGAATATTCACCCCTTCCCTGCTCCACCTAATGCTGCCAGCGTGCTCAGTACCCTTTAACTGAGCTGCTGCTCAGCAGAGTTGTGATGTCCAGTATTTCCCTGTCCCCCCCCCCCCCGCAAATGTAAACACAGCCTGAAAGTCCAAGCATCCCTCTTACCTCTGCACAGGAACCAAGCCTAGGAGTACAATCAAATCTAAGGAACCCTTTCAGTATTTTCCACAACCAAATAAACTTTTATTTATTCAACTTGTTGTTGTTTTTTTAATTAAGTAGGCTCTATGCCCAGTATGGGGCTTGAACGCATGACCCTGAGATTAAGGGTCACACGTTCTACTGACCGAGCCAGCCAGGCATCCCTGTTTATTCAACCTGTTAATGGCTAGACCCAATAAGTTCTCTTAATTATATTCCCTTTCAGGACAACACAACAGGACCCATTGCTGGGATATGAGAGTGAGCACCTACAGTTAGCCGACTTGAATCAGAGGTATAGAACGCAGCTACTAAGCATGGGTCAGGGGCTTAGTATGGCAGAGACTGAGTAGCTATTCACCAAATCTATTTTGTCTTCTTCCTGGAACATTTTCTAGCCTTATTTGTAATTAAATGTGATCATGTTTCAGCTAATAGAGTGTGAACAAAAGTGATATGTGCTAATTGTAGACCGATTCAATAACCTCCCATCCCTCCATAACATAAACCATCTTTGTTTTCTTTTCTACTCCCCTGGCTTAGTGACAATAAACATGGTGACCTGGGAGGCCACAGGTTGAAGATAGCAGAACCACAAGATGAAAGAAGCCCTACATCTTCACTTGGAAGAGAGCCACCTGCCAATCAGATACCTGTTTTACTAGTGTCTATCTGCTAGAGCAACTAGCATTATTCTAACTGATTTATATACGCACAAAAGAAAGAATGATGGAAAGTACAGCTCAGAGCACTTTAGAAATCAAATCCAACTCTCGATATTCAGAGAGGTGAAATGATGCCCCAAGACTAACAAGCTAGCACTAGAACCCATGTGTTAGTTATTAGTCAGGATGAACTGAAATTGTACTAAACAAAAAGAGTAATGTATTGGCTCATTTAATTGAAAAATTCATGGTTAGAGCTGCATCCAGAGGCTGAGACAATATCATCCTGATATGGCCTCTCCTTCTGAGTGAGCTCTATTCCACTAGGTGGGCTCTGTTCCCAGGAAGGCTCTCCACTTCTGGGAGCAAAATGTTTGCTGGCAGCTCCACGCTATAACTCTGACAGAATGAAAGTTTTTTTTGCCCACACCTCAAATGAAAATCTTGTAATAATTGCTTCTGATTGACCTGGCCTTGTCACATGCCCATCGCAGAACTAAATGCAGCAACCACCCCCCTAGCTGACTAGCTAGGTGGCATCAGCCCCAGTCAGAACCATAAAAGCCAGAGGTCAGTGTTCTTACCCTACTTCACTAGATACACTATCTCTCTCTCTTTCACAAGAGCATTAACCATGCATTTATTCATTGAACATTTGCAATATGCTAGGCTCTGTGTAGAATGCTATAGCAGATAAAAAAGATGAACAAGATACAAGTCCTTCACTCTACTCTCAATCCTGTGTGTCTGATAAAACATGTACATGAATAATTACCTGGCTACCAACCAACAGTAAGAACAAGCTGACTGTCAATCATAACTAGGATATACTTAGAGTTTATGATTGTGATTTCCTGCTCTGGGACCACATGTTTGTTTAAATCCAGAGAAAGGGATGCCTGGGTGGCTCAGTCGGCCTTCGGCTCAGGTCATGATCCCAGGGTCCTGGGATCGAGTCCCACATCGGGCTCCCTGCTCAGTGGGGAGCCTGTTTCTCCCGCTGCGTGCCGCTCTCCCTGCTTGTGCTCTGTCTCTCTCTCTGACAAATAAATAAATTAAAAAAATAAATAAATCCAGAGAGAATCTGTGCCACTAAAAAGAGTAGACACAGTTAAACTAAGGAATTAAAGAAAGGCAAATTGAAACATAGTTGGGCAGTGTAGAATAAACCTAGTTTTCCCTTGCAATTCCAAATTCCAACTTTAACTGCCAAAACAAATGCCCAATTTATCAAAAGTAATTTAAACAAGATGGAAGTGTATTATTCTCTCATAAAACATCCTAACAACAGCAAAAAAAATAAGAGAGATAATAAGGCAGCTTCTTAATGTTAAAGTTTCAAGTTCCTTCTCTCTCTGCCGTTTATGATGGTATTGTTCTCTTCTCATGGTTGAAGATGAATTGCTAATACATATCCTCAGCATCTGAGCAAGCAGAAAAGAGGCAAGATTCAGGGGGAAAGACATGCTCTTTGCTTCTAAAGGTACAACTCAGAGGTTGCAAACATCACTTCTGCTCACATCGCATTGACTACAAGGAAGGCTGAGGAATATCTTTTGTAGCTGGGAGTTCTAGTAAAGAGCAAAGACAATGGACACCAAGGGGACTACTGGCAACCATGCCACATATAGAAATAATGACCTAATCTATCAGTGAATGATTAAGAAGAACCTGTAGGCATCATTTAGTTAACTTGTATCATAGGAAACCAAGGTCCAGAGAGGTTGAGTGATTTGCCTAAGGTCATGTAGCAAACTACAGAGGGAGCCAGGACACAAAGTGGTGTCAGTCCACGACTTTGGACGGTAGACCGTTAATATCTTGTGCTGCTTTTCAAAGTCCTTTTTTGCGTACATTTGTGAAGAGGAAAGTAATAGTATAGACGTCAGTGAGAGTGTTTATAAGAAATGTCAAAAGGCAAAGATACTGATTTTTTTTCACTGCACAGGTGATAGAGCTTATACAAATTTTTAAAGTATTTAGTTGTGTTCTTTAATGCAAACTACTATGCCATCATAAAAATTTAAATACTACAAAAGTTGTTCAAAGTGAAAAATCTTCCTCTTCCCAGGAATAACCACTGTTAACAATTAGTACAGATCTTCTTACAGAGATTTTTCAAAGGTTCTTTTGTCTATTCCCAAAGTGAGAGGGTTCCCAACAATATTTTTTAGTAGGACCAAGAAGTGGCAAGTAGATCAGCAGAACCATTCTCAGTCACTGCAAGTTGAGATGGCTCTTTGGTTGGGAAACTTTGGGGGCACCAGAGGCTGGGCAGCAGAGAATAAGTTCCAGCATTGGATGAGAGGTGGGGTGCATCTATACTTGTCATTTTGCCAACACCAGGACTGGCTACTCAGCACCAATTCTTTCTTCCACCTCCACAACCCAATTCCCCACCTTATTTCCTCCCAGAAGGCTGACTGCCACAGTCAAGTACACTTGGTGGAAAATATGAAAGGTGGGGGCATGGGGAGAGGAGGCTCATGAGTTTTCTGTGTGATTTCCTAACCATTCAGAAATGACGGCCCCAAGAGATTCTCTGTATTCCCAGTTCACTCTGCCTCTCTATGAGACAGTGTGTGCTGAAAGGCAGAGTTCACGGTGCACCACCATTTATAAGACGTGTGCCTTATAACAAGTCATTTAGCTCTCTGAGCCTAAATTTCTTTATGGTGACTGGGAACAATCTCACAGGGTTAAGAAAATTAGTGAGATGCTGTGTATGAACACTACTGTCTTATAAGTCTTTGTGGAGAAGAAGCTTTAGGGCCCTGTTATCAATGGGCTAGACTTTTTTTTTTCTTGATTGAAGTAATTCTTAATCTCAAAAAGAGTAAACAAACTCATACACCATTGACATTAGCGTCAACAGACCCATAAATTGTAATTTATAAAAAGATTTTGAGAAATGAGGACATAACAACAAAAAATATTAGACCAAAACTTAATATTCCTAGTTCTTTAGGGACTTACCAAGCCTCAGATTATAGACTTGAAGTGCCCTGGATATTTTTAGCATCAATAACAGGATTCTTCTTAATGAGTAGGCAATAATTCTATAATATTATCTTTTTTCAAAAAGATTTTATTTTATTTATTTGAGAGAGAGAGAGATAGCAAGAGATGGAGCACTGGGGGCAGGAGCAGGGAGAGGGAGAAGCAGACTCCCTGCTGAGCAGAGAGCCCGATGCGGGACTCGGTCCCAGGACCCTGGGATCCTGACCTTAGCCTAAGGCAGACGCTTAACCACCTGAGCCACCCAGGTGCCCCTATAATATTATTCTTGATCTCAGAGGAGCTAGTCCTTTTTTTGTTTAGTTTTGTTTTTATTATGACTTCTGTTATTTTTATTTTTAGTTCTGAAGTTTTATGAAGATTTTCTGGACAAAAAGAGAAATGGATTGAGGAAGCCTAACAGGTGGGGCTAACAGTTGTCCGGTACCATTAATTCAGCCCGAAGGGTGGTGGTTTGAGGCTGGCCTCTCTTCTGATTGGTCAGTACTTGTACCAGTGGTAATAGTGAGTTTTGTATTGAAAGAGCAAATGTCAATTTGAAAATCAATTCATTCTTGAGGAGAGTAGGATCTTCATTTTGTTTTGGTTAAGAGTTTTAAATCAAAGGCAGGTATGTTTTCAACTCCCTGAACAAGTGTCATTTACAAGTTAACTGCATAGACTTGCCCTTGAGTTTTGGTGCTCTTTTAAGTCATAGTCTGGGGACATTTATAAAATAAACAAACAGATGAATCAACCTCTTCCACTGCTCCCCTCCCTGCAAAGAAACCCAACAAACAAAACCACTGGGTGTCCTTAAGGTCCTAAGCCTTGCTGCTCACAGACATAGGTGGCATATTTGTTTTCTCAAGAATACAAACACTTACTCCTTTTCATTCCTTCAGAGGTACTTCTGAATCTACATTTTCTGTTCAGATTTGAAAAGCTCGAAACAGAGATGGTATCTATATATTGATTCCTAAGTATTTGAAAAAAAGCGATTTGTGAATTGGTATATCAGGTTTGTTGTTGTTATTGTTGTCGTTGAAACATTTTAAGCTAGTGACTAATAAAACCAAGATTTCCCAGCTTTTTCAACCAAAATTAAAAACCCTGCCCATTTCCTGGCCTCTAATAATTTGTCTTCTATTATAGGACACCAAGATAGCATGGGGAATCAGTTAATTCAGAAATTACTTCTCTGTATTTATACATATAGAAACAAGATATATAGACATGTAGAAACCAAATTATGAGGAAAACGAATTCAGAGAACTCAATCATTTCTCTCATGACTGAGTCAAAACAATAAACTATTTAAGCCACTGTATCTTACAAGTCTAGGCATAGCTTAAATAAATGAAGTTTATTTTAAACTATGAGTTATTCTCCTATTGATACTTTTCTACAATACACTGAAATATTCACTTGTTATGTTTTAGATGTGAGACTATGGGTGATCAGTTGCTTTCTTTTTACTTCAAAAAAATTTTTGACTTACATATACTACTAAAATTGGAATTTTTTAATTAGAAAAATTAAATATTACAAAATCATTTTTATTACTAGAATGCTAATTTGTGTACTCAAATGTTGATTCCACTGCTTTGAAAATTTCCAAAGAAATCTGAGATGTAAGAATTGAGTTGTTCATTTTGCTGTTGTCCCCTACTGTTCAATTCAATTAATCTTAGAATTTTTTGATGAAATCTGTGTTGGCAAGATACCATAATTCTGAAGTCAGCCTACTTTCATAAAATTGAATATTTCTCTTATGCAGTAAGTCTCAGGGAAGTAATGAGAGCCAAATTATTCAACCTAGAAAGAGTCTGAGTCACTTCTAATGGAAGTTAAAATTCATAATTTGGTTTAATTTTGTGTTATCCTCATTTTATGAACTTTAGTTCCACCTAAAAAAGAATTGGGTACCTGATTCTGACCAGGAAGTGAAGCAAACACTTAGGCAAATTTCCTTAAATAAGGTGAAGTTTCAAATTTCTGACAGTGATATGACTATTAATGCAATTAATTGCAATTAATGCAATTTGTTATTTAAATATTTTTGATATTTATCAACCAGATAATTTCCAAAAAAAGACTGACTAATAACTAACATTAGTCAGAGGAACTCTACTAGTCAATGAAAATCCCCAAAAGAAAATATGACAATCTTCCTCAGTTTAATTTATGAAATCAGCCAATGAGACTGAAATCAAAATTTGCCTTCATGGCAGAGATGAGTGGTTTATTGAGAACTCTGAATATGAACAGTCAGTTATAGCAACATTAGACAAGGAACAGTTAAGACATGCTAGCTCTCAGGGATTTAATTAATTTCCACCATTAAAATGATTATTTCAAACTAGCATCCCTCCTAATATTTCAGTCTCTTAGGGAGAAAGCCTCTACTGACTTTCTCAACAAATGCAAAGTGCTTATGACTTTTTCCCTAAGAATTGAGGCTAGAAGTTATTAGAAATCTTTTAATAATAAAGTAATAGGCATAACTGTGATAAAACCATTTTGTGTGTGTGTTGCATATTTTAACTAGATATTAATACTGTCTATGAAAAGCAGAATAGCCTAATGTTTAAGAACACAGGTCTGTGTCAGAATCCTGCATCAAGTTATATGACCCATTTGAGACTCCATTTCCTCATCTGTAAAATGGGAGTATCTCATTGGCATGTTATAATGATTATACAAAATGGAAAACTACAATTTCTCATTCAAAACCCTAAGACCAAAAGTGTTTCAAAATGTAGAGAACATGTTTACAAAGGAAGTATGGTGTACATGGTGTATATTATATAATACACCCAACAGAGTCTGGAGCCTACTCCAAAATCAAATACATTGTTAGTCAGCTGTTGCTTCAATATTTCCACATTCACAAAACACCCCAAAACTCAATGGTTTACAAAAGCAATCATGTTTTTCTTACTTACAGGTCTGTGGGTCAGCAGGGATGAGTGCTTCAGGCTGCAGGTCACCTGGGCTCAGCTAGGATTGGCTGTGTCTGATTCAGATTGTAGTTGCGGGAGGCTATTCTGCATCTCTTCTCACTCTTCTTGGATCAGCAATTTCCTGGGGCAGGCTTTCTCATGGTAAATCATAGGAAGGCTGGAGACAAACCAAACTCAGATCTCACAAGCACAAGGAAAGCCCCTGCTCTCTTCACTTCCAGTCACGTTCCCAAAGCAAGTCATATGGCTAAGTCCAAAGTTTGGGAGATATTTTTCAGGATGAAGTAAGTGAATTATTTCTGTGAAATACTCAAATCTATTATACATGATGCCTTGTCTTTAGTAAAACATATGAATACATTCACATTAAGTGGGATAAACACAAATTATAAATAACCTCATGATAGTTTGGTTTTCAGAACTTTTTGGATTTCACATTCATACTTAAGACATTGTGGATCAGCAATGTAGGCAAAGCACTTAGCATAGTGTCTGATAATGGTCTTTTTTCTGTGCTCAGGGATATTTTATAATCTTTATGATACTTGGAAACTTAACTATAGGAAGCTTTTCCCCATGTTATGCCAAACATATTAAAATGCATCTCTATCCCCTCTTGAGTATGTGAATGAAATTGCATTGCAATTAGTTAGTTAAATGACATAATTCTAGATTGTGCCAATGCCTAAACATTTATTAATTTTAATTCATTCATTTTACAGTTTTCATTTTGAATGTTAAAGCCAGTAACATTTCTTTAAATCTGAAATACCTTATTAATTTTAATCCATTCATTTCACAGTTTTCTTTTTGAATGTTTAAAGCCAGTAATAGGGGTGCCTGGGTGGCTCAGTCGGTTAAGTGTCTGCCTTCGGCTCAGGTCAGAATCCCAGGGTCCTGGGATCAAACCCTGCCCCTGGCTCCCTGCTCAGCGGGGAGCCTGCTTCTCCCTCTGCCTGCCACTCCCCCTGCTTGTGCTCTCTCTCTCTGTCAAATAAATAAATAAAATCTTTAAAAAAAATAAAGCCAGTAATATTTCTTTAAATCTAAAATGCACAAATGTAAATATAACATAGTGCATAATAAGCCAGGCACTGTTAAACTTCACATTTACAGCTAATTTAATCCTCATGATGGTTCTGTGAGTTAGGCACTTTTGTTATCCTCAGTTTGATATCCTCCGATAAAGAAACTGGAGCATAGACATTCTACAACTTTAATCAAGTTCACATACCTAGGAAGCTGCTGAATTGAGACTCAAATCCAGAATGCTCTCATTCTCTTCTCCTTTCTCTTAACCTTGTGCTAAACATTTTTCTAAACACAGAGAAGCTCACAATTTCTCACCAATGAACCAAAAACCCATTGTGCTTTTTTTTAAAAAAAAGTCCCTGTTTGCACATGACTCTAGGACTTCTCCAGCTATCTTTAAAGATTTGAAAAACCTAGTCACTACTTTATTTTTTGTCAATGCCATTTACCTGTGAGCTCCTGAAAGTCAGGAAAGCCATGTGATAGATCATATTCCAAACATCTGGCATAATGCCTAGCCTATAATAGGCACCAAGTAAATATTTGTTGAACACAATGAATGACCAACTGAGTAAGCTATGCATAAGTAATTAATGTATCCTAAACATGAGCCTTTAAGATAGTAGTTTGTGAAATTTCCAACAAATCACGTAGTATTTCCTCTCTGGTCCTTTTACTTTGCAATGTCTATTCCTGAGACTAGGTGCTGCAGTAGGGGTGGCCTCCTGTCTGCTCAGAGCAAGCCAAAGCTACTCCTGGTGCCTGATTTTTAATGTTCTCCACAGCGCCTGGCTGTTTCAGATTTCATCTACTTCTTTTGTGGCCTTTACAGGACCTAACAGCAGCTCCAGGCGCATAGGAGGCACATAAAAAAAATACCTAGTCAATTGGATTATAATGTCCCTGAAGCCTGTGGACCCATGGAAGCCAACTGTGAGAAGGCTTAAGGAGGTAAGCCCCAGGGACATTCCTGCTGTTCAGTTAGTACATTTTATCCACTCCTGCTCTGTTATCGCTCTGCTTGAAGAACATCTGAACAATTCCAGGTGTGTTCATTAAACTTCACATTCTCCATTTATTAACTAATGCATTACTAGTAGGTTTTTAACCAGAATGAGACCATTCCTTAGACTTCAGTAATACTCTCCTAAAAATAAAGAAATGTTGGCATTAGAGTTATACTAAAGGCCAACTAATAATTAGTGACTACCATTTTTTTTATTCCCTTAGTTATCTGAGAATCATGTTTCTAAGCAGATATGAAGTTGGGCTGTGGACTTGTGTTTAAAGTGGAATATTGCTCAATAATAGTGCTGTCTACTATATACTTATCCCTAACCCTTCTTGCCTAGATTGTAATTAACAGAGAGGGCTATTATAACTGCATGATTATTACTTGTTTCATGTTACAGTAGGTTGGTTGATGTCTTCTTGAAAAATAAAGAAGTCAACTTTAAGCTGAGGGATTTTTCTAAATACCCCAAAGCAATTCTTGTGTGTACAAGATTGTGATTTCTCAAGTTTTGGGAGAAGATGAAATAAATCCAAATGTTTATGAAATAAAAATAATAGAAAATGATACTGCTGAATTACTTGCAATTGAACCAGACAAGAGTCAAAATGAATTGCATTTAGTTTTCAAGCTAGATCATGAAGAAATAGTAAATCAAAAATAAGTAAAACTAGAGAAAATTTTATGCTCTCAGATTTCTTGGTGATTTTCTGGGACTTTAAAAACTGACACACACACACACACATATACAAAACTGACACAAATTTCCCGTTGCTTTAAAAAATTAACTATTTTATTACAATAATAATATAGATTTGATATTTTAAAAAAATTAACAGAATAGAAAAGTGTAAAGTAAAACAAAATTTCCCTGCCTTCTATCCTCTCTGCTCTGTAGTCCTACTTTCTGGAGATAACCACTGTAATATTTTCTTCTTTTTATAGCCATTTAAAATATTTCACTTTTACTATTTGTATTAGTTTGCTAGGGTTGCCGTAACACAATACCACAGACCGGGTGGCTTAAACAACAGAAATTCATTTTCCCATAGTACTGGGGCCAGAAGCCTGAAATCAAGGTGTTCACTGGGTTAATTTCTTCGGAGCCTTCTCTCTTTGGGTTGTGGATGGCTGTTCTCTCTCTGTCTTCCTGTGGTCTTTCCTCTGTGTTCTAATCTCATCTTATCCAGATATCAGTCAGATTAGATTAAAACAGCCTCATCTCAACTTAACCACCTCTTTAAAAACCCTATCTCCAAATACAATCACACTCTGGGATTCAGGGCTTCAACACATCAATTTTGGGGAGACACAATTCAGCCCATAACACTATTAAAAGCAATACTATAACAAAACTGGAATTCCTCTACATATATCTGAAAACTCTCGCAGGTATATGAGAAAGATAAACTTCAAGATGGACATCAAAGGATATGCTCATTAATAATTTGGAAAGATATTAATAAATTTTCTATAAAAGGTTTGTAATAATTTATACTATCAACAATACATAGAAATACCTATTTCCCTTCAGCCTTGGACCTACCTAATCTTTTAATTTTTTAACCAGAAAAAAGAAATACAGAAAAAAATGACTATCCTTGTTTTAATTTTTACACTTTAAAATATTAATATGGCTGAATATCTTTTCTTATGTTAATTGTCTAAAATATTTTGTCCATGAACCCTTATGACCATTTTTTCCAGTTATTTATCTTTTGTTTACTTATTTGTGAGAATTTTTGTATATTAAAGATGATTTGGGGCACCTGGGTGGCTCAGTTAGCTAATTGTCTGACTTCAGCTCAGGTCAGGATCTCAGAGAACTGGGATAAAGCATGGAGCAGGGTTCCCTGCTAGGTGGAGAGTCTGCTTATCCCTCTTCCTCTGCCCCTCCCCCAACTCAGGCTCTCTCTGTGTCTCTGTCTCAAATAAATAAAATCTTAAAAAAAAAAAAGATGGTTTGTCACATGTATGGCAAATATTTTTTTTCAATCTGTTTTTGTCTTTCCTTTTGTCCTTTTTTGCTGTATAGGGTTTTAAAATTGATAAAAAATTTAAAATATTAAGATATAATTTTGGATATAAGCTTTTCCTGTATAGCTTGATGGCTTTGAAAATACTCAGAAAGGCCTTTCCCATGCCAGAATTACTTATGAACTAATATTCCATGTTTTCTTCTAGATATTTTATGTGTTTGCTTGCTTTTCACATTTTAGTATAGAAGGTAAAGAGGAAAATTTAGCTTTATGTTCTTTAAGCCTTTGGCCAATCTTACCAGCATTGTGTTTTCAATAATTCATATTGCCTCATTTGCTAAAGTGCAACTTTAATCATTTATTAAATTCTGATAATGAGGATGATTTATGGATTTTCTCATTTGTCTTGTTCATCTGTTTGGTCCAACATCAGGGAAACACAATTTTAAATATATTATCTATTATTCCCTCATGATTCTTCTCTTTTAGAATTTTTTTCTTATGTGTATTTTTAAATATGAATTTTAGTATCATTTAGTTCAAGTTTGAAGAAACCCTCAAAAGCCTTGCTCATATTTTTGATTGATTCAAAGATAACTGATGTCTTTTAAAATATTGAGTCCTATATCTAAATTAAGGATGTCTTTACATCTATTTAACTTTTTTTATGTACCTCTGAGGAATCTTAAATTTCTGTGTTTTCTTATTCATTCCTAGAATTTCAACTTTTTTTTTTTTTAAAGTAGACTGGCTCCACACCCAGCATGGAGCCCAACACAGGGCTTGAACTCACAACCCTGAGATCAAAACCTGAGCTGAGACCAAGAGTTGGACGCTTAACCAGCTAAGCCACCCAAGCACCCCAAATTTCAACTTTTCATAGTAACTGTGAATGAGACATTTCCTTCCATTCTGTTTTCTGAGAGAGAATCATTATTCTAAAGTAAAACAATTGACTTGACTTTTATATTAAATTTGTGATTGCTATTAATGAATTCTTTTATGTCTTGAAATAATTTTTTTGAATTGTTTGTACTTTTAAGATTTATAATTGTATCAATTAGAAATAATTATGTTTGTTTCCTTCTTGCCTCATTTTTATTCTTTTATTCAATTGCATCGGCTAGCATTTCCAAAATAAATACCAAATAATAGTGGTGACTGTTCAGTTCAGCATTGCACTGGAATTAGCCATTACAATAAGATAAGAAAACAAAATAATAGCTATAAAGTTTGGAGGACAAGAAGTAAAATTATCATTATATATATGACAAGCTTGCTCATGTAAAAAATGAAAAGAATCTACAAATAAATTATAATAAATTAATTTTCAATTAATTGTATTTATATATATCAGTACCAAACTAGAAAATAAAATTTTTATTTTTATTTATTTTTAAAGATTTTATTTATTCATGAGAGAGAGAGAGGCAGAGGCAGAGGGAGAAACAGGCTCCCTTTGGAGCAGGGAGCCGGATGCAGGGCTTGATCCCAGGAGCCTGGGACCATGACCTGAGCCGAAGGCAGACCCTTAACTGACTGAGCCACCCAGGTACCCCTGAAAATAAAATTTTTAAATTGCTATTTATAATAGCACCCCAAATCCAAATATTTAGAAAGAAATCTAACAAAAGACATGTAAGACCTATTTCCTAAAAATTACAAAATATGACTGAAAGAATCTGAAGATGATCCAAATCAATAGAAGAAATCCTGTGTTTATTGCCTGGAAAGTTTAATATATGAAGATGTAATTTCTTACAAATTAAATCATTGCAATCCTAATCAAAACCCAGTAAGTTCTTTTGTAGAAATTGACAAGATGATTCTAAAATTTACTTGAAATTCAAAGAACTTAGAGGAGTCAAGGCAATTTTGAAGAACAAACCTGGGATACTTACTGTATATCAAGGATTTGTATGAAACTTCAATAATTGAAACAGTCTGATGTTACCACAAGCTGAGTAAGTAGACAAATGGAATAGAATAGAGATCCCAGAAGACCTGCACAAATATGGTCACCTGATTTGCTATATACTGGCTACTGCAATTCAGTGAGAAAGAAATGATGCTGGGTCAATTCGATATATATATGGAAAAATAATTTGAGATGAAGCATACTCTTCTATATGGAAGTAAAACAATCAAGCTTCTAAATGTAAGCAGGAGAATATCTTCAAGACTTTGGGTAAGAAAAGATTTCTTAAGTGAGCATCAACAAAAACCATAATAGGAAAGATTGATATGTTGGACTTATTTAACATTAAGAATGTCTGTTCATGAAAAGATAAACTGCAGACCAAGAGATAATATTTGCAATACGAATCCTGAAAAATGATCTGTGTTTAGAATATATAAAGAACTTCTGCAAATAAATAAGAAATCAACCAATTTAAAAATGGAAAAAAGACTTGAACAGACATTTCACAGAAAAGGATGTCAAATGGCCAGAAGTCAATAGCATTGGTCATTAGGGAAATACAAATCAAAACTCTGGTAAGATATTTATACATCCCCACCAGAATATTTAAAATTTAAAAGACTGATTATGCCAAGTATTGATGAAGATGTGGAACAACTGAAACTTGCATTGCTAGTGTGAGTGCATGTTGTCATATCTACTTTGGAAAACTATTCTACAGCATCTATTAACATTAAATATGCCAGTATATCTATAGCCTAGCAATTCCACTTTTGCATATATACCTAACAGAAAGGAGTGATTATGTCCACCAACAGACATACAAGAATTCTTCCAGCAGCTTTATTCACAACAGCCAAAAACTGGAAGCAACTCAAATATCATATAAATTGTAATTTATTTACGCAATAAAATAAAACAGTGCTACATGCAATAACATGGATGAATCTCACAGATGTCATGTTGCTGGGTGGGAGGGTGGGTGGGAAACAACAGTCAAAAAGAATATAAGCACATATTATAAAGTTCAAAAACAGGAAAAAACACCAACAGTGAAAAGGGATTAGCACTGGAGGATTACTAGGAAGAGAGCAGAGAATCATTCTGAAGTGATAGAAATGTTCTATATCTTGGGTGTTTTTGTATCTAATATATGTATTTGTTATGGCTGAATTATGTGCCCCACCCAATTTCATATGTCGAAGTCCAAACCCCCAGTACCTCAGAATGTAACTGTATGTGTAGATAAGGTCTTTACAGGGTTGATTAAGTTAAAAGAGACCATCAGGAAGGGGCCCTAATCCAATATGATGGATGTCCTTATAGGAAGAGGAGAAGACACCAAGCACATGAAACAAAGACCATGTGAAGAGGCAGTAAGACAGAGGCCAGGAGAGAGGCCTCAGAGGACTTCAACCCTGTGAGCCCCTTGATGTTGTACTTCCAGCCTCCAGAACTGTGAGTAAATAAATTTCTATTGCATAAGCTACCCAGTCTGTTCTGTGTATTTTGTGATGACATCTGTAGCAAACAAAGATAGTATTCATTTGCATACATTCATCAATGTATACATGTATGATTTATGTAGTTTATTGTATGTAAGTTACATGTGCAGCAATCTAAAAAATCAAAGTTTCCTTCTGCCAATCAATCCATCTTATCCCCAACACATCCTACTTGTCATCACAAACCTGTCTCACAGTTCATCCAACATTTTCTGCATGGCTCATCACTATTTCTGATTGTTTTTTAACCCCACCCTAGCCTCTCCAAGCTACAGCCTTTGCTCTATGTTTCCATAACAAGGAGAGAAATGGTGGGAAGGTGTGAAGTTAGTATGATCTTGTTATTTTGGACACTTTGGTGAGCAGCAACCCTGGATTTCTGCCTTCCTCTCCTTGTACTTCTGCTTTCCCATATGAAAAATGGTGATAATTATAATTGGACAGACCTCCAAGGTTGTGAAGATTACTGAGATATTATCTTAAAATTGTTCAGAATTGGTGCTATACAAACATAGGAGAAGGTGTTATTATTCTCCATCTAGTAATAAACATGGTTTCAAATGATAGCTTTTAAAGATCTATAATCATAATAAGAACATTACTTCTCCACCCTTGTTATGTTCCTATCTCCCAAGGCCATAGGTCTCCAAAGCAGCCTGCTGAAGACACACGGACGGACCACTCCTTCAGCCGGGTGTAACAGCTTTAGAAGTTACTGTTCCTTGATTTTAACCTTCCCCATCTATATTTTCCGTTTTGTCTACCTGGAGAATACCCTACTCGTCTTCGAAAACTCATCTAGAGTTGTATTTTTCCCTAATATAAAAAATCAGTCTCTCTTTTTCAAGCTTTCCGATGCCAGTGTACCCTCATGTGGCAATACCACTCAACCTACTGCTACTACTATCCACTGTTGCTGCCCTAAGTGTTACCTTGTTTGAAGCATGGATCAAATTTCTTTATGTACATTAAAACTGAAAGCCTTTATGGTGATCATATGATGGAGATACTATGAAAAAGAAGCACAAATAGTTTAAAATGAATTTCCTAAAGTCACATAGGAAGTAAGTGGCAAAACCAGGCTTTGAACAAAGTCTGTCTAGCTCTTGAATCTGTTCTCTCAACCTCCCTGCAATCTTACCTGTCACACTTCATTGTATTTGTTAGCTTCATTGTCCTTTTCTGTTTTCTAGATTTTTATTTTCTTGAGAGAAGAAACATTTTTTTGAAGTATTTATTGTCTTGCATACAGTAGGCATTCAATAAAGGTTTGCTGAGTGGATGGAAGATTGAATGAGTAAAGAGATCCTTACTTTCATACTGGAAAGGTACCTGTTGTTAATGATCTGAGAAATCTAAAATGCGAAGGCATTCTGAAACGAGGCTTTTAGAAGAGTAAATGCATGCTTTTTGAAGTGAGTATTCACTTCCAGATTTTTCCGGGTTTCCAGTTTGAATTTTTACCTGAGTTTCTTTAAGCCAAGTGTATTTGCATAGGTAATCAAGGAGAGAAATAGTACCTGCCTCACAGAACGTGTTGTGAGGATTGGGATGAAGAAATACATGTAATATATTCAGAGCAGCGCCTGGTACGTAGAAAACCTGAGGGATGTTACTATGACTGTTGTATGAACCAAAGGCAGAGAGAGTAACTGTTGTGTTACCCATTGATTGGGTTCAAAGCCCAGCTCCGGTGTTTATTAGCTGCGTGATCTTGAGTAAATTACTAATCCTATCTAAAGCAAAGTTTCCTCCATGTCTAAAATGGAATAATAGCATGTATCTCAACTGCAGTGAGGATAAAACGTTCTAAGTGATATATACAAGAGTACACTTAAGACTTTCATCCTCACTACAACCTTTTGAGGTACATACTTTTATTATACTATTTTAGTTCTAAGTGTTATATACTTAAATATTCTATCCATCCATCCATCTCATTTCAAACAGTGCTCATTACATTGTAAATATAAGTGTTTGGCATTATTATGATAATGTATTATTTATGTGACTTGGCAGATGATATTCTCAGTATCTGTTGATTACATTTATAAGAGAGAAGTCTAGGATGATTTCTTGGTTTCCATGTGGGTCTCAGGATAGCCAGTACTTTGAAATAGGTTATATAAGAAGAGGAATATCACGGAATCATAGCTTGATGACACCACCTTAGGGTCAACTGGTCTATCTCAGTGAATATGTTATAAGGAGAAAGATATGAGCTAGATTGTGAATTATACACAATAATGTACAAAGAAATGTCTTGGTGAGTCTGGGAATAAGAGATAATCCAAAGTAGTTAGATCTTAGAGTACTCAGTGAGATTTTACTAGATATGGGCTTTATTTGTAGGTTTTATTGTAGGCAATGAGAAGATATTGCAGAGTTATATTCAGAAAGTGAGGAAAACAGATCTGTATTTTATAATGATCACACTTTGGAAACTGTATGCAGACTGGATTATCTATAGTAAGAAACTAGAGATTGGAGATTTGATAGGGAAGGTCTTCGGTAGTCCAAGTTGGGAAGATGATGAGGCTCTGGACTTGCAGAGAGGTGGGGGTGGGGGGTGGGGAGGAGAGGCTAGCTCCTGTATAAGGGAGGTAGAATCTGGTCTGGATAACTGATTGGGTATGTGGGTAATGAATCAAGGATGGCCTTGAGGTATGTAACTTAGATGACTGGTTGGAGAGTTGGGCCATTAACTAAGACAGCAAAGGCATTTGGTTGATTTGGATGTGCATGTAGTGTGTCTAGGCAGAGATGTCTAGGAAGTGATTGGCTCTGTGAGTCTAAAGTTCGGGCAAAAGGTCAGAGCTGAAGATACAGATTTGCTCTAGACACTATGGGAAGAGGTGAGGTTAAGGAGAGAATAGTTAGGAATATTAATGTTCAGGAAGTGGGCAGAAGAAACAGCCAATGAGAGAGAGAAGGGGACGTTAGAGAAGAAGGAGAACCGAGAGAACAGAGTTATTGAAGCTGAGGAGGTGAGGAGAGATTTTTTTTTTTTCAAAAGGATAAGTGTTAAGTTTCGGAGATATGAAGTAGAATGGACACCAAAGAGGTCATTGGTGATCATTGTCAGAGCAGTGAATGGAATGTTGGGTCTAGAATCTAAATTGTCTGCAGGGGGTCAAGGAGGGAATGGGAAGTGAGATTATAAAGCCAGCAAACATGAACTGTCTTTTCAGAAGTTCGATTTACAATTAAAGGAAAGATGCCAGTGAAGATTATGAAGTAAGGAGAATGCAGGGTTCAGAATTTTTTCATTTCACCCATATTTTTTAGGGTGGAGAAGATTTGGAAGATTGAGGAAAGTTACGAAAGAAGGTCATTAAAGAAGTAAGTTGTAGAAGGTGATGGAAGAAAATTAATAACAGAAGCTAACATTTACTGAGTGTGTACCATGTGCTAAGGACTTTATCTAGTAAGTACTTTTCATGTGCTAACTCATTAAACAAAACATGTGCTCTTACCTTTTAGGCTATGCTGGGCAACTCTCTAAAATAGGTCTAAGCATAAGTACAGGTAGATGTGCTTAAGTAAAGGTGGATGCTTTGCCCAAGAGGTGGTTCATTGTTTCCTTGAAGATTAGGCACAGGAAAACATTCATCAGTTTGGAGGCTGATAGAGTTTATACTTGGTGGCTCCTTCTCCTGACCTCCCCAGTAAAATGGAGCATCTGTTTTGAGAAGGAGGTGAAGAGGCAAAAATCTGGAAGTAGCAAAGCTCTGAGAGAATTGCTACAAAGCCTAGGATTCCACTAGAATTAAATAAAAGGATTTCTGAATAAGACAGTCTTTTTATCTTAAAAATTTTGTGATCTGGTGCACGTGGGTGGCCCAGTCGGTTAAGCGTCTGCCTTTGGCTCAGGTTATAATCTCAGGGTCGTGGGGATCAAGCCCTGCGTTGGGCTCCCTGCTCAGTGGGGAGTCTGCTTCTCCTTCGGTGTTCTCCCTCTCTCTCTTTCAAATAAATAAATAAAATCTTTACAAAAAAATTTTGTGATCTACTGGAGTAGATCTGGTAGGTAGGTCTGGGGTAGCATGTATAAAGGGACATAACAGACATAGCTGTATGAGCCTTCACCCAAGGTAGATATTGTATCTGCTTATGAGACAAGAGAATCACAAAGTATCTCAAAGTATGTGTGATACTTGAAAGATTGTTTCATCAGGCAGTCCTGAAGACTGACTATCCCAATCTTTCCAACTGACAGCAGGGTTGTTCAGTGAGAGAGAGTTGTCAACAGGATTATAGGAAACTGAGATTGAGGGGAATTTAGCATCATGGGAGTGGCAGAAGAGGGGAAAACATACCTTTTTTTTAAGATTTATTTATTTATTTATTTGAGAGAGCAAGAATGAGAGAGAGAGAGAGCACGCGCACATGAGAGGGGGGAGGGTTAGAGGGAGAAGCAGGCTCCTCGCTGAGCAGGGAGCCTGATGCGGGACTCCATCCCCGGACTCCAGGATCATGATCTGAGCCGAAGGCAGTCGCTGAACCAACTGAGCCACCCAGGCGCCTGAAAACATACCTTTTTTAAAGCAAACTCATTGAATTTATGTTTCAGGCCCTGTTTTAAATACTTGACACAAAATATCCCATTTAATCTTTATAACAATCATATATGGGAAGAGTATTTAATTTTTTTGAATTTATTTTTATATTTTTAAAGTAAGCTCTACACCCAATGTGGGGCTTGAACTCACCACCCTGAGACCAAGAGTCGCACGCTCTACCAACTGAGCCAGCCAGGTGCCCTGGGGGAGAGTTTTATTATTATTCCTACTTTACAGATGAGGGCACAGAGTGACAAAAATTACCCTAACTAGCGTAGGCACACAACTAGTAAGTGCAAAAGCCAGGATTCAGACCCGAGACCCGAGCCCATGCTCTTCCCTGCCACACGATGCTGACTCCAGAATGGGGAGGACCTTGCTCCCCAAACCCAGGACAGCACCTCCTGCCTTTCACTTTCTCCATCTGAGGTCTCTTACATGCCTCTCACACCAGTGATTCTTCAGGACTTACCGTCTTGGCAAATAGAGCTACTGCATCATGCTTTTACATATCCGAGATTATAAATTTTGTGAAAGAGAGAGCATATCTGTCTTTTTTGTATTTGTATCCTATCACTTGCCAGATACCTGGCATATGGGAAACATGTAATAAATATTTATGAAAGAAAACATTGTCAAGTCATTCAGGCTTCAGATTTCTTAGAGAAGTAAGGACATATATCAGAAATTGGGAATTTTTACCCTCATAAATTTTTACATGAAGTTGAGTAATATTGATCAAGCAACTTGAAATCTTCAGTAAAGAGGGTCTTTATTAGGGATTCACAGCATGATAACAAAATAAAGAACCAATCAAAGTATTTTAGGAATCAATTTGCAGGTTAGCTAGGCCAAAACTAATTTTGTACACTGAATCTTCTGCTAACATGTATGTCTTTTGCTAGCATGTATTCTTCAAGAATGTCCTCAAAACACTGAAATTATGCTTAATTACTTTCATGAGTCATTTGAGTTGAAAATTGATCCTCAGTTTGGAAAAGCCCTAATGGCAAATACTACCAAAGAATGAATTGCAAAGATTTAAGGCTTAATTGGAGGGAGTTTGATCTGAGTGGGAGTGAAGTGATGAGGAAGAAAACAGGGCTGAATGTATGAACAAAGGAACAGCAAAAAACAAACAAACAAAAAAAACAACAAAAAAAAAAACCTGTCTCAGAACTGGCAGGAAAAGGGGGTTTCTGAATGAATGTCTCCTGAGGGAAACCTGGTGTGAAGCCCATCTGCACACCAAGGACTCGATTTCTCCTAGGTTTCTTCCTTTTGGTGAGTTGAAAGGGCATAGCTGATATAAAGGAAATAAGAAGCAAGGCTCTGAAGTGGGCTTCCTAATGTGGGCTGCATGAGGGCAGGGCCTCTGTTGGGCCCACTGCTCTTCCCCAGCGTTTAGACCAGTTTCTGGCACTCATGGAGCTCAATACGTATTTGGTGATTGAAAGAATGAATGGTGTGTTGCAGCTCCCTTAGAATCTCAGTTTCCCAGTGTAGTAGCAATGTGGCCAAGGGAATATTCTGTAACTTCTCTGAAGCAGCTTTCCTCTTTTTAAAATAGTAAAAATAGGGGTGCCTAGGTGATGCAGTCAGTTGAGTGTTGGACTCTTGGTTTCTGCTGGGGTCATCCTGTCAGGGTCATGGGATCGAGCCCCGTGTGGGGCTCTGTGCTCAGTGTGGAGTCTGCTTGGGATTCCCTCTGCCTCTCCCTCTGCTCCTCCCCTGCCCCATGCTCTCTCTCTCAAATAAATAAATCTTTAAAAAAAACAATCAAATAAAATGATAAAAATAGTACCTACCTCATAGGATTGTTGTGTGGATTAATGGCGATAAGATATATAAAGCATGTAGCAGAGTACTTGGGCTGAGGTTAAGTCTGAGTCCTTCTTCCTGCCATTGACCATCTGTGGGGGGCCTTCCTGAACCCCTGGATAGCCAGGGACCATAACCATTCATTCATTTAATGAACTTTGTGCACCAACTCTGTGCCATCACGCTGAGTGCTGTCCACACATCACCGGATCATTGTCCAAGAAGGTGTGTCTTGGCCTGTCCAGGCTCTCCTCCCACCGCCACTCTCCATGGGAAAAAGCAGATGGAGAGGTGCTGGTGAGCATGACTAAGTCCATGGTGAAATGGGAAGGGAGCACAGTCATGAGGGCAAGGGGTGGGAGCAGAAGCAGTCTGCACAGACCCCATAAATCTTACACCGTGGAAACTGGCAAAGAGAAAAAGACCTCGTCCTGCCTTGGCTCCAGGAATCAAGCACATGTGATCTTGGAGGTTGAAGCATTGGAGCATCCAGCCCTCTGCAGCAGCCTCTTTCAAGCCTGGGAAACAACAGGGGCCTGGCTGGCTCCTTCAAGTTGTCAGCTGCCTCCCACCAGAAGCCTCTGGAAACCTATAAAGTTTTTTTTTTTATCTTCCCCTTCCAAGTTGCCTGGGTTCAAAAAGCAATTTCATAAGAGATAATAATTAGGGGTTTCATAGTTCTTTTCTCTCTCTCTCTCTTCTCTTTGAGAACAGAAACCTCCTCCTTTATAACATGCAAAATATTTGTTCAATGCCCACTCTGTGTCAGGCTCTGTGCTAGGTGCTTTGTAACATTTGTCTAATGCTTGCAATGACCTATGAAGTTGCTATCAGCATCTTTTAAAAATTTTTTTAAATTAAAAAAATTTTTTTGAAGATTTTATTTATTATTTATTTATTTATTTATTTATTTATTTATTTAAGAGAGAGAGCACCAGTGAGGGGAGGGGCAGAGGGAGAGAGAGAGAAGCAGACTCCCTGCTGAGCAGGGAGGCCAATGTGAGGCTCGATCCCAGGACCCTGAGATCATGACCTGAGCCGAAAGCAGACACTTAAAGCAACTGAGCCACCCAGGCACCCCAGCATCTTTTTTTTTTTTTTAAGAAATTAGAAAAGTAAGTCAGGTGCTTTGTAACATTTGTTTAATGCTCACCACAACTTATGAAGCTGCTATTATAATCTTTTTTTAAAGGAATTAGAAAAGTAAGCCTCAAAAAGGTAATTGTCTTGTTTATTTACACAAGTAGTAAGATTTAAAGCTGTGACTGAGTAAGCCTCATGTCTGAAATGTATGTGGAGTGTCAAAGAAAAGGGGTAAAGGAGACCCACACACGAGGGTGCTGATGTGTAGAAAAGGAGGGAGTGGTGGGGTATTCATTAAACAATGTCATAAAAAAAGATCAGGTTAAAGTACTGATATTCCAAGCCCTGGATTCTGAATAGTTCGTACTCAAGGGTAGTGTGTGAAAGGAGGTGCAAGAAAAGCTCTTGTATTTACATACAAAATGAGACAATGGGGCTCAGAGAGAAAGAAGGGAAGGATGGTTCTGAAAAAAAAAGGAAAAGAAAAGGATTTCAAAAGAAGCTGTGAATATATATATTCATGTATGTCTATTGAGTGAAAAGTGCCGCTGAATAATAAGGGTATGAACCCAAAGTGCCTGCTCACATTCACAGGCACTGACTATAAGAAAATAACAACAGAAGAGCACTGGGATGCCATTTATGGGTAAAAGCTACTTATGAGAATGAGAAGACTCAGAGTGGGATTATTACTCCTGTTAGGTCCCTCTGGGAAGTAAATTAGGTGTTTGAGGAGGTAGATGCAATTCTTTTAGATCTCTGCATTACCTTTATTTCAGTGACAATAATGGAATGCTGCCCTTGGCTTCCAGACCTGGGCCATCTCAGCTCCAGGAACTGAGCCCTCCTCTGTGCAAGGTGCAGTGCTGGGGCTCTGAGAGAGACAGAGGTTCAGGTCACACTTTCCTTGTTTTTAAGCAGCTTGCAAACCAGGGTGACAATACAGCACATATATAGATATATGTGCCAACGGCAGCCCAGGGTATATATACCAGACAGGCATTTAGTCAGTATATGCTATATAGGAACTGGAGTGTGTCGGGGGGGTGGGGGTGGTTGCAGTTAATTTACCTTCACTTATTCATTTACCCATCCATCCATTCCATAAATATGCACTGAACATCAATATGATCTTCCATAAGACAAACCCTTCAAATAAAAACGATGGGTAAATCAGGATCTTCAACTTAAAAGTCTAGTGAAATGGAGTTGGAATGATCAAATGCTGTTGGAAGAGTTGGATTGCCCTCTTAGATTATCTAGTCTCTGGGACAGTCTATCTAAGGACCCATGACAAGTGCTTTATTGATGATCAGAAGCATTTTTTAGAATAGAATATTTCTAGGTTTCAAGTTCACTGAGTGTTGCTCAGAATCCCATACTAGATGTTGGCCTTACTAGTGCCCTTGTCAAGTAGTTAATCACCCCGACTGCTCCTGAAATATACTTCAAAAAATAATTACAACATGATAAAATTTTAGAGCTGAGGAAGAGCCAATTAATGATTAGTTTTACTAGTTTTTAATGCAAGGTTATTGATTTCCCTTAAGGATTCTTAAATATAATCATCATTATCATGAAGCAGATATTGTCATTATCTCCATTTTACAGATGAGAGAGCTGAGCTTCAGAGTGCTGGGTGACTGGAGTGGCTCACAGTGACATACAGCAAGTGAGGGGCAGAGCTGGGGTCCAGGCTCCATTCCAAAACTGGACAACTCACTCATGCTCTTTGCTACTTGTCTCTGTTATTCCCTTGAGAACTAAGGATCTGACAGTCACTTTTAATTTTTAAAAAGATATAATAGAAATGGTAAATTTTTCTTAAAGCAACTCATGGTGATGAATACTGAAAGTGTCTGTCCCACATTCAGTTTGGCAATATTGGTCATAGCATGCAAGTTAGAAGCATTGATTAGCAATTAGAATTATCTCTTTTTAAAAGTCTCCTGGGTGGCTCAGTTGGTTAAGCATCTGACTCTTGATTTCGGCTCAGGTCATGATCTCAGGGTTGTGAGGTGGAGCCCTGCATGGAGCCCCATGGTGAGTCCCACCTCAAGCCTCATGTGGAGCCCCATGAGGAGCCCTGTGTTGAGCCCTGTGGAGCCTGCACTGGCATGGAAACTGCTTAAGATTCTCTCTCTCCCTCTACTCCCCCCATGTGCTCTCTCTCTCTCAAAAAAAAAATTATATATAGCTCTTTTTAATTAAGTGCCCTTTAAAAAAAGGGGGGGACCACCTTTGTGGGGAACCAGTATTTTATTCCAAGCCTCTCATTTCCAGATGGGTAAACTAGAACTAAAGAAGTGAGGCCAGTTACTCTGAAGAGATGCATTTGGGAGCTGAGTGAGTAGAGTGTGTTGTAACAGTTGATAGAAAAATGAGTTGAGGAGCTCATTAATGTTAAATAAATACAGTAGTCCTTCTTATCTGTGAGATGTATGTTCCAAGACCCACAGTGGATGCCTGAAGTCTCAGATAATACCAAACCCTATATACACAGTGTTTTTTCCATATGTATACCTATGATAAAGTTAGGTACAATAAGAGATTAACAACAATAACTAATAAGAGAATCGAGCAATTATAATAATATAGTGTAATTAGAGCTATGTGAATGTACTCTCTCAAAATATCTTATTGTACTGTTCTCAGCCTTCTTGTGATGATGGGAGATGATAAAATGCCTACATGATGAAATGAAGTGAGGTGAATGACAAAGGCATTATGTCATAGCATTAGGCTACTCATTGACCTTCTGGCAATAGGTCCGGAGGATCACCTGCTTTCAGACCATCAGACCTCAGTTGACTACAGGTTAAGTGAAACCACAGAAAACTAACCCGTGGATGGGGGGGACTACTAAACACATTCTTGTGGATTCAGTTCATATTTGAAGTGCATAAAACACCATTTTTCTTCTTTTTTTAAAAAAGATTTTATTCATTATTTATTTGAGAGAGAGAGAGGGAGCAAGAGAGAGCATGCATGAGCAGTGGGGAGGGAGAAACAGACTCCTCGCTGAGCGCTGAGCAGTGAGCCCTACTCAGCCTTTCTGATCCCAGGACCCTGAAATCATGCCCTGAGCTGAAGGCAGATGCTTAACCGACTGAGCCCCCCAGGTGCCTCCCATGTCTTTCTTCTTAAATAGTGAACCACAGTATCAAATGGAGAGTAAATCTTGATATTGAATCCTATCAACCTTAATTTAAAAAAAATTCCTTGGTATTAAAAAGAAATTCTAACCCAAAGGCATCATTATTATTCAAATGTGTGGAAGTTGGCAGCTTGCTGAGATGAGAACACAGAACGTGGAGTTAACTAGCAACAGAGGTGAGAAGGGCATTCCTACGTCTGTTATTGATGCCCTGGAACCTACTCCTGTCAGGGGAAACAAAAATGATGTAAGCCTCTGAAAAGTTAAAGAAGGAAGGCAAATAGCCATACTCGTCTATCTGTGTTTGGGTACCAAACGCTTCTGACCACTACTGTTGACAGCAATTCTGTCTGCTTCTTCTGTCTGATCTGATGTTCTCCGAAGTAAAGGTTGTTAATATTCAGTGAATAACAGCGGGACTAGGGCTCCTCCAGGACTGTCAACTGTCTTCACATCCTGGTATCCTCCGGAGACCTGGGTGGCTCAGTCGGTTAAGCGACTACCTTCCTGGGGCTCCTTGCTCAGCAGGGAATCTGCTTCTCCCTCTGCCTGCAGCTTCCCCTGCTTGTGCTCTCTCTCTCTCTCTCTGACAAATAAATAAATAAAGTCTTTAAAAGAAAACACACACATCCTGGTATCCTCAAGGGCTTAGAACAGAAAGCCTGGAACAGGTTAAGGGCTCAATATGTGAGCCCTGCTGGTTAAAGGGTTGAAGGAAAGAATGAATAAATAGCAACTATATCCGCAGAACTCTAAAGAACTGTTCGACTCCAAGGAGATGGATTTTCATATATATAAAGTTTGGTATGGTCCTAAAGAGTGTCTAGTCTAGTTGGAGACTAGAAATGAATACTTTTGTTAAGGGTAACCTGCATGGCATCTTCCATAAGGGCAATGCAAGCTCGGAAATCGAGCAGAAGACAGGGGACTTGTGGTATTCCCTTGGGACGAAAAGGGTGTAGATAGAGGGGAGGGGCAAGAAACCAGGTGTCTAAGGGGTGGCAAACCTTGTTCTGGGGGGGGGGTGACCAAACCAAGGGTCTATTTGGGCAACGTGAGTTGTGCTGGCCAAGTGACCAGTTTATGGAACATGGAAAAACCAGGCCCAGGAATTTAGGCTTGATAGAACAGGAACTCTCTTAAGAGTCCCACCCTCCTTTCCCCCTAGAAGTTAAGTGTAAATAGAAATATATCCTCACAAAGAGACAGCAAACATTGCAACTAAATATGTGTACCATCTGAATCAAATAAGGTCTCTTTCAAGTTCTTGAAATGCAAAACGTGGGCTTGTTCTCACATTTGTTTATTTATTCATTCCACAAAAGTTTTTGGAGGATCTACTAGAGCTAGAACTTTGTTAGGAACCACGGGGGTGGGGGAGGGTGGGTACAAAGATGAATAAAACTCGGTCCCTATCCCCCAGGAGTTTACAGCCCTGTGGTGGAGACAAACGTGTACACACAAGTTCTTACAATAGGAACTAAGAATGTAAACACAGGAGTTGTAGGGGTTGGGTTCAAGGAAATATTACACGGGGGAGATTTGGAAAATTAGAAAGCCTTTTCAGACAAGCTTGTTTTTAAATGAGGTTTAAAACTCCGATGGAGTAGAATACATGTATTTAAGAGCCAGGATCAAGGCTCTGGAAAACCCTGGAGTGCGGGATAATGTGGTAATCAACAGTTGTCTGATTTGGCTGGAGCACAGGGTTCCTT
This sequence comes from Eumetopias jubatus, assembly GCF_037043125.1. NCBI lineage: Eukaryota > Metazoa > Chordata > Mammalia > Carnivora > Otariidae > Eumetopias > Eumetopias jubatus. The sequence continues at coordinate 51,231,478 of NW_028274810.1, forward strand.
CAGGGGTGCAGTGGGGGGATTTAGCTGGGTATATGCCCAGTAACTGAGGCTGGGGTCAGGTCAAAGGAAGCCGAAGACTTTATTCTGCATCTCTGTTCTCTGACTTAAGCATCTTTGGGTCCCTTTAAAAAATTCTCCTCTTTCCTAAAGAGTTCTGGCAGTTGCGGGTGGGGCCCATTTCCTAAAGTCAACGCGTAAGTTAAAGGTCTGCAAAGCCGTCCGTGGGTGATTTAAATCTCGCACCAGAAAAGGAAACGTGTGAGAGGCGGGGTGGGGGAAACCCCCTTAACAACAGCATCAACCCCCAAACGACACCAGCCCCGGGCGGGACAGACCTCCAGCCGGACCCGGGAGCGGGACGCCAGCACCCTCCGGAGCTCGAAGCCCCGCACAGGCGGGCAAGGGGGAGAGGAAAAGAGGGAGGGAGGGAGGGAGGGAGGAAGCGCGAGAGGGAGGGAGGAAGAAAGGGAGGGAGGGAGGCGGCGTCATGTGATCCGCTTCCCTGCTCCTTTAAGCGTCCACAGGCGGCGGAGCGGCCACAATCACAGCTCCGGGCATTGGGGGAGCCCGAGCCGGCTGCGCCGGGGGAATCCGTGCGGGCGCCTTGCGTCCCGGTCCCATCCTCGCCGCGCTCCCACACCCCTGAAGTTTTGCAGTGCCCAGAAAGGAGGCGAGGGAGGAGGGAGCGTGAGAGGAGAGAGGGCAAAAAGCACACCCTAAAAACATTTATTTCAAGGAGGAAAGAAAAAGGGGGGCGCAAAAATGGCTGGGGCAATTATAGAAAACATGAGCACCAAGAAGCTGTGCATTGTTGGTGGGATTCTGCTCGTGTTCCAAATCATCGCCTTTCTGGTGGGAGGCTTGATTGGTAAGTGCGAGAGCCGCAAACTTTTCCCCCTTTCTCTCTTTTCGGGCCCCTTCCCTCTTTGCCTCTCGGGCTACTTGTTACAGTATCACTGCCTTGCTTCTATGATCTAATTAGTCCGGCTATTGTGCTTAAGAAAGCAGAGCTCCATGGGGCTCCGTGGGGCACAATCCAGTCTAGTGGCTAAGAGAAAAGGAGGGGAAAAAGTTTTGGCCTAGTTTCAGTATCCACTTGAAAGGAAGGAGGGGGGTGGCGGGGGTGGGAATCTTAAGCATGGCGACGGATCGCGCGAGGAAGCGCTGGGTTACAAAGTTGATTGCTGCTCCCCCCGCTTTTTCCCGCGTTCCCCCCTTTTCCTCTCCGTTCTCTCCCAATCAGCTCCCGGAGGGCAACGTAATCGACTTTATTGGGAACAACAGAAGAGTCAGGGAACTGCGCCCGGCGCTAACCCGGGAGCCCTGGTACGGGGCTGTGATCGTTGCCGGTATAAAACGCATTTGGTCGTCTCGGCTCGGGGGTGAGAGTTTGCGTTTGGGGTTCCGACCTTCGCGCCGGCTGCTTCCTGGCCGCGTCCCCCACCCCGCGCCGCGCCAGCGGAAGGGTCTGAGAGGTGGGCCCGGAGACGGGATGCGCTAGGGTGCGGTGGGAGAAAGTCCTTGGCTGGCGCTGCGGGAAGTTGGAGAGGTAGGAGGGGAAAAGCGTATCCGAAAGGTGTTGCTCTTGGCCTCCTGCCCTCTCGCGAATGTCCCCTCCCCCACTTCTCAGAGCCCCGAGAGCTGGTGATTCTGAAGCGCCCCCCCCCAGTCCTCCCCCGGCGCCTAACAGAGCGCCTCCCGCCCCCGCCGCGGCTCCCCGCAGGTGACAGCTCTCCGGCCCCCGGCGACGGCGCCTCCCCTGGCGAGCACCTCCGGGACCTCTGGGAGCCATACAGGCTTCCGGGTGAAGAAGATGGTCTCACGGATCTTCCACTCGTAAAAACTCCCTCTTGCTGTCTCTCCATCTCCATCCATCCTCTAGCCTGGCCGCACACTCGCGTCCCCTGACCCCTCGAGATTTAGGACATCCCGGCACAAACTTCAGCGCCAACTCTGCGACAGGCGCGGATGGGTGCTTTTGCTTTCTTCACGGATCTGTGAAACTTTGCGGACTGGAGAGTCCACGGAGGGGCTTTCTCTGCCGGTCCCTTTGCGAGAGTCCGCGCGGCGCGGGCGTGCGAGCTGCACAGGCTTGGGCACCTCGAGCCGTGTGTGTGGTGTTTTGTCTCCAGACTTGGGTTTGACGGCAACAAATTAAAGGGATTCTGGTTCTGTAAATCACTGTTAACATCCAAGCTAATTGTTTTAAACAAAGGAGAGTGGGTGAAGCTTCACCGAGGCAGAAATTTCTGGAGGAGATCATGCCTTTCTCTCTTGTGTATGTATCCACAAAGCAGAAAGGGTTCAGAGTTTTCCAAGCTCATATTCTTAATTTGGGCCAAACAGCTTAATCTTTTATTCCTGTAACTCTCACCCCTCAAACACACACACGCACGCGCGCGCGCGCGCGCGCGCACACACACACACACACACACACACAACGGGGTTTGGCTTTCCTGTTAGGAGCCCCTGTGTGGCTACGTGCAATCTCCATGTTTCCCTGTATTGGATTTTTCTAGGCTCCTAATACATTCTCTGCTGGGAGCTGAAGGCAGCCTTCCCTGTGCCCTCACAGTGATTATGCAGCGGTTACAATTACACCTCTTGTCTCCCTTGATGAGCAGTTGCAGTTAGATGCCATTGGATCTTGTGTGATTTCAGTGGCAGACCATAATTAAAATTTCTTGCACCTTGTGCTTTCAGAATTAAATTGGCCTATTATCCCTGTCTGACCTTCATCCTCTTTGAGGTTTTTGCACAAGCAGCGAACCATTACACATAGTTCCCTGGTGTTTGTTGGTGTGTGTTTCTTTTTCTTTTCCTAAGAAGCTGATCGCCTAGCCTTGAAGAGCCCATTATCCACTGTTGTAGGTTTCTTAGGGCACTTCACGAACTAGCATAATTGCTAGCATCTTGGTACTGTGGAGAGAGGTGCAAGAGCACTGGTGATAGCCGCTGGACATTAGCGTGGCCGTAGGATCAGAACAGTTGTATGTTCAAAGAGGGGCTTGTCTGGAGGACGTGGTGCCAAGGGTTGTTTTTCCCAGAGAATTTGGCCCGTGACTGTACTTGATAACCATCTCAAAAAGTTAGTGATAGGTCCTGTAACTAGATTCCTCTCAGTAGATAAACTGCTTTAGTTCCAACTTTACTTGGAAAAGAAAAGCATCTATGTGTAACACTTCTTGGGGGAAATGGTGTAAGTTTACTGCTTAGCTCCCTTCCTTCCTTCCTCAATTGCCAAGACTGTGTCCCCACTCTGGCCTCAAAGATCACAGTTCACTTTTAAACACGGAATAGTGACTTAGCCTTTATCTCAACCATTTAGAGAGGTGTTTTTTTTTTTTCTGTTAAATCTAGGAACTTGAGTACAGTACAAGACCCAAATATGGGGAAAAAATATCAACAAAAGTTAAGTGGGACATTTTCCCACCAGACTTCCCTAAAATGAAAAGCAGGTGAAACTGAGCAAAGACTGAAACTTCACAAAAGTGGGCGAGTGGAATCAGTGGTTGAAGAAGCAGTTTGTAGGCTGGAAAGTTGAAGTAAAGTTCAGAGACCTCCTCCTCCACTCTCCCCAGTGAGCAGAGACTCCTTCACTGCTCAATTCCACTGATAAGTAGGAAGACAGGTTGGGGGAGGGGGAAAGGGGGGTGAAGTGTTTCTTCAATGCATCTGCAGAGGCCAAGTGAGAAAGTGAAATCTTCGCTTTGAATTGACCATAATATCTGTTTCTTTTTGATCATTGTCCCCTGTGAAAGAAAACATGGCAGCCTAGGAAGGGGAGGATCTGAATGGCAAAGCTCCTGATTGTAAGCGTTTAAGTACCCCATACACATATTTTCAAAACACAACCACCAACCACCACCCCCAAACAATCATGACAAACCATGCACCCCAAAGTGACCAGGCAAATCAGTTAACCAAATTTCATTCTCCTCATTGGTAGAGTTTTAGATGATGTTTAGACTGGTATTTGGTTGCAGCCTTCATTCTAGAATTGATGGGGAAATTTTAAACAGTAGATAAAAAGCAAATAGGAGGGATTGGGTTTTCATTTAGCCAGCTTAAATACTTCCCTAGCTCAATGGCCTTCTTAGAACCAGGTTTTTGTTTTGTTTTCTGCTTGTTTTGGTTGTTAGTTTTTCTTGTGCCAGTGTCTCTTTACTGCAAACCTTTGATGGTATTTTGTAAAAAGGCTTTAGAAAGCAATATCTTATATGGTAGAATTTGGGGTATTTAAAAATTCACTGAACTATGCCATGCTTCTATAAAAACTTTGAGCCATTATAAAATCATGCATCTGATTGTTTTCTTATGTGTTGAGAAGGGTTCTTAGGTGGCTAGCTTCTTTAGTATTTAGAATGTATTTAAAAATTTAAGAACCCCTAAAGGAAAAGAAAATATTTTTAAAGATGTAGCCTATCTATCTTTATCCTCCTTAAAAATAAACCTGCAGAAAATGTAAAAAAATAATTTCCCTTTGATTTCATGAGGCAGAGAGGCAGCTGCAGGGCAGGGGTGGTAGAAGGGGGAAGGGGAGGGAGACCATGTGCCCTGAAACAAGAGTACAGCCTACTAAAAATCATGAACTTGAATCCCTGGCCCATTATGTGCAATTTGCTCAGTTTCAAATTAGTCATGTCTTGGGGATATAATGGTTGAAAAGGCAGGTCACTGTTCCCACCTGTTCTAAAACTGTTAAGAAGACTGTAAAGATCAGAACTGAATGAATAAAAAATGATTGCTTTGTTTTAAGCATACCATTAAATGAGAATATTCCAAACTTAAACTCTGCATAAGTATCAACAAATTACCCATTATTTTATCTTCAGGGAGGATTGCTTTCTTTCAAAAGCTTACCATGAGTTGCTTTTTTTGTTCTTTAATGCTGAGAATATTATGTACATATAATATAAACATATATAATCAGTTTTCTCAATTTTTACATGGACTTACTTATTGCTTTTCGATGATATAGCCCATATTACTGTGCTATTATTATTTAAATGAGATCTATTGGTAGCCTTGATTGTGGTCCATTCATGTGAATTTTTGTTTCTGCTACTATTGTTTATTTGGAAGTTGCAGGATTTTAAGAAATTAAATAAAATTAGAGTTATGCAGAGTATGTAAAGGTTTGCTTCCCAGTGCATTAGGTTTTAAGCTTGTTGTGGTCTATATTATATTTTAGCATATATTGATAATGTAATATCTATAATCCTGCAGTGTTTGGGTAGCTGGTCTCAAAAAGAACTAATCAGTTGGCTTTTGGTTGATGTTAGCCCACATTTTTTTCTGTATTTGATTCTCCTTTTTGTTTTGCAAAATTTCATACCTGACTAAACCATGTCATTTTTTCTTCTCTTTGTTAAACTACTGGAGTATCTAATGTGGTTTGTAGGAGTACTGTGCAATCTCAAAAATTCTTCTTGTATAAAGGTGGGAAATTTTTTCTAGTGGAAATTACATTATTGATTCCTCAAAAACTTAATTATCTACTTGGTTATTGCAACAAAATCATGCTTGTTGTAATAATCTCTAATCATGCTTTCATCTAATCATTCCGTACGGCCTTTCTAGCCTTCTACTGGAACTTTGCCTTTTCCTTATTCAAAGTGAGAACCATTTCCTTGAGATAATCATGTTGTTTATGGCTTTGTAAGGTTTTCAGATCTCCTGCCTGAACTCAGATCTAGACTCAAAGCCTTTCCTAGCTAGTTGACATTTGCAATAATTTGGCCTTTAAATTTTTTTTAAATTCATATAGACTGAGGAAAGATTCTTACCTTATCTTCCTCATAAAGGTGTTTCTATGGAGATTTAGAATTTGAGATTGTATTAAAGTCCTTAGCTTAGAACTCAAAGTCCTTAGCTTAGAACTCATATGTGTCACCTACCTAACATGCAAAAACATTGATTAGAGCCTGCTGTGTGCCCAGGATAGGGCTGCAGTGCTGACTGGGAGTTAGCAAAGAGGGGTCTTGAAGCCTGAGTAACCTAGGAGAGCCAGAGGTAGAAAAGAGCACTTCTTAATCCAAGTTCACCAGCAAAAGATTTCCTATGATGAAGTGTCTAGCATCAAGATAATTCTCACTTATTTACTGAGAACCCGAGAACATGTGAAATGAGAAGCCCTGTTAATTATACTGTCAGATAATTATATTAATATTTCATCTTGAAATAAATGTGTTACTAAAATAATACAACAAATGTTTAGCATGTTAGTTAAATGTGTGCTATGTGCCAGACCTTACCTAATTTAATCCATGCAAAGCCCTGCCAGATTGGTAGCACTGTACCTGTTTTACATGTAAGTAAACTGAGATTACCCAGTGAGTCAAGATTATCCAGCTAGTCAGGGTTAAAGCTCTGAATGGACTCCAGTCAATCTGACATCAGAGCCACAATCCTCAACCATCAGGTTATCCTGCCCCCACCTCCCAAAGCCTTGACTTTTAAGATTGAATGAATGTGGTTTAAATCCAGAAAGAGAAGATGAGTAACACTATAAATGCTGTTGCTTTCTCATTTTAATCATTAGGTAACATATCAAATGCGGAAAAAAATCCAATGTGATGATAAATGAAATGGAGTTCAGCTTTACATAATAGCAGATCCTGGCCAAGGCTAAGGGAGGACACCTTTTGAGAAGTCTGCATATGCCCATCTGACCAATTTCTTACAGGTTCAAACTAGTTCTTATAATTGTCTGAATCATCCAGTTGGCTGAGCAGCCAAGTTCATTATCCATAAAAACGTTTGAGTTCTACTTTAAGGAAGATTACTTGATTTTATTTTCTCAGGTTAGTGGTTTTAACATATTTATGCAGTTATATACATCAGGACTTTTCCAAAGGAGGGGAGAGAAGCAATCAACTGGTTGGAGAGGCTTTTAGAGGGTGTGGATTGGCAGGGATGGTAGAGCAATTGAAAGAAGAGCCGTTTACTCCAAGTTGACAGTTCTGTTCTCCAAAGGAAATTTCTGTTTGTATACACACCCATGCCTAATAATGAGAGCATCTCAAACTAGAGGCTTCCATGCTGACACCATGAATAGGTACATTTTGTTCTTTGGAAAAAATGCTGGTAGACTTTCTTTATTCAAAGATTTACTGCTCTCAGTTTTGATAGAGACTCTAAGAGATGATGGGGGACAGGGACCATCAAGATGTGAAATAATCGTGTCTATTCATTTATGTCCTGTGTCTTTTCTGAGGTGTTGTAAGGGTTGCCTAATAGAGTAGACAGCTGTGCCCAATGTGGACATTTCTGAGAGAAGATGCCCGGATGGGAAGGAGGATGGGAGTGAAGGGGAGCTTGGGGCGTTGGTGATTTCAAACTTGATGATGAAATGATAGGGCTTTTCATAATAGGGCTAACTTAAAAGGATTGCTGAACAGCAGAGAAGAGCAACTCGTATTTTAGAATACAAAAATACTTAGGTTCACCGTTTTGCCTTTTACTACCACCTCTTCTCCCCTGCTTCCACCATGTTCCACCTCTAATTAAATTTTACAGGGGAGCAAAAGCAATAATCAGATTGTCATTGGACCAGTAGTGAGGGATTTAGTTAATTATGATTTGTTGCTTTTTGAGGATTTATTGGGTGGCTATGGCAAGTATTTTACATGTATTGATTCATTGAACCATCATAACAACCTAGAGAAACAGGTGCTTTCTCCAGATTTCGGATGAATCAGATGCTCATTTAAGGAACTTCTCAGAGGGGACAGAGATAGTAAATGAGTGCAGAACCTCAAGCGCATGATCCTTGACCAAATCCTAAGTCATGCTCTTAAGGCTAATGCCACTCTCCTATTGTTTCTTCAATTTCTACAGGAAACAAGGTGTTGGGAGTCTGATAAAATTGATTCTACACGGATTCAATAGAAGATGGAAGCTCAGTCTCCCCCTTTTCTGTTTCTACCTCTTTCCCAAACCACATACTTCGTCACTGCATAGGTACTAATCATTGACCTAGTTGCTTCCTAAACAAATGATCCCAATTTTGTATACTGTAGCCATTGTAAATGTTGACCGGTGTTTGCAGGCCATGCTGGGGAGGGCCAAACCTGAGAAAATAATGCCCCAGCTCCCTCCAGAAAGAAATTCTTACACACAGCAAAGAGGAACTGAGAGTTGTCATTGAAAATGTGTCAAAATAACCAAGCTCCTGAAGGCCCCAAATGCCTCCTGGATTTTAGCATACAGAATGGATCCTGCATATAGCTACCGACTACAGGAGAGGGGAATGTGAGTGTGGGGAAGGAAGTTGGGAGTAGACTACGGATGCACAAGAGAAAAACTAAGGCCTTTATAAACGTCTACATGAGGCCATTTCTTTGGGACATTGCTTGTACTTGGATTTCCAAAACCTATTTCCGATACCATCGTCTTCCTCCACATTGAACTAGTGTTTCTATATTCTGTGCCTTTTGAAATCCTGGACCTTCAAGGGCAATTTTCTGCTCCCTCTTTCTCCTTCCTACTCCATTCTGTTAATATTTCCTGGTAAAGAGGTGTTCTTTCTTCACTAGCCCCTAGGAATTACAGGGCCTTCTTAAACTTCTGGTTAATTCCCTGAGTTAACTCAGAAGCCTTATCCACAAATAGACATTTCCAAGAGAGTCGGGGTAATTGAAAGAAGAGGCCAAGTTATTACATTTGTGTTGGCAAGGCATTATGATTTTTCGTTAGAAAGAAGGTAATGGATCTGTAACTGCTTGGCTCAGTTTTTTTTTTGCAAAGCCCAGATTAATAAGGCTAAGCTCATGGGACCTGGTTGGGGGCCAGTTAACTGCGGCCTTAGTCCTGGCTGAGCCTCTCCCAGAGAGAGAGCTCCTGATCTCAGGGTAGCATCACATAGTGGAGGGAGGCCTGGCTGGAACTCTGCAGACCAACTGTGGTCTCAATGATCTCAAGTCACAAAAACTCCTTGACGCCCCTCAATTGATGTGGGACAGAGCCCTCCTACATCATGGATGACGGCTGTGAAGAGCCACCCTCTCCAAGACGTGGCACCTGTTGGGCTGTCTCACTGAACCTGGCCCACCAAAGAGGAGATTCCCAGAGGAGTTTTCACTGAAGCCATCTGCTTAACCCCATATCCATCTCTCCTACTTTTTTTTCTCTGTTCTTCTGTCTTTCTAGATCTGGGGCAACTTAACTATGACATTGTTTATTTTCTATTGAGAAGAGAGCAAAAGTGAGAGTGAGAGAGCACAGTGGGAGAGGGAGAAGCAGACTACCCACTAAGCAGGGAGCCTGACATGGGGCTCGATCTCAGGACCCCAAGATCATGACCTGAGCTGAAGGCAGTTGCTTAACATACTGAGCCACGCAGGTGCCCCTTTGTTTTCTATTCTGTCTTCCTTAAGTCATCACTACTTTGTCAAACACCTCCAGATTCAGGAGGTATGGGAGTGACTCGAAATATACCTGGTTTGGGTTTGAGAGTGTGCAGAGAGATTATCCTGCTTTCTAACACTAATTCCCATGTTATCACCGAATGTCTCGTAATGAGCCTTCCCCAAATGGTAGACGTTAATATTGTTATCAATTGTTAGTAAATAAGAATGCATGTCTAAATCATTGTCCTGAAGCATGCACATTTTATTCCCAGGAGAATTCCTCATGTTTATATTTGAGGTCTGTTCATTACTTTTGCTTTATACACAATTAAAAAAAATATTAAGTAATCTCTATACCCAACATGGGGCTTGAACTCATGACCTCAAGATCAAGAGTCACATGCCCCACCCACTGAGCCAGCCAGGCGCCCCTGCTTTATACACAATTTTAATAGAGCTTGGGTATGCCATTGTCTAAGTCTACAAAAGTTGGGATTATTGGCCACCAAAATTCACTGGCAGCAGAGAGATGTAAGAATATAGTAGATAACATGAGGACAAAGGAAGAATGCCCAGGGTTCTGGGGTCTCTAGGGTACAGGTGAGTCACTGCACACCTCAGTAAGCCCCCCTTGGTGGCATCATTACATTATAACCCAGTCTGATAATTGAGTCTGCTCTAAAGCTGTGGATCTTATCACTTGCCATGAGTGCAGCTTGTGGGGTCGGTCCACTTTATCTGTACCCTTTGGTGGTATTTGCCCTGAATGGGAGCTGTGGGGCCTTTGCTATTAAACTGTAAAAAGGGTCTTGGAAACCATCTTGTTTTACTTCTTCGGAGGAGGAATCAGCATCCCAGGAAAGGGCAGGGACTCAGTTTACACAATTAGAGGCAGCTCCATAGCTTGGACTCCCGATTCTAATGCCAGTCAGCCCTGGAAGCATGTACCTGCTTTTGAGCTTCACCACGATGATCATCCAAAGGCCGTACAGTTAATGTGCAGAGATCTCCTCACTTGTGGTTCCTACAGATCTACTGACTTTCCTGTTACTTGACAATAAAATAGTGGGGCGCCTGGGTAGCTCAGTTGATTAAGCGTCTGACTCTTGATTTTGGCTGTGGTCATGGTCTCAGGGTGGTGAGACCCAGCCCCACGTCAGGCTCCCTGCTGGGCTTGGATTCTGCTTGAGATTTTCTCCCTCTCCCTCAGTCCCTCCCCCACCTCCCTTTAAAAAAAAAACAAAGAACAGAACACTAACTTTAATTTCTTCTCCCTCTTGCCTTTGTATACTTAATATTCTTTAAGATTTATTTATTTTTGTGAGAGAGAGAGCCCAGGAGTGAGCACAAGCGGGTGAAAGGGGCAGAGGGAGAAGCAGACTCCCCGCTAAGCAGGGAGCCCAAAGCTGGACTCGATCCCAGGACCCTGGGATCATGACCTGAGCCGAAGGCAGACGCTTAACGACTGAGCCACCCAGGCACCCCTTGTGTTTAGTTTTAAGACTTAATCAGTCTGAGGCTTCCTTGTCTAAAATTCTGTGACTAACTTTGCTACTTTCAGGGAATGTGTGTGGCAGGCATAATTCTGAAGTTGTAGTGAGTCTGGGGGAAGTGACATGCCCTATATTTTTTTGGTCTGTTTTGCATACAAAAGAGACAACAAAATTGCTCATTCTTTATCTCTGCCACCTCTGTACTCTAAAGGTAATTGCAAGCAGAAAATTCAAATTGCCAAAACGGCTTAAAACGTTGAGAGCTCCATGCCATTATGTCTGCCATGCATATTCTTGTATTTCCAGAGGTACAAGTGTTACATTGTAATTTCTTCCTCCTCTGCGTTTTTGTTGAAAGTAAGCAGAGTCACAAAGCACTATTTTTTCTGCATCCTCTGACTTAGCGGGAATGAATATGGACTTTTTTTTTATTGAGGTATAATTAACATATAACATTAGTTTCAGGTGTACAGCATAATGATTTGATATTTGTATATCCTGTGAAATGATCACCACAATGAGTCTAGTTACCATCTGTCACCATACCAAGTTACAAAGTAGTTTTTTCTTGTGATGAGAACTTTTAAGATTTACTCTTTTAGCAACTTTCAAATACGCAATACAATATTATTGATTATACTCACCATGCTGTAAACTAATTGGATTCCCATGCCTTATTTATTTTATAACTGGAAGTTTATACCTCTTGACCTCCTTTATCCATTTTGCCTAACCCCAAACCCCGCTCACTTCTGTTAACTACCAGTCTGTTCTCTGTATCTCTTAGTTTTGTTTGTTCATTTGTTTTTTAGATTTAGATGTAAGTAAAATCATATATTTGTCTTTGACTTGTTTCACTTAGCATAATATATTCAAAGTCCATCTTTGTTGCAAATGGCAAGACCTCACTCTTTTTTATGGCTCAGTCTCCCATTGTATATGTGCACCACATCTCCTTTATCCATGCGTCTCTTAGTGGACATGTAGGATGTTTCCATAGCTTGACTATTGTAAATAATGCTGCAATGACCATGGGGATGCATATATTTTTTTGGAATTAGTGTTTTCATTTTCTTTGGATAAATACGTAGAAGTGGAATTGCTGGATCATATGGTCATTCTATTTTTAATATTTTGAGGAACCTCCATAGGTTTTCCACTATTTACATAGTAGCTCCATTAACATACATTCCAACCTTGCACAAGGGTTCCTTTTACTCCACCTCTTTGCCAACACTTGTTATTTCTTGTCTTTTTGATACTAGCCATTCTAACAGGGGTGAGATGGTATCTCAGTGTGGTTTTGATTTGCATTTCTGTGGTGATTAGTAATGTTGAACATCTTTTCATGTGTCAGCCATCTGTATGTCTTCTTTGGAAAAATGTCTATTCGGATTCTCGGCCCATTTTTAAATCCGATTATTAGGATTTTGTTGTTGTTCATGAGTTGTGTGAGGGTTTTTTTTTTTTTTAAGCTTTTTTAAGTAGTCTCTAAACCCTACATGGGGTGCAGACTCACGACCCTGAGATCAAGAGTTGCATGCTCTATTGACTGAGCCAGCCAGACAAGGAAGTTCTTTATGTATTTTGAATATTACCCTGGGGTATCTGTTTTGCAAATATTTTCTTCCATTCAGTAGATTTTCTTTTCGTTTTGTTGATGGTTTCCTTTGCTGCACAGAAGCTTTTTAGTTTGATGTAGCCCTGCTTGTTTATTTTTGCCTTTGTTGCCCTTTCTTTTGAAGTCAGATCCAAGAAATCATCGCCAAGACCAATGTCAAGGAACCTACCAACTATGTTTTCTTCTAGGAGTTTTACGGTTTTAGGTCGTACATTCAAGTCTTTAATTCATTTTGAGTTCATTTTTGTGCATGGTGTAAGATAGTAATCTAATTTCATTCTTTTGTATGTGGCTGTCCTGTTTTCCCATTTATTAAGGAGACTGTCCTTTCCCCATTGTATATTCTTGCCTCAAATCTTGACTTTTAAGTCTCTGTTTAACATGCTTGTCTTTAGGTGATCACAACCAGAAGTTGGGTTCCATATTTTATTAAATCCAGCCTTTTCTCAAGGCAAATCAGGTCTTTTTGAGGCCTTATTCTTTTTACTCTGGGTTCTTATAGATTTTATCTGCTCTCATTTAGGTTGTAACTTGCCCTAGAATGGAATGCCTTAAATGTGGAAAAGACATGTCCCCACATTCCTTTCTTTTCTCTGTTCTGTTGAGCTAGTTCTGGCTTGTGTGAAATGGGCTCCAACTTTAGCCCCAGCGTGCCTGGGCTAAGGGAAGTTGTAGATAAGATTTTTACTGAGGCTTTGAAAAGACTGAACCATGGGGCCTGGCCGTCACTTACAGAACACACCTCTATAAGCTTAGAAAGGATCAGCTTCTTCAGAATTAGAAGTGGGGGGGTGGGGTGGGGACTCAGCTGTGACAGGAAACCCTGGGACCTTAGGCATCCTTTTAGTCACCCTTCCTCCTTATTTTACAAAGTTTGCAGGTCCCTGAGAGAACTGGTGTTAAATCACCCAGCATCATTATTTAAACATACCTAAACAGAAAAGAGTTTTGTACTATAGGAACATGATATTTCTGGATAATAGTTGATGAGAGAGAAATAAACAGGATAATTTGTAGACACAAGATTTTTAAACCAAAAGGACATTTAAGGTCACCTTTCAAATAGCATGTTTCTTTTTTTTATAGGTAGCAGGAGAATCTTCATTCCCCTCTTCCCTACCTCACCCACCTGTTAGAACAGGGAAAGAGAGAAAATAGAGTTTGGGAGAAGGATGAGCAATACATTTGGGATTTGAACAAAATCAGCATAAAGATATATTTGAGACAATAATATTTCTGTCAGGACTTGGGTTAGGTACTGATACCAGTTCCATCCAGGGAAGTCCTCTGTCTCACGTTAGAATAAGTCTCTTGGCTAAGCAGAACTGCTGCAATAATTTTGAAAATTGCCTTTGATGACTTGGGCTTCTTATGGGATTCCTAGGAAACAGTCACTCTCTAAGCAAGGTGTTGGTTCAAGGTTTTCCTTATGATGTTTCCGATTTTGATAAACATACAGATCCTTCCATTCAGAGTGATCAGATTTCTAACTGGTGGCATGTGGTTTTATGGTTGATCAATGGGTATGATCTGGCTTGTTAGCAGACTTGCTTTGTAACTTAGACAAACCATTTATATGCTGTGAGCCTCAGTTTCCGCATCTAAAAATTTCTCCTGGGGCCCCTGGCTGGCTCTGTCAGTAGAGCGTGCAACTCTTGATCTTAAGATTGTGAGTTCAAGCCCCACATTGGGTGTAGAGCTTACTTAAAATAAAATAAAATAAAATTTCCCCTTCATAGGGAGGTTGTAGGGTTTAACGAACTTAAGTTACCTACACCTACGTGTTAGATCAATCCATATATGTTAACTATTTCCCTGATTTACAGGTTGTAACTAACTTTTCAAGGTTCGTCCTTTCCATCTCTCTCTCTCTCTCTTTTCTCTCTCTTTCTCTCTTTTGAGTCATCCTCTGTCTGGTTAGGCTCATGGCAGGGTATTTCTGCTTCTTAGTGGAGTATATAAAATTAGAAACCCAGCCACCCTGCTTGATAGCCTTCTATTAGGTACTAGTCCATGCTAGCCAACAATTTAAGAAGCATGTCATTTTACCCATTCGGTGAATTAGAGCGATTCACTTTTTGAGCCAGTTAGTGATAGTTTTCACCAAGGTTTCATTTGAATCCTAAATTTTGTCTTTTAAAATGCTGGACCAGTTTTCACGGCTCTCTATAGTAAGCCCAGGTAGCAAGACTTTTAAATAGATACCAGTTAATACATGGAAGAGGTATGTTCCATCCATGCTTGCTGCAAAATGAATCCCAATTGTTCTGTTTTAAATTATAAAATTGAAGTTATCATCCATTGGGAATTTTTTTTGCTTCCAGATAACATAAATGACAAAGACCTTTGAAAGTCAAACTTGTAGGAAAAAAAGTGATGATCTTTTTCTTATAAAATATTAACTACTTCTGAGACATTAGCTAGAATTTAATGTTATAGAAATTATAAAGAAAAAATAAAGATGAAAATACAACTTTATAAGACTGTAAGCTACATGAGAGCAAAGAAGGGTCTAATTTGCTTATCTTTGAGTGGTTACCACAGTGTAGTGCGGCAGAGGTGCCCAGAAATACAGAAGAAAGAGAGAGGAAGGAAGGAAGGAAGGAAGGAATGGAGGGAGGAAGGAAGGCTTATTTGCATTTGGACTTATTGCAGAGAGAGCTAAAATGCTTCAACTTTAAGATCTGTCCTAAGACTTGTAACATTGTATTCCAAGCTATTCTTTTATAGTTAAATGAGGAAAGGTTTCTTATTATTTGCTTGAACTTAAAAAGATTGTGCCACCTTCATGGTTTGTATGCTTCGATATATAAAAGTGTGTAATTTTGGAGTATTGGAAAGGGACCTTGTCCTATTATATTCTGGAGACTAAGGCCTAGAGGAATCACAGGGAGACAGTAAGATTGGAAGGAAGTGTCCTGACCATTAGTGGAGTGTTTCATTACCCATGTCGATGGTTATGCTGATTACTATTATGTGTGATCTGCATATTTGGTCTTCACTTGGCCATAGGGCAGAGAACCGACTGACTGCTTGGTTGATAAGGTTTGCTGGGAGGAAGGAACACACTACCATCTGTATTTTTCAAACTTCGAATATTCAAATGAGAACGTTGAATGATAATAACAATTTTGTGTTTTATTGTCTTTAAGAAGTAAATGTGTTTCTTCTGCTCCATGAGGGCTGGTTTTAGGGGCTTCTTTAAGAAGACCACATAGTTTAATTTTCTATAAGCTTTTAAAGATAGGAAGTACATCTTTCGGAGTTTTCCTCGTAAGAACGTTGCAGATGCATCTGCAGTTATTCAGAGATGGGTAATATATTTATGATGTCAGCTTTCGTAACTGCTCTTGACAAGAAAGCCTAATACATCCAAATAACTACCTCTTCATTCCACTGTGTTCAGCTTGTGGACACAATGAATTCCTCCACATAGTCTTCCAGGTTCCTGAAGGGTATGGAAACGTGCATGTTGTGCTCAGTGCATGCCTGCAGGCAGAGAGGAACTTGGGCCTGTTGACTTTCTAGTGGAGCAGGTGCAGATGGGAGGAGAGATTTAGGAAGCAGATGTTACCTGGGAGGGAAGGAAGCAAAAGCCAAGGAGAAAGCTCCACAGAAGCTAGACTTGGACGTCTCTTAGCTAGAGGAGGAGTATTGGGGGGAAGGGACACAGAGCTGGCATGAAGTAAGGGGACAGGAAGGCTCTGGTGTTGGGAGAATGTAGGGGCTTAAAAGAAAGGCTCCATCATGTCATCCTGTACTCTCTCTCTCTAGAGTAATGACACTTTTTTTTTTTTTTGCTATGGCCCCATCCAGGACTCCAAAGACTGGGTAAAACCACACTGGCAATGGGAGTTTGCTATTATAAATGTAAGCAAGAACTGTGAGGTTGGAAAAACGGGATGCACATCCCAGCCCCACCACTTGCTGGCTATGTGGCTCCGAGCAAATGACCTCACTGAGAGCCTGAGTTTCCTTTTCTCTCAAATGGGTAAAACGGGAGCAGTAATGTTCATCTCATGACATTTCTGAGGATTCAATGACATAATAGGTGAAAAGATTAAATGAGATAGGAGTGTGTACAGTGCCTGGCAAATAAATAGTAAACA
The DNA here is from genome assembly GCF_037043125.1 of Eumetopias jubatus. NCBI lineage: Eukaryota > Metazoa > Chordata > Mammalia > Carnivora > Otariidae > Eumetopias > Eumetopias jubatus. Next base: position 51,248,054 of record NW_028274810.1, read on the forward strand.
CTTAGAATATGCTAGGTGCTATTTTATTGTTAGTGTTATTCTTTTAATCCAGGAGTGAGTTCCTGGAGTTGATTCACCGGAGTCCTTTGGGAGGCTGACGTAGGTTTTCTGCCTACTCTGAACCTGGCCATACTGGTTCAGAGAGATGTAGATGCTTCTAGAGTCAGGTCTAGGTTGCCTTGTATACATGTAAAATCTAGAGATTAGGATCATACATTTTCATTCCCTCCTAATTTTTGTTTATGTTTTTGAACAAGAATACAATGATGTTAAAGGCATTAAAAACAAAGAAAAAAAATCCTCCATTCTAATCCACCATTTTAATACAAATCCACATTAATTTTTTATTCTTTCTCTTTCTCTGACTGAATATTTCCAATTTCATATAAAAAAAAAGTAGAAAAGCCTAGTTAGCAGAGGCTGAAAAGTTTATTGTTGATGCCTTCACCAACTGAATGTTTACTTTGGAGATTCAGCAACCAGCTCCTCCTCTCCTCCTCCTAAACTTTCCTCTAATACTTAACTCAAGATTGCTTGTTGAACCATTGAACCATGGGAAATTCATTTTCAAAATCTGCTTAATTGCTGTGAGACTTTTAATTTGTTCTGGATGATGGTGCTAATGTCTGGGAACTGGGACTGAAGCCCTCCGAAGTTGTTAATTCAATCAGCCGCTGTGCCCTTGCCATGCCTAATGAAGGAGGGGGGGCATCCAGATCCTTCTCACAAAGAGGCTGGGTCCCTCCTGACCACCTCGTCAAAGATGAATAAGAGAGGCCCCACAGTTAGGTCGAATACTTGGGGCAAATTACCAGGGTGTCGGTCCACGTTATCCAAAGCCCTGGGTTGTACTTCTCAAAATAATTACGAAGTAGATTTTACGTAGGACCCCAGGGTTTTTAAAGGCATGGCTGGGTTTTGTGTGCATGTTGTTCACACCTGCTATTCTGCAAAATTCTTTAATCACAGAGGTTCTGTGGTGGCTCTGTCTATAATCTGTAAGATCATAAACATCACCCCCAGACCATTGATATTCCTGTTAACCACTGAAGTTTTCCATGGCGAGACTAGTGAAAGCTTGCTCTGTCCTCATGATAAATTAGCTTGTTTATTCCTCTTCTGCTTATTTCTATCCTGCTGTTGATTAGTGTAATGAAGCAGAAGTCCATTGTGTATGTTCATTGGGTAGCGATCCTCTGGCACCAAAGGGGGTAATTGAGTAGAAAGGCAGAATGCTGTTGGTGCATGAGAGAAGTTAACACCGCATGAGGTCACCAGGCTTCAAGCTTTAATCAATGTGGACACAATGCAATTGAGATTTTGAAAAGGGTTTGTTTATAGTGTGAGAGTAAGGGTCAGTAGTTAATTTGAAATGCTGTAGGTGTGTTTTCCTTGAACCAAGAAGGTACAGAGCATGTGTCATAGAGGATTGTAAATATCCTCAAGGGAGGGATGTAATTGGGGTAGAGGTTTAAAAAGAAGGGCATTTAAGAACTTCAGTGTACTTATTATTGATCCATCCATGCTTTATTTAAACTTTTACCATTCTTCAAAATGGGAAAGAGACTGTAGAAGAAACACTATATAAGTCTGTAGTGTAGAGAAACAGCACTACCAAGAAAGAACTTTTTTTTTTTTTTTTTTAAGCAGTGATTTCCTTTGGGAAGATATTTGGAGTGCTGTAAAATATTGCTCGTACTAGTACTGGGTGCTAATTCTAAAAGAATTCTCACTCTCCGAAGCTTCTGTCTTCTGGGATTTTTAATTGCCATGGCTTGAATGAGATAATATGAAAACCTAATTAACCCATCTACTTGTTCATACTGCTGTCCTTTTCCATTTCAGGCTCCCGTCTATACCAGGCATGGCTGTCTGTTTTTTGGATTATCTTTGGCATTTCCCTCCATTATTTTTTTACCTCAGTTTCAACAGCTAGAAACACCATATTTTTATGATCACCCTGGCCAATTTGAAAGTAAAGAAGGCCTTGTCCTTTTGTTGCAGGGAAGTTTTGCAGGCCAACATCTGGCTTTCAGAAATGACTACGGCGAAGGAACGTAGAGCTCTGGTAGAGCCAGAGGCTTGACATGGACTCCCAGGTGCTTTGTTGAGTGTGTGTTAACTTTAGGTGATGAATTCATACTCTCACTACCTCACATTTGTATAGTGCTTTTATCCTTCTTCAAAGCACTTTCTAGAAATCCTCTCATTTGGCCTTACCAAGAGCACTCTAAGATAGGTGGGTTTGCCAAGGATATTCACATTTTAAAGTTATGGAAACTGAGAGGGAAAATAGCTGTGTTCGTGGTGAGTTTTGTTTGTGAAAGTTGATTTGGTGAGATTTGTTTGTGGTGGAATTACTCTGGGGATTTGAAGTTTAATTGCTATATGATGATACAGTGAAGACGGGGAAAAAACTGGGTTTTTTGATACGGAGAATGATTTGTCATAGAAGTCACTCTATGTTAGCCAAGCATTACTTTTTGAACTGTCTCCAGGAAAAGTCAGTGCCATCAGTGGTCCATTTTCTTCACCTTAACCTGGTATAACAGTCAGATGTTCCCATAAACAATTGTTGAGTATATCAGGAATATCTCTTTGAAAGATCAACAAATTTCAGCCTCCTAAGAATATCCAGATGTTTTGATCTTTTCTTCATCAGAATCTGGTCTTTAGAACCCTGTGGTAAATCTTCAGAAGGAGCTAGGGAGCACCTAGATGAGAATGAAACTAATTTACTACATTTAGCTAGTGAATGGGGTTGTGGTGTGGTCACTCACTGCATTAACACTTCTGTGTGCCTTCCTCCATTATTTATGTCATGCCAATATAGATGCATTGAAAGGTCATTTTTGCTGTTGGTATGATATCCCATAGTATGGATGTACCATAATTAAGTTGCTGAATTTCTTCTAGCTGGACATTGATATTTCCATTTTGGAGGCTGTATATTAACAATACTGGGGAAACCTTCCTTGTAGTTAAATTCTTGTTCATACCCTTAATTATTTCTTTGGAAACTTCATTCTGTGAATTTTTCTTAGGTCAAAAGACATGCTCAGCTGACCAAGGGTCCAACTCTTGAATTCAGCCCAGTCATGATCTCAGTGTTGTGAGATGGAGCCCTGCGTGGTTGGCTCCACACTCAGCAGGGAGTCTGGTTCTTTCTCTCTTTCCCTCTCCCTCGTCTCCTCCCCTTGCTCTCACGTACTTGTACTCGCTCTCTCTAAAATAAATAAATAAAAATAAGAAAAAAAAGCCATGCTCATTTTTAAAGATTTTGACTGAGACTGCCAACTTGCCTTTCAGATTATTTAATAACCACCATAGAACCCAATGGTCAAGTCTGGAAGTGTCCATCTCCCCGCATCTTGGCCAGTCCTGGGCATTGTTTTTATTTTTAAAAATTTTCTAATGTGCCAAGAATATCTTCTGTTAATTTACATGTCTTTGATTACTAGTGAGGATGAATCAATTTTCCTATGCTTTCTGGCTATTTATTTCTTTTGTGACTTGCTTGTTTATTTTCTTCCCTTATTTCCATCCCTGTAATACAACTTAGAGATTAGGGAAAGAGAGAAGACTTATTGGGGAGGATGGTTCAGCCCAATTCTATTGATAGCAGGACCCTAGTTTCCCTGTTGCACTTGCCTCTCTCCACTCCCCATTTGTGTGGTTGAAGAGAATCTTCACCTCTTTCTCCAGTGATGGGCACGTAACCAAGCCACAGTGAACACATGGCTCAGGTTAGTCTACTCAGAGTGAATTCTGAGGCTTGTTGGAGGCCACCAGAAAGAGATGTCTTTTCTTTTTCTTGCTGAACTTGAACTCAGGTAATATGAGCCTAGAACTGTTGTAGTCCCTCTAATGAAGTCTGAGAATGAAGCTAATAAAATATAGGGTAGAATTCAGTGACTATAGAGAAGTGAGATCTGTTCACATAATGTGATTTCTCAAAACAACCTCTATCTAAAGACTGCTTTGTCTCTGGACATTTTTTAGCTTCACCTTGTTAATTGATTGATTCATTTGATTTTTGCTAAAGCAACTTTGAGCAAGATTTCCATTTCTCTTGCAACCAAAAGACCCCAGACTGATGCACTTACTGCATCTTGGTTTAAGGATAGGTTGATGGACACCATTGCTATATTGCAGAAGGTGTATTTGGAGAATTTGCTCAGGTTTCATGGAATAAGTCTTCTGTAACAATAACAGATAAAATCAGGTATGGAACCAATCTCCGGAGGCATAGCTCATCCAACCAGAGTAGTGGTTGAAATGGTGTGTGTGTGTGTGTGTGTGTGTGTGTGTGTGTGTGTATGTGTGTGTGTGTGTTGTACCACTGTTGGAGCATCAAGTGGCTGGTGAAGATCATTAGTGACAATTCCTGGAGCTTGGCCAGGCTGCTGGCTTTGAAGTGAAGCTCATTGCAACACATACTCCTGCTGAGCTGGATGTCTGTGTGAAATGGATGGCAACAGGATGTCCCAACAGCTAAAATGAGGTTCTTGAAGGCATAGGAGAAGCTTTAATGACTGCCCAAGTAGAGCAGTATTTCTGGGGCTGGTTGAGAAACTTGAGTAGATGTTACAATGGCTTGAGGTTTCTTTAGGACATCCAAGAGTCTGTGAAGCAGAACAAAAAATGAGGCAGCACATGTTACTGTAGTCCCTGAACTGGGTTAGTGATGGGCTACAGATGGAAGTGCACACGTGGTGCCTTCGACCAACTTAAATTTGATTGGAGAGACAGGATCAATAACATTAGACAGTTTGTCATTAAGGTCAATGTTGGGTGAAATAGAGTGTGTTCTAGGCATTTTTTAGATCAGATAAAAAGGTTTTTTTTTTTGGTTTTTGTTTTTTTTTGAAGAACTAGGGAGTTTGACCTGGGCCTTTAAAGTATGGGGTGTGGTCATGTGAAGCACAACTTGATGTGCATAATCCACAAGAAGACTCACCTCATTTAAGGTGCTGAATTAAAAATGAGCTTAATAGAAAGAGCCATGAGCAGAGTATCAAGAGATCTGACTCTAGCCCCATTTGCCTCCCTAGATGTATCTTTCAATCCCCATGCTTCTTCTTTCTTTTATTATTTGCTAAGTGGACCTGGTAACACATCTGTTAGTAAACACTAATATTGCAAAAACAGAGGCATGTCTTTCTTAAAGCCAAATATGTTGTCCTTTCCACCCATTTTTTTTCTTTCTATTAGAAAATCCTCAGTAAAGCCTCAGAGCCTTTAGGTTACCTACAGATTAGAAATTTGTTTAGATGGTGATTAAGGTATATTTTAGTACTTTGCTGAATTCTGAGGAATATAAAGAGGTACAAGACCTGATCATCTGCTCATCTATGGTGTTATATGGAAAGAAAGCATTGGATATGAAATGAACAAATTTGGGAATTGACCACTTGCCAGCTATGAGACTAGGTTTGTTTTTAGTATCCCATCCATAACCTACCATAGATCAGTAGGATCTATGATAATGATGTATAAGAAAATGGAGATGATGACATAGATGGTGCTTATCTTTTGTAATACACCAAAGACAAAGTGGCACTGTTTTAGCTGAGTAGATAGGCAGGACATATACAAGAATATTATTAAGAAAACAAAGCAGCATATTATAAAATGTTAGGTAATATTAATTGAACATTTACTGTGTGCCTGGCAATATGCTAAGTGTTTTATATGCATTATCTCGCTGCTGAGGTGGTTGAGTTGGGAACGAGAATCTTTGTCTCACTTTTGTTTTCATGTTTAAAGGTCTTAGAGACAGGAGGATCCTTAAAGCAATGATTTGGACTTCCTTAACATGTTAATTGTTAACATGTTAAAAAAAAAACAAAACCTTTATTCCTAAAGCAATGGAGTTCGGGGGACAAAACCTGGAGGTGGTTGTAAATTGACCAGAAGGTTTACAAATACCCATAAGGACAGGCATTATGTTAGACATTGTGGGAAAATCCATTCAGCCCAGGCCTTCGGTCAGTATTTTTCTTTGTGAACTCTTTTGCTGAATGTCCCATCATCCTTTGTTGAGATGAGGTCCTGTTCATCCTGTCTGCTTTCACGACATGAATGTTTTAGGAACTCTCCACAGACTGGCCGGATTGTCTCTCTGGGCTATGAACAGATTGTGTAGGTGATGAGACAAGTAGGAAAAGACTCAGCAGTCAACAAAGCGAGTGGAAAGCTCTTTCTCTGGCTTTCAGAATGGAGCTTAGACACAAAGGAAACTTCATTAATCATGCCTCCTTTGTAATCAGAATGGTAGAGGCATTTTTTTCAGCCACTATTATTTTGTCCTCTGTCTCGTCTGAGTCAAACCAATTGTTAATAGCTAACTGAGGGGTTAAATATTTCCCAGACACAGCCAGGCAGAATCAACTTCGCTTGTTAAAGAAGTGGGTCGGTTCTGATTGGAAAACCAAGTCAGGTGTTTCTGTGGTGGCAAGCACTGGTCTGGTAGAATACCCTTGTCCAAGATCTACATTGTGGTAGCTTTGTGCTTAGATGATGAAAATTTCAGATGTGTGTGGGAAGTGGGGGAGAGATGGGTAAGACTTAGGGGTTCAGGTGAGTTTACAAGATTCAATCACTTTTTCGTACTAAGTTCCTAAAACAAGCACTGAGTGGAAAACTCCAAGCGTTTCAATTACCGAGCAACCTTGCACAACTTACTTGTTTAATCTTTCTGTAGTTGCTTTCTTAGAAATCAAAGGAGGATAGTAATCTTTGGTACCCACTTAACCAGCATTGTGTAGAATAATGAGACTGTAAATGCTTTGAGTGCCCTGGAGATGAAGAGATAGGGAAAATCCTCTTACGTATTATTCATATTTAATATGGAAAGATGAATCAGTATAGTTTTTTTTTTTTTGAAAACCTGTTATGCTTTCAGCACCTCCCTCTTCTAAGGGAAGTTGTGTGCGGTAGCAGAGGTTGACTTTGTAATAATTTAATTTTCCAAGACATGTCCTGCAAATTTACAATGTGGTTGGTTTTCTAGTAGGGAAGTTTGAGGTTAGCCCCGTCCTCTCCATTCCCTGACTCTAGTGGTGAGATGTTTTATAACAAATTCTTGGTTGAAGGTGAATCAAGGGTCGTGAAACCAAAGGCAATATTAGTGTTTACAAGAGAGCTAATCAACTATTACTCTAGCTATCCCCTAGCTGTGTGTTTGCCTATTTTCTTTTAATGGACTTTTGAAGCCAAAATTGTGAGATTCCAAGAAAGAGGCATCACAGTGTTTTAGGGTTGGAAGACAGAAGAAAGAGCTGCCTGATTCTTGGTCTTTCTTTCTTTTTTAACCCTAGTGCCCTATCTCTTGGTCATCTGTTTAGAGCAGAAGGAAAAAATCCCCCCCCCCCCCCCCCCCGCAGAGTCTTCCCCTCTTGTATCTTGTCTCACCTAAATATTTGCTTCCCAGGAATGACTGGCATTTACCTCTCCTGTTACGGTGATGAAGCTACTGCTGGTGCTTTCTGCCCAGTGAAACTCCCACAGCCCCTACCTGCCATTTGTCTGAACAGAAATTGACTACTTCCCAGTTCTTCAGAGCAGATTCTTGTTCTGTAAGGCACCTGAGAATTTACCTAGTCCAGCCTCACCCACCCTGGGGTCTCCCAGCAGGGACAACCTGCCTGCCATCACCTTCCCATTCCAGTGATGAGTTAGTTGTTCTCTAGACAGCTTGTTTAATTTTTCAGTCCAGTTGAAACACTATGATGGTTAAATGTTCTTTCTTATCATTTAGTGGAAAACTGGCCTCCATTGTCACATCATAATTTCCACTTACAAATCCTGGATTTTCCTTTGAAATAATCTAGAACATGTGCTTCCCTTCTGTTAGATGGTGGCCTTTCAAATAATTGAAAACAATTACCATTTCTGTCCGTTGACTTTCTATTTTCTAGGGGAAAAACATTCCTCGTCTGGTTTTGACTCCTTACCATACTTATTATCCCTCTCTGGTGATTGTATTCCCAGTCAAGATTAAGTTTATCTCGGCTACTATGGCAACTGGCTACTGCTTGTTGTTTCTACTGAGAGGAAACTACCATTTTCCTGTTTGCAGTAGAAAATCCATAATTTAAAAATCAACATGGTAACGTCCTTAGAACAAAAGCATTTATATTGCTGGTGGTGAGTTTATTGCAGAGAACTGTGGGTTCTGCAGCAGTCTATGCTCTGGCCTCACCATTTTAGCTCCTATAACTTATACCACATGCATTTTCCAAATATCTCTCTGCACTGGTTTTTCTCATGAGGAGTCATAGTGTGGCATGAGTCAAAGAGAGACAGTAGGCTCAGATGAATTTAGGTTCAAACCCCAGTTCAACCACTTACTGGCTATGACGTTGGATGAGTTACATTTCAGAGCCTCATTTTACGTCTGTCTAAGTGGAGACAACATCTACCACTTCAGTATAAGAATGAAAATCAAGTTAAATCCCCTAGCCCAATGCGTGGCACATAAGAAATTTCCAACAAATGGTAGCTGTTATAATCATTTATAATTTGTAGATGACAGCCCGATGCAGGCAGTCCAGCATATGTAGGCAACTGTAATGGTCATGGATTGCTGAGAACTTGGAATCCCTATAGTTGTAAACTCTGAAAGGGGAGTGTCACAGAATGGCTTGTGGGGTAGAAGTATTTCTTGTAAGCCTGGGTGGTTGGGATAAAACAGGGGCTCTTTACCAGGAGCAATTTTGCCCACAAGGGGATATTTGGCAATATCTGGAGACGTTTTTGATTTTCACGACTTGCTAGGGGGTGAGCGAAGATGCTATTAGCAACTGGTGGGACTAGCAACTAGCATCCTACAATGTACGTGATGGCCCACGAACACTTATGCAGCTCCAAATGTCAGTAGTGCATAGTTTGAGAAACCTGGGATAGAAGGACTGGGGCAGGCCATCCAGGAATGCTAAGAAGGAATTGGCAGGTGTAGCTGTCTGATGGTGAGGAGCCCAGACTTTGGACAAAATATTGAAATAAGTTGATGACCTGGTGGTAGCTGTAGCTCTAACCTCATATAGTCTAGCTCCATAATCCTAATGTGCCTTTCTAAGAGGTCAATCCTTTCCAACTTCCCAATGCCAGATGCTAACTAACTAAATCCTGCCAAAGGTTTATATGAGGTTTTTGTGCCTGTTATTTTTTTTATTTAGTCCCTACTAAAGACATGACTGACCTAATTGGTCCAGTCTTGAAGTCGTGATTCTGTCACAGAAATGGGCAATCGACCAAAATGAGTTTAAGATAATTTAATAACTTCAATTCTTTATATATACTGCCAGAATATGGTGAAGAAGACATATAATCTGTAGCAGTATTTCTAGAAATCTCCCTTTCCTTTACCTTCTATTTGATGCTTCTAGCCTCTTCCAAAATCTGTCACAGACCTCCTCTGATAAAACTGCTCCCCCAACCTAAGCCTGTCTTCTCTACTGGCCCCTTTCTCTTGATTGTGTATCATGAAAACCCAGAGAGCCCATCTAGCAACAGCTGAACTTCCATGCAGGTGAGGGCATGCAACAGAACAGGCAAGAGGTGTTCTCTGTATCTGTTGGGAGGAGGGGAAGGAGTAGAGAAGACCCATGTTAATACTTTTGGCTATAATTATCTTATAATTTGTGAAAATAATTGTGGAGAAAAGATGTTTTAGTCCCATTTCACTGAGGAGAAACCTAAAGGCTAATTCTGTATTCCCTCAAACAGCAGGCTGCTTAGGATATCCCTGGGATATTTCTCAGGGAATGACATCTTAAACATTCCAGTTAAAGTTCTTCTAGAGTCATCTCTGATTGTTGGGGCTATTCACCGAGAGACAAGGAGAACCTCTGTCTTTAATGACCTAAGGTCCCAAGATCCAGACCTTCTTGTTCCCTAAATGCTGGTTAACACATCCCTCAGGGGAAGACGGCAGGATAGAGAACAAGGAGTATGTTGCTATCTCGCCAGATTATTCTTCTCCATTTGTTGGCAGCATGTTATTATCAAGTTAACATTTAAGGCCTCACTATGTGCAAGGTGCAGTAAGAGGCTCTTTCTATTATTTTATCTTCACAAGAAACCTATGAGGTGGGAACTCTTAGTGGAATTTTACAAAGGGAAATTGGCATCCTGTAAAGCTATGTAAGTTCCCTGACTGCATTGCTAGTAAGTAACAGAACTGGAATTTGAATCCAAGGTTTTTTGCCTCTACAGCTTTTGCTTTTAATTTTTTCTCATTCTGATTTTGTAGAATATTTTGTTTTTTTCAGCAACACAAAGAACCCTTCCTATAAAAGCAATTCCCTTACTGCACTGTAATCATCATTTTTCTCCTATGGACTATGTAAAGGGTAATCTGGGTAAAATTTGAAATATATTTAAGAATCCAATAGTTTAAATGAAAATTTGAATGTTATGAATTGATGTCTCATTAGCAAATTTTGTCAAAGATCTTTTGGTTTGGGGCAGTGTGTGCCATGACTTCCATTCCTCCTGAATAATAGACTCAGCTCTGGTGAGCTTATTTCTGTCCTCCTGAAAAATAGAGGTTGGACATGCTCCAAATTATTTCATTGTATTAGAATGTCTTTGTATTATACTGTGAGTATATGGGCCATTGGCTGGAAGCTGGAATGGAGTTTTGCTTGTATGCCTTAAATGATTTCATTATGATTGGATTGGACCCACCTTCCCGTAGTTTATATTATAGGGATACATTTCATCATGCTGAATACATCAGTTGGCTCTAGTTTGCCCTTGCTCTCTAGAAGAGTTCGTTGGTCTCACCAGTTGTGGGAAGATAGAAAACACTCAGAGTCCCTTCTGACTCCTAAGAGCAACAGAACAGAGGAGGAGGATTAAGGTCTTTTCCTCTAACAGATGTGAAAATACAAGGAAAATGAGGGGAGAAGGGGCCTAGATGGACAAGGCTTGGTGGCCTCCATTCTTGACATATAAATTGACCCTAATTTAAAAGGATATTTTTAACCTTAAAAGAATGATTTTTACCATAACATAGAGGATATAGATTTCCTTAAGAGTAACGAGATTTCTTTTTTTTTTTTTAAGATTTTATTCATTTATTTGAGAGAGAGCAAAAGCATGGTGGGAGGGCCAGAGGCAGAGGGAGAAGCAGACTCCCTGCTGAGCGGGGAGCCCAGCTCAGGCTTGATCCCAGAATCCTGGGATCGTGACCTGAGCTAAAGGCAGACGCTTAACTAACTGAGCCACCCAGGCGCCCAAGAGTCACAGAATTTCTAAGTTAGAAGTGACTAATAATTAAAAAACTGCCTTTCACAATCGAGAGGATTGGGGCCCATTGTTGACCGATTGCCTGGTTAGTAGTATATCCAGCACTAGAACTCAGCAATCCTGTTTTGTGAGATAATTGATTCTGCCAAGATTCTTCTCAAATCTGCAGTAGTTCCGGAATAGAAGACAGATTTGTGGCCCAGAATTGGAACTCTAAATGTGTGAAGAAGGGTCATAGAATGTTAATGATGAAGAAAGCCCTAGAGGCTCTTTCCATCCCTATCCAGTGCTCAGATGTCCTCTTCCCACTTTGCACTCTCCAAGTGGTACCAGCAGGAGCTCCTCTCCACACAAATACGGGCAGTTCGTTGTCTTCGACTGGTCAGGTTAACTTGGGATCATCAGATTTTACTGATCTCAGATTTCCTTCCTTAGAACTTGCAACATTGGGACTACCTAGAATAAATCGAACCTCTTCCAAATCTTCATCATTCACGTATTTGACCTTTTTATCTGTAACCTCTCCCTCTCGGCCCCCCTCCAAACTGAGCTCCTTTCTTTACCAAGCAGCGCAGCTTCTGTATATCTGACCTGTGATATGACTTACTTTCCCTTGACTCCCCTCCCTAGCAAATGATGCTGCCATCCCTTTGCTGCCCATGCAAGAAACTTGGGATCATCCTTGACTTCTCTTTCTCACTCACATCCCACACGAATCGAATTGAGAGGGTCTGCAAATTCTTCCTCCTAAATGGCACTTCCTTCCTGTCACAGTTGCATCTACCTCTCCCCATTCAGAAGTTCTGTGTGTCATCTCAAGACTTCTGGTGCCCATCTGGTGCTCCACAGTTCCTTCGTGCCAGGTCTTCCACCGCCTTTCACTGCTAGTTCTTTGGGAACTTTCATACATAATTCATTGGACCAGAGAGAAAAACACCTTGAGAGCACCTGGGTAAATAGACCGTACGTCCAGCTGAAGGTTCCTTTGCCCAAATTTCTGTCTGAGCCTGTTTTGTAGATTTGACCTCAAAAGTAGGATTTGATGTCTTTAGAAGGGGGGTGTTTGTTCTTCTCTCTGGTAGGACTTGATTGGAGGATATTAACAAAATGGCCTGAATTTTCCCACTCTGTGTTATTAACAATATAGATTTTGGTATAAAATCTTCAAATAGGCAGCTGTGAATTATATGCATTTAAAGCTAAGGTGTGAATATCTTACTTCATTTTGTCTCCTGTTTTCTTTCTAGCATGTGGGCCTTGATCTCCTTAGGGCAGTGCTTGAACGGGATAAATAACTATAAGTCCTACTTTTGAGAACCTCGATTTCCAGAAAATATGCTCAATTTCCAGAAAAGTTTCCTAAACATGCTCCCACAATTTTAATATTGGCTACAATCCCTTTGGGAGACATTTTTCAGAAATTACCATGTTTTTGCTTGCCTGTTGTGTGTCTCATATACATTCTTTTGATGTGTAAATTTACTTTCTTTCCTGTGGATTGGGATGATAGTATTTCAGTTTAGAAAAAGTTCATTTTGTTTTTGTTGTTGTTTGTTTGTTTAAAGTTTATTTTTTTAAGTAATGTTTACACCCAACACGACCCTGAGAGCCAGACCCTGAGATCAAGAGTTGCACGCTCTTCTGACTGAGCCAGCCAGGTGCTCCAGGAAAAGTTCATTTTGGTCTTCAAAATTCAGTATTTATTTTATATGTAGGTTGACACAGATCTGGAGGAACCATCCTAAGTGGACATGAACAGGGGAACAGGAGTAGCATTGGGAGGTTGGCATCATGGAAGACAGCCATGGCTGCTTCCCGAACTCTCAGAATGCCAGTCTTAATTGTACTTTCATATAGGCAGGCCATGGATCTAATTCCCTATGGCATTTTTTAAATGATGCCTCTTAGGTGTTTGATAAAAGCTTGTTAGGTAAATCAACATAATTTATTATTTGTTTATTTTTTAAAGATTTTGTTTTAAAATAATCTCTACAACCCAGTTGGGGCTCGAACTCACAACCCAGAGATCAAGAGTTGCAGGCTCTACTGACTGAGCCAGCCAGGCACCCCTAAATTAGCATAATGTAATGTTAATGTGTTTATTAGGACATAAAGACTCTTTAATTCAGATTTGGAGAATGTGCATGTTTAAATCTCTATGCTTGGTGCCGTAAGGAAGAATAAGATGTGGTCTTTCCTCTCAGGAGCTATGTTTGCAAATAAAGTGGAATGCTATAGTAAAGACATAGGCCAGGTGATCTTGGCATCTGAGGAAGTAAGGATCATTTGTTACTGAAGGGAAATTGGTGAAGGCCTCAGATGCTGGCACATTCTAAGCATTTAACAAATTAAACAAAGGAGGTGGCACTTGAGCCAGAACCTAGAACTGATGAAAATATTAAAATATTTAATAGTTATGTAGTGATTTTACTTAATTTTGTTATTTTAGTGTGTTTTAAAAAAACCCAACAATTCCTAAGAGTGTGACTGTTAAAATTTAGGTCTCCCTTAAAATTTACCTCTTTGCCTCCAATTTTAGGGAATTCAGAAGTTCTAAGGTCTTACCTTTTCTCTGAGTATTCAGGGACAGGGATGTGATTATTCCTGGCGTTTGTGAAATTCCAGATAAAGCTGTTAACAAGTCTTGCTTGACCTTAGCCTCAGCTTGTACTATGACCCTTTGGCATGCCCCATATTCTGTTCCTTTAATTGATTTGTCTATTTTTCTGAAATGGGTAAGAATATAGAGAAAAATTAGTAAATTGCATGAAGCTTTTTATTGGGTCTTACAGTCTCCATTCCCTAATATTTCACATGTGTGAATAGGAGACTTTATCATTTTGCTGTCACTGAGAAAACCTTACTTAGTTCAGGCTTTTATCTATTTGGTTACCTCCTGAATGTTTCCATGGATGGGGGACTCACCCGTCCTTGAGTCAGATTGTGCCATTGTTGGCTTACCCGAATTGCCAGCGAATTCTGTGTTAGGTTTCTCTGAAGTTAGCCAGCTTCTAACTTGTATCCTTGGCCCTTAGTCTGCCTACGAGATGTGTCATAGACTCATCCATGGCAGCTCTATCTTGTGTTTCTGAGTTGGATTTTTCCTAGGCTGACATTCCAGCCCAGAATTTGAACCCCAGTGAATTATGGGAGTGTAGCCATTAGTTTCCAGTGAGTTCAGTGGTATTTTTGGCAGCATGTTATCCCACCATCCCTTTAAGGAACTCTGTGGAGATACTCTGTGGCCAACTGAGTTGCCCAGATAAGCTATCCCGATGGTTCCCTTTGTATGGTGCCCAGTCCAGCACTGGGTAGTGTCTTGTCCGTGGAGCTTCAGCAAGTGCCCGATGGCCCCATTCAGTCTTTCTCATCCATCTCTTTGCCCTACACATTACCTCTCAGGTAATTTGAGAGAGCTAATAAATAGGGTGAGCTAATAATAAACGAGCAATTGAGAGGCAGTGTGGTATATTGGAAGGAGCACTAGATTTGAAGTCAGATGGTGGTTTTAGTCCTAGCTCTGCTGCTTGCTGGTGGGATGAAATCCACCAGTCTTCCCATGTGCAGTGGGGGTCATTATCATGACTGACCTGTTTCCTGTGAGGATTAGACGATCCAAGTACGTGAAAGTGCTTTATAAAATGTAATGCACAATCCACATATTAGTTACTATTTGTGTTTATTATTAACACCGACAGTATTGACAAAAGTAGAATATTTGTAATTTATAAATTATAGATAGCAAATATGTGAAATTTTATAGAGTGTAACAGGTATTTCAGAACAAAGCAGCTGTTTCTCCTTCAGTGTTTATTGGGGGCTTTCCTAACCCTAAAATTTTAAAACAAAAGTGTGCTGGTGGCGAACTTGCTCTTGAAGTAGGGCCAGTTGCCCACCTTTTTGTCACTCCTACTTGGGAGCCCCCCCCACCCCCCCTCCCAACCTCTGAGAGATTTCCCACACAAGAGCTGGTTCACCCTCCATGCTGGGTTTATGAGATCATAGCCAAGGTAGTAAATTATAAGATGCTATAATTCACTTTCCATAGGTGGTCTTGGCTACCTTCCACAGGCTTTTGGCTAAAAGGTGGCTGATTTTGAAGCACTGGCACAAACTCAAAATTTTAGCCCAGATGACTGGGTTTGCCGAGCAATGAGCAATAGCATCAACAGATGAGCCATTTGGTTTTTCTGTGGAGGTCTTTTGTGTTTACTTCATGTGCATTTAATTTTTACTGTTTTGAATATTTCTAGAGTGATGGAAAAACATTAGTTGCAGGCATTTTTCAGTGGTAGAGGTTAGAATTAGTAATTTAACGTACTTAACGTTGAGCTTCCGGATTTAGTCTCTCTTTGCTGTTGGATGTTAAAAGTGAGGGTCAGTTTTTTAATCTGAATTCAGGATTTGGGATTTCTCCCACAAATAGCCCATCTAATGGTCAGTAGATTTCATGTGCCCTTTTGTGCAGGGCCCTTTATGTGCATTTTATTATTTTTTCAAAGAGATTTTAAAAAAAAAAACCCAAAATAGCACCAATCTTGAGCCTAAAGTAATTTCATGTTTACCACAGCATTTCAGATACTATGTAAGAGTTTGGCTCTGTGTCCCAAAGCACTCTAATTTTTTTCCTCTTGGTTCCAATGCTCCTCATTTCCACGGGATCCAAGCCAGGCAAGTAATGGAAGCCAAGTGGTGCTGCTTGCTTGCCGCGTAGATTCTGACAAATATAGAGTAATTCTTCTATTCTTCAAAGCTGTTACATCTTTGGCTCCAAAACAATTGAGGTTGCAGGCCAAGCATTTAAAATTCTCATCAGCCTAAGATGAAAACATATAATATTTTTCAATATTTTTTATCAGAATGAATTACGCAAGTGTTTGCTACAATTTGTGAGACTTTGCCGTCGTCAAAATGTCTGTGTCATTTATCCATGAGTTTGTGTTGTAGGGAACTATTTTTAAATAAGTGTTTGACTTTTGTGTGTACCGTACAAATTACTTTGCATTCAATGCTGCTGTGTGGTGTGCATGTGTGTGTGTGTGTTTTTGTGTGTTTTGGTGGTGGTAGTCTAGTGTAGAGGAATGTTCTGCTGTGTTTAAAAATTTAGCTTTTCTGGAACAGATGTTAGCATAATTAACTACTTACTGAAAATTAACTGGCAAGAATGAATTACATTTCACTCAGCATACCCTGTTACATGCACTAGGGCATAGCTAGGGTAATTCAGAAAATAATTTCTCCGGGTCGTGGCCCTGCAGACCCATTTTCAGTCCCCCAGTAATTGAGATGGAATTGTGACATAATATTTCGCTTAGTAATCTAGTGAGATTTAATTGGTATGGTTGAAGTATAGGAGAATTTCATTTTCAAAGTCAGTGGCAGAAGTGGAGTGAATGTCTGACCGTTCTAACTTCCGAGCAATTTCAGGAAAGGAATTAACAGACTGAGTCAGTTAATTCCGAAGCACTGAGTCAGTTAATTCCGAAGCCCTAAGTCAGTTTAACACAAGTATTTACACTTTCTTTAGCTGAAAATTTTGAAGCGGTCATTCTACTGGGACATTCTACAACTTGGATACCTGCAATAGCAGACACGAAGAAATCTTTTTAGGAACTGACCTGGAGGGAACCATAAGCAGAATTGGCTCAAGGAATTGCTAGCGGTCTAACCCCTCCCTTACAATGCAGATAACATGATCTGGCTACTTCATCTGTACAGTATATACCACACATTTCCTTTTAATGAGAAATAAAGCAGGAGGTTTTTGAGCTTGAGAAAGGAGGCAGAATCTTTGAGGGAACTCAATTGAACACGTTTAAAAGCTAATTTCTAAATTTAGCTGAAGTTTCTTTTATGTTAAATAAGTGCTTCCGGGGAGGGGGGCGCTTTGAATGAAAACTGTAGTTGTATAAATATCAGAAGTTCATCTGGTCTTCTTGGTTTCTGCCACCTATGTTCCTTTTCCCCTCCTTGGCTCCTCCCCTCCCCGAGGAGCATCAAAAAATAGTGAACAAACCCTGGAGTTCTCGAAGGCCCTGAATGCCCAGTACCTTTCCTATAAGTTCTCATTAAGACAAACATAGATGTTCAGAAGAAAAAGCTTAGAACCGATTTGCGTATATAATCTTGAATGAATTATAAATCCCATTCATTGTGAGGCAGTGGAAGTTTTGTCTACGGTCTGTCTATGTTACAAAATGAAAAGTAGCTCATGTGACTGTTGTGGGGGCTCACGTTATTCAGCTACTGCTTTTTGTTCTCTCCTTTTGTAAATGTGGACCTCGGCCAAGTTGTTTTTAGTGCCTGCCCCCCACCCCCACCCCCACCCAACAGTAATCCTGTCTTTGTAAATCAGCCTCAATTCTTTTATTTTTTTTAAATAAAGACTAATATCTACTTCCTAGTAACTCAGAATCTTTTAGGAATGAGGTAGAAAATAAATGACATTATTAAAAAAATAAGTAAATCAAGCATTTGCATTTTTACAGGTGCAGAAATCATGACAGCTGATTTTTAACTGACGCTAGATTTCAGGAGTTAGAGCAACCTCTTCCTTGAGTCACTAGAGGAAAGAATTTGTTAGCAGTTGTCTGTATGTTGTTAAGTCAGGGCGAATAGTTTTGTTTTCATATCTGGTGAAAGCAGAATTCTCTAAAGATTTCCGAAATGTTTGATCATTTTTACTTAAAATCATGACTTTTTCAAATTGAGGGTTTCTGATTTTTTGTGTTTGTAAGCATGATAGCCTTTTAACTGGTCTGTTCTGCACATTCCTTCCCCTTGTAGCCCAAAGCAGATTAATCTTGAAATATCATCTTTGTTGGGGCACTGGGCGGCTCGGTTAGTTAAGCGTCTGCCTTCAGCTCAGGTCATGATCTCAGGGTCCTGGGATCGAGCCCCCCCCCCCCCCCGCCCCGCCACGTTGCTCAGCGGGGAGCCTGCTTCTCCCTCTCCCTCTGCCTGCTGCACCCCCCTGCGTGTACTCTCTCTCTCTGTCAAATAAATAAATATAATCTTAAAAAAAATACCGTCTTTATTGCAGGAAGACATTCCTCCTCTAGATTAGGTGATCTAGACTTCAAAGGCTCCTCGGAGGCCCAGTTGCCAAAATAGGAGCCAGAACTTTGCCATTTCCTCCCCACCACCCTCTTGCTCCTCCTTCCAGCAGAGTTCATGTCTGGACTTGTGGCTGCCTGCAGGACAGAGATGGGCATCTTGGAAGAAAAGATTCCCCCTAAATACAATTTCTTTGTTATTGATGGATCTCTTTATTATTCTTCCTTCCACTGCTTTGCAGAATGGAGCAGAGGCCGTGGGGAGCTGAAGTCAAGGCACCTAGTATAGCGATGCCACTGGTTAGAGCAAGCAAACAAAGTTAGGGTGGTGCTGCATTTTCAACTCTCAGATGAGCTCTTTGTAAATTTTAATACTCAAATGCAGACATCTGCAGAATTCATGATGTTCTAGATAGCCTGCAGTCTAGCACCTGCTCTTCTTCAGCGTCTTCCTCACTTGGCGTCCCCCTTTTCCCCTGGCTAACCAGCACCTGCTGTCTTTGGAGGTTAAGTCCAGGCCTGCTGAAGCAGGGCCCACCCCCCACCCCGCAACAGGCCTCTGTTACAGCTGGTGCGTCCCCCACAAACCTCTGTCCGAGCAAGTTTCAATCAGGATGTACTTCTCTGCCAACTTCTCCACCTCCCACACTCGACTGTGAGCAACCTGGGGTCTGGGACTGTCATTTGTCTCTATCTTTAGTTAGCCTGATGCCTGCATAATAGTGATAGTCCTAGATGATTGCTAAAGGAAGCTTCTTCACTTGTAATAAAGCAAAGAAAGAAATAGTCTGCGTTGGCTTAAACAGAGACCATGTGTCATGTCAGCATGTTGTTTTAATTTTATTTTAACTTTTCTAGGAGGCAACTAAGTCTTGTATCTCTTTCCAACTCTTTAATTACAGGTTCTGGAGAGAGTAAGGGCTAATGATTTGATGTTGACTCAACTTTGAGCATGATAGTGGTAGTGGTTGGCTAGCTGGTAATTTGTAAACTGGACAGCCATTTGAGATGCTATAACAGGAAGCTGACTGGAGTCAATATTGTTCCAAAAGGAGTACAGGTTTAGTCATTTTTCACTTACATTTTTACTCAAGGTTATGTTGTAATGATGACTGGAATTTTTACCTCATTCTAGTGAATTCATGTCTCTTACCTCCCAAATATCTTTCTGTTGCCCTTTCTCAGGTAATGTCAGGGTAAATGTAGCATCCACAATTATAATTACTTTTTACTGTAATTATGATTTATTGCCTGGTTCCCCCCATTATTTGTGCATCCCACCTGGCTGGATGGCTGATGTCTGTTGGGTTCACTGTAGCACCTAACATTGCCAGTGCATAGTAGGTACTCAAGACACATTTGGTGAATGTAGTATGAACCTTTGTAATGTATGTCATTGAGGAGCCACTGATTTTCAAAGAGGCATCAAGAGGTGTTTGGGCAGTTTTTCACCACCTTGAATTAGAAGTCTTAATTGATTTCATAACCCTTAAAAATTAAATGTCATACAGTATCACATTTCACAATTCCTGTACTGTAGTGGGAGAGGCAGAGGCCAAAAATACTGGCAGTTGAAGTACAGGTAAGGAAGGGGAAAACGGCCTATGTTTGACACAGTAAAGAGAACTGAACTCAAAACAGGTCAGAGCTTTCAATGAATAGCTCATGGTTTTATGACTTCTGTACATGGTCTGAATGCTATCTTAACCTACCATAAGTTAACCAATCTGCAGTGCCTGGGCAAATTCATTTTTGGCCAGATTGCTCTGACTACTAAATTGTACTGATGTTGAAGTAGCTTTTGGCCCATTTTTTCCCCCTGATTAAATGCTATGGGTAGGTAGAGGGGACACTTAAAATGTGTGCTGAGGCAGCTGGGTGATATTGCGTTACTATCCTAGGAATACTGAGGAGTGGTTATTTTTAGCTTTCACCTGAGCAAACATGACTCAGTTTGTTGACCTGAATCCATCCAGTCCCTTCTTAAATATACAAACTCTATTAATCCCTAGAACCATGCTAGTGACCAAGTAGGGCCTTCAGGACATATACCTGTTAGTTAGTTGATTGTGGTGTCTTCAAAGGTTGCAGGTAAACATTGCGACATTTTCCATTTTATTCTTTCCTCTTAGAGTAAAATCCCTCATACTTCTTTTTTTTTTTTAATTTAAAGATAGAAATCAAATGTTTTTTAAATTTTAGACACTGTTTTGTGATCCATATACTCACAGTTTTGGCTATAGCTAGTGAAAACCCTTTCTACTAGCTGTAAGCTATGTTTTTAGTTTACTTTGATAGGCTCTCTACTTAAAGAAACATCTGGGAATTTGCTTTTAACTGGTGTAGGAAGTTCTCTTAAGTTGTAAATATATTATTGGGAAAACATTAACTGTCCATGTTTGAATATCAGAATGTTGATTTACTTTCTCAAAAAAAAATGTGTTTTGCCTTTTGAGCACTACTGGAAAAATTGAAAATGTTGAATTACCTTTAGGTTTTTAAGTTATGCAAAAGGTTTCTGAGATTAGAGACTAGAGGACTAATTTATTCAAGTGAAGAAAAATATTTGTGATTCCCATAATACAGCTTGAGATGCACTTGAGGCTTCTCCAAGTTCACTGCCATGAGATTTATGAAAATATTAGTATTCCTGGGATTTTTTTTCTTTATGCAAGATACACTAGGCTAATGAAAGAATGAAAATAATTCAGGCTGCTACAAAGGCAGGCGTTCACTGTGTCCATTAAAAATGCAGCCTTTGTGCCCGTAAAGTGTTCAGCTTCTCTGTTATTAAGTTTGGAATGTGGTTTTGGAGCTTAGCTGAGGAACTCAGCTAGTTATTTTTCATTTTGGTCTAAGGAAGGAGAGACTTGTTTTTCAAAAGTGGGGAGGGGAAGAAAAGAAATGAAAAAAGGTTAGGTTCATTTTAGAAGAATCGAAGTTTTAGAATGTAGTAACTATTTTCTGCAGCAAATAGTCAGTTTGAGTATGTTAGCCAAAAATAGAATTCATGAGTTTTGTCTCCCTGTTTATTTCTTCAGCCACATTAAAAAGGGTTCAGTTTAAATGTACCGTTTGGTTTTTCTAATGTCAGGGGGGGCTATTTGGCTAAGTCAGGATAACCAAAGTTTAATTGGTTCATATTTCTAATAACCCAGATGCCTGATTTTAGGTGGATTAGGTGTAAAATGTCTTTGTGATACAGTTTTGAGTTTTAAAGAAAAACTCCCTTGCCTGGATTAGTGGTGATTCTGTGGTGCACTGAAGGACTTTTAAGCTAAAGTTTAGTCGTGCTGTGTTTTCTGGTACGTTTGAGTAGACATTGCTGCAACTTACTGCAAACATAACACTTTACTAAAAATTTACCATTAGGAGAGATATTTAGGGATAGGAAAAATATGTATTTGAGCATTAGAAGCAGGGCAAAAAAACTTCTGCCTCCCCCCCCCTTTTCTTTTAAGATTTTATTTTTTTAAGTAAACTCTATACTCCCACCATGGGACTTGAACTCACAACCCCAGGATCAAGAGTTGCACACTCCACTGACTGAGCCAGCCAGGCATCCCCACACTTTTGCTTCCTAAGTGACTTTTCTCTGCTTTTTGTATTTCTCTAGTTGTTACCTGATCTCTATTACATAAGAAATGATTTCTGTTCATAAAACGTGTGAAATCACAGTATGCCAGTTAACATGTACAGAATTAAACATATTTAAACCATCATAATCTATACTGTTTTCCTTTCCCTGCTCATTTTCAGAGATATATATTATAAATATAAAAACAAAAAAATAGTTTTAAAAGTACTAGCAGGACCCATATGAAGAAAGCTGCAAAAATTTTCAAAGAGATAGAAAAATGGACTCCAGTTAATGGAGAAGCAACCACTGTTCTTGGATAGGAAAACTAAATTTTTGGGAAAGGATGCCAATTCTGTCCACATTCATTTGTAGATTTAATGTAATTTCAATAAAATCCCAGCAAAAGGATAAAAAGGATAAATTTGAAATGGATTAGGGGAGGCGATTTACTCTGTCAGATATTGATACAAACCATCAACTTATAGGATTCAAAACAGTGTTGTATTAAGCCATGAAGTGACAGTCCAATACATGAAATAGAGCAGGTTGTCCAGAACCATCTATAGGTATACATAAGGTAAAGGTGATGTCATAAATCAACAAGAAAAGAGAGTCTGTTCAGTAAAGAATAATTTAAATATTTAGAAAAAATAAAACTTGGGACCTCAATTCATCTTTTACATCACAACAAATTTCAGATGTATCAACTGTTTAAATATTTTAAAACGTGAAATAGTAAAAAAAAAAATAACAAAATTAATAAAGGTGGCTGTTTATTGAATTTGGAGGTAAAGAAGGTCTAAGCAAAGAAGCATGGGGAAGACATAAAACTAAAGAGATATTCTTTTTTTAAAAGATTTTATTTTTAAAAAAATTTTTTAAAGACTTTATTTATTCATTTGAGACCGAGAGATACAGAGAAAGAGAGCATGAGCAGGGGGAGAGGCAGAGGGAGAGGGAGAAGGAAACTCCCTGCTGAGCCAGGAACCCGTGGGGCTCGATCCCATCATGACCTGAGCCGAAGGTAGATGCTTAACCATCTGAGCCACCCAAGTACCCCTATTATTTATTTTTTAAATATTTTATTTTTATTTATTTGAGAGAGAGAGAGCGCGCACATGAGTTCAGACTCCCCGCTGACCAGGGAGCCTGATACAGGATTCCATCCTAGGACCTGAGATCATGACCTGAGCCAAAGGCTGCTGCTTAACCGACTGAGCCACCCAGACACCCCAATGATTTTATTTATTTGTTTGAGAGAGAGCGCGAGCATACCCAGGGGCCAGCATGAGTTGGGGAGGAGCAAAGAGAGAAACAGATTCCCTGCTGAGCACGGAGCCAGATGCAGGGCTGATCCCAGGACTCTGAGGTCATGACCTGAGCCAGAGTCAGACACTTAACTGACTGAGCCACCCAGGCACCCCAGGTAAAGAGATATTCTATAAAATCTGGAACTTCTCTACATTTAAATATGCTGTAAACAAATTTAGACAGCAGATGGAAAAGTTAAGATAAATTACTAGCAAAAAATATTAGGCAAAGAATTGTTCTTTTTTATAGACAACCTTTACAAGCTGAGGGGGGAGGGATTAGGTTAGGTAGATTAAATTTGATATAACCTGTGACTGATAATTTTGTAAACACTAGTTGAAAAATTTTAATTATATAGAAAATATTTATAATAGCTAATATTTTGCACTTTTTTTTTTAGAGAGAGCGTGGGAGGGAGGAGGGGCAGAGGAAGAAGGAGAGAGAATTTTAAGCAGGCTCCATGCCTAATGCAGAGCCCCACACTGAGCTTGATCTCATGACCCTGAAATCATAACCTGAGCTGAAATCAAGAGTCAGATGCTTAACCTACTGAGCCACCCAGGTGCCCCTGTTTTGTACTTTTCATGTTCACTTGTTTAATGTATACACTGACTCGCAGAGGTACATACTATTATTATTGCCATTTAAGAAATGATAAAATTAATACACTGATAGGTTTAATAATTCACCCAAATTCACCCACCCTTCTTAGTGTGGGTTATTGGTGACAGAAGCAGGTTGGCTCCAGAGTTGGTGGGACTCACCATTGGCTACTCTGGTTCTTTACGTGAATAAAAAAAAAGAAGCTATAAAACTACACATGGTGTGGTCCTATTTTATAGAAATATATGTTAATATTAAGTGTGTGTTTTAAAGTTCTATAATGTAATTCGTTTGTAAATTTTTATCTAATTACACGCTCATAGAAAAGATAGTAGTTTGATGTTTTTCCAACAGTGGTTACTTCCCTCTAGTGGGATTTTGGGTTTATGTTGTTTTGAACTTTAAAATTTCTGTATTTTGCAGATTTTCTTTTATAATCCTGTAACCGTTTTATAATCACAAAATGGTGTTTTTTTTTTTTTAATGTTGTATAGTTCAAATGTGATGATCGCTTTTGAAGTACACAGATCAAATGCATGGATTGGATACCTCTGCGGTATAGTCTGCTTCTGTCCCCACCTCTGACAGTTACCACACTAAGTGAGGGCCTGAGGTCAACGTAGTTCTTTCTCTCCATCAAATGCAGTGTTAGAACTAAGGAGAATCTTAGAAACCAACTGTCTTGGCCAGTCTTAGAAACTAACCATCTTGTTTCTCAGATGAGGGTCCTGAAACTACGAGATTTCACCAATTTACCCAAGATGAACTGGCAGTCCGTTGTTCAACCAGGCTTCAGACGCAGGTCATCTGACTTCAGAAACTGTGCTCTGTGAAGTCCCGGAGCCCTCCACGCCCTCAGGCAGGTGGGAACGGAAGCACGGTTGATTTTTGTGACCTTTGTTTGGAGTAAGGAAGTCACTGAACCAAAGTGGTTACAAACGTATTCTTTCAATGAAAATGACAGTGATTGAAAACCTAATGGGAAGACTCGTGGAGATGCTTTATGACACCTGTGGAGGTCACTGAAGAATCCTCACCCGGATTTAGGGGATCCCCAGGGATTACTGATCCCAATTAGAGAAGGCAGTATGAACATTGGAGGCAAATGTTAGCCCCAAAATGAGCACTTCGGTGGATGATTTTTCTAAAAAAGAAAAACCTTTTCTTTTCAGCCCCGGGCCCCACGACGGCGGTGTCCTACATGTCGGTGAAATGTGTGGATGTCCGTAAAAACCATCACAAGACAAAATGGCTAATGCCCTGGGGACCCAACCAGTGTGACAAGATCCGAGACATCGAGGAAGCAATCCCAAGGGAAATTGAAGCCAATGACATTGTGTTTTCGGTCCACATCCCCCTTCCCTCCATGGAGATGAGTCCTTGGTTCCAATTCATGCTGTTTATCCTGCAGCTGGACATCGCTTTCAAGCTGAACAACCAAATCAGTAAGTGTTCTTTCTTCTCACTCCTTTCCTACCTTGGACACTTTCTCTCTTCTGGTTCTCTCAGAGCCAGTTCTAGTAACAGTAAAATGAGACTATTAAGAACGGAAAATTACCAACTACTTACTACTTGGAATAGGCCCTTTTCTGAGTTTCCTACTTGTACTAACCCATTTCCTACTCCTAGCAATTTAGTGAGGTAGGTCTTACTATTTCATTCTCCGGATAGAAACCTTGGGCCCCCGTGAGGTTGTTCACAGTCAGAGGTGAGAGAGTGGAAGCGCTGGGATTCAAACCCAGGCAGCCTGGCTTCAGAGCCTTGCCCTCACCGCCAGGCTTTATCACCTTTGTAGTGTTAGGATGGAGCTCACCCCAGCAGAGTGACTTGAGGATTTCTGAAAGGACCCATGTTTCAAAATGTCTTTTCCCACTAGGCTTTGAGAAAAGCCATCGTTTTAGTAAAGATCCCTGTCAAAATGGGAATGCCAGCTCATGAGCACTCATTTTCCCATAAAACCAGGGTTGGTTTTTTTTGTTTTGTTTTGTTTTTGTTTTTTGTAGCTTACTCACTTGTGGCTCAAGATTCTGAGGGCATGGGACATAGAAACATTTCATGAGGAGGAGATTTATATGTGGCATCTGAGAACAGTATAGGGAACCTTAGGTTGAGAAGAAAACATTTTTTACTGACACAGGATCAGGGGTGAGATGGAAAGAGAAAGAAGTGTATTGGAGACCTCTCTGCCTGGGGCCTATCCTTGGATTAAAGCACTTTTTCTAATTCTAATTTTCCTGTATCAGCAATAATCTCCATATATAATCATTAAATTTGTTTTGTTTAGGAGTTGCCAGTATATGTGCTTGGTGGACATCTTACCGGGAACAAATAGATATGCTGAGATAATTTCCAGAATGGGGAGCCCCCTCCATTCATTCAGTCTCTTACCCGTTATTTTAAACTGTTTTGGAGGGCCTACTACTGCCAGGCACCATGCTGATGGCTAGACATATGGATACAGGGGAAGACACTGTCCTCTAAGGGGCTTAGAGTCAAGTGCAATGATGGGCAAATAAATGATCATGTCAGTATGAGGTGCTAGGGGCTGCAACCAAAGTATGTGCAGGAGGCTGTGGAAACACAAAGAAAAGGTTTTAGAACATGGTAAGGGAAGACTGCCGTGTGTGTGTGTGTGTGTGTGTGTGTGTGTGTGTGTGTGTGTGTGTGTGTGTCTAGAGCTGAGCAAATAGATATTTAAAGTGAGTGTTAAAGAGTGAAAACCCTGACGAGAAGTTGGGGGTGAGGGTGGGGACAAATAGAAGAGCATTCTAGATGGAAGGAATGGCTGATAGAAAGGTCCAGATTTGCACAACAGCCCAAAGTCTCCGGTGGTATTTCGCATTTCTCATGTCCACATTCTTTTACCTGTTGTCATCTTCATTGGTTGCACAACACGTTTATTCATTTACTCATTCAAACTTTAGTATGTCCCAGTCGTATTTTAAACACAAAGTACTGGGGATATAAGACTGAACAAAACATGTCCTTTTAAGGAGTTGGGAAAGACAATGTTTGGGAAACAGAAAGGAAAGAAAGGTATGTGCTGCAATGAGGGGGATAGGCAATGTTGTGATACTGTGATGTATAAGAAATAGATAGTTGGTCATCCAGATCACCAAAACCTATTTCTCATATGTATTTGGTCTTTGGCTCACAGTTCCCCAAATCCCTGAAATTTCCTGAGTCATAAGAACAATAGGAGCCTCTTTTGTTATAATATTTGGTCTCTTGTCCTCAGTTCCTGAGAAAGCATCAGAAGCCATAAAGGTGAAATGGGTGCCTTGTTCATAACAAGCCCCTTTCCACCACTACTGGGCTTATGTTAATGAGGTGACTTTTGGAAAGCACCTAAGGGTGGGGGCTGGTTGCCAGGGGAGCCAACCATGAATAGAGGGCTGGCACTTTCAGTTCCACTCCTGATTTTCAGGGAGGGGAGAGGGGCTGGAGGTCGACTCAGTCACCAATAGCCAATGATTTGATCAGTTGTGTGTCTATAATGAAACCTCCATAAAAACCCCAAAGGAATGGAGTTCAGAGAGCTACCAGGTTGGGAAACCAGAATGCTTCCTTATGCCACCCTGCCAGGCCCCAAACTCTGAGGTAAGAAGGCATTTCACTAGGGACTGTGTCCCATGTATCTCTTACCTGGCTGTCTGTTCATATCCTTTGTCATAAATCGGCAATCTAGTGAGTAAATGGGTTTTCTGAATTCTTTGAACTGCTCTAGCAAATTAAACCCAAGTGGGGGCTTGCGGGAACCTCTCATTTGCTAGCCAGTTGGTCAGAAGTACAGGTAACACCCTGGGCTTGAGATTGGCATCTGCAGTGGAGGGCACCCTGTGGGACGGAGACCTTAACCTGGGGTATTAGACACCATCCCCAGGTAGATAGTGTCAGAATTGAGTTATGTCGTAGGACACTCTGCTGGTGTCTGAGAATTGTTGGATATGTGGGGACCCCTGCCTCTGACACACACACAGCACATCTTATTTGGTGGTCAGAACCTATTACGTATTTTAACTTATTACATGAATTACCTCCCACCAAATATATTTTGTAAAGATTTTATTTATTAGAGAGAGAGAGCGCGCCTGCGTGCACACAAGGGTGGGGAGGGAGAGGGAGAAGCCGGCTTCCCACCGAGCAGGGAGCCCAATGTGGGGCTCAATCCCAGGACCCCAGGATCACAACCTCAGCTGAAGGCAGATGCCCAAATGACTAAGCCACCAGACGCCCCTACTTCCCAGCAAATATTAATTCTAAACATTAAGAATGCCTTCATTGGTGAGGCTATAACTAAAACATTTCTATATGTAAATGAATTTGACCGTGTCTTATGTTTTTTCTCTCTCAAGTGTGTATTCTGCCTCCAAAATATATTTTGTCGTCATCTAGAAAAAAAGATTGTATTAAAGATTCTTATCTTAAAAAATTCTTAAATTTCTTGTAACGTGAGAGCCCATACCTAATAGGGGCACACTAAAAAATTAAGATAGACAACTAACGGTTCCTTCAGTGAATGTATAAGATAACTGACATCATAAAGCCATCAAGAAAACCAGGTCAAAAAATACTTTTTGGGGGCAGTAGCCATGGGTGGGAGCTGTTCACTTTAATGTGAGAAGGTTACGTGTTAGGTTTGTGGGAATATTTTTTTTCTTAAAATTTATTCTCTATACCTTTGTTAATGGACACTCAGGAAAGCATCCATTAAATTAAATAGTGGTGGTATGTCATGGTATGTCTTTGCTCATAGAGATATTTTTAATTATAATAATATTTATCAGACACTGTAGATCTGTTTTCCTCTGATCCTTATGTTAAGAACGCATGGGACTTCTGTCTACTTTTTATATTTTACCATTAGTTTGGATGCCTTTCTGGCAGCATTAGGTAGGACAGGAGAAAAGGGATCAGGAATGTAGTGAAGAAGATCCTATTATATGTGGATGACTCCCTGTTTATCAAAGATTCAGCTGTAATGGTATTACCTCAAATGTGAGGAAAAGTCAGGACCAATTCTATTTTTTCTTTAAACTTTCTCAGGCAGTCTGTGCAATGAGTTCCAGATCTCAGATAATGAGAAGAGATTTTACAGTTTGGACTATGAAATTAATGTTGGGATTTCCAAGACAAATATAAATATGGCTAGAGTTTTCACCTACCTTTGAAGGGTCTTTGAGCAGATAAAATAACCTAAGAACTATGTATTTTAAATGACTTTTAGTCATTTGGTGTTAAATGTATATTCTTTTTAAACTTTTCCATTTAAGGTGATACAGGTTTTAGCTAGAATTTGAGATCTTGACAAACCCTCAGAAAGTAGAAATCATTGACTGACTCTTTAAAAGCTTGTCATTACTTAATCATTCCAAGATTTCATCAGATTGATACCTTTACGGGGGAAATGGTGACATTAGAGGGAAATTCATAGTAACAAAAGTAGTTAGAGATTGGGTATATTATATCGAATTATTGACAAAGAAGATATTCCATGTGAGTTATGCAAAAAAAAACAACAAAAAGGTAATCCTCGTTTGAAAAAGCAGTTTTAAACAGAACCCCCTACTTTTCACCTTTTAAACATAAACATTTAAAAACCTACAATTGTCTTTCAGTGATAAGTATAAAAAGTAGCCAGTTGAACTTTGAAGCGGTGACAGTTTTAAAACAATATAAGCTGTCGGAGCTGGGGAGGGGAAGCCCATTGAAGGGAATCTAGAGACTTAGAGATGCTTGGAAGCAGGAGTAATTGACCTTTTGGTGAATAGCAATGACCAATTCCTAGCAGACCTGTCTGTCAAAATCTGTGATTGGGTCAGTGCTAACTTCTTCCTGAATATTTCAAAGGCTTGAAATTAACCTGTTTGTCAGGGCACAAACATGGTGCTTCTGTAGAGTTGTAAGGGACGTAGGACTTCAGTTTTTACTACAAAGAGGAAATGGAGGGGAGTGTGAGTACCCTGAAAAGGGTGTCAGAGAAAAGTTAGCTGAAACATCTGGCATCTGGATATATAGTTAATCATTGGGAAAAATGGCTTTGATTTTTCTGTGACACCAAATTCTGTTATTTGAAAATATCCTCCAAAGTGGGTATACCTCATTCGTTTTAAAGTGTATTATCAGTCACTCAATTTATGTATGTATTTGTGAGAGACAGGTTTGGATTGGCTAAGATGGTGCCTACTTGTAAAAAGAAGTGTCACTCTACTGATTACAACTGCAAGTCACATACTTAGCATAACCTCAGACTCTCCATGGGGCTTCTTTTGAGGAACCTGGGTGCAGAGATCAAAGGAAGTTTTTTTTTTTTTTTTTGACATGTCTCTACCCAGCTTTCAGATCTACAGGCTGTTGAAATAGAAGCACTGAGATTCATTGGCCGAAAGCCTAAAGATGGATTGATCTGTGTTGAGTAGTAAATCTAGAATTTTAAGGGGTTTAAAAATTCCTTAGGCTGAAAAAATATTGGAAAATGCTGTGGGGTAGGAAAAGCCAGCCTGTCTATTCTTTTCTTAGGTAATGAAGTCATTATGTTTTGCCTTGAGCCTTGTGCTGTACGATAGGATTGAGTATTAAGTCTTACTTGCTTGTTTCATTACTGCAAATGACTACATGAAATGATGGAATTATTTCTATAACTGACAAGTGATTTTTCTTCTATCAAACTGAAGATATTCCTGTAAAACATATTTCTAGTAAAAAAAAAATTAGAATGATAACATTACCCCGTTCTCAAGTTCCATAGCTGAGAGTCCTGCCTAACTTTTTACAGAGTGATGGTGCTCTTCCATTTGTATATCACATGAAGACAATTAGGATAAAAGAACAGTCTGTTAACTGTAAAAACAAACAAACAAACAAACAGTTATGTTATCTAAAATGATTAGGGATGAATTTACAGAAGGAAGAAAGTCTGTGAACTTATTCTTGGCCATTAGCAAGAGTCGTGGTTCTTAATTCTGTTTTCAGATGCCTCTTTGGGAAGAGTCCACAAAGAGAGCTTAATGGGGGAGAGGACACCTTATGCCATGAAACTACACCAGCTAATTGGTACAATGCTATTCATGCGGCTAGATTTCCATGCTTTATCAGAGAGTCCTTTTTAACAAAATATGTTGTAGCAACTACTAAGAAGAAATCTAATTCTACTCTCCCATTCCTTTCAAAAGAGACCTTCTTTGAGTCATGACTATGTTACAGTCTCTGTTTATAAGAAACATTTCTGATCAGATTGTTTTTTTTTTTTCCTTTAAGATTTTTTTATTTACTTGAGGGGGCGGTGGGGGAGAGGCAGAGGGAAGAGAGAGAGTCCTAAGTAGACTCTTTGCCCAGCGTGGAGCCCGATATGGGGCTTGTCGCTGGTCTTGATCTCAAGACCCTGAGATTACCACCCAAGCCCCAGAGTCCAAGGCTTAACCAACTGCACCACCTGCCCCTGATTGGATAGTTTTTATTACAGGCTGGTGTCACGAGTATTTTGGAAGTTATCTTTTCAATTTCTTTATCTACCTTAATCGGAGTCAATATGAGTAGAAATGACCTCACATTTTCCCTCTGCCCTCTCCCCTCACCTCCCCGAAAAAGATAAACTGAAAAAGCTCAAAATACACCAGAAAGATCCAGGAGACTTAAATTTGGTAAGGTTTGCAGAGGTGGGTAAAAGATAGGTAGGTTGTCAATATTTGAGATGGGCTTATATGGCCAGTCTGCTTTCTTGGAGTCATGTGCTCCCTTCAAACCCAGGCGAGAACCTAGAATTTTCTAATATGAATCAGTCTTACCTACTGACTTGGGTTAGAAAGAAACTAAAATCACAGGAGAAGACCGTATTTTGTTGATTAACCCAGGATGGTGGAGATTAGGGACATCATGTTTGTTTGCTTTCATTTATGGATTATCTTTCCCTTTGAGGGACTCTTCAGGCACAACTCTGGAATTAACCATGTGAACAAGTTTATATTGGCAGGAAAATGGGAACCTTTGGCTTTGCTTTATTTGGGTGTGATTATTGGTAAGCTCGGTGCTTGAACAACATCACTATAAAACTCTCTGGATCTCCATTATCTGGCGCAAAGGTTTTGTGTTACATTATATATCCAAATAAAGAAATACAGCCTAGAAAGAGTTGGGCTCCTCTAAAACCTTCCTACAATTTTTTAAACTAATGTTTATAGTTTGGTATATCCAGTCCCCCCTACGTCCTTCCAGTCATCCATTGGCTTATGGGTCAATTTAACAATGGAAAGGAGATTGTATTAGGTCAGTCTCTAGTCATAACAAACCACTCATCTATGGTTTAAATAACTTGCAGTAACTGTTATTAAACATCAACTGTGTGATTACAGACTTTGAGCCCCGGAAGGAACTTTAGAGTGCTGCTAGTCTAGTAATCTTCAGCGAGGAGAGACCTATGGGTGGATTTTCCAATTTCAAGGGCCAGGCAATCCCCCTGGTATTCTATATAAAATTTCAGTCGTATTTATTGTATGTATTTTTGGAGGAAGAGGGTTTGTGGCTTTTGTCAAGTTTTCAAATTGGCTACTTGATCCCAAAGTGTTAAAGGGGCTAATCCTTTAATTTCCTGGATGAAGAAACTTATACCTTGCGATCCTAGCCCACTGTAGCACGGCTCGCCCTAGACAAAGCAGGATCTCCTCGTTGTACATTAACCGCGTAGGTAGATGGGTGGTAAGTGGCAACAAGAACACTACTATATGAAGGCCAGGGAGCCTTCTCCCAACCAGCACCCAAACCTTTTTGGACAGAAGTGGCACTGGTCTTTCTAAAATGGTGTATTTTCTATTTTTCTCTTTTAAATCTCCCAATCTGTAGTTCAGGGAATGTAGTGCAGTCTAGAATCTGTTTATAGTGCTACAGCTGCAGATCACCCACGTGTCTGATTTCCTGCTCTGAGTTTAGAATATAAACGAGGAGATTCTCTTTGCATCCATAACAAGTATATCCTGGTTACTAAAATAAATCCTGGTGACATCAATGAAGAATGTGAATAGCAAAGTAGCTCGCAGCGGCAGATTCTTTGATGGCACCCCCACTATATATAAGGTGGTTTTAGGTTTGTTTGTTTGTTTGTTTTTACCTCCTCTTCTAACTTGGGGTATTCCTGTCAGTGTTTAAATGCTAGTCAGTCATCACATAGCTAATGTGAGGTTATTTTACTAAGAATCCTATCTTTATTTTGGTTAATGTAAGAAAACGTGAAGAAAAACTGTTTTCTGGATTATGCTTTTCAAAGCAAAAATAAGTTAGATGGGAGAAGGAAACCCCTCTGTTAAAGCCGAATTCAACTTGCAAAAGTGCCAGGGACTCTTCGTTTGGGGGGAAAAAATTTCCCTTAATATCTACCTATTGTATACACACTGATGCTAGAAATGGTTCCAGTTCCTCTTTTGCTTTGGTAAGTTAGTGCTAATTTGGTTGGAGAGGTAGTAGTAATTCTTTAAAGCAAGAGGAGGTTCTAATTTTTAAATTTTTCTATTTCCTAAAATAATTGTCCAGTGAACGTATCTTTCCTGCCTTACCTGTTATTCATATTATGGCCGTAAGGAAAGCCCAGCCCTAACCTAACAAGCAAGATTAAAGGTAAGGATTGTGCTCGCTTTGGCAGCACATATACTAAGATTAAAGGTAAGGATTGAAAATATTTAAATTCAACATCTTAAAAAAAAAGGTGCTGTCACATAGTTGGAGTTGTCTCTTCAAGTATGAAGCAGCCTGTCACTGGTAGTTATCGAGCAAAAGCTGGTTGGGGTGGAGACAATCATAATGATGACCACAGTGATAGCTTATGTTGGGTGGCCTTTTCTTTACAAAGTACTCTCGTACCAGAGACGCTGACCGTTGTCTTTGTTGCCAGCCATTTGCTTTGGCTTCATGCCATATTCTCGCAGAACTTGCCTATTTGCCCTCCCTCAGACTGTGAGCTTCTATCGTGCCTGCTGAGTGGGCCACTGGTCACAAGCTCAGGTCTCCAGCCACAGCTGATTGGATTAGGATGGGCCCTTCACCCAAGGAGAGCAGTCGGATTCTCGCTTGTGTAAAATCGGGATTCAAATAATCTCTGATTAAGACTTTGCTTTTATTTCATCTGATCATCTCAACAGGTCCCCCTGGCAGAGAGAGGAAATTGATGACCAGAGAGGTTAAATGACTTGTCTAGAGTCTCATAGCTGAGAAATAGAGGGGTTATAGGCAAAAGTGATCTCGGGGTGGGGTCACGGCACTGTACTCCTGAATCTAGCTGTAGTGCTATGGAGCTATTCTGAGTAGGAAATTATACCAGATAACCCCTGAGGTCCTATCTTTTGCTGAGAGTCCATGACTCACTTCAGATTCTTTGGCTTTATAAAAATCTTATGACTATCCATCCCTTCAGCTTTGTAAATAGGTGACTTCACAGATCCTCAAGTATGAACCATTTTAGAAGATGCCCCGTTGTTAGTGGGTGAACTTAGTGTTGACATGAGTGAGTTTTCTAGTATTTTCTTTTGTTATGTGTTTACCTTGTGTTCATTTCTAGTCCTTGGGTAGGCAGACAGGGTTGGTGTACTGGAAGTATATTTTTAGCCTGACATTAAAAAATGTATCATAGACACCAACACAGGAAGCAGTTTTTAGGTGAGTCAGTGTATAAATAACCTCAAAGAGTTTTCATAAAGGGAAGGTGGATCTTTTAATTCAACAGTCCAGCTTCTGAGGTCCTCTTCCCAACTTCCTTTATTCATTCAGTGGTCATTTATTGGGCTTCTACTATGTGCTGGCATTTTTTGTACTTTAAGTCCTTGTCCTTTATACTACAATTTCAAAAAACCTCATGGCCCTTCTTTGTTTACTTCTCTCTATCCTGCAAGACAGAATTTTGAGAGCAGGGGCTGTATCTTGTTCATCTTTTTGTCTCCATACTTAGCATAGCCCCAGGCTTTTTAAATACTCAAGATGTACTCATAATAATTAATTAGGAGCTCACAGTCTAGTCCAGAGAGAAAGAAACAAAAAATTACACCAATGTGTTCAGAGAGAAAGAAACAAAAAATTACCCCGATGTGTTCAGTGTTAAGTGCCCCAGAACAAAAAGGGGAAATGATTAACTATAGTAGAAAAGGTAATTTTTTTAATTGAGTCTTGAAGGGTGGAATCTTCCGGGAGATGTTGAAATCTGTGACTATCTAATATATGATGGCAAAGGAACAGTCCAAGAGTAGCTGTATTTTGTTCAGGGAAACCAAAGTGTTTGGGTTAAATTTCGTGACACCTTTGGTTAAGTTAATGAACTTCCTTGTACTTCATTTTCTTCATGTACAAAATAGAGGTAATTGTAGTGCCATCCTTATAGGATTATTTTAAGGATGAAACTAGAATAATACTTGTGGCTTTTTCACAGTAAGTGCTTGGTACATGGTAAATGCTCAGTAAAGGTAAGTTATTATTATTCTTGGACTTGAGCAGAGAGGAGGAGTGTGAGTTCTGGAGAGAACGTAGAAGACCAGAAAGAAGCACAGCAAGGCTGAGTGTGCAAAACAAGGACCTGGGTGGTTGCTGGCCATAGGCCTTTCATTACTTCAGGACAGCGTTTCTTAACTTTGGATCAGAGACCTTGACCTTGGGAGAAAATTGTGCATAGGTCCCATTCACGCGTTTTGTATTCATAGTTCTTCAACTGAATCCCCAAAAGTTATCTATGGGATTCAGAGGTTTGTGAATCTCAAGGTAAGAGCTCCAACTTCATGATCTAGATAGACCCCATGAGCTTCAAGTTACGTATTGTTCAGCACTTAAGCAATTGGTGAACACCGTAAAATAGAAGATGTGGAAAATTTTCAGCATCCTTGGGAGAATATGCCCACTGGGCATGGTTTAATGACATTTGACTGTAAACACGTTAGCATGTAAATTAAAATGTTTTGGGATAGGATAATAATTTAAGATGAATGTAGAAGTATCTGGGACACAACCTTTTGAAGCTCTGCAGACTGAAATTGTGGAAGTGAAGTGACTTCTCCAGTGTCACCTGGTTTGCCGGTGAGAAAGGACTAAGATCCTTATTTTCCCACTGTGAAATGCTGTGAAAGAACACGTGGTATATGAAGGACAGTGAGCCCATTTGTTAGGCTGCAGAAGAATTCCTATTAGAGAAAGAAGATAAGCTCCTGAAAGACTTAAAGGGGGCTGTTGGTGAGTTGCCGTGATGGCCAGGCAAAGAAATTTGGAGTCTGATCCTTAAGAAAAGAAACTGAAAAATCGCGTCTCTACTGCTGAAATAAAATGTGGATTTCAGGATTCGAGACTCATAGCTTGTCCTTTGTATTATACAGCAGCTGGAAACTGCATTTCTTTTTTTTTTTCCCATTTGGACTTCTCGCATGGTGGTATTCCCGACGGGAGGGCATCTGTGAACTTTTTAATGGGAGAAGTCGTAAAGCTGGGTTAGGGCTGTTCGTGCAAGGCTGCCTTCCGAGGCAGGTAAAATCTGACTCCCCTTTTGCTTTTCAGCTACAGACACAGCCATCGCTGCCACCACCAGCTGAGTGACTCGGAATCTAGGGGTTGCCAGTAATTGTGGGTTTAAGTCACAGAGGAAAAAGATAAGAGAAGAGCAAGGCTGGTTTTTCCACAATTAAATGTTGCCTCTCGGGCTTCTCTGACGGCAGGAATCCAAGAGGTCAGGAACCACCAGCCATATTATTTTTCTCCCTGGCTGCCTGCCTTCATTTGTATCCCCTCCTCATTCATGGGAATGAAGAAAAGGTGGGTTGGAAATAAAAAGCTTGTTCTAGCCTACTTTTTCCTTTACGAAACTTGTCAGAAACAAAGCTTTCCCGTGAAACAGATGGAATCCCTTCTGGTAGTTGGCTTTTCCTGCTGGCAGCACAAAGATATTTTTGGGGGGGTGGGGCTTGGGGGGGGAGAGAAACCATTATTGAAATATACTATTGTCCTTTTCCAGTTAGGACAGTGTTTTTCTCAAGTACTGCTCTGTACTCTGGTGTTTTTGTATTTGGTGTGGTTTAACTCATATATTAGTCAGACTGAAGTTTTTATCCCTTGTCACTAAGGTCATTACAAGTGCCCTGAGGGCAGGGATTGTTTTATTGTTCTTTGTTTTTGCCACAGTGCCTCAAGTGCAGAAGGCAGTTTGGTAGTTGGTGGTGTGTTAGGATTTCTACATTCATGGAATGTTGGAACTAGAAGGACCTTAGTGGATCCAAATTCAGTCATTAATGAGAGGATACATAAATGACTTACTCAAATTGTACAGCTAATGAGTGGCTTTACCTAGAACAAGAAACCGGTCTCCTACCTCCATGAATGTGTGACATAATGGCAAACAGCTGTGGAGCTGTGGAGTCAGGCACCCC
The DNA here is from genome assembly GCF_037043125.1 of Eumetopias jubatus. Lineage (NCBI taxonomy): Eukaryota > Metazoa > Chordata > Mammalia > Carnivora > Otariidae > Eumetopias > Eumetopias jubatus. The sequence continues at coordinate 51,285,238 of NW_028274810.1, forward strand.
TGGGTTCATATTTTGCCTTTCTCCCGCACTAGCAGTATGAGTGTGGGCCTCAATTTCCTCATGTTGAGACTGCAGCTGATCATCCGTATCAGGCTGGCATGGATGTATCTGAAAATGTCCACACATCTGAAAGTGTAGGCACTCACAAATAGGAGCTTTTAGAAATATCTTCCTTTTATTTCTTTTAAAAATACAATACCTTCTTTATAAGAAAACTCAACAGTTCTAGGATCTCTTCAATATCAGAAAAGATAGCCCAATTGCTTTTGGTGTGAATTCAGGAGAGAGAGAGCAGGTAATCCAGCTCTTAGGTGCAGCCTAGAATGGACTAGAAATGAAAATTGATCCCACCCCCAGGAAATAAGGGTCACCCCTCAGTGCAAAGGAGTTGGGTGGTTTGTTCAGCAGTTAGTAAAGGAGTGCCTACCGTGCTGGGCACAGAGCCTAGAGATTGGGGTAGTGAGGGGACAAGTCAGCAGGCTCCACTTATCTCAGAGGTGACAGGAACATAAATGAGTGTACATGATGTGATGAGAGAAGGGGAGGCCGGGGGCTGAGGGCCGAGCTATCTGGACTTCTTGTTTAGGGGCAAGTTTGTGGAGGCGGAGGGGGTGCCAATGACACCTAAAAGGAAAGAGAAGTTATTTCTTCTATTCTTTCTATTCAAAGGAGAGACTGAGGGAGATGGCAGGAGGGAATAGCAGGAAAAGCAGCCTGTTAGTGCAGGTGCCTTTTATTGAGGGAGGGGCAGTGGGGGGGTTCTGGGGCTCAGCCAAGGGTGGTTTTTGATTTTGCTTCTCTCTCTCTCTCTCTCTCTCTCTCTCTCTCGGACACATTGCCTCTCCCCCCATGCCCCCTTTGTGCTTTTACAAGTCTGTCCATCTCCTGGAAAGCTGGGTGGCAGCCCAGTGTGGTCCCATGGCTGTCTGGGGCTGGAGTCCAGGGAAGGCCCTTGCCAACTGATCAAGGGTAGGACCTGAGCTGCAAAGAGAGCCCCAAATCCTGAATTCCCCACAGAAGCCTCGCGAAACAAATCCTCTGTGTGGAGAACACTGGCCTGACTCCAGCAATAACCCAGCTGTTGAAACAGCTTAGTCGCCAGGGCGATGGAGGCCGTGCGGTGCGGGAATGCTGGGGTGCAGTGCTCCGACAGCAGCCCTGAGAGCCAGCGCCGCCGCAGAGACCCTGCTTCCCGCCCACAGGCATGCCCTTGTTTCTTTGAAGCCCAACCATAATCCCCTCCTGGGGGAGGCCAGCGTGAGGACAGAAACAAAAACACTTTAGGATCCCGGGCAGGAAAAGAAATGGCCACTCCTTTTAGACACCTGCTTTCTCCCTCTTAAGGTTCCTGGTTTATTTGCCGGGTAACTTTTTCTTTTTCCCTGCCCTGGGCTAGGCAGTGTGATTTAGATATGGTGGTGGTGGGGGCGCAGGGGAGATGCGCTCATTTATCTTATCTAGAAAATATAGTGACTTTCTTAGCTTGTGGGTGTCTGGGTGATGCATGAAGAAGTTAAGGGGGCAAGTCGCGGCCCTTCTGCCTGATCTTGGTTGGATTCCTTTAGCAGCTTCATCTGCCAGCGCTCTTGTCTGAAGGACTCTGGGCAGATCTGGGCAAAATACTTAGCTGATTTCATCAGGATTTGGGGAGGACTAATAAACTGCCACAGCATGACCCCATTCCTCTTCCAGTTCTTTGAAGAACTGACCTTTGTGTTTTCTCTTTATCCTGGACTACTTCTGCACTGTTTGTTTTGGAAGTTGTTAAGTTAAATTAGCCATCCCTTTCCTTTCCTGGTTACTGTATGAGAATGCAGCTGTCAGTCTGTGAACTCTGCCATCATCTATTTTTAGATTCAGTGTGAATGAAGCTCTCTTCTCTAATTGCTTTCAGAGAGAAGGGGGAGGGAGAGGGAGAGAGGAGGCAGGTAGATTTTTGTAACCATCAAATCAGCTAATCTGAATGCTCTGTGCATTGATGGAGTCCTGGGGAGAAAGCAAAGAAGCCCACTGTGTGTTTTTTCCCCTTGGCTGTCAAGTTTGTTTTCTCTCCACATTTCTGTTGATTATGGTCAAATGCGAAAGAGCTGTTGCCATATTTGCTTCCCTGTGTTTTAACACTTGCCAGTTTGGATGGTTCTGATTTCTCCAGCTTTGTTAGGCAAAGATTGGTTCATTGTTGAGTCTCAAATTACTTGGAAAACAGGGAGGGTCCTTCTGGTGATAGTTCCTAGGAGAGTAAGTAATCCAAAGCATGCTGAGCACTGTGGAAGTGCAGTGGGCCTCAGTGATCTCTAGATTTCTCTACCCTACTTCCCCTACCAAATTCCAGTCTGCCTTTCACACAGCTGCCAGATCCCTGTGTTTAAACATCTCTCTAAACAAAATGCTAACAGCGTTCAGAGCAAGCTTGTTCCCTTTGTCATCACACCCTTCTGCTCTCCAGCCTTGCCTGTTCTCCATGCCTTCTTCCCATTTTCCGCCATATTGAATTAGTTGATTTCTCCATTTCCCTGACTACAGGACACTCTTTATGCTTCTGTGACTGTATACATGCAGCTCCCTCTGCCTGCAATTCTTTCTCTTCATTACCTAATGAACTCTTACTCATCCTGTGAGTCACAGTTAAATATCACCTCTTATGGATGAGGTGACCCAAAAGATCATGTATTCTGTGCTAAATTCTTTGACCCCCTAGCCGGCACTCTTGGCATTTTTCTGCTGACTGTATACTTTATATGTACTCGAATGTAGTACCAACCACATGTGATTATACTTATTTGTGTTTATGCCTGCCTTCCCTACTTTATGTGAACAATTAAGGGCAAACTTCGCCTTGTATGTTTTTGTTATCCCCCACTATCGATGGAAACGAGGAGGTGCTTAAAAATATTTGGTGGATGAAAGAAGGATTTGGACTGGATGGACCGTAAGCATCAGAGGTTTCAGAGGTATATTGATTCTGTCTTGGCAACACCATCTCTTCTGGGTTCCTAGTTCCTCTTAGGCTTCCCTTTCAACCTGGCAAAGGAGGCTTGAGTACATTACCAAAGATATGACATGTCATACTTCAATGAATGCTGTACAATTTTTCTCCTCCTGCAAGTAGTCTCATCCATTCTCTTATCCCTACAGACTTGGAACAGGCATGATATATACCTCAAAGGCCAACCTTTTTATTGCTTTGCTTAATCCTTAAACTGAGAATTCTGATTTCTAGCCCCTGAGGTTACATCTTGTTTCCTCCTTTGCTCCGACAAGCCCTCTCAAGCAGAATATTAGTGCAACCCCATATTATAATTTAGATAGAGAGGGGGAAAGGAGACAGGACCTCCCTCAGGATCACTTCCCTTAAAAGCTTCCCTTCTATCTAATCCTGGGGAGCAGGCGCATTGTTCCCTGATGAGACCATTGGGCCAAATTTGAGGAACGTCGTCTTTCTGAGGGATGTATGTGTGTGTATGTGTGCACGTGTGTGGGGGTAGGGGAAGGAGAGCAGGCACTGGGCAAAGAATGAATGCCACCTGAACAGAGCAAAGTATGGACCACACACGTGGGATATAGAAGCCGTGGAGTAACAGAAGAAATTTGGGGTCATGGAAGTATTTGGAGAAAGAAGGATGATGTTAATTTGGCAGATACTTCATGAATATCCATCATGTAAAGACATGGGTGATAATAGTTGTGAGTGAGACAGAGGCAGTCCCTGGCTTTCGGGAACCTCTCAGTCTAAGTGGGAGGTAGGTAGGGAGAGAAATTCTGAGGTAGTTGCACCATTGTAAGATAAGTGTTACAGAGCTGGATGCATAGGGTACTGTGGAATTAAGAGAAGGGGCACTTCATCAAGTTCTAGTGAATGAGGGAAGTTGGGAGTGAATTTGGGGAATTCTAGAAGACGAACAGGAGTCTGGTATGAGTGGAGCTGCGGAGTACCGTCTACAGCACGGAGGAAAAGGAACCTTCTGGTAATTCATCCTCTCAAAGGGGAGACCTTTTTAAAATTTGGGGTGCTAGCAGGCACCTTGAGGGCAACCAGGGTAGGTAACCTTGAGTAGCAGCCTTAAAATAGCAGTCAGCATTTGCTGTTTACTGTATGCCAGGGCTGTGCTGAGCGATTCCCACTTGATCTCATTTAATCCTCGTAACCATAGGGGATGGGCATTAGCCTCATCCTCATCTATAGATCAAAAAGTTCAGTGACTTGCCCATCACTGCGCAGGCACCGAGTGGCCAAGGTGAGCTACGATTCCAGGCTGTGTCTCTCTCCAGCCTGAGCTCTCACCCATATTCCAAGGCTGGAGGTGGAGTGGTGAGCTACACTCAAGGTTACCTGCCACCCAGGTGGCAGGAATAGGGGGGGATCTCCTAAGATAATGAACCTAGGATGCCAACCAGGGCCCAGATATTAGCCTTTTTTGCCATTTAAGGAGTTTCAACTTTTAAACCTTTTAAGGAGGACCCTGTAAAGGCATTGAAAGTATTTTAGAAATCATTTCCCTGGCTACAGTGTGAAGAACAGACAGGAATGGGGCATTGATTGAGTTATTTAAGGCCTGAGATGATGGTGGCCTTGAGCAAGAGGAGCGACAGTGAGGGGAGAGAGGGCAATATGTCTGCAAGACTTGATGAGCAGAGAGTTTACCAACTTTGGTGGTTTGGCTTTCTGAACCATGGAAGTAGAGACATCCCATGGGGAGTGAGTGTGCAGATTTGAAACCCGGGAGAGAAATCTGAACTTGAGAAGGGGACTGGTATCCCAGCGGCAGATGAGACCTCTCAGGGCAAACATAGAGAGTGAGGAGGGAACTACTCTACGACCTTGTGAACACCAACGGATGTAGTTTTTCTATAGCCTGTGGTACTTCAGATCCATCTGTTTACAAAACAGTTGATATCCCCAGCTACTTTTCCAAATGTACAGCCTTTAAAAGCAGTACAATAGGGTACCATAGGGATAAGCGGATGTTTTCCAAGAAGATGTCACTTTGCAAAGGGCCCAGTGTGAGGAACGTTTCCCCCATTGCATATCTCAGACTGCTTACTTCAACTAGGAGATGGTGCTCCACAATATAGCAAGGGATCATTTTGACGATGCTTAGAAAAATGTCTTCTTAGACGTGGAAAATATTTTTCCCAAATGCAAACGCTTGACATGATGGAGACAAAGGAGAGCGGTAATGTGAACTCAACTGTTAGGCTGGTTTGCGAAATAATTGTACTCATTCATCTTTATAACTGCACACCCAGGCCTGTAGGGCATCTTAAGAAAACAGCCAGGGCCAAATTTATAATTAGCTGAGTCCATTTTTGCCAGGCCTAACCATGGATGTAGGACAGGGTTGGTTTTGTTATTTCCTTAATTGAAAGCGTCAAGAAAATACAAGCCAGGTCAGAGAGGTTTTGATTGGGGTAGGAACGCTGGCATAAATAACCCCAGATTATATGTCTGCTGGAGGCTGGGAGGAGGCTCGTCTGTGCGGCCTCCTTCTGAGGTTACCCAAACAATCCTTGGTGACTAGCAGCTCCCCGATGGAATGTGGGAATGCCTGTGAGCGTTTTGAAATTTCTTTAGTTTTTTCCCAGGGCAAGGGCCTAGGAAAACCAAGGTTTCTCAGGGAACCTAAAAGCTTCGGACAACCATAAAATAATTCTTTATTTCCTCTTCATGCAGCTTGCCCTCCCTTTTCTCCCCTTTGTTTCCAGTTTATAGGTCAACCCAACCATCCTGAACCTGGATGGAAGGGAAACTAGTAGTTTAAGTGCTTGTGTACCAAATGGTCCTGTCAACAGCCTTGGGAAGAAGGTCCCACTCTTTCCATCTTGCATACATGGAAACTGAGACTTATTCAAGGTCACTCATCCAGCAAGTCGTGAAGATAGAACTGCAAAACAGATCTCTTTGGCTGGCAAACTCTGTACTATCTTGGCCGGCAAATGCCAGTTTCAAAAAGTCTTAAGTGAGAAGCATCCGATCGCTTCCCCAGTGAAGCCTCATCTTCCATTGCTTCACCCCACCGGCGTCCATTCTTAACATTAAGCAGCTGCCCTCGATTTCTTGGGGTGCTCAGATTCTTCCTTTTTTTCTCCCCAACCATTTCTGGCTTATGCAGGGGACTTGCTCTCCTCTCTGGCTTTCTACTTGTCTTTGGAAACTGATTTGATTGGCAAATGCTTTTCTTATGCAGGACAGGGCAGTTTAACTGAGAAGTTTCTGTGGGATTCCAAAGGATATGATTGGTCGGTGCTTCCCAATACGGAAAGGCACAGATCTTCCCACCTGTAATGATACTCAACAGCAGTCTGAGTCTGCACCTAGAGAACCCTGAAGTGCAGATTTCTCATGTCAGAGCACCACCTCTGTAACAGGATGGAAGTAGTCAGTGTAAAGAACCACAGTATCTTTCCGCATCTCCTTTCGCAGGATTCTAAATGCATTTTCCACCCAACCAAAATGTGTCTCCAAAGTCATTTGAGAAATGTGAAGCTTGGACAGCCCACAGGATAGTAAAGCTGCTGGTTTGGGATAGGTGTAGAAAACTGTGTGTTCCAAATCTATAAATGCCCTATATTGATACCTTACCACTTTACCCCATGGAACTGGTAAAACAAGGGCACTTGGCCTTCCTGCCATTCTCCCAGGTAGTGCAAATTGGGTTTTTCACTTTCATTATCTCTGGGGGTAGTGGGGGGGAGGGCAGTATTGCCTACGCAGTATCCCGGGAGTCATGAAACCGGTGTTTTATTACATGCAACATAGTCATTAAAGCTGAACTTTATTTCCGAGTCCATTGGAGGCAGAAGGGAAAATGATTCAGGTGGCTGACTTCACAGCTTTGCTGGGTTCCTCTGCCCAATGCTTTCCTGTTTCTGAGTTTTGTGTTCCAGGTCTGGATAGGGATTCAGAGTGGGAAGTTCCATGTTCTTGAAACCTGGTATTTATTTGGAATTAAAGGTAGGCATAAGACTTTCACTTCCCCTAATAAAATGATAAAAACAGTAGCTAGTCCTTCATGCTTTCTGCAGTGTTCTAAGCAGTTTTTCATGTGGTAACTAACTTAATGGTCACAGAATCCTAGGAGGCAAGTCCTATTCCAACAGGGTAAGGAGCCTGAGCATCCATCCCCAGCGAGGGGTCGGGGGGTTGGCGGTGCAGTGATATCACAAAGTCCAGTGAGGGAAGGCGAGAGAGGGTCACTTGAACCTGCCATTCTCCCTGTGGTTTCTGTTTTTTAAGTACACCATGAAAGACAGTAAAAAGGCATAGGACTACAGTTCATGAAGCTCTAGAAGTTTGATTCTGATGTTTCTAGAGGTGGGGCTTTCCGAGTCTTGACTTCTCTACCTCAGGAAGGATGACACCTGCCCCAGACTGCACAGGAAGTAAGTGATGTGTGCGGATTAGGTGGAACATGGGATACAGTTCGTGAACAATAATAGAAAGCTTTAGGAAGAACTTTACTTGATGGTGAAATGGAAAGAGAAGAATGGTGATGTGGAGGCTGTATGAAGTGTCCCCTTCACAGTATGACTCAAGTCACCTGATACTTTAGTAGATGAACTGCACAGAGAGTTTGTTTCATTTCGTTTTAGCCTAGTTTTTGTTTTTAGTGAATTAATTACTGACATTTAGAAATTGAGAGAGGTTTAAAACAATCCGCATTTCTGTCTTCTCTTGACAAGAGCAGAAGGTCTGGTGAGACTGCCCAGTTCTGCCTCATGGTGGCTGTGGTGTGACATTATGCCACGTCATACTTCTCCAGTTTTCTGAAATGGCGCTGTGTAGATTTCAGCAGCCCTTTACCTCAAAGCTTAGGAGAGAATTCCAGACACACTACAAGCCACGCGCATGGCCTGGGAGGAGCGCCACATATTTCTCTCCTGCAGGAAGCTGCGAAGGGTGTTGGGTTAGAGTTGAGTGGCCTGTTGCACACTGTGCTTGATTCAGTGTGGGGCCTGAGCCTGAGATCGAGAGTTGCATGCTCTACCTTCTGAGCCAGCTAGCTGCCCCCTGTTAAGTTTCTTTTGAAAGTCTGCTGTTTTCTACCAACAAAGGTAGTAGAGAGGAGTGGGGTTCTGGGGTGATGCAGACCCAGGTTTAAGTCCCAGCCCTGCCATTTACTAACCTCTTCCCCACTGGATGGGTGTGAGGCCTGAAGGACTGGGTATCTGCACAGAGCATACATATTCATTTTTTGTGATTAGTTTGATGGGCTGTTTTCATCACAAGGTAGCCAGTCTTCTTTGAGCAATGTAAAAAAGATGATTGTCTTTTAAGGCAATTTCAAAATAGTTGTCTCCCTCCTGTTACCAACAACAATATGACCTCAGGCGAATTACTTAATATCTGAGGACCTCAGCTCACTCACTAATCAAAAGGAAATATCTGTGCCCACTTCATAGAATTTGTTGGGAACATTAAGTGAGGTAATTTAAATGAAAGCACGGAAGTCATAGGGGCTAAATACAGAGTAATCATACATGAAAGCAGTGTTTAAAATTCATTTGCTTTTAATGGCATATTTTAAAACAGTTTTTCCTTTAGGGATTCCCAACAGATGGGAATAACTCTTAAAGCTGGGTGCAGGCCAGGAGGTGAGTCTGCCTGGCCTTCCCTCTCTCTGAGGCACCTGTTCTGAATGAGGCTCATCCCTAATGTTTGTGGGGCCCAGGGCAAGAGTGCCTATGAAAGCATAGCTGTCATATGTCTAGATACTTAAAAGTGATAAATTGGGCCAACAAAAATGTTAAGCCAAGTTAGTTCTATTATTTGATTGTAACAAATTTACCTTCATAATGAAGTGGAAAGCCAGGTTTGAATTTAGGATTCTTGGACCCCTTGGAATTCTGAGCCAAAATGGGACTGACCAAGGAGTGTGGGCCCCTGAACACCTTTGCTGTCTACCCCTGGCTCCATCCCCTACAAAAAGGAGCTTTGAGTGCTATGTTGTGGACACCCCAACCTCTGTGCTCAATATCTGGCTATATCATACTAACAGTAGCCTTTCACCACTTCTGAGCCCAGGAGTGCATGAGTGGTTGTGCAGTTGACGTTGGGAGGCCAGATCTGGGGAAGACCCTCGGCCCTTCAAGGCCATGGAAAATAGGTCTGAGTTCTTGGAGCATATTCTAAAAGTAGGGGTAAGGGTTAGGCTCTGGTTGGCCATGTCCCTTGCACTTGAGGGTTTCTCTTCCCGTGAGGAAGGTAGCTGGAAGAGGGCCAGACAGCAGAGTCCTTTAAAATGTGGACCCCAGATTAAGGGCCCTTCCTGCCGATGTCCAGGGTCAGTGCTGCTCTGAATTCTGGGGCTCCAAGGACTGATAACTTCTTTTACAGCTTTTCAGATTTGTACTCTTGAGGCCTGTGGTTCTGGAAGTGTTCTTTCCACATAGCTGGAGGTCCCAATTTCTAATGCCAGTGTTAGAAATGAAAAGGATGTAGCTTGGTGCCTAATATTAGAGCTTCGGCTGGTTCATTCTGTTGACCACTGAGGCTGTCAAGTGAGGAGCAGCTCTAGTCAGCTTGGGCCCCAACCAAGAGGACATACAAACTCAAAGCCTTGCTTCTGTGGAGCTGAGTGTCCCACAGTTTCTTATGTGTACACTCGTCTTTTCCTTGTTTTCAGCCCTGAATCTCTGCACTGCCTGGTGTCAAGTCCAGAGTCTCCCCTCAAACTGTGCAGAGGTGGGAAGAGATAGAAGAGCCAGAGGTCCAATGACTTTTGTGTACAGACTTCAACCCAGTTACCCTGTTATCAGCACCATGCCTCACTGGCGTTTTCTGCATTCTGTAACATGGGTGTTTTCAGATTTTGAGTGCCTTGGATGTCTGTTGGACATAATGGTTCACTTTTCCAGAATGTCTGTTCTGTAGCAATTTAGGCTGTGCCCCTTTCTGTGGCTGTCAGGAAGCCCTACCTCATCTATTTTTCATTTCTAAAAAAAATTGTTGCATTCTCTGGTCTGCTCATGTCATTACCATTTTTTCCCCTTGTGATTTAATGTCCTTTGTTTTTCTTTACTGTTGTTTCTGTGGTATTTCAGGAGGGAGAGGAGGAAAAGAGGAATGGCCAGTTCACTGTGTGTGAGGATTTAAATAGTACCAATAAATAGCGGGGCTCCGATGTTCATTGAGGGTTTCGTCTAAATCCAAGTGGCCTCAAGTTCCTCCTTTCTTGCATTCTTTCTTTCTCTTTCTGGATTTCAGACAACTTGGGGTTCACATTGTCAAACTGGCTTCAGGTCACACTGGGCCAGTGGATAGAAAGCCCTACTTTTCCAGACAGCAGTTATTAACTATTGCCCATGTGACCTGTTATGTGCTCAGGTTCCAGAGCTTAGAATTGAGCCCCATCTCCTAACCCCAGTGAGAGCTGGCTCTGCAGTCATTTTGGAAATGTGATCTGTGCTTTTTTTTTGCCCCATTAAGACTCTTCTGTTCTTGAACTTGCTCGGCACAGTATAAAACAGACAAAATGGATAGATGTGATTTTCATTAATCTAATCTTAATGACTTCTGTGGTGAGTTAAACCCACTTATGGTCCTTACTGATATGGAAATACATGTGAATATTCATTTGCACAATTACATGTTCATTATTAGATCCTTATCTGTGTATGTCTTTTTTTTTAAAGATTTTATTTATTTATTTGACAGAGAGAGACACAGCGAGAGAGGGAACACAAGCAGGGGGAGTGGGAGAGGGAGAAGCGGGCTTCCCATGGAGCAGGGAGCCCGGTGTAGGGCTCGATCCCACGACCCTGGGATCATGACCTAGCCGAAGGCAGATGCTTAATGGCTGAGCCACCCAGGCGCCCCTGTGTATAAATCTTTAACTTTGGAAAAACCCTTCATCTTTTACATTAACTTTCCCCAGAATTTGCAGATGGGTCTTGAGTTTTTGAGAAGTAACAGATCCCATATTTGGGGAGGAATTTTAAGAAGGATGCCTTGAGACTAGAGTATGTTCAGAAGACAGGTAGTTAAATCATGTCTCTGAGGGGTGGTTGGAAAATTGTTATCAGAGAGGAAAGAAGACACAGGCAGATGAAGTATGGGTTTCAGGTACGTAAGGCACTTTTGTGGAAAAAGGATCTCACATTCCATGGGACTCTTATGGGCAGACCTAGGACCAGTGTTGCAAGTCTCAGGAAGGTAAGTGCTGACCATGAGTCACAGTCTGACCATCTGAGCTGCTTCAGAGACAGTGAGACCCCTGTCTCTGGAGGAGTTTAAGTGGAAGCTCTTTGACTCCTTGCAGAGTGGTAATGGAAGGGACTGAGCATCGAACTTCGACATTCACCCTATGACTTCTTAAGTTCTCAGATTTGGAGACTTGGATTTGGAGTTTCTTAGGAACTAATATGTTTCTTTTGTTGGTTTCCATGGCAGAGCCTATGAGAATTTTTGAGCTGTTATCAAAATACATTCCCAGTTGCCATTTTGGAATTGTGCATCCTGTCTCTTGCAGGAGAAAATGCAGAAGTTTCCATGGATGTTTCCCTGGCTTACCGTGATGATATGTTTGCTGAATGGACTGAAATGGCCCATGAGCGAGTGCCCCGGAAACTCAAATGTACCTTCACATCCCCCAAGGTAGGATGCCTTGATGTCTAAGTTGATAGGGTTTTTATTTGGGTTCCAGGTACGTGAGATTTACTTTACAGTTCATAGATACATTTCTTATTCTCAGTATGCATGACCCACAAAGGTTAGTCATCATCCTTTGTCTTAATAGAGAAAAGGGCAATGCAGAGATTTTATGTCCCTGCACAGGAAGGAAGAACGTCTGTTTGAAGTGATGTAGATGTTTCTCGGAAATACCTCCATAAAAATAAACTCTTCGTTCTCTGCTTAAGCGCTGAGAGTGTCTGAACAACGTCGCTAAGTTATTTTGAGGTGTGAGAATCTGTTCATATTGGATCAATGCTTGTATCTGCTTCTCTGTTTCTTAGGCATCTCTTTGTTGCCAGAGTTAATGTGCAGGTACAAAGACTAAAGATCCCAGTGAACACCACACACAAAAAGAGGCCCTGAGGGAGGAAATCTAATTTCATTTGAGACCTGGGTCTTCCAGCCCATTTTTAAGGCTCTCCCTTCTCTGGTTCTTCCAGAAAGACTCATTCAGCTGCCCATGGGAGGGAGGTTACTCTCCTGCATTGAAAATAGGGAGATGTTTTCTTTTTGGCAATTTTATGATTCCTCATAAATGAAAATGCAAAGATGGACTCAGTGGCCCTCAGAGCATAGTAAGATTCGATGGTATAAGGACCGGGTCACAATTAGCCAGGGGCCCTTTTCAGGCAAGTGTTGTCCTCGCACACATGCCTTCCCGAGATGCTGACTCCCCTACCTTACTTAGCCCCCAGTTGTGAAAGTTTCTGTGAAGATGAAATGGAGCCATAGTTACTGTTACTCATGCTTACCCACCTCCATGTGTTGACATGGAGCGCCCTCAGAGAGGTGATCTCTGATGTCCCTTCAGGTACAGAAATGGTCTCATTTTTTGTGTGTGAAGTACACTGAAGCACATTCTTGATTATGCCATTTGTCACTTGGTATTGTCAGGTCAGTTCCTTTTAAAGGATTTGGACAGCTTTGTAGTACCTGCTGCATTGATCAGTTTAGTTCCTCTTCTTGCATTGGCGTTTCCTGGCCTCACTTTTCCCTCTCACTGCAAAGTTGGGGTTCCCTGTGGAATGGTAGGTGTGGCACATTGAAGCTACTGAGTACCGTGCCCCAGCTTTCCATCCTACCCCGAAGAGGAGTAAGATGGGGAGGGGCAGGTTCACAGTGTTAACATTAGGTAAAAGTGTGGATTTGGAGCAAAACACACTTGGCTCCAATTCTAGGCTGTATCACTTACTTATTATATGACCTTTGGCAAATGTAGTTAATCTGTCCCAGCTTCATTTGCCTATCTGCAAAATGGAATAATAATACCTGCCTTGGGATTCTTTATAAGGATTGGATGAGATAATGAACATCAGCAGGGTGACTTTATTATTCAGTACCCACTCCGGGATATGTTTGAGAATGAAAGGGGATGTTAACCAGGTGGGCCACTAGGACTCTTGTGGGCAAGCCATACACCCTATACATAGGACCTGCTGGGGCACCTGGTATTTATTAACTCTCCCTTCCCCAGTTTCCTAGGGGAAAGTGTGGTCTAAGGACCAACAGCACTGGCATCACCTGGGAGCTTGTAGGAAATGCAAATCTCCAGGTCACACCCAAAACCTTCTGAATCAAGATCTCAAGGCAGAGGACCAAGGAATCTGTGTTTTAATAGGATTTCAGCTCCTTAATTCAATAAAATTTAAAGATTTATTTATTTATTTTAGAGAGAGAGAGTGTGTGCCAGCACGTGCACTCGAGCTGGGGGAGGGGCAGAGGGAGAGAGAATCTCAAGCCGACTTCCTACTGAGCACGGAGCCGGATGCAGGCTCCATCTCACAACCCTGAGATCACGACTTGAGCTGAAATCAAGAGTCAGACCCTCAACTGACTGAGCCACCCAGGTGCCCCAAGTTCGATAAAATTTAAAAGTCATTGCCTTAGATCCTCCGCTGGCTGCCAATTATAGCACCATCCCCCAAAAAAGTCATCTGGAATTGTTTGGGGTAGGTGCTTGGGGGGTAATCTGCAGGGGAAAATGAATGGTGGAGAGAAACTGGAGGGAGCAGGAGAGGAATATCTGATGTTTTCAGATCTTTGCATGCAATGGGGGAAATTAATTAAAACCTTTCTAGCTGTCACTGCAAGTTGATGCATCTTTGAGAAGTGAGACTGGTTGGATATCTAAGTTAAAGGATATAAAGACTTGGGATATGGAATTTCATCCTCGGAAAAGGGAAAAGTCATTTCTCACCTTATGCACTTGGAGGGCTTTGAGAAGCAGAGTGAGGGGGAGGTCATTAAGAAGTCTGCAACTGCTTCTTAATGATGGCTGCTTAATTATCTTTAGGATGTGTTGATCCCTTTCAAGAAAGATATTAAACCTTGAAAAGTGTGAAGGAAATGAATCATCAAATCTCTGCTTTTTGATTGCAGTGAAATTTAGTCTTGAGTCTGAAGATTAAATGAGAAATTGCTTTAAAGCTTTTTAGTCCCTGGTGGATTGTGAAGTCGGGGGTGGGGGGGGAGGGGGAGTCAAGTTGCCACCTGCTGTAATTTGTCCTAATTAGCCAGTCTCATGCTGGAGTTGGGGGAGGGCTGAGGGGGATGGGGGAAAGGAAAGAGGGGGGGAGTGTCTTTCTTCCTAAGTGCCCTAAATACTGGCAGAACCGTCTTGCATAAGGAAGAGTTCCCAACGGGATACAGTGAATTTGTCTCCAAGACGGGTAGACCAGGCCATGATCCCAGAATCTGATGTGTCTAATTTGTTCAACTTTGGTAAATTTGTCTCATGGAGTGGTAGTGTTACCCTCTCTGTTAGTACAGGGAAGTAGAGGACACCCAGAGAACCATGATGGGGAATTAGAACGAACCGCAGAGATCTTGTTTTGCTTAGAAGTCGAGTGAGGCTGAATGAGGTGGATGATGTTCCCCCCAGCAGGGGGCCAGATCTGGGCTAGATTCTAAGTCTCCTGGCATGGAGTCTGGTGCCTTCCTTACCACAGCACCGTGCCTGCAATTAGGCATGTCTGAGGCAACATCACTCTTTTCTCCCTGCTGTACTCGAGGGTCCTCTTCCCCATCAGAGTTGGAGGCTGGACGTGGAAGACCCATATCCTCAACCCAATACTCCTACTACTTTGGGACCTTGGGTGAGAAACACAATCAAGTCAGTGACATTAGACTAAGTAAGTTTTATTCCCTTCCCTCCCAAAATCTCAATTTGTAGAAATAAAACAAGACCCTCAATGGAAACATATCAGAAAATCTTTTTCATGCTGTTACCACAGAGGGTAATCCGCTTCCTCAATGCAGCTTAATCTGAAGCCAAATTAGAGACTCCAATGTATTGTCAGTAGTTCCTGTAAAGCCCCAGTACTCATCCTGATTTGTAAGTGTAAAAGAAAGGAGCAGAGGGGAGAGAAAGAATCTGTAGAGGAAGACTCATGCAGTCCGCAGCTGAAGTTTGGGAAAGAAGTAGGAAGCTTTCTCCACAAGAATTTTTTTTTTTTTTTTTTTTTTTTTTTGACAGAGAGAGACATAGCGAGAGAGGGAACACAAGCAGGGGGAGTGGGAGAGGGAGAAGCAGGCTTCCCGCGGAGCAGGGAGCCCGATGTGGGGCTCGATCTCAGGACCGTGGGATCATGACCTGAGCCGAAGGCAGACGCTTAACGACTGAGCCACCCACGCGCCCCTCTACACGAGAATTTTTAAAATCTCTTAAGCCAAGTGTAGTCAACTAATAGTTCTGAAAGAGCCCCTCAAACCTTAGAAGATGAAAAACCATCATGATTGATTAGTAATGTTTGCTGTGAGTGAGGAAGGGAAGAATGGAAGTGTAAAATCCAGATATTAGCCTGCTCTACCTTTACTTTTGTCTCTGTCTCTATACAAAATTCTGTTTATTGCACTCTTAAGTTCTGACTGTCCAATAAAGAACTCCCCAAGATCACAAAAGGGTCAGTCAGAGACCCTTCATACACAGGTGCAGACTCCTTGTTATCTTCCTTCCGATTTCTCCACTGGACTTTTTACTCTGAAGATATAAAAAAATTTATGTTGGTCCTGAGAATATAGGCTTAGGAAGAGCAAATTAGGTCTTCCCTTCCTTGATCAAGAGGTGTACACCCAGCAAATAGTGAAGCTGACATATAAACCCTACATTGATGGCAGACACTCATCTCTTTTATAGGAAAAAGTCCCTGGCTGCTAAAGCTCATGCCTCTTTGTGCCCATATTTACTCCCCTACCCTGACGTCTTGGCAGGAACACATAGCCAGGAGTCCTGGTGAGGCAGAGCAGAATTCAGTTTTTAAAAGCAACCTGTACCCCCTACTCTTTAATCTCCCACAACCATGCTCGGGGCAGTAGCTCTTCAAACCGTGGCAAGAAGTCCAAGAGGTGTTCTAGATGTTGGGCTAAATTTGGTTTAAGTACAATTTCTGCTCCCTTCTGCCATCTTACCTCTTGGGCAGTTACGAAGAAAATCCCAAGTGGGCATCTCTAATAAACTAATCTCACATTACCTTTTATCTCTTCTATCTTCCCCAAATTCTAAGTGGTCCTTGATATCTTTTTCTGTTAAATCAGTAAAAAGAAGATATTTTCACCTTTTTGTACCTTCCTTCAGGCCAAAACCATGAAAATAACTAGCCATCATTTAAGAGTGTGATGAACATTAAAGGGCTTCCTCCTGAACATTCAGAAGTTGGCCGGTCTGTATAGCCTTGGAGGGCTCCAGGGATGTGCTGCAAATAAAAAGCCCTTGTAGTCCTGGGAGACCAGCTTAGTCTCATGTGAGGCTTAGTGAGGACTGAAGAATTGAGCAAGTGTTAAGGGATATATGAGATTTCTGTTTTTTATCTAGAATTTCTGGTTCTTGGGGCGCCTGGGTGGCTCAGTAGGTTGAGCGTCTGCCTTCAGCTCAGGTCATGGTCCCAGGGTCCTGGGATCGAGCTCCACATTGGGCTCCCTGCTCAGTGGGGAGCCTGCTTCCCCCTCTCCCTCTGCTGTTCCCCCTGCTTGTGCTCTTTCTCTATGTCAAATAAATAAATCTTAAAAAAATAAAATTTCTGGTTCTACCTCACATGTGGCTAGGTTTTTTTTGGGTGGGGGCAGTGAGGAGCAGCCAATGGACGTCATGCCTCCAGTGCACCCTGTTATCTGTAGCCCTAAGGTATCCCTTTAAGCATTAGCTTTTTAGCACTGGTGATATGAGGCAAGGGTGAGACAGTTCAGACATAGTCTATTGGAAATAGTGATTCTGCCTCAAACTTCTGCTCTTCTTCCAGACCCCAGAGTATGAGGGCCGTTACTATGAATGCGATGTCCTTCCTTTCATGGAAATCGGGTCTGTAGCTCATAAGTACTACCTTCTGAACATCCGGCTGCCTGTGAATGAAAAGAAGAAAATCAACGTTGGGATTGGGGAAATAAAGGATATTCAGTTGGTGGTAAGTGAATCTAATGGATCCAGGCAGCATGGGACAGTAGAACACGGGCTCAGAACACTGGTCTGTGGGCATGTGTATTGTCAGGGAACTCCCTCTCACTCTGGGTGTTTCTGTGTGTCAGTTACTTAACCTGAGAAATAGAAATAACATGCCCATGATGGCTGACAGCTTAAATGGAAAGTAATGCAATTATTATACCCATTTAAGATTTTATTATAATGGTCATGATTGCATAAATAACACCAAGATAAAAGTAATTTTTTTTTTTTACATGTCTCACCTTGCAAGCACAAATGTTAAAGGGAGTAGTGGTGTTTTAGGTTCTTTCCATTTGATTTGTTTAATAGGCAAAAATTAGAACATGGAGCAAGAGGTTGGTTTTTTTTTATCTTTAAAAAGTCACATATGAAGTACAAATTTATTGTAGAAAATTAGGAAGCACAAGTAAACATATAGAACATAAAAATGACCTGTAATATTTAGAGAAACAATCATTGTTGAGGTTTTGATATATCTCCTTACATATTTTTTCTATATAGATACATACATCCTTTCCAAAAAAAAGATCCTACTCAACTGCCTTCTTCCTTACCTTTTTCATTTAATAGTATATTGTGACTATAATATAAATATACTTTGCAGTGCTGCTTAGCATTCCACTATATAGATTTACCTTAACACATTTTACCAATCCCAACATTTTTAGCACCTTAAAATATCTCAATTTTTCAATAAAAAACCTTAGAGAAAAACCTTTGATCATGTTCTTAATGATTCCTGTTTATAGAGTGGGTCCATTTTTTTTGGCCTTTTATCTAGATTTCTACAGTGCCTGAGGAGGGGCTAGGGAGAACACGAAGAGAGTATATGCTATGAGTGTTAAAGCTCTTGATCTTGAAAGTTCAGCAGAAAAGATCTGCTTTCACCTCTCCTGAAAATGCATTTGCTGATAGAAAATAACACTAAGATCTATTCACCTTCAAAATTATGATTGGTCTCTATCTAGGGAATCCATCAAAATGGAGGCTTCACCAAGGTGTGGTTTGCCATGAAGACCTTCCTTACACCCAGCATCTTCATCATTATGGTGTGGTATTGGAGGAGGATCACTATGATGTCCCGACCCCCAGTGCTTCTAGAAAAGTAAGAGCTGATTTCAGAGCACTCAAGGAGCACTGGCATCACAGATCTGCCTGCCATGGTCCTGGTTTTGCTGGGGTCTAGTTCAAGTGGTCAGTGTGTTACTTGGGCTGGTGATTGGACCATGAATCATCCTGGACTCTTTTTTTCTCCTTCAGCTTTCACATGCAAATTATTATTAAATCCTAGGGATTAAACCTCTCTCACATTTCTGGCTCTCTGTTCTGTCTTTGCTCTTCATTCCCATAGTCTGGGTCAAATACTTCTTTCTGTCACAGTGAACAAACTGCCTTGCTCCCAAGCCCAACCCTCTCACCTCCAGAAGGACAATACTATCATAGATACATCCCCTTTCTGTCCCACATTACTGACTTTTTCTTTCTGCTGGATTATTCTCATTAATATACAAACACACTGTACCATTTCTCATTCTTGGACAAAACTCTTACTTTTCCTACTTCCCCCTGAAACCATCCCACCATTTTTCTACTCCTCTTTACAACAAACCTCCTCAAAAACCTTATCTATATATCTTCTCCACCTGTTCTTTCTTGAGCCCATCCCACCCCTCATTAAAACTGCTCTTGGGGCACCTGGGTGGCTCAGTCGTTGAGCATCTGCCTTCGGCTCAGGTCATGATCCCAGGGTTCTGAGATCGAGCTCCGCATCGGGCTCCCTGCTCAGCAGGCAGCCTGCTTCTCCCTCTCCCACTCCCCCTGCTTGTGTTCCCTCTCTCGCTATCTCTCTGTCTGTCAAATAAGTAAATAAAATCTTCAAAAAAAAAAACAAAAACAAAACTGCTCTTGACAGGATCACCAGTGACCTTCACACCCCAAATCCAATGGTCACGTCTCAGTTTCTAGACTCATCACCAGCATTCGACATAAATGGTCACTTCCTTGTTCTTCACAGAGCCTCCTCCACTCCCCTCCTTTGCTGACCATCACTCTGTTTCCAGTGCTGTTTCCAACCATCTCTCCAACCTCTTAAACTTTGGAGCCAGTGCTTCGTCTGTAGACCTTTTCTCTTCATTAGCTATGCTTATTCCTGAAGTGATGTCATCTAGTCTCGTGGTCTTAAAAATCATCATGCTCTGATGACTCTTAATTCATATCCTCAACCTCAGCCCCTCCCAGCCCTAAACCCAAGAATTCCAGCTGTTTAACATCTTCACTTGCACAGAAGTGTAACACATACAAAGGACATTTTATTTCCTCCCTCTTCAAACTTGCTCCTCTCCCAGGCATCCCCATCATAGGAAATGGCAGCTCTATCCTTTCAACTGCTCGGGTTAGAGAAGTAGGAGTCACCCTTTACTTCTCTCTTTTTTTTCATACCCCTCATCCAACCCACCAGGGAATCTCACCATATCCATTGCTACCCTCTAATCCAACTCCCCATCATTTCTCATTTCTTACCTGGATTATTGCAAATAGCCTCTCCACTGTTTTTGCTTCCACTCTTTTCCTTCCTACAGTCTATTCTCAGAGCAGCCAGTGTTCCCCTTCAAGTGTAAATCAGATCTTGTCGCTCCTCTGCTCAAAACTCTTGGCTTTTCATTTCCTTTGCCCTGGCCTATAAAAAGCCTTTGATGACCTGGACCCTTGCCACTTCTGATTTCATCTCCTTTCCCGCTACCACCTTGATGATGCTCAGACATGCCTGGTATGCTCCCACCTCAGGGCCTTTGCACTTGCTGTTCTCTTCATCTGAAATGCTCTACCCTAGATAGCTCTGTGGCTCAATTTCTCATTTCCTTCAGGCCTAGGCATAATGTCTCTTATCTTAGAGTCTTTTTCCTACCCATCTTATATAAAGTAATACCCCTTCTCTCTTCATTCTTCTACCTTGTTTTATTTTTCTTTATATATTCTCTATTTATTTGTTACCTTTCTTCGCAGACCCCTCCTCTCACCCCTTCTAAATGCAAGCATCATTAGAGCAGAATCCTTGCCTACTTTGTTTACTACTGTATCTCAGCATCTAGAATAGTGACTGGCACATAGTAGGAGCTCAATAAATATGAATTTGTTGAATGAATGATGTCACTGCATTGTTTAAACTTCTTATTGGAGCCTCAGTGTTTTCAAGATAAGTTCTCTGATGGCGAGTTTCTTCATGAACTCAGCCTTTTTTACTTCTCTGGTGTCATGTCCTGTGGCATTTCCTCATGTCCTGTCATTTCCTCCGTGTGCGGATCCCCAAATGATTCAGGCTGTTCCAGGCTTCTGTGCCTCCACTCAGCCTTTTCCCTCTGCTAGCAATGCCCTTCCACCTCCCCAATTGTGACTCACAACTCCTCTCCATTTCTGTCTCCGTCAAGGTTAGAAGTCCCTCGGGCAGCCTGTGCACACTTCCGTCATATCTCTTGTCACGCTTTATTTGGCTCAGCCACCAAATCTATCTCCATGAGTAGAAGAGTACCACCTCGCTTGGTTATCTATGGCCCTAACAAAATGCCTGGCATGTGATCCGTGCTTAATTAACACTGATATTTCATAGGTATGATTGAAAGTATGAGTAAATCAGTGACAAAATGAATGATATTTGATAGAGCCATGGCAATTAATTGGGCAGTAGGGAAAAAGCAAAATGAAAACTAAACAAGCAGCTAAAAGAAGTTGTATTTCTTGTTGTTTGGAGTAATTTCTTATTGAAACAAACATGCTTATCCAATTCATAGTTGTCCAGGAGGATATCATCATCACAATAATAATCATGAGCATTCTTAATGATCAGCTTGATGATTACCTAAATAGGTAAAAGAGGATAGTTATGTTCAGTGAGGTCTGTTTAAGAAGGCAAAGGAAGGGAAAAACATTGGAGGAAGCTCCTAATCTGATGTGGTACCAAAATAAAGTGCAGGGCACTAAGGAGGTTAGCTTCAATTATATAGAAAGGTTAATGTAGGCTTCCTTCATCCCGCAGTGGTGCCAACAACACAAAGCATTTTGCGTCTGGGTGTAGAAACTCACTATGAGAGCTAAGAAACTGATCATATGGCTTCATTCTCAATAGGTAACATCTCAACTCCCCAAACTGGGTTGTTCCTTTGTTTTGTTTTGTTTTGGAAAATCTACCTCCCAGATGAATAAAGTGGTTTTCCTGCTATTTTCTCATGATCAGAGTCATCTTTGCCCTTGGGATTTCCATGACTTTTATCAATATCCCAGTGGAGTGGTTTTCCATTGGATTTGACTGGACCTGGATGCTACTCTTCGGCGACATCCGGCAAGGCATCTTTTACGCGATGCTCCTCTCCTTCTGGATCATCTTCTGTGGCGAGCACATGATGGTAAGAGCCTTCTGAGGGAGGAAGGGACGGGGGTGAGACAAGATCAACTAGTGGCTGCAAGACTGAGCTCTGGAGTCAGAACGCCGGTTCAAATTCTGACTCCCCCACTTGTTACCTAGCCACGTGGCCTCCGGCAAGGGACTGCCCCAGAATCTCCGGTTTCTCATCTGTAACATGGATTTTAAAGGCCCGGTGTATAGGGTTTTCGTGAGATTTAAGCGAGATAATGTGAGTATTTCACAGAACGTAAACACACAAATGTCAGTGATTATCACTGTTTCTTCTGCTTTGGCTTCAGCTCTGCTTGTCCACAGGACCAAGGTAACACCCAGAGAATGTGGGTCTGGCTCTTTCCAGCTGGCAATTTGTCCAGGTGGCCTGGTAACCCCTGTTACCCTGAAATACTGACCTCCCTGGTCTCAGTTTGCACAGACATCAAATCCTATTTCAGGAGGGATTGAAGATACCATGGCTAAAAATAAGAATGGTGCGGTCCTCACATTGTGGCTCAGGTGATATGCCAGCTGGAGCTTGGTCCTCCTGTCAGGCAACCAGCTTCATAGGAGTGGACTGCTTTTAAACTCCACTAGGGTTTGATCCTTGCTTCTGAAGTCTTGCAGCCCTTCCAGGAGAGCAGTGAGAGGAGAGAGAGGTGTTTGCTGATGGCTGGGGCGCTATCACTTGACATATTTTAATGCCTTTAAGTCTTTATTTTGTCCTCTGGGGATCCACCCGCCTGACAGACACACACGATAAACCACTTAATTTAATTCGGAATGAGTTATTTTGCAAACCACAGAACTTCCACTGCTGAGGGTACAAGGCCTTTCTTTGTGTTCCCATAGCATCCTGTTCTTATGGCTATGAGAGCCCTTATGGAGGGACTGATAAAAAATGAGCTCCTCTGGAACAGAGATTTTGGTTTTCCTCATTCTCATATGCCTATAGTCTAGCAGGATGCTTGGTATACAACAGGTGGTCAGCAGGATTGTTAGAATGACTGACTTACCTGTAGAATTGCTTTGCTCTCCCCGATGTCATTTCTCATTTCCATTTCCCTCAGGATCAGCACGAGCGGAATCACATAGCAGGGTACTGGAAGCAAGTCGGACCAATTGCTGTTGGCTCTTTCTGTCTCTTCATATTTGACATGTGTGAGAGGTGAGCAGGTGCCTGTGGGATCCTGGGCTGAATTGTGTATCCCCATGTCCACCCCAGCTCCTCGGGAGGAGGATTCAAAAAGAGGAATGGTGTTCAGGAGCCTGTGGGTTGGAAGCATTGGACATGGTCACATCCGCAGATAAGGACTGGGCTGAAATCAAAGGCAAAGCTCTTTCTAGATGGAAAATATTTGTGCTGGTCCTATCCCTCAAACTCTGTTTCTCTTTAAGTCTGTGAACTTTTCTTAGTCTATACACAGCCCCCGCCCTTCTGGCTGAGAAGCAGAGGATGTGTAAAAAGGAAAGTCCCCCTTTGCCTCTGTATTAATTGTGTCTTTCCATCTCGTTTTTCTTTGTAGAGGGGTACAACTCACGAATCCCTTCTACAGTATCTGGACTACAGATGTCGGGACAGAGCTGGCCGTATCCTTCCTTGATGAGTTCAGGGTTTCATTTCTTCCCACAGCCGCTGGGTTCCCCCAGATCATTTTCTAAGTCCTGCTAATATTCTCCATGTGTGCTCAGCCAGAGCTTTGATCCTCAGACCAGTGATCATGGCACAATTAAGGCAAGTAATCAGAAGAATTAATGCTTGCTTTTAAGCCCAGTGAGAGCAGGCAAAATGAGGAAGGTGCAGCATATCCCCATGGCAGAGGGCTCAGAGTTGCTCGTCTTACCACAGCCTCTCCAAATGACCTATGATACACTTATTTACCGCAGACTCAAGCATGACTAGCTTTTCCCTGGAGCCACGGAGGTTCATCTCTGGGCCCCTGTGGGAGAGCCTGTTTCTGAAGTCCTCCGTGTGTGAGACTTCTTACAGTGACCTTGGGGTACCAGCGTACCACGCTGCTGCTATTCATTTCTGAGACCATGTGGAGATAAGGCTAAGGTGATTAGTTCCAGAGGAGTTGCGGAGGCTTCTGGTTGGTTGGCATAAACTCTGAGTCATCTTCATGAAACAGAAGTGACAGTCTTCTCTTATCCCCTTCAGGATGCTGGATTTAAATATTTTATCTTCCTGAATAGTATGTTAAGTGCTTTGGGAGAAAAAGACTCTCCTCTGTTGTAGTGGGGAGAAGGGCTGGACTTGTATTATATCTTGATGGATAATACCTTGTCATGTGCTGGTAAATAGGCTTTGTCTGGCCATGATGTTTGTGTGGGCTTCTTAGTATCACAAGAATTTGGTGAGCAAACTGATTCAGTAGTATCATTACCTTAATAAAGATGAGAGAGTTGAGCTCTCCCCTACTCCCATCCTTCCTCCCGAAAATGTGAGCTGCACAACAATGGGGAGTCCTTACAACGTTAAGTCTACTTCAGCCCTTTCATTGTCCATATATGATGAAGGTCCAGGGAGGCAAATAAAATGTCAGGGCCTGTAGCAAAAAAAAAAGAGCTATATTCCCTTCATTCTGGGGTGCTGTCGGCATTCGGAAAGAAGGAGAAACTGCATTGAATATATTATTTAATGAAATATACACACTGATTTCACGCTTGTTAAAATATTTTAAAATATGCAGCTTGGGGTAGAGTTGTAGCAGAAAGGACTTAGATTCAGGTCACCTGTCTCCCAAGCCAGCTCAGTGTTCCCCAAGCCTTGGTGGTTCTCGGGTTGAGCTTTCAGGATGGGTCTTAGAGTTGCCCTGATCAGTTTCAAAGTATATACTGCTCCCACCCTCATCTCCCACCTTGGCCATCTGTCCTTCTGCTCTCTGTTCCATTTGATAAGATTTTTCTTGTGGTGACAGAAAATTGCAAACAGAACTTCATCCCTGGTTTTACTTCAAGGACTTCCATCCCATGCTCAGCATCCCTTGAAGCTGCTGCTCCCAACCCCGTCATCACCTCCTGAATCCATGGTGTCTCAGTCTCCTTCTAAAAATCCAAGGACTAGCCCACTGGTTCTCAACCACGATTATACTTGGTTTCCTTGCTCTTGGAAAATCTGATTCCATAGATCTGCCGTGGAACCTGGGCTGTATTGTAACTCTTCTGGTGATTTTAATGCAGCGTTTTACCTGACCAGTCATTTGCAACCAATACCCAGTATTTTAGTGCTTTTCAAATGGATTGTGCATACCAGTCTCCTGGGAATCTTGCTACGACCCGGATTCTGATCCAGTAGGTCTCGGGCGGGCCCTGGAGTCTGCATTTCTAATAAGCGAGCCTCCATTCCTCTTCTCACTTGCCTTAGAAAACAACTTGGAACACTCCACTCTGTTGTACTTTTGTGTCTGAAAATCTCTATCGCTGGCATTAGAATGCCAGGTTTTAATATTTTATCCCCCTGTTTGGAGACCACGGG
Source organism: Eumetopias jubatus (assembly GCF_037043125.1). Classification (NCBI taxonomy): domain Eukaryota; kingdom Metazoa; phylum Chordata; class Mammalia; order Carnivora; family Otariidae; genus Eumetopias; species Eumetopias jubatus. Next base: position 51,310,211 of record NW_028274810.1, read on the forward strand.
TGTCCTTGCCAAGAGAGCGGAGGAGAAGTGTTTGTGTCGTCAGCGAGCCTGCCCTTTCCTTTACTGGAAACCGTCAGATGGCCTTCATCATTGTGGCTGGTATCTGCCTCTGCCTCTACTTCCTGTTTCTGTGCTTCATGGTGTTTCAGGTGTTTCGGAACATCAGTGGGAAGCAGTCCAGCCTGCCGGCCATGAGCAAAGTCCGGCGGCTGCACTACGAGGTGAGCAAACCTCCCGGCTCGCGGGGGACCTGGTGACTCAGGAGCTCCTGCTTGGTGTGTAAACACACACCACACACCTACACCTGGAGATGAGAAGCCTTTATTTCAGATGCATATGGAGGAATTCTCCTGTCACTGAGGATCTCTGGGCAAAATAAGAGGCTAACTCCGACTCTGAGAAGCATCTAGCTGGCTTGTGTCGATCTTAGAGTTTTCTGTGATCTATATGTCTTTCTGTCCTCAGAAGGGGTGAACTTGTTCAGCAGGTTCTTCAGCTTTGGGATGGAATGTGGGTGATACTAGATGGGAGATTTGATTAGGGTGGAATCAGGGCTTTGGCTGGGGTGAGGCTTTAGGTAAGGTTCCCTTGCTGAGAATCAGCCTGGAGCCTGGGCTTCAGCCCAGGTGATCTGATTTTTTAGACTTGGAGAGGCCACATTTCCCCTAAAATATCCAGCAGGTGATCAAATAGAATTCAGTGATCTTTGTTTATAGATTATGTGCCTCGTTCAAGGGAAAACACTCAACATCCTCTAATCTCTAATGCAAGCAACACATTCTTAATTTTTCAAGGATCCCTTGGACTCATGCCTAAGTGGCTGTCCCTGGAGACATGGGCCTAATTCCTTTTGTGAAAAGAAACAGAAACTGCAGAACTCCAGATTTTTTATATGCAGTGGATCTGCAGCTAAGAGCCCCCAAGTAAGAGGTGTCTTTCCCTGAAACACAGGTTTCCTTAAATCCTGCTCTTGGGAAACCCTGGGCACTTTCTGAAGCTTTGCCTGTCTCTAGAGCTGGAGTGACACATGAGAAAATTCAACCAAATCCACTTCATGTTGATTAATATGCACATTTCTTTTTGTTCACTGGAGCAGAATTTTATTACAACCGCAGAAAACTTGGATTTGGTGACTTTGAACCCTTGCAGAGAAGCATAACCAGCTTAGCAGGGAAATTAGCAGCCTCACAACGTGCTGTGAATATAATTTCCCAGGCTCTGGTATCACTGTTTCATGAGAGATAAGAACATAAGAAACGTTTGGCCCAATAAATTTTTCAGTCACCTTCACCTCTGCAGGAGAAATGTTACTATATGAAATTATTTTACTAGTCCCTCTTAGGGATTTTGTTTTATAGTTTTTTTTTTTAATTGGTTTTTTACAGAGTTATATCTTGAGAAAAGGATTGGTGCTAGCCGGGAGAGTGGTAATCAACTCTTTCTCTACTTCCCAATAGGGGCTGATTTTCAGGTTCAAGTTCCTCATGCTGATCACCTTGGCCTGTGCCGCTATGACTGTCATTTTCTTCATTGTTAGCCAGGTGAGTGGACCCTGAACTGCGTCAGGGTGAGAATGTCCCTGGAGGGGTGCCTCCACTTTGCACAGAAAATTCTAGAGAGCTGCTGAGGAAGGAGCAGGGAGGCTGTAATACTAGGCAGCTCCTCAAGCCATGTTTTTTAAGGCGCTCTACTCTGGAACTTAACCACCTGGCCAGAGGTGGATGGAATTTTCCCTTTCAGTATAGCCTCGTAGAAGGAAGAAAGTTGCTACATAAATTAAAAGCCTGCAGCCAGATTGAAGGGCACTTATTTCATTTACTTAAGAGAACACATTTTTTAAGCCCTATAGCAAAACACCAACAAGCAAGTATTCGTTTGACTTGATCTTTATCTGGCATTAACTTAGATCCTTTTACAGTCCATCAGCCATTCTTTGTAATAATTATATTGCCACTTAAACATGAAATACAATTCAGAAGTCCCCTTGATAGAATCTTACCTTTCTGCTGGTTATTTCCAAAATTCAAAATGTTGCTATACTTGAAAACCTCCCTAGTGGTAATAATTTTTAAATGTTGGTAACTGGCTTTGGAAAGTGGAAAGCACTGTTTAAATCTGACAGACGACCTAACTGCCATTCATTTGAGCTCCACAAAAATCCTGTGGGTGTAGGGTGGTTGGGGTTGTTATCTCAGTTGCTAAGATATGAAATCGAATGGCCTTAGAGACATTTCCCATTTGTTCTGTTTTCCAGCTGGGTGGGATAGTGGATGGATTACTTAACAGTTCTAAGATTTAATTTTCCTATCTGTAGAATGCATGTAATAATAGTACTGCCACAAAAGGGGGAGGTAAGGACCACAGGAAGTAATGCCTGCAGAGTGATTTGCAGAGTGCCTGGCACATCGTGGGCAGGAATAGCTGTGCTCTTGTGAAAAACAAAAGGGGTGAATGTTGTGCCAAAGGACATTCAGTAAGTTGGGGACCAGAACCCAGTCCTTTTGACTTTTTTTTTTTTTTTTGCCAACTGTTCTGTCATCCCTGTATTTGGCCAAAACTGAGAATGTTAGTTGCAGATGGAACCTTAGGACCGGACTTGTCTCACTGTGCTGGCTCGTTTCCCTCTAGTAGAGGGGCTCCTGTGCTTTTTCTGTAGCACAGACACTGTGGGCAATCTGCTGGAGGCTATGGGCGTCTTCGTTGAATGTTCTTTTTTTTTAAGATTTTATTTATTTATTTATTTGACGGAAAGAGAGAGAGAGAGCACGAGTAGAGTGGCAGGCAGAGGGAGAGGGAGAAGCAGGCTCTCCGCTGAGCAGGGAGCCAGATGTGGGGCTCCATCCCAAGACCCCAGGATCATGACCTGAGCCAAAGGCAGCCACTTAACGGACTGAGCCACCCAGGCGCCCCTCGTTGAATGTTTTTAAATGAGTAAAATAAAATACTTTGGATTTCAAAGATATCTGCAATTATACATGTTACAGATGTTACAGATATGTATCTATAATTGTAATTGATAGGAAAATGTCATGATTTTATGGGTAACAAAATTACAGGTTGTGCTGGTGCTAACATTAACAGGACTTTGTTTTCTACATTTATAATTGGAAGAAATGGTAACTTTCATTTAGAGACTAGTGAAAATAAAGATATAGTTTTTCTCATCCCAGGCCATGGACCTCTTGAACTTGATTCAAGGACACCCAAGGATGCCTCTGACCCATGTTAGGGGCCCCTAGAGACATGTGGGCTCTGCCCACTGGGCAGTGTGAGTGTTGCTGTTGAAGGCTGAAATGAGTGTGGAAAACAAATAAAACAAATAATACATATCTGTCTTCAAAAAGTTCTGCTTACCACATCTGCTGTGACCTACACCAGTGCTGTGTTTGTATCAGACTGTTTGTTTATAAAACCGAGGAAACTTCAGTCATCACTCCAAATGCAGTAACATGTTTCAAATTCTGAATGAGTTTTTTATTCACCCAGCTGAGGCTCAAACAAGGGTGTCTGAGGGCTAACTTATCCTTTGGCTGCTTCCTTCATGTGACCCGAGTGTCCAGTCTTCCAGTGCCTCGGTAACGCGCTGGGACACTTCATATGGCCAGTTGGATGAGTCCGAGAGAGCAGGGCACACTGTTTGGAGAAACAGAAGTGTCAAGTAAGCTGGGCTGAGAAATGAAAGGCAGTCTCAAGATACGTTCTCAGGAAGGCAGAGACAAAGGGCACTTTGGGTCTTAACTCGTGTCTCTGCCCCCTCAGAAAGCTCCGCCACGCTCCCACAGCCCCATGCCACTTAACGCACCTGGCTCTGCAGAGAGTCCCTTCCAGCTGAAGTCCAGAAGGGACAGCTGCTGATCTTGAAGGCTGCCACATGTTGCCCGAATTTAGCCTTGTCTATGTTACATAGTGCACCGTTTTCAAGCAAGAGAGCCCAGTTCTTCCAAGGAGCAGAGTTTGTGGCTTTTCTTTGGAGAAAAAGATTAATATTCCATTTGCCCCAGTATTTTCTAACACGGCTCCAGCCTGTGGCTGGCTTTTTATATCTGCCGCAGCGACAGTCAGCCTGGAGTGGATTTCAACTCCAAGGGGGTAGGCAGCGAGTTCTTTTGGATTCCATTAGCTCCTCACATTCCTCCTGCTGGGTTATTTTTTTAAGGTTTATTTATAGATATCTAAGACGTTTTCAGGCATAACTCTCGATGTCCCAGGTACTGTACTAATATAGTCATCAGAGGATTTATTTTTTAATGTCATTTTGGAATGTCTCAGCAATGAGCTCACCTGAAAGAAAACCTATTGGGTAACTTTTTGAAATAGATCCCAGCCTTAGGTAAAAGGAATGTATTAAAACTCCCATTATACTCTCAGGCTTGCTGAGAGAGCTTGCATTTAAGCCCCATGAAATATAATGCGAGGGGATCTCGCCAGGATATTGAAGCTCTGAGGCCAGGAATGAAGGGCCCACAGGAAGCTGTGGAATGCAGTGACCTTGAGGCTTTGTAGCTGGGTCCTGAGGGGCAGTCTTTTAATGCCTGCCATTTTAATGGCCTCAGTCATAGCAACCGAGAGATGGTACATCACAGTCTGGTATTTTAGCCCCTTCCCTCTGGAAAAGAAAGAGGCGTTCCGTTTAGAGGTGGCAGGCAGTAGGGAACAGAAGTGCAATGCAGGGGAGAAGGTCACCAACCTTCACTAAGGGGACCCCCAGGTGCCTGACATTCAGGTCAAGCCACATGCAGCAAACTCCCAGAGAGCCTGTCCCCAGCTCTTTTTTGTGTGTGTGATCACTTCATTCTGTTACTCACAGAGGAAATGTTTCCAGTAAGAGAGCCTGTGTCTGGGATTTGGAAATCTTGTTGTTAAGTGGAATGTTGGTTGTCAAGACTACTGGGTGTAAAGGGATTTGACCTTCACTTGGCTCCAGGGGTATAATTGGGTGGTTTCACACAAAAGTAAATTGTTCAAATGTTAAATCAGGAAAAACAGGGACTTTTAGAAATAAGACTTAGGCAGAGGGAAGGTGATTTTCTTTTTTGTTTCTTTTTTCTTTTTTGGTTAGGGCTATCTGATTTTTTTCCTCCAGAAGTTAAAATGGGGTGACTGTCACCTCTCTGCTTTAGCCTTAATAAGATTTTGGATTGACAAGGACTGCTCTGTTGAGGCTGCTTACTGTGGTTCATGCTGGTGGGAACGTGCTCAGAACTCTGGAGGTCCCAGGCAGGAATAACCGAGAGAGGAGACGGGCACGCACCCACAGTCGAGTGACTCTCTGTATATAGCTCATCTATGCAAACGCGACTCTTTGCCTTCAGCAGGAAATAATACATTTAGGGATTACAAATTAAATAGTATGGGTAATTCTGCAGCCTTATGCCAAACAAGGTGCAGGCGTCTCACAGCAAACCTGAGATGGGGGCATGAATCTGCTAGTTCCTCAGGCTGTCTGAGCACCTGTGTACCCCTCATGGCATGAGCATCTCATTTCAGTGGTTCTACTGTAAAGCTGTATTTTGCATATAGATCCAGTTTTGAATATCATATATTACTATGTCTGGGATATATAGTACATCTGTATTACTCTATGGATTTGAATATGCAAACCTGTGTATATATATACACTGTATAATAATTTGCATTATGGTTAATTAAGTGAATTTTCAAAGGAAATTTGATCTTCCACAATAGTTGCTCCATTTGCTAACTTAACAGACTCACCACTGTTTAGGATAATATTCCTACTCTTATATTGTGTAATGGTTAAGAATACCTTCTTTTGGAGTCAGAGCCATGACTTTTGGACTGAGCAATCTTGGGCAAGATAATGTACCTCACTGAGGCACAGTTTTTCCCTGTGTTGAGTGGAAATATTACCTGCCAACCTCATAAAGTTGTTACTTAAAAAAAATATTTATTTATTTGACAGAGGGAGATTGGGAGGGAGAGCAAGAGAGAGAAAGAGAGAGCATGAGCTGGGGGGAGTGGCAGGCAGAGGGAGAGGCAGACTCCCCACTGAGCAGGGAGCCCGATGCGGGACTCGATCCCAGGACCCTGGGACCATGACCTGAGCCCAAGGCAGACACTTAACCGACTGAGCCACCCAGGCGCCCATAAAGTTGTTAAGACTAAACAATATCTTCCATTTAAAATTCTTACTGTAGTGCCTTACATATTAGCATTGGATAAATGTTAACTATCATTACCCTTATTATTTTAAAAAGTCTGAGTTTTGCTAATATTTGTGTTAGAGAGCAATATTTAAGTGAAATAATACTTATTACCCATTGACTTACTTTTAAGTACAATCATCATTCTTTACTATAGAATGCAATATTTTCTCTCTACTTTGGCATCAGATATTTCCTTCGAGCGACTGTTTTATCCTCCCTTTCTACTTCCATGTACTTGCACTGGCATTCCTGCACATGCGTGTACCTTTGTCCATATTCATTCAACAAACATCTGTCTGTTGAATACCACCGTGAACCAGGCATACAGGTGGGTGTTTCCTTAGATCGGTCATGCCAGTCCCAACAAGAATCAATTTCAGCAAAAAGGTACTGAGTTTTCCCAGCTTATGTCCTAGGAAGTAGGGTCTCTTGCAGGAGAGAGACCTATTGAGGGGTCTACTGCCTTAACAGAGTAGAAGAAAATTACAGCTGCCTTACTCCATGGTATCTCTAGTTCACCCAGCCCACCCTCCCCTCCTTCCTCGCATACAGAACAGTTCCCTTTGTTATGATGGCACGTACACAGATTTCCAGGAATTATCTTAAGATTTCCTCTCCTCTTCCATTATATGCATTAAAATCATCTTAAGTATGCCCTAGGTACTGTAATTTTTATAAAGCTAGGGTATCTGTTAAGAAGAGTGACATTTGGAGACATTTCTAAGAAGTTAGTTCTAAGTAGCTTAAATGCTCATACATTGTTCTAAAATCAGTAATGGTTATGAAATTCTTTGCCAAAAATATTCCCGAGCACAGTGTATCAAGTGAATTATTTCCAAAAATAAGTTAGGGTTCGTGACAATGGTTTATGCATCACAAAAATGAAAAATTATGTATCACCAAGGCCAAACTAAAATTGGTAAGTCTATAGTTAGTTAACCTAATTAAGTGATACTCCAGGTCTTTCAAAAGGAAACACCTATACTTACAGCTTTATTATGCCTGGGGCCCCAGTGGGTCATGCGCTATAAAGAAGGTGTCAGGTGAATATAGACCCATTGCCTCATGAACAGGAGGTGAAATCCACCTGCTTGTTAAAGTCATTAACATCTAGATACAGCTTACCATCTTACACTTTAGCTCCTAGAAGAAGGGGCTCCTAGAGATGGTTTACATAACCCAGCCTCATTAAGTTCTCACAGGGACATTTGTCCAGTATTCTTCTACTCCCATTTAAGATTTCCTGTAGCAAGCAGAAGTGGTTAGAATCATTTCATTGATCTCAGAACTGGCACAAATTTTTAGTCACTCGGCTCAGTAGTTCTGTTGACAGTTCTTAGTATAATCCATACGTCATCAGACAGCCCTCCAAACAATTACCAAGTCATTAACATAGACAAAAGCAGCCTCAAAACATTCCTGGAGAATTGTAAAGGGTGTGAAAGCTTCATAATTACCTTCATGAGTGACTTACATAGAGTGACATTATATAGACATAAGATTTATTGTTTATTGTCTTAGGAAATTTCTTGAAACATTTTTACTTAATTCTCCTCAGTAACCCTGCAAGTTTCTATTTTGTACTTCGTTTTTTTTTTTTTTTTAAGATTTTATTTATTTACTTGAGAGAGAGCAAGCAAGCAAGAGAGAGCACAAGCAGGGGCAGAAGGAGAGGGAGAAGCAGACACCCCACTGAGCAGGGAGCCCGATGTGGAACTCGATCCCAGGACCCTGGAATCATGACCTGAGCTGAAGCAGATGCGTAACCAGCTGAGCCACCCAGGCGTCCCCTCTATTTTGTACCTAAGGAAACTGCGGTTCAGAGTCTTACTCTTCTCTTATATTAAACAGAGTGAGTGAGTGGTGGAGTCTGCATTTGAATCCTGGTCTCTGACTCCAAGCCTGTGTCTTTTCTGCTTCCCCGCACTGACCCACTAAGGAAGGCTACTCACCGTTAAGGCTTCATTTGATTATTTAATTAGCCTGTCTTCACTGAGCCACTGTGGGGCATCAGGCACCAAGGTATGGCAGTAAACAAGTCAGAAGTGGTCTCTGCCTGCAGGGAGTTTACATCGAGCTGGGAAGATAGACCACAGAGGAGGAGTTATAGTTGTGGGTAAGTGTGAGACTCAAACACAGTTTCCTTAGGTTAGGGATAACTATGTACTGTTATTTAAGAAAGAGATACTCCCTGGGTGATTCTGATGTGCATCCAACATGAGAACCACTGACTTTGTACCTGACACACGGTAAACCCTCAGTGAACCTAAATTCATACTAGTATGATTTTGATTTAAAAAGGAGTCCTAGGGGCACCTGGATGGCTCAGTCAGTTAAGCGTCTGCCTTCGGCTCAGGTCATGATCCCAGGGTCCTGGGATCGAGCCCCGCATGCATCAGGCTCCCTGCCCAGCGGGGCGTCTGCTTCTTCTCCCTCTGCCCCTTCCCCCACTTGTGCTCCCTTGAGCGCACGCTCTGTCTCTCTCTCTTTCTCAAATAAGTAAATAAAAAATCTAAAAAGAAAAAAAGAAGTCTTACATGGCCCTTTACTTTTCCCATATGTAGAAGACATTTGGTTTTTGTGTTGGTTCCTGTGTCGGTGTTATATTTCTTCTTGGTTCCAATTGAATGTTACTGTCCTTTTCCCATAGGTGACGGAAGGCCATTGGAAGTGGGGCGGCGTCACAGTCCAGGTGAACAGTGCCTTTTTCACAGGCATTTATGGGATGTGGAACCTGTATGTCTTTGCTCTGATGTTCTTGTATGCACCATCCCATAAGAACTATGGGGAAGACCAGTCCAATGGTGAGTTTCAGTCTCTTCAGCAGAGCTATATTCAGGATAATTTGGCGTCATTCTCTACAAGATCCACTTAGGAAAGGCTCTGGGTTCCCCGGTCAAACTTTCCCTGCAAATGTCAGTGAGCACCCCTAGGGACTGGGGAGCCATAAGACAAAAAAGCCAGCACAAGACAGATACTTCTTTAAGTCGTTGTCTCTTTTTTTTAAATCTTCAAACATTGAGAATATTGCATTTTAGTCTGAGATAGGTGCCAGTTTTAGTATAAAACTTAAATTTGCTTTCCTCAATTTTTTGAGCAAAATTGACTCTTGGAGATTATGCTAGGTTTATTCTTCTGATTTGAGAAGCATGATCTTAAGCTATCAGGTGGAGTGGGCCTGGGTTCTGAGAGTCGAAGATTGAGCTGGCTTTGATTTTCTCCTGCTCATTCTTGTGCAAGGCTGCTGACATGCATCCCGACCAATAGCTCTTCCTCTATCCCCACGGCCTTCTTCTCCCTAAGTGCGATTGCTGCCACACGGAGCCTTAGGAACCTTAGCCAGTCTGGCTGTTTTGAAGATGATGAAACTGAGGCCCAGAGAAGGGAAGCACTTGCCTGGGGTTTCTCTACCAGCCATGGCAGAGGGAAATGACTGTCACAGCTCTAGGCCATGCTCTTAACTTGGAATAGGTGGCCTGGTAAACAACAGATCTGATAGCTCCTTTTTCTTTGACTCCTCAGTCCTGCACTGTTTGTCTCCACCCTTATTCTGCCTTCTCTTTTTCACACTGGCTTTACCCTCACCATGTTCTGGCTCTTCCCCAAGTATTAGATGCTCTTTCTCAAATCAGAGCCAGTGCCCTTCACTGCCTTGGAGGAGAGACCAGGGCTTTACAGTCTGCATGCCGGCTGTGGCACCACAGGTGGGCCTTCCTCACAGGAAGTGCTTAACATGTGTATTGAATGAATGGATTCATACCCTGGGTCCCTTTGGGCCTAATAAAACCCTGCCCGTCTTCTGGGCTCATTCAAAATGCTTCTTCTTTCTTGAAACCTATTCCTGATCCACCCTAGTTGGAGTCCAGCAGACTACATTCAATAGAGTATTGTTGCCATGGAATATTGATAGGTTTTAGTAGTCAAACAAATTAGAGAACCATTGGGTTTTTAATCACCACTAATGAAATTTTTACTGCAAGACATCTTAATGCCTTTAATACGTTAATTTTTACTATAGGTCTTTTTAAATAGGTGGGAGTAACAGCATTTCCCCAAATTATTAAATCATTTGGCCCTGGACCCCTTTTTCCAAGCAGTGCATTTTTTTTTGGAAGTAGTGTTCTAAGGAACAGGCCTGGGGAAACACGACTATACTTTTCACATGACACTTGCTGTATAAAGGTAATAGATGAATTTGCCTGTATCTTCTTTCTCTCCTTCTGGAATACTGACTCCTTAAGAGCAAGGACAGGTTCTTAAGGGTGTTTTGAAAATGTTGGTTGAATTAATGCTTTAGAAGTGAGAGTTCTAGATTAGTTTTCATATTTCACAGATGGGCCAATGATCTTGAGAGTTGGGGTTAGAAGGAGAGGAGGGTGATGACATGAGAGGTGGTGTGGGAAGTGAAGGGCATCTCTGTTGAAGGTTGGGGCCATAGATGATTCTCAGCCACCATCTGCCTCCAATACTATACCTCCCACTTCTGTGTAAGAGTGTCCTTCAGGCCTGTCTTCCTTCCTGCTCCTTGGCTGGTCGCATTCGGCGTGGGAAACGGTGGCACGTAGCCTCTCAAACAGTGAACCTCCAGAACACCAGCAGGAAGGGATTCTGGACTTGTGAAAAAGAATCTTGATTTCATTTCATGGTCATCCTGTTGGACTTTGACAGAAATCACATGGGTGTGTCCTTGACTTGAGAGTATTAAGCAGGAACCCAGTAGGTGAAGTTTCTGCCTTCCAGGGAGATGCCCTATAAAGCAGTCACTGGACTTCCTGGGAAGTTGGAATGACACTGCTAATGGGTAATCGTTACTGCATGCTGACCACGTACTAAGGCACTTTATGTAAACTATTCCGGTGGTTTTTGTTATGTGACTGTTGGCACGCTGCCTAACCTCTGTGCACCACTTCTCCCAGTTGTGTGATCTCTTAAAGTCTTGGAACCATGAAATTCTGTGGTGCTCTTTCTTCCCGTTGGCAAAGAAGAGCAGCTCCTGTCATAAAGTGGCAGCTCAGAGGGTGATTCTGTCACAGGTGAGGGGTTCCCCAACAGTGGTGAGAATTTGCCCATCCTAGCACTTATAGGCACGTGGGAAGCCAGAGCTGTGGCCATCCCTGCAGAGACAGGCTGACTGCTTGTCACCCTGTTGGACCAGATGCTTGATTTGCAAGCCAGGTATCAGGCAGCTCCCATTAAGGCTTCTTACTCTGCATAGCAGCCACCCTCTAAGGCTTGAAACCTTGCAGATGAGACTAGCACTTGATGTGTTCCCATCAGATTTTTTTTTTTTTTTTTTTTTTGTTGAAGGCGGCTTGACCTGTAATTTCACAGAAAGCTCAAAAGCTAGTTCTCACCAGGAGGTCATATCCCCCGAATCCCTTGCCAAAAGTATTCACGTTTGTTTGTTTGGGATTGTCACTATGACTGGGAGGTACCACTGGCATCTAGAAGCCAGATTCTAAGGATGCTGGGTGTCCTGCAGTGAGCAAAACAGTCTCCTGTAGTAGAGAATTAGCCAGCCTAAAATGCCAATAGGGCCCTTGTTGAAAAACCATTCTTCAAGCAGTTAAATGGGCAGACTCTTTGGGGACCCTGTTCTGATCATAAACACGAGGCACACAACTTAGCAGTTCTGTGATGGTAACGTGATCGGCTGTGACTTCACAGCAGTCCGTGAGCCCCCGGCAGCTTGGTGTGTCCTTCCAGTCCCACATGATGCTGTGACCTCATGCCTTTGGAAGGGGCTTTTCCACGCTGGGTTCTCTGATCATGTTCCTTCTCTGCCCTCCTTCACTTTTCATCTCTTCATCTGCCGCCAGACCACACAGTGTCTCCCAGGAGTTGTGGAGCATTTGCCAAGATTTTGAAGCTCCTTGGAAAGAGCTAGTTTGAAATATTACATGGAAACCTAGAAAACGAACTCCTAGGGGGATACACTGTATTTTTAAATTCTCTGGGTCTCTGGATGACATCCCTTCTCCTCCCCCAGCTTTCCCATGCTCCTTTTCCTTTCTCATGGAAAGTTTTTATTTTTAAGTTGGCTTGGGCTCCCCCCCTCCCTTGCTTTTAAGGTCCAGAGCCAAGAATTCAGATCTCTTGCTATGGAGAATGAATCCCAGGTGTGTGGTACTTCTTGCCTTCGTGAGATGGATCCTGGATGGACATCTGGAAAAAGATCTTTTCCAGGAACTTGGCAGGTGGCTTCTGATACAGCCAAAGGGCTAAGGAAAGAGAAAGAACATTGAGAGGGGTTGTTTTGTTTGGACGTGGAGAGAGATGCCAAGAACTGTCAGGAGGGAGTGGGTAGGAAGGAAATGAAAGCAGAGAGCATAGACTTTGGCTTCTCCCTTTCGGTCAAGGAATGGACTGAGAGAAACAAAGCAGATGGTAGGTTCTAGAAAGGCTGGCTTTCCAAAGAGTATTTTTTTCTTATACATCTGTTTCTCTTTTATTGTGTGGATCAGAAAGTGACCCTTCGAAATGAACCGCCGAATACCTCAGTACTTAGCACTGCGTCAGGTTTGATCAGATGGAGTGACATGAAGCCCAAAGGAGGGACTAAGACACAGTCCCTGCTCTTGTGGAGCCAGTAGCCTGGTCTGAGAGACAAGGCTTCCTTGGCTGCCTCTTGAAACTCAGGACGTGGCAGAGCAACTCCAGGCCAGAACGCTTTCATGTTTTTAGCAGCTGGTTGTTGCTGCAAAGGTGTGGAGCTCTGGGTTCCATCTCGTTGGTTGATTTACCATAGCTGGTGATATAAACATTCTCACATCAAGTATTTCATATACATACATATATGTTTATCTTTAAATATAATCATTTTATGTGTATATGTGTGTGTACATACATGTTGTATGTGTTGGTATACACACATATACAAACAGACATATAATTTGTTTTAATTTAGCAAAGATATTTTAGACCTCTTTCTTTTAAGGACCATTCACATTTTCTGCCCAGCTCCTGCTGCCTTCTCATTAAAGTTGTTCTTTTTACCTGTTTCCATAAGCAATTTGTGAATCATTCTGGATGTCTTCCCAGGCAGACATGAATTGCAGCAGGCTGATGTTAATCTTAGGGCGGAACGAAGGCAGCATCTCCCAGGGGCTCAGCATTGATGCTCTGCACACTCAACGAACTGTCCAAACCCCCTCAGCCACCAATTCATGTGGAAAAAAAAGTTGGAGGTGCTTATGAAGCCAGACAATTCTTAATAATAGCTTTCATTTTTGTGTTCTTTCATCTATAGAATTCTTGTCAGAAGGTTTTAGAAAAAAACTGAGAAACGGAATTCTTGACTGGATGACTATGACGAAGGGAACAGGAACACTCTAATTGCCAACTGGTTCCTTTCTATTTCTATTCGCACTAAATGTCTTCTGTCTGACACACTCATTCTGCTGGAAGCCACAGCAGCAACTCTGGGTCCCATGTCTTGGTAGCTCGCTACCACGCTGTGTCAGTTTTACTGCCAGAGGCTTCTAAGGTCTCCTGCTGCTTGTTTCACAGGAAAGGTGGCTTTGGCTTTTGTTGCTGCAGTAAATGTTGGGTTTGAGTCATGAGGCTTCGACAGTGGCTGCCTTTTATTGAGGCCTTTCCCCTGGTTGCATGTGAGATGACCCGCCCGTGGCTAGCCTGGCTTCTTGATGTCTGTGAGCAGTGATGGAAGTGGTCTTACCACCAGGGCTGGACCCAGACTCTGAAGTGGGTCTCCATGGCCTTCTCCCATTTCCTAATGAAGATGGGAAGCCGGCGACAAGCCACCACCAGCCTAGCAGCTCCTGCTCTGCTGGATGGAGTCGGGCACTTTCTGTCTCCCGCCTCTCCCGGGGCTGCTGTCCCTCCAGTGACCTGATCTTTCCTTTCCCAGGCAAAGCAAAGCATCTTTGCCCGGCTCTTCGAATGACTATCTCCCCACTCTCAGTCACTTTCTTGGGAGTAACTTTCTGCCTCCTAAATTTTTCAGTTTGGGAAGGCTGTTGTTGCAGATACCACAGACAGAGAGACTTAAACCGTGGAAACAGATGTATTTTCTCACAGCTTGGAAGGCAAGAAGTCCGAGATCAAAGTCTCAAAAAACCATCAAACTGGTTTCTTTGGAGGTTTCTTTCCTTGGCTTGCAGATGGTCTTCTCTCTGTGTCTTCACATGGTCTTCAGTCTGTGTGTCTCTGTACCCTAATCTCCTTTTCTTATAAAGACATAGGTCATATTGGGTTAGAGACCACCCCTGTGACCTCATGTTAACTTCCTTACCTCTTTAAAGGCCCTATCTCCACATATAGTCACATTCTGAGGTACTGGGAATTAGGAGTTCAAATAAATTTTGGGAGGATATGATTCAGCCCATACCATTAAGTTTTCACTCAAAATGTCTAGGTTTTATTGTGTCCACCCTCTTGGAATTGCCTGGTACTCGGTATCTGGAGGTACTTTGGAGGTAGGTGGGGAGTGGCTCAGCATGAAGTCAAGAGTGTTCTAGAAAGAACATAAGCTTTGGAGGCAGACTTAGATGGTTTGGAATCCTGGCTCCAATGTGGACTAAGTATGACCTAAAGAAATAATGAACTCATGGTGTGGGAGCTTTCTGGCTTCCAGATCTGGGCAGTGGGGTGTTTATTTGCCTTAGTGGTTGTGAGGACGGAATTAGGTAGCCCCATAATGTTCAAAGACTGCTGGTCTCCCAGATTCTGTGAAACAGTCTTGGAATTATCTTAGCGAGTTTTCTTTCCTTTTACTACAATAGCCACAGATACACAGGAGATCATCATTAAAATGATGCCAGTCTTAGGGAGCTGTGGTTATTGCTTTCTCATTATAGTGTAGTTTATATGGCTTTCTGTGTCTCCAGGATGCATTCCAGCCAGTGAGAAGCAAGCAGCAAGCAGCTACATACCTGTGGATGCCATATCATAAATATGGATCCATTGATAGTCCGTGGTGATTAAATCCAATGCCAGAGATTAGTCTCATTTTACAAGGGTTAGACAGAAACAAGCTCTCATCTCCTTGTTAATTCGCTGAGAGGACCTGACACCATAAGCAGGGAAAGAGACTTAATGCAAACTGAAGAATTATTTTCTTTACCTTTTTAAATTTTTTCCCCCATTTATTCTTCTCTTCCCTAAACAAGAAACATACTACATTTTCGGAAAGGGTTTTGTGTTTTTGTTTTTGTTGTTTTTGTCTTAGGAAAGACTCTGAGCATGTTTGTGCACTAAGTAGCAGAAGCCAAGAGAGAAGGAGAATAACAGATGGAGCAAGACCTTGGCAGAAGCAGGGGTTGATGGAATTTGGAAAGAAATGGAGGGATCCCCACTCCTGCCATGTTACTGCCATATTCCCACATTCACCCCCTAAGGGGGGTGGGGGAGTTGGCCTTCAAGGTACAATTAGACCACACGTGATGAGTCATAGATTTGGCCAGCCAGGGTCCCATTGGTCTGGGTCCTCATCCCAGCTCTGCTGGGAGCAAACTGAAACACATTAGAAAAATTAATTGCCTATTCGACCCTCAGTGTCTTCCTGTCTTATAAAGAAATACAGGGCATGCTGAGCCCCTTAATAGTGCATAGGGTAAATACTCAAAAATAACAGCTGTCCTTACTACCTGTGCACTGATAAATTATGTGCCATAAATTCTCTTTCACCAAATACAGAAGCAAAGTTAACGTCCTGAACATCTCATCTGGATTATTGCATGTATATATTTATGACCGTAACACATTGCGTGTGGACTCATCCTTTGCTGGCAGTCTCTCTGGCTGTTAGCAACTAGATTGTTTACAAAGAGTCAACATAGCCTAAAGGTTGACAGCCTGGATTCTGGAGCCTTATTGCTCTGGTTTGAATCCCACATCACAGTTTACCAACCTGCCCCCTGGGCAAGTTACTTAACCTCTCTGTGCCTCAGTTTTCTCATCAATAGAATGGAAATGACAGCATTTCTGTTAAAGCACTGGTATGAAGATTAAATACATTTGTATTTGTAAAGTGTTCAAAACGGTGTCAGCACATGATAAAGACCAATATGGGTGCTCATTAAAATAAGGAAGCCAAAGTAATTTGGCTCAAGTAATCTGTAGAATCATACACATTTTTTAGGACATGCTAATGAGAACCGCATTTTAAGCTTAAAGAATTAGCATCTTGGGTTCAAAACCTGAGTAGAATTACATTCTAGAATGTGTCTATTTTTAAGTCTTCAGTGAAAGGGATTCTTTAGGTAAACACTTGGAGGTGCTAATGGGTTTACTGGGGTGGTCAGGACTTTCTTTGAAATTTTAATGACTCACACAGACATCCACATCCTGACAGTGGCTTTGAAGTTTTGATGGCTCACCCAGATATGCAAATCCAGAACTAACTTTGACTGAGAAATTTGAGGCCTAGGCAATTGTGCTAGACTGGGGAGTGGGCTAGAAGTTGCAGCAGTGAGAAAGCAAGCTGGTGCCCAGGGAAAACTTGCTTGTTGTACAAATAATGGTTCAGTATGGCCCCAGGGGGCCCTGCATAAGTCCTCTACAGCCTTTGTACCCTGTTGGTCTGTGCGCTGGCCCAAGGGAGGAGAAAGCTGGACGTGCTGGAGGCTGGGCTGATACATCCCCTTCATTACTTACTCTGCCCCCAGTCCTGTGGATCAGACCCTTGTGCAGATAGCCCCAAATACCATTAGCAGTCCTCCTCAACAGCTAATGACCCAGCTACTGAAAGTAGGGAGTCTCTCAGGCAGAGAGCTGCAGACCAGCATTTAATAAGACTGATTCAGCCGCACGGCTGCTGAGAAATGGGTCTGTGGGGAAAAACGAATACCACGTGGCACACGTGAAGAGCACCAGCCACATAGCCTGTGGGACCAGCATGTGGGATGGCTCCTGGGGTTCTGAGGCCAGCAGATGCAATGATGCCCAACAGTTCTCAGACTAGTGACAAGACATTAGTTGTAAGCATAGGGCCAAAGCTTTCTTCTAAGTTTCAAGCCCAGTTGAAAACAGCACTTATTTATTTAATTCTGTGCTTTGAACTAGGAAAAATTTTAGTCCCAGGAAGTATGTGTATACAGTATAAGTATAAAAATAAAAATAAAATATATAATAATATAATAAAATATAATATGTAATAAACATAGACATATAAAATATAAAAATCACAGACATAACCCTGAGCTTTCATTTTCCAACACCTCTTTCTGCAATACTGTAAGTCCTTGTGCACCCCACACAGACAGTCCTAATGTTTGCCATTTTCCTTTTGCCAGTTATACGTTCATTTAGTTTGCCTTATGGCAGGTAGGATGCTTCAATTTATAGAAACTTACGTTTTTCTTGCTAGTGGAGAAAAAAACTCATTATTCCGTTTTAGCAGAGGGGATCATGTCTGTCACTGATGATGAGTCCAAGACACCGGTGTTGTGTACAGAATTCTGGGGGCAACAGAAAGTTCAGAGCCCATTCCTGGGATTTTTTAATTTTTCCCAGGAGACGAAGACCCCTAAACGTTTCTAAATGTATTACATGCACTCCCCTGCCCGATCTGTTGGTAAATATAGGCAGGTCTCGTTTGCCCTCGCATGGCGTAGCTGCTTTGTAAATTACTCACAACAAGTGTGTACGTGCCTCCCTCCCCATCGCTGGGGAGGCGTGTTGTGCTGGCTTAGCCCACACCACGGGGCCTTGGAGTCAGACTTTCCTTCCCTGGCCTCCTGCCCGGTCCTGTCGTGTGTCTGCCCCTCCACCTGGGGCGGTGTCCTTACTTCCCTCCCTCCCTGTTTCCTCATCTCTAAAGCTGCTGCTGCGATTAGATTACCGTGCCCACCTGGGGTGGCGCTTGGAAGGCTTAACTCCCATTACATAGAAAACATGGAGAATAGCGTCAGGTCCAAAGTAAGCTCTCATTAAATGTTAATAATGACTACACATGATAGAAGCATCATTGACTCATCTGTCATTAATAGCTCTTCCCTGAGAGACAGGAATGCTCTGAAAGTACTACAGAGTCTGAAAGGGGTGCACATTGGCCCAGGTGTCAGTGCCCTGGTGGTATCTAGAAGCTCGGGATGTGGAAGAGGGCTGGTGCTGGGGCAGTGTTACCGAGGCGAATCCCAGCTTGCTGCTTCCTCCTTGTACACGTCTAACACCAAAACCCTGTTTCAGGTGATCTGGGTGTCCACAGTGGGGAAGAACTCCAGCTCACCACCACCATCACCCATGTGGACGGACCCACCGAGATCTACAAGTTGACCCGCAAGGAGGCCCAGGAGTAAGCGGCTGCAGCACTCGGCTGGGATGGTCCCCACATCCCGGCCCCTCTAGCTAGAGTGGGGAGCGTGCCAGAGAGAGCTCAGGCGCAGACGAATGCTCGAGGCTCCTCACTGTGGTTTCCTGGGCCAGCAGCGTAGACGTTTGTCAGTTCGTCTTCTGACTGTGCTCTCCAAGGACGATTCCTGCGGCCACTAATGCGTTGTGTATGATAACAAAACCTCTGATATGACACATTTTCTGTGATCATTGTTAATTAGGGACATAGTAACATCTGTAGCAGGTGGTTAGTAAACCTCATGTGTTGGGGGTGTTCTCCTTGGGGGATGGTTTGGGCCAGATGGGGTCTATATGGAGTGGAATATTTGACTCTTTTTCCTGTTTTAGATTCTAGGGTAGATTTTAACATCTTTGCAGGCCAGGATAGGCTGGTGTTATAGTCTTCTCAAACCTAGTCTGTGACCACTTGTTGTTTTGGGGTTTTTTTCCTATTTATATCACCAAGTAGCCTATTGAGTTAATATTTAAGTTGTCAATAATATGTGTCCCTATTTTTTATGGCATAATATAAAATAACTGAACTTCATGAGAAGGTCTATTACGCCAGGGGCATTTCAGCTTTGAAACCAAATCTGTATATCCAATACTAACCAGTCTGTTGGATGTGGGTTTTAAAAAAATGTTTGCTAAACTGCCCGAGTAGGATTTATTGTATTAAATGGCCTTTGGGTCTGAAAAGCTTTTTTAACCTCTTGCTTAAAATGTGTTTTCTTTTGATGAGATGCTTCCAACAGCCTCCAAAAGTGTAGATCTGATCGTTTAAATAAACCTGTATGTATATGCACATATGTATACGCACGTCGTCCGCCTCCTCCACCAGTACACGTGCCCACAGAATCTTTTCCCTGCTGAGTCTGCAGGGTGGGAAATGGCTGGGGAAACAGCTTTATGAAAAATTAAAATATTTTGCCACCAAATCAGAGTGCTTGGGGCGGGTGGTATCAATTTCTGGAAATAGGGTAATATTTTCTGTGCTAGGTGCTTAACCTCCCTAGGCTGGCAATGAGTGCTCACATGTGGAGGAAGAAAGTTAGAGGATGTACAAGCAGACATCCGCACCCCCACCCCCTTATTCTCACTTCCCAAGTAGCCGGTTTCATTGTATTTTAACTCTGCCATCCGAAAGGCCACATGGCACAGCAGAGAGAAAGGGTACGGGATCGGGTGTTGGAAGGCACAGTTTGCTGTTGTCATTAACAGTGTGACCTTGTTGAAGCCGCGTGACCTGACTGTTCCCTCGCCTACAAACTGGCATTCCTAAACTAACGGCTTCACGGGGTTGCCGTGCCAATTAAACGAGTTAAAGTACATGGAAGTGTTTCTTCAGCTCTATGCCATATAAATGTGCTCTTCCTGGAGTCGAGAAACCATTTTGTGAGTGTTTTTCACACACACATGCCTGCAGGTCTGGAGCACATGCCATGGAATTTACCCACTCAGCAGCCCCCATCCTTTCTTGTCCCTGATTTTGGCTAAAGTCATGCCAAGCCATGATGGAAAGACACACTTTGGCTTTGGCTCTTCTCCAAGGCCTTTTCCTGTCCTAGTAAACACGTGATGGTATGTGATCCAACACATTCAACATCTACTTTCTGATCAACCACTGCAGTGCCAGGAAATCAGTGTAGCCTGTGCCTCGCGGTTGGGAAGGGAAGACGAATGTAAAACATGACTAGTGATCTCCTGTCCAACAGGCTGGAGGGAGAGTTTCTCCTAGGGAGGTAGGAAAGGCCTGAAATAGGCCTGAAAAAGGCCTGCAATAGATTTTACCAAGGCCAAAGGGCAGAGGGAGCCACAGTCCAAAAATCACAGAGGAAGAGTAGAGAATGTTTGGATGAGGTTGGTCCTCAGGCCTGGCTGGCACATAGAAGGAGTGGAAACAGCAGATGAGCCCCGTGTGCCAGGGTTTTGAATGCTATGGTAAGAGCTGTAGGACCGAACCGAAGCTGTTAGGCACGGAAGCAATGTGATCAGAATGATGACTGGATCAGGGAGAAGCTGGATGGGCTCAGCAAAGAGGTTCCCAAGGCCAGAACTAGGGTGACGGTAGAGGACATGGAGAGGAAGTTACTTGGGGATAAAACTGACACGGTTTGAGTGTTCTGAATGTGATCCTCATGAAAATCAAGAGCAGAGTCAAATCACAAGCAAGCCCTTGCTGGGTGAGGGAATGGTAAGGCCCTTGACAGAATTTGAGATTCGCAGAGATGTGTCAGTGGGTCTGTTACTTAAAGGTCTGTAAAGTAGTAGAAGCCAACTCTAGCAACCTTAGCCGAAAGAAGAATTTACTAGAACTTTCCTAGAGTATCTCATGGATCCATGGAAGAGTGCAATTAACCAGAAAGATTGGCAACTGGGCCAACTATAAAGAGACCCCAGTGCCAGGAATTCATGGACCTTTCCCCTCAAGCTGTTACCATTTACACCCAGTCCAAGTCTCTGTCTCACTTCAGAATTAGGAGGGAGTATGTGAGCAGCTCAGCCTCAGGCAGCTGCCTGTCCCTGTGCCAATCAACTGTGTTCAGGAAATCGAGTCAGCTTGCTCCTAGTGGCTCACCCTATGGACTGGGGTCAGTTTCTGAAGAATCCATTTTGAGCTGGGCAAACACTCAGGAAAGATCTGCCACAGTGGGCAAGACGATGAACTTGGATTTGCCTGGGCTGAGTTTTGAAAGCCATCTTCTGCAAGAATTGACAAGCTAACAATTAGAAATGAGAGGTAAAGCAGACCACTGCGTGTAGGTTTGACAGTCATTATCATTGAGAATAAGAAGTACAGCTGGGGCAGAGCATCAAAGCATCAGGGAAGGTAACTGGCAAGACTGGTGAACTGGGCACAGCCTCATGAGAGAAAGAAAATGAGGCTAGACTACCCAGAAAAATGCAAGTTGTCAAAAAAGCTAAAGAAAGAGCCAGATTCATGGGGGAAGAAGTTAGAGATCCTGAAAGATTTGACAGCATTTAAGGAATAAAACCTGTTAGATTTGGTGGTTTGGAAGTCTGTGACCCTCTCAAGTGGCAGGACAGAAGTTAGACAGACATGGAGCAGAATTAATGGGTGGTCATGTTGGGAAGGGAGGAGGTAGGTGGTTGCTTCAGGAGGAACCAGAGTAAAGGGGGGGCTTGTGTTTTGTCGTCTGAGGAGAGAACTGCACTGAGTTTATAAACCTGAGGAGTAAGAACCAGCCATGAGGTCAAGATGATGGTGAAGTAACATAAGCCCCAAGGAAATTCAGAGATTTGGGATCAAGGACACAAGTTGATGGGTTAGTTTTGAAAGAGTGAAAGGATACTTTTGTCTTCAGATGGGAGAGAAATAGTGGATGGATGTTAGAGGAGAAACGAAGTCCAAAGAAGAAAGGTTGCAGCCCGTCCCTCGGGGTGTTCTGTCATCTCCACAAATATGAAATGAGTGTTGGCGTTCTGCTAAAGAAGTTCTCAGTTTCAAGAGTGCATGTTGAACACAACCATTTTCGATCTGTGGAAAGTTCAAGAGACTCTCCAAGAGGTGAGAAGAAGCCTTCGTTAAGGACCATCAATCTAGAGAAAAAAATTATTGGCCATGTATACCCCCAGTTCTACAAACTGTCCTAAATTGTTCAGGTTGTTTTGAAGAATATGATAGAAAAGAAGTATAAAGCTTCCCAATTACCTGCTTTTAAGAAATAAGAAAATTCACCAATATATTCAACAAGCAAATAAAGTACAGTTGCTGTTTCAAAGAGAAAACAAAATCACTTTTATGTTACTCAGTCGCATTGGGTATTCACTCAGTGTTCCTACATCTTCCCTTTCTGGGAAGGAAATGTCCATAATAAACGATGTAAGTGGTTCCCCGCATGACCTCTAGGTCGTTTTAACCTTTCTCAGAACGGAGGTAGATCACTGACCAGCTCTGATGCCTGAGTCCCTCAGCACATCTCTGAGAGCTGGTGGAGCCCTTAAGTCACGCCCTGGCAGGTACTTTCGAGAAGGTTGAAAGAAATTCAGAACAGAGACTGGTCTTGGGTCTCATTCTCACCTGACAGTTCTAGGAACTATGTTTTATCAGTTCTTTCAAACTGATCAGGCTATGAGAGCTGGCTGGTTGCACTGGGGAATCTCAATAGACTGCAGTTCCCATGAACTCCTACAGTGCAGTGTGCACATACTTCTGTGGCTCCATCATCCCAGACACATTCTCCCTTTGCCATTGTCGGGTAATCATGGAGGCTAAAGGAGGACACAGAAGAAAGAGATAACATCTCAACCACAGTGAAGCCTGACGGATCATCCCGGAGCCTCCAAAGAAAATACACACAGCTCCCTCCAAAGTGCCTAGCAGAGTATGGGAATTCAGTCAGGGAGGGTTGCTGAGTGAGTGAGCACACCGTGGCTAATCCTAATCTTAGTCTGACTGCAGTGGAAACCTACATTCTTTAGGACCCTTGTCTTTTTTTTTTTTTTTTTTTTTTCATTCAAGCCAACCTTGCTCCTTTCAGGATATGTTAGTGCCCCTGACTTGGCTGAACTCCCTGGTACAGTCCGACATTCATGCAACTATACCTTTGTCCCCTCTCTTTCTAGCTGTGTTCGTCCCGTGCTGCTATGAGAACCATTCTGACTTCTGCAAGCTTGCTGTCACCCATCATGTTTTGATGCATGACTGCTTTGGCTGGGTAGAGATAACTTGGTTGCCAAGACTATATGCAGCAATGCCTTTTCTCTGGACATCAGATGGTCTTCTAGGCACCCCTTGAACCATCCAGCGTCCAGAGCTGCCTCTCGGGAGCAATGCCCTTGGCTTCGGCTGTTGAGAAGGCCCTTCAGTATTGAGACCAGCCCTTCCTTTGTGGCTTTGACCTTCTTGTTACTGAATTCGTTCCTATAGGTCCTCTCCCACTCAGGGCTGCTCTCCTCCAGGTTCGTGTCTCAGTTCCAAAACCCCTCCAGCAGACATGGTTTCCAGACCCTTCCCCTGTGGACTGCTTGCCTGTTAACTGCATTCTAGTTCCTTGCTGTTCCAAAATGGGATACTGAGACTGCAGTGTTGCTCTGGCTGGCACAGATTAGTGTGAAAAGAATACTTCTCCTGGGGCTCAACATCCTCAGAAAATGGCACCACGTTTTTAAAAATACCCACATCTTACTTTTTTGCTTTTTGTGACCATGTAACCACTCAAACACTTAAGAGTTTTAAAAATGACTATCACCAAAGCCTTCTTTTATATTCAGCAATATTTTTCAACTTAATTGTAGGACTTTGCAAGTATCCCGGTGATAGTTGACTTTTCTCACACAGATTCAGTAGGTGAAGCACAGTTTGAAATATAAATGCAAGTAGTAAAGGCCTTTCCAAGTGCCAAATGGGTCGGTTTCAAATGCCAGAGGATTTATAAATCTATTCATCCAAGACCAGAAAACCCTCCCACAGCTTGAACATCTCTCGTTTGTTAGCTCTCTTCTACACACACACACACACACACATCCCATTACTGTGAACCTCCCTTTCTTTGTGTGTGTTTTGTAATAAGGAACTTTATAATTTACCTATTTTCCTCCTAATAATCACCTCTGGATAGTCCACATAATAAAGAATGAGTCTCGGAGAGGTAAAGTGTTGAAATTGGAATGAAGAAGAGATTTTCAGTCTCTGAACCTCACTGTCTTTCGAGTAGCATATTTGTAGCAGAAACATCAAGAATTGTGTTGTGAGCTGCAACTCTCATTAGAGCAGAATGACCTTATTAGGGAGATGTTATTCTAGCCTAAAAAAGATCTTCCTGCTCTCCATCTCCATCGATGGCAAGTGTCTGCCCTCTTCTGGCCAAAGGGAGGATGACAGCTACCGCAGAGCAAATCTTGGGACAAAAGTCAGACCTTGGAATCTGCGAATTGTGTAGATGCTCCAGGATAATTACTGCTTTTTAGTGAATTCTGGTCCTGGCTCTGCATGTAACTTTGCTCTGGGACTCTCAGGGCACCCGAGCCACACATACTCCCCGCCTTGAACTAGGTAATCTCTCAAGTCCTCACCAGCCCTGATTCTAAGAATCATAAAGGAGGCTGTGTGCTAATGATATCTTATAGTAATAAGGGGCGCCTGATCCAGATCTGCCGGGCATCACTGTCTGGGGGGCGCTATATAAATAGATCCCAATCAGTTATTGGCTCTGCAGCCCCACACCTCTCGTTGCTCTTCTGAGCTCCTTCAGGTGGCTCCTGTATCAGCAACTCTTTCCAGCAGGGTGAGCCCAGGTGGGGACGGTCTTCACTCCCAGTTAAGCAGAATGTCTCCAGTTCAGGGACCCTGAGAGACTGAGCTACAGACAGGAGCAGCCACCACAGGAGATCTTCCCAGCAGATGCCTGGACGACGTCCCTCGCATGCTGACCCAGCGGAAATGCTGCACCAACAACACAAGGTAATGGAGTGGATGACCCGTTTTTTTCTAATTTAAAATTTTTCCTCTTTCAGTTTTCTTTCTTCGACTCATCAATTCATCTGGAATTTGTTTTTCAGTAGGAATCTCAAATATTTTCTCCAAATAGTTACCCTGGCATAATTTTTTTAAAGGTTTTAATTTTTTTAAAAGATTTAGTTATTTATTTGACAGACACAGCAAGAGAGGGAACACAAGCAGGGGGAGTGGAAGAGGGAGAAGCAGCCCCCCCCCCCCCCACGGAGCAGGGAGCCCGATGCCAGGCTCCATCCCAGGATCCTGGGATCATGACCTGAGCCGAGGGCAGACGCTTAATGACTGAGCCACCCAGGCGCCCCTGGCATAATTTTTTTTTTATAATAATTGGGAAAGACAGAATCTTAAGCAAACTGGGGAGGCCATGGCAGTGGGGCGCCCCCCCCCCCCCAGAACTGAGCGTTGGGAGCTGCTGGCTAAAGCCAGGGAACCATTCCAGCTGTATTCCAGCTGCCGGCTCTGCATTCTGGGTTCTGCGACCCAAGGGCTCCCCAGAGGCTCCCAAGAAACGCACCTCTGATTTTGGTGGTGTGGGCCCCATCAGTGCCAAGGAAATACACCATCTGGGGAAGGCAGGCTTGCACTGGTCACAGCGGAAACGTGAGCGCTGCGGGCCGGGGCTGGGCGAGCTGAGGAGTGAATAGGCGGTGGTGGCCTCTTGTCCGCTGACCCTGGGCCCCTGAGTGAGCTGCCCTGGAAAGCAATCTGCTCCTCTGTGCCAGCACCCAGGGGGACAGCATCTGGGCCTAGAAGCTGACAGCTGTGGCGTTTAGAACAGCACACAGGGACCACTTGGGCCTCCTCTGCGGGTGAAAAAAGCAAGTGGAGACCGAATGGGGTGGACAGAGCAGAAGGCCCTCGCCAGTGCTCCCACTCTGCAACTAATCGCTGTGTGTCCTTGGCCAAGTTACAGTACCTCTCTGGACCTACTTTGATCAAAGCAGATGTTCATGTTTATTATGCACGTTCGGCCTCATTAGTTGGGAAGAATACTGCATAAGGATATGCACTCTAGACGTCATGGTTTGGAAGACAGGCAGCAGTTGTAGGGATAAGATTTGGGAGAGGGTACTGTATACTAGCTTGATGCAGAGGAGGGTGTGTGTGAGAAACAGATACTCAGAGCAAGGACAAGGAAGGGAAAGAAGAGAGGGAGTGGAGAGGAAACTGAAAAGAAGTTGGGCAGGTGAGAAAAAAATCGAAATAAGGTTTGTTGTGAGTTGAAATTTCTGCCAATCATTCCAACTGACACAGAGGTGAGTGGGAGGGTAGGGGCCACTCATATAGGTGCAATGGCAACCTTTTAACCCACCAGCTGGCTCAGGAAGGACAGCCCTATTAGCCTTCGAAATTAACATTTAAATCACCCTTGCCCAGAATTAGCGTCGGTCATAGCTATTTGCTGCCCTCTGCTGGCCAAGATAATGTCTGCATTACAAAAAAACGGTTTATCTGCTTGCAACAATATTCATTTGCCCAAGAAATATTTATGGAGCACCTATTAAGTACTAGACACTGTTCTAAAACAGACCAGTAACCAAAACAGACAAAGATTCCTACCTTCATAGTATTTAATTTGATAACAAGAACGATAATATCTAACATTTATAGAGTCCTTGCTATGTAGGTGCCAGGCAGTATTTTAATTGCTTGATATTTATCAACTCATTTTTACCCTTAAATCATTTTTTAAAAGATTTTATTTATTTATTTGTCAGAGAGAGAGAGCACAAGCAGGGGTAGTGGCAGGTAGAGGGAGCAAGGAGCCCAATGCGGGACTCGATCCCAGGACCCTAGGATCACAACTGGAGCTGAAAGCAGATGCTTAACTGACCAAGCCACCAGGCATCCCAACCCTCAAATCAGTTCTATGAGTTAGGTATGATTATTTCCCATTTTACAGATGAGGAAATTGCTGCACAGTGAGGTTGACTGATTCACCTGAGGTCACACAGCTGGGAAGTAACTGAGCCTTGTTTAAATCAGTCTGGCTCCAGAGCCTCTTCTTGACCACTCCATACATTCCTTTTACTCTCATGTTCTAGTAGATATGCTCTCCTTCCTGCCCTCAATATTAGATGGACAGGGGCATTATTAGATGGGAAACACCTGCTCTGCTCATTTGGCTCAGCCACTCATCAGTTTCTTCCACTGTACCGCTTGAGCTAGTCCCTCACCCCACGTAGTTGTGGGGAGATGAATGCATGGCAAGCGCAAGCTCACAGCAGGGCTCTCCCAGCTGTTTTCCCTGTCCTCCTCCCTCGCAGACGCTTGCCCTCAGATGGGAAGGTCAAGGAAGCCACCTGAGGGGCTGAATCTCTGGCCGGCTGCTCCAGGCCCCTGTCTTGAGGTCCTTGTGACTCCTGCAAGAGGCAATCTGGAAGTTAATGATGAAACCAAAAGTTCTTCCCTGCCTGGGCTAGATCTCTGGGGCAAGGGGACAACATACAGCAGGAGGACTTCGGGTCTGTGCCGGGGATAGCTGGCATCCACTGACCTGGGGGAGCACTGCCCTAAACCGCCAGCAGCTGCTGCCGGGGGCGGGGGTGGGGGGGGGGAGGTGGACAGCGGCAGGACCCAGGAAGAGCGAGGGAGTCTTAGAATTTTTAGAGGCCCTTGATTTCTATTTGTTAATTTTAAACATCACGTGTGTTCAACCTCAGACAAAATATTGATTTCATAAGGAGAGAAGAACATATTTTTAAGAGGCAATTTCTAAGAGTTTTCTGTTACAGTATATCCCAGAGTCCTCTCTTGTAACCAGTGTCCAAATAACAGTGGTTATAGCAAAAATGAGAGCGGCTCTTTAGGAAGCACTGATGATGTGCCAGCCCCTTGCAGCAGCCCCATGGCATAGGAACTGTCATTCACGACCCTTACAGATGAGTACACTGAAGCTCCGAGGGGTTAGGTCACTTGCCTGGGGTTACACAGCCAACACTCAAGGCTGTGCCTGGATGACTCCATTACCACCGCTCTATGCTAAGTCCCCAGACGAGGGAAGCATGATAAACTGAGTGACTTACACTCTAGGACCCAGGGACCTCTACATATCATCCCAAGAAGCAGAGAAAAGGTATTCCTGGGTTTTGTCTGGGGTTTGTCTCTGGGGTTCTGTTGGAGGCGACAGATCTGTGTGTCCCCGAGAGAGGGGTGGTTGGGCCGGTTCTCATGTGATGGAGATCACCAGTGCAGGGCAGCCATGAGCCCGGGGGGGGGGGGGTGGGGGCTGGAAAGGACTTCTTGAGAAGCAGTGCATTCAAACATGAGGTGGCAAGCACTGTCCCCCACACTAAAGGAGAGGCTCTCAGCAGCCTTATGTGGGGGTGGGGAGGGCAGGGAATACTGTTTTTCTAAGTATTAAAGAGAAGGGACTGTGTTCCAGGGGAAGAGGCTTGCCAGAAGCTACACAGCAGCTGGGGGTCAGTGCTGGGACGAAAGCCCAGGCCTTGCAAGTGCAAGATTACTTCTACCTGCAATCTAGCACCATGCTCTCTTTTGGGACAGTGCAGGAACATCAGCATCCCCCAGGAGCATGAAAGAAATGCAGAATCTCAGGCAAACCAGGCATCCCCTCCCAACCTTGGGCCCACAACTGAGGCCATTCCTGTCTGCACCTGCCCACTTAGTGCTGCCTCCCATCTGAAATGGCACCTCTAAATTGGAACATGAGCGACTTTTCTCAAAGGAGATTCAACTTTCTTGGTTTACACTATTCCAGAAGGAATGAGCCCATAGCATGGTAATTGGCAGTTCTGCTGAGGCACAAATTTGAATCACACCTGCCTTGGGCTGGGGCTCTGGGTAAGGCTCTCACCTCTTGGGGAGCTAGATGAAGGGATGGGGGGACCCAGGTACTACTTCATCGTCTGGCTGGTTTGGTCTCCACCAGTCACTTGGCACTTAGATCTTAGAAGTCACAATTCACATAAAAGGAATTGAAATGAGGAACCAGCCCTGTTGCTCTGTTTCCTCGTGTAAAACGAATCCACTGCTCATCTCATAGCATTGCTCTCGGGAAAACATGAGTTAGGACAGTGCTTGGCATGTAAGGAACTATCAATAAATGTTGGCTATCACCATCATCATCACTGTCATCATCATCATCATGGATTCTTGACACCTGGGGACTATATATGGCTCTGGACCATCTCAGATTCCCTCAATGACAAATAAGAAATGCTATATTGGCTCCTGAGTTTCTGCAGATGGCATGTTCCTACTAGAAATCAGTGTTCCCTGTGTATATTCTCACAATAAGTTACCCAGCAATTTAAGTCAGAGTGAAGGCTTATCTCTGATGTGGTGGCCAGTATTCACGGAGATTCAGTGTCTTTATTTCCCCGTAACATTGCCATAGACTCACTCAGTCATGGGCAGAGACCAACCCAGCCATATGAAGGAGTGGTCTCTGGCTCCCTTCCATCCTCCTGGCCTGCCCCCCAGCACTGAGACCTTTGCCCAGAGCCCCAGCCAGGCAGTGAGCATGATTCAGATTTGTGCTGCCAGTTACCATGCTATAGGCTCATTTCATCTGGAACTATTTAAACCAAGTAAGCTGAATCTGTGCATGCCAGGGGGCTATGCAGTTTTCCCCAAGGTACATTTCACAGGACACTAGTTCCATCGAATGTTTAACATTGTTGAGTCATCACTGGGCTGTCAAATAAGTTTGAGGAGCATTGGTGTTTTAAGCAACTGTCTTTTCTGAGGACATCCTCATCTTTCACATGTCAGCTTGCTAAGTCTGCAAGGGAGGGACAAGGTATGCTCCTTTTCCAACTTACTTGGCCATTTGGCTCTCTGTTGTTTGTGGGACATCTTGGAGGACTTGAGGTTCTATAGTTTGCTTTCCAAACCTTCACCTGCACATGGTTCACCTGGGGAGCTTATCAACATGCCATTTCTGAGAGGCAGTTTCTGCTTCAGAAGGTCCGGGAGGAGCCTGAGATTCTGCACATGTACCATGCTCCTGGATGGTGCTGATGCT
This sequence comes from Eumetopias jubatus, assembly GCF_037043125.1. Lineage (NCBI taxonomy): Eukaryota > Metazoa > Chordata > Mammalia > Carnivora > Otariidae > Eumetopias > Eumetopias jubatus. Next base: position 51,340,140 of record NW_028274810.1, read on the forward strand.
GCTGGTCCACAGACCACACTTTGAACAGTGACATCTGAGGAATATTTCTGAAGGGTGTGTCTGCTGGGTTCCCTTCCCCAGGAGCTCCTGTGACATCCCTGTCCCAGCCTAAATGTCTCCTGCAGGGCTTGGATCATGTGAAAAGTGGGCTGGACATTGAGCTGGAGTCCATGCTTGTGAGGGCAGAGAGTTCTGTCGGTTTCGTTCCCATCGGCAATTCTAGATCCTAGAACTGTGCCTGGATCACAGAGGTGGTCAGTAAACATCTGTGCAATGATTGCATGGCAAGAGACATTCAGCAAAGATGCCCTTTTTCTGGCATTTTCTGAAACATCTGCTCTGCTGAGCTGTGATGGATTTGATTCCTTATGGTCCAAGACTGCTGCAAATTCACCAAAGATTTTGAAAACCACCCAAAGCATCTCTTTCTTAAACTTGTAAATATGACTGCGCCAACTTACATGTGAGGCCTCCACCCTATGAAGACATGGCTGTTTTTCTTGTGAGAGGACCTTCAGCCCTGATGGTCTCCAAGTCTCATGGAGAGGGTGCTCCCTGCACCGGCATTGAGGGGTGCACGTTACGGGTGGACCAGAAGCTCCAGAAGGAAGCACTTTGTCTAAGATGGTGCCAGAGCATCCCAGACCCAGTTCACGGGCAATTTACTAAACTAGGCTCACAGATTTGGCCTCAACCTCATCCTGATGCTCTCATTGCCAGCCCAGGCAGGGAGCCAATTTTCTTGCTCTTTAACAGTTTATCTGTCTGTCTGTTTTGATCAGAGAGAACAGGAAGATAAGCTATTTGTTACCATGGTAACTGCTCATTGAGCTTCTTAAGTAGGTGAGCATGGGGGCCAAGTCTCCCCCAATTTGGTTCTTTTTTTTTTAATTCAAGTTAGTTAACATATAGTGTATTATTAGTTTCAGAGGTAGAATTTAGTGATTCATCAGTTGCATATAACACCCAGTGCTCATTCCATCAAGTGCCCTCCTCAGTGCCCTTCACCCACTTACCCCATCCCCTCAACCACCTCCCCTCTAGCAACCCTCAGTTTATTCCCTATAGTTAAGACTCTTCTTATGGTTTGTCTCTCTGTTTTTATCTTATTTTATTTTTCCTTCCCTTCCCCTGTTTATCTGTTTCTTAAATTCTACATATGAGTGAAATCATTTGGTATTTGTTTTTTTCTGACTGACTTATTTTGCTTAGCATAATATTCTCTAGTTCCATCTACATCATTGCGAATGGCAAGATTTTATTCCTTTTGATGGCTGAGTAATACTTCATTTTATGCACACACCTGCGTGTGCGCGCGCACACACACACACCCCACATCTTCTTTATCCATTCATCTGCTGATGGACATCTGGGCTCTTTCCATAGTTTGGCAATTGCAGACGTTGCTGCCAGAAACATTGGGGGGGGGGTGTTCCCCTTCTAATCACTATTCTTGTGTCCTTTGGATAAATACCTAGTAGTGCCAATTGCTGGGCCATAAGGTAGTTCTTTTCCCCTAAGGTGAGGAACACAACAGGGATGTCCACTATCACCACTGTTGTTCAGCATGGTACTGGAAATCCTAACCTCAGCAATCAGACAACAAAAAGAAGTAAAGGGCAGCCAAGTCGGCAAAGAAGAAGTCAAACTTTCACTCTTTGAAGATGACTTGATAGTCTATGTAGAAAGCCCTAAAGAAACCACCAAGAAATTGCTAGAACTGATACAGGAATTCAGCTAAGTCACAGGATATAAAATTCAGTTCTTACCTTCCAGGAACTTATAAATCTTGGGGAGCAGGGCTACCAATGCATGAGCTGTATAGCCTGCCCAAAAGGAGATAGAGTGAGTATTTTCTGTGATTCCTGTGCTGGGGCCATCCCAGAAGGCTTCCCAGAGAAGCAAAAATGAGCCAAGCTTTCAAACAGCTGGATCACAGGGAAGCACAAAGAACGGGTGTGAGAAGTGTGAAGGTGAAATTTCATAAGCATTATTTGGGAGGCAAGGACTAAAGTAGACTGCATAGAAGAAAGTCGGGTGTGGTGAGTGGAAAAGCAAATTGGAATCTGCAAGGTCAGGTCATGGGGGCTGGACACCTGGATCCATTTCCTTAGAGCTGGAGTCTGGGAGGTATGTGCTGGTAGGTTCAGGCAACCACAAGGCAGTCACAGGCTCCTGAGTGAAGCCAAGGCTGGGTCACCAGACTGACAGGGAATGAGAGGGTCTGGCCACTAAATACAGTTGCACACCTCACGTATTGCACAAGAGCAACTGGCCAAGGGAGCAAGTGAACACTGAAACCAGGCTCTTTCTCCTCTGTGTTAACTAAGGCACCCCCCGGGGCTGCCTGTGATCTGATTGGCTCCCCCCAGGGGCTGCCTGTGGTCTGATTGGTTCCCCCAGGAGCTGCCTGTGGTCTGATTGGCTCGTCACAGCCGCGGGGTGTTTTCTCCTAAAGGCAAGGCATTTTCCCAGAGCAGCAACTCCTGTGCATTTCCCAGTGTGTCCCAAGGAGGGCGCTGCTCAGCTTTGCACCGGGCAACAAAGCCCCGAAGGCACTGTAGTTCCGAGAACGCAGTGAGAACTGGAACAAACCAGTTTTCTTCTCCCGCTGGCTGCCAGAACGAGCGAGCGAGGGAGCGAGCGTGGTCTGTAGTGTCTGTAATTGGCCTCTCCAACTGAATTCAACCAACTCTTCTTACTTCAAGAATGATTCCGCTTCCAAGCAGGAAATAAGTGAGAACAGAGCATCTGTGGCGTTCAAGATCCTAAAGTGAGGGCCAGCAACCAGCTGTCCCAAGGGGCTGGGGGGAGATGTGCACATTGATACAGTGTCCCCCAGGTTCCCGGCCGGCCGGCAGCAGTGACTATCACAGAGGCAGATGACACAGAGAAATGCTGATGGCCTGAAGGGCGGTAAGAACGAGCGCTTCTCGTTCAGGGCGCCACTGGCACTTTGTGCCCCAGTCACTGTGACAACCAAAAATTTCCCCTACATGTTTCGAAGGGCTTCTCCCCAGCGTCGACGCACCCCCAAATGAGAATAACCGATCCCCTCTCTTGACAGAAGGGAGAATTGGAGCACACAGTAACATGTCCAGGCTCTCAGAGCTAGGGAGACGTGAAGCGGGCTTAGTGTGCAGGCTGCTCACTGCGCCACTTTTCAACAGCTTCCCCCACTTAACCACAAGGGTCCTTCCTTCCCCCCAGCCTTACGCATTCGCTGTCTAGGGTTCTGAATTGAGACCACGGAACACAGTGGAACCAACTGATCCAAGTTCACCCATGGTTCCCAAATGCTCCTAACAGCTAAACAGAGAAAAGATAGAACAGTCAGGCCCCTGGCTTTGATCTCTAGCCCTCTGTCTTGAGAGCTGGGTTCATGTGAGCACCGATGTGTGGGGCTGCTGGCTGGCCCTGACTTCCAAGGTCCCACAGGGTCCTGCTGTGCCCTCTCTTTCCCCTGGGCTGGACCCTCATTCCCCCGCACAACCTTCTCAGCCTAGCTAGTAACTCACCACTTTATTCACCTCGCAGAGTAGTACTAGGTGAACGTTCCCTGCTCCTTGCCAGGTGGCTGTGCTTACAGTGAGAAGGGTAAACTTTCTCACTCCTTCAGGGGGCTAGGCCAGGGATGTGGTGGGCAGGCAGCCCCAGTGCCCAGCCCCCCAGCTTTTGACTGCATGCCTCATCCCTGTGCCTCTATCTGGACCCTGTGTGTGACCCTGGGAGGCAACATAGGTCCTAACCAGCCATAGGCTTCAAACTCACTGTGATCTCTAGAAACAGAACTCAGAAAGGGCCCTTTGCAGATTCCTGGGCCCTTCGCATTAATACCTAATAATAAATTGCAGCCAATATCTGTGTTACTATTATAACTTTGAAATTCCTCTAGTATCTTAAGATTTTTATTATGTAATATTTAATAATACAAAATGTGTATGTAATGTTTATGTAAGAAGTTAAATGAAATAATAAAAGCCCACCAACAACTTAATTAGAGTATTACCAGCAGTTTCATATCTGCTTATGTCCTGGAGCCCCGCACCACACAATTTCTTGGCGTGTTCCAGGTCATCACTTTTCTGAATTGGGTTGTTTACTGTTCCTTTGCCTTATTTTTATATTTTATCACATCCTTGTGAATGTTTAAACAATTTATAGTTTCATCTTGCTTGTTTTGAGCATTAGGGAAAGATAATGTGCTATATGAGCTACTTCTTTCTAAAATTCAAAACTATGTGAGCTGCACTTGGAGTTGGTCATATAACTGCAGTATCCTCATTACACATTCTCATACGTGTCTCCAAGCACACGTGTGCAAGAGTTCCTCTAGCTACATATTTAGGAATGGGGTTAATGGGTCATAGAAGATGCAAGTTTTCAACTTTGTTAAATGGTGATCGTTTTGCAAAGTGATTGTACAAGTTTCAGTGCTACTAGCTGTGTGTAGAAGTTCCCGTTAGCGCACATCCTCACAAACACTTGCTATTGTGTTAATTTTTCCCAATCTAGTGTGTAGTCTAGTGTATAAAATAGTGTCTCATTGGTCCTAGTCTTCGTTTTTCCTGATTACTGAAATTAAGCATATTTTCATAGGTGTCTTCATTATTTGTGTTGTTTCTTCCGTAAAATGTCTATTGGTGTTCTGTTTCCATATTTTATTGTGTTGTCCTAATTGATTTGTAGAATTAAAAAAATACGATCTGGACATTCATCCCTTGTCAGTTACATCTGTTACGAATATCTTACCAAGGTATTTGGTATTTTTCACTTTTTATGGTGTCTTTTGGTGATAGCAATGTAGTTGATTTATCGGTTTGGGGGGGTGGTCCTTTATCTTTTAAGAAATCCTAAGGTTATAAAGAGAGTCAGATTTTCCTCTGAAAGTTTTAAAGCTTTTCCATATTTAAGATTTTAATACATCAGAAATTAAGTTTTGGATATGAGGGTAGGGATTGTCTTTCATTTCTTCCTATTAGATAACCGGTGACCTCAGCCCCATGTATCGAATGGTCTACCCGTGACCTCCTATCACGTTCTTCATCTAGCAACTTATCGTATATATGTAGCTCTCGTTCTCTAGTCCACTGCTTTGACCAGTTTGACTATCCTCACCAGCCCGTTTTAATTACTGTAGCTGTTGAGTTAAGTCATGCAATCCAGAAAAACAAGTTCTTTTGTCCTGTTTCTCTTCAAAATGTCTTGGCTCTTCTCAGACATTTGCTCTTCCATTTAATGATATAACCCGGGGCGCCTGTGTGGCTCAGTCGATTGAGTGTCTGCCTTCGGCTCGGGTCATGATCCCGGGGTCCTGGGATGGAGCCCCGCGTCGGGCTCCCTGCTCCGTGGGCAGTCTGCCTCTCCCTCTCTCTCTCTGCCTCTCCCTGTGCTCTCTCGCGTCTCTTTCTCTCACATAAATAAATAAAATATTTTTTAAGTGACATAATCATATGTCAGAAAAACTATCTGAACCTTTTCTTTGCGGAAAGATTTTGGGCTATGGGGCACCTGGGTGGCTCAGTCGTTAAGCGTCTGCCTTCAGCTCGGGTCATGATCCCAGGGTCCTGGGATCGAGGCCCGCCCCGGGCTCCCTGCTCCTGCAGGAGGCCTGCTTCTCCCTCTGCCCCTCTCCCTGCTTGCATTCCCTCTCTCGCTGTGTCTCTCTCTGTCAAATAAATAAAATCTTAAAAAAAAAAAAGATTTTGGGCTACTGTTTCAATTTGTTTTATAATTATAAGGCTATTTAGATTTTCTATTTCTTCTTCAGTTACTTTTATAAGTAATATTTCTCCAAGAATTTTCTTCATTTCTTTCAAAGTATATATAAATACTTTATTCTATTACCACCTTTTAAAAACTTCTGCCAATCTGTGGACATGCCCCTTTGTTCATATATATTCATACCTTCTCTCTTTTCTTCTCAATCTTAGCAGAGATTAATCTATTTTTATAGTCTTCTCAAACAACTTTTGCTGTGGTAGTTTTTCTGTATTGTATCTTTGCTTCCTATTACACTAATTTCTCCATTATATCCTTCCTTCTACTTCACTTGTGTTTGTTTTACTAGAAAATCGGGTTGATTCAAAGCTTTTCTCACCATCAATTTAGGATTTGGCTTTCTTAGTTCTATGTCTATTATCACTTGTTCATCTGCCTTCCATTTTCCAAAAGTTTGTTGCTATTATCTCTTCTCATATTCTGCTCATCCTTATAGGTTTATATCATTTTTAAAAATCCGTTTACTGCAGTTTTAATGGGTTTGGGGAAAGGAATAAAGTTAAATGTATGTGTTCAATCTACTATTTTTATCTGGAACCTATGATCATTATTTATTGATCTTTCTTACTCATCATCTTCTATTTCTCCCTCAGATGTACCCTGTTTAATTTCTTCAACTCTATCTTTCATGTCACTGATTCTCTCTTCTTCTGTTTAACCCATCTACTGGGTTTTACTTGAGTAATATTTTTCCTTTATAAAAGTTATATCTAATTCTCTTTGAAATCTCCCTTTTCATTTTTGATGGCTTTGCATGCTTATTTCTGTGAGTTTACATTCTATTTAAGGATTTAATACATTGTTATTTTGCATTTATATGTGATTGTTCCACTACTTAAAGTCCTTCAAGCTCTAAATTAGGTGTTCTTTGTTTCTTCTTCCTCTTCCTCATAGTGGTTTGGTTTCTTGTGTGTTTGGTTATATTTTCCTGAGAGCTGATATTTATATTGTTGATCTTAATCAGTGAAAATCCTAGAAAGCCAAAGTGAGGGAGCTTTCCTCTAGAGAGGATTTGCGTTTGCTCTTGTACAGAGCCAGATTTGCATTTGCATTTGCCCTTGCTCAGAGCCAGAGGGTGCTACCCACCTATTAAAAACTTTTGCCCCCTACCAGCATCACAGGCTTAATCTGTCTGCCTGGTTACTTAGCTTTGGACTGTGGTTTTAACATTTGCCAGCAGGGCCAGCTGCTGTGAACTGTGGGTGAACTGCTTTCACCTATACTTACCACTTACTGCTGGGATAGGGTGCGAGTGGAAGAGTCCTCTATCTCTCCATGCAAGCCTGAAAATCAAATGAAAAGTATGTTTTATCAGGTTGTATTGGTCTTACAGCAGCAAGCACTCCATCAAACATAGTTTTCCATAATGCCAGAATGCTTTTTAATACTACTGGATTCACTAACATGGGTATTTCAGTGTATATACTCAAGACAGAAATTACCCGATCTTCACAATCATCTCTACTTCCAACCAGGGTTTGAATGCCTTCAAACATTCCCACTTCCTTCCTTTATATTCCTTTGGCTTTTCTCCGAATTCACAGCCTGTTGGTGTGCTAATTTTTCCAATGATACAAAAATCTGCCCCCAGTTTTTCAGTTCTTTGACTTTGGTTTTACCTTCTCCAGAGAAGAAGGCTATAGACCTGAGCTGTTCAATATGGTCGCTACTAATTCCATGTGACTTTTCATTTATTATTATTGTTGTTATTATTTAGAGAGGGGGAGAGAGAAGGGTGGGGTGAGGAGGGGCAGAGGGAGAGAGAGAGAGAGAGAGAGAGAGAGAGAGAGAGAGAGAATCTTCAGTAGGCTCCACGCCCAGCACAGAGCCAAATGTGGGGCTCGATCTCATGACCCTGAGATCATGACCTGAACCGAAATCAAGAGTCGGCCACTTAACCAACTGAGCCACCCAGGCACCCCCCATGTGGCTAATTAAAATGAAGTAAAATAAATTCAGTTCTCAGTGGGAAAAAAAAAATCTCAAAAGAGGAGATTCTAAGTGACTCAGTTCAGCATATGGATGGATTCCTTTGAGTTCAGCTAACTACTCTTAAACTTAACTGCCCACCTCAGTCCAATCAGTCCCAGTGGAGAAGGAAGTGGGAGGGGGGGACTAAAGCACATGTGGGGCTGAGTGGTAGAGGTGGGTACACTCTTTGAGGGAGCAGGGAGGCAGCTGGTGGACATTTCTAATTCTCCATGACCTTATCTGGTCTTCAAGACAATCCTAGGATATAAGCATTATTAATGACCCATTAATGATCCCTTTTAGAAGGTGAAGAATCTGAGAATCTGAGAAGTAAAGTAAGTTAACCAAAGCTGCATAGCTATTAAGTGCAAAAGCCAGGATTCAAAGCCAGGTCTTTTTTACTTTAAGACCAGCTCCTTTTCCAGTAAGCTGGGAACATGTCCCTTTCAAATGATTTGGGAACTGGCCATCCGGAGTTTTCTCCATCCCAATATATAGTTTCATATATTGAGGTTTAAGAAGCCACTCTTCCCTTATAAGATACCTACATCACCCACAGCACGGAGCTATCAGTGGGACCAAGTAAGAGGATGGAAGGCAAACAACTTGAAAGTATACAGGTGTTATGTACATATAAGGATAATTATACCCATTTTCAAGACTGATAAAAACTCCCTTTGAACTTAGGCTGTGGCTCGTCAGGACCGCTTTGGCCTTAGCATTGTTTCCACCAAAAATTCCATTCATCTCCCAGAGAGCCAGGTGGGGAGGGCAGCGATGGTTCTAGAGTTGGCTTTCAGCAAAACAGCAGGATGTGCCTTCTTCTGCATCAAGTTCACCTCGGAGCCTGGGCTTTGAGTCAGGTGGACCTGGGTCCAAGTCCCCATTCTGCCACTTTCAGCATTGTGCCTGTGATTGGGCAGATTGTGCACCTGTCTCATTTTCTACCCGTGTAAAATGTGGGTAATAGAATAGTACCTGCCTTATAGGTTTGCCATGAGGATTAAATGTTCCCCCTCCTAGGGTGTACCAGGACAGGTGTGAGGCTTGTTTGCTTTGTCATAATGTGTGTGTGTGCGTGCGTGTATGCGCGCACGCCTGCATATGCATGTGTTTGTATGTGTGTAGAGGCCTCAGGCATTTAATGCCTGAGAAACACTGAACTCTTCTGCCCTGAAATCTGGCATTGTTGAACGGCTGGTGGTGAGTTCCTAGATTCACCAAGTTTCTGGAATAGAGTTTGGATTAATTTGCCTCCTGGGTGAAATCAATCACAGCCCACTTTCCCAGGTCTAGGAGGGAGGGTCCCAGACCTGGAGGCCACTGGGCCTGGGATTTTACCTCCTGCCCAGAGTTGCTGTCTTTATCCTTCACAGTGCCTTTTGGTGCAGTCAAGCTGCAGAGGTCACACAGAGTCTTGGGAACCCTGAGGATACTATCTTCCAGGCACACTTTCAGGGGTCCCTTGGGGTCTCCTTGTAGCCAGCCCCACCAGTGCAGACTCAACATCTTGCTGGAGCACTCTCCCCTGACTCCCTTCCTGGCCCTTGGGGCATGTTGCCTTACACTAGCATTTGCTCTTTATGAATGGTTCTAAGTGCCTTTTAATAAACCACTCAAGATCGTATACACTATTGATGTAGCTACATTTTAAATACAGAGCATTGCTAGGAGAGTGAGCATTAGTTGTTTTTAGCTGGGATTCTTCCCAGACACAAATCTGCACCAAGGAATTCTAGAATTTCAGAGCCATGCACTTCCATTTCCTATAACAAAACTTTGACTGCAGTGACCAATGTTAAGTTTAAGGTCATTATTTAAAAGAAAATAGTAGAAAAATGATGGCATATTGCCATCTTTTCTCTTTTCTCACCCCTGGTTCCTTGACACCAAGCCCATGCACCTTCCCATTAGAGGCCAAAGACGTTTTTTTCTTTTTTCCTACTGAAATGTCTTTGTACGCTCCTCTCACTTTCAGTGTGGAGTACTGATCTATTTCCATAGATGCAGACTCAGAACTCAGTCCTGTCTTCCCACTCCTATTTCCTTAGGTCGGACATATTCTGACTCCTTGCTCTAAGGCTGAGGTTACTCACATACCTATATTCCAAGAAATATGTCCTTTCTGGATTTCTAGTTTTGCATGGCAGCTAGTTTCCTAGTAAATCTTGAGCAGAATTCAGAGAGAAAAATAGGATCCCTTTTCCTCTGGGATTTGGACCTTCTGGGGCCCAGGACCCCTGGACAGTGATTTCTGCCCGCTTCCTTGTTTGGAATCTACAAAGTCGCTACTCATGACCATTTAGTTCTTCCTGGATTCTTTCTCTACGATGAGGCAAAACTTTATTGCTCTGTGGCAAATAAACTAGACTTTCCACAAGAGTAATTGAACTGAATGAGAATTTAGCAAATGTATCCATTCTAATAGACCTAGGAACTCTTTGTTAAAATAATTAAGTACAGGGGCGCCTGGGTGGCTCAGTCGGTTAAGCATCTGCCTTCAGTTCAGGTCATGATCCCAGGGTCCTGGGATCAGTCCTGTGTCACGCTCTCTGCCCGGTGGGAGCCTGCTTTTCTCTCTCCCTCTGCCTGCTGCTCCCCCTGCTAGTGTTTTCTCTCCCTCCCTTTCTCTGTCAAATAAATAAATAAAAATATTTTAAAAAAACAATTAAGTACAGAAGTACTAGACAATGTAAGAGCACTCCTACAAAGGATAGACACTCAGTTGGGAAGTCTTTTCCCAAAATCCTAAACTATTACCTCTCACAAGGGCAATATATTACCAGGCAAATTAACTATGATGCTTCAACAGATTCGAGAAAGAGCAGAACTCCTCAGCTCCTGCCTTTCCTCCAACTTTCCTGTCAAGGAATTGGAAAGAGAGAGAAGAGCCAGTGATAAAGGGCAGGTTAGACATTAAACATGCTGGTCTGGATAAATTAAGAGTTGAAAAAACCGGACCATGCAGATGAGATCAATTATCCCTGCGCAGTGACCTCTTGGGGCCTTAAAAACCAGGAGAGGTGCTAAAGAACCAGAGACAGGATTGCACTTTGATTTTGGTTTTCATCACAGTGAGGTACAGTCCCTGCAATCCTGAATTTTAAAATGCTGAAGCTGAGCTGATGAACTTGACAACAGAAGAAGCCAAGGGGCTAGAAGGGGTCCTGGACACCCACAGCCCAACAGAGCAGGGGTGGGGAGCCATGTGATGTTGCACCCACAAAGGAGAGAGCAACTTGGGGGTTTGCACTGGTTACCAGTGGGATGCACCTGCCACGAGCTAATGTGAAGTTCAGCCACATTAATGGAACTGTGGGTGTTTCCAAAAGAGGGCACAATGACCCCCTGGACTTAACACACCTGGCCACATCTGGAACACTGAGTCCTCCTGCATTGATCCAGATACTGTGGAAAGAAGAGTTTTATATGACATTTACCCCAGGCAACAGGGTCTTTGATTTTTGGTTTTTATCACACAAACTGTGGTAAACATCACAAGGTCCTGAGAGACAGAGGTGGTTCTCTTCTTAATCAAACACTGAATCAAGGAACATTGAATTTTTTCCCTACTGTTTCTCCCCTCTGCCTGAAGCTGGAAATCTCCAACTGGATGGGTAGGCCCTGGCCCCAGAGTCTGCGTCACTTGCTCAGGAATGGGCACATAGGACAGAGGGTGAGTATGTCTCAGGCTTATAAACAAGCCTCGGAACTTGGCCGGTCAACTGCATCTCAAGGAAGGAACCCATTTTAACTCAAGATAAGGCAGATTCGGTGACTATCTTGGCTATTTTAAAACAGATTTGACTGCCTTGGGAAAGAGTCCTTCATCACTGAAAATGTCCGAGAGTGGAGTGTGGGCAACCCTCTATGGAGGTGAATCAAGAAAAGGTTTGGCAGAGATGATGCCAGTCTCTCTTCCAAATCTGACATCCTACATTTAGAACACCCTAGGTCTTTTTCTGATGATGGAACTTCCCAAATAGCTTGATTCTTTTAATGTGGAGTTAGCAGCCTCTTATGAATTACAATTTTAGCATTCTGAATCAATTGTACATATTTATTTACTTATGCTTTTTTTTTTTAGTTTCACGTTTTTATTTAAATTCCAGGTAGTTAACGTAGAGTGTGATATTAGTTTCAGGTGTAGACTTTAGTGATTCATCACTTACATACAACACCCAGTGCTCATCACAAGTGCCTTCTTAATACCCATCCCCCCCACCCTACCCACTTCCCCTCCAGCAAGCCTATTTGTTCTCTGTAGTTAAGAGTCTGTTTCTTGGTTTGCCTCTCTCTCTCTCTTTTTTGCTCCCTAAGTTCATCTGTCATGTTTCTTAAATTCCACATATGAGTGAAATCATATGATATTTGTCTTTCTCTGGCTGGTTTATTTCGCTTAGCCTAATGCCCTCTAGCTCCATCCAGGTCGTTGCAAATGGCAAGATCTTATTCCAAATCCATTTTTTTTTTAAGATTTTTATTCGACAGAGAGAGACACAGTGAGAGAGGGAACACAAGCAGGGGGAGTGGGAGAGAGAGAAGCAGGCTTCCCGCGGAGCAGGGAGCCCCACGCGGGGCTCGATCCCAGGACCCTGGGACCATGACCTGAGCTGAAGGCAGACGCTTAACGACTGAGCCACCCAGGCACCCCCCAAATCCCTTTAAAATGAAAAGTCCTTTAATCTCTCCCTTTCGGGAGGGCGCTGCCCTCTCTCCGCTTCACCGGCCTCCCCATCACTCTGTTCTGACCATCTGATTCATGAGGAGAGTAGGAGGGACTGTTTTGTCTTTCTAGCTTTCCCCATCCACTAGAAGGGACACCATGGTATTCCCTGTAGTTCCCTCTTTAATCCCTTTGGCTTTTTTTGGCAAAGCAGTAGAGAAAAACCCTTTATAAGCACTGTGACCATATCGCGGTGGAAGCCAACTCGTGATTACTCCCTCCTCCTCACCTGCTTCCCAGTCAGCTCAGCCCAAACCCTTTTGAAACAGAAGCACAAATTAGTGCTAATTTAGGGCAATTACAGGATTTACAAATTAAACCTAGTCCCACTGGTTTCCCTAGCAACCATCTCTGAGTCACATGATGAGCTAAAACTATTGTTCTATTTAATGGAGTCCAATATGAAGAGAAGCCCAAGAATGTAACTCACGAGCACTGGGCATGGGGCAGGAGACCTATGTTCAGCTTCCAGGATCTTATCCCGAGACACTGGGAGTGATGCCCCCAGCAGAGAAAAAGGGTTTGAGCGGTGCCAGGATGAGGAAGGCTCAGGTATTTCTGAGGGAGTGAAAGCAACAGGCAGAGAATAATTTGAGGCCAGGGGTCTACTGGAGGAAGCCGAGACGCAGTGAGGTCTGATGGAGGGCTGGCTCATCTAGCTCCACAGGGCGTGGGCCGTGCTGAAAGCAGCAGGGCGATGGAACAGTCTTGGGCAATGCGCTTCATTAGGCGGCCAGCACCTTGCTGGGGTCTGGGAGGCTGGGCCAGCAGAGGGCATTCGGATCTCAGCTCTCCACCTACACGGTAAGGGGCTTGAGCTGTATCATTTCTCTGGCTCCTTCAGCTCTTTTAAGTAGTAGGACTTTTCTGGTTCTGAACCAATTAAAATATGACATATTTATAGTCAAACAGAGATGGATATAGCAGCTTTATTGGTGGTCATGTTGGACCGTACCTGCCACCAAATGGCCTTCAAAATGGCACTACCCTGGCTGAGTCCGGACCTCCAGTGGGGGCAGACTTGGGGCTATGGCACAGATGCATGGGGGTGGGCAGCCTGTCTCGAACCCATGAATTCTGGCGAAAGAGACCTGGCTCTCTGGACCCTAAGCTGGGATCCAGCTATTTTTCCCAGGGGAAAGCAGCGGCCATGACAAAAGTGTTCTAACCCGTGTGCAGTCAGCCTGAAAAGAGAGCCCACCATTCGGGACTCATGCAAGTTCACCGGGAAGAGAGGTCATTGCCTCCCGCTGGAAGAAGCGAAGGAGAGGTAGAGGCATAGGGACAAGCTGCTTTCTAACGCCCTCAAGAGGGTGGAAATTCCAGTTTTGTAGATGGGCAAGCATGCGGGAGGGGAGAACATGGTTTCCTAACACAGGGAGGGAGCTATAGAGTGGAATACTGAAGGCACACATCTGGCTTCTGGAGGATCCTCCTTGCCCTTCCTTACTCCCCAGAAAACAGATGTCTGGCCACCCACACCTCTGTGTGCCAAGAGACTACAGCTCCCAGAAGCCACAAAGAAGGCATTTACTACCACCCCTTCCCCCCCAACACACAGGTCCAAGTCCCTTTGAAAATCAGAATCTGCAATAAGACATTTCATGTCTTTCCAATGACAAGTTTGAGTGGAGGGGAACTAATGAGTTATTGAATTTTTAAGGGTATAAAAACATTTTAGTAAGTTTTCTAATATCTCTCGCTATGACTCAATATAGTTTTATAATTTTCCTGGTAAAAGAGAGAGCATGTTTTTAAGCATGTACTTTGCAAAGCCCTTCGCTACCAATCATTCTAAATTGTCACCATCGGAAGATTCATCCTGCTTCACTGCCTTTCTAGATTTTTTGTACAGTATTTCAAAGTTCTTTATTTAGTACATATTTAGCGCATTAGTAATGGCAAGCCGTCATGTGTTATGTTCTGGACAACGAATGAATATTTGTCTAAGGGTCAGAGAGGGAGAACAACACGTTCAAGAACGTGCTACACGAGTGTTTGAATTGGATTCAATCCCACGTCCATGCTCTTTGCACTGCTTCTCATGGGCCTGGAGAGACTTAGCTTTCAGCTTCTTTCTTTCCCCTTGCCTTTCTTTCTTCCCCCTTGCCTTTCACTAGGTAACTGGGTTTGTAGAGGAGGGAGACACGGAATAGAACCTTTCTGGTGTGGAATAACATATGGCCTCAGTTTTTCAGACAGGAAAGGGAAGATCTCTCCTGTGGCAGGTTGCTGACGCCCAAAATAACCACAGCAATGGTGATTAACATCTATCAGCCCCTGACTCTGTGCCAGGCATGGTGCTAGTTACTTTATACTATCTCATTTAATCTTACAGCAATCCCATGTCACAGAGGAGCCAAATGAGGTGTGGAGGGAGACTCTGAAGGAACTTTGTGTGCAGTTTCAACCAGAAAGTGGAGGAACTTCGCCAGTCCAGAGAGTTTACTTTTAAATTCTTGCCAAAACCTTTGCCCGCTCCTTACCCATCCCTGCTCCTACCCAAAGTTAGAAGATTTATTTAAAGGAAATCCAGTTTGAATTTGCCTATTCCTTAAGAGTTTATGGATCACTCACACTTGATTTATTTTGTTCTTTGCGCTCTGTACTTAGGAAGAGAGGGGAGTTTGAGGAGGGAGAAGATAGTTGGGAGAAGGCTAAATTTGGGAGCTGTGGGCACGCTGGGTAAGAGAGCTCACGGGCCAGTTCTCTGCACCCCAGGCCAGCTCTAGCCATGGTATACTCGAAGGAGCAGTAGCCAGAAGCTAGAGACCCAGATCCTCCACTAACTCAGCTACGCGAGCTTGGCCACTAGCCTTCCAGTGTCCGGCTACAGCTTTCCTGCACTGTAGCACGAGCAGGTTGGAATGGATGAATGGTGTCAAGTTTCCCCTTCGCATCCAAACTAGGTAATCCAGTCCTACATCAGTCCGTGCGAGAAACTGCTAGGAAAGGCTATGTTTTCTCTGAGCAACGAGATTTGCTTGTTTGTTGGGCAAATGCTTAGATAACACACGCAACTGGCTACTGTGTACTGCTTTAAGCACCGTATTACATCAACATACCTAATCCCCTCAGTAGACCTCTGTGGTAGGTATCATAGGTGTTATTATTATCCTGTTTATAGGCAGGGGGATTGAAGCACATGGTGATTTATTCAAGGTCCCAAAGCTAGTAAGGGTGAAGCCAAGTTGAATCTATGCAGTCCAGCTCCAGACTCCGTGTTCTTACCTTGTTTTTATTTCAGAGACAATGGAATTCTGTAGCTGATCAAATGTCCCTCATGACAACCAGGTTACTTCTCACCTTTAGCAAAAGTGCGAGCCCTGGGAATGTGTGTTTGAGGTACCAGGTTCACCTCCAGCTTCACCTGCCTGCTGGTATCTCTCTGACTCTTCACCCCACCGTATACTCCCCCTCTGGACATGTCTGTTTGTAATTTACCAAAACATCCTTTTTGGAAGATGATAAGAATATTTTAAAAAATAATAAAAACAAAGGTGATTCAATGACACAATGTGGAATCTTCCTAAGTGGCTTGTTGGATCCTCCAGAGCTTGGGCTGTGCTCGCTCAGGATTTAGAAGAGTGGGAGTGAAGGAGGCAGCTCTATCTTAACAGGAACTAGGTACAGGTTCTCAACAAAGATGGCCGTGCTCCTTGGGGGAGTGTTTGGAAAATTTGTTGGGTGTGGGGAGACTGGATGTCACAATATTTATGGGGTGCTATTGGGATTGTCCAGTAGGACAAGGGACAAATCGGCTGATGTCCTACAATGAGGGAGACAGCCCCACACAAATTTTAAATGCTCCACCGGAACTTCATATAGGTAAAAAAATCTCTACAGTTACCAGAACCTAGCACCTAACTCCACTTTACATATTTCTAAAAGGATGTTGCACATGGTTCTCATATATACTGAATTTTCCAGGACTACAACTCCCATGTAAATCAAGGGAAGATTGTACTTTGTTTCAGAGCTTGACCGAGAATTGATCATCACTTAGAAATATTCCATCATCAGTGACACTGCTTCTGGTATTTGAGTCAACAATACAATCCACCTGTATCAGTCTGCATTCATAGCTGTCACATTCATAATGATTCTACTTGTATATGCACACAAACATGCTCATTTAGCTTTTACCTCAAAATGTGCAATATAAAGAAAAAGTATCAGCAATAAATATTATTTGAGTATTGTCTTACATCCAAATTTACTTATTGTAAGTAGGAGCAAGCATCTGCCAACTTCATTATGTCTCTCCTGTAGTCATGCCCAAACACACATGACCAGGTTGAAATACATACACTTTTTTTTTATGGAAGTATAGTTGACATACAATGTCAGTTTCAGGCATACAACATAGTGATTCCACAATTCTCTACATTACTCTATGCTATTCAACAATTCTGTACATTACTCTATGCTCACCATGATGAATATAGTTACCACTGTCACCATACAATGTTATTACAGTATTATTAACTATAATCCCTATGCTGAACTTTTCATCCCCATGACTTATTTATTTTACAACTGCAAATTTGTACCTCTCAATCCCCTTCACCTATTTCACCCACCCCCCAGCCCCCTCCCCTCTGACAACCACCAGTTTTTTCTCTGTATTTATGATTCTGTCTCTGTTTTTTTTTTTAATTTTTATTTAAATTCTAGTTAGTTAACATACAGTGTAATATTGGTTTCAGGAGTAGAATTCAGTGATTCATCACTTACATACAACACCCGGTGCTCATCCTAACAAGTGCCCTCCTTAATGCCCATCACCCATTTAGCCCATCTCCTACCTCCCTCCCTCCAGCAACCCTCATTGAGAGTGTCTTATGGTTTGTTCTGCCCCTCTTTCCTCCCCCTTCCCCTACGTTCATCTGTTTTGATCTTAAAGTCCACATATGAGTGAGATCCTATGGTATTTGTCTTTCTCTGACTGACTTATTTCCCTTAGCATATTACACTCTAGCTCCATCCACATCATTGCAAATGGCAAGATTTCATTTTTTCATTGGCTGAGTAATATTTCATTGTATATATATACCACATCTTCTTTGGGGTGCTGGAAATGTCCTATTTATTATTGTGTTGGATTATATTGAGATGTATGCTTATGATTTGTATGCTCTTTTTTATGTGAGATACATTTCAATAATTTAATTCAATAATCAGCGCTGCCTTAATCAGATCAATCTAAGAGAATTGCTTGTTTACACTATCGGTTATAACAATGTGATAGTTGATGTGACAATTTGTGAGCAACATTGATGAAATAAAAGGGGGAAATTATCTAAGATTAATAAATACTAATAAAAGAATTAAGTTAAGGGGCGCCTGGGTGGCTCAGTCGGTTAAGTGTCTGCCTTTGGCTCAGGTCAAGATCCCAGGGTCCTTGGATCGAGCCCCGCATCGGGCTCCCTGTTCAGTTGAGAGCCTGCTTCTCCTTCTCCCTCTGCCACTCCTCCTGCTTGTGCTCTCTCTCTCTGTCAAAATAAATAAATCTTTTTTTTTTTTTAAAGATTTTACTTATTTATTCAACAGAGACACAGCGAGAGAGGGAACACAAGCAGGGGGAGTGGGAGAGGGAGAACCAGGCTTCCCGCGGAGCAGGGAGCCCGATGCGGGGCTCCATCCCAGGACCCTGGGACCATGACCTGAGCCGAAGGCAGACGCTTAACGACTGAGCCACCCAGGCGCCCCTAAATAAATCTTTTTTTTTTTATAAAGAATTAAGTTGAACTCATGGGAAAAAAAGCTACACACAGAATATAAGCTGAAACTTTTGAAGGGGATAATTCAACAAAGACCAAACACCTTAGAAGAAGGCTTCTTGGGGCACCTGGGTGGCTCAGTTGGTTAAGCAACAAACTCTTGATTTGGGCTCGGGTCATGATCTCAGGGTCTTGGGATTGAGCCCCTCGTCAGGCTCTGTGCGGGGCGTGGAGCCTGCTTAAGATTCTCTCTCCCTCTCCCTCTGCACCCACCCAGCCCTGCTCACTCTGTGAGGCTCCTCCTGGTTCATACCCAACCTTATAACCTCCTCTGGTCCTGGTGACACTTCTGACTTAATCTAGGACTACACAAGGGCAGAACGCCTTGAACACTGCTTGGCTAACAGCAGAATGGAAATGCTTCCAACAACACAAAGCTGCAAGTTGCCGTGACTTATCCCGAGGGAATGCAGCCCTCAGAGAGCTTTGTTCTGAGAGGAACACACTGGCCAGAACCCTTCTGTGTGGCCACAGGCTCCCTCATCTACATGTGGGATACTGAGATTTGGGTTTTAATTTTTGATCTCAGAGTGCAGCTTAGTAACTGGGCTGTTTTCCCCTGAGGGCTTTTGTCTTTGCTGTTGCTGTTTTTGGTGTTGTATAAGAGAAAGGCAAGGAGGCAGGGAGCAATCTCATATTTCCTGGCCTGGATTTTAAGACCCTTACAGTCTTTCCTTAAGCTAACTTTTCTAACCTCTCTCCCACTGATCCCCTGGGTGGTGCCCATTAACCAGACAAAAATCACCACCACAAAATACCATGTGCTTTTTGTGTTTGAGCATTTGTCCGTAACTTGCCCACTTATTTCTACCTGGATGAATCAATTCTGCCTTCAGGGCTGAATTTAATGCAGCTTCCTCTGAAAGGTTTTGCTGACTAGTTGAGGCCCCTATTTTCCACCCCTAAATCAGAATGCGTGGTCTGCAGAGGACCTGTCAACCAGTTTTGGGTATGCGTAGCTATTTTATGAGATGTCTGAAGGTGGAAATACTGGAATTTCCCATATCAATCGTTTTTCCTACTGTGGAAGTGCGTATTATATAAGGTGTGCACTACGTTAAACTCATACACATTATTTCCTTAAATCCTCATGAAAATCCTAGTAGGTCGATGTTATCATATACTTGCTCAAGGTTATTCTAGAAACAATAAATTGCAGAGCCCAAATTCAAACCCGGCTCTGTCTGACTTTTCGGGATGTGCTCCCCACACCGCACAGAGCTGCTCACGGATGTGGGAAAGGGCAGGGGTATCGGGGTTTAGGTCGGCTGTGGCATCCAGTAGGGAGAGAAGCTGGGTGACAGGAGGCTGGGCCTGACCGTGGAGTTTTGTCCGTGTCACATCAGTGCATCCTGAGCTGGAGATCTGTCCCACAGGCAACGGGAAGACAATATGTGTGAGGAAGAAGGGTTCAGGGAGCCATCTGGAAATACCAGGTCCAGTAGATGCTCATTAGTTTCAGAGCTGGTAGAGCCCAGTGGCTCTACCAAGACAGATGCTAGAGCCAGAATGCACGAATTTTGGTCTTGGTTCCGTCACTTACGAGATGTGTGACTTTAGACAAGTTACTTGTCCTGTTTGAGGTCACTCTCTGCACCTGTTGTTTTCATCTGCAAGACGGAGAGTACTTACCTCACTTTCCGCTGCTGTGGAAAGCTCTCTGTGCTCTTCCTCTCCAACATGACCCCGGTCTCATTAGGAGAAAAACATCAGATCCACCCCCACGGAGCGATATTCTACCCAGTATCTGACCAGTAATCTTCAAAACTGTGAAGGTCATCGAAAACAGGGAAAGTCTGAGCTACTGTCATGACCAAGAGGAAAGTAAGGAGACATGAGGACTGCATATAATGCATGGGTTCCTGAGCCAAAGGACATTAGGAAAGAAAATGAGGAAATCTGAATAAAGAAGGGACTTTAGTTAAAAATCACATGCCAATATTGGTTCATTAACTGTAACAAATGTACCATGATAATGTAAGATATTTGTAAGAGGAGAAACTGTCTATGAGATACATAGGAACTCTCCATACTATCTGTGCTGGTTAGTTTTATGTGTCAACTTGGCTAGGCCATGGTACTCAGTTGTTTGGTCAAACACAAATCTAGAGGATTCTATGAAGATATTTTTTAGAAGTGATTACTGTGAAATCAGTAGACTTTTGAGGAAAGCAGGTTACCCTCCATAATATGGATGAGGCTTTTCTACTCAACTGAAGGCCTAAAGAGAAAAACAGGTCCTCTCAGCAGAAATCTGAATAAAGTATGGACTTGCGTTCATAATTATGTATTAATTCGGTTCATTAATTGTGACAAATGCACCATACTAATGTAAGATGTTAATAATAGGGGAAACTGGCTGTGGGGTATATGGGGCATATCTCTTTACTATCTTTGCAATAATTCTGTAAATCTAGAACTGTTATAAAATTTTTTTAAATTTAAAAAAATCAGACTTGCAGAATTCAATTTTACTGGCAGAAATAGGATTTTGCTTTCAAACAGTGAAATGAGGAGCATATGCCATTATGTTCCACAATAGCATCCAGAGCCTTGCTGTAGTGACACAAAGGAATGAAAGTGGATTTCTCTTTATGGACTCACACAAAAAAATATTTTTGTTTAGCCAATGAGTGTTTTACAGTAGAAACACTGTGCATATGGAAACAATCAAAAGGGAAAACACTGGAAAGCAGAATTCTGTTACTTAAAAGGGACATAAAATGTGCTTCTTGGTTTTGATGGGGTAAAATTATTTTCATTCTTTAATAATTATTCCTCTCTTTCTAGTTAGCTCTTTTTTGCCACTTTAATAGACCACCGTGGTGAAAATAAAGAACTGGGAGTGGGGGTAAGAGATGTGTTGGGAAGTAGGTGTTTGCTCTGTCTGGCAGGTCATGTTCAGAACATCAGGCAAGTTGTAGACAAAGCCATTCATTCAGAAATATTTATTGTTTGCCTACTATATACCAGGAAGTGTGAGGCTTCTAAAATGAATCATTTACAGATGCCACCCTCAAGCATCTTATCATTGTTCAGGATTGTAACACGCACACACATGCTTTATATGTGAACATATAAATTACATATTACAATTTGTAATAAGGATATGCAAGTTATATCCTTATGTATCATGTGTGTCTAGTAATTGTGAATATGTAAACCATATATATCCTGCATAGATCACGCTTTCTTTGCTTCCCATTGACAACTTTTCTAATGTACTTAGTATGTATCTTGTATGTGTGTGTTCCTGTAAAAATATATAATATGGTTTTGTAGGCATGTATCTTTAATTTATATAAATGGTGAGGTGGCATATATCTCATCCCATTTTCTTTTTTCAGCGAGCACTATGTTTTTAACATCCATTCTTATTGTTACGTGAATATACAACATACTCATAATTGCTACATAATATTCCAAGGTGAGCATCTTGAGAAGAAAGAAAAGAAAGGAAATGAAAGGAAAAGAAAGGAAGGAAGGAAGAGAGAGAGAGAGAGAAAGAGAAAGAAAGAGAAAGAAAGAAAGAAAGAAAGAAAGAAAGAAAGAAAGAAAGAAAGAAAGAAAAGAAGGAAGAGAGAAAAAGAAAGAAAGAAAGAAAGAAGAAAGAAAGAAAGAAAGAAAGAAAGAAAGAAAGAAAGAAAGAAAGAAAGAAAGAAAGAAAGAAAAGGAAGAAAAGGAAGAAAGAAAGAAGGAAGGAAGGAAGGAAGGAAGGAAGGAAGGAAGAAAGAAAGACCCTCTTTTGCCGGTCCCACTGTGGTGTCTGACACTCTCCTCCCAACCACCCCTCCTCAAGGAGGCTTCAGTAGGTTGGTGCCTTCCCTTGGGTCTAGAGTATAAGTATTCACTTACACAGACCTGATTGTCTAGGAAAGTTTCCAAGGAAGGATTCCAGCTCATTTCATTAAGAAGACTGTGGGCAGCTTATTCAAATCTGTAATTAGTGCTACTCTATAAACACTCTCTGCCTCCTGAGAATATATCATTTCTGATTCCTATGGAACTTTTTCTTCCTTGACCTCAGAAGACTATAGTAACTCCATCTCTAAAATCTCCATAGGATTTCTGAACATTAATTATGTTTCAGAATGTGTACCAGTGGGAGAATGAAGGTGAAGGGTCTGAGAGATAGGGACAAGCCTTGTCTTGGCTGTGTCTGATGGTCTGGGCCATCTTGAACAGGTCTTAACCTCCTTCTGTGGTTAGAAGAGGTGCTGAAGTTATTCTTCCCGTGTTTGAATCTTAGTTCTGCAACTTTCTAGCTGTGTAAACTTGGGCAAATTACTCATCCAGGAAATGAGGTAATTAAACCACAGATGATTTCTAGGATAAATTCCAGTTCAACTACTATTTCATCCATAGATACTTTCCTGGCTCTGTGCCCTTTTGACATCATTCTTCTTTCTGAGATGTCTTTTCCCCAATGTCCTCTTCTCCCTTCAAGATTCTCTCCAACAGCATGTTCTCTATAAAGCTTTTCCTAGAATTCAGATTTAAATAAAGAATGAAAGAGTGTTAAAGATGGAATAAATGAAGATAAGTAAAATCTTTTATTTTTCCTATTAATTGATCCAATAGATAATTGTTCAAAGTTAATAATAGTAAATAGTAACAACTTATTAGGTGATTATAGCATATGGGTGAGTGAAATGAATGACATTAATGGTATAAGGGATGGAAAGTTATGAATTGGGGATACTGTGTTATAAGGTACCTGCATTGCATGTGAAATGGTACAATGTTATTTGAAAGTGGACTTAAATTTCCTATAAATGTATATATTGTAAAATCATACGCTTAGAGAGGAGAGAAGATGGAATTATATAAAATGCTCAGCTAAAACCAGGAAAGGCAGAAAAGGGGGGAAATAAACACAGAACAAATACAATGAATAGAAAACAGTTACAAACATGGTAGATATTAAACCAAAAAAATCAATAATCACGTTAAATATGAATGATCTAAATACATTAACTAAAAGACAAAGACTGTCAGAGTAGATAAGAAAAAGACCAAACTATATATATTTTTACAAGAAATTTTAATTTTAATTTTTAAATATAAAGAAACAGGTTAAAAGTAAGGGGATGGAACAAGATATACTATAATAGCATGAATCAAGAGAAAGTTGGGATAGCTATATTAATTTCAGACAAATTAGACTTTAGAACAGTGAAATTATCAGGGGCAAAGAGGGAAATTACATAATGATAGAGAAGTCACTTCTCCAAGAAAATAGAACAATCTTCAACATGTATGTATCTAATAGCAGAATATCAAAAGATGTGAGGCAAAAACTAAATGAATTGCAAGTAGAAATAGACAAATCCATTGTTACAGTTGGAAACTTAAATACCCCTTCAATAATGGATAGATCCAGCAGGCAGAAAATGAGTAAGAATACAGTTGTACTAAATAGCACCATTAATCAACTAGATCTAATTGACATTTATGAAATACTTCATCCAACAACAGCAGCATACACATTTTTTTTTTTTTTCAAACTCATGTGGAACATTTACCAACACTATCACATTTGGGGCCATAAAACAGACTTGAACAGATGTAAAAGACTAGAACTCGTACACAGTATGTTCTCAGACCACAGTGGAATTAAACTAGAAATCAATTACAGAATAATAGATTTAAAAAAACCCTCCCAAATATTTGGAGATTTAACAACACACTTTTTACTGGATGTAGAGAAAGCAGTGCTCACAGAGGAAATTAATAGACTGAAATGCCCATATTAGAGAAGAAAAATCTAAAAGCAATAATTTAAGCTTTCACCTTAGAAAACTAGAGAAAGAAGAGCAATTTACAACTAAATCAAGCAGAATAAAGGAAATTTTAAAAATTAGAGCAGAAAACAACAAAATTAACTGGAAAACATACAAAAATCAATGAAACAAAAAATTGGTTCTTTGAAAAGATTGATAAAATTAATAAACCACTCACCTAGCTAACCAAGAAAAAAAGAGAGAAGACAAATTATTGATATCAGAAATGAAATAAGGATCATGACAACTGATACAATGAACATTGAAAGGTTAATAAAGGAATACAGTGATCAAGTAAGCTTCTAAAGGAGTAGTTTTAAGATTTGTCTGTATCAGAATTACCTGAGGGGGCCTGTTAAAATGCAAACTACCCCCCATCCCAGGTCTCACCTATAGATTCTGATTCTGTAGATGTGGGTTGGTTATTTTTAACAAAAGCCCCAGGTGATTCTAATCTACTTGATCCTAGGACCACAGGTTGAGAATCACTCCAGGGCTCAGATGAAGGCATTCACCCTGGGTGGAGAAAAGAGAATATCACGCAGGATATGTGTGGACCAGGGGCTGGTGGAGTTTTATCTGGTGGCCTCATTTCTTTATGAGGTAAGAGATGATATCTGTGTGAGCAAGGGGCTATTTGTAGCCACAGGGTGGTAGGAGAAAGCAGTCAGGCCGGGAACAGAAGTGGTCGGAATGGGAGAAAATGCTTGCATGGGATAAGAGAAGGGATTCGGAAGCAACCTTGATCCTGGAAATCAAAATTGTAAAGATACCACGTCCTTGTGAAGGATAGGAAACACAACGGCCATTAGTTTTCTACAGACCTTAAAAAGGGAAGGAGCCTAGAAAGAAAGTGGAAGAAAACAGGCTTCTAAAATTACAATTGTGAGGGTCCTGAACATCACCACCTGTCTCTGCGAAAGAGGCAGTATGGTGGAAAATGCAGAAGCCCTGAAGCGAGCCAGATTTCCCAGCCTCTACCACTTAGTTCATCTCTCCATGCCTGATCTCCTCATTTGGAAGATGGAGATAAAATAGTCTCCACTTCATAGACTCATAGAACTAAATGAGTTCACACATGTGAAATTATTAGAGTAATGCCTTATCTCATGGCGAACACTCAAATGAACGTTAGCTCATTCACATTCTAAAGCAACACCCCGCTTAACTTTTTACACAAGAGAGCCAACTAATCTTACTTCAAACATAGCTACTTTGGTCCCCATTTTACAGGTGAAGAAACGATGTAAAAGGCAAACAAATTGTTTGTCTAAGTCCCTACAACGAGTATGTGAGCAAACAGGAACTGGAGACCAGGTCTCCAAACTCCAGCTACATTGTCTGAGTATCTACTCTGTGCCAGGGACTGACAAAGGTAATGTTAACATGCAGCGCTTGCCATGTGCTTCCCCTATTATCAACTGAGGATCCCGAGGTTGGAGTTAAAGGCTAAACTGTAAAGAGGTCCTGAAAGCAGGACTGGTTTTGAGAGCAGTCAGGCTGGCACTTGCACCACTACGTTAACCTGTACCATCCTGCTTGCCTCTGAGCCCTACCTACTGGTGCTGATTAGCACCTGTGAGGGAATCAGGCTAAATGAATCTCCGCTCTGTCAGAGAAAATCTCCTTGCTTTGTGGAAAAGAGAAAATAAGTACTGACAAAGTTTTAATACAAGGTGAAAACGTGCCTGGGAACTCAGGGGGAGGGATTCCTTCTAGCTGGAAGTACCATTTGGAGGTGAGCCTTGAAGAAGAGTAGAAC
Source organism: Eumetopias jubatus (assembly GCF_037043125.1). Lineage (NCBI taxonomy): Eukaryota > Metazoa > Chordata > Mammalia > Carnivora > Otariidae > Eumetopias > Eumetopias jubatus. Next base: position 51,365,946 of record NW_028274810.1, read on the forward strand.
TGGGGTGTGTGGATGAGGGGACTGGGGTGGCGATGAGCTAGGGGACCTAGGGAACTTCCAAGAATATTGAATTTTTAAGCCAGTGTGTACAGAAGGCTCACAGAAGGTAAGATTTGAATGGGAATTTGGGGTCTATTTATAGGGAGCTGGGAATATGAAACGAAAGAATTTGGGCTTTAATTGGGAGCCATGGGAGTTGCGTTATTTTTGTTTTTTGGCAAGTGCTTCTTAAAATTAATGTTGTTTTTTTTACTTTGAGCTAATGGAAGATTCACATGCAATTATAAGAAATAATAAGAGATCCTGAGTAACTTTACTCAGTTTCCCTCAATGGTAATACCTTGCAAAACCGTAGTCAATATTACAACCAGGATATTAACATCAATACAATCCACTGCTCTTACTCAAATTTCCTGTTTTACTTGTACTCGTCTGTGTATGTATTTAATTATATGGAATTTTATTATATATGTAGATTTGTATATGTGTAACCACAATCAGGATATATCCCAAAGATTCTCTGTCTTTTTTCTTAACAATTTTATAATTTTACATGTTATATATAAGTTCCGTTATCCATTTTAAATCAATTTTGTAAGGTGAGAGATTTAGGTTCAAGTTTTTTTGTTTGCCTATGTGTTTTGTCTATGGATGTCCAATTGATCTAGCACCATTTGTGGAAAAGATTATCCTTCTGCATTGACTTGCTTTTGTGCCTTTGTCAAAAATCAGCTGAGCATATCTGCGGGCCCCTATTCCGGGGCTCTCTATTCTGTTCCGTTGATCTATATGTCTCTCTCTCTGCCAATATTACCCTGTCTTAATTACTGCAGCTATATCCTAACCCTTACTATCAAAGAGTGATTCTTTATCTCTCTTTTTCAAGAGTGTGTTAACCATTCTAGGTACTATGCCTTTCCATATAAATTTCAGAATAAGTTTGTCTATGTCTACAAAAACCTTACTGGGATTTTGGCAAGAATTGCGTTAAACCTATAGGTCAATTTGGAGGGAACTGACATCTTTACTAAGTTGAACTTTCTAATACATGAGCATATTATGTCTCTATTTAATTTCATTTTATTAGCATTTTGTAATTTTCAGCATTCAGATCCTTCATGTGTTTTGTTAAGTGTATACACAGTACTTCATTTTCTTTATAGCATTTGTAAATAATATGGTCTTTTTAATTTTGGTTTCCATATAACCTGTGTTACCATACAAAAACATCCTTAACTTTCTTTTTTTTTTAAAGATTTTATTTATTTATTTGAGAGAGAGAGAGAGTGAGAGAGAGCACAAGCAGGGGGAGCAGCAGATGGAGAGGGAGAAGCAGGCTCCCCAGTGAGCAGGGAGGCCATTGTGGGATCATGATCTGAGCTGAAGGCACAGCCTTAACTGAGCCACCCAGGCACCCCCATCCTTTTACTTTCAACCTCCCTGTGTCATTAAATGCGAAGTGAGTTTCTTCTCACTTCAATCACCATGTAATTGGCTTGTGTTTGTTTTTTGTTTGCTTATTTTAATCCACTCTGCCAATCCGCTTTTTTAATTGGTATATTTACACCAATTACATTGAAGGTAATTCTTGATACATCTGAGATTACGTATGCCATTTTCACATTTGTTTTTTGGTTTTCCTGTTTCTCCTTTCTCACCTTCCTGGGGGTTACATTTTTCAGAATTCCATCTTAATTTACTTTCAGGGTATTTGAGTTTATCCCTTTGTATAAAAATTGTTGTTCTAGGTATTACAATAAACATATGTGACTTATCACAATCTGCTGGTATCAACATTTTACCACTTCAAGCAAAGTATGGAAACCTTACTTCTGTTTAGGTCCCTTTGCCTTCCCCAATTTTTAATATTATTACCTTGAGTATCAGATGTTTCAGTCATCAAATATGAATGTAAAAACTCATGGCAAGGATATTCTATTTACCCCAGTTTTTACCTATTCTAAGATTCTACTTTCTAAAATTTCAAATTATTCTCCATTATCAGATCTTCCTTTAGCCCTTTTTTATTCTTTTTTTTAAAGATTTTATTTATTTATTTGAGAGAGCACAAGCAGGGGGAGCAGCAGACAGAGTGGGAGAAGCAGGCTCCTTGCTGAGCAGGGAGCCCAGTGTGGGACTCTATCCCAGGATTAGGTAAGATTAAATTAAAAGATCATGACACTTCCAAAAACCATTGTTAAAATACTCAAAGACTGTGGATTTGTGGACAGTCTTCAGTAGTATCTCCTGGAATGCTCCCCATAGTTCTTTTTCATAGGTATTAGTTCCCATTTTACAGAAAAGTAATTTCTCCAAGATCTCATAGCTCAAAGGCATAGTAAGGTATATTCAAAAGAAGAGAAAAAAAAAACAAATATTTTAAGCCAAATTTTCTGCCTCTAAAGCATGTGCCCTTGATCTTTCCAACATGAATGTGCTTTTGGGTAAAAATAAAAAAGCTATGGAATTTTTTTTTTTTACTAATGAACAAGAAATAGCATATCAGATTAATGACCTACAATGACAGCACCAGAAAAAGAATAAGACTTAAAGTTAGGAAAAGCCGGTTTGGGCCTATGTCCATCATTTATGAGCCCTGTAACCTTGAACAAGTAATTTCACCTGCTACATTAGTCCTTCTTTGGCAAACAAGAAACAAATTTGTAAGCAGATTACACATTTCTTTGCATACCAAATGACTAAAAACTTCCTGGCTTAAAATAATGCTCAACTACAGAACCCACGATCTTATAGGTCAGAAGTATGGATGGTCTCGGCTTAATTGAGGATGAAATCAAGTTGTTGACTGGTCTGTGGTCTTCTGTGAAGTTTCTAGAGAAGAATCTGCTTTCAAGTTCATTGAGGTTGTTGGTAAAATCCAGCTGCTAGCAGTTGTAGGCCTGAGGTCCATGTTTTCTTGCTGGCTTTCTGCTTCTAGAGGCTGCCCACGTTCTTGTTCTGATTTGCTTACAAGGTTTTTGTGATGATGATCAAATGAAACCGATTGTACAAATAGTGGTGGGGAATGTGATCACTGCTTAAGGTTGCTGGGTTTAGAGGCCATCCCTCAACCTTCTTCCATAGAACCTGTCTAAACCACCGTTAATCCTCCCAGGAGGCAGCCTGTGAAGTCTCTTAAGACAGATGTGTTAGTTGGGACTTTCTGGAGGGACAAAAACCGGGTTTTGTGCTGGACAAATGTTTACTGAGCAAAGTGGATCAGATGCCGTGAAGTGCCTGGCACCGGTGGTGGGAAGGATTCTAACTGGCCATTCTGCAGTGAAGCGATGGCAGCGAGACTTGGGAAGGGCTAACCCCACAGCCGCGAAAGGGCATAGAAGTGGTGAAGGATGCCTGCACGGAACTAAAAGTGCAAATTCTGGAAGCCTACACCCACCCCCACCCGAATGGCCAGGGCCTGTGAACCCAGGACCTCCCCTCATCGCCCCCTGGCTGTGGGTACAGCTCCTCTCACAAGGGGGGACGCTGGGCACACCCCCACTGGTCCTTCCTACGCAGAAGGTGCAAGTAGAGCCTCCCAGCCTGCGCCCTCTGGCGCTCCAGGCTCAGCCCCGCAGTTCCAGCCTTCCCCCCGAGCCTCGCGGCTCACAGGTTGCATCCGACTGCGCTCGCGAGGCTGTGATTGGTCTCTGCTGTTGCCACTGCCCCGATCCCCACCAATGCTGACTCCAGAAGCAGTGAATTTGCCCGCCTGCACGCTCGGTTGCAACCATCGCTAATGCTGACTCTGGGAGCAGTGAATTTGCCCGCTAGCGCACTTGTTCCTGCCTTGGAGAGAGGTAAAAGCTGTCTTCCGCCTTTACTGGGGGGGCACTCCAAAGTGAGACGTGGTGGGTAAACCAGTTTGGGCTGCTGTGGGTGAGAATGGGAGGCCTAGTTTTTGGGGAAGTGGCTCTCCGTCCCTCGTCCCTCGATGTCCCGGGGACAGTCGCTGTAGGTAATAGGTCTCTACGGGCACCAGAACAGAGCATCCTGGCCCCCGTGGGCTCCCTGGACACTCTGTCCTTACCCCCATTATTACTGAACCGGGTCCTTGGGGGTCTCCAAGCAGTAGCAATTGACAAGAGGCCAGCGGAGTTCGAGGCCAGGCTTTACTGGGGCTTATGCTCCAGCACAAGGGAGACGGCACAAGGAAGAGAATCTTCAGGCTGACTCCCTAGGGAGAGGTCAGGGAGAATTTTTTAAAGAAACTTAGGTGGAAAAGGGTGACTCCAAGCACATAGAGGCAGGAATTCATTAGCACCTGTGCACTTAAAGGTTATGCCTCTTCATGCCTCATGCGTCTAATTAGCATGTTAAATCTCCATCCCTGGGCATGATTTTTAGTATCATAATGAGGAAAAAAGTCAATGAAGAGACAGCGATGGGGTCCACCTTGGCGCAGACTGGTTTGATCTTCCCCAGTCTTGGTAGCGCAGCCCTCTCTTGGGTAAGCGTCCTGCCTCCGCATTCCTGCTAGACTTCTCTCCACCCAAGGGGCATAGGGTTTCAGCTATCAAGGAATGCTGGGTTTCTTCCTCAGGATTGAGGGGACCTGACCCCAGTCTCTACTCTGTCTCAGGTTGGCGGGCTGTCCATTGTTTCAGCTTCTCATTCTGTATTTAGATTGGAGTAGTGTGGTGTGAAAGAAAATGGATGTGTGGCTACTGGGGAAGTAAACGTAAGGCATCGTAGGAAGAGGTACTGAGCGAGTCTCCCCTCCTCCCTGCTCACACCGCCTTTGATGGGCGCCTGGGGTGGGCATTGAGCCTGGCTCTGTTTCAGAGGAGGGAGGGAGGTGGGTTTGGGGAGTGAGCCTAGACCCTCCTGAGAGTCCCCAGGGAACAGCTAGACAAGGAGACACAGGGACAACCTTCCAAGTTCGAACTCCCATCTCACTCTCCGGTTCTTTCTCCCTAAGAATCTTTTGCTCCCGGGTCCGTGCCAATAACCTGCCCGCCCGTCTCCACGCCAATTCCCTGCAATGGGCAATAACTGCTTTGGCTTTAAGAAATGGCTGATTCAGCGGCTGCGGCCTCTGCCCACCCTGCTTATCGTCCCTGCCCTCATGCCCCAGAGCAAGAGCAAAGACTACCGCGTCGTGGTGCTTGGCGATGCTGGTGTGGGCAAGAGCGCGCGGGTGCAGAAGTGGGTGCGTGGCCACTTCCGCGATGCGTACCTGCCGACCATCGAAGATACCGACTGCCAGGTGCTGAGCTCCAAGCACGGTGTCGGGGTGCTGCGCAGCACCGACACCACGGGCAGCCACCGCTACCCGGGTTTGCAGCGCCTCGCCATTGCCAGGGGCCCTGCTTTCATCCTGGTTTACTCAGGCGCCAAGAAGCAAACCCTGGAGGAGCTGAAGCCTTTCTATGAGCTGATCCGCAAAATCAAAGGCAACACCTTGCAGAAGTACCCTATCGTGCTGGTGGGCAACGAATGCCAAGAAAGCCACTGGGAGTTGCCGGTAAGTGACCGCGCCACTTGCGCCTGCGCTTTGGAGTGGCATTGCGCCTTCTTGGAGACCTCCGCTAAGATGGATAGCAGTGTGCAGGAGCTATTTCGCACACTGCCGAACCAGGAGAAGAAGCCTGCCACCTGCCTTCGCCATCCCCAGAAGAAATCCCAGATACCCAAGACCGCGGAGAAGCTGCTTAGCAAGTGCATCGTCATGTGAGCCCCGGGGTCTTAGGATCCTGACCTCCTTCCCCCTCAGTGTGCAGAAAACAGGGAGCCGTCCCAGTGTAATGTGTTACCTGTGCGTGAACGACTTCTGTGCCGCGGTTTAGGTAATAACTAGACGCCAGCAAATGTCCCTTGTAAGTTGATAGCTTTCCTTTTTCCCATCCAAGAGAATTCAGATTGTTAAAGCTCTAGCACTCGAGGAGGAGGACAGGGAAAAAAGGAGCGCTATGCATTTAGAGACTTCTTGTATAGACTTTAGAGATTCATACTTGAAAAGGAGAATGAAATGCTGAAATGAATTGAAAGAGGCCACTGCTCTTCTTGTAACTCTGATTATCGTGTCATTTTAAAACACTCCAAGTCCTATAAAGTCGCCATTGTGTATTTAATTGTTTAAAAAAAAAAGTGTTTTTGCAACAAAACCCGGCAGATGACTTTTAGATAGATATGTTAAGCAAGGTAAATAAATGGATAATCTATAGCTGAGCATTGAGGCTGGGGGCAGAGAAAATAGTGGAACTTGCTTACTAAATATGTGCCGATTGTTTTTGAAGTCATTTAAAAACATTTGGGTATTCCGTGTAGCAGTTTTTGTGACTCAATAAAGCTTTTCCTGCATGCAATCAGCTTTGTATTTCTTTTTCACTGGACAACAACAAAAATACGCATTGCATTAAAATTTCAGCCCCATCTGGGTAAGGTTTCTAATAAGAACTTCACACAGGGACACTCATTCCCTCCTGAAATTAGCCAGTGGGGGCAGGGGTGCAGTTAAGGGGTCCCTGCGAAGCAGAGCTGGTCTCTATCCATAACCATTCGTGGGCTGACATCCGAAAGAACTCCAGGCATCTCTGAAGAGGATACTCCTTCTGTTGCTGTGTTGGAGATGGTGGTGGAAAGCAAGCCTCAGCCTTTGGCGGCCTCAAAGTCTTCTCTCAAGAAATGCTAGATCTGGGGGTGCCTAGGTGGCTCAGTCGGTTAAGTGTCTGCCTTGGTCCGCCTTCGGCTGAGGTCATGATCTCCACGTCTCAGGATCGAGCCCCGCCCCCGCATCGGGCTCTGCACTCAGCGTGGAGTGGAGCCTGCTTCTCCCTCTGCCTCTGCCCCTTCCCCTGCTTGTGCTGGCTCTCTTTCTCTCTCTCTCTCAAATGAGTAGATAAAATCTTTAAAAAAAAAAAAAGAAAGAAAGAGAAAGAAATGCTAGATCTGGGGCTCCTTAGTGGCTCAGTCGTTAAGCGTCTGTCTTTGGCTCAGGTCATGATCCCAGGATGAGAACCGCATCAGGCTCCCTGCTCCGCCGGGAAGCCTGCTTCTCCCTCTCCCACTCCCCCTGCTTGTGTTCCCTCTCTCGCTGTATCTCTCTCTGCCAAATAAATAAATGAAATCTTAAAAAAAAAATACTAGCTCTGGGGAGTGGGGAGGGGGATGGAAAGTAAGGGGAGAAATGGTGGAGTGTGAAATCTGAGAAATTCCTCCTTAAGGGAGTTTTTTTAAAAGATTAATTTTATATTTGAACATAATTTTTTGAGTAAGGGAATACATACCTGTACATATCTTTTTGAGTGTTTTTTTTTTTTAATTGGGAGAAGGAGGTTCTTAATTTGGTGACTTTTTTGCCATGAAAAATTTATTATTGAACAAATATTGAATAACTTTGTGTTTTTAAAAAAAATTTGGGGGGGCACCTGGGTGGCTCAGTCATTAAACGTCTGCCTTCAGCTCAGGTCATGATCCCAGGGTCCTGGGATTGAGCCCCGCATCGGGCTCCCTCCTCAGCGGGGAGTCTGCTTCTCCCTTTCTCACTCCCCCTGCGTTCCTGCTCTTGCTCCCTCTCTCTCTCTCTCTCTCTGTCAAATAAATGAATAAAAAAATCTTAAAAAAAAATTGGTTTAGGGCAGAATCCTGAGGAACACAAGCAAGTTAGAAAGCTACTGACCTAGAGGAAACTGCAAAGGACACTTAGAAGTGACCAAATGAGGAAATTCACAATGTGCAGTAGTACATGCTGAAGGAGAAATGAGTTTCAAGGAAAAGCATGTAATGTACTCTATCATAGCAAACATTTCTTAAAAATAGAATAAGGCCAGGATTAGAAAGTGTTGCTCACATTTAGCAGTTAGGAGATTTCTGATTCCAGCAAAGCTAGAGTAGCCCCCCTACTTCCTCCCAGGTACTACTTCTTACAACTACAATAATTCTGGACATAATAAGCAAAGGAAAATACTTAAAGGTGAAAAGAAGTGACCTGCCTAGGAATCTGGGAATGTGAGGAACAGCATGATGGCGATTTGAGTTTTCTTATTGTCTCCCATCCATCCAGAACAAGACATTGCAGAACGCTCCAGGTTAGAGCTGCCAACAGGCACAGACCAAAAGCACCAAAAAGGGGCACGATGTCCCTAGCCAGAGCACCAGGAAAAGAATGGTTTAATAATAGAAAACCTTTTGGTAATATGTACCCAAACATTAAATGCCATCAGCCAAACCCCTGCTCTTCTTCCTCCCCCCACACCCCAGGGAGAGCTGGTCTTCCACCTCCCTGTGCCCTGCCCTGTAGAGGCAGATGGTAGTGTCCTGATGTCCCCTCCTGGTGCTGGACACAAGGACAGTGCAGGGAGCTAATCTTCTACCCTAGAGCAGCAGATCCCCCAACCCTTTCCCCACTGACAGAGTGATGTCCATGGGGCTGAGCAGGGAGTTCATGCTCTCAGTCCTCGTGCAGGGTTCTGTTGGCAGGTCCTGGGCAGGGAGCTGAGCCTCCATCTCCACCTGTCAGCAGGGAGGCTGAATGAGGTGGTGTGGAACAGAGCAAGTCAACGGTCTAGTCCTCCCCCAGCACACCCCCACCTTCATGAGTCTCTGCTCCCTTGCCCATAATCAAAAGTCAGGGACACAATGATCTCTTAGGTCTCTCCCAAAAAAATCCTAAGTGAGAAACTTTACTTATTACTACTTAGATAGGAGCAGGGAGGATATAAATCATTCTAACCATTCTTTGAGCTAATAGTGTTATTCAAAGGAGCTAGAATCTATAGCTTCTATTTTTGCACTATCCAACATCGTAGTCTCTGGCTTTATGTGATGTCTGCACTTGAAATGTGGCTAGTCCAAAGTGAGATGTATTGCAAGTATAAAATACACTCTGGACTTAACTACAGAATGAATGAATGTAGGCTAGCTCATATTTTTTAATATTTATTACACGTTGAAGTGATAATATTTTAGATAGGGTGGGTTAAATCAAATATATTATTTAAATTAATTTGGTGTTTCTTTCTACTTTTTAAATTTTATTTTTAAGTAATCGCCACACCCAAAATAGGGCTTGAACTAACAACCGTGAGAACAAGGGTCATGTTTTTTACTGACTGAGCCATCCAGGCACCCCTCTTTCTACTTCCTTAAATGTGGCTACCAGAGGGGTATCTGGGTGGCAGAGTTAGTTAAGTGTCTGATCTTGGTTTTGACTCAGGTAGAGATCTCAGGGTTGTGAGATCAGGCTCCACGCTCAGCACGGAGTCTGCTTAAGACTCCCTCCCCCTCTGCACTTCCCTCCCCCCAAGCTCGTGCTCTCTCACTCTAAAATAAATAAATCTTTTAAAAAAATGTGGCTACCAGAATATTTAAAATTGTATTTGTAGCTCATCTTTATATCCTACATTATGTTCTGAGTAGGCAGTGCTGATATATGTTCAGAGTGGCTATCAGAACTAATTTCTTTTTTTTTTCAATTTGAATTCAATTAGCCAACATATAGTATTATCATTAGAATGAATTTCCAATTTGAATTTGATTACATACATAGCCAGGATCAACAATCAAGTGTCGAAAAATGTTAGCATATATATACAATAATATGTGTTGTCAGATGTCTAAGTAACTTTGTGAAATTCAAGATTAACAGAAATGTAGCAAAATCCACTGAGATGTATTTGCATATAAATTAATTTGAATAGTACATCTATCAGCTACATTTATAAACCCCGGGCCCAGGGGCCCGGAGCTTGGAAAAATAAATCAGACTGTGATTTCAGTGAGTTGGTGAGGATTAAAATAAATGAAAACTGAAAATATGCCCACTGCCTTGACAGGATGTTTTCCCAGGCTACTGGGATACCAGGTTACTGACAACCCTGCCATTCATTTGACACCGACAAGCAGAAAGTGGAAGAAAGAAACCTGGTGTGGGGATAACACAATCTTGTAAACTGAGATCCAATACATTTAACTATTTAACACTAGTATTATGGGTCTATGGTGGTGTTTTCATAGACATCATCTATTTTGTCCTCCAGGTGAAAAAATGTGGCCTGGAAAGGATCTCACAGACTCTGAATAGCACTAGAATTCTCTTTCTGCTTCCAAATATCCTTCCCAGTATCCTCTGTGGGCACATCACAGCCACGTGCCCTTTTCCCAACCAGCCTGGATGATTTGCTGCCCACCAAACGTCCTAGATAGTTGTTCCTTTGCTCTTTCTTCACACAAGGTACTTTTTCTTCCATTTTCTGCCTACCAAAATTTTACCCATCCTTCAAAATCCAGCCCAAATACCAAAGGCCACTCCCACTGAAGTCTCCCCTATTTTTCAGTGACCATTCACAAATGTTATTAAGAGTTGGCAATATGCTGGCCGTGTGCTGCACCCTGGGTACAGAGTCCCTGCCTTCAAGAAGCTCCTAATCCAACACAGGAGATGGCGAAGAAGATAAAAATGCAAAGCAGTCCATGACTGGTGGGGTAAGATGGGTGCATTCTCCACCCTGCTATCAGAGTGACCTTTGAAAAATGCAGTTTGATTGCATTGCTGCTTTTTTCCAGGGCCACCACTTGCCAGATGGTCTGACAAATGTGCACAAAACTATGTGGACAAAGATGTATGTTACAGCCTTGTGCAGTCTACCCGGGTGTGAATTTCATTTCTGCCACTTACTGTTTGTAGAGGAAGTACTGATGTTCTAAAGGCATTGTTCTCATCAAATGTAAAATGGGGGTGATATTACTACCCAGGGTGATTGTATTAAATGAGTTAATACACATAAAGCACTTAGAATAGGGCCTGGCACATTATAAGCAATTGATAAATATTAGCTTTTGCTAGTATTAACAAAAGATTGGAAATTACCTCAATGACGTTCAATATGGGTTCAGCTATACTAAAATAATGAGGTTTATATGGACCAATACATATTATCTCCAAGATTTATTTTAAATTTGCTCTCATTTGAGGGTTAGCGTATGTATGTGTCTGTGTGGTTATATATATATAATAGAATAGAAGGATATTGAAGTGATTGATAATTGGCATTGGCTTTGAGGACCAGAATGGCCACTTTTCACTTTATAACCTTTAATGCAGTGTGAATTAGATTACCATGTATTTACATTGCTTTTCTAATTATTGGGGGGAAAAAAAGTTAATTTCCTCATGAGTCCCCGCAGGAAAGAACAGAGTGGGGGCTAGAATCCAAATTTTCTGACACCAACCCCAGGGCTCTTTCAATTTTATTCAACATTAAAGTACATTAATGTATTTTAAATTACATTAAAGTTAAATATTTAAAGTTAAACATACAATTAAATTACATTAAAGTAATCCCAGCAAGGAACCCCCTGGTCTAATTAAAAGAAAATAACTACAAATGTATTGTACTTCTAACGTATCGCATTTAACAGACAAGGAATAGAGGAAGCTCAGAGACATTAAATAAGTAACCTAAAGTCACATGCTGAGGTCACTGGAGCTGGGATTCTCTCCCAGATCCACCCAATATGTCACCCTAAGATGGACCCAGAATCAACAAATACGGGTTTCACCCTGTGTCTTTCCTTCTTTGCTTTTTTGCTGCTCCCAACCTTGTGAGTTGTGTGAATGTAATCAAGGAACACCTGTGAAAGCCCAGCGCACACAGCCTGGCACACGGTAAGTCCTCAGTTTCTTCGTTGAAGTGGACTGATGCTACCTTCTCTCTCTACCTCTCCTAGGCCTTTCCTCCATGGTTAATGCAAATGTCTCTCTACCCAACACCTACCGCTGCTGGACTCTTGGAGATTATGTTTGCCTGATATTTGTAGGAGAAACACATTTAAAAAATTCCATTTCTGAAAGCTCCATCCTCAGGTGTGGGAGGTAACTAGCCTGCCACATTAATGCATGTCCTGTTTACTCCTTTTGCTCTGAAAGGGCCTGCAACCTCTTTGTAAAGGTAATCATTAGTACAGAGTGAGAGAGAAAAAGAGATTCGGAGAGAAATTACTGATAATTGCAATCCTCTATCTGCAGTCCTCTATTGGTGTGTTTTCTTCTCTCTGTGACCCAGAGCTGAACATTGTGAAATGTATTTGTTCCCAGTGGAATTGAAATGGGAATTAAGTAGTGCAATGGGCCTGGGCTATTTGAGGACAAGGCAGCTGGTCACATGTTTGGAATTGTTGCTTGAAAATGCCCACCCGAGTGAAAATGCCTCCCGTCCTGCTGGTCTTTATGGTGCTAACTTCGACATCAGCTCTGTTATTCTTAGCTAGCCGGCAGGCTCTGAAAACATCAGTGGACTGTAGGTTTTTCTCATCCTTAAAATGAGAGGATCTCAGACTCAAGGTCCACAGCCAGCAGGTAGGGAATCTAAGTGGCGGCATAGAGGAAGATTATGCCCAGTCTAGAGGAAACTGACGTTACTCAGTTCTTTTGGGAAAGGTGGACCCAGTGTTATAAAATTTTGCTGATTTTATTGGGAATCTAACAATTCTTAAATATTGGCAACCAATTAGAAATTGTTCATAAAAGATTTTATTTGGGTCGAATTATGTCAGGCCTGCCAGCCACCAGTTAGAGACCTCAGGCTAGAGAATATGGAAAGTTCCTTACTATTCAGAAATATTGTGATGCCTTCATTATCATCTAGGGGAATAAAAAAGTACAGAAGCTCTTGATTGAGCCCACTTCTATTTTATGGAAGTGTTGCGATTTATCCTTTCTAACCCCAGTTTCTTTACCTGGAAAATGACAATACAAGTAGCCTCTTCACATCACCGGGCTATGTGAAGTGTGTTTGAAACTGCAAATGTAACACAGATTGGGATAATTAGGATTATTGTTTAAAGATGGAAGATGGCAACAATCCAGGGTAAAAAAAAAAAATTGCTGAAGTTTATGAAAGGAGGAATCCATACTGGACCCTCCACTAAGTGTGGTGGCAGAGCCTCATGGTCAAGAGCATGGACTCTGGGGTCAGACCTTCTGAATTTGAACTCAGACTCTCCTGCCTACTAATCATGTGAATTTGGCCAAGTGTCTTTGTTTCCTCATTAGCAAAATGAGGATAATTATAGCTCTTCCCTCGGTGTTGATATGCATATGCCTAAAGTGAGGCCTAGTGATTCCCACCTCATTGTGTTTACAGTTTTGTAGAATCCCCTCTTCTTGAGTGGGGTCAGAGAAAGGGGTCTGTGACTTGCTCCTAACCAGTAGAATATGACAAAGGTAATGGGATGTCATTGTTGTAATTACGTAACACATCATAAGACTGTATCTTGACAGACCGGGCTGGAGCTTTTGAGTGAGCTCAGTGAAGTAAGGAGCCATGTTGAAGCCCACAAGGCTAGGAGCTGGGAGTAGCCTCCAGAAGTGTGGGTGTCCTATAGGACCTGTAGGATCTGAGGACAGTCTCCAGCCAACAGCCAGCAAAAACCTGGGGCCCACGGTGATACAGATAAGAGATGAATTCTGCCAACAACCTGAATGACCTTAGAAACAGATTCTTCCCCAGATGACTCTCCAAATGAGAATGCAACCAGCTGACACCTGATTGCAGCCTGGTTAAGACTCTGAGTAGAGGACCCAGTTATGCTGTGCCTGGACTCCCGACCCACAGAAACTGTGAAATAATAGATATGTATTATTTTAAGCTGCTATGTTTGTGATCATTTGCTACACAGCAGTAGAAAATGAATAGACTCACTTACATTGTTGTTATACATATTACATGAGTTAATATTTTAAAATGCTTTCATTTCAATGATATAAAAGTATTAACATATTCTACATGACCAATTCATTATCAAATACTTGAGTGCTAGACTTTTTGCTCCTGTTTCTGACTGTCCTGGAGATATGTGTTACTCCTTTGATTCTCTGAAACTCATGAACAAACACTTTATATAGAAGATCCTTCTCTTGCCCTCATTTGGTAATTACCACACTCACCACCCATACTCCCACCAAGAATTTCTGAGAGCCTCCTTGGGTTATAACCATGCACAAACCGGTCAGTCCTACTTGGCGTCTGCCATGTTCTTCCAGAGCTGCTCAACCCCCCAATAGCAAGGTCCAAAGCCAAGTTCCCAGGATGCTGTTCCCAACGCTGGAGAATGTCAGGGCTTCATGAAGAAGTGGGGATAACTGCCTTGTCTCAAACTCTATGCACTTTCGTCACCTGATCCCCAAAGTGGCATGGCTATTCCAAGAGTCTCACCAAAACTCTTATGAAAACAGAATCTTCACCTCTAGCCCGAAACCATAGCTCAATAACAGGCCTGAAACTTTTCCTCTTCCTTGAAACCCACTCACTCACATCTCTTCTTTGCCTAACTCAGTTTAACCCTACTGCCTCAGGTAAACCTTCCCCGATTGTCCAGACTGGGTTATATCTCCATTGTAAGTTCCCACCACACCCTGTCATTTCACTTTGCATTATTATTTTTTAATGGTTTTCCAAGCAGTTAGAGTATAAGATGATGAGCATGAAGTCATGTGTGGCTTTTGCTCACTGATGTATCCTAAAGTCTAGCACAATGCCTGGAACTTACTGGGTGCTGAATAAATACATGTTAATGAAGGAAGTCACATTTTACAGAGAACGTTGAGCCTCGGAAAGGTTAAGCATCTTCCCAAGGCACAGAGCTAGTAAGGGGCAGAACTAAGATTCAAGCCCAGATTTGCCCAGTTCCAAAAGTCCTGATCTCCTAACCACCATAACCAAGAGCAGAGCTCCATGTTCTACTTGCCAAGTTTACTTTCCCAAGGAAGAGCACAGGTCAAACAAATCTGAAGGTGGGACTTAAGTCAGAATAAGAAACTGACTTTTCTGTGCTGATCAAAAATAAAAACTAAACATATGCTTGGAAAGGCAGTTGTTCCATTGTTGCCAGAAACTTGTCATTTTGTGGTTGGCTTCATCAGAACTGAGCAGAAAATTTTCCTGGGGTATCAGATCCTAGTAACAGACCAATTTCCCAGGAGAATTAGAAAGGAAGTTCCCAAGTAAACTTCTTACCTCCCCAGAACATAGTGGAGAAGGATGGTGTCATCAAAGGGACTTGGAATTGCTACATGAAGACAGGTCAGGAATTTGAGGAGGCCTTGGCAAGAAGGTTCTAGATCCTGGAGTAAAGTGAGCCACCCAATGGAGCCCTAATCCAAAGGGAGGTATTTGAAAAAAACACCATGAAGTTATTAATAACCAATATATATATTGGGCTCTCCATCCATCCCCATCCATCCATCCATCCATACATCCATCTGTCAAATATTTAGTGGGGGCCTACTAGATCCAAGAACTTGTTTAGGTGCTGAGGATAGAGAAATGAATGCAACAGATTGAGCTCTTGCCCACATGGAACATACATTCTAGTGGGGTGGAGGGTGGGGGAAGGGGACAATGAACAAATACATAGATATTATATAATATAACCTCAGGCAGTGATAAATGCTATGAAAAGAAATAACCCAGGATGAGGGGACCACGTGTGGCAGGGGAGCTTTTTGGATAACACAGACAGGACACTTTGTTAAGTACAGGACCAAAAACATGATTGCGTGTGATTCCATCCTTTGAAGCGCATACTAGTACTCCTACAGAAGAGGAAACTGGATAGCAGTTAACTCACTTATGTGTCCAAGAGTTGGACTCAAACCCAAACCCACCTGATGCCAAAGCCTGCATTCTTGGCGCTTACGCTTTGCAATCCCGGGGATCTGGGCTGGTCTGAGCTGAGCCAGATAAGGCCTGGTTTGTTGCTATTATGTTTGCTCTAGCACAAATATTTATGAAGTTTGTATGATGTATGAGACTCTGTGCCAGGCTCTGGAAAACAGACTCTGTCCCTGCTCTAAAGGGAGCATGCAGTCTGGTCAGAATGCGGGCAATTAGCCAAACACTCAGAAGACAGCCCACTAAACCCCAAGGCCTGCGGTAAGGGCCTGTGCGAGTGCAGGGCATGGGAGCAGAACCTCGTGGCCCCACCCCATAACCTTGCCGCCCTCCCCGCTCAGCCCTGCGTTTTTCTGGATCCCATCCCCTTTCTCTCACTCTCTCTCTCTCTTTCATGCTCCACTCAGCAGCAGCCCACCCAGCTTGCTCTTGCCTCAGACCTTTGCGTCACTTTCTGTTCCTTGCCATGTTTTATTTTCCGCACAGAGTTATTGCTGTCTACAAGTCTAGCGTAGAACCTTTGCTTCCGTATTCATGTACTATGTCCTCCACTTGGACAGCAACTCCTCGAGAGCAGAAGGTTTGTTTTGTTTTATTCAGTATTATCTTCCAGGCATCTTGCAACAGTGCCTGGCACAACACAGACCCTTCATAAATGTAGGCTGAGTACTTGGATGAAGGAAATAATGTACAAATGACTCTCTCTGTGCTTGATGATATCTCGGGGACTCGGTAAAACCGCAAACGTCTGGGCCTCACCCCACAGAGCTAGAACCACTAGTTTTGGAACATCTGAAATCTTCAAATGCAGAATAGTTAATTCTGAGGTACAAGAGCCAATTGTTAAATATTGAGAAATTTTGTGAGCTGGTTGCTCAACACAGCCATTGTTAAAAATTAGAGTATGTAGAACCACAATTAAACATACTGTCTAATTATATTTAACATAGTACTCAAAGCCAGAATACTCAAGATCATCACTATAATTCTTAATCGTGTTACTACATTGTACTATTATCTGTGTTCTTGAGTGTTTTCTGTTGATTATATCTCATGGTGGAAATGTTCTATATGATTATGTCTCATGGTGGAAATGCTCTATGTTATGTGCTATTGCACATCTGCACCAGCTCCGCATGCAGTGATGTCTTCATGGTAGCTTGAAAATGGCCACCATGGGAGTATTTACACCACAAAAATTGCCAAACACTATACATCAGCGCTTGGTCTCTCTGGAGAGCCGGCTGTTGAACGTTTACCAGTATAGCAGTAGACACACTCAAGTATGACAACCACTGATGGAGGGAGGAGAGTGGATTCAGATCAACCATGCCAGTCACTAGCTGTGTGACCTGAGTAGTTAGTAAATCTCTCTGAGCCTAACTTTCCTTAACTCTAGACTGGAGCTGATTGTATCTTTCTCCTTCCCTGGCCCTTCCTGTCCCTGCCTGAGCCTAACTCAGAGGAAGAGAAAATAAAGGTAAAGAAATTATCCCTATGCTTGTCATAGAAGAGGCCTTCAGGAAAAGTCCTGTAGCTGCTCCGGGGAGCTGAAGGGAGTCTTTCCCTGAGGGGGGGACTCTCTTGCTGGGTACTGAAATATGCAAACATATTAGGTAGGCAAAGGGGAGCAGGGGAAAGGTGTTCCTGCCAGAGTCATTGGAAAGAAACCTGAAGGAGAAAGAGAAGGCATGAAACTTTGGGATACTGTGGGTGGTTCCATTAGGCTAGAGCAGTAGTTCTCACACTTTTAAGAGCGGGACCTCTTTACAAAGCTAAAAATTGTTGAGGATCCCTAAAAGGTTTTGTTTATGTGGGATATATGTATTGGTATTTATGGTGTTGAGTCAAAACTTTAAAAAATTTAAAAGATGTATTTATTAATGTAAAATAAGAATAATAAACCTATGGGGTACTCACACAAATAACATCTGTTATGAAAAATAAATGTTTTTTCTAAAGCAAAAAATATTTCATGAGGATATGTATGTATGTATATGTATACGCATGTAGATATATATGTAGTTGGATGTATATACATGTATGTGTGCACATACACACAAATTTTGTTTTTTGTTTTTAAAAATTTTATTTTTTTTACAGATTTTATTTATACACACACACACACAAAAGATTTTATTTATTTACTTGAGAGAAAGAGACAGTGTGAGCGAGAGAGCACAAGCAGGGGGAGCAGCAGAGGGAGAGGGAGAAGCAGGCTCCCCGCTGAGCAGGGCGCCCGAGGTGGGGCTCCATCTCTATCCCCTAGATCAGGACCTGAGCCGAAGCAGCCGCTTAACCGATGGCTCCACCACACACAAATTTTTAAACATTTCTTTAAACAACCACATATTTGGTTGACCGAAATATAATGTAATTTAAGTAATTTGCTATCGTTGGCTATTTTCTTTGGTTCCTGTTTTGTTTTTGTAGTTGCAACTATTGCTATAGGGCACCATTTCATACGTTAACCTTAGTCCTCGTCACGAGGGATCCGAGTAAAATTCCTAAGAATGACATTACGTTAAGGAGGTATTACCATTCTTCAGGTTCTGGATCTGTATTTCTAAATTGTTTTCTGGAAAGACTGCACCAATTTGCATATCTACCAGCCCTGGGCAAAAGTTCTACCAATGGATGGCACATTTTGCATCAGCTTGTAAGCATCTAGCCTTGAATTAGGTTGATTATGCCAGACCACAGTATCAAATTGGATTTCAAATATTTTGACTTGGATTATGTATTAGATCAGGACAGCTCTTTCTTGAAACCAGGTTTGCGCAGTGGACGGGGGATTAGGTAAGTAACTGTTTATGTTGTGGGAGTAGAGATGAGGGCTTACGTCATCAAGTTCATGGCCTGACAGAAAGGGATGCAGCTTGGAGAAAACTAAAGAAATGGGAAAAGGCCTGACGTTTCAGACGCCTTATTGTTAAATCAGCTTCAGCATAAGCGATCCTGATTATTTGGGGCCTGATGACCCTGAATTTTTATCCTTTTTCTGTCTCCTCCTGATGAGCAGGGATTTGACCAACTCACTTTTCATTAACACCTCCAGCAGAGCACTGGAAAAGAGAGTAAAAGGAAAAGAAAATCAAAACCTCCCAGGCTTCTTCTTTGATTGGTGGGAAGATAAAATTAGAAAGTTAGTGAACACCCTCACAGTCCCTGCTCTTTTTGATCCCCAAATCACAGAAAATTGAAAGATTGTCTTAGAAATGATTGATTTTTCTAGCTCTGGATAGTATGTCTCATCTCTTTTTAAACCTTTAGCATACAGAAGGTTTCCTGTCTCTCCAAGAGACTCTCAGGATTTTGTCCTATCTCAGAGCACTCATCCTCACTGCCAGGCCGTTTGCTTATCTGCATGATGAGTTGGAGGGGGTACATTAATCCAAGCTAAGTGCCCTCTTGGCAGGGGCAGTAAAAATTGCAGGGCCCTCTCTCATTGGCATTTCCCATGCACAAACTACAGTTCCTTCCCATGACAGGGATGCGATTCTAAGTGCTCCTCAAAAGTTATCACAGTCAGTCCAAATGAGGACAGACACTGTTAATAGTGCCACAGTTTACAGATAAGGAAACGGAGGCACAGAAATTTTAGTAAGTTGGCCAAGGTCTCACACACAGTAAGTTGAGGAGATGCATTTCCAACCAAGTCAGCCCTGGCCTCAAAGTGATTGCTCTCAAAACACCATGCTATGCTACCTTCATAAGAAAGCTTTTCTCAGTGCGACTCTGGAGGATTCAATCCTGCTGACTCTGCTTCCCGATATTGACCCCTTTAAACAGGTCTGGCTGGCTCACCTTAAGCTGAAAATGGGGACACAAGCATCATACCTCACTGCAGTATAAATTAAAGTGCTTGTTAAATAACTTGATTCATTTATTGGCCTTTGCTAGGAAAGTTTACTCGCTTTCCCCATGCCTCAGTTTACGTATCTGTCAAATGATCACGAAAATAGTATCTAGTTCAGGAGGTTGTTGTGAAAATCAAATGAGTTGATACATATATGTGAAGTGCTCAGAATGGTATCTGGCAGAGTGAAATTACTCTTAAGTGCTGTTAATATCATCACGTTATGTTATGTTATACACTACAACTCTATACCAGGCACTGCGCAAAGCATTGGAGAAAAAGGACTAAAGACAGGTGGGTTCTTCCCTTCAGGTCTAGTGAGGGAATTATTTTGAACAAGTAATGACAAAAGGTAAATGTTGGGGCTGTTACAAAGGAAAACTGCGTGTCACTCTAGGAACAACCAATATAAAGCCCTAACCAGAACTGGGGATCAGGGAAATCTTCAGTAAAAAAATAACTCAGTGTGGCAGACACTGAAATATTGTTTTCTCCCGGGGTTATTTCGGCCTTACTCTCTGTATTGTCTCCTCTGTTTTCTTCACCACCCATACCTCCCCACCATCGAATCCATGAACAAGGTCTACAGGCTCCAGGTCTAAAATATACCCCAGTCTCTTCAATTCCACTAATACTACCCTCTACGGAACTACCACAATTGCCATCTTGCCTCTTGTAGAAGTTTCTGGAAGTTCTCTCCTCTCTCCTCATGTGCTCTCTCCGTCACCTCTACTAGCCATTCTCCTGCATCATCTTGTTAAAATCTAAATGTAAATTTAAATGCTCCCGTGGCTTCCATGTATACTTAATATCTGAGCCCCTTACCCACGGTTGATGATGCTCTAGATGACCCACCCCACCCTCCTCTCTGACTCACGGTATACTTCTCTGTCCCAGTCACAGTGCCCTAGGACCCAGGTCTTCTTTTTGCTCCTGAGTTTACAAAGCTCACCCCTGCCACACACAGCTCAGGTTTCCTAAGAGGTGATGTAATCAATGCATTCTGCCCTCTCCCATGCAACCGCCACCCTCCAGAGAGCCTGGTGTTCCCTCTCCCATTATCCTTTTATTGCCTTCTAGAATAAGCACAATAAACGATTATCTTACTTGTTCACTGTCTGTCTCCCCACTGCTAGAATGTGAGATTCATGGGATGAGGGGCTCTGCCTTTCATTTCACAACTGTCTCCAGCATCTAGAACAGTGCGTGGCACATGGTAGACACTCAATAAATGTCTGTGATTTGGGTGACTGACATTAACTTAAGCTGGATCCTAAAAGAAGGATGAGACTTAACCACAATGAGGATCGAGAGTCCTTGAGGCAGGAGAACAGTATGTTCAAAGGTCTTGCCTGGAAGAGTATGCTGTCAGGTGAACTACAAAGAAGGCAAATGCAGCTGGAGTACAAAGAGCAAAGGAGGGCCTGGTACGAGATGAACCTAGCAAATGAGTAGGGCCAGAACATGCTGAGCCCTATAGGTCATGCTAAAGGTTGTAGACTTTTGTAAGGGCAATAGGAACCTCTTTTTTTTTTTTTTAAGGTTATTTATTTATTTATTTATTTATTTGACAGAGAGAAACACAGCGAGAGAGGGAACACAAGCAGGGGGAGTGGGAGAGGGAGAAGGAGGCTCCCCGTGGAGCAGGGAGCCCGATGCGGGGCTTGATCCCAGAACCCTGGGATCATGACCTGAGCCGAAGGCAGACGCTTAACGACTGAGCCACCCAGATGCCCCAGTAGGAAACTCTTTTAAGGCTTAAGCAACAGTTCAAGTTAGTGTTTTAAAAGAAGCTTCTATAACTAATGGGTGGGTTTAGAGTGGACACATAACACCAGGTCACAGCTCCCTTTTCCTTAACTCAAAATTAACAAAAATCCTGTGGGGTGAAAAATCACAGTATGATTATTTCCAGGCTGTAGATTAAAAAAGCAAAGGTTTGGGGCACCTGGGTGGCTCAGCCAGTTAATTGTCAGACTCTTGATTTTGGCTCAGTTTGTGATCTCACGGTGGTGAGATCAAGCCCTGCTTCAGGCTCCGGACTCAGCAGGGAGTCTACTTCTCTCCCTCTCCTGCCCCTTCCCCCACCCCCAACGTGTGCATGCTCTCTTGCTCTCAAATAAATAAATCTTTATAAATTAATTAATAAGCAAGCAAAGGTTCTGAGAACATAAACACGTTGTTGATGGTCAAGTTGACTTTATTCTGGCCTCTCTTGGCTTGAAGCAGCCATGGACAAAGAAAACAGGGATGTGCTTGAGGAGATCACCTGACTGCCCTCCATGTCTCTCCTCCTCCCTGTTCTAAGGAGGGAGGAGCAACAGGCACCACATGCATTTAACACCTTTGCTTGTAATAGATTTTCTACTTCCACTTCCTTGTGAAAAGAGCATCATGAATCTTGTGTCTTCAAGAGCTTCTCCGCTCCACGAATTTTAACAACCTTCTATAGTGTGGAAACTTGGCCTCTTGTCGTCCATGGTTAACTTTCGAATCTCAGATGAGCAGATCCATTAAACCACTGGGCTATAAGAGCAATAAGGCCAGTCATCCATCTGCCTCAATGTAGGTCAGTCTTCTTCACCTGTAACTGATGAGTCTTCTGCTCTGGTTTGCTTCCACATTGCTCTTCCGCCCACTGGACTCTCCCAGCATGGTGACAGTCCAGAGCTGTGGCGGCTGTGGGGGGAGGGGAGGAGGGAGGCAACAGTTACTGCTTGTCTACTATGTGCCAGGCTTCAGGCAAGGTGCTGGACGTGCCTGGTCTCATTCAATCCATCCACAGCAATCCCTTCCCTGTTTGGTTGATTAAGAGAACTAAATCACGTTTTTTATTGTTTTGTTTTTTTGTTTTGTTTTGTTGTCAGGTAAAACCTACCAACACATTGGAATCAAAGTCAATATTCTCTGTTCAGACCATCCCCACACTGGCTCCAACCTCATTATTTCTCACATTGTGAGAACCACCTTACAGGTGTTTGTCTCAGCCTCGAGTTTTTCTCCCAACGATTCCCTGCTCCATTACTACCAGGCTCATCTGACTGAAGCACACATCTGACCAGGTTTCTGCCCTACTCAGAAATATGCCCTGGCTCCCCCATTGCCCATGGTTTACTGCCCGGTAAGGAACAAAACCAATCATGCTAGAAGTACAATAAGAGAAGAGGACCGTTAGGGCAACGTGAGGGGGACAAGTCATGATCCTTCTGCTGGGGGAGGAGACACATGTCTCTTTAGCTTTTCCCTTTTTTGCGTTCTATATTGGGCTTTGGAAATAGCTCTTCTCCTCTGAAGCTAAGGGAGGGGTGTCTGTGTCACAGACAGTGGCTGAGCTGGGTCTGGTGGGGGATCGAGGGATCTCTCTAAAAAAATGCGGTGCTATGAGTGAAGGCCCTGGAAGGTGCAAGCCGTGGCCCTGGCTGTCCCCGAGACACATAACTGGTAGTTACTGCCCCATGGAATCTTGCTCTCGGGGCTCCAAGGAGCAACATAGCAACAAGCAGTGAGTTGTTACGGTCAGGCTGGCAGGCAGTTTATCTGATGCTAGTGCCCATGTGAACTGCATGATGATTTATGGAACTCAATTTCTCCACCAGTATAGGCAAACAGATTTTAGTAGCACAGTGAGGGAGCGCTTAGGGAAAAGCAGCCTCCCCCCACCCCCACCACCCCTATGGAGCACTGAGACACTGATTTGGGTCGAGGCCATGGAAAATAAGGCCACAGGGCCAGGGCAGAGCTTCTAGTGTGACAAGGAAAATGATTCAAACAACAATAACAACCCTGGAATTCAAATGCCTTGGTGTCTCTTTAGCTTTTCCCTTTTTGCCTTCTGTATTGGGGTTTGGAAATAGCTCTTCTCCTCTGAGGCTATGGGAGGGGTGTCTATGTCCTGGGAAGGTTAAGTAGACACCACAAGGGTACCAATAAAGGGGCTCAGGGAAAGGGAGTCTTCATCTGCCTGCCGAGGCATTTCCTGTCTAGACTTAAAGCTAAAAGGGCAAAGAGAGTCTTTTAACATTTTCCCAGCTCTGCTCATTGGGACCAAGGGCTCCAGAGAGGGATTAGGCCAAAACCACAGCTAGTAATAAAGAGGGTCCACTTTCCCAGGCTCCTTCTCTATGTATGTTGCTTTCATGAAACTTGGCAGCTTAAGGTCAATGCAGCTGATTTATCCTTGAGGGTAGATTAGTCCCAAAATTTAGAGTTGCTATGCCCCAGGGCCACACAGAGAAGAAACAAGGAGGACTCCAATTCAAGCCTTGTGGTTGGTTTGTTTGGGATTCCGGCGGGCTCTGACAGCAGGCTTTAGAAGCAAGGGTGGAGACAGTCAGCATCAGCTGCTTTTGACCAAAAGCAGAATTCCCTCTATATATGCACATTAACCCATCCTAGGCCACCTGCCCCTCTTGTTCTACTTCTGCACACCTTACACTTTCTCACTAGGCTTGTGCGTGCATCCAGCCAGTCCATAGGAGTCACTTGATCTATAGAATTAATGCAACTCCTATAAAAACCTCAGCATGGTTTGTGAGACATGGACAAGCTTATTCTAAAATTTGTATGAAAAGGGAAATGTGCTAGAATGACCAAAGTAATTTTTAAAAAGAGAAATAAAATGTGAATAGAGAATAAAGAATCCCAGTGTTAATTCTCCATGTTAAGGCTTAATATATAGTTAACAGTAATCAAGACAGAATGGTATTGGCAAAGAGATAGGCACACAGATCAAGGGAACAGAACGGAGAGTCCCACAATAGACTCCCACACTCGCCCAACTGATTTTTGACAAAAGTGCAAAAGCAGTTCAATGTAGGAAGGACAGTCTTTTTGGCAGATGGTGCCGGAGTGATAGAACACTGCTATGAACTGAATTGTGTCCCCCACATTGTTCCCTTCCCCACAAATTCATGTATTGAACCTCTACCCCCAGTGTGACTGTATTTGGAGATAGGGCCGTTAAGAGGTATTTAAGGTTAGGGGCACCTGGGTGGCTCAGTCGTTAAGCGTCTGCCTTCAGCTCAGGTCATGATCCCAGGGTCCTGGGATGGAGTCCCTCATTGGGCTCCCTGTTACACAGGAAGCCTGCTTCTCCCTCTTCCACTCCCCCTGCTTGTGTTCCCTCTCTCGCTGTCGCTCTCTCTGGGTCAAATAAATAAAATCTTTAAAAGAAAAAAAAAAGAGGTATTTAAGTTTAAATGAGATCATAAGGGTGAGGTCCTAACCTGCTAGGTTTGGTGAACTTATAATAACGGGGAAGAGAGCGAGAGCTTTCTCTCTCCTTCATGTGAGGACACAGCAAGAAAGCAGCAGTCTGCAGGCCAGGAACAAGGCCTTTCCCAAGAACGCAGCCCTGATCTCAGACTTCTGGGCGCTGGAACTGTGAGAAAATTAATTTCTATCGTTGAAGCACCGCAGTCTGTAATACCTTATTATGGCAGCCTGTGATAACACAGACATCTACAAGCAAAAAGAAAAAAAAAAAAAGAACTTCAATGTAAACTCCACACTTTGTACAAAAATTAATGCAAAATGGATCACGGACTTGAAAGGAAAATGCAAAACTATAAAACTTTCAGAAAGAAACATAGGAGAAAATCTTTGTAACCTAGGACTAGGTAAAGAGCTCTTAGACTTGACACTAAGTGTCTGTTCTATAAGAGGAATAATTAATACATTTTTATCAGCATGAAAATCAGTATTAAAAATTTTTGCCTTGTGAACACCTCTATTAAAAGGATACAGAGACAAATATACAGATTGGAAGAAAATTATTTGTAAATCACCTATTGGATGAAGTATTTCTATCAAGGATATATAAAGAACTCTCAAAACTCAACATTTAGGGGTGCCTGGGTGGCTCAGCCGGTAAGCGTCTGCGTTCAACTCAGGTCATGATCCCAGGGTCCTGGGATGGAGCCCCGCATCGGGCTCCCTGCTCGGCGGGAAGCCTGCTTCTCCCTCTCCCACTCCCCCTGCTTGTGTTCCCTCTCTCGCTGTGTCTTTCTCTGTCAAATAAATAAAATCTTTAAAAAAAAAAAAACTCAACATTTAAAAAAATAATTAGAAAGTTGGCAAAAGACACGAACAAACATTATCAAAGAAGATTTACAGATGGCAAATAATCACATGAAAAGATGTTCAGCATATTAGCCATTGGGGAAATACAAATTAAAACCAAAATGAGATTGGGGTGCCTGAGTGGCCCATTTGGTGGGGCGCCCAACTCTTGGTTTCAGCTCAGGTCATGTTTTCACGGGTCCTGGGATCGAGTCCCATGTGGAGCCCGTGGGGATTCTCTCCCTCTGCTCCTCCACTCCCCGCTCTCGCTCGCACTCTCTCTCAAATAAATACACAAATCTTAAAAAAAAAAAAAAACCCACAATGAGATATCACTATACCCCAACCAAAATTACTAAAATAACTTAAAAAAAAAAAAGACAATAACACCAAATGCTGGGGAGGATGTGGAGAAACTGGCATACATTGCTGGTAGGAATGCAAAATGGTACAGCCACTCTGGAAAAGTTTGGCGATTTTTTACAGAAGTTAAACATAAATTTACCACATGACCCAGCAATTCCACTCCCAGATATATATCCAAGAGAAATGAAACATTTTCACACAAAGACTTGCACGTGATTGTTTATAGCAGTAGCTTTATTCATAATACCCCAAATGAGGAGACAAGTCTGACGTTCATCAAATGGTGAAGGGATAAGCAAGATATTAGTTGGTGAAGGGATAATCACATTGTGGTACATACATAATATAGAACACCACTCAGGAATGACATGGAATGAAAATCTGATGCAAGTGACAACACGGATGCACCCTCAAAATTTCTCGTCTCTGCCCCTGGCTCTTCAATGTCCTTGATGTGCTTAGCTGAGTGTCCCCTGGGCCCGGAGTGTTTATTGTTTTTAAATTATTATGTTTGGCCCCTCTAAAAGCCATGGCCCTGGTGGAGAGTTCAGATGGTTTAATTTAACTTTGTCAAAGAAGTTAGTCATAACAAGGTTTCCATAGGGGAACCGGCGGAAGGATCACAACTGGTTGTTTCTTTCCCAGTACTGTGTGGAAGGATCCGGTACCGTGTGTCAGGATCTGGTACCGTGTGTCCAGCTGACTGCAGTCGAGGACCCAGCGCCCGGGCCTCACCTGGGCTTCCTGCGCCGGCGTCCTCCTAGATCCCAGGACTGCGCTGCGCCCAGCTTTTGTTGGCCGACCTGAGTGGCTTTGAAGGGAACGTGAAAAGCCAGACACAGAAGACCACATATGGTAGGACTGCGTTTATCTAAGATGTCCTGAAAAGGCTAACTCTGTAAGAAACAGAAAGCAAATTTTTATTTGTTTAGGGCTGAGAATGGGAGCCAGGAGCAAAAATGGGTAGGAGGGAACCCTTTGGGTTAATGGAAATGTTCTAAAATTCCACTGTGGTATGGTTACACAACTCAGTAAATTGACTCAAAATTCTTGAACTTACGTGGGTGAATTTTGCGTTATATATGTTACACCTCAAGAAAACTGATAATTTTTTAAAAGCTAATTTTTAATTTGAAAATGAATTTAACAGAAAAACTATTAAGGAATGAATAGCGTATTTAATATGCAGCTACAGCCATAAGCTAATTCCCAGGTAATAGAAACTGGGGAGACCCTTTGTTCTATGCCTCAAGCTCCATTCGGTATGAAGATTCCCTGAGGCTAAGACCCTGGGTTGAAATCAAAATTTATCATGAAGAATCACAAACACCGTGGATCTGCAATTATCTTACGGCACATTGCATATTCGGATTTTCAGACCTCCATGTCCCAGAGCTGTCATTATTAAAGAAATTATAGTTTTGGGGGGAAATTGTTCTTAGAATCTCCATGTTAAATTAAGAAATCAGGTCAGTAGCAGAACTCAAAATAGTCCATCCTAGTGCTCGCGTTCTGGTCTCACTAGAAAAATTTCACCCAGTGCAAAATCATAATTGTAGTTTTACAATTTTACCCAGTTCTCTGGCATTCTTAAATTCACTCCCAGGCTAGGAAAGTGCGGGAAATAGCTGTTTATTGCAAAGAAGTTCAACTATACTTAGAGGACAAATGAGCCAAACTAGAGAATTCTAGTGAGAGATCAGCATATGGGTTGGCATTATGTTTGCTAAAAATATGTTTACTGTAGTAGAACATATTTTCAGACTGCCAAGTTGTGGAATCCTCAGCTCATTCTTTTATCTCTCCATCTGTTCAGTGCTCTGCCACTTTTATTTTTATAGCATGAAGATAATTTAGTCTCAATAGAACAAGAGAGAGTAAGAACAGAGCAAGGGGTGTGTGTGTGTGTGTGTATTAATAGCCTCAGGTTGGTTGGTTGGTTTTTAATACAGTTAATTTTTTTTCTATTTTTTTTATTCTAAAGAGAAGACTCTACCTTAATGGTCATGGGTGATATTACCCAAAAATGTCTGAAAACCAGTTTTGACTGAAACACAAGCTGACATACAGGAATGTTTGAGTAATGAAAAGGTTCTTGAATGGGCTGTGTCTCATCACATGGGCTAGTCCCTTGGCATCTGGAGGCCTCCCTTCTCTTATCTCTGAAGTTCGGTAAAAGATTTAGGGGAGATAATCTCTAAAGTGCCTTCTGGCTCTGAAATCTGTGATTCAGAGATTTTGTTTTTTTTTTTAAAAACAGGATTTGTTCAAGAGACAATTGAACAGCAGTTTTATATAGGATACTATGTAGGCTTTGTGGAAATACAATGGAGTCATAATTCTGCCTCTGCCACTTTCAGATTTGTTACCTTGGTCAAGTTATTTTATCATTGTGAGCCCTAGCTTCACTACCATTAAGCATGAGGTTAATAATATATACTTCATAGGGTTGGAGTACGGTTAAAATCACACTAGCTGATATAACAGATAAAACCCCAAGTCTCAGTAGATTACACAAATAGAAGTTTATTTCTTGCTCTTAAAATATTACAATGGTGAAAAGGAACCAAGCTTTCTTCCACTTTATGGTTCCCCCATTATTAACACACAGTTTCCCAGGTCTCTGCAGAGGGGATAGTAGAGAAGGCATGCGTACTTCCTAACCACACCAAATCTGCTCGGATTTCATTAGCCAAGTCGAAGCCTGTGACCACACCCACATACAAGAAAACCTAAAAGAAATGTAGTCTCTAGTCGAGCAACCAATTTCTAGAAACAACTCTCTGTACTATGGAAGGGAAGCACACATTTTGTATTGAAAACTAGCTATCTCTACCACAAGTTTGTTAGGAAAATAAAATGAGTCTTTATTTGTAAAGTTCCTAGGATAGTGCCTAGTACAACGCAGACACTGAAAAAAAGCTAAGATTTGGTAGAATATAGGAGGAATAGAGGAGTTAAAAAAAAAGTTAAAATTTTGTTGGAATGAATTTTGATTGGAATATTTATTTATATATATTTACACCCTACAAGATAAAAAGTGATATCAGAGAGCATGAAGTGCAATGGGACATTTTACTAGTTTCCTATTGCTATTGGAACAAATGACTGAAAACCTAAGAGTTTAACACAATGCAAATTTATTATTCCATGGTTCTAGAGGACAGACATTTGAAATGGGTCTACAGGGCTAAGATCAAGGTGTCAACACGGCTGCATTTCTTCTGGAGGCTGTAAGGGAGAATCAATTCCTTGATTATTCCTGCCTCTAGAGGCTACCCTCACTCTTTGGCTCATGGCCTTCTCTCTCCAAGCTCTGCTTCCGTTGTCACATCTACTCTGACAAGGACCCTTGTGGTCACATCAAGCACATACACGTAATCCTAAGAACAATCCCCTCATCACAAAATTTTTTTTCCTTGACTATATGTGCAAAATCTCTTTTACCTTGTGACGTATTCATGGGTTCTGGAGATTAGGATGTGGACACCTTTGTTGGGGGGAGGCCATCATTTTGCCCATCATCAATATCAAAGGAAGGAAAGACACTAGTTATAATTTACAATTTGGAGGATGACATGGACTTGAAAACCCATTCTGTCTTGCTAGCTAAATGATCTTGAAATTTGTTCCACTTTCCTCTTCTGTAAAATGGAGGTGGCAATAGTAACTACCTCACAGACTTGCTGAAAGGATTTAAGAAATAATGGGTGTAAATTGCCTGATGCATGGTAGATGCTCAGGATAAGAGAGCCATTTTTATTTTACTATTTAATGGTATATACTGGAACCCATAACCATCCGTTTATCATTCTAGGGTCCTCTAATATCCCAGTTGAATCAGAAATGAGTATCATGTTATTGTGTACCATGAGGGTAGAAAGATACTGACAGTCTCTTGGAAGAGAAGCAGATTAATGCATTTTAGAGAACTTTGCACTAGCAAAGATTGAGCAATATGGTTCTTCTGCTATGTCTGGTAACCCCCATATTCCAGGATGTCATCACGACTTGAGTTTTCTGAGGACTGTGGTTTTATTGTGTACTCAATCACTCAAGAAATCATTTGGCAGGGAGAAGGAAAGCTGAAGCATTTTCTCCTGTGAGAGAGATGGTCACATAAAGTGATTACAAGAACTTGGCCACACCGTGAGCGGGAGTCAGAACGACTCCCTGAGGGGCTACCTCCTAGCACCGGGGCTTGAGAACACAAGAGCAGGCCCCCACCTCACCCACCCCACTTTTCTAGGTGGTTTAGAACCTTCCCTCTTAACTCATGCCACAGCTATCAGATGTCATTTCAAGTTAGAGAAATCTTCTGGTTGAAATTCTACCACACACCAAAAGATTTGTAACATTACGTTGATCCTAAACAATTTGGCTTTATCAAAGGGCTATGATCATATTAGTGTTAACTGTCAGGTAGGGTCTAATCATCTAGAATGGCTTCAAAATTCCTCCACTTCCTCATCAGCAAAATAATCGTTACAATATACGTAAGAGCAACTCCATCATAACATGGGGAAGCCTCCTCCCAAGGTTAGTTTCCAATGTCAAAACCCTTAAGATTAGCTTTTTTAGTATGATCAAAGAAAGGTCTATTACTCACACAGGTGGGGAAGTCCCAAGGTGAGGGACAAAGGGGATGGGTCTTCTGGAGAAGGTCCAGAGAGAGTGTGTAGAGAGTGCAGAGGCATTTATCAAGGGAAAGTCCTGCCAGTGGGAGGAGAGCCCACCTGCTGCAGCAAAGTTTGAAAGAGGCAGTAAGAGCACACCTGAGTTTAAGGGCCAGGAGTGGAAGAGTGTGAACCTTATTGTACAAGGAGTTGTCAGACACAGGAATGTCAGTTCCAATTTTTCTCTTATGCTCTTCACAACTCACCTGAGATATGTGGGTTAATATAACAACTTCCCAGTTTTCCTGTAAATAAACATGTATTTGAAAGGAACCAAATTTGCAAAGTCAACCCAAAATAAAAAGGCCAGCAATTGCTAGATAGCTCCTGAAAGTTAGTGGAGCATTACTTGCCCCAGGCAGAATGAGATAGCCAGGAGAAGAAATGAATGGAGTCCCGGGAATGTCTTAGAGTATTTTAGTAATGACATTATTTCAATTCATTGCTTTATTGGATTCTTCTGCAGACCTTTTCTGTGTTATTGACCTACAGGTAGTAGGAGGTTCACGTCAAGGCACACACTCCACTTTGAGATGCCAGTAGGCAGTCAAATGTCAATCTGTTATTAGCTACCCTAGCAACCAGAGAATTTTGTCTCTCATTAATGGCATCTATGGCTTGAGCTGTTTGAAGTGTGTGGTCTTCTAGGAGCTGTGACATTGTCTTGTGGCTCTCCAAGTTGAGTCTATGTTACAGAATTGAAAATACCTAAATCTATGCCTGTTATACCAAAGATGTGATGAGGTCCAATATAATAGGTAAAAGGTGACCCTTCTGAGGGAAGATTCCATGAGAGAAGTGAATCCTCTGTTGGCGATCTGAGTGCTGTATGGTGGCAGGACACAGGCCAGGTTGCATGGGTGAGAAGGGGTGGGGTGGAGGAGGAGAGCATGAGTCCCTGTTGAGCAGGAATAGCGCCCTAGGTGAACCAGTAGCCCTAAGGTCTTAGAGCGTAGAGTTTCTGGTGGGCAAATTTATATCGATGCAGACATGTGCAGGCCAAATAACCTCAATGGGGACTGGGGGAAAGCCACGCTATATATAATATTGATTGGTGGGGGAGTCTGGGAAGGGCAAGAAGCCCGGAAAAGAAAGGTGCTGGAGGCTGTACAGAGTTGGAGGTTGACTGGAGAGGATGATGAGTAATTAAGATGAACATTGCAGACCTGTGAAAGAGCAGACATTAGTTGTATAAGTGGTTTCCCCCAAATCAAATGATTGAAGAATCCTAAATGCCTGAGCCTCCTGTGCCAAAGATTTGGAAGGGGTTGTAATAGGGGTATTGTCTGAGAGACCCCTATTTTAGTTTTTATTGTCATTGTGACAATAATAAATTTTATGGGGACTACTCTTCCCTTGAATTGGGTATACTGTATCATCTATGACACATTTATGTGTAGTTAATAGGTCTATTATGTCTACAGCCTGGCAGCCTGGCCTATTAAATGCAATAATGAGGCTCCAGAAATGCAAAGACATTAACAATCTCAATAGATTGTTAATTTAAGGAGCCCCAGAGACACTGACATCTGTCTCATTTTGCAGTGGTTAAGTCGAGTCCTGAGTCTGTATGAAAGAGATAAAAATAATCAATATGCTTCTGGTTATGAGATAAATAAGTACTAGGGATGTAATGTACCACACGATGAATGCTGTATGGTGTATATGAGAGTTGTTAAAAGAGTAAATCCTAAGAGTTCTCATCACAAGGGGGAAAAAACATTTTTTTTCTTTTTCCTTTTTTTTGGTATCTAATGAGATAATGGATAGTAACTAAATTTATTGTGGTACTCATGTCAATATATGTAAGTCAAATCATTATGCTGCACACCTTAAAACTAATACAGTGCTGTAGGTCAATTATATCTCAATAAAACTGGAAAAATATGAGACACAAGACACCAATTTAAAACCTGGGAAGCAGGGTGCCTGGGTGGCTCAGTCGGTTAAACGTCTCAAGTCATGATCTCAGGGTCCTGGGATGGAGCCCCACGTCGTCGGGCTCCGCACTGAGCGTGGAGTCTGCTTGAGATTCTCTCTCTCCGTCTGCTCTGCCTCCACTCATGCTCTCTCTCTCTCAAAATAAATAAATAAAATAAAATAAACTGGAAGGTGATACACCAGTGCAAGGTAGTAGTATTATTTTATAGCTTAGTTACCCAGTACTCACTCCTTGAACATCAGTTACCAAATTACAATGACAAATACCTGTTTGCCCTGGCTGGCACGAATGGTGAATGAATGATGGCAAAGGAGGAAGTTGCAAAGAAGAATGATTATGAAAGAGAGAGAGTGAGCCATGCTGCTTCTCCCTGGGGCAGAAGAGGACTTAAAGATGGGACGTGGGTGGAGGACTCCTCCCTACTGTACCTAACATGTTTCTCCAATACTTCTTGTTGAGCCTGCCATTTTTTTACATTAGCATTTAGGCATTTTTAAAATTCTTTTTTTTCACTCATGTGG
Source organism: Eumetopias jubatus (assembly GCF_037043125.1). Classification (NCBI taxonomy): domain Eukaryota; kingdom Metazoa; phylum Chordata; class Mammalia; order Carnivora; family Otariidae; genus Eumetopias; species Eumetopias jubatus. The sequence continues at coordinate 51,398,984 of NW_028274810.1, forward strand.
AATTTTTTTTTTAAATTTTATTATGTTATGTTAGTCACCATACAATACATCATCAGTTTTTGATGTGGTGATCCACGATCCCTTGTTTTCGTATAACACCCAGTGCTCCATGCAGTACGTGCCCTCCTTAATACCCATCACTGGGCTAACCCATCCCCCCACCCCCCTCCCCTCTCGAACCCTCAGACTGTTTCTCAGAGTCCATCGTCTCTCATGGTTCGTCTCTCCCTCCGATTTCCCCCCCTTCATCTTTCCCTTCCTTCTCCTAATGTCCTCCACGCTATTCCTTATGTTCCACAAGTAAGTGAAACCATGTGATAATTGACTTTCTCTGCTTGACTTATTTCACTTAGCACAATCTCCTCCAGTCCCATCCATGTTGATGTAAAAGTTGGGTATTCATCCTTTCTGATGGCTGAGTAATATTCCACTGTATATATGGACCACATCTTCTTTATCCATTCATCTGTTGATGGACATCTCGGCTCTTTCCACAGTTTGGCTATTGCGGACATTGCTGCTGTGAACATTGAGGTGCATGTGGCCCTTCTTTTCACTACATCTGTGTCTTTGGGGTAAATACCCAGGAGCGCAATTGCTGGGTCATAGGGTAGCTCTATTTTAAAATTTTTGAGGAACCTCCACACTGTTTTCCAAAGTGGCTGTACCAACTTGCATTCCCACCAACAGTGTAAGAGGGTTCCCCTTTCTCCAAAACCTTTCCAACATTTGTTATTTCTTTCCCTGTCAATTTTTGCCATTCTAACTGGTGTAAGATGGTATCTCAATGTGGTTTTGAATTGAATTTCCCTGATGGCTAATGATGATGAACATTTTTTCATGTGTCTGTTAGCCATTTGTATGTCTTCTTCAGAGAAGTGTCTTTTCATATCTTCTGCCCACTTTTTGACTTGATTATTTGTTTTCTGGGTGTTGAGTTTGAGAAGTTCTTTATAGATCTGGGATACCAGCCCTTTATCTGTAGTGTCATCTGCAAATATCTTCTCCCATTCTGTGGGTTGCCTCTTTGTTTCATTGACTGTTTCCTTTGCTGTGCAGAAGCTTTTTATCTTGATGAAGTCCCAAAAGTTCATTTTTGCTTTTGTTTCACTAGCTTTTGGGGATGTATCTTGAAAGAAGTTGCTGTGGGCGATGTCAAAGAGGTTACTGCCTATGTTCTCCTCTAGGATTTTGATGGATTCCTGTCTCACATTGAGGTCTTTCATCCACTTTGAATTTATCTTTGTGAATGGTGTTAGAGAATGGTCGAGTTTCATTCTTCTGCATGTGGCTGTCCAATTTTCCCAGCACCATTTATTGAAGAGACTGTCTTTTTTCCATTGCATATTTTTTCCTGCTTTGTCAAAGACTATTTGACCATAGAGTTGAGGGTCCATACCTGGGTTCTCTATTCTGTTCCATCGGTCTATATGTCTGTTTTTGTGCCAGTACCATGCTGTCTTGGTGATCACAGTTTTCTAATATAGCTTGAAATCGGACAACGTGATGCCCCCCGCTTTGTTTTTCAACATTTCCTTGGCGATTCGGGGTCTTTTCTGATTCCATACAAATTTTAGGATTGTTTGTTCCGGCACTTTGAAAAATGTCATTGGAATTTTGATTGGGATGGCGTTGAAGGTATAGATTGCTCTGGGTAGCATAGACATTTTAACAATGTTTATTCTTCCGATCCATGAGCATGGAATATTTTTCCGTCTTTTTGTGCCTTCTTCAATTTCTTTCATGAGTGTTCTGTAGTTCCTAGAGTGTAGATCCTTTACCTCTTTGGTTAGGTTTATTCCAAGGTATCTTATGGTTTTTGGTGCTATTGTAAATGGAATCATTTCTCTAATTTCTCTTTCTACAGTCACGTTGTTAGTGTTTAAGAAAGCAACTGATTTCTGTGCATTGATTTTGTATCCTGCCACATTACTGAATTGCCATATGAGATCTAGTAATTTGAGGGTGAAGTCTTTTGGGTTTTGCACATAAAGTATCATGTCGTCTGCGAAAAGAGAGAGTTTGACTTCTTCTTTGCCAATTTGAATACCTTTTATTTCTTTTTGTTGTCTGATTACTGTTGCTAGGACTTCTAGTACTATGTTGAACAAGAGTGGCGAGAGTGGGCATCCTTGACGTGTTCCTGATCTTAAGGAAAAGGCTCTCAGCTTTTCCCCATTGAGGATGATATTCGCTGTGGGTTTTTCATAGATGGATTTTATGAACTTGAGGAATGTTCCCTCTATCCCTATACCGTGAAGAGTTTTAATCATGAAAGGATGTTGTATTTTGTCAAATGCTTTTTCTGCATCAATTGAGAGGACCATATGGTTCTTCTCCCTCCTCTTATTAATGTGTTGTATCACATTGATTGATTTGCGAATGTTGAAGCACCCTTGTATCCTGGGGATAAATCCCACTTGGTCGTGGTGGATGGTCCTTTTAATGTATTGTTGGATCCTATTAGCTAGGATTTTGTTGAGGATTTTGGAATCCATATTCATCAGGCCTATCGGTCTGAAATTCTCCTTTTTGGTGGGGTCTTTGCCTGGTTTGGGGATTAAGGTAATGCTGGCCTCCTACAATGAGTTTGGAAGTTTTCCTTCTGTTTCTATTTTTTGAAACAGCTTCAGTAGAATAGGTATTATTTCTTCTTTGAATGTTTGGTAGAATTCCCCAGGGAATCCATCAGGCCCTGGACTCGTTTTTTGGGAGGTTTTTGATCACTGCTTCCATCTCATTACTGGTTATTGGCCTATTCAGGTTGTCGATTTCTTCCTGTTTCAGTCTTGGCAGCTTACAGGTTTCCAGGAAGGCCTCCATTTCATCCAGATTGCTCAGTTTATTGGCATATAGTTGTTGATAATAATTTCTAATAATTGTTTCTATTTCCTTGGTGTTAGTCGTGATCTCTCCCCTTTCATTCATAATTTTATTAATTTGGGTCCTTTCTCTTTTCTTTTGGATAAGTCTGGCCAGTGGTTTATCGATCTTATTAATTCTTTCAAAGAACCAACTTCTAGTTTCGTTGATCTGATCTACTGTGTTTCTGGTTTCTAATTCATTGATCTCTGCTCTAATTTTAATTATTTCTCTTCTAATGCGTGGCTTAGGCATCATTTGTTGCTTTTTCTCTAGTTCTTTAAGGTGTAGAGTTAGTTGGTGAATTCAGGATCTTTCTGTTTTTTGAGTGAGGCTTGGATGGCTATGTATTTCCCCCTTAGGACCGCCTTTGCAGTATCCCATGGGTTTTGGACCTATGTGTTTTCATTCTCATTGATTTCCATGAATTGTGTAAGTTCTTCTTTGATTTCCTGGTTGACCCAAATATTCTTGAGCAGAGTGGTCTTTAGCTTCCAAGTGTTTGAATTTCTGCCAAATTTTTTCTTGTGATTGAGTTCCAGTTTTAAAGCATTGTGGTCTGAGAATATGCAGTGAATAATCTCAGTCTTTTGGTATTGCTTGAGACCTGATTTGTGACCCAGTATGTGGTCTATTCTGGAGAAAGTTCCATGTGCGCTCGAGAAGAATGAGTAGTCTGTTGTTTTAGGGTGGAGTGTTCTGTAAATATCTATGAGGTCCATCTGGTCCAGTGTATCATTCAAAGCTCTTGTTTCCTTGTTGATTTTCTGCTTAGATGATCTGTCCATTGCTGAGAGTGGAGTATTGAGGTCTCCTACAATTAACGTGTTGTTATCAATATGACTCTTTATTTTGGTTAACAGTTGGCTAATGTAGATGGCTGCTCCCATGTTGGGGGCATAGATATGTACAATTGTTAGATCTTCTTGTTGGATAGACCCTTTAAGAATGATATAGTGTCCTTCTGTGTCTCCAATTACAGACTTTAGTTTAAAATCTAATTTGTCTGATATAAGAATTGCTGCCCCAGCTTTCTTTGAGCTTCACTGGCATGGAAGATGGATCTCCATCCCTTCACTTTCAGTCTGGATGTATCTTTAGGTTCAAAATGAGTCTCTTGTAGGCAGCATATGGATGGGTCCTGTCTTTTTTCCAGTCTGCAACCTTGTGCCATTTTATGGGAGTATTTAGGCCATTCATGTTGAGAGTGATTATTGAAAGATACGAATTAATTGTCAACATGTTGCCTGTGAAGACATTGTTTTTATAGATTGTCCCTGTAAATTTCTGTTGTATATCACTCTTGGGGTCTTTCTCCTTTTATAGAACCCCCCTTAATATTTCTTGCAGGGCCTGCTTAGCGGTCACATATTCTTTCAGTTTCTGCCGGTCGTGGAAGCTCTGCATCTTTCCATCCATTCTAAATGACAGCCTTGCGGGATAAAGTATTCTTGGCTGCATGTTTTTCTCATTTAGCACCCTGAATATGTCTTGCCAGGCCTTTCTGGCTTGCCAGGTCTCTGTAGATAGGTCTGACGTTGTTCGGATGTTCCTCCCTCTGTACGTAAGGAATCTCTTCCCCCTAACTGCCCTTAAGATGGTTTCCTTGGTTCTAAGATTTGCGAGTTTTACTATTACATACCCGGGTGTTGGCCTGCTTTCCTTGATCTTGGGAGGGGTCCTCTCTGCCTCTAGGATGCGAATGTTTGTTTCATTCCCCAGATTAGGGAAGTTCTCAGCTACGATTTGTTCAAATACATCTTCTAGTCCTCTCTCTCTCTCTCCACTCCCTCCAGGATTCCAATTATTCTGACATTGGAACGCTTCATGGTGTCACTTATTTCTCTGATTCTATTTTCATGGATTCTGAGTTGTTTTTCCGTGGCCTTCTCTTTTCCCTTTTTATCTATTATATTGTCTTCCAGGTCGCTTATTCGTTCTTCTGCCTCAGTTACCCTAGCTGTTAGATTATCTAGATTGGATTGGATCTCATTGATAGCATTTTTAAGTTCTGCCAATTCAGCTTTCATTTCTGCCCTTAGAGACTCTATGTTGCCATTAATTGATTTCTCCATTCTAGCCATTGTCTTCACGATTGCTAGCCTGAATTCCATCTCCAACATCTTGGTTATATCTGCATCCATTTGTAAATCTGCAGCAGAAGTCATAATCTCTGAGTCTTTTCTATTTTGGGGGCTCCTCCTCCTAGTCATTCTGTTGATGGGTGTTTGAGGGAATGTATAGAGTCCAAATTATTGACCAGAACCCAAGCAAGATGCACCTGTTTTCTTGGGACCTTAGGGTTGCTGGCCTCTTTTGTATTCCCAGCCTGTCTTCTGGGGGAGGGGCCTGCCGCGCAGTTACTCAGGCAACCCTGTTTGGGCAGAGTTGCCCTGCCCCCCTGTGGCGGGGGATGGGCTCAGCGGGAATCAGTTTTTGGAGCTTTTGTTCTCTGGCGGCTTTCCCTGGTGGGTTTCCGCGTCTCTTCCGCGAGTCAGAGCAGAAGAGACCGTTTCCAACCCTCTGCCTCAGAGCAGAGAGACGGCAGTCTGTTCTTCAGTGAGCTCTCCAGGCCACACTGTCTCCGTTTCTGTCTGTGCTGCTATAAACTGCAGTGGCCTGGGTTGTGCGCCCCTCCACAGTGCCCCCAGTCCTGCCTCCGGGTCGGGGCACGTCTCTGCCCTTTGTGCTTTTAAAACCACCAGCCACTCCCAGTTCAGAGGCGCGACCCACCGCTCCGGGTTTCCGCCCAGGGCGCTGCCCTAAAGTCCTTTCCCCCGCTACCGGTCTGTGCCTCTGTGCCCCGTCCCCAGGGCGCGAGGCTGTCGCTCACCGGCGGTGTAGGATCCCCACGGCCAGGCTCCATCCCGCTGCCATTTATCCTCTGATATCTGCCCTCGGAATCATGGCTCCCTGCTTCGTACCTCGAACGAAACCGACCGCCTGCGATATTCTGTTTGTAGAGATCCAGATCTTCTTCCATCTCAGGCTGGTTTCGTGGGTGCTCAGAGTGGTCTGGTAGATATCCAGCTCAATTCCAGGGACCGTTGAAATAGGGTCCCCTAAAGCCTTCCCCCATTTTAAAATTCTTGAGACAGGGCGCCTGGGTGGCTCAGTTGGTTAAGCGACTGCCTGCGGCTCAGGTCATGATCCTGGAGTCCCGGGATCGAGTCCCGCATCGGGCTCCCGGGGAGTCTGTTCTCCCTCTGACCCTCCCCCTTCTCATACTCTCTCTCTCTCTCATTCTCTCTCTCAAATAAATAAATAAAATCTAAAATTCTTGAGACAATCACAGTACTTATTGTGAGGCTACAATTCACATAATTCATATATCAAGACTGGTTGTATGGATATTAGAGCAGATTCAGGTTAAAAATGGAAGTAAAAGGGTCACCTGGGTGGCTCAGTCGTTAAGCATCTGCCTTCGGCTCAGGTCATGATCCCAGGGTCCTGGGATGGAGCCCTGCATCGGGCTCCCTGCTCAGTGGGGAGCCTGCTTCTCCCTCTCCCTCTCCGCCTGCTTGTGTTCCCTCTCTCGCTGTCTCTCTCTGTCAAATAAATAAATAAAATCTTAAAAAAAAATGGAAGTAATATTTTCTTACTTTTTCAAGCTGGAGGTAAATATCTTCCACCTCTGAACTTCCACAACATTTATCGGGTATGCTTTGTAGTCTGGCATTTGTATGAAGTGAAGTCACCTCTAATAGACTGTGAATTCTTGGAGCAGAGGACCATGTCTTGCTTACCTTCAATCCCTACTGCCTGACACGATGTCTAGCACGTTGCAAGGGTCCTTAAGTGTTGTCAAATGAATGGTGGAAGAATGAATTATTGTTAGATAAACTAGCCTATTCCTCGGCTATTTGTTCTGGACATTTTTGTGGTAGATGGGAATGTCTACCCAGAAGAAACCACTAACTGGGAGATATCAAGGGAGAATATTTGGCCACATTTTGGTAGCAATTTTTGGCGTTCTTCGAAAAACAAGATGGTTTTAGTCATGAGTTAATGGAAACTCACCCTGCCAAGGACTTAGGCAAGTTTACAGGTTATTCAGACCTGGGGGGCTTTTCCAGAGCTTTCCACAGGATGTTTGGGAAATTCGTCAGTGTGATCTGGATATGCATGAAAGGAGCAATGGGTCAAAGATGCACAAGGCAGATTCCTGTCTGAAGAGAACTTAAGTGTTATTGATAAAGTAAGATGTACATATATTGAACAGTAAGAGTAGACTTTAAATCAGGAGCCAAACTGAGAGGCCGAGCAGGCGAAGAGGTACCTATGGATAAGTGGGAAAGAATGAAGTTGCTGTCACAAGACTCCAGAGTCCCAGGTATGTGAATGAATGATCTGTGTAAGTTGGATCCAAATCTCAGTTTTCTCATCTATACAAAGGGGTTAATAATAATACATACACTGCTCGCTTGCAAGGCTGATTCAAAATCAAACAGGTTCACCTATATGAATGCATTTTATAGGTGGAAAAGTGCTGAGGAAGTGATAATATGTATGGAACTTGAAAAGTGGATTTTGGTATTAAGATTGGCTAAAAGAAAGGGTAGGATGTCCCACAAAGGTGAATAGCTCAACCTATGAACTATGGAGGTAAAAAGTTACATGAGAGTGACAATTCTGGCCTGATTGGAGGATGTTAGATAATGTAAAAAAGGCATTTACATGATGCATTTTTTGCTCTTTAGCTGAAATTCAAATTGTGCATCCTGCATTTCTATTTGCCAAATCTGGCAACCCTACCCAGGTTCCTCATTTCTGCTGCTGCTGCCCACCTCTTATCTCAAGGGCCAAATGCTATTTCTTCCCCTGGGTTTTCTGTTTCTCCTGGTTGGGAGGTATTTTCTTCAGCAAGATGGGGAGATTGGGGAAAGAGCTGGATCATTTAGTGTTTAGACTCTGGCATCAGACATCCAGGATTTATAGTTCATCTCTCCTGTTGACCATATGTGTGATCCAGCATTTTAAAAAATCTCTCCGAGCCCCAGTTTTCTCTTCTGTATAAGAAAAGTATCTACTCTGTGGGATTGTTTTGAGGATTCAGTAAACTATAAACAGTGTTTGGCATGGTTTTGCTGCAAAGTCTCAATCATCTATCCATCCATCCATCCATCCGATTTTTGAGCACGTACTATATGGAAGGCATGCAACGTACAGAAATGAAAAAGACATGGACTCTGCTTTCAAGGAACTTCAGTCTAGGAGTTCATAGAAATTTACACAATTAAAACCAAGCCCATCAGTTTCATGTCTTTCTGGTGTCTTCTACTAATAACAAAGTCTTGTGTTTCCTTCCTGACTACTCTCCTGTATTTCATACCCACTGTCTCCTGGACCACCCACATAGCCCACAGACATGTCAACCTCAAGTCCAAAGTGGAACACCAGGCCTTTTTGTCCTTTTTAAAAAATTTATTTATTTTTTTATTTGAGAGAGAGAGAGAGAGACAGTGGGCCTATGCACACCAGGGCAGGAGCAGAGTGGGAGGGAGAGGGGGACTGAGAGAGGGAGGGGGAAGGACAAGCAGACTCCTGATGAGCACGGGACTTGATCCCGTGACCCTGAGATCACGACCTGAGCTGAAACCAATAGTTGGATGCTTAACCAACTGAGCCACCCAGGCGCCCCCCCTTCTTGTCCTTTTTTACCCCCTACCGTAGTGGACCAAGCCATGTAGTCCCCCAATTCGCTTAGTCTTTCCTCTTCCCTCATGCAGTTAGGAACAAGTTTCCATCTAGTTTTTGCGGTTGTTGTTGTTTTATACCATCTGTAGCAGGCAGAATTCTCAGATGGCCCCAGGATTTCCTGCCTATACACACCCTGCATAATCCCTGGGACTGTGGATATGATGAAGTTTACTCTTGTCACTAGGTTAGTAACATGGCACAGTTGATTTTGAGAAAAGGAAGTTATCTGGATGGACCTACTCTAAACACGTAAGTCCTATGAAAGCAGAGTCTATTTAGGATGGTCACAGAGAAGGAAGGCAAAGACTCAACTGGCTGACTTAAGGAAGCCCGACATCCACATTGTGGGCTACAGACAGAGCAGGATGGCTTCGGGGAGCTAACAGTGGCTGCCATCTGACACTGGCCAGAAAACCAGAACCTCAGCCCTACGAAGGCAAGGAAATAAATTCTGCCAACAACCTGTGTGAGGATGGAAGAGGCCCCTGAGCCCTGGCTGAAAACTGCAGCTCTGGCTGACACGTTGATTTCAGCTTCCTGTGACCCTGTCTAGAGAACACCCCCATACCAGGCCCAGACTTCTGACCTGCAGAACTGTGAGCTAATAAACGGGTGCTTTGCTACTTCCTCTATAGTCCTTCTACCTCTGCCTTTTGAAAAAGAGCCAGAGTCAGCTCTTCTATGCCTTTCTGAGGTATTCTTGCAGAATTAGATGCAATATCTAATTAAGATTTCTATCATAGTAGCTAAAAATAATCCGTTACATGAGTGTTTGTGTCAATACCTGTCACCCACTTGGAGAGGAAAGACTATGTCCGGTGCATACACAGGTGCAAACCCTGGAACATGTCTGGAACACTGGGTGCCGCATAAGTATGTGATCCAGAAATACTCATTCAGTGAATAAACAACAGTTTCTGTGTTACTCTGTTCCCTGTTCCTTCCTTCAGATCCTGTTTCTTAAAGGGCAGTAGAGGCAGGTTTCTAGTCAAGACAGAATCAAATAGGACATTATCTGGGACAAAAAGAGCCTCCAACGCCAGGCTGACATGACATTAACCTGTTCCTTTCGCCTCAGTACAGGTGGCGGCTCTGTTACGTTGTCCATCATTGTTATAGAACATTCAAACTGAGAGTTGCTGGAGTCGGGGAGGGGGGATGGGAGGGCTGGGGTGGCTGGGTGATGGACACTGGGGAGGGTACATGTTGTGGTGAGCGCTGGGAATCGTGTGAGACTGACGGATCACAGACCTGTACCCCTGAAACAAATAATACATTATAAAAAGAAAAAATAAAAAAATAAAAACAAATAAATCATTATCCATTTATACTGAAAAAAAGAGTTAAATATTGAGTTGAAAGATTATATGGGCTTCTTATTTCTCTGACTCCTTCTCTTGGTCCCTGCCTTTTAATATTTGTTTGTTTGTTCGTTTGTTTTTCACTAAAGATTAGCAAGGCCAAGAAGGAGATACATTTAACAGTTAATCTTACTACTTTTCAGGAGTCCCCCAGAATGTTGACATAGTAAAAAAAATCTCAGAATAATTTGGTACAAAGCCATCATTTTACAGATGAGGAAATGTAGCTCTAAAAAGATGGGTGACTCTTGTAGGATCTTACCTGAGATTTGAATCAGGCCCAGAGCCCAGGTCTCTGGACCCCACACTGGGACCTGAACCTTCGGGTCTTCTGAGAATTTCTTGGCTGTAGTTACAACTATACCCCACATAATAGATGCAGACACAGTTCCCACAAAATGTTGCTTGGCAAAATGATCCAAACTAATGGCTAAAGTGAGATAGTTGTACATGACATGTATTAATATGTCATATATATGTATCGTATACTAGCAGATTGACAAATACCGTTTTCTTATGACAGTACCAGTGTTGGCTATATGGCCAGGAAATGTTAATAAAAAAGCAGATTGCTACAAACTTTTTAAAGTAATAAAACTGGCAGAATGTATCAAAAATCTTACAAATGCACATTCTTTTTCACAGAGAAATAAACCCATCTGAGAAAGTAATCAGTAGAGGCATCTCTATTTTTTGGCTGCCCAGCATCCTTTACCCTTTTCCTTTTCTTTTTTTTCTTTTTTTTTTGTATTTTAAATTCCTTTGTGAGGACATCCTTTCCCATTATCCTTTCCTGTGATTTGTGTTAGGCTGATACCTCTCTAGTTCCAGGGGTGAACCTTTCAGTGCTTTCCACCCATCCTGCCCTAGTTAAAGAATCAGGGATGGGTTAATGACTCAGTCTGGTCCTTCGGAGTCAGTAGGCCCAGGACTTTTAACTTTTATCCAGTTCTGAGAAGAAGAAATTTTTCCTTTTCTTTTTTTCTGGACTGGAATGCAGGAGGACTTGGCTTAGAACCATTCTGTTACCATGTGAAGCTGGAGAGTAAATCAAATATGGAGAAAGGCAAGGCTGAGGGGTAGAAAGGCACTGATCCTGCAAGAAATGATTCAGTACCTGAATCAAACCAGCACCACCTCTAGCCCTGGACCTGGCAGTTTTGAACTGATACTTTTGTTTATTTATTAAAGTCTCTGTATATTTATTTACTTACCCATTTTGCTTAAGTTAATTTGAGTTGGATTTTTTGGTAACTTGCAGCCAAAACAGGGGCCTCCTTGATATGCATGCTAAGAATATAATTAAGGATGTACACAAAGATTTGATCTAAGTAGAGACATATCAGGATTATTTATCAGAGTAAAAACTGGTAATAACTAAGATGTCCAACTACAGAGGAGGATGAGTTAACGATAGCATCTAACACATTCGCAGAGGTGCTGCATGCCAGGCACTATTCTAAAAGCTCAACACACATACTGGCTCATCTAATTTTTCCAAGAACCCTATGACACAAGTACAAGTAGTCTCTCTGTTTTGCAGATGAAGAAAGTGAGACATAGGGAGGTGAACCATTTAGCTCACAGTCATTCAGTTAATCAGTAGCAAAGATGATTGTGAATCTAGGTACTCTGACTCCAGAAACTATGTGTTTAGCTATTAAGTTATACTAGTTCTCAAATTAGTTATAATCTATCCATTCAATGAAAACACAATTTGAAGAGATAAATCAAGCATTAGAACCAGACTCAGATATGGCAGGGATGTTGGAATTATCAGATCAGAAATTTTAAACAACTATGATTAACACAGCAAAAGCTTAGTGGATAAAGTAAACAGCATGCAAGAACAGATGGGTAATATAAGCAGAGAGATGGAAATTCTAAGGATCAAAATAGGCATGTAGAGATATAATATCACACATGTATATGTGACTGCTTTTTTATTTATCTGCATTTTTTCTTTTTTTCCAGAAAATGTGTTTCTTATATAAAAATACATAATAGTATGTAACTAGTATTAAGAAATTATCCCTCTCTACTTTTTTTGAAAATTAGTTTGTTGATAATTGAGGCTCTAACTATCTTTGATAAAAGAGGTCAAAAAAGTCAAGTATCAGCAATTTCATAGGGTGCAATATAATAACTAACTTTTTTTTGGCCACTAGAGACAAAACATGGCTGTTCAGCTTTCATTGGGAGACAACTTCCTCATTCCTCAGCTTTCATTGCCTTTCTAGTCTCTCCCTTTATCTCCTGCTTCCAAGGATAATTTCAAACAACTTCACATTCACAAAACTCCTGTTTAAAAGTGTCATATTGATCACTTGTGTCCTTCAAGTTCCTATCTCAACTTGCCCCGCTGTTAAGACTTAGGCTGCACATTCCCCACTGCATTGTCCTTTATAAATCTAGAAGTAAAACAGTAGGCTAAATGCCTATTGTTCTAGGAATTACACACAGACACACACACACACACACACACACACACACACACACACACACAAAACTAAGCACTCAGAATTATGATACAAAGTTGATTTCAGTACAGCAAAATAGAGTAATAAAATGTTAATGTAGCCTTAGACATTTAATAGGTGTTTCCTCCAACCCCAAAATACTAGTATAGAAGATGGAATTCCATACAGGAGACCCACAAAGTCATCAGCCTCGAGAGCTCCCAGTGAAATGAGGCAGCGCCCCTAAGTGCCAATGGCAAATAAAAGGAGAAGAAAAAATAGAAGTAAAGGGTTATATCTTGGGACGGTGACCACCGTATCCTCTAGGAATGCTGCTAGTAATACAATACCCAACTAACAGTAGCTGAAACGATTGTAGGGATTTTTTTTCATATAACAATAAATTTGGGGTAGGTGATAACTAGTATTGATTCAGCAGCTTAATGATAACATCAGCAAAATCTTTCCCGTCCTTTTACTCTGCTGTACTTAGCTTGTTGGCTTTTTGTCCTTACACTTGTGACATCATGGATGTGACATGGCCATTGTCGCTTCTCACAGCTGTGAAATATCTGGGACATAGTAGTTTCTCACAAATGTTAGTGTTTTTCTCTGCCCAATTTCTAGTCCTTAATGTAGGGCATGAAACAGTAAGGAAAGATCCACTTCTCCACTTCTTCTTTGCTCACTCAGTAGGTATACAACCCCAAAGGAGGATTTGACTGACTTGCCTCTCAGTATGGAGTGCTCCTATTGGGCAGACAGCCTGCCAACCACCGCTCCCACCCCCACCCCCCAAGGCAGAGGCCTCCTTGCTATATGGTCACACACTGATCTGGTCCACTCAGCCATGGCTAAGGTGTCAGGGTGGGGTTCACTGCAAGGACACTGCCTGAGTCATAGGAGTTCATACAAAAGAGAACCAAGCCCGCTGGGATTCTTTCCTTAAAAGGTAGCTGTGTGCATGGTGGGGTCCTGACATCTGAGTCTTCAGAGGTTCCTCCTACAAATCTTACCCGGTGGAATGAGGCACATTAGTAGGAAAGCATTCACAAGAAAGAAAGGAATGTGGATCCATAGGAAGCTACTAGCATTATTTAATCAGACATGGAATTATCTATTCTTCCTTGCATTGAACAGGTATTTTTTTGAACCCTCACCATGTACCAGGCACTGTTCTAGGTTCTTGGGATAGAGCAATAATTTTAACAGACAAAATCCTTGTCCTCTGTATGTCAAAACAGACACATAGGCATATGCCACACACACAGACACACATATAGAGCAGTCCTTCCTCTGCTCTCTTCTGCCCTACTCCGTGCTCCGGGAGCCTGCCCAACCCTGCCTGCCTTGACTCCTAGCTTTTGGTAGGGTTCCACCAATGGAAAATACAACAAGAGACCGGAAGTTGAGAGGTGAGAGACATCAGGGTATTTCTACCTCTCATTCCCAGGGTTTTGGCCCATGGATTCTGGTCATGGCTGCCTCCCTCTGGACCACAAGCTCCTTCTAGGCAATACCCCCACCCCCATGACCTCAGCTCTAACTGGCGTCTGTAATACTTTTCTCCTTGCTCCTACAGCTGTAAGTGTGACAACATCTTCTTATCACTGCCAGTCTAGCGATCTTTCAGTATTCCTTGTTAGTTAAACTTCTCCTTCTGTATTTCCATAATTCACATCTCTTGAACCATTGGAAATGCACTGTATTTTCTGCTAGGATCCTGACTCAAGGCTGGCTACACAGTTTGTGAGGCCCATTGCAAAATGAAAATGCTCTTTATCAAAAGGCAGGGAAAAAAGGTGTTATTAAAGGTACTAAAAGTATAAAACTTTTTCCTTTAAAAATATTTTATGACTTATGTATTGGGGTAATACTGATACATGAGTAACAACATAAACTGACATATTGAAAAATAACATTTCTGGTGTTATAATTTTATATAATAAATAAATAATTTATCAGTGTGACATCTTGATTGATCATAAGATTTCTTCTGGCTCACTTTTCTGCAAATCAATTTATTAGGTCATCAAAATGTATACTTCTAGCAGTTTCATTTCAAGAAATAAAATTGAAGAAACATCAATCACTGTTGGCAAATACAAGGCTGGAAACAATGTTTGAACATTTTTAATTTCGAGAAGGATGTTTCTGCTGATGCAGCTATTACCGGAGCTGTTAAAGGGATTTTATAGGTTGTGACAACATTGGGATAAATTTCAAGCAAATTATTTTGAGAAATATAAATTTAATTACATTTAGAGCTGATGATTATTATAGAACAATTTTTCGAAAAAGATTTAACTCTTCATACAGAAATGAATTCTGTGGGAGTCTACATTTAATTTTAAGTTTAATTTACACGATGGTCTTTTAATGTTTCCTCTGGCTCTAAGTTATGGAGATTGAATAAGAAACTTGAAGTGACTTCATGGTTTGTATATAATTCAAGATGCCTGTTGATGTATTCTATCGCTGTATCTTCAACTAGAAGGAAAACTTAATTTTAAAATTATCTTCCCTGTTAAGAATTGGTTCATCTGAAGCTTCATATAAAACTGGTGCTCTTTTCTGCCAGGTGCAACAATCTTTACATTTAATTTCTATCTCTAAGCTTGTGAATATGTATTTGTAATATTGTAGCAGTTTTCCAAACCAGGGATTCCAAATTCTGTAGAATTATAATAATTCCCTGATGTTGTTTATTACAATTTTAATGTGTATGCTTTTATTTTGTAATTACTTGCCAACGAAGTCTACTGCCTGAGCACCAGCAATTTCTGTTCTGGTGCTTAGGCTGAAGCATTGATACCTGTGCAGTCTTAAGAACAAGCTGCAGGGATGAAGGGACAAGCTGGCTTCCCATCAGGTGCTCTAGAGTTGTTCCTCCATGTAGAATCTCTCCTCTCTCCTACAGCCTCGGCTACTGCTGCTTATGTTGTTGATGTCACTATCACTACCATGAATATTAGCCTCATCTTGTCCCTAGACACTGCCTGATGTCCCCCAAGCCCTTGGACCACTCCGTGGTATACACATGCACATCGAGGGGCCAGGCCAACAGTGTGTATGGGCATCACTGCTGGACCACAACTGCACGCCTGTACCGTTGTCCAGAATATCTCTCCCCTGCGCATCCACTCCTCTGCATGTGCCATTCATACATTGGACTTACAGCACACAAGTTCAAGGATAAAATTATTATGAATTTTGAGACTGCAACAGCAGAGGATGAAACTAAGCACAGAAATCTGAGGATGGGTCCCTATGCTACTGTACAGGTCTCACACGCATGAAGCCAGCCCCAGTCTAACATGTACAGTTCATGAAATTTATATTCCAGTAAAAGGCACCAAAGAGGAACAGGTAAACAACACTAAAATACTAGTAGTGATATGAAGTATTCTAGAAAATAAAGCAGGGCAAAGAGTGTCAGGGGATGGGGTGTATCTACTCTAGCTAGGATGGTCAAGTAAGGCCTCTCTGATGAGATGACATCTGAAAAAGTTGGGAATGAATTGAGAGAGTGAATCTTGGTAATGACTGGGAGCAGAGCATTCCCAGGGGTGGGAAGAGCAGCATCCAATCTCCGATATGGGAACATGCTTGCAGGGTTCAAGCAAAAGCAAGAGGGACAGTGTACCAGGGGGTGGCAAGCTAGGAGAGGTCAGGAGAGGTCAACGGGGCCTCACTGGACTTTGGGTTTTATTGCAAGAGTGTGGGAAGCCAGCCAAGCAAACTAAAGGCAGGTGAGATCAGGAGGTGGGTGGAGGGTAGGAATGCATGAAGTTCTCCCCACTGCCTCACTGATGCCATGCTCCTTTTCTCTCATTATCTTATTCATTGCCTCCTCCATATCAGTCTCGGCGTTCTTCAAAGACTTCTCCCCCCGCCCCCCCAAGGCCCTCTTTAATGCTGTTCTTTTTTGCTTGGATGTTCTTTTGGATCCACTTTTCTCACGATAGAGCCCTTATCCTTCTGGCGGCAGCAAACAACCTCCTCTAGAAGCTAACACCTTATTCCAAGTATCTCCCTCATGACTCTGTCTTAGGCCTTTTCAAGTTTCCTTCATGGAATTGATTTATATCCACATTATCTGTTTATTTACTTGACTATGATTTGCAATTTTTATTCGTTTACTTATTTTTGGTCTATCTCCCCAACTGAAAGGTAAAATCTATGAGGATGGGGACTATGGCTTCTTGTTGCCCACTAGGAAACAGCCTTCTCCCAGTATCTCACATATGCTAGTGATGAATAAGTGGCTGCCAAATGAATGAACCTCTCCTCTGTACTTGCTACCACAATACGTATCCTGTGTCTTGGCAATTCTGCTCTTTTGCCTGAAATTATAGGATTTCATTCCCCAACTTGTCATCTAATAAGTTTCAAGCTTCAGCTATATCCTTACCTTCACGAAGGGAAGGCTTGCGTGTTACACATGCACACACACACATACACACTTCGCCAAATCCACCTCTTGTTTCTTCCTTGTGTTTCCAACACACTTTGTCCCTTCCTATCAAAGGACTCACTACACTGTGTTATAATCATCTCTTTATAAGTCTGTTTCCCCTTAATGCTGTAAGCCCCTTGAGTGCAGAGGGCAAATCCAGCTCCATTTGGCAATCCCTGCTTCTAGCACTGTCCTAGCACATGCAGGTGACCCATATATGTTTAGGAAACGAGTATAGATGCATCTCAAAACTTCTTTATGGACGGGCTGCTTCTGTGATCAAATCAAACATTACTCAGACCCTGCAGTTAAATTAGCATGGTGTTATTTACATAGTTTTATGATTTTGAAATGAAATTTTAAATGCAATAATACATATTCGTGTGCCTTTAGAGTCACTTTCCGACTGGCTCTCCCATCGTACCCCACCCATTAATGTGAGGGAGCATGGGATATTTGCAAAGCCTCGGGCCCAAAGAGAACAAGTGCTGATCCACAAAGACACCAGGTTGGTTCTGGCTCTCAGATGTTGTCATTAGCCAGCATTTATTGCTAGATGGACTAGACCTGGAGTGGGAATGGGAAAAGCCAAAGGTGAAACGAGGCTCCACTCAGTGTCAGCTCTGAAACTAGACAGCCTAGTGATTTTTCCATTACAGGTATGCACAGTGAGGCCAATCTGTAATTGGCTGGGTGATGATTATCCCTAGGCTGGCAGCCAAAACCTGCTGCTGATTCTGCCCCAGCCTGGCAGATGGAACAGGCACATCACAAGGTGGGCTTGTTCAGTTCATTAGAGTGGTCATTCCAGAGCAGGGCTTGCAGCTTGCTTTAACCCTTCACAGTATGATTCTTCCATCACAGGCACGCTCAGGCTCTGTGGTCCTCTGACAAAGCCCTCTCCCCAGAGGCTTCTCTCTGCCTTTTCCTGCCTGCTCCCCACTTTGTATGAATGGTCTTACTTAAACCTCAGCACAGCTCAGGGATGTGGGCACTGCAACCCCCTTTTACAGATCAGGACATTGGGCTCCCTCTAGGTTAAATAACTTGCCTGAGGAGAGGGCCTAGCCGGGATTCAAACTCTGATCTGTTGATATGTGTGTGCTGATATATACACCAAACCACTCAGGAGTGACAGAGTGAATATTTGTGTATGAACACAGACATTTGTATGTGAATATATATTATCTGAAAAAAATATATATGTCCTGCCTTGGCTTTATAACTGAAATATTTTAAGTGTGAAATTAAAGCCTTAGAATCCTAGACACAAAGACTGATCAGCTTAGAAAGAGCCTCACTGCCCTCATTGAACAGAGGAGGGTAAGATGGTCTCAGACCCCGACTGGTGCATCTAGAAGAAGCCGGCATTCCTGACTTTAAGCCTGTTCAGTCCCAGATGGGAATGTCCCAGGATGGAACTGTTCTATGGAATACCCCTTTTCTGGTCCTCAGCTGTGATTATAACCTGAGTCTGATCATGGTTTCTGTTTGTTCCCATTTCTCATTAAACACCTTAGCACCTAGGATGAAGACAATATCCCTTCTCTACACCCCACCGCCCCATCCTAACACAGATGTGCTAGCAACATTCTGCCATACCAGCTTATGAACCGAGTCTTCAAATTTGCAGGCTCCCTCACACTGAAAAACTGATGTGCCATGGGAGAAACTTATGATGGAAGCATGCTCCGTGCTCCAGGGGCAAAAGCCAGTGTTCTGGAAGTCCCATAGGAAGCTAGGCCCTTAAAAACCCCCAAAAGCCAAGACAACCCCTTTTCATTGTTTGAAAATTTTTGAAGGGATGGGCGCCTGTGTGGCTCAATTGTTAAGCATCTGTCTTAGGCTCAGGTCATGGTCCCAGGGTCCTGGGATCAAGCCCCGCATCGGGCTCCCTGCTCCGGGGGAAGTCTGCTTCTCCCTCTCCCACTCCCCCTGCTTGTGTTCCCTCTCTCTCTCTCTGTGTCTCTTTCTGTCAAATAAATAAATAAATAAAATCTTAAAAAAAAAAAGATCTATGAAAGGAGTTTGATGTACAACCACTCAAGACAAAAATAAGCTTTTTGCTCAAATAAAATTTATGAGATCCCCGGGGGCACCTCTTTGACCGGTGGCCTGGATGCTGAGCTTTAAAATCTATGTAGTGGGGCCCACCACGCAAGCTGTAAGCCCAGAGGCCTGCTCCTAACCCCAAAGGAAACAGGCCTATGCATAAGCATGAGCCCCAGCTCACTCTCCTGTCACAGAGCACAGTAAGGAGGAATCCAGGGGGGAAGCTCACATAAAAATGGATTGCAAAACCCACTCCAGGAGTCTGTTTGCCATCAAGCAGAGAAGACTAAACATGCTTACCAGCTTACAAGCAAAATGATTTCTGACTCGGTAAGAATCCACCCAAATTCCACCTCTTCTGTGATGTGTTCCCTAAATCCCTGAAGCGATATGCGTGTCTGCCTCCTCTGTGTGCCCCGCTAGGCCTCTTTTTAAACATATGAGCCTTTATGGCTTTATTTTATGACACAATGTGAGTTAGTGACCAACAACTTTCTGACACAAACATTCCCTCTCGGTCGCTCCTGAGTGGTTTGGTGCATATATCAACGTACATATATCAACAGGTAAGAGTTTGAATCCCGGCTAAGCCCCTTGTTCTGTAAAATGGGGATTGCTATGCCTACCTGTGTTAAGATTGCTGTTAAAGATGCTGCATCTCCACAGGATGTTAAGGTCAGGTTTAGCATCTGTTTTCCTTAGGTCCTGGCTCAAAGCAGGAACTCCTTAACCCTTTCTGAATGACTGAGTAAATGAAGGAAAAGGTGCATACTCCTTAAAAAACATGAGATTGGCCTTTTTCCTCCATCGCTCACAAGTAGAATTAATCTTCATTCTTGTGCTATATTTCATCTTTTGCACATGTACATTTGTCCAGACCCTGAGGGGTGAAGGAGAGATACAACACCAGAGTAGATCTAAGTTTAAGGGCTTAATCCTCCTTATGGTTATGAGATTATTCTCTCTGAGAAAGCAATATGATTGGATATTTTCTAAAAAAACTGGACTTGAGCAGTTGTTCTGGCACTGGACTAGAAATCAGTAACTTTTAATTATGTTTATATAAATGATCGTAAGGACATAGTTTACAATTAAAAACTGCCTTGTACTCAAAGGAACTGAAATGTTTGTGATTCACATTTACCACAGTGCTCTGGATATTATTCTCGTGTATCTGATACCAACTAAGCAAAAGTCCTGGTAAGAATGACACTTTGTGTATGTCTAACCAGCATTAAATGCCTTTAAGCGCTGGGAAGGTGCAGGACAAGTCAGAGAAGTTGAAGTATTGGGAGAATGTTAGAATAATTCATGAAAGAGGTCCCTAAGGAGGTTGAATCCCAAGCACAATATGAGGAGATGGATTGATCTTAATTGGGAAGAATGACGTATTTTCCACTAATATGGGAAGAAAAGTGGGATAGAATGGGTGGGAATGGGGAGATGTTTATAGTTAGGGGCTGTCTGGAGGATGAGGAAGTGCCAACCTAGGGCTTGTATTTTCTTGGTGAAATAGGGCACAGGGATATCTGCCGAGTGTCCAGAGTAAGAAATGGAGGGGGGATGTGAGCAGAGAGCAGTTGGAGAAGGCCATGGGGAGAGTGGGGCAGAAAATGCCCTGGAGAAACAGAGAGGGGTGAATTGCTGTGGACCACGGTGGCCGTGACTTTGTAACTGTAGTAATTCCCAAAGCTCTGGGGACTTCCTCAGCAGCGCCTGGCACCTCAGATACAACAGAAAAAGCATACAGTCGACTGATTTAAGTTGGGGAGTTTGGCCCTGTGAATACCATGGAAGCATCACAGGAAAGGAGAAGTGGGTGTGTCTGCAAAGGAGTGTTGAAGTCATCAAGCATGTACTCTGATCTTAGGGGTGAAGGATATGATGACATGGGAAGAGATTTGGTCTTTCTCCCCAGATCTGCTCTTCCAAAAGGTGGTATTATGCAGTGATGAAGAGCACAGATTCTGGAATTTGATATTCATTCAAAACCAACTTACTACTGGCTGAATGATCCTAGGAAAGTTACTTGATTTCTCTGTACCTCCCTATTTTCATTCTTAAAAAGAGTATGTTGATGGTACTTACTGGGTTGTCATGAGGATTGATGAGTTAATATACTTAGATTGGAAATGACATAAAATAAGATCTGTTTAAGCATTATCTATTTTTCTTCTGGAAGTCTCCATTTCAGTAACTGCATCTCCATCTACCCAGAAGGGTCATAAAAGCAACCTGACAGTCATCCTTGACACCATCCTCACTTCCCACATATAATTCATCTCAAAGCCCAAAACAGACCTTAAATCCCACCACTTCTGTATTTCTATTGCTACTATGTTAGGCTAAAACACTATTATCTCCATCTGGACCATGGCCATTGCCTCCTAACTCATTCCCCATCTTTCTCTCTTGCAGCTCTCCAGTCCATTTTCCCCATAATAGTGGGCAACGGTTTTTCAATCTCAGCACTATTGGCATTTAGAGCCTGGTAGTTGTTTGTTGTTGTGTTTTATTTAGCAGCATCCTAGCTTCTACCTACTAGACACGAGGAGCACCTCCTCCCCTAGTCATGACAACCAAAAATGTCCCAGATACTGTCAGATCACTGTGGTTGAGAACCACTGCCACAGGAAGATAGAGCACAACACAAAAGGATGCAGAGCGCATATGATATAACGCATCTTGATAAAGATGATGAACTGCAGATTAGTACAGTCAAAAACAGAGCATAAATATCCCAATTCTGATTCCAGTCATCTTTCAATTAGGCCAAACTCCCTCCCAGTGTTTAAAGTAAAATATAATTTAGCACCAACATAAGATGACTGTCTTACGTGGCAAAGGGGAATTAAGATAGCTAACCAGCTGACCTGAAGGTAGGAAGTTATCTTGCATTATCCAAGCGAACCCAATATAATCAAAAAGCCCTTCAATTTGTAAGAGGAAGACAGAAAAGGTCAGAGTGATTCAATGGGAGAAGAATTTGGTCTGCTGGTTATGGCTCTAACAAAAGAGGAAGACCCATTTCAAACTTGTGAACTGCACAGCCGTGAGATAAAAAACCTGTACAGTTTTAAGCCCCCAAGTTTGTGGTCATGTGTTTATAATAGCGCTAGAAAATTAATGCAACCCCTTTCTAGCTAGAGAGCCTTAGAGTTAGGTACTTAAATTCTCCAACAAGAGTTTCCTCAACATAATAAGAGTACTTATCACTTGGCTTATGGTGAGGAATAAGTGAAGGAATCTAAATAAAGTGATTAGAACAATGCCTGATGTTATGAACTGAATTGTGTGTCTCCCCTCCCCCAAATTTATATGTTGAAGTCCTAACTCCTGTGACTCAAATGTGATTGTATTTGGAGACAAGGTCTTTAAAGAGGTAATTAGGTTAAATGAAGTCATATGGGTGAGACTCTAATCCAAAGGGCCTGGGGTCCGTATAAGAAGAGGGAGAGACATCGGGAATGTGTGCTCATACCTTGATCTTGGATTTCCAGCCTCCAGAACTGTGAGAAAATATATTTCAGTTGTGTAAGCCCCCCAGTCTGTGGTATTTTTTTCTGACAGCCCTAGCACACTTGAACCTCTAATCATACTAAGCAGTCAGTAGTGTGGATTCTTATCATGAGCTGTTTCTTATTAATAAATTCAGAAAATAGTACTGCTTAGTGAGATTGCATTTAGGGAAAAAGATGATGTGAGAAACCTGAGTTCTCCTTTTGGCTCTGGACCCCTGGCAGTGTCATCTTGTCAAGACATACGTGTCATATGTGGCCCCCAACTTTTTGTATTGATGTTTTCTCTCTTCTGGCTACTAATGGTAGATGGAGCATATGTGGCTTTCCCCTGATCCCTCAGCCCCATTAAAAAGGCAATGAAGATATAAAGCTACGGGGCACCCAAGTGGCTCAGTCAGTTGAGCGTCCGACTCTTGGCTCCAGCTCAGGTCATGATCTCAGGGCTGTGAGATTGAGCCCTGCTCAGGCACTGTGCTCAGCAGGGAGTCTGCTTGAGAATCTGTTCCTCTCCTTCTGCCCTTCCCCCCACTCACCCGCACACCCACTTTCTCTCTAAAATAAGCAAATCTTTAAAAAATATATAAAGCTCCAAGAACAAAGAGAACAAGAGAGGAAAAGAAAGCAATAAAGTGTTTGAAGCTGCAAAGCAAAAGGATAAAGGACAACTGACTTGGCAGACCTCAGAACATTGAACCCTAACCCATCCATGGAATTGTCCAAAAGCAGGCTGAGATGCACCACAGAGCTGCAGTGATTCTAGAACTGGCAGCACCATGGATCCATGAAAGTGTGTGTCTCGGGGCAGGTGGAGGTGATGGCTGAAAACCAGAGGACTGATTGAAAATCTATCTACAGGGCGCCTGGGTAGCTCAGTTAGTTGAGCATCCTACTCTTGGTTTCAGCTCAGGTCACGGGTCTGAGGGTCACGGGACTGAGCCCCACGCTCAATCAAGCCCCAATATTCAAAGCTTAGTGGGGAGCCTACTTGAGATTCTCTGCTTTTCCCTCTCCTTCTGCCCCTCCCCCTGCTTGTGTTTCCTCCCTCTCCCTTTCCTCTCTCCCTAAAATAAATAAATCTTAAGAAAAAAAAGAATATTTACAACACAGAGCCTTAGACTACCTCCCCTACTTCTAAAAGTCTGTAGTTAGACCTTCCTTAGAAGTAGAAAATAGGGATTAACTCTCTGGAGAGAGTAAACTGGAGGGAATTGGGATTGGGGGCCACCTGCATGGAAGGCAGAGACAATGTACCAAAACAGAGGAATTTGATGAAAATTCACATACTGAATTCTGAGACCCCCTCGTCTTTTCCCTCTTAGGACCGGGAAGCCTGGCAGACAGGCTTAACATCTCCAGGCCGAAGGCTATAAGAGCCTTCTTGGAGGAATCTGCCCACCCCGTGAGAAAAGGCACCTGGATACTGACATTGCTGGTTCTGTCTTGTTTACCACGAAGCCTGTCCAACCACCAGCCCTGCTCATGCTCTTCTAAGCCTCCATGTGGCTTTTTTAGTATCCTGCTTTTAAAATATGGGCTGACAGCCCAGGGTTGGTTGAAGACACGTAAAGGAAGCCTCCAACCTGAGCAGAGGAGACCAAAACTAAGAAACCAAAAAAAAAAAAAAAAGAAGAAGAAGAGGAAGAAGAAGTGGGGAAAGGGGGATTTGAAAAGAGAGATAATGTGGGAAGAAATAAACCAGAAAAATAACTATTATTAATATCTTTGTTGACAAACGAGACTCTCTTGTACCCACAACTAAGAACATGTTTTTACATGTTTTACATTATTTTTCAAGGACTATTCATAAAACAAAAAAGAGCACGTGGACATCTAAAAATTAAATAACAAAAGTGAAAGGTTCAAAAGAGTTGGCAGATAACAAGCCACAGAGTATACAAGAAAAATGCATACCTTATGACTCACCTGTGAATAAAATTTACTTGGTTATTTTAATGTCACCAGATATTATGATATGAATATTTCAAGAGGATAGGGGAAGCAAAGTTTATGGCACATGGTGTGTGTGTGTGTGTGTGTGTGTGTGTATTCATGCGTGCGCCTGGGTGCATGCGTGTTCTCCAGGAGGGGATAAGAGCACTGAATCCTCACCTTCCACAGCAAGAAGTCAAGACATAGGGTCTAAAATAGAGAAATAGTAGTGTAAGCATGTTATTAAGAAGTGTGGAGATAATTAGCCAAAGAAACTGCTGAAAGGTTCAGAGCAGTTGTCTCTGGGTGATAGGAACAATTTGTGGAAGTGGCGTGAGTATGATGGGCTGGCTGATGTTCCTTTAACAAACTCTGTGAAACTAATTAACTGTTAAAACCATGTACATATCCAGGTTTTTTTTATTTGAAATTAATTTTTCTTAAGCATGCCCAGTGTGAAGCCCAAAGTGGGACTTGAACTCATGACCCTGAGATCAAGACGAGAGCCGAAATCAGGAGTCAGATGCCTAACTGACTGAGCCACCCAGGTGCCCCAATTTGAAATTAAATTTTAAAAAGACTAGGTGTAGGCGTTGAGACAGTGTCTTGTGCTTAGCAGGTATTCTATGTGACATTGCCATCAGTTTTCTTACTTAAGTTTTTATTTTAATTCCAGGTAGTTAACATGTAGTGTTATATATTAGTTTCAGGGGTACAATTCTACCTTATTACTTCACCTTTTTAATGTTTATAACATTCCAGGAAACGTTCTTTTTTTTTTGTTTTTCCCCAAACTCTTTTCTGTACACTGGCAAAGACACTCATCAGGAAGTTTTTAAAGCCTGTTTCCCAGTGAGAAGGAAGTAGGCATCCTTCCCTTTTTTGCAACCAAGCCACCTCCATCCCTCTGCTGTAGAAACCAAATCCTGGACGCATCAACTCCATTCGCCACTGTATTATGCACGTGGACTGAATGTGGCAGCTGAAGCTTCTGAACTGAGCAATGAGAGACAGAGGCCGAGGACCTGAGCAGCTCAGCTTCCAGTCAGGTAGAGAGTTGGCAGTTCTGAGGCTTTATACATATACTGCACACTTAATTTGCTTCCTGGCCCTTCTAAGTGGCAACTCATTAACACCTCAAGGCCAGTGGCTGGAACTTTACATTCTAAGTGAATGTACATTAGCATAATGGAATGTATGCTATGCCTGCTTCTCTGAAAAGCTGCCCTGTTTATTCAGCCACCCTTGAAAAAAGGGGGAGATCTTTTGGGTAGAAGCAAGAAATAACCACACACTGCTATTGAACACTTGAGAGTTGTAACTTTTCAAATGTTGCTCATTTATAGTACCTCGTAACATTATATGTTACACTAATGTTACCCATGAAACATAGAGTGTTGGAAGGACAGATATTAGTGTTCTCACTTGGTAAACGTGAGAACTAAAGTACAGGGATGATTTGCAGATAGTTGCACAGTGGGACAGGATGAGTCAGGGACTCCCATCTTGGTTCCAAATCTTGAGTTCTCCCTAACTATACCAGATAATTTACTCCAGCAGCTTATTTCCACATGGGTCAAATGTAGAGATTTGAAACAGCACCGAGGAATATAAAGACATGATGACATGCTAAGACCCCATAAAAAAGTGCATGCACTAAGAGTAAGGAAAAGATATGGTCGATGGTCTGGAACAATTAATCTCCTGGAAGGTTGGCTCAGAGGCGGGCAAAAGAAGAAGGGATTCTTCTGCAGGGCGATCTGCCGCTACTGGGTATGGAGGGCCAGGGGGGCTGCTGCGGGGCTGCTCGTGGGCAGCAGAGTTCCCTTTGCTGCAGGGCACAATCAGGGAGGGCTGGGCAGAGAGAAAAAATAGGCTTTGTCTCTCATGAGAGCATTCATCAAACGGCAGTAGCTGATAAAGATTTTGAGGCAGAGGCCAGGCTTAGCAGCAAAGAGTGTCGTGATCAATTTGTAGTGTCTGCCTGGGGCTCGGGAGGGTTTTGAAAGCTGTGGCAGTTTCTCACCCTTGGGCAAGAGTCTCTGTCAGATGCTCCCTGCGGGATGACAGGGTTGTCCTTTGAGCCACATCTCCAGGAAAGACATGAAGATCCCATCAGTCAGTCAACAGGTGGCTGGTAGTATCCAGGTCTTTCTGACTCCAAAAAGATGTATCATGTTTATTAGCTCAATGCTTTGCACATAGTGGTGACTCAATAAATATTTTTTTCATGCATTTATTTTTTAGAACAAGTTTAAAGATATGTGGTAAGGCTCAACCAAAGGTAAAACAAATTATATTCATTCATGTTTGAGAAAATGAAGGCTTTTTAATTAAAAAAAAAAAAGAAAGAAAACCTGGCACCTTCTCTGTATCTGCAGTCATTCTGCTAGGCACTGGGGATATAAGGAACAGACATGGTCTCTGGCTCATCGAGGTTTTAGTCTGTTGGCAACACACACACACACACACACACATAGAAAACAATAACAAATGGTGACAAGTGCTCCTCTAAAAGAAATGAACAAGGCACAGAGATAGAGAAGTTGGGGGGATCTACTTTGCACACTGTCGGGGGTGTTGGACTAGGTCTTTCTGGGAGGTACCATTTAGGCAGAAACCGATAGTGTAAGAAAGAGCCCTGCGTGTGAAGAGTGGATGGACCTCTACCACAGGTAGAGTCATCAGTATGTGTAAAGATTCTGAGGTGACAGAAGTTTGAATTGTCTGGGAACATGAAAGACAAGTCCTGTATTAGGGATGCAGAAAGCAGAGAGAGGATGGACAAGCAGCTGCAGCAGCAGCAAAGGTAGCAAGATGCAGACCATGATAAGGAGTTTGGATTGTTTTCTGAATACGGTGGAAAGGTTGGAGGACTTTTTAAAAATATATTTATTTATTTATTTATTTTAGAGAGAAAGAGAGAGCTCGTGCAGGGAGGGGCAGAGGCAGAGGGAAAGAGAAACTTTAGCAGACTCCTCACTGAGCCTGGAGCCCAATGCAGGGCTTGATCTCAAGACCCTGAGATCATGACCTGAGCTGAAACCAAGAGTCAGTTGTTTAACTGACTGCACCACCCACACGCCCCAGGTTGAAGGACTTTTAAGCAGAAGAGTGCCATAATCTAAGTTGTATTCTAAGAAGATCATTCTTGCTGACACTGCGGTAGATTATAGGGGGAGGGGACAAAAAAAGTAGCAAGCAACCATTGAACTGGTTCCTAGTTACCACAAAAGATAATGTTTGGCGTCCAACACCATTTGTTGGAGAGACTTTTTCCCATTGTATATTTTGTCTCCTTTGTCAAAGATTAATTGATCATATAATCATGTGCTTATTTCTGGCCTCTCTCTTCTGTTCTGTTGATCTCTGTGTCTATTTTTGTGCCAGTACCATACTATTTTGCTTATTACAGCTTTGTAGTATATCTTGAAATCTGTGATTGAGACACCTCCAGTTTTGTTCTTCTTTTTCCAGATTGCTTTGGCTGTCTGGGGTCTTTTGTGGTTCCATAAAAAATTTTAGGATTGTTTGTTCTAGTTCTGTGAAAAATGCTGTTGGTATTTTGATAGAGATTGCATTAAATCTGTAGAGTATGTAGTTATATAGATATAGATATAGTTGACTATAATATCTCCAACAAATGGTGTTGGGAAGACTGGACAGCTACATGCAAAGCAATGAAATTTGACAGTTTTCTTACACCATACACAAAAACAAAATCAAAATGGATTAAGGACCTAAATATAAGACATGAAACCATAAACATCCTAGAAAAGAGCACAGGTGGTAATTTCTCTGACATGAGCTATAGCAACATTTTTCTAGATATGTCTCCAGTGTTTGGGTAGTATAAACATTTTAACAATATTCTTCCAATCCATGAGCATCTTTTCATTTTGATCATCTTCAATTTCTTTCATCAGTGTTTTATAGTTTTCAGAGTACAGGTCTTTCACCTCTTTGGTTAAGTTTATTCCTAGGTATTTTATTATTTTTGGTGCAATTGTAAATGGGATTATTAATTTCTCTTTTTGCTGTTTCATTATTAGTGTATAGAAATGCAACAGATTTCTGTACATTGATTTTGTAGCCTGAGACCTTACTGAATTCATTTACCAATTCTAGTAGTTTTTTGGTGGAGTCTTTAGGATTTTCTGTATATAGTATCATGTTATTTGCAAATAGTGAAAATTTTACTTCTTTTTTACCAATTTGGATGCCTTTTATTTCTTTTTCTTGTCTGATTGCTGTGGCTTAGACTTCCAGTACTTTGTTGAATAAAAGTGGAGAGAGTGGACATCCTAGTCTTGTTCCTGATCTTAGGGGAAAAGCTCTCAGTTTCTCCATTGAGTACAATGTTAACTGTGAGTTTTTAGTAGATGGCCTTTATTATGTTGAGGTATGTTCCATTTGTTGATGGTTTTTATCATGAATGGATGTTGTACTTTGTCAAATGCTTTTTCTGCATCTATTGAAATGATTGTATGGTTTTAATCCTTTCTCTTGCTGATGTGGTGTATCATGTTGATTGATCTATAAATATTGAACCACCCTTGCATCCTAAGAATAAATCCCGCTTGATCATGATAAATGGTTTTTTAATATATTGTTGGATTCAGTTTCCTAATATTTTGTTGAGAATATTTACATTTATGTTCATTAGAGATATTGGCCTGAATTTCTCTCTCTCTCTCCTTTTTTTTTTTGTGGTGTTTTTATTTGGTTTGGGTATCTGAATAATGTTGGCCTCATAAAATGAATTTGGAAGCTTTCTTTCTCTTCTGTTTTTTGGAATAGTTTTAGAAGAATAGGTATTAATTCTTCTTTACATGTTTGGTAGCATTCACCTGTGAAGCCATCTGGTTCTGGACTTTTGTTTGTTGGGAGTTTTTTGATTACTGATTCAATTTCATTGCTTGTAATCAATCTATTCAAAATTTCTGTTTCTTCCTGATTCAGTTTCGGGAGGTTCTGTGTTTCTAGGAATTTATCCATTTCTTTAAGGTTGTCCAATTTGTTGACATGATTTTTCATAATATTCTCTTATAACCTTGTATTTCTGTGGTGTTGGTTGTTATTTCTCCAAATTCATTTCTGATTTTGACTTCTTTCTCTCTCTCTTCATGAGGGTTGCTAAAGATTTATCCATTTTGTTGATTGTTTCAAAGAACTAGCTCCTGGTTTCATTGATCTGTTCTATTGTTTTTTACTTTTTATTTTATTTACTTTTGCTCTAATCTTTATTATTTCCTTCCTTCTATCAGTTTTGATTTTGTCTGTTCTTTTTCTAGCTTCTTTAGGTGTAAAGGTAGGTTGTTTGAGATTTTTCTCATTTTTTTTTTTTGGTAAAGATTTTATTTATTTATTTGAGAGAGAGAGAGAGAGCACATGCACACAAGCATGGGGGAGGGGCAGAGGGAGAAGCGTGCTCCACACTGAGCAGGGAGCCCAACTCGGGGCACAATCCCAGGACCCTGGGACTATGACCTGAGCTGAAGGCAGATGCTTAACCAACTGAGCCACCCAGGTACCCCAAGATTTTTCTTGTTTCTCGAGGTAGGCCTATATTACTATAAACTTCCCTCTTAGAATCACTTTTGCTGCATCCCAAAGATTTTGGACCATTGTGTTTTCATTTTCATTTGTCTCTATTTTTTTATTTTGTCTTTGATTTCTTGGTTGACCCATTCATTATTTAGTAGCATGTTATTTAACCTCCGTATATTTGTGTTCTTTCCAGATCTTTATTTTGGTTAATTTCTAGTTTTATAGTGTTGTGGTCAGAAAAGATGCATGGTATAACTTCAGTCTTTTTAAATTTGTTGAGACTTATTGTGGCCTAATATGTGATCTGTTCTGGAGAATGATTTGTGGGCACCAGAAAAGAACGTGTATTCTGCTGTTTTAGGATGGAAGTTTCTGAATATATTTGTTAGATCTATCTGGTCCAATGTGTCACTTAAAGCCACTATTTCCTTGCTGATTTTCTGTTTGGATGATCTATCCATTGATGTAAGGGGGGTGTTAAAGTCCCCTACTATTACTGTACTACTGTCAGTTACTTCCTTTATGTTATTAGCTGCTTTATGGGTGCTCCCATGTTGGATGTATAAATATTTACAATTGTTATATCTTCTTGTTGGATTGTTTCCTTTAGATAGTGTCTTTCTTTGTCTCTCATTAGAGTCAAAATTTCTCTTAAAGAGAATCGAGCCACAGGGGCCAGAAATTCTCCATCTTCACACCTCTGATAAGCAGCTTTCTGAGTTTGCATCTATGATAAATTCAAAGCTACAATCACCCATTCTTCTGAACCTTGAATTTTTCTTTTTTTAAAAAATGATCTATTCTCTTAGCAGCTTTCAAATATACAGCACAGTATTATTAACTGTAGTCACCGTGCTATACATTACATCTGCAGGACTTATTTATTTATAGCTGGAAGTTTGTACCTTTTGACCACCTTCACCCATTTCACCCATCCCCCTCCCCTCCACCCTGCCCCTGGCAACCATCAGTCTCTTCTCTGTATCTATGAGTTTGATTTTATTGGTTTTCTGTTTGTTTGTTTATTTGTTTGTTTTTAGATTCCATATATAAGTGAGATCACACAGTATTTCTCTGACTTATTTTACTTAGCATAATGCCCTCAAGTCAATCCATATTGTCACAAATGGTAGGATTTCTTCCTTTTTATATGGCTGAATATTTTGTTATATATCTATATATTATATATTGTATATCTGTATAAATATATACATACATACACACACATATCACATTTTCTTTATCCATTGATGGACATTTAGGTGGTTTCCAGGTCTTGGCTATCATTAAAAAAAAATGCAGCTATGAACATGTGGGGTGCAGATATCTTTTTGAGTTAGTGTTTTCCTTTCCTTTGAATAAATACACAGAAGTAGAATTGCTGGATCATACATGATAGTTCTATTTTTAATTTTTTGAGGATGCTTCATACTGTTTTCCACAATGGCTGCACCAGTTTACATTCCAACTTAAATTATTTCTTCTCTTTTGTATAATAGCCATTCTAACAGGTGCGAGGTAACAGCCCATTTTGGCTTTGATTTGCATTTCCCTGATAATTAGTGATGCTGAACACTGAACCTGGAATTTGACCGAAGTGTTTGGGATTCAGAGAAGTCAAAGAGACCACAGGTGAGGAGTCATTCCGAAGTCCAACCCCTGCAGGTACTAAGGAGCTCTTTTTTTTTTTTTTTTAGATTTTATTTATTTATTTATTCGAGAGAGAGAGAATGAGAGAGAGAGAGAGAGAGAGCACATGAGAGGGGGAAGGGTCAGAGGGAGAAGCAGACTTCCTGCTGAGCAGGGAGCCCGATGTGGGACTCGATCCCGGGACTCCAGGATCATGACCTGAGCTGAAGGCAGTCGCTTAACCAACTGAGCCACCCAGGCGCCCTACTAAGGAGCTCTTAAGGCACCTAGGGCAAATCTGTTATGAAGGCAGTGACTTTGGGGCCACCTTTCCCCCATCAGGCCCTTCTCCCTCTTGTTGACCTCCATTCTGTCATGTACCTAGTTTATAGATGAAGAAACTGAGGTGTGTAAGTTTTCTAATTTGTCTGAAGTCACACAACTTGTAAATGGTGCAAATCCAGGTCTGTGGAATTCAGCTCCTCTCATTATTAAAAAGTTTGCCAGGATTAAGTGTGTATGAGGGCGAAGAACAGCAAAGGGATCAGAGAAAGGATAGAGTATCCCTCTACCCCGGCCTCCTCCTCCCCTCTGTGAAGGCTCATTGGGTCCTGGCCAGGATTATTGGAGAAAGTGCACCTGGCATCCCAGTGAGTGCCCTGTGATCTGGGGAAGCTCCGGGTTCTCTCTGATGTAGAGATTTCAGGCAGCTTAACAGGGAAGTCACCAAGACACAGAGGCACCCTGATGTGCTTACTATAATAGCAAATGTGCAGAGTACTTACTATGTGCTGGCCATTGATCTAAGCACTTTACATGTACTCACCCGTACAATCCTTTAACAGCTCTGTGAAGGAGGTACTATCATCTCCATTTTTATAGATGGGAAAGTGGCGTACAGAGAGATCAATTCCCAAGTTTGCTCACGTAGTAAGTGGTGGGTCCAGATTACAAACTGACATGTCTCCCAAGCCCTGCTCTCCTCATTCTGCCTCTCCACACTGAAAAGCTTACCCTTGGGAGCTAGGTTGATAGGTCCAAATCCTGGCTTTGCTATTAAACCTCAAGTATGTCCCTAAGTTACATGGACTTGTTTCCTCAATCACAAAATGGGGGATGAAAAGAAGTACCTCCCTAGGGCACATTAAATGACATTCAGCATATGAGGCACCAGGCAAGATGCCTGACATAGTAAATACACAATAAATGCTGGTAGATTTTGCTATTGGGTGGTTGAAGCACCCAGTAAACCCTTTAACTGATGGCTTCCTCCACCCACCCCAAGATCCCATCTGTGACCTGGATAGTGACTGGGTGAGGTGACAGGAGGTGCAAGGATGGGGAGAGTGCAGGGCTGGGAGGGAGTGGAAGCTTCCACTTGGGGCTTTGAGGCAGCGGGAGACCTGCCAGAACATGAAAGAGTCCAGCAGATCCCAACTCTCAGCTTCTGCATAAGCCAAAAACAGGGAGCTTAATTTGGAGGGAAAGGAAGGAGAGAAACAGGGCTGAGCTTGCAGAGGGGCAAAGACACTGTCTCCACAATGCTGTAGCTGGCTCTCTGAGCAGTCCCGGACTCTCCACCCCCTGGCTGATTCCTTCCAGAGCCTGGCACTGACTGTGAATGAGGCCACCTTTCCCAGCCAGCCCTGCTGGTGGCTGTATCTTCCCTGAGTCTGGACCAGGCTAGTCTGAGCCAGTTCCCTCCTGGCTGTCAGGTCCCTGCCCGGCCCTTCCAGGCTCAGCCTTTTGCCTTCCCCAAATGTCTCTGACTCTGGAAGCCTCAGACACCCTGTGATTATTGAAGGGAACCGATAGGTGGCCTGGGAGAATGTGCAGGTCTCTGGTCTGTCCACACCTGCCATCAGACATAACCTTAGCGAGAAAGAACATTTCCCAGAGTGTTAGAAATCAGGAAACAAGTGCCAAAACTTGAGCAGTTGGGGATAGAGCCCAAATGAAAACCTGTAATAGTGCTATAACAGCTAGAATATTAGCAGTTGAGTACCTGCCCAGATACAGGGCTTTACCTGCACCATTTCTATTCAGCCTCAAAAGAACCCCATGAAGCAGGTATGATCAGGACCCCCATTTTGAGGACAAAGAAAAAGGCTAGAGAAGTGAAATCTCTGACCGCACATCACACAAGGAGTTGGCTGCAGACCCAGGATGCAAACCTAGGTCCAACCAAGTCCAGAGTCCCTGCTCTCAATTCCTGTCTGGGCACTGAGCTCCTGGCATTGCCCCCGTCCCCTGCTCACATGTCTTAATCCTGCTGCAGCTCTAAACCAAATATCAGAGCCTGCCACTCACGTGAACTATACCCTCCCACTGAAATTAATTGTCAGTGCTTTTTGAAATTGGCAGCAAATATGAAAGCAGAGTTTCCCCAAAGGTTAATTAATTCAGCTCAACCCGACAAGTACTCTTTGAGTATCACCTCGGTGACAGAGACGGGTTTCAATGCTGTGGGGAGGGTGGGGGGTGAAGGAGAGAAGGAGAGAGACCCAGAAAGAGGGAGGAAAATGGGAAAACTCTCCAGTCCCTATTGTCAAAGAGCTTTTCATCTGTAGGTGAAAACCCGCAGTGATCAGAACTGGACATGCATGTTTTTTAAATGACTTCATGGGGGAAAAAAAGATGGATAAAAATATTGTCCAAAATGAACACAAGCCAGGCTGATATTTCCCTGGGCTCAAGTGTCAGGCGGCAACACACACACACGCTTCTGTCTCCGGGCTCCACTCTGCCTCACCATGGTAACCGCCAGGGCCCTCATCTGCCAGATGGTTTTTAGATCCTCTGAGTGTATGTAGTTAGAGAGGAGAACATGCATGGATGGATGGCTGAAGTCTCCCCCTTCTCTTTGCAGCCCAGCAACCCTAAATGTGTCTCTCAAAAGGAGTCCATTTATGAGCAGCACATCTTCTGAGATTGAATTGTTCCTACTGTATCAGAAGATGGATGTCTGAAACAGGTGCAGACCAAATCCCAAATATTCTAGGTCTGCCGCGCAGACGAATACTCACCGTGTCTGCTTGCGCGGCTGTAACAAGTACCATAGACTGGGGGGCTGAAACAATAGTTTTCTCACAGTTCTGGAGGCTGGATAGCCGAGATCAAGCTATTCAGCAGGTTTGGACTCTCCTGACCTCTCCCCTTGGCTTTCAGATGGCCACCCTCTGTGTCCTCACATGGTCCTTCCTCTGCGCACACACCCTTGACGTCTCTCTGTGTGTCCAAATTTCCTCCTCTTGTAAGAGTGCCTGTCAGATTGGATTAGGGTCCATCCTATTGGCCTTATTTTAACATAATCACCTCTTTAAAGGCGCTATCTCCAGGGGCGCCTGGGTGGCTTAGTCGATTAAGCCTCTGCCTTGGCTCAGGTCATGATCTTGGGGTCCGGGGATCGAGTCCCACGGGTAGGGCTCCATGAGCAGCAGGGAGTCCGCTTCTCCCTCTCCCCCTACCCCTCACCCCCTCTCGTGCTCTCTCTCTCAAATAAATAAGCCTTAAAAAAATAAAAATAAAAATAAAGGTACTATCTCCAAATGCAGTCACATTCTTAGGTAAGGGGTAGGGCTTCAATATATGAATGGGGCGGGGGGACACAATTCAGTTTATAACACCAGGCTTTACTCTACTTACTTTATTTTGATTCTTTCATTTATTCTTTAATAAGCCAAGGGCTAAGGACTATCATTATTATGTATTGAGGAAACTGTTGTTCAGAGAATTTAAGTACCTAACTCTAAGGCTCCATAGCTAGAAAGGGGTTGCATTAATTTTCTACAGCAGCTGTAACACATGACCACAAACTTGGTGGCTTAAAACTACATAGGTTTATTCTCTCTCTCTTTTTTTTAAGATTTTATTTATTTATTTGACAGAGACACAGCGAGAGAGGGAACACAAGCAGGGGGAGTGGGAGAGGGAGAAGCAGGCTTCCCGTGGAGCAAGGAGCCCGATGCGGGGCTTGATCCCAGGACCCTGGGATCATGACCTGAGCCAAAGGCAGACGCTTAATGACTGAGCCACCCAGGCACCCCTACATGGGTTTATTCTCTTACAGTTGAGTAATTCACAAGTTCAAAATGGACCTCACTGGGCTGAAATCAAGGTGTCAGCAGGCTACATTCTTTTCTGGAGGCTTTAGAAAAAATATTTCCTCACCCTCTCCCACTTCTAGAGGCTGGCCAAATTCTTTAGCTCTTAGACTCTTCCTCTTCAAAGCCATGATCAGCAGGTCAAATTCTTCTCACATTGCATCATTCTGATCTTTTCCATTAGACTATAAGCTCCCTGAGGCCAGGAACTAGATTTTTTTTTTTTTTTTTTTTGGTCCCTGTAATCCCAGTGCTAGCACAGTGCTTGCATATTGCAGGAGGTCAATAAATTAAGTAAAGAAATCAATATTAAAAGATGAATGAATAAAGCTGGTAGAGAATAAGAAACTTGGACTCTTCCCAGTTCTCCTACTAATCAACTGTGGGAGCTGGAGAAATGTATTTCATTTCTATGGAGTTCATCTTTTAATTTGCATCAGGAGGGTATTTGTCTAATCCTGAACATCTATGCCAACTTTTACATCTCCTGATTCTCAGCCAAGGTACCAGCAGTTCCTGCTTTGTTTTTATTTTTGTTTTTCTGTTTCACAAAGGCTCCGGTTTCCCATAGCTCCAGGGAGCTTGATTCTTGTCATTTGTCAATCATGTCAGTCACTGCTTTGTCTCCAATCCACTCCTTACTTTCTCATCCTCCCAGATTATTTCCTGGCCAGTGTTCAAGCCATTAGCTCTGCCTCCCTCAACAACCCCTTTTCATCAGTGGAGCCTCAAAGCAATTTCCTTCCCCTGTGAAACGCTCCCAGCCACTCCAGCCCCCAGAGCTCTCTCTACCTTGGCATCGATCACCATCGCACTCAGAGAAAAAAGCTTAAGTATCTCTGCATTAGAAAGAAAGGAACAAAGGGCTTATTCATTCATTTAACAAATATTTGTTGAGCATCTCCTGTTTTCTAGTGT
Organism: Eumetopias jubatus; assembly: GCF_037043125.1. Taxonomy (NCBI): domain Eukaryota; kingdom Metazoa; phylum Chordata; class Mammalia; order Carnivora; family Otariidae; genus Eumetopias; species Eumetopias jubatus. The sequence goes on from NW_028274810.1 coordinate 51,435,527, forward strand.
TCTACCAGTTGCTGGGATACAATAATGAGCAAAACACACATAGTCCCTGACCCAAGGGAATCTGTGTGTCTGCACATTCTGGATAACAGAAATACCAAGTATGGGGACATCTCAAACATCAAATAGTTAGGAGGTGGGGAGGCATGTGAGAGATGATTACAAAGGGGCAACAGGAAACTTTTGAGGGTGGTAGTAATACATCATCATCCTGATTGTAGTGAAAACTTCGTGGACATATACATATCTCAAACTTATCAAACTGTACACTTAAACTATGTGCATTTTATTGTATGTCAAGCATACCTCAAAGCTGTCAAAAAATTAAAGTTCTAATCTGTCTAAGAAGATAAATTAATCTTGTGTACGTATGTATGGGGTGTGTATGTGTGTGTGCACATGTGTGTTTGTCAGGGGTTGGGGAGAAGAGGAAAGTGGCAGGAGGCTTTTTATTTTTTTTAATTTTATTTTATTATGTTAGTCACCATACATTACCTCATTAGTTTTTGATGTAGTGTTCTGTGATTCATTGTTTGCGTATAACACCCAGTGCTCCATGCAGAATGTGCCTTCTTTAATGCCCATCACCAGGCTAACCCATCCCCCCACCCCCCTCCCCTCTAAAACCCTCAGGCTGTTTCTCAGCGTCCATAGTCTCTCATGGTTCATCTCCCCCTCCGATTTCCCCCCCTTCATTTTTCCCTTCCTACTATCTTTTTTTTTTTTAACATATAATGTATTACTCGTTTCAGAGGTACAGGTCTGTGATTCATCAGTCTTACACAATTCACAGCACTCACCATAGCACATACCCTCCCCAATGTCCATCACCCAGCCACCCCATCCCTCCCACCCCCCTCCACTCCAGCAACACTCAGTTTGTTTTCCTGAGATTAAGAGTCTCTTATGGTTTGTCTCCCTCTCTTGTTTCATCTTATTTCACTTTTCCCTCCCTTTCCCTATGATCCTCTGTCTTGTTTCTCAAATTCCTCATATCAGTGAGATCATATGATCATTGTCTTTCTCTGATTGACTTATTTTGCTTAGCATAATACCCTCTAGTTCCGTCCACGTCATTGCAAATGACAACATTTCATTTTTTGTTTTTTGTTTTTTTGATGTCTGCATAATATGCAGGAGGCTTTTTAAAGGTATATTTATTTGAGGGGGGGGAGGGGCAGAAGGAGAAGGAGAGAGAGAATCTCAAGCAGACTCCCCACTGAGCTTGAAGCCCGATGTGTGGGTTTGATCTCACGACCCTGAGATCATGACCCAAGCCACAATCAAGAGTCAGATGTTCAACAGACTGAACCACCCATGTGCCCCAGCAGGAGGCTTTTTAAAGATGGAGAAGGAAGACTGACCTGTTAGATATTTTATCACCTTAAATATCAGAGCTTAGAAATTGTCTAGACCCACACTTTTGTTTCCATCTGGGAGTCTGAGGCCCAGAGGGTCATAATGGTTTTCCTTAAGGTCCTATAACTCTTTTCTGGTTATTAATACTGTGAATAAGAACTACCTCCGTTTAAGCAACCACGAAGAATCATTCCCTGTAAGACGTACTTGAGGCCCATTATCTCACCAGTCCTCACAATTTCCTTTCTAAGTCGACATCATTATTCCCATTTATGAGGAGTGAGGAAACAGGCTCAGTTAAATGCCTTTCTGAAACCCACACAGCTAAAAAATTGAAGGGCTGTGATTTCAATCCAGGTCAGTCTGAGTCCAAAGACAGAGCGGTTTTCATTTTAATAAAACCTAGCATTAATAATTACCTACAAAGCATTTTGATTCCAAGTACAAGGCAAAATTATATATACATTTTACATACGGTGTATATACACTGGGGATGGCGAAAATGCTTTGCAGCTAAGTAGAGGTGATGCTTGTACAACATTGTGAATATACTAAATATCACTGAATTGTTCATTTTAAAATGGTTAATTTTATGTTATGTGAATTTCACCTCAATAAAAGACAAATATTTAATTTTAGTTAAGGTAAAACACATAACTTTCTTCATCATAATCAGTAAAGTGGAGTTATCATTCCCAGCTCTGTATTTTATTAACAGAGCTATTATTTCTGAAAGCCCTCTGGACATGTTCCTTTTTTTTTTTTTTTTTTAAGCTGCAGAATAATAGTATATGACAAATCAGAGCACATTCACGGGGCAGAGGCTATGGCAGGAAAAGCTCTCAACGTAGTTAAGGGGGGGTGGTGTGGAGTTGGGTGGGCTGGGAATTTACCCACCATATACCTTGAATAAGCCTCTTTGCTCTCTGAAAGCTTAGTTTTCTTAAAGTGAGGATAATATGACCCACTTCGCTTGCCTCAAAATCTTATTGTGAGGCTCAAATAAGAGAGCCAGTTGGAAGTTCTTTGTAAATCTAAAAAGCTAAGCAAAATTGAGGCATTATCATTATCATCCAAAACAGTGTAATTTAAGGGAAAGAGCTCCTCTGTTGCACGCCTGCTGGTATCAAGTATAGAGATGATGCTCACAAAGCATCTAATGAGATAGTAGTGAATCTGGACAGGTTCTGTGACTCATGTGGCCAGTATAATATGGCAAGTCATACTGTGCCAGTTTCCAGGCTCAATACTCCAGAAACTAGCATCTTCCAATCCCTGTCTCTTCCCTGTCAATCTTGGAGAAGCCAATTGTTATGTAAAAAGTTCGACTATCCTGAGATCACCATGCTATGTGGAAGCCTGAACTAGCCACATGGAGAGGCTGGGTGGAGAAAGGGATGCTTTTTCAGCCACCCTAATCCAAGTACTAGATATGTGAGTGAAGAAACCCTATTGGATACCAACGATTGTGATGTGGAGAAAAATCAAGGAACCCAGTGGAAAGTCAAAAGTGCAACCCCAGACATAGGGCCCCAGGAGAGCTCGGCAATCTCCAGGTCTTGAGCCACCCCAGCTGAAACCCTAGTCATTATGGAGCAAAAATGAGCTGTCCCTAATCCTTATCCAGAGAATCATGAACATGCTAAAATGGTTGTTGACTCCACTGATTTTCCAGGATGGCTTGTTATACAGTGTTAGGTAACTGGAACACCAAGAGAAGCGAAAGATCATGGACCACGGAATCAGACTGACTTAATTCCAGGCTCATCCACTTACTCACTGTGTGATCTCAGACACCTTAATTAGCATCTCTGAGCCTCAGTTTCCTCGTCTACTCAGTGGGAACAATAACACCTGCATTGCAGAGTTACTATCAGGAATATAGGAAATGTATGGACTTGAAGGCATGTGATAGTGTGTAGTAAGTGGTACCTATAACAGTTATCGTTTTAATTCTTGAGATTTTAGTCCTCCCATGGGAAGAAAAAAAAGTGGAAACATTTTTGGAAACATTTCTGCAGTTAATTTTTTTAGTGTGATTCAACTGGATCCAAATAGGCTGCCCGATTGCTTTTCTGACCAGAGCCCCTTTCCCAGGACTGTGCCCTGTTGGGGGCCACTCTTCCCTGGGGTGCCACCTTCTACCCCTCGAGCACCATTTCCACCTCTCTTGTCCCCATATCCCTTTGAACCTGGGGCTCTGTGTTGGATATTCAGAGGCTCAGTGCCACAAAAGTCTTCCAGATTTAGGAACCACCGGTCAGGATTGTGGTGTGGGGGCGGGGGCTCTGTCTTTTTGACCCTTCTAGATGATAAACTCCTGGCTGAGAATCTGGCAGAAGGCATGAGGCTTTGATTTATAGCCAACTTTAGACCAGGCACGCTGGGCAATCAATTCCTATTGTGCAGCTGTCAGTCTTAGATGGGGTCTCTCTGGGTCTTTGGCAATGATGGGAAGGCCAAATGGCCCCTTCCCACTTCCCGCTCTGCTCCTTCATCTGCTTTCTCCTGCCGTAGCCACCGCCTGGCATGGGGGCACGGTGGGAGTACAGGCTGACAGCCCCCCTCCCAAGGCTGTTTAATTTCCTGGCCTTCCACATCTAAGCAGCCTCTTAGGACTTGTCTAGAAAGATTTATCAGTTCCAAATACCGACAGCAGGATCGCAGGAGATCATGAGCAGCCGGGCAAGAGATTGGAAACGTGGCTCCTTTATAAATGTTTCAATTAACTTTCCTCCCTTATTTTTCCCCTGTCTGTAACAGAGTACCAGTGGGGGAAAAGATGACGGGCAGTGAGAATAGAGAGAGCAAGAGAGACCCCACCCCCACCCCCGGCACCAGACCTGGCTTGCCATTGCCACATGAGGAACCTGGGTGGCCCCGAGCAGTCAGACCTGCCACCCTCTCAGAGAAAAGGCGTCATGGTTGTGGCCTCCACCCTGTGAAGCAGCAGCTAGAGCACTACAGTTTTGACGTTCATTTTCCCTCTTCCTGTAAACACAGCAACCCCTTAATTAGTGCCCAGCCGTCTCTGACGTCAGCCCACAGCTCTCCTGTGGGCAGCAATCCATTCACATCACCAGCTAAAATCGGTCCCACTTCCAAGAACCACTGGTGCCCCCAGATGGTTTTCTCTGTCTAGAAAGAAAGAGCCAGAAGGGAGCCAGGGCAGTGAAAAGGGGACAATGCTCACCCCAACAGACCAGAGCTAATTTTCTCAGGAGTTGCTGGATGTTCAGAAAGCCCTGTCGGTAGCCTAGAGACCCACGCAGGGTTGCTGTGGGCACCGCTTCCCTCTGCATTTCCTGGAAGAGAATTCACACTGATTGAACCAGAGGCTTTAGAGAACCCTATAATAGATCCCTGCTTTTATTCCCATTTCCTAGAGGAAGAAACTAAGGCTCAGAGCTAAGTTTTGATCACATAGCTTGTGTTCATTTCAGTACGAAAATTACTGTAAAACAAGGACCACAAACTGGGTGGCTGAAAACAGCAGGAATTGATTATCTCACAGTTTTGGAAGCTAGAAGTGGAAAACCAAGGCATCAGCAGGGCCGTGTTCTCTGTGAAGGCTCTAGGGACCACTCCTTCCTCGCTCGTTCCAGCTTCTGGTGGTTGCAGACAATCCTTGGTGCTCCTTGGTTTACAGCAGCCGAACTCCAATCTCTGCCTCTGTTTTCACATGGTCATCTTTCCCTTCTGGGTCTCTGTGTCCAAATTTATCTCTCCTTCTAAAGACACCAGTCATTGGATTAGAGCCCAACCTAATCCAATACGACCTCATCTTAATTTGATTGTATCTGCAAAGGCCGTACTTCCAATGTTTCCAAGGAAACATTCACAGGTTTGGAGTGATCATGAATTTTGGGGGGATGCTCTTCAACCTAGTACCTCTTGTAAGTGCCCAACCTTAAATTCAAGCCCAGGTCTTTCTGAGGCTCCTGGTCTTTATGCCCCCCAAAAACTGCTGCCAAGAGTGGACTCCTGGTACAGTGTGTGTGTCCAGGGAAACTAAGAATTTGGTCTCTGGACAATGGCAACAACTTTTCTAATGGGGCGTTGGTGGTACAGGCGGGCACATCACCCCATGCCCCAACTGCACTCTGACACTTAACCCTTCCCCGTGGGGATTGCTCCTTCACACTCTCTGTTGGCCACCAGTATTACTAAACGAGACAGAAAAATTAGGCGCTGGGGTTTGAGAAGAAAGCATGAGGTGCTAGAAAGAGCACTCAGAGGAGAGAAAGGAGGCCTAGTTCAAGTCCCCTGTCACTGCTGTAGTAGGGGAAAAAATAATTTTCCCTCTACCTTTCTGAGTTTTGGCTGGGACCCCTGTAATAAAAGATCTATTAACAAGAGAAAAACAGTTTATTAATATGTCTACTTCATGTAAATCTCTCATGTGTACATATCCATGGAAAAATAAATAACTCTCTGAGGTGGCTTAGAATCTTGGCTCAAATACTATCTTCAGCTAAAGATGAAAGAAAAGTGTAGGGGATACCAGTTATGGAGAGGTTATCAGGAAAAGCAAGGTAAAAAAAGAGTTTTGTTGTGTCGAGCCTTCTCTTATTGATAAGGGTCAAAATTTGTCTCCAGGAATTAACCTTCGTCCTTCCTGGTAGAGAGGGGAGGGGGGGCATCTTTGTAGATGTATGTCCTGCTTTTAGGCAACTGGGGAGAAGGCAAAGAGCTTTTCTTCCATTTGCTGCTTCTCAGTTGCCTTCAACAATAATAATCAATAATCCTTATGCTGAAGGGGCATCTCTGGGGTAGCATATTCTGTTATCCTTCATCTGATAGCTGTGTGTCCTGCAGCAAGTAACTCTACTTCTCTGAGTCTTCAGTTCCTCAGTATGAAGTATCTCCAAAGTCCTTCCCAGAGATCAAACGGTATTGAGGAATACTTGAATTTACTTATCTTGTACAAAGCTACTTGAAGTATGACAGGCATGATTAGAGAAAGATAAAGAGGTAGACAGAAACTTCTGGGAGATTTTGAAGGAGACTTCTGAGGACTTTGAAGGACTTTGAAAGTGACGGCACTGTTATTAAAATGTCTTCATTTTCCCCGAACACTTATGGCTCTCTTCTTCCTAGCTGTAAGAGTGGCATTAGAGTATCCTTATGCCCATCATTTGTAATTAGGGCCATTTTTGCACTCATGACAAGTCTGGAGAGAGAGAAATTCATGGTATAATTAGGTAAGAGACAGAAAAGGATCTGGGGTAAAGGAGACACGTGTTTGTGTGAGGAGGACATGGCCGGCAATGAAGCAAACTGGTTTGTAAGCAGGGTGAGTGGCCGGAAAAAACACAGACATAATGTTCCTCAGGAGGAGGAAGAAAGAAGGTCGTGGAAAAAATGCTGGTGAACCAGTTCTTCATGCCGTGCATCCAAAGACGATATCAACCCAGGGTGATTTGGGGCAGAGGAAAGTTTACCTCTAGGTGAGACAGGAGAGATCAATTACTCTTTTGCTGTTAGGTTTTGGTTTTTGTTTTTTTTTAACTTTTTGTTAAGAAGACATTCCCTTTTTACTCAATACCTCAATTCTTGTGTAGCTGGGGTGCGGTTTTGATGCCTTGATCAATCATATATGAATCCCTCTGCATCCTGTCATCGAAATAGGAAAACTTCAGGCTGTGTGTGTGACACACATCCAGGGAGCACATTCACACTGCAATATGTGAATAGTAACCATCACCGCCGCACCCCCTCCAACCCCCAAAATGGTACAACACAGTGGCCCCGCTTGATACCCCTCTCAGCTCTTATTAACATTCAATTCATTTTGAAAGAGAGCTTCAGGGAAGCCAAGCATGAGATTATATTCTACTTGAAAAAAGCTAAATAACAAGAAGCCTATGAAATAGATCTTATAAGATTTTCAGTGTCTTAGATTTTAGCTTTAAGTAAGTCAAAAGTCAAAGACAGCTGCTAAAATAGTTTCCACTTAGACACATTCCTATTCTGTTTAATTCACGAGGTGTTAACTATTTTCCTGGTTTAAGATGTCTCTGGATTGACATCTCCCAAAGTATGTTCCATGAAACACAAATGGAAGGGTTATTGGATGAAAGGGTTCGGAGGGTAAGCAAGTCTGGGAAATACTAGATAGACTAGGTTTCTTTATTGCAAAGTCTGGGAGACATGAATGCACTAATGGGGAATGTGGATCTCTAAGAGAAAGAATAGTGTGTATTAGATCAACAGAGCACTGTTTTCAGGCCTGGTCTTCCATTAAAAAACTTTGGGAAATCTTCCAGATGATTCTTTGATCTAGGCCAGGATCACCTGTCAATACACATATCAGTGGGGGATAAAACATATGTCACTAAGCAGAACTGGGTGGGGGGCAGGGCACAGTGTGTGTCCCTTAGGAAAAGAGTGAGCTTGAATTTCACAATATTCTGTGGCACTGACCTTCAAAGAATAGGAGTAAGGCCAAACATCCAGCTCTCTGAGGCCAGGGATCAGGTCGGCCTCCTCTGTGTTTAAGATAATACCCAGCAGTGTGCCTGGGTGGCTCAGATGGTTAAGCGTCTGCCTTCGGCTCAAGTCATGATCCCAGGGTCCTGGGATCGAGTCCCGCATCAGGCTCCCTGCTCAGCGGGAAGCCTGCTTCTCCCTCTGCTTCTCTCTCTCTCTCTCTGTCTCTCATGAATAAATAAATAAAATCTTAAAAAAAAATAAGATAATACCCAGCACTCATTGGTATTCAAGAAAAGCTTGTTGAAATAAATTTAATGCGCAGGGGTTCACACACATCACTGACTTCACATGAGTGTATATGGGTTTATATGCGTGAGCAACTGCATTCAGTTAATTCATCATAAACAAGTTGCCATAGTATATCTCTAGCTCTGCATATATGAAAAGCTTATTATCAGCAACACAGAGAATATAGTACTTCTTGGTTTTAATTTCCTCTGTAAAGCAGTAACACAGTGATAGGGAGAAGATCAGCCTTGCTAAGAGCCACGTAGGGGTGACCTTTTCCTCATGAAAATTGTTACCCTCTTAGCTGTGCCGGCCCTGAACCTCCCCAGCTCCCACAAAAACAGATAGATGGCAATGAAGTCATCCCTGCACCTGGCTGATTGTCGAGTAGCACAGAGGAGCTCCAGAAAGAAAAAATATATATATTGCTTTTACCTATCTGTTTTGGAAGAAACACTAGGCAGCCATGACCTGCTGTGGGTCACATTCCCCCCCCCCAAATTATTTTTCTTCTGGATTTGACATAATTTCTATATTCTAAGGAGAAATGGAGAGGTCACCCTCTGGAGAGAGGTCCAAGCTACGCTAGAAATTTCCTGGTTCACTCTTAGTGTGTGCCAGCAACCAAGCCCAGCATGTTAAGTGTTTTGTAGGGCTACTTTTCTCTTCTAAAATGTCCATGCTGTTAGAGTCTGAAGGAAGAATTTGAGCTCAAGGGGAACATTTGGAGTGAGGCTTAGTCATAAGGACACATGTATTTATTTATCTGCCGTTTCCGAAGCTCCGGAGCTCTGCAGAGACCAGGAACTTTCAAAGAAACAGCGCCTGCATATATTACCTCCGTCTTTGGACTGAGATCTCTATTACTGGGGCTGAGCTAGTTGAGGGAGAGATGTTGCTTTTGTTTTTGTTTTAATTTTCTTCTTTTTAAAGATTTTTTTTATTAATTTGTCAGAGAGAGAGAGAGCAGACAAGCAGGGGGAGAAGCAGACTCCCCTCTGAGCAGGGAGCCCGATGTGGGGCTCGATCCCAGGACCCTGAGATCATGACCTGAGCTGAAGGCAGACACTTAACCGACTGAGCCACCCCGGCACCCCCTCTTTTAACTTTCTTACTGAGAATAAATTTTAATACAGTGCAAAGTAAAATAATTCCAGAATTGTCAGGGCTGTCACATTGTTTCATCTTTTCATACTGCCTTCTCTTGCGAATCACAAGCAGATATCATGTCATTTCATGCTTACCTATTTGAGGATATATCTTCCAAAAAAAAAAAAAAAAAGAACAAAATGCTATTATCTCATTCAAAGTATGACGTCATAACACACAGCAGGTTATCATATTTGAAATATCAGGGTGTTTTTTAAATTCTTCGATTATCTTTTTTATGGTTGTTTTATTCAAATTAGGATCAAAAAAGGAGCCACACATTTCATTTGGTTGTATGTCTCCTAAGTGTCTTTCAGTCTAGCGTGGTACCCTCTTCCCTGTTTCATGCTACTGACATGTTGAAAAAGTTATGTTACTTTAAAGAAATGTATCTCTAGTATGATTCCCTTTCTTTTCTGTCATCCCCTCTCCACCTGGGAAAGGGGGAACGTTAATATCCAGCGAAGAGACCATTAGAGGTCTTCTCTTCAAAATGCGTGGAGTGCATTAATTCATTTAGTCTTCACCATAGTAGCCAAAGAGGTAAGTCATATCATCCCCATTTCTCAGGTGAGAAAATTGAGGCACAGAGTGGTTAAATAACTTGCTCCGAGTCGTGTGGCTGGGGGGTGACACAACCAGGATGAACTTGGGCTGCCACTCTGCACTCTCAGCCAGCCTGCTGGCACTGCCCCTGCAAGCACCTCATTACATGGGGGACAAGGGAAGGCTTGTGGGGAGATGGAAGTCGATGCGGACCTGAGCTGAAGCGGAACTGGGAGAGAGGCACAACTGTAGCCATCGGAGGGCGCCCTGACAGGATTTGGAGGCTTACTTGGTATTGGTGAGGGGTGGAGCCAGGGAGCTGAAGAGGGACCTTGGGAGGGTCTAGCCTAGGAGAAGGGAGAGTGGCAACACCATCCAACAGGGAATATGAGAAGGTAGAAGTAGAAAGGGAAAGATAACCTTGTTTTGATAATGTTCCCTTGGAAAGACATGATGGATATCCAAGTGCAGATTAGGAGCTGGAGCTCAGCGAAGAAGATGAGACCAGAAGCAGAGACTGTACAATCATCAGCATGGTGTGGCTGGTCATAGAAGCCTTAGATGAGATCACAGATAGAGCATATGTGTGTGGCAAGGATATGAGAGAACTAAGAATGGAGCCAGGAGAAACCCTAACATTTAAGGGTGGACTGAGTTGGTAAGACAAAGAGATGGTACCAGGTGTAAAGTTTTCCCCTTTGTGTTGCCATAAGCAAGGAAATAAATTCTGGAGCTTTAGCAGCCATCTTATAACTGTGAGGTAACAAGAGGAGGGGAAGACCAAGAGAATCACGGATATGTTGATCCTAACATAGGGCACCAAATCACACTAGTATTTGGCTTTCTGCAGACTTCTCGGTAGATACTCATTCAACTGTACAGATTATTGTTTGTTTTGTTTTGTTTTTTAAGGTTTTTATTTATTTATCTGACGGAGACAGAGAGAGAGGGAACACAAGCAGGGGGAGTGGGAGAGGGAGAAGCAGGCTTCCTGCGGAGCACGGAGCCTGATGCAGGGCTTGCTCCCAGGACCCTGGGATCATGACCTGAGCCGAAGGCAGACGCTCAACGACTGAGCCACCCAGGTGCCCCTGTACAGATTATTGTTAGCTAATAAGTGAGAATAGCTATCACAAAGGACAGTGTGAAAGCTGAGCCAAAAGAGCATTTGTTACATATTCCACATTGCTTAAGCAGATCTGGCGTGAAGATACACGGTAAATTTTCTTAGGCATTTATCTGACAATCTGGGAACAGAATCAAAGAAAGCAGATGGTTGAGTATCTCCAGAATTGGGAACCATTTGCAAAGGGGTAGGGTAAAGAGAATGGGTTACACAGAATAGATGGTGAAAATAGGTTTTCCTTGACCATTGGGTCCAAACTGGGTAGGGAAGAAGATCAACCCAGGTGGGTGTAGACATCTTGGATCTTCCCATTTTATGAAGACGTTGAGTCTCCAGTGAGGATAAACTACAAGACCAGTAGTTTAAAAAGCATAGAGGGTTAGGTCTTGTGATCAGAGAAAGGGATTCCCATAATTTAAAATTTCAGAAGTTAATGTGGTTTCAAATAGTGCCAAGTATTAAAGTGAAGGATTGTAATGCAGTAGAAGTGAATTCTACTGTCAGAATACTTAAAATTAATGGTTAACATTTTGTTTTAGTCTTTGTTTACCAGATTCCAGGTATATTGGTTTGCTAAGGCTTCTATAACAAAGTACCCCAGACCGGGAGGCTTAAAAAACAGGAATTAATTTTCTCAACAGTTCTGGAGCCTAGACGTCCAAGTGCAAGTTATAGGCAGGTTCAGTCTCTTCGGGGGCCTCTCTCCTTGGCTTATAGATCGCTGTCTTCTCCCTGCGTCTCTCCATGGTCTTCCTTCTGTACCCCTGTGTCCTAATTTCTTTTTGTAAGAGGTTGGATTGGGTCCCACGCTAATGATCTTGGTTCTTTCTCTACCCCTTATGGCAAAAGCCAACGTAGGCACGTAAGGTGTACTTTCTCATCTAGACAAATGAAATACTAATAACTTCCTTGTAGGGTCACTTGACTGCTTAAACAGAGGTGGGGGATGGCACATGAGAACACTTGGAAATACCTAATTATACCAGCTATGCTGTGCCATTACTCACACGTATTTGATACCCACTCCTTCTAGACCCATAAAGAATTGCCCTTCTCCCACACCCTCGATGTGAGAAGGAGCCATATAACTTGCTTTAGCCAATGAAATATGATTGAAGACTCTCAGGCTACACTCCCCCGCAGTGGTGATTGTAGAATCAAGTCCTTTAAAAAAAAAAAAGATTTTATTTATTTATTTGACAGGAAGAGACACAGCGAGAGAGGGAACACAAGCAAGGGGAGTGGAAGAGGGAGAAGCAGGCTTCTTGCTGAGCAGGTAGCCCGATGCGGGGCTCAATCCCAGGACCCTGGGATCATGACCTGAGCTGAAGGCAGACGCTTAACGACTGAGCCACGCAGGTACCCTGTGGAATTGGAACCAAGTCTTGACATCAGGTGTCACAAACACAAAATGCCTGAAATTCAGAGCCTACACCTGCAGGATGATTGCACTGAAAAGCAGCTCCGACCCAAAGCAGAATGGATATAAACAAGAAACAAACTCTTGTTTAAAGTCACTAAAATTCTGGGAGTTTTGAGTTCATAGACTTAAACAAGCTCACAGAGATGAACCTCGAAAGGTGGGAGAGGCTGCCTTGAGGCTTTGATGCTAGGCTGCTTCAGAGCTCTAAGCTTTCAGGATAAATATATATGGTAGCAATATGATAGTGATGTAACTGTTCTTGGTTCTCATTATGCTCCAGGCACTATATCAAGCACTTTAGAGTCTGTACATGTAGATGCTGTTCATGCTGGCGTCTGCAGTGCCGAGAACAGTGTAAAAACTCACAGTAGGAACTTAAAAATTTGCTGAATTAGTAAATTTGTTTTCTATTAGGAAGGAATTTAAACTTTAAATGGAAGAAAACTGGAGTTTGATGAAGTAATTGATAGAAATTAATGTGCAATGAGTAAGGTCACTCGCTTTACATAGGCATTCATTTGCTCTTCTAACTTTGCCATTTAGTACTGGTCCTCATCATCAACCAATGCACTGAACGCTTGTTGTGAATATATCTGCTTTAATCTTTCATGGTTTTCCCAGGTGTTTTATAGCTGTTATCATGGAAGAAGGTGAGCAAGCAAAGGATAATGTGTCACCAGAAGGCAGAGTAGAATCTTTTTTTATTGAGAAACATATTCTAAATTCAAAAAAGTATGTGTGTCTATTTGTTTGACTTAAAGAGCAATAAGGAAATACACAAGCCATGTACACTTCGAGTTTCACAGAAATTGTAGTACCTCTGAAGACCTCCATGTGCCCCACCCTTCTCCTCACAGAGATGGTCACTCTCCTGAACTTCGTATTAATCATTCTCTTTTTGTCTTGAAGATGTACTTCCTATGTGTAGACAGTATCCCTGAAGAACATATAGTTTGCATATTTTTGGACTTTATATCCTACTTCATATCATAGTATATGTATTCTGAGCCATTTTATCTTGCTTAATGTGTTTTGGAGATTCATCTATATTGATGAAGATAGCTATCATTTGATCACTTTCATTACCATAAAGTATATTTTACGACTTTACCGGAAAAATTTATCCATTTAATGTTTGATGGATTTGGGTGTTTTTTGTTTATTTCTGTAATGAACAGTTGAGTTACGGATATTCTTGTGTATGTGCAAGGTTTTCTCTAGGGATTATTTCAGTTAGGCTTGGTTTCAGCCATGAATGATAAAAACTCAAAGTAACTTGTTAAACCAGATAGAAATGTATTTAGGTGAAGTCCGGTTGGATGTGGTACATGGCTAATATAGTCGTGCTGCTCTCCTAAATCCCCAGAGGCCCAGCCTCCTTCCAGCTCATGGTGCTGCCATTTCTAGAATGTGGCTCTCATCCTCACGATCCAAGATAATGGCACCTGTATTTAAGCCAATGATATGAAGGAAGAATAAAAAAGCACATACAAAGCATACATATCACCTGTCCATTAAGGAAGTTTCCTGGGAAATGTCACACAGTATTTCTACTTATATTTCATTGGCCAGAAATCATCTGGCCACACCTGGCTACAAGGGAGGGAGAGAAATTAAGTCTTTATTCCAGGCAGTCATATGACCAGCTAGAAATTCTATTTCCATGGAAGAAGGAGAGAAAAGGATATTGGGAAAGAACTGGAAGACTCCAACATGGGTGCATGCCTAGGAGTAAAATTGCTGGGTGGCAGGGTAGGCATACGTTCGTTTATACAAGGCATTGCCAAAGCATTCTCCAAAGTGTTTGTACCAGAGGGTAGAATTTGAATATATTCATTCATTAGACAATATATATATGAAACACCTGTTATGTCCAGCATTATTCTAAGAGTAACAGGAAGCTCATGTTGTAGTGGAGACAGCCAATAAACACATAAATAAACCAATGTTCTAATTTGGGGGGCAGTGCAAGCATAGCAGTTAGAGGTTGTAGGAGTGCTAGGTTTTAGAGAGTGGTCAAGGAAGGCACTCTCCAGGGGCCTGATGGGAGGGAGCTGAAAGTTGTACTAAATTCAGATCTTTCTGTGTCTTGCATTGGCTCATAAGAACAAACTTGCCTTTTCTAATGAGTGACCTTCTTGCTTAGCCCATTAAAAAACTAAATGCAATGTTACTGATAACATAGTCAAATAAAGATTATTTGGTGAGGGCCTCTTGCCTGGATGGCAACAGAGCTATGTAGAAGTTTGGAGGCCTTGTAGTTATAATTCTATTAGCACCAATCCAGTTCCCATTGCCTAGGAAAATTATATACAAACCAACACAACTTGAAATGATATGGACACTATTCTCTCTTTTTTTAAATCAATGGTGTATGGGCTAAATTGTATTATAAAAACACATTGCAGCATAACAAATTCTACTTATACACTCATTGTATTTTCCACACTTGACTATCCAATCCTTGAATGCAAAACCTTACTTGATATAACTCCACCGAATCCCTATCACACTATTTGATCACTGATTGCTGATACACTTTTGCCTGAAGGGTCCAGAAATAACAGGATGCTAATCTCTACACCTGGCTTGAATTTGGGGCCATGCCCTAATTAGGCTTCAGTTTCAGGCAGCTGAGTTAACCAACCACAAACAGCAGGGCAGCCGAAACAAGGGAACGACCATTCGATAAGCAAACACCAAATGTGAGTGTGCAAAGCATGATCTGTGTGCACATCAAAGCAGACCCACTAGGGTGCCTGTCTTTGAGAAGCAAACAGTCTAACAGGGCACTACCTCTATACAGAACTCTTAATATTATAAAGCAAAACATGAGATGAAGTAAGTTCTGTGCAACCTGGTGACGGAGGGCACTTGCTGCTTCTGGAGCCCCATAAAGATGCTTGCGCGAGTTCCACAGCTGGGACCTTCCATTACATTGAACCAGGTAGGGCTCCTTTCCCCTACATACTATAGCTTGGAAGCAATCTTGGCACACAGTTATATTACAAAATCTCATCACCCTAAAATAATCTAAAGACATGAAGTCCGGAGACAGAGTAAGACGTTTGGCAAGCCCCTTCTCCAGGCTACCAAATTTCTGATCTTAAAATGCCCTTTACTTCACTTAGGACATACAGGTCTGAAGTTAAATTCCTAATTTTCAGCTTCTCTGAGTGTAGCAGACCATCACGTTTTCAGGGACGCCTCCTCCACTGAGTGCTGTTACTGAGACCCCGGGGTGCAGGAAATCTGTGGATATGAGGAGAAATGGAGACTTTCTTAGCCTGCTGTGTCTTCTGTGTCCTGCATTTGTCCCCCATCTCTCCATCCCCAGAATATCCCTCACCACCCCACCAAAAGAGAGGATCACGTCCTATCTCTTCTGGAGGCCTTCACAATTCACCAATCCACAGATCATTTCCTGCCAATCCATGCCCCCCAAGCCCCTACCCTGTAGCAGCCAATCAGTAATGCATCTGATACAATTAGGCATTTAACAATTATGAGTTAAGTTGGAATGACATGCACTGGGCTTTTTGAAAGCCCTATAGTAGCACAGGATTCCTGAGACATTATTTAGTAATTCCAACTGGGGAGCTAGGGAATGCCCCCAAGAGAAGGTAGCATTTGAGCCTGAGGGGTGGAGTTGGTCCTGATGGGGAAAAACGGAGGTCAAGGCAACCAGACTGATGGAACAGCATGAGCAAAGGCATGTTCAGGGAATGCTAAGCAATTTAGTGGCAACACAGATTGCATGAGGTCAATGGAAGATAAAACTGGAAGAATGGGCTCATGTTAGATCATGGAGACTCTTGAATGCCGGGTGAAGAATTTGAATTTAACAATAGACAGTTGAGAGCCCTTGAAAACTTTTGTGGAAGGAAGTTCACCTGTGCTTTAGAAAAGTCAGAGGGGCCAACTTGGAGGCCAGTAAGAAGGCCACTGCAGGACTCCAGGCGAAACATAATGGGTTATTATTTTTTTAAAGATTTTATTTATTTATTTGAGAGAGACAGTGTGCACAAGCAGGGGAAGGGGCAGAGGAAGAAGCAGGCTCCCCCTGAGCAAAGAGCCCGATGTGGGGCTTGATCCCAGTGCCCCGGGATCATGACCTGAGCCGAAGGCAGATGCTTAATACTGAGCCACCCAGGTGCCCCCATAGTGGGCATTTACCACAGAAAGTAGGAGTGGAATTTAAATGGAGAGGACCAGATTAGTACATCATTGGGAAAGATAGGACTTGGCTGCTGACTTTCTGATTGCTAAAGTGTTATGGTTTGTATGACCCAAGGATAGCTAGTCATGGGTTTGCCCGCATTTTTATGCAGGGGCAAAGGAAGAATAATGAATGAATGAGCAGAGGCATTGGGAAACACAAAACTGCTTAAATCCCATGAGTGGTGCATTTTAACATACTGGTTACTTTGGGGTCTTTCTTATATATTCACCAGGAAACACAGTGTTATCCCCAAGGGCAGGTGGGTAAGCTGGAACAGCTTCATTTATTCATCATCAAATATTTATTGATCACTTACTACATGCTAAGTGCTCAGTACTTAAGGTGTGTATCGTCTGGTGTGATGCAGGAAGTCTACAACTGAGGCAATTCCAGTGGAAGGGGTAGCAGTTACGGTAAAGGCAAGCATGGGGCGCCCATAGAACACTGAGGAGGCAGCTAACTGAATCCTGGAAGAATAAAGAAGTATTGGCCAGAAGAGCAGGAGGGCTGTGGAGGGAAGGACACGCCAAGTCAAGGAGAACAATGAGCAACTGTCAGAAACTGCAGGGGAAAGATGGGGTGCTGGAGCAGCATTCCGAGTTTTAACGGAGGAGCCCTGCTCTGAGTTATCTCCTGTCACAGTAGCCCAGTATCCCACAGGAGTTTCCCTATAGAACAGCAGAGGAAAGGGGGTCTGAATACCTGCTTCACTTTCCCATTCCTTCACCTGCCTACAGCAGGACAACTATCACATTCCGGATCATGTGGACAGTCCCAGGAAGGGTCTTCTTCCTCCTTCTTTGTGAGACCATCAAACAAGCCAGAGGTGGAAGGAGGCTGACCCCACACCCACCGGCCATGCAGAGGAGCCAGAGACTGGAAGGGGAGAGGAGAAAGAGAGGAACAGCACAAGGGTGCCATGAGGCAGGGGCTTCAGCTTGGTCTGAAATATCTGAAATTTCCAAAAATTGGGAATCAAGAGAACATCATTCTAGAATCTATACCCACTTCTCCTAATTTTTCTTCCCAGTTGATATAACCAAAAAT
This sequence comes from Eumetopias jubatus, assembly GCF_037043125.1. Taxonomy (NCBI): domain Eukaryota; kingdom Metazoa; phylum Chordata; class Mammalia; order Carnivora; family Otariidae; genus Eumetopias; species Eumetopias jubatus. The sequence continues at coordinate 51,453,119 of NW_028274810.1, forward strand.
TAAGCTTGCATATAAAAGTTTAGCTCAAATCAACAAATGTTTATTAGCCAGGCCCTGAGGGGATACATTCAAATTAGGCAGAATCTGGCTTGACAGAAAGGAACCTGGAGGAATGTAACCGTTGTCAGAGACGAGTAGACAAAGCACATGGGAGCAATAGGTGTCATGAAGCGTATCTGCAGAGGAGGAAGATGCCGGAGCTTATCCTGGAAGGGTAAGAAAAATCCCAATTAGCTTTAAAAAAAGAAATCAAGAACACTCTGCGAAGTGAGGTTAAGTGAATAAAGGCCTAGAGATACAGAGTTGACATGGGTGACGAGTCACTGAGTAAGGCACGGTGGATGTGCTGTACCCCCGGACAGGGTCTGAGAGAAAAGAGGATGTTGGGGAATAGGGCAGGAAATGTTGACTACGGCAAGATCTGGAAGGCACTTTGGATGCCATGCCAAGTCTTTCTGACATCACGTGAAAGGTAGTGGGGAGCCAGTGAAGAACTTTGTGTAGAGAAGTGATGTGTTCGTTTACATATTCTTTCAACAGAATATGTAATGAGGCCAAATATTTATAAAGACAAAAAGACCCTAGACCTTTTTGTTGGGTTCTCAGGGTATAAATGACAAGATGCTTTTGGAGGGACTCTAGGGCAGCAATGAGACACTGAGAGACTGCAGCAAGGGAGTGAGTTAGGAGGCAGCTACTGATGATGGTGATAAACAAGGGGGACAGGCATAGCCGCGGAAGGAAGCCAAGGTGAGATGGGAGATCCTGACTGGCCAGATCCCTGAGACTCGGCAGTCCGTAAGAGGGGGTGGGGATGGCATGGGAAGAAGAGGCTGTATGAGGAAATAGAAGGGACACACAGGGAATTTCTCAATCTGTGTGAATGGAAATGAAAGGATCACTGTATTCTGTCTCTTACTTACCCGGTGAAGTGAATTTTTAAAAAAGATGACAGGTTGAATCCCCGAGCAAGCATCCACATATAGTCAGTATGGATCCCCACCCCAGGGTAAAACCATCAGTCATTTTACCAACCTGTCTCAACAGGTATGTGCACCCATGCAATAAAAATCTAAACTGCTACTTGCTTTCTCTTACTAACCACTCTTAAGTGGTCATCTACAGACATTAATTCTATAGTCCCCAAGACTTGTGGTTGAAGAAATGACCAGCTCAAGATTACCATTACTGTAGTATGTCACTGTGCATCCACCATAAAGATTTACCCAGTGAAGGCTGAAGAAAAGAGGACACCAGCAAATCAGGAGAAGACTAAAACAATTTAAAACTTTTTTTTTTCTGAATTGGTATTCCGTGGTTCAAAAAAATTGGGTATGATCAAGAAATTGAAAAAACAATCTACAAAATGGGAGAAAATATTTAAAAATCACATATCTAATAAGAACTTAGTATCAAGAATATATCAAGAACTCTCGTAACTCAACAATATAATGACAATCCAATTAAAAAATGAACAAAGTATTCAAATAGATCTTTATCCAAAGAAGAGGAATAAACAATAAGAATGTAAAACATACTGAATGTCATTAGTTGTTAGAGGATGCAAATCAAAGTCACAGTGAAATACTATTTCACACTCACTACAATGGCTGTAATCGGAAACATGAACAATGACAAGGGTTGGTGGGGATGTGCGGGAATCAAAACCCTCATGCATTGCTGCTGGGATTGTAAAATGGTGCAGCCACTTGGAAACATGGAAAGCAGTTTGGTGGTGCATTAAAAACCTAAACAGAGTTACCACATGACCTAGCAATTCCACTTTTAGGCCTATAACAAGAGAACTGAAAACACTCGTTCTCACACAAAAACTTGTACATGACTGTTCATAACAGTATCATTCATAATAGCCAACAAGCAGAAACAGCCCGCATGTTCATCAAGTGATGAATGGGCAAACAAAATGTGATGTATCCCTTCAAGGGACTATTATTCAGCCACACAAAGGAACACGGTACTAATGCATGCTACAACAAGAATAAACCCTGAAAACATTATGCTAAGTAAAATAAACCAGACACATAGGGTCACATATTATATGATTCCATTTATATGAAATGTCAAAAATAAATCCATAGAGACAGAAATTAGATTGTTGGCTGCCAGTGGTGGGAGGAAGGGGGTGGGATGGAGAGAAACTGCTAATGGGTATGAGATTTCCTTTTGGGGTAATTAAGATGTTTTGGACGTATGTGGTGATGATAGCTATGTTACAACCTTGGGAGGAAACTTAAAATCCCTGAATTGTATACTTTAAAAGAGTGAATGTTATGCTATGTAAATTACATCTCCATTTAAAAAGATCAATTGACTTCTTGGTCTAGTAACTTGGGTGTTCTTTTGAGGGTAGTATGTCTTTTTCACTTGCTGCTTTTAATATACAGTATGATGCACTTAGGAGTGTATGTCTTTTAACTTAACCTGCTTGGAATTTATTGGTCTTTTGAAATCTGAGGATTGGAGTCTCTCATCAATTCTGGAGGCATTTTTCTTCAAAAATTGCCTCTCCTTCATCATCTCTCTTTTCTGCTCTTGGGACTCCAATTAGACTCATGATAGATCTTTTCACTCTTTTTTCTGCACCTATTAACTTCATTTTCTTATTTTCATCTCTTTGTGTCCCTTTGCTGCATACTGATTTATTTTTCAGTTCTGTCTTGAGCTATGCATAACCAACTATTAAATCATCAATGGTCTAATTTAATTTATTATTACCATCCAGGTAATTCAGTCTAAATGAGGCCATATTGTGCTTATGAATGCTCAGTGGGCATCCCCCCCCCCCCCCCAGTAAGCATCTGAGCTCAAAATAGGCAGTTTGCCCATCTGTCCCCTACTGGGAAACAGGTGAATGTTTTCATGTTTGCACTTGAGCGAAAACTCCCGGCAAAGTACGAGTAAATGGCAAACACTAGCTATAGACAGTACAACCCAGGGGAGTCTTGCAAGTTTATCTCTCCTGGAGCTATCTGTCTGCATTTCAAAGGGTTGTAAATACCTAGAGACCTTCTTCTCATCCCAGAGAGCGTTTGTTTACGTTAGAGAGCAAAGGTCTCTTTCCCTCTCACTAGGGGGGTAGGGGGCCCGCTGTGCAGCACATAAACTGAGACTCCTAATTCCAGCATTCCCCTCCTGGAGGACAGACTCCTCTGTACATGCAAGGGGAACATCTGCCCTTATCACATCCCCCCTCAGAGGGAAAATGGAGCCTGCGGGACCAACACTATCATTGCTGTTAAGTAAATAATTGCTCTGATCTCTGATCCAAAAACCTGGTGTTTGCTCTCAAGATAAAATAACTAACACCTCTCCATCCCCTGCATGTGCAGGAGGTGAAAGGCTGGTTTATTTGATGGTCACTCTTTAAAGGTGTAGACCTTTGACGTTCCAGCTTTGTGCAGGGGCTCTCCTATTATACTCAGCAGTTGGGGCTTTTTCGGCTTTCCCCCTGGCCCTGTGAGGTTATGAAAGGGGAACTCTGGATCACCAGAATTGGTGTCTGTGCTCAGGGTGAAAACCACTTCACAGCCTAAGTTTAAGTTTGGGCTCCTGATAATCCCTTTGTTTTTGTTAGTTAGTTGGAGTTTGTTTTTGTTTTTGTTTTTTTTTAACAGTTTTTTTGCTGTATAATTGAAGTACCATAAACTGCACATATTTGATCAATTGTAGCAGGATACATTCATGAAATCATACCTATAATTAAGATAATGAACATTTCCATCACCCCAAGTATCCTTCTGCCCGGTTGCTACACAGCCCTTCCTCCATCCTCATCCCTGAGAAATTACTTTCTTTTTTTTTTTTCAAGATTTTTATTTATTTATTTGACAGTGAGAGAGCAGAAGCAGGGGGAGCAGCAGAGGGAGAGGGAGAAGCAGCTGCCCTGCCGAGCAAGGAGCCTGATGCGGGGCTCGATCCCAGGACCCTGGGATCATGACCTGAGCTGAAGGCAGATGCTTAATTGACTGAGCCACCCAGGTGCCCCAAGAAACTGCTTTCTATCACTATACCATCATTACCACTAACCGACTTACTTCCTATCACTATAGATTCATTTGCAGTTTTAGAATTTTACAGAAATGAAATCATGCAGTATGTACTCTCTGTTGCCTGGCTTCTTTCACTCAGCATAATGGTGTTGAGATGAATCTATTTTGTGTGTATCAATAGTTTGTTCCTCATTATTCACTTTGGTTTTGGACTCTTAAGTATTCTCTACTTCTTTCCAGCTCATGCTTGTGCTTAATTAAAAAAAAAAAATTATCCAGACTTTTTCAATTGCTTTACGTAGGAGGGTCAGTCAGAGCATCCAGTTTGCATACTTCCAGAAACAGAAATTTCATCTTAATGTCCTGCTGAAAGAGATGTCTTCTGAGACCTCTTGGTAGGCATTGCTGGGGAAGTGAATAAGTCATGCTTAACAGCCCCGAGCCAGCGACCCTACCTCCCTAAGAATGTTATTTCCTTTGTTACATTGTACCAATGCTTTTTGGCATTTCAGCTTCATTTAGGTAGGGCTTTCTTTAGAAAGCTACAGGGTTGTTTGAGGCAGGCTTTAGCTTCCTCCCAAATTTCCATAAGCCCTTTATACTTTGATATGGACAATTGGTATTTTTTCAATATTATGTGAAGTGCCAGGCAAATTTAGTTTGCCATGTATCCTTCCTCTTCCAATTTGATTACATTCATAAGTTCCTCTCACACTGACACTCTAAATTACAGTAATATGTAGGGGAAAGCTAAGGGAACTTTTAAACAAAAAATCAACATGTAGCATGTCGACAGGAAAGTATCTAGGACATGCAACAAGCTAAAGATGTCACAGAGGGGTCTCAGAAATGCCTGAAGGCCCTGGCTAGCTCCAAGGCAGTGGAATGGCTATACACAGGGGCAATGCTAGGGGATCACAGTCCCGGGATTTATCCCATGCTCTATATCTCCACAATCTCCCAACATATTTAAGCAGGTAAAATGGGGTAAAAATATAGCACTGTGGCAGCCCAGGGGTGAGAAAAGAAGTCAAAGGGCATCTTATATCAAACTGTCTTCTACTATTTGTGTGTTCACAGAGCCTAGCCCAGCTTAGCCAATAGTAATCGCTTAAGAAAAAATTAAATTGGGTGACCTATTCCTTCAAGCACTGGAGAGACCTTCCTTCTTTAGGGTTGAGGTATAGGCTTGTTTGCAAATGTTTGTTAAATGTTTGCCAGATTCAATCCAGAATAATTTCCTTGTTCAGCATGGGCCAGAGAAGGATTATCAATATGGGTATTATGGAAAGCACGGACATGGTGTCAGAAAACCTAAGTTCACATCCTCGCTCTGTCACTTACTAACTGTGTGTACAGGTCACTTGCGGAGCAAAGGAAAGAAGTGTCTCAGTTTCTTCCTCTTTAAATAGGGGGCGGTGGGAGGAGAATCCAACCTGCCCTGATTACCTCACTATTCTACCAATCATTACAATCAACAAATGAAAGAATAGAGAGGTATGAAAAGTATAGAGTGGTAAAACAGTCTAAGGAATCATAATTATTGTGTTTGCTGTTGATAATAATACTAATAACTCAACCCACTTTCCCATTTGAATGGTGCTTTAACAGAAGAAACCTAGACCGGAAAATCTATTTATTGCTTTTGCAAGAATCTACAGGGCACATTCAGGAGGCATGTCTGAGTCATGGCCTTGCTTTCTTTTCTCCAACTTCATGACGTATTGGAAAAGACCTTAAATTAAATGAGAGGGAAAAAAATCATGAAATGGTAACCTCATGGGCCAGACACCTTGAAGGAGTGTTTGCATGGGTTGGACCATGGAGGACATGGCCCCCTCAGTGCCAAGAGCTATTTTAACACCCATTAAGATGGAGGACACAGGCTATTTAGAGCCAGGAAACTCCAAACACAGGCGACCACCTCATCCTGACTCACAAAGATGATTTTCCACTCAACAGTCACTCTCCCATCCTCCTCGCAAACAGGGCTTGCTTTTTATTCTGGTGTTTAATACCTTCCTCACATGACTCAGAAGGAAACTCCTAATTAAAATCAGTCTTGGTGGTTTCATTTCCCTCTCAACATATATTTATTGAGCACCTACTATGTGTCAGGCACTGCTCTAGGGTCTGGGGAATGTCAGTGAACAAAACACAGTCCCGCCCCGCAGTCTAGAGGGCAGATAGATAGCAAACAAATAAAAATACATAATGTTATGTCATATGAAAAGAAGCGCTTTAAACAAAAAAAGAATTTAATTTAAAGAAGCGCTTTAAACAAAAAAGGAAGGAGAACAAGGGCCCAAAAAGAATGACAGGGGGTATGATTTTAGATAAAGTGGTCAGAGAAGAACTTTCTGAAAAAATAACTCTTCAGCAGAGACTTAGGCAAAAAAAAAAATAATAATAATAATGATTATAAACACATCTCAGTGTAACAGTACCTGAAGCGCTTTTAGAATAAGTACACCTTCTCTTTAAGCTTTTTACTAATATAGGCATACCTCATTTTATTGTGTTTTGCTTTATTGTACTTCGCAGATACTGTGTTGTTCACAAATTGGAAGTTTGAGGCAACCTTGCAAGGAGCAAATCTTTCGGCACTATTTTTCCAACTGCATTTGCTCACTTCATGTCGCTGCATCACATTTGGAAAGTCTCACAATATTTCAGACTTTTTCATTATCATTATATTTGCTTTGATGATCCGTGATCAGTGGTCTTTGATGTGACTATTGTAATTGTTTTGGGGTGCCATGAACCACACACTTTGTTCCTCATTATTCACTTTGGTTTTGGACTCTAAGTATTCTTTCCTTTCTTTCCAGCTCATGCTTGTGCTTAATTTAAAAAAAAAAAAAAATTTATCCAGACTTTTTCTATTGCTTTTCGTAAGAGGGTCAGTCAGAGCATCCAGTTTGCATACTTCCAGAAACAGAAATTTCATCTTAATGTTCTGCTGAAAGAGGTGTCCTCTTGATAGGCATTGCTGGGGAAGTGAGTAAGTCATGCTTAACAGACCCGAGCCAGAGTCCCTACCTCCCTAAGAATGTTATTTCTTTTGCAATGTCCTCTAAGTGTTCAGGTGAAAGGAAGAGTCTCAGATCTCTCACTTTAAATCAAAAGCTAGACATGACTAAACTTAGTGAGGAGGGTATGTCAAAAGATAGGCTGAAAGCTAGGCTTCTTGTACCAAGTTAGCAGAGTTGTGAAGGCAAAGGAAAAGTTCTTGAAGGAAATTAAAAGTGCTACTCCAGTGAATGATAAAGTGAAACAGCCTTATTGCTGGTATGGAGAAAGTTTTCATGGTCTGGCTAGAAGATCAAACTAACCCCAACATTCCCTTAAGCCGAAGTCTAATCCAGAGCAAGGCCCTAACTTGCTTCATTCAATGGAGACTGAGAGGTGAGTAAACTGTAGAAGAAAAATTTGAAGCCAGCAAAGGTTGGTTCATGAGACTTAAGGAAGGAAGCCATTTCTAGAACATAAAAGTGCAAGGTGAAGCAGCAAGATCCTGGTGTAGAAGCTGCAACAAGTTATCCGGAAGATCTAGGTAAGATAATTAATGAAGGTGGCTACACCAAAACAATAGATTTTCAGTGTAGACAAAACAGACTTCTAGTGGAAGAAGATACCATCTGGGACTTTCAGAGCTAGAAGGGAGAAGTCAATGCCTGGCTGCAGAACTTTAAAGGACAGGCTGACTCTCTTGTTAGCAGGTAACACAGCTGGTGACTTTAAGTTGAAGCCAGTGACTTCACCATTCAAAAAATCCTAGGGCCCTTAAGAATTATGCTAAATCTACTCTTCCTGTGCTCTATCATTGGAATAACAGAGCCTGGATGGCAGCACATCTGTTTACAGAATGAGTTACTGAATATTTTAAGCCCACTGTTGACACCTACTGCTCAGAAGAAAAGATTCCTTTCAAAACGACTGCTCACTGACAAAGCACCTGCTCACCCAGGATCTCTGATGGCAATGTACAATGAGATTAATGCTGTTTTCATGTCTGCAAACACACCATCCATTCTGCAGCCCATGGATCAAGGAGTGATTTTGACTTTCAAGTCTTAGTATTTAAGAAATATATTTCATAAGTGTAAGAGTGCTGATAACCCTGACTCCATCTTTGGCCTCCATCTTGTTCATGCCCGCACAGTAATTTCCCTTGGGACTACGTGTTCCAGGCCCCATGGAGCTCAATGCCTGCCCTGACAAGAATGCAGGAAGGCTTGTTCTGATCTTCCCTAAAGTGGTGCACAGAAGGCTCTGCTTTAAATAACTAGTAGAGATTAGATCGTCTGGCACACAGATGGTGCTGTTCCAGATAACTACCCTGTGACCGCACCACCATGCCCTTCGCTCTATAGAAGCTGGGGATGAAGGCCCAAACTTGGTGGAGAATAGTTTCGTGGTGCCTGGATCATACGTCTGTCTGATTCCCCTGTCAGTAAGTTACCCTGAATAAAACTTGGTGTAAACAATATGGATATGGAGTGACTTGCTTCACTCTTCGGTCTCAGAGTGCCTTCTCAGTCTGGAGGATACTTTACTGATTCTCCTCTACTTTCTAACAATTGGCGAGCCAGCCAGGAGGAGACTGAAAACAAAGCAAAGATGGGTTAAAAGGCCGGGTGTGTGGTGGTGGGGAGCCCATTGTCCATGCCTAGGGAGGCTGGGGTCAAGAACTTGCATTGTATGGGGGTGGGAAGCCCTGCTGTCCATGGGGAAAATCCAGGTTGTCCAGCCACCTTCATGGGGGAGACTTGACCGGATTTTATGAGTGGCTCAGACCAGTGCATGAGTATGGTGGCACCCCAAAATGACCAAGGGATTGTTAGACACCCTTTCTGAAATGATGGGGAAAGGAAATGGAGAAGGGAGAGCGAACAAGTTATTGAACAGTGGCTTGGTCATTGATCTTTGCATTAAGAGACGTCACGGAAAGGGGATTATGAAACCTAGGTACACCTTTTCTGAAGGGAGAACCATAATTGTTTCCTGTGCTGGGCAGGAGGGATGGTATGGGATGGAGGACATGGGGGCGTGGAGGAGACCACCGCTGATGAGAAGAGTGGTAGCTGCCATGAACAGCTGTGGCCTGAGGCGCATCTAGAAAAGAGAAGTGCTCTACGCAGTTCACTTATCCAAGTGATAATGGCGTGTCAGACACAGGAACACTATTGTAGCATCTAGGACACCTCAGTGAAGTAAAAACAGACAAAACTGGCCCACCTGGTGGGGCATATGTTCTGGTAACAAGGGGCTGACTCTATGCTAGTGAATAAAGGAAGTGTGTATGGTAGAAGTTGGGAAGTACTGACCCAGTGTAGACCTGTGTGGGGACAGGGAAGATGGCTACTTTACTATGGTGGTAAGTATTACCTGTGGGATGGTGACCTGTGAGAGATTTGAAGGGCATGAAGGAATTAGGTAAGAGGCGGTCTGGGAGGAGTTCTTCTTAGGCAGGGGAAGTTCCAGGGCACACGCTCTGGGGCAGGAGCACGGCCTGTGTTCACAGAAGGCTGAGGAGGCCACTGTGGCTGGAGCCAAAGGCAGGTGAGTTGAAGTCAGAGGTCCAGGCCTTAGGATTAGAAGGCTTTTGAGTTTTCTCTGAGTGAGGTATGGAGTTACAAGATGGTTTCGAAAAGATGATCCACTTGTAGGACTTCTCTTAGAAGCCTCTATTTGCTGCTGTGCAGAATTGCGAGGTGCGGGGCGGGCGACCAGTAGGGAAACTGTAGGAAACCAGTACCGTGTTCCAGGAGGGGGATGTGGGCTGTATGTCTGGGGTGTAGGGAGGGAAAATAATAGGAAGTGATTGGGTGCTGGAGATATTTACAGATGGACTTGGCAGCATTTCCTAATGGACTCATTCTGGGTGGTGAGAAGGGGGAATCAAGGAGAGCATCCAGTATTTCACACTGCAGGTAGAAATGTGAGTGCCTTCCGTGGAAACGGGGAAGACGCTGGAAGTAGGATTTTTGAGGAGGCAGCATCATAGGCATACAGTTAGGGAATGTTGCTTCTGAGATGTCTATTAGAAATGTAAGTGAAGGGGCGCCTGGGTGGCTCAGTCATTGGGCGTCTGCCTTCAGCTCAGGTCATGATCCCAGGACCATGGGATTGAGCCCCGCATCGGGCTCCCTGCTCGGCGGGAAGCCTGCCTCTCCCTCTCCCACTCCCCCTGCTTGTGTTCCCTCTCTCGCTGTGTCTCTCTCTGTCAAATAAATAAATAAATAAAATCTTAAACAAAAAAAGAAATGTAAGTGAAGTTGGCAGTTGGATACAGAGTGCAGGGTAGGAGAACTATCTAGGTTGAGAAATAGATCTGGGAGGTGACACCACGTAAATGATGTTTAAAGCCTTCAGCAGAGATGAGGTCACCAAAGGGGTGAGGGCCATAGAAGAGAAAGGAACAGGACCAAACTCTGGACTCCTCAGGGCTAAGCAAGCTGGTCAGGGCTCACACCCAGAGCATACCTCACAGTCTGGTTCTGCGTCTAGAAGGCACAGACACCAGGGAGGCCCAACCTTTCATGTGCACGGGAATTTCCTGGCCTTATGAAGATCTAGACAGTCTGGAGTAGAGAATTCTGGATTTATACAAGGTTCGTGCTGGTGCTGCTCGTCTTCAGATCATACATTTAATAGCAAGCACATGAAGCAGGATCCCCACATGGCTCTGTATCAGCCTCTCCTGTAGGGATTGCATGTAAGTGATTCCTGGGCCCACGCCCTACCTTCTAAGATGTTAGGTCTGGGGAGAAGTCTGAGTATTTTGTAACAAACCCACAAGCATTCCTGGGGATCCACCAAATAGGGAAGCACTGAAGCCATTAATGAGAACACTCATTGTGGGAAGGGGTCTTATAGACACAATTAAATGTGTTTTATAGGAAGAAAAATGCAAGACATGTTAGAAGAAATGTATTTTCTCTCTCATGGGGCACAGCCAGGTAGCAGATGGAGGAAGTGCTTATCAGCTCAACATAAAGAAAAACTCTGATTGCTGAAAGAGTAGACTTTAAATGTTCACACACACAGGTAACTGACATGATGCAGGTGTTAACTAACACTATGGTGGTAATCATTTGCAGTATATAAATATATGAAATCAAAAGGTTAAAACTTATAAAATGTTATGTCAGCTATATCTCAATAAAACTAAAACAACTTCTGGGAAAAAAAGGGGATCATGAGTAAGGAGTGAACTGGAACAGACTAGAGAAGTGTTGGCTTTGGAAAAGGATGTCAAAGCCATATGTTCCTTTAAGATGGACATCATGTCCCAAAGAATCCAACAGCAGGAGGAAGGCTTACAGATTACAGCGTGTGACTGGCAAAGATGTGTGGGTGCAGACTAGCATGCACTAAAGTGAGAACTATTCTATCTCAAGAGAATAGGACCCCTAAAGCATGGGATCCCCGGCTAACGACTCCTCTGATGAGGACATTATCATAGAGGAGGAAAATAACTGACAGATATGCCCTTCAAGTCAAACAAAGACCCAGGCTACTCATGAGCCTGGGGGTGACCAAGAAGAAATTCCCACTAGTCAGGGAATATTCTACCAGTTAATTGCTGGAACTAACCGGCCCCTCGAAGCAAAAGGGCTAAAAAGGGGTGACTGCTTGGTGTTAACAACTGTGGAATACTGGGGGAAATGGTATTATGCTACAAGCATGTGAGATGTCAAAATGGCCTCAGTCACTGCTCATCCTGCCTTGTGACAAAAATGATATGCCACAGGCATGGACGAGAATCTTGGGCACTTAGCTATTTTGATTGGATAAATGCTAGCATTAGGATAACCTGGCCTAACGAAGGGAATGTTCCCTCCCCTCTGTGACACTGGACCTCTGTGGAAGAACTATAAGAAATTATACATGAACGGAGAGTGAAACATGCCATTTTGCCCAACATTTTAGAGGCACTGACAAAGAATTATTTTCCCCTAGAATGAAAGACCGTATCTTACAGTCAGCCCTGGTACGAGACTTCAGTATCCGCTCTTGCCCCTCTGGTTCATCGGCCCATCGATATGCTATGTGATGGTGGAACTGAAAGAATCTGTCATAAGGGAAATAGGCTGAAAAACAGGTAAAGAATCCTGCTGATGTTAAAATGGCAAAAAGGGGGCCCATCGAGGTCTCAAACAACTGTGGCAAGATCCACTATTATCTGGGATCCCTAGGGGAAAATATAGATAATCCAGTTCAGTCTTGCTAAGCCTATGGAAGGTGTTGTGAAAAGGAAGGCAGTTTACTCCCTTGAAGGAAGGCTCATAAAAGTCAGGTGTGTCGCCGAGTGCCCCTCTGCTAACAGGAATTTCAAGGGTGGTTACCCCTGGCCCCTGGAGATCAAGGGTTAGGTTAGGCCAATGGCCAAAGTTGCCCTGTAGTGAATGCAAGAGGGGAAGACTGGAGGCACCATCTTGAATTAACCATTTATTGTTCTTGCAGTAACAGACTGTTTAGCTCTAATAGACACTGAAACTGAATGCACACCTATCTACGGAAACCCCTCAAGATTTTGGGGAGAAATAAAGGCTATTTATCATTATGGGGGACAATTTATCAAGGTCAAACTAGTCTCTCCCTACAGACTGTAAGGCTCCCCCTCCCCCTGCTGTTTTCTAGTGCTTATCCCCCCCCATTCTGGAATAGATTTTGGGCATAGATGTTCTACAGGACCTAGACCTAATTACAACAGGCGAATTCAGGTTGCATATCTCAGTAGTGAAACCTGTCATTGTGGGTCCTGTAAAATGGGAACTTATATGGCTGCCAAATCCCCAGAGAACAATAAATGTCAAACAGTATAAGCTACCAGGGGGCATGATGAGATTACTGCTATCATTAAAGAATTAGAAATGCATGGATAATCAGGCCTGCTCAAAGCCCATTCAATAGTCCAGTTTGGCCAGTAAAGAAATCTAATAGGATTGGCAAATGACAGTAGATTGCAGGGAACTCAATGAAGTTACTCTGCCTATCCATACCCAGGTGCCTAGTAGAGCCTTATCAGAGAAAATCACGGCGTCCATCTTTGACCCTCCCTCTTGTTCATGCCCATGCAATGACCTCCCTCAGGGCTATAGGTTCCAGGCTCCAGGAGGGTTAATGTATCCCCCGACTAGAAAGCAGGAAGGCTTGTTCTGATCTTCCCAAAAGTGGTGTACAGAAGACTCCACTTTAGGTAACTAGTACAAATGAGATCCTCTGGCACACAGATGGTACCACGTTAGATAACTACCCTGTGACCTCACCATCATGCCCTTTGCTCTATAAAAGCTGGAGATTAAGGTCCAGACTTGGCAGTGAAGAGGGAGTGAATAATAGCAGCATGATACCTGGATTGCCTACCTGATTCCACCCCCATGAGTAAGTTATCCTGAATAAAACTCTGGAAATGGTATGGAGTGGCTTGCTTCACTTTTCAGTCTCAAAGTACCTTCTCAGTCTGAAGGATACTTTACTGACCCTCCTCCACCTTCTAACACAGAAGGCTCTAGCTGCCATAGGTAGTGACCCCACTGATGGATCTAGGCAAAGTAAATTGAAAACCTTCTGGAAAGCACTCACCATTCTAGATGCCATTAAGAACATTCATGATTCATGGGAAAAGGTCAAAATATCAACATGAATAGGAGTTTGGAAGTTGATTCCAGCCCTTATCCTCCATCCCTCACTTTGAGGGATTTAAGACTTCAGCGAAGGAGGTAACTCATGTGGTGGAAATAGCAAGCAAACTAGAATTAGCAGTGGAGCCTGAAGACGTGACTGAATTGCCGCCACCTCATGATCAAACTTGAGCAGGTGCTCAGTTGCTTCTTAGGGATGAGCAAGAAAAGTGGTTTCTTGAGCTAGAACCAATTCCCGGTGGCGATGCTGTGAAGATTGTTGAAATAACAACAAAGGACTTGGAATATTACATAAAGTTAGTTGGTAAAGCAGCAGCAGGGTGTGAGAGCATTGACTCCAGTTGTGAAAGAAGTTTTACTGTGGGTAAAATGCTAGCAAACGCATCACATGCTACAGAGAAGACATTGTCATTACCGCAGGCCACCATTCCAGCAGACCACAGGAAGAGCACGTAGAGCCACAGTCAGCCGTCTGCCAGTGGCTGGTTTCCCACTGCCTCACAAGTCACCTCAGTGCTGTGGTCATGTTCATCTGCTCAGGTACTCTTATGTAAACCAAGGCTGCCATGTTACACAGGTATCTGTGGAGACAGGACGGCATAAACTAAAGGAAGTTTCTTATTTCAAGTTTCTTTAAAGGAAGAGATACTAAGGGCATTCTTCGCAGCTCTTACTCCTAGAGGCATGGGGGCACACAACCCACCATCTCACGGCCAAAACGGATTGTATAATTTGGATGATCAACCCCCAGTGGGTTTGTTTAGGGGCAGCCATATGACTTGGTTCTGCCCAATGAGATGCTAACAGAGGTCTGCTAGAGGTATCTGGTCATGTTTTTCTTGGTTTTAAGAGTAGGCATTTATCTGAAAGGCTTCATACTATATGATTCTAATCATAGGACAGTTTGGAAAAGGCAAAATTATGGAGACTGAAAAGATCAGAAGTTCCCAGGGGTTGGGGGGAAGCAGGGATGAGTAAGTGGAACACAAGATTTTTAGGCCAGTGAAACCACCCCATATGATACTACAGTGGGGAATATATGTCATCATACATGTGTCCAAACCCATAGAATATACAGCACAAGAGTGAACCCTGATGGAAGCGTGGACTTTGGGTGATAATAATGTATCAATGTATGTTTGCCAATTGTAACAAATGTATGCTCTGGGATAAGGTGTTGTCAGGGAGGGGATCTGTGTACTAGGTATATGGGAACTTTGTATTTTCCACTCAACTTTCCTATGAACCTAATATTTCTTTAAAATTAGTCCACTAAAAGTAAAAAGGGAGAGACACACATATGAACAGAAACAGTACCTCTTCCTCCATTAATCCTTATTGTGGTAATAAGCCACCTTGGAAAACACAAGGTCAGCCAGGTAAGGATGGATGAATAGGAAGTTAGAAGAACCTTAAGTGGTTATGTTTCTGGAATAACCGACCTAATGGCACCTGAAATTTCCCTGTAGTTTGAGCCTGTAGGGATTTTCTGTGAGTTCATATTAATACAAAGCTAATTAATACAAATAATGCTAATTAATATAAATGTAAACAGACCCAGCGTGAGAGGAAATGAAGGGCCAGTGGCTGGGAAAAACCAGAGCACAAACCAGCCTCTTGGGTGACCTTGTTTCTGGGCGAGGTCTGCAGGGCCACACTTTCTCCCCAGTATCCCCTCTACTCCTGAGGAAGCCAAGATGAGTCATGGGCCCTTTGGAGTCACTGTTCCTCTGTTCCCAGGAGGACACTCACTCTCTGATTTTGTTTAGTCTCCAGAGGGCAGAATCCTAAAGACCTAAAAGGGAGATCATCTCAGGCAACATTGTGCCTCCCGATTGCCAGCACCTTGATTACACATTTCTTTTCATGGGCTCGCCCATACTTATATCCCATAGAACCCCATGTACAATTGCATAGGTATATCTGTTGGACAAAGATTGTGTTAGGTGCTGTTATAGCTCCATAATTTGAGGATGAAATGACTAAGCAGAAAAGTTATGACTGCTGTAACCTTCCTTTTATCCTTAAAGTTGCTTTGTCCAGGGTCTTATCCTTGACCTTCAGCACTTCCCTCTTTAAGCGTCCCCCTCCTCTGCCCATGACCTCAGTGTTGCTTGGACTTCTGCTGCCTCTTGGGTTCCGAAGACCTCCCAATCACTATTCTCCTGCCTAGACCTTTTCTCCTCTTCACAGGCAGTGAGGAGAACCATATCCACTTCCTGGTGCTGCTTCTTTCCTTAGTCACTTTCCAGTACTGGAGTTTGATTGTGTGAGTGTGAATGTGGGTGTGTGTGTGTGTGCACATGCATGCACGCCTCATCTAGGGTGGCCAGCTCATCCTGGTTTGCCCAGAACTCTCCTGGTGTTAGCACTGCAAGTATCCTCATTCTGATAACGTGCTCCATCCTAGGCAATGGGAAATGGTTGGTCACCTTAGTTGCCGTGTCATAGAATATACTGTACAGAGGTCATCCTGTCTTCTGTTATTAAATCCGATGGACACTATTTATACATTATCTAAACTGACCCAGCGGGCTTCTTGCTAAAACTGGACTAAGCAGGGGCAGAGCAAGATGGTGGAGGAGTAGGAGACCTGGATTTCGTCTGGTCTCAGGGATTCAGCTGAATAGGGATCAAACCATTCTGAACACCTACGAACTCAACAGGAGATCGAAGAAGAGAGTAGCAACAACTCTCTAAACAGAGAAGCGACCACTTACTGGAAGGTAGGACGTGCGGAGAAGTGAATCTGAGGCGATATTCAGGAGGATAGACGGTGGGGGAGGGGACCTCCGTCGGCCGCTTCTGGCAAGTGATAGAGCCGCGGAGCACAAAATCGGAACTTTTAGAAGTCGGCTCCGCTGAGGGACGTCGCTCCTGTGGCTAAGCGGTGGGTGGAACCCTCGCGGGACAGTGTGGTCTCAGGACCCTCGGGGTCACAGAAAAACCGGGGGTGCCTGAGTGCGGCAGAGCTCCCAGGTATCGGAGCGGGGAAGCCGGCTGCAGAGACAGAGCCGAGGCGCGGGCTCTCAGCTCAGGGTGGCCATAAACTGTGATCCGCGGCCCAGTCGGGCCACTGCTCCTCCAGCAGAGACCCAACAAGCGGCAGAGCTAGGGAGACTCCCCTTCCTCCCTGGGGAGGAGCGGCGCGGGAGCGCACCGCAGGGATCTGCTGGGTTTGGAGACTCCACAAGGGGTCGGGTGCCAGAGATAGAAACGCTCGGTCACAGGCCAGGTGAGCACGGAGTGCGGCGGAGACCAGGGAGACGGGAGTGACTGCTTTTCTCTGGGGACGCACTGAGGAGCGGGGCCCCGAGTTCCCAGCTCCTCCGGGTGGAGATTGGGAGGCCACCATTTTCACCCTGGTCCTCCAAAGCTGTACCGAGAGCTTGCAGGGAACAAAAGCTCCTAAGAGCAAACCCGAGCAGCTTGCTTAGCCCGGACCAAGGGCGGGGCAATTCCGCCTTCGGCGAAGACATTTGGGAACCACGGCAACAGGCCCCTCCCCCAGAAGATCAGCACAAACAGCCAGCAAGCCAAGACCAAGTTTACCAATCAAGGAGAACGGGAGAACTCCAGCGCTAGGGGAATACTGCACATAGAATTCATGGCCTTTTTTTTACTATGATTCATTAGTTTTTCAAAGTTAATTTTTTAACTGTTTTTTTTTCTTTTTCCCTTTTTCAACCAACATCTTATCAATCCCTTTTTTAAAAAAACATTTTTTATTTTTCATTTTTAGAGTCTCATTTTATCCCTTCATAGTAGTTACCCTTATTTTTGGCATATATATATATATATATATATAAGTTGTTCTCTCTTTAAAATTTTGAGATACAGTTTCTTCTAACAGATCAAAATATACCCTAAATCACTAGTGTATGGCTTTGTTCTAGTCTCCTGCCTGATCACATTCTCTCCCTTTTCTTTTCTTTTTTTTTAAATCTTCTTCTTTCTTTTTTCAAACAACTTCTTAACTTATCAACTCCTTTTATAAAATCTTTTATAATTTTTATCTTTACAGTCATCTTCCATCCCTTCATTATATCAACCCTTATTTTGTACATATATAAGTCTTTCTTCCTTTAAAATTTTAGGAGGCACTTTTTTCTAACAGACCAAAATACGCCCAAAATCTAGTGTGTGGCACTGATCTATGCACTAGCCTGATCATATTTGATCATATTCTGGTTTTTTTGTATTGTTCTCTTTTTGTTTTTATCTTTTTCTTTTTGTGTTTTTTTTTTCCTCTTTCTTTTTTCTTTCTTTCCCTTTCTTTTCCCCTGGTTTCAGGTCTTTTCTGATTTGTATAGAGCATATTTGCTGGGGACGTTGTTAACCTGTTAGCATTTTGTTCTCTCATTCATCTATTCTCCTCTGGACAAAATGACAAGATGAAAAAATCACCTCAGCAAAAAGACCAAGAGGTAGTACCATCTGCCAGGGACCTACTCAATACGGACATTAGTACGATGTCGGACCTAGAGTTCAGAATCATGACTTTAAAGATACTAGCTGGGCTTGAAAAAGGCATGGAAGTTATTAGAGACACCCTTTCTGGAGAAATAAAAGAACTAAAATCTAACCAAGTCGAAATCAAAAA
This sequence comes from Eumetopias jubatus, assembly GCF_037043125.1. Classification (NCBI taxonomy): domain Eukaryota; kingdom Metazoa; phylum Chordata; class Mammalia; order Carnivora; family Otariidae; genus Eumetopias; species Eumetopias jubatus. Next base: position 51,471,385 of record NW_028274810.1, read on the forward strand.
GGCTATTAATGAGGTGCAATCAAAAATGGGGGCACTAACTGCTAGGATAAATGAGGCAGAAGAGAGAATCAGTGATATAGGAGACCAAATGATGGAAAATAAAGAGGCTGAGAAAAAGAGAGAGAAACAACTACAGGATCACGATTGGGATCCCAGAAGAAGAAGAAAGAGAGAGGGGGGCAGAAGGTATATTGGAGCAAATAATAGCAGAGAACTTCCCTAATGTGAGAGGGAAACAGGCATCAAAATCCAGGAGGCACAGAGAACCCCTCTCAAAATCAATAAAAATAGGTCAACACACCGAAATCTAATAGTAAAACTTAAGAATCTCAGAGACAAAGAGAAAATCCTGAAAGCAGCTCAGGAGAAGACATATGTAACCTACAATGGTAGAAATATTAGATTGGCAACAGACCTATCCACAGAGACTGGCAGGCCAGAAAGGACTGGCAAGATATCTTCAGAGCACTAAACGAGAAAAATATGCAGCCAAGAATACTATATCCAGCTAGGCTGTCATTGAAAATAGAAGGAGAGAGAAAAAGCTTCCAGGACAAACAAAAACTAAAGGAATTTGCAAACACGAAACCAGCCCTCCAAGAAATGTTGAAAGGGGTCCTCTAAGCAAAGAGAGAGCCTAAAAGCAGCATAGATCAGAAAGGAACACAGACAATATTCAGTCACAGTCACCTTACAGGGAATACAATGGCACTAAATTCATATCTTTCAATAGTTACCCTGAATAAATGGGCTAAATGCCCCAATCAAAAGACACAGGCTATCAGATTGGATTAAAAAACAAGATCCATCAATATGCTGTCTGCAAGAGACTCATTTTAGACCCAAAGACACCCCCAGATTGAAAGTGAGGGGGTGGAAAACAATTTACCATGCTAATGCACACCAAAAGAAAGCTGGGGTAGCAATCCTTATATCAGACAAATTAGATTTTAAAACAAAGACTGTAATAAGAGATGAAGAAGGACACTATATCCTACTTAAAGGGTCTATCCAACAAGAAGATCTAACAATTGTAAATATCTATGCCCCTAACATGGGAGCAGCCAATTTTATAAGGCAATTAATAACAAAAGCGAAGAAACACATTGACAACAATACAATAATAGTGGGGGACTTTAACACCCTCCTGACTGAAATGGACAGATCCTCCAAGCAAAAGATCAACAAGGAAATAAAGACTTTAAATGACACACTGGACCAAATGGACTTCACAGACATATTCAGAACTTTCCATCCCAAAGCAACGGAATACACATTCTTCTCTAGTGCCCATGGAACATTCTCCAGAATAGATCACATCCTAGGTCACAAATCAGGTCTGAACCGGTACCAAAAGATTGGGGTTATTCCCTGCATATTTTCAGACCACAGTGCTTTGAAACTAGAACTCAATCACAAGAGGAAAGTTGGAAAGAACTCAAATACATGGAGGCGAAAGAGCATCCTACCAAAGAATGAATGGGTCAACCAGGAAATTAAAGAAGAATTTAAAAATATTCATGGAAACCAATGAAAATGAAAACAAAACTGTTCAAAATCTTTGGGATACAGCAAAGTCAGTCCTGAGAGGAAAGTATATAGCAATACAAGCCTTTCTCAAGAAACAAGAACTGTCTCAAATACACGACCTAACCCTACACCTAAAGGAGCTGGAGAAAGAACAGCAAACAAAACCTAAACGCAGCAGGAGAAGAGAAATAATAAAGATCAGAGCAGAAATCAATGAACTAGAAAACAAAAGAACAGTAGAACAGATCAACGAAACTAGGAGCTGGTTCTTTGAAAGAATTAACAAGATTGATAAACCCCTGGCCAGACTTATCAAAAAGAAAAGAGAAATGACTCAAATCAACAAAATCATGAATGAAAGAGGAGAGATCACAACCAACACCAAAGAAATACAAACAATTATAAGAACATATTCTGAGCAACTCTATGCCAGCAAATTAGATAACCTGGAAGAAATGGGTGCATTCCTAGAAATGTATCAACTACCAAAATTGAACCAGGAAGAAATAGAAAACCTGAACAGACCTATAACCACTAAGGAAATTGAAGCAGTCATCAAAAATCTCCCAACAAACAAAAGCCCAGGGCCAGATGGCTTCCCAGGGGAATTCTATCAGACATTTCAAGAAGAATTAATAGCTATTCTCCTGAAACTGTTCCAAAACATAGAAATGGAAGGAAAACTTCCAAACTCATTTTATGAGGCCACCATTCCCTTGATCCCCAAACCAGACAAAGACCCCATCAAAAAGGAGAATTACAGACCAATATCCTTGATGAACATGGATGCAAAAATTCTCACCAAAATACTAGCCAATAGGATCCAACAGTACATTAAAAGGATTATTCACCATGACCAAGTGGGATTTATCCCTGGGCTGCAAGGTTGGTTCAACATCTGCAAATCAATCAACGTGATACAATACATTAACAAAAGAAAGAACAAGAATCATATGATCCTCTCAATAGATGCTGAGAAAGCATTTGACAAAGTACATCATCCTTTCTTGATCAAAACTCTTCAGAGTATAGGGATAGAGGGTACATACCTCAATATCATAAAAGCCATCTGTGAAAAACCTACAGCAAATATCATTTTCAATGGGGAAAAGCTGAGAGCTTTTCCCCTAAGGTCAGGAATGCGGCAGGGATGTCCACTATCACCACTGCTATTCAACATAGTATTAGAAGTCCTGGCCATAGCAATCAGACAACAAAAAGAAATCAAAGGCATCCAAATCAGCAAAGAGGAAGTCAAACTCTCACTCTTTGCAGATGATATGATACTGTATGTGGAAAACCCAAAAGACTCCACCCCAAAACTGCTAGAACTCCTACAGGAATTCAGTAAAGTAGCAGGATATAAAATCAATGCACAGAAATCAGTGGCATTCCTATACACCAACAACAAGACAGAAGAGAGACAAATCAAGGAGTCGATCCCATTTACAATTGCACCCAAAACCATAAGATACCTAGGAATAAATTTAACCAAAGAGGCAAAGGATCTGTACTCAGAAAACTATAAAATACTCATGAAAGAAATTGAAGAAGACACAAAGAAATGGAAAAACGTTCCAGACTCATGGATTGGAAGAACAAACATTGTGAAGATGTCAATGCTACCTAGAGCAATCTACACATTCAATGCAATCCCCATCAAAATACCATCCACTTTTTTCAAAGAAATGGAACAAATCACCCTAAAATTTGTATGGAACCAGAAGAGACCCCAAATAGCCAGAGGAATCTTGAAAAAGAAAAGCAAAGCTGGTGGCATCACAATTCCGGACTTCCAGCTATATTATAAAGCTGTCATCATCAAGACAGTATGGTACTGGCACAAAAACAGACACATCGATCAATGGAACAGAATAGAGAGCCCAGAAATGGACCCTCAACTCTATGGTCAACTCATCTTTGACAAAGCAGGAAAGAATGTCCAATGGAAAAAAGACAGTCTCTTCAACAAATGGTGTTGGGAAAATTGGACAGCCACATGCAGAAGAATGAAACTGGACCATTTCCTTACACCACACACAAAAATAGACTCCAAATGGTTGAAAGACCTAAATGTGAGACAGGAGTCCATCAAAATCCTAAAGGAGAACACAGGTAGCAACCTCTTCGACCTCAGCCGCAGCAACGTCTTCCTAGAAACATCGCCAAAGGCAAGGGAAGCAAGGGCAAAAATGAACTTTTGGGATTTCATCAAGATAAAAAACTTTTGCACAGCAAAAGAAACAGTCCACAAAACCAAAAGACAACCGAGAGAATGGGAGAAAATAGTTGCAAATGACATATCAGATAAAGGGCTAGGATCCAAAATCTATAAAGAACTTATCAAACTCAACACCCAAAGAACAAATAATCCAATCAAGAAATGGGCAGAAGACATGAACAGACATTTCTGCAAAGAAGACATCCAAAGGGCCAACAGACACGTGAAAAAGTGTTCCACATCGCTCGGCATCAGGGAAATCCAAATCAAAACCTCAATGAGATACCACCTCACACCAGTCAGAATGGCTAAAATGAACAAGTCAGGAAACGACGGATGTTGGCGGGGATGTGGAGAAAGGGGAACCCTCCTACACTGTTGGTGGGAATGCAAGCTGGTGCAACCCCTCTGGAAAACAGTATGGAGGTTCCTCAAACAGTTGAAAATAGAGCTACCATATGACCCAGCAATTGCACTACTGGGTATTTACCCCAAAGATACAAATGTAGGGATCCAAAGGGGTACGTGCACCCTGATGTTTATAGCAGCAATGTCCACAATAGCCAAACTGTGGAAAGAGCCAAGATGTCCATCGACAGATGAATGGATAAAGAAGAAGTGGTATATATACACAATGGAATATTATGCAGCCATCAAAAGGAAGGAGATCTTGCCATTTGCAACGACGTGGATGGAACTGGAGGGTGTTATGCTGAGTGAAATAAGTCAATCAGAGAAAGACATGTATCATATGACCTCACTGATATGAGGAATTCTTAATCTCAGGAAACAAACTGAGTGTTGCTGGAGTGGTGGGGGGTGGGAGGGATGGGGTGGCTGGGTGATAGACATTGGGGAGGGTATGTGCTATGGCGAGCGCTGTGAATTGTGCAAGACTGTTGAATCACAGATCTGTACTTCTGAAACAAATAATGCAACATATGTTAAGAAAAAAGAAAAAAAAGAAGATAGCAGGAGGGGAAGAATGAAGGGGAGTAAGTCAGAGGGGGAGACGAACCATGAGAGACGATGGACTCTGAAAAACAAACTGAGGGTTCGAGAGGAGAGGAGGGTGGGGGGATGGGTTAGCCTGGTGATGGGTATTAAAGAGGGCACGTTCTGCGTGGAGCACTGGGTGTTATGCACAATGAATCATGGAACACTACATCAAAAACAAATGATGTAATATATGGTGATTAACATAACAATAAAAAAATTAAAAAAAAAACTGGACTAAGCAGACCAAGGACAGAGCCCAAGGGTGAGGCCTAGTCAAAAAAGGGCTCAGGGGCGCCTGGGTGGCTCAGTCCGTTAAGCATCTGCCTTCGGCTCAGGTCATGATCTCAGGGTCTTGGGATTGAGCTCCGCATTGGGCTCCCTGCTTTGTGGGGAGTCTGCTTCTCCCTCTCTCTCTCTCCCTCTGCCCCTCCTCCCGCTCATGCTCTCTTGCTTGCTCTCAAATAAAGAAATAAAATCTTTTTAAAAAGGGGGGGAGGGGCGCCTGGGTGGCTCAGTCATTCAGTGTCTGCCTTCGGCTCAGGTTGTGATCCCAGGGTGCTGGGATTGAGCCCTGCATCGGGCTCCCTGCTCGGCGGGAAGCCTGTTTCTCCCTCTCCCCCACCTGTGTTCCCTCTCTTGCTGTTTCTCTCTCTGTCAAATAAATAAATAAAATCTTAAAAAATAAAGAAATAAAAAAATAAAAGCGGAGGGGGGGGCGCTCAGAGGAGCCTAAGGAAAAAGTCTGTGTAAAAGACACATGTATCCGGTGCATGCACTCACCGAAGACTGAAAAAAAGTTTCTTCTTCAAGAGTCAACAGCTAATCAGGAAAAAGGTTGCCATTTCATAAAGGATAACTTAAAGTCATAAGGGTCAAATTTTTAAAAAATAATAAGGTTAACAAAGTTAAGTCAGTTTTTGTTGTTTTGTTTTGTTTTGTTTTTTTTACTTCAAACCTTCTCAGGGTTTATTTCTTACTATTGTGAATCTCTGGTAAAGTGAATATGGTCTCCCAAAGATGTCCACACCCTAATCTCCAGAATCTATAAATAGATTTTCTTATACAGCAAAAAAGACTTTGCAGAGGTGATTAAATTAAGGATCTTGAGATGGGGAGATTATCCTGCGTTATCTGGGTGGGTCCAATGACCTAGTCAACAGGACTATAAGAGGCAAGCAGTAGTTAGAGTCAGAAGGCCATGTAACAACAGAAGCATAGATTAGAGAGATCCACTTTGAGATGGAAAAGAGCATGTCCATGAATACAGGCAGCCTCCCGGGAAAGGAAAGGCAAGGAAATGGATTCTCCCTGAGAGCCTCCAGAAGGAACCAGTCCTACTGACACCTTGGCTTTAGCCCACTGAAGCTGGTTTCAGATTTTTAGCCTCCAGAACTGTAAGAGACTAAAATTGTATTGTTTTAGGTCACCAAGTGTGTAATAATTTATTATAGCAGCAATAAAACACTAATCACCGAGGAGGGAGAATATAGTGAGTAGCATTTCCTAAATGCTGATGGAGTATTCCTCTTTGGAGGGAAGCCCGGCAGGATCAGGATGCTCTGAACACTCTTCTGGAAATGCCTCATTGGATGTGCTTCTGGAATCAATATCCCATCTTGTGGGGACCAACAAAACCCTCTCCAAGTATGACACAAGTGCAGGACATCATTCAACAATCACTAAGAGGATACCAATTCTGTTCATCAGACCTGGTAAGTGGCAAAGTGGAGTTTCCAGCCCTACTTCGCCCATACTTAACTCTACTATCCATTCAGCCTCTCTAAGCTGAGGCAGCCCATAAGTACCTTACCTACATGAGTTCCTAGTGAAGGTTACAGAGAGACCTTCCAGTTCCAAAGCCCTGTAGTCTCTAGCCCGAGGGGAAGCTCATGGCAGAGACCAACAGGCTTACAACATTAGGACCAAACAACTTGGTAGAAACAGCTGAGATGGTGACATCTCCACAAGAGGCATGAGGGAAGGTGCCGTAGTATGGTGGAGAGAGCACTGGAGGGGTGGGGGTGGGGGGTGGGGGTAGGGGGCGCAGAACATTTAGATACAGCCTCAGCTCTGGTGTTTATAGTACTTATTAGGTATTATAAGCTGCAGCTGTGTGATTTGGGAAGTTACTTCTCTGAGACTGTTTCTTTTTCTCTTGTATGAGGATATACCCATTGTTTTATGGCTTTGTTCTGATGATCCAGTGAGGAAACAAATGTAAAAGGCTTCTGCAAACCAAAACCTTACACAAGACTTTTTTTCCTTTTTAATGACAAACTTTTCTATATAGAGATTGTGACCATCTGAAAGGCACTCACCACCAAAGAAAGGAAAAGTACAAAAAATTCGATAATTAGTCATAGATTCAGTCGAGCCCCAAACAACCGAAGTGCTGTCTGCTCGTGATTCTGATACTAGCAGCAGAAACCCTCAGTGAGAGAAAACTTCAGGTGTTGTGGACATGTTCCTTTCCAGATCCTATACAGCACAGCTAACAACTAAGGAAATGAGAACTACAGCTGTCCCACAATGTGGGAATCTCCACTTCCATTTCAAAAACAAAATCCTCACTTTCTTCCACCGAACGGTGGCATCACTATTTGCGGCTGATGCATCCGCATGCACGAGCCAGCCCCCACTCAAGCTGTTCAATTCCAATGACATCTTCTTCATGCCACCCCAAGTACCCCCTCTGTTGTCTTGCTCCTTGTCATTCCCAGAGAACAAACCACTTCTAACCCCCAGATTCCAACGAGCCCTTCTCCCGCAGCACCACGGCCTTTTCGGTTCATTTTCTCTGATAACCCTGTTTCTACAGTTCTGAGTCTTCCATGACACCTCTAATCCATCAACTCCTGCGTCATTTCCTTCTTTGGTGGCTTAGGTCAGAGGCCATCTTTGTCCCCACTCCCTCGCGAACATCTGAATGCCCTTGCCCCACTCCTTCTCTGGTATTACCCCACCCTCTTGGGACCACAGGACACTCGCCATCTGGCTCTCCTGTCCTGCTGATACTTAGCTGGGAGACTCCAGGACAGCTGTATCTGTGCTTGGCCCCTGCTCTGAATGGATTTCAAAGGTTCACTGTGAAGCCAGCAAAGTTTAAGCTTCAGGACCTCCCTTGTATAACACCTTTCAAAGACCCTAGTGATGGGTTTACAAGGCTACCTCAGTTTTGTTTTTAAACTTTAAGATGACATTCTGAATTTTTCTTGAAGAAGGATCCCCAAATGATATAAGCTTCAGGTCTCCCAAGACTAAATCCGCCCCTGCCAGGTGTTGATTATTTTGAATATAACCCCTGACCATCCCTCAAGCAGCTGGAGGTTGCTGTCTAATAGATGTATCACACCTACCCAAGGCTAGAACGATCTGGTCCCTGCCCGTATCTGCTTGCCTGCCATGGTCCTCTTCATTCTACCCTCCAGCCACACTGGTTTTCCTCCACTTCCCAGAGCATGCCATGTTTGTCCCCTCCGTGTCCTTCACACATGCTGCCCCCTCTGCTTGAAATGCCCCTCACCCGGCAGGCCTCCCCTCCTGATCCTCCTCACTAAAGCAGATGCCTGCCTCGCATCCCTCAATCTCTTTCCAAGTCCTCATAGCACCGCAAAGTTAGATTCTTTTATTGTTCGGTTAACTTTTTGTCCATATCCTTCAGGCAACTATATTTCCCACAAGTATAGGGATGGGATCTATATACTCACTATGGTGTCGCCAGCACCTACACATAAATATTTTGAATGAATTATGAATGACACAGGCTGTCTGGGGTTGTTAGGGAGGGTCTACAGCTCAAGAGAAAGTCTGCCGTGACCAGTTATGCTTCCCTCAGATTTCTCTTCCTCCTGTGGCTGAACATTGAGCTGGTCTCCCAGGCACATGGCCCATGGCCCATGGCAGGCTGCTTTTCTGGATTCCTGCAGAATCCTAAATGTTTCCAAAGCCTCTGCAGGAAAGCGTGAGTCTCACGATGCTCTCGGCAAGCCACAGTACTCTACTGACTCCTTTGCTAGAGCAAAAGTGACGCCTCCCTTTTGGCTGCTGGATGCCTGCGCCTCTGCCTGCAACTTCCATTGCTCCTTCCATTTGTCCAGCCTCTCTAGGCCTTGACAATTGTCCTTATATCAGGGGACAGACCAGGGAAAGACACCTCTAGCTTGACTACTGCTGGGTATACTACTTTAGTAAGTTGGAGATTATTGAACACAGCATGCAAAATTATATAAATGTTCATGCATATGCATGTAAATGTTAATCATGTAAAATTTATGTTCTGACCACCTGGGCGCTGGAAATATGGTAACCTTAATCAGGGGTTCCCTGAGGGAGGTAATACTGACAACTTGCCTGGGACCTGAGGGATTCCAGGTGTGTTTGTGAAGAAACTGTTCTGTAAGAGCAGGTGCTTTTCATTCCCACCATCAATTACGGTTTCACATCTCCCCAGCCCTTTTCATAAACAGGACACGGCTGGGCATTGTTGCCTGCCTTTACCTGCCTCCTCTCCTCACTTCCATTTGTACTGTGTACATTTCTCATACACTCTCATATGCACTAGCTCATTCACTTCTCAGACTAACTCTGCATTGAGGGAGAAGGGGTATTACTCTGCCTTTTTTAGAGATAAGGAAACAGCACATCTAGAAGCTAGAGGGAAGCATATGACATACACCAAAGCCTCTGCCTGCAATGTGTGGTCCCGGTTGGACCTTACATGCCCAGTGACGTGCTGGAGAAAGGCAGCACAGGACAGAGGGGAAGGCCAGGCCCAGGGTTCCAAACATCCATCTCGGGTCCCAGCTAGTCTCCAAACTAGCTTGTGATACTTAACCTCCTGTCAGCTGTTTGTTTCCCTGATTGCTAAATGAAGCCATTGGACTAATAGTGGTTCTTTGCCTGGGCTGCACATGAGGATCATCCGGGGAGCTTTTAAAAAATTCCCATGCCCAGGGGCGCCTGGGTGGCTCAGTCATTAAGCGTCTGCCTTCGGCTCAGGTCATGATCCCAGGGTCCTGGGATCGAGCCCCACATGGGGCTCCCTGCTCGGCGGGAAGCCTGCTTCTCCCTCTCCCACTCCCCCTGCTCATGTTCCCTCTCTCGCTACATGTCTCTCTTTCAAATAAATAAATAAATAAATAAATAAAATCTAAAAAAAAAAAAAAATTCCCATGCCCAAACTCTATCCCAAATCAATTAAATCCAACCTCTGGGGCCAGGAGACTTGGGTCCACCCATGTTTGCTTATGTTCCCCTGGCTATTCAAAAATGAAGCTAGGTTGAGAACACTGGCTCTGAACTAAATGATCCCTTGAATTTTTTCAATACACTGTAAACTTCCATCTGAAAACAGCTTGTAGCCTCTGAGCAATATAAACGTTCACTAATTGAGCTGTCCCCAAGGAAACCTATTTAACATTGCTTAACCAAGCCTCTCCCAATCATATGTGACCACAAAAGCCTTTCCTTGTGTGATAAATTTTAATGCCCTATTAATATCTTAGAGCACTAATGTACTCTGGAAAACACTCCATTCAGGGTCTATCTTTTAAAAAAGAAAAAAGACAATTTGGAAGAGTTTGATTCTCTGAGCTGTTTGGGGCTATAGATGCATGCCTTAGCAAACACTGCACGCTGCCGGCACATCCTCGGATGGGAGGGTGGCTACTTCTACTCCTCTTGTGTTTGGGTTCAGTTCTATAATTAGCATTCCCGTCAGCACGTTCTGTGGGTAGACTAAGAAGAGAGACTCTTCCACAAATGTTTCATGTGTTTCAGATGTTTTAAGAGCCAACCATGAAGGCAAAACTATTAAAAGTATAAAATAAAGGGGCGCCTGGGTGGCTCAGTCGGTTGGGCGTCTGCCTTCAGCTTGGGTCATGACCCCAGGGTCCTAGGATGGAGCCCCATGTCGGGCTCCTTGCTCAGTGGGGAGCCTGCTTCTCCCTTTGCCTGCCACTCCCCCTGCTTGTGCTCTCTCTCTCTCCATGTCAAATAAATAAATAAGATCTTTAAAAAATATAAAAATAAAAAATAAAGCATAAAATAAAATACAGCAGAATATATAAAGGCTCCAAATGCAAAAGCAAGAAAGGTGAGATAAATATATGTGAATACATCAGACTTTGAAATGGCAGAAGACCCCATGGACTAAGAAGAAAAGTGTAGACTGGGAGGCAGTATCTGCAGCGTACATAACAACTCCTAACCATGTGGAATATGTAAAAAAGCCTTCGAAGTCAACAAATTGCCCCAAATAAAAATAAATGAAGACATAAGCAGGTAATTCGCAGAGAAAGACAAATAGCCAATGTGAAAAAATGTACAGCCTCGCAGGTAATCAAGGGAAGACAGACTAAAATAATAACAAGACCTCATTTTTCACATATGAGATTGGCACAAGATGTAAAAAAGATTACTAACAGGTTTTCCTGAGGAATAGCAAAAGGCATACTCTCACATACTGCTGTTGAGGAAACAAATCGAAAAGACCTCTTTGGAGGATAATCTGGAGTAGCTCATAAATTTTTTTTTAATTCACATTCCCTCTCACCCAGCAATTCCACTTCTTGGTCACTACCCTGAAGAATGGCCTGCAAGTACACAGGAAGACAGATGTAGCTATGTCAATGCAAAAATGCAAAATAATGCCAAAAAAAGAAAAAACCGGACAAAGTCTAGCCATTAAATACCTATATGTAAATGCAAGGAGACATATCTGGAATTCCAGGGGACTGGTATGTGGTGCTCAAAGTGGACTGCTTTATTTACATTATTTCTTCTTTTTTTTTTTTTTTTTTGGAGAGGGGATAAAATTGTCTTAATGACAGCGCCCAACTCATAAGGTTGTAAGTGTCAAATGAGTGAATGTATACAAAGCGTTCAGTGCTTGTCCCGTAGGCACTGGATAGTATCTTTGTCATCATTAGCAAGAGAGAATGGTACTCAGCAGCTGCCTGAACCCCAGGAATATCTTCTGGCCTCTGCTCAGCCCTGGCTGTGGAGGGCCTTCTGTCACCTACCCTGGATTTTGGGGAGCCCTTCTTTTAAAGTCCCTTCCTCCTCCATTCATGCAGTGATCCATGCAGTGATCACTGAGTCTAGCCTTCATGTGTCAAGGGGACAGAGCGCAGGTGTTTGCTCAAGCCTCTGAGGTGGGGCTGGCATTATGGGAAATATGCAAACATCACTAGAGGAGCTGCTGGCTCCTGGGTTGCTTCTCCAGGAAAACTCATTTTCCCTTTCTCTGGGGAAGAGTCCTGGCCCTGCCAGACGTGGGATGGGGGCTTTAGAAGGGGAAGAGGAAAAGAGTGAAGGGACATCACATTTTTATTTCAGACAAATTCTTAGACTTTAGAGACGACCTTTCTCAGCTTCTCTAAAACGCAAGGACATTGAGCCCTGGAAGCATTCATTTACCCAGCAACCACAAGAAAATGCTTTTCAATAAATTATTTCTCACAGCACTCATGAAGCAGGGAGAGAGGATGGGTAGGGACTCATTTTAGAGCATGGTGAGTCAGCACCACCCCAAGAAGGAAATGACACGGAGGCCTCAGTGGGGACTGGTTGCTGGGGGGTGTGGGGGACTCGGGGAGACAGGCCCTAGGAACTATGCAGAGTCCTACTGGACATCCATTTGTTTCTTTTTCTCTCCCATTGCTTCCTCAGACATATTTTTCTTTCTTTTTTAACTTTAGCTTTGCAAGAAGTCCAGTCCTTCTGAGTCAACCCTATCAGCCTTTCCTCCCCGCTCACTTGAAAACCTTTTGAACCTCCTTTACCCAGAGTACCTCTCAGGCCTGCACTGGCCTTTTATCTCGGCTCACCTCTTTCTGAATTTGACGTGGTGGACTTCTCTTCCACTCAGCCCCCGAGGGAGGTTTTACCCTGAGATTTGCTCCTGTTTCCTGCTTTTCTCAAAACTCTTCCTCTCTATTAGGAGATCTCTCCAGGCTCAAATTTTCATTTTTATTCGGAGGCAAATGGCTTTAGGCATTCCTTGCAGACTCTACAAGTCTGACACAGGGCAGTGACTTCCAGAGCCCTTGCTCTCTGTCTCCATCTGGCTGGGTTCCTGCCGAAGTCCCAGCCAGCCTCTGGACACCGAAGTGTCAAGGAGCCTCCTCCTAGTTTCTCTTTGTCCATGGAAATCTCACCAGGTCTAACTCTAGTTTCACCCCTTCTAAAAAAGCCCTTTAGGACTTTTTTAGGGCTTAGGGATTCCCCGTCATCTCAGTCCTTATGGCAGGTAACCTCTGTAGCCCTCAAACACCCCATCATCTACGTAGTCTGTGAAAAACTACAGGGAACATAGGTGCCACCAGATGAAGATGTACGCATGTGTATGCGTGTGTTCAGGGAAACATCAAATTCTCTACCTTCTAGGTACAGCACTAGGCAAAGGGAAGGCAGAGATAAAAAAAAAAAAAAAAATGTCCCGTTGGGGTGCCTGGCTGGCTCAGTTGGTTAAGCCTCCGACTCTTGGTTTTGTTGGCTCAGATCATGGTCTCATGGGTTGTGGGATCAAGCCCCACTTCAGGATCCCCACTCAGCAGGGAGTCTGTTTGAGGATTCTCTCCCTGTAGCCCTCCCCCACTCTGTCTCCGTCTCTCTCTCTCTCCCAAAATAAATAAATAAATCTTAAAAAAAATGTCCCCTCTTCACAGGCTCTTACAGCCACAAATTTAGCCACATTTTCTCCCTGTATACAAAGCCCTGGTTGAATTGGATGGTTGGAAGCATTACCATTGCTCCTTTTGGGGTCGATTACACATAATCCCTTAATTATTCAGTGTGACTCAGGACCTTTGATGAGATAATATGTGCATAATACTTTAATCAGGACCATTTGCAGATTAATTCTTTGGAACAGTTCTGTGGCATAATTTCCTATTGGTTTATTTCCCTACTTTCTTTCTTACTACTGTAGGAAATATCAGATCTACAGGGCAAATAACCATCACAAAATTATATGAAAATACATATTTAAGAGAAAATGCTATGTAACCTACATATCTCACATTAAATATGCAGATCACATGTAAACACTGAGAATCCTTGGGTGAGCCCAGTTTCTAAAACCCATTCACTTTGCTGCCATACTGCTACCCTAACACTCACTCATAACAGACCCATTTCCAAAACCTCGGATTTCCGGTTTTAGCTGTCCTAACACTACTGTATTTGTTGAATTTGATTCTATCCAAACCTGCTCAGGAAGGAGCTATCTCAGATTTTATGTTGCCCTTGCCCACGAGAGCCTCCAAATATTCAGGCTAAGCAGAAAATGCTCCCTGAGTTTAGAAGCACTGTCTGTACCCTGTAGATGTGACTGGCCACTTTTCAGGCTCTTTTCCTTTCGTTTATAACTTTCAAACCTGCATATGGTTTTTTGTTTGTCTTTTTTTTTAATGTGTTTCACTGGCTGGAACTCTCCTGTTTCTCTTCCCTTTAAGCTATGTTTACTCTCTCTTTTTTTTCTTTACTTGCTCCCCTAAGAGGCATTTTAGGTTTCCCTTGGACCATCCCCCCATTCAATCAATTTCAAAAGGTTTCTCTCTACACATAGCATTCCTATAGATGGCCTCCTTCCATGTAAATCACTTGTGAACATCTTGTATTACTCTGTCTCCCAGTGTAGCTGGAGTCCAGATTGATACATCTTTCTCACACCTGCCAATGACCTCGAGGATCCCTAGGGCCTGTGCTGCGGTACATGGGAGGTGATCTGGGAGGTCTGGCTCACCGACGGGTCTTCCATAATTCCCTTCCTCTGAGATATGGCCACTTCAACCAAATGCGGAAATAGTATTCACCTACAAATACAAATACAAATAGTATTCACCTACATAGTATTCACCTACTCTATTCTGTTTCCAGTCCCCTAGCCAGGTCTTAGACAAAAATTTCTGGTGCAGTGGGTAGAACCGACCAAAGTGTAAGTAGGATATCCCCTGTTTTATTTCTTTTCCAATAATGATCTTGTATCCACAACCCAAACATGTCTTTTTCGACAGCCTCTCCTCTTAAACTAAGCTCCTTCCATGAGGATCCTGAACTGATGGACAAGATCTCACATGGACTCATCTCTCCCATAAATATGTTTGAATAGCCATCTCCCGGTATAGGACTCTTAAAACAAATTCATCATGTTTCACCTGTGCTAAGTACAGCCCCTCATCCAGTGCAAATATCATGAGATCTCAGATATAAGACCTTTTTTAGATCTGCCCTTTTGTTCCTCATAGGTAGAGGTATTATAGAATAGTGGTTAAGAGGATGGACTTAAGAGCCAGGATACCTGCACTCACATTTCAACTCAACCTTCAGCAAGTTTCTTTAACCTCTCTAAGTACCAGTTTCTGTATCTGTAGAATGGAGGGATGATAATACCTATCTCATAATGTCGTGGGGATTATCAAAATTGCCTATAAGCTAGATCATAAAGCAAGCCTCAACTGACTTTAAAGCATTGAAATTATTTAAAGTATGTCCTCTGGAGTGGTGGGGGGTGGGAGGGATGGGGTGGCTGGGTGATGGACATTGGGGAGGGTATGCGCTATGGTGAGCGCTGTGAATTGTATAAGACTGATGAATCACAGACCTGTACCTCTGAAACAAATAATGCAATACATGTTAAGGAAAAAAAAAAGATAGCAAGAGGGGAAGAATAAAGGGGGGTAAATCGGAGGGGGAGATGAACCATGAGAGACGATGGACTCTGAGAAACAAACTGAGGGTTCTAGAGGGGAGGGGGTGGGGGGATGGGTTAGCCCGGTGATGGGTATTAAGGAGGGCACGTACTGCGTGGAGCACTGGGTGTTATGCACAAACAATGAATCATGGAACAGTATATGAAAAACTAATGATGTAATGTATGGTGACTAACATAACATAATAAAATAAAATTTAAAAAAATAAAGTATGTCCTCCGGAAGTAAGTTAGAAATTAATAATAAAGCACTAGAAAATCCCCAGTGGCTTGGAAATTAGGTAACCCATGACTCCAATAAGGTAGTCATTTCATCTACTTGATATTCCTATATTTGTATACCTCAATTATCAGTAAAAATTGCTGGAAGGAAAAAAACTGCCAAGCAGAGAAGCTAACTCAGTGCAGCCTCGCTGATGCCTCCCTGAGCCATCACATGCAGAAGACTGAGTGATACAGGACACTCAGAATCTTGGGCTTGGGCTTCCATTTTCACATAGGAGCATATGTTTACACCACATAGGAGAGGGTCACCCCCTCTCAGTACACACATTTGCACACCCAATTACGTGAATTTCTTGTAATCATTTCCAGATTCTGAAAAAGAGGATTTATAAGCAAAGCATAGTTTACCCAGTTCATCATTTTCTGTTCAGTAGCTATAGGAATCAAAAAAGAGGGCAAAACTGGAGATTAAAGACACTATTTCTGAGTAGGACTCACAGGTTGGAGGCCTTATGGGTCAGGAGGGTCTAGCTGACTCACCGGTGTGATCTGGAGGACTGTGTAAATTTTTCCAGCTTGCTAAACAATTTGTGCTTGGCTGGGACCAGGACATTTTGTATTCACACTCATGCCCAACATTTCCTTCAGTACGTATGCTAATGATATATCTCCTAGGAAACGTGACTGATTAATGATAAAAATGTGAATCATCATCCAGGGTTATGAATTAACCAATCTTATTCCACTCAACAAACATTTATAGAGCAACTATATTTAGTTACACACTGGGCTAGGGCAACAGTGCCGCTAAATGCAAACATCCAGATGGACTTGTTATAGAAAAAGCATTGGTTCTCAGATCAGTTTCACATACAGGCTGGTCTAAGAAATGAACAATAGACGTAAGGCTGGAGGTTTTATATTCTGGTCCAAGCTCTGACACTATTTCACTGTGCGTCAGCAAGCAAGTTTAATAACCTTGCTTGCTGCAGCACAACAAGGAGAGAGGAAACCAGTTATTTTCAAATAAGATAATGAATGTGAAAGCTGTTTTAATACAGTTGAGGACACTCTTTGTGTAATGCTGTGGAATGATCTCCAAGAAGGTAATGTTAATTTTTTTCTTTTTTTGGAAAGGGAACAGAAAAGTTTCCATTTTTAAAGAGAGACAGAGAGAGAGAGAGAGAGAAACATGTATCTATGGACTGTTAAGTGCATAGATTATCTTTGGAGGTATACAAAAAAAAAAAAAACTGGTAATAATGCCGACCTCTGGGGAGGGTTACAGTGTGGATGGTGGAAATGACAAGAAGAATTTTTAAGATAAGGAAATCGCAACATCTAGTGGTTAGATAACTTGCCCAAGGACACCTGGTAAATATTTCAAATAGCAGGGATTCAAAATTAGGTGGTCTAATCATAGAATTCACTCTGTTACCACCATGCCCCACTGCCTCCTGACCTTCTGAGGAGAGGGCGTCCATGCTGGAAAGTTAATAACCTCTGCTCTAAAGGCGCACCTCAGATATCTAGCCATTATCTGTAGATTTCAGTCTACCAACCATTTCCCTGACCCCGTTTCCAGGCTGACGTGCTACCCTGGCTGAGAACATTATTTCATTAAATTACATTTTCTTTCTCTGGTACAAATCAATACAAAAGCACAAAGATTTTCTCTAAAAACATACATGGAATTCCTGTCCCAGGTCTGTTTCTTTTCTTTCAACATCATATCCCTGACAGCTAGAAAAGAATCACTTATTTTAACAAGAATGATCCTTCCTGTATGCCACTAATTGAAATGTTTGGGTTCAGAAGATGTCTTAACAGAAAATGTCTTATTTAATTGGTTGGTGCCTTTCCAAAAGTCACTGTCTACCTCGGGGATCTTTCGCCAGACATCGCTAGTCTCCTTTCACTTAACTGGAGATATATGCACTGCTCTTTGGTTGTGGTGGCAGTTTGTGCATTCTTCTCACAAGGCCTCTGTAGCTGCTCTATTGTAAGCACCCATCGGGCCATTTTGGACTTCTTTCCAGAAACTTTCAATGTGACCTGCCTGTTTAAGCCTGGAGCTGAAGCTGTTGTTTCTCTTGGTTTCAGTTGTCTTAGCAGACTTCAAATTGATATCCTTCTGCGTCACTTCAGTGAGCAAAGTCGTGCCCCATTCCAACAAGGCCCACATTTTCTCAGCCTCCTTCATGCTGTCATTTCATTTCCATGCCACTGCAGCCATCTCCTTACTCCCATGGCCACACCCAGGCCTTAGCATCATCATTCCCTTGATTTCCATCTCGGACATGCTAGACTTAGTCCCATTGCCTAATCACAACCTCCGGAGCTTCTACCTGTCAATCCATAAAACCATTCCAAAATCCTGTCCAAGAGTCCAATACCAGGTAGGTAGTCTCACCAGCTCAACTTTCTTTCCTGTGCAACCTGAACCCCAAGGTCAAATGCTTCAAACCTGATAACAGCATCCTCAGTTCTTCACTTGACCATCATTCCCCTAACATCTGCTGGAATGACTCCCAACACTTGGAGTGCCTCTGCTTCTGCTCTACTCACGCTGAAAGAGTAAAGCATATAAACTTGCCCATTGATGACCCCCTCCACTGAGTCCCCAGCTCATGAATCCCTTTACTGGACCATAGTAAGTTCCCTTTCCCACTCACCTTAGAGACTCTATTAAGCTGTATTGGGTGCATATAATTGAATTATATATATAAATAATATATATTAAAAAATATATAAAATACATTAAATTGTATTTGGGTACATATAATTGAAACACAATAGAGCAGTGACCTAAACTTGATATAAGTTTATTTTTCAACTAGGTAAAAGAAAATCAGAGTTTAGCAATCCAGGTGTGCTATGGAGATACCACAAAGTCCTCAGAACCTTCGCATCTATCTTTCTGCTCTGTCATCCTCAGCAGATGACTTCTATCCTCAAGATCACCTCATGACCCAAAATGGCTCCGAGCACCAGTCATCATGCTCTAGACAGCAGAAAGGTAGTAGTCCAGAAGGGCACAAGGACACCCCTCAAAGCCAAGTTGTCTCCCATTAAGAACCTTCATAGAAGTTCCATATAATACTCCTATTGATATCCTGCTGGCATAACTTAATCACCGGAGCATATTTAGTTGTAAGGTAAAGTGAGAAATGCAGTTTTTAAGCTCTATATGTCAGTCATATGAACAAAATCAAGACTCTGTTACTAAGGTAGAAGGAGAGAATGCATTTGGAGTAAGCATCTAACTGCCTCTACCACATCTCCCTAACCTCTCTACTCCTCTACTTCTCATTTCAAGCAACTCTTTTACTGGAAAGAGACCATCAGGTGTCAAATCCCTTAATAGCTCTCCCCTCCACTTCTAACTGACCTGTTTACAGAAACCACTCTTACTTACTTTATTCCTTTCTGAGAAGAGAAGTGCCTTTACTCCTCCCCAAGGCTAAAACCTGTGCTTTTCATATGTGCTGTTATCATCTTTCTAGTGTGCATACATCAGTAAAGCTGTTAAAAGTTTTTAAATTTTAAATTCATTCACTTCTTAATCCCATACCATCTGTTTTCCACAGTCATTGTTCTGAAACTCTTCTAGCTAGGGTCAACAATTAATATCAAATTGCCAAATCAAAAGCAAGTTTTCAAAAAACAGTTTTATAGTTCCCCCCAAATTAACCCTAAGAATTATCATTTAACCCCACTCTTCTAAACCTCCATATATACTCCAAAAAGTTGAAAATAAATACTAAAAAAAGTGCATGTACAGGCAAGTTCACAGCAACACTATTCACAGTAGCCAATAGATAAAAGCAGCTCAAACATCCATTAATGGATGAATAGACTTAAAAAATTGTAGCACATTTATGCAATAGAATATGATTCAGCCATAAAAAGCAATGAAATACTGGTAAACAGTACAACGTCAATGAACGTTGAAATCATTATGCTAAGTGAAAGAAGCCAGACACGAAAGGTCACATGTGTTACAGGATCTCATTTATATGAAATACTCAGAATGAATAAATCCATGGAGATGTGACACAGATTGATGGTCACCAGAGGCTGGGAAGACGCCACCTGATACATAGAGGGTTTTACTTTGAAGTAATGGAAATGTTTTAGAACTAGACAGAGGGGCTGTTTGCACATGTTGTGAATGTCCTAAATACCACTGAATGGTTTGCTATGAAATAGTTGATTTTAAGTTATGTGAATTTCATCTCAATACATTAATTACTCTTTTATAACGTCAGTTTTCAGTTCTCATCTTACTCATACTTTCCACCACTGACCACCATCTACTTCCCAAATTCTTCCTTCCCTTGATTTTCGCGAGCATCAGTTTTTACTGGTTTTCTACATGCTTCTCTCACCATTCTTACTCTTTCTCTTTTGCTGGTTCAACTTTTTTTTTTTTTTTTTTTTTGTAATCATGTGATTTTGGAGAACTCTCCAGACTATTTTGGTTCTCTTCTGTTTTTGTTCCCCTAGGCATCTCCCCTCCATTATCTCAGTTCTATTAGAGAAAAGTTAATGCTCTTGTCCTCGTGTCTCTGGATAAAGAACTTCCATTCCCAGGAAGAAACTATTGGAAAAACCCACCTGAACTGACCCTTTTACCTCCCATGGAAGAAGGAGTGAGTGACTTATCTAATTGAAGAGTGACAAAAATCTGACACTCAATTTTACACTGAACTTTATAAGGAGAGGTTAAGATGTTGAAGTTCATGGTTCCCGTGTGGCTTATCCTCTCTCTTTTTATATCAGTCTAGGTAGAAACATAAATTCTGCTCTCCTCCACAAGCTAAGCTTAACTGTAGGCTTTTGGAAGGAAGTTAGTAATTTCAAATCAGAAGGGAGAGTTTTAGGAAACATAACTGTGGCAACAGATCCAAGCTACATTCTCCATGCCAGTCTTGTTAGTAATAAACAGAATATTGATCTCCATCTATTGAAATCTTTATTCCTCTATTTTTAATTCAGAAGGGTAAGGATATGGTCTAACAACCTTTTAAGCGTCAGTAGGTTCCAACCACAACTTCAGTGCCAGTTGCTACCAAATTTATCACTCTGGCCCTCTTTTGTGTTCTTCTTTTTTTTAAATTGAATTATAATTGATATATACCGTTGTATTAGTTTCAGGTGCACCAAGTACTGATTCAGTATTTCTATACCTTACAAAATGATCACCGTGATATGTCTAGTTACCATCTGTCAGCATTCAAAATTATTACAATATTATTGACTATATTCCCTATGCCGTACATTAAAGCCCCATGAATTACTGATAACTGGGGATTTGTACCTCTGAATCCCCTTTATTTTGTCTGTCCTCCCACCCTCTGGCAACTGCCAGGTATCTCTAAGTCTGTTTCTGTTTTGTTTATTCATTTGTTTTCTTTTTTTTTTTAGATTCTACATATAAATGAATTCATATGGTATTTGTCTTTCTTTCTCTGACTTATTTCACTTAGCATCATACCCTCCAGGTGCAACCATGTTGTAAATGGCAAGATTTCATTCTTTTTTTTATAGCTGACTCATATTCCACTGTATATATATATGCACCGCATCTTCTTTATCCATTCATCTGTTGATGAACATTTAGGTTGTTTCCATATCTTGGTTATTGTAACACTGCAATGAACATAGGGGTTCGTATATCTTTTTGAATTAGTATTTTTATTTTCAAATAAATACCTAGAAGCAGAATTGTTAGATCATATAGTATTTCTATTTTCAATATTTTAAGGAGCCTCCACACTGTTTTCCACAGTTGGTGCACCAGTTCCCATTCCCACAAACAGTGTATGATGACTCCCTTTCTCCACACCCTTACCTACACTTGAGTTTCTTGTCTTTTTGAGTCTAGCCATTCTGACAGGTATGAGCTGGTATCTCATTGTGGTTTTGATTTGCATTTCCCTGATAATTAGTGATGGTGAGCATCTTTTCATGCACGTATTGCTTGTCCTGATTCTTATTTTCAGCTGACCACCTATCTTCCTCACCCATCCCAAACATCTCCTATATCATTATTTGGTTGATTCTTAAAACTTTAACTTTACTTAACATGATATCTGTAGTTACGAAGTATACCTTCTCTGGAGGCTCAAAATCATTAGACATCAACACATTATATAGTTGATTAGGATGACAAAATTAAGGAATCTTGGGGATGGGAGGATCGAAGGAGTTATGTGATCCAACCCCACTCCTGTACGTTTCCTAAAACAGGAACTGGGAAGCCATCAAGAACGAAGGCAGCTGACCTTGTCCCTTTTTAAATCTTGTCATGATTCCAGGAGCTACTGTGGTGCCCTTCTCACAGGGGCTCCTTTGTCACTCCGTTGCTTTGGAAGGTTTCTCTTACCTATAGCCAGTATCTGACGCTTATTACATTCTTGATACTTTTCATTACTGCCCACATTTTCCTCCAGCTTGTAACAATTAAAACACAAGGTTTCAAGTATAGGGTAACATACCCACCCATCCTAGTGTGTTTGAGCTGCTGTAGTAAAATACCATAGAAGAGGTGGTGTACAAACAACAGAGATTTAATTTCTCACAGTTCTTTTTTAAAAAAACACTATTTATTTATTTATTTGACAGAGAGAGAGAGAGCAGCAGTGGGAAAGGGAGAAGCAGGCTCCCCACTGAGCAGGGAGTCTGATGCAGGGCTCGATCCCAGGACCCGGGATCATGACCTGAGCCGAAGGCAGACACTTAATGCCTGAGCCACCCAGGCGCCCCTATTTCTCATAGTTCTTAAAGCTGGAGAGCCAAGGTCAGAGTGCCAGCATGGTCAGGTCTGGGGAAGGTCTTCTTCCAGAGTGCATAATGCCATCTTATTGTATCTTCACACCAAGGAAAGCAGAGAGGAAGGAAGCTCTCTCACATATTCTTGCAGAAAGGCACTAAAGTCCCATTCCTGGGGGCTCCACCCTCATGGCCTAATCACCTCCCAAAGGCCCCACCTCCTAATATCCCCACTGGTTCCAGTTCCAACCTAAGAATTTTGAGAGGATGCACATTCAGTCTGTGACAAAACACTCCGCTTCATGTGCTCCTTGTGGAGATCTGATGGATGGGCCCCCTGGTCAGCACCCTGCTCCCCCTCCTCCCGATGTGCCTGTCCCTACTGCAGAAGCTGCATTTGCAGCTAGGGTGTGGATACAAATTACGTCCCACCAATTAGATGCACTCTGCAAGATACAGAAGGCAGAAATGGGGCAGAAGCCCTCTCCTTGCCCCTTTTGGTCTGTTTGTTGGTTTGTTTATCTTTTCTGGCAAACAATATCTTGGAGACAGGAAGTTTTTCTATAACAGGGTTCCAGTGTCTAAGGAGAGGCAGTTGTGACAGAGGCAGCAAAAGTAGTGGCCTCCTGATTTTGGCTTCCTGATCTTTGGAGATGCCATTCAGACCGTGCAATGCAGGGTCCTTGGCTACAGGGTAGAATTCTACTCAAAATTTCCAGGGGTAGCCTCAGAGGGGGTAAGTCCCCTGGGATCAATCCTTCTGTATTATTCTGGGAGCAAGGATTTTGCTCCTCCCAGGCTTCCAGTGATTTTTACTATCACTTAATTTCCTTTATTAAATCCTTCTTGCCTAAAATAGCTAAAATGACTTCTCTTTGCTGCACTGAACCCTAATGGATACATTACACTGCTTTTTATCCCCAGTACTAGAAAGGAGTTAGAGATATCAGTTATTTTATGGCCAGGAACCCAGGAATGCCCACATCCCGCTCTGCTTATATCCCTTTCTATTAGAGTTCCTGAGGGAGCCATCTGAAAAAGGAATAATAAATAAAAATCAAAGTAACACTTTATTACTAATTGTGCACAAGCTTAAAACCTGAACACAATGCCTTGATAAAGGCTGGGGCCTAGGGCTGCATGTCCCAAATTCCCATCTTGACATCACTTCGTCTGGACACAGGCAGGAAAGAAGTTGAAGAGCGAGTCAATGGAATCATCTAGAATCTATTTATTCATCCAGCTGTGAGAAGTAGGAGAGAAAGAGAAGAGCTCCGTGTGTTTTAAGGGACGGTAACCTTGCCCACTGGTCCCCAAGGACAGTCCATCTTTCTGGACCCTGAGCTCACAAACTAACAACTCTCCCCAGGGCAGGGGTGGGGTGGCTTTCGGCAAGAAACTGAGCCCAGAGGGTCAGTCATGGGAAACACAGTGGATATTGGCCAGGCGGGGGCGAGGCGGGGGAGGACTAGTGAGTATCTCTCAGTGAGAGTTAGGGTCTCCTCTTCTGCCTCATGTGAATGCTCCAAAGTATGTTCACATCCTGTCTGTACCTCTGAGGTCACTTGCAGAGCTAAATCCTGCCAGTTTTCATGAACTTTGTCAGGAATGGGAGTGTGTGAGTGAAGGAAAGAGAGGTAACAGTGATGAGGAAGCTAGCCTGTGGGTAGTGATATTAACAAAGCAGGAGGTGTTGATCGTAATCGACAGGGATGAATGAATTTAAGATTAACTGGCCCTAATGAAAATACTGGTGGAGACACTATTACAATATACTGATTTTTCTGGGAGGGAAAGATTGAAAGCAGAAATCCTAGATGAACCTCTAACAGGCTATTTGATTTAACCAATCCCGGAGGGAGTAGGTGATGTGAACTACTAAGTTCCTTCTAAACTTTTGTGGTTCTACTCTGTACTTCAAACTGGCAGCACTTTATAGAGATTTTGCAGTCTCTAAAAAGCCTCCTGATTCAAATAAATCAACAAGCACTACTCTCTATGCTGCTAATAACTACCTCTAAAGGTACCCCTGCCAGGTCCCCTTATTTCTGTGCAAAAGGAAAGAATACATCTTTCTGAAAGCAGAGAAGGTAGACTTTGGAATTTCTTTTTTAATTTAAATTGACCCTTTGCGAAAATAGAAGAAAGTCAGAAAAGTTAAAACTATCCAGAAAACAAAATTCTGTTTTGTTTATATTGCTGAAAGCATTGTTTACATTGTTGATCTGATTGTGGATAGCTCAGATTTGCAGCCAAGTCCTTAACTGGCACTCTGATAATATTTAGCCATTTACATTAATACTGTCTTTGAGACTATATCCTAAGAATTCTGTCATCTCCACCAGAGATGAAAATTCTTGGGGGCAAAAACTGTCTCATTAACACCTTCACAGCGTAGGTGTGACATAGACTCTAGGAATCATTGGATGAATGAAGAGATGGTAGGCTGGATGGTTAAACAGATGGTTGCACAGATGCCTGGGTGGATAAATACAGTGAGTTATTTTTGTTATCTTAATCAGTACACTCCTTTGGAAGGGCTTCCAGATGAATCTGTGTGGTACTAAACACTTGAAAGAGACACAGGAGGAGCCAGGGATGATAGTAAAACCCAGACAAAACACAACAGAACGTACTAGTATTGAAGGTTTTTTAAAAATGTTGACATTCTGAAGCCAATAACCCTGATTACATGTTTTTTCTTGTAACATTTTAAATTCTATTTTTCATTTTTAAGTTTCAGTATCCTTAAAATAATGCTGTGTTACTGTTAGCTCCAAGGAGGGTGTAGGAACACAGCTAATCTAGAACCTAGCCATTCAAAGTGTGGTCCGCCAAACAGCACCATCCCCACCACCTGGGACCACATTAGTAATGCAGAATCTCAGGCTTCTCTCTAGATGTACTAAACCAGAATCTGCATCTTTTTCTTAAAATCTAAATTCAATTAGCCAACATATAGTACATTGTTAGTTTTTGATGTTTGTTCGATGATTCATTCTGCATCTTAACAGCCTCCCCAATTGGCTCCTATGCATATTGAAGTCTTAGAAACACTGGAAGTAGGAGAAGCCCAGAAGCCATGGCCTCTCCCATCAGAGACTTAGTCAAAGCAAAGTGTGATAAATCCCAAGTCCCGTCCTGATGGTGAAGAAGTCTCAGGTGCTGACAAAGAGTTTGAGATGTTGGAACTTAAAAGGGGAGCTGTGGAGAATGGAGGCTGTGGGGAGAGGGGACAGTGTGTTTGTGTATGGGCTGGAGGGAATACCAGCAAAATTCATCTTCTGAACAACAGGAACCAGAGGAAATGCAGGAGGCTACTGTCAGCTGATTGAAATAGGATGCAGGGCCTCCCCCTAGGTTCCACTGCACTGACAGAGGATGGGAAATCCTTGGGTTCTCAAGCTGCCCCAAAGCTCTCTAACCTCTGGACAGCACTGCTGAGCCCTATAGCCTCAGGGAGGGGCAGCCAGGTCCATGTCTTGCTTGGGAAGGGGGACAATTGAGCGTGAACAGCTCAGCCACATCAGATTTTCTAACTTTGGCTAGAGGCCAAGTATCCTGCCGTGTGCTGGGTGTTTATTCCAAAGAACTAAGTCAGATCGCGGATGGGAGGTCAGACCCTAACAGGGAGAAGGTATGGCTGGTATCAAAGGCCCAAACTGACATATGGGGACAGACAGCTGAAGTGTCTCCTCACTCCCACTGGCTGGCTGGGTGACACTGTGCATATCGGTTCACTTCTTCAGCATACTTCTTGTTATTTTCTTAACAGTTGCTCAAGGGATTACAATACCCATCTTATTATAATTTACTTCAGGTTAATAGGGACAATTCTGGTAAAAATATAGCAACTGTGCTCCAATATAGCTCCATTTCCTTCTTCCTTCTTTGCGCTATTATTGCTGTTTTATATATAAATTATATATATAATAGTATAATATATATCATATATAATAAATAACACAAATTATATATAATATATAATATATAAATTATATATAATATATAATTATATATAATATATAAGTTATATATATTATATAATATAAATAATTATATGTATATATTATATATAATAAATTATATATATAATTTATACATAAATTATATATAATAATATATTATATATAATACATAAAATATATATAATATACATTTATATATTATATGTAAGTTATGTTATATAATTTATACAATTATACATTTATATAATATAGATTATATATTATGATATATATGTCAAGCAATACGGTATCATAACCATTGCTTTGTGTAATCTTACATCTTTTAAACAAATTAAGATACAGATATATGTATGTCTAAAATCCACAGGAAGAAATAAGAATATCAGAGATGGTAAATCTTTAATTTTTTTAAGATCTTTTTTTAAGATTTTATTTATTTATTTGACAGAGAGAGACACAGCCAGAGAAGGAACACAAGCAGGGGCAGTGGGAGAGGGAGAAGCAGTCCTCCTGCGGAGCAGGGAGCCCGATGCAGGGCTCCATCCCAGGACCCTGGGATCATGACCTGAGCCGAAGGCAGACGCTTAACAGCTGAGCCACTCAGGCGCCCCAGAGATGGTAAATCTAAAAATCTCTATGACTATATATGCCTTACGTATTGATACCTAGATGTGCACATTTCAAGTCTGCCCAGCTGTTCCTTTCCCTTCAGCTCCACCAGGACTTGTGTGCATGCACATCCTCCCAGCCAGTGAGACGTGGAGGGCTCGTCTCATTTTCAAGATCTTCCTGTTAAATTTCTGGCCACAAGCTCAGGCTGGAAAGGCTGCAGGCTTTTGCTATTTGTTTGCTAATGAGTTTTCGAATATTACTGCCACTGCCCTCCTCTACAAATCAAGCGGGTCCCCTCGGGCAGCCAAGCTGGTTTTCCCAGGCAGCCCCACCCAGTCGCGCTGTGGTGCTAGTAGGTCAGATTGGGGGTCAGAGGACAGAGCAGCCCAGGGCAAGAATGCCACAGAGTCCCGTTGTTCTTCCCCAGAGCTCAGCAGGGTTTCCCGAATAAATGTTTCTCAATTTATTGTTTGCTTTTGTCAGTTTCCAGAGCCCTGAAATGGTTGTTTGGGAGAATTTTCTCTAGTTGTTTTTGTGGGAGAGAATTTGTCATCTTGTCCACTCTGCATTCCTAGAAGCCCAGCCTCCTATTCCCTCCAGTGGGCTCTGGGCTTTTCATCAGGACAATTAGGTCTCTTCCCCCCAAGTCCTATGCTCTTTTCACTGGACCAGGAAACCAAGTTTTGAGGAGCTAGAAGACCATTAAAGAGGACGCAGGATGCATCACCTCAGCTTCGGGCACCTTGTCTGACTCTGACTGGCTAAAGCAGTTTAGAAGGCTAGGGGGCACCTCGGAGACAAGGCTGCCACTGGTACAAATTTAAAAGGATTCTCCTTCTTCAAATAAACAAAATTTTCATTCGTTTATTATTGCACAACTAAACACTGTACTCAGGCCATCCCAGAAAAGTAGAAACCAGGCAGGGGGCTCCCTCACCTGGAAAGGAAAGAGAAGGGGAAGGGAAAGGAGTAAGTGGGTAAAAGGAGGGGTAAGATAGTGAAGGCTTTGGTGCCATAAATTGGCCCCAGTGTATGCATACCACTCAGAAGAAAAGTAAAACCAAAGCCTCTTGCTTGGGCATTGCTATGGTCTGAATGCTTCTGTTTCTCTCCCCTCCCCCACCCCACAACATTCACACATCGAAATCCTAATGCCCAATCTGATGGTGTTAGGAGGTGAGCCCCAGCCCCTTGGAAGGTGATTAGATCATGTGGGTGGAGCCCTCATGAATGGGATTAGTGTTCTTATAAAAGAAACCCCACAGAGCTCCTTTGATCCCTTCACCATGTGAGGACATAGTGAGAAGTCAGCAGTCTCCAACTCTAACAAGGGCTTGCACCAGAACTCAACTGTCCTGGCACCCTGATCTTGGACTTCCAGCCTCCAGAACTGAGAGAACAAAGTTTGTGTTGTTTATAAGATACCTGGTCTCTGGTATTTTATTATAGCAGCTCGAACAGACTAATACAGAAAAACACCCTTGGTTTTACAGGCTCTTCTAAAGGAGGTATGCGAGGGCCTGGCAAGCAGATGTGACGGCTGTGACGGCGTGCACACGTGTGCTCACATTCCTGGCCGCTCAGCCACATCCTCATCTGGAGCACACACACCATTGGCAGGAGGCGCACGCCACACTCCCAGCCCTGCTCCCCAGCCGTGGGACTGTGTCTAGATAGGTTTGCTCTCCGATGCTGTCAGAGCATCTGAAAGCAGTAGAAAGATGAGAGAAGCAAGCCCAGAGAATACCTGGAGTTGCACAGGGACAGGACCAGCTTGTGTATGTGCATGCATCAACAAGTGGGCATGCAGGTGAATGTATATTGCTAGGTGCTAGTGCAAGTTTATGTCAACCAAGAGCTCTCCCCTGCTGCTTTGAGAGTACTACCCCCATTCTCATAGAAGGTAAAATGAGTCCACAACATGAATGCTTTCCTTCCCTCACACCAGCCCTTCTATAGTGCACACTGTGAATGACTGTACAAAGGAAAGTTGGATAACCAAAATTTGAAAAGCACAGGAAAAGAGCAGTTTGAAAGATCAGGAAGCAGGGCACCACTCCTGTGATTAATGAACTTCAACCATATTTAATCATAGCATCACTCTACTTAAGATACAGATTCCTGGGAGAAAGCATCTCATTGGCCTGTCTTAGGCCATGTGTCCGTACTTTGGCCAGGGCCTGACAAGTGATCTTGAATAACAGCCCTTTAGCACTGTATCCTATCACAAAGAATAGTTCCCCAGAACAGAATCAGGGTTCTGTTCCTGAAGGGGAAAACACACTGAGCAGGCAAAAACAACAGATGGCTAACACAGAAAAATTAATTAGGGATCAGATTTCATTACTATAGGACTTCTCAGAACCTTTAATTAGCAAATTTTGTTTTATAAATCTTTAATAGGAGGTAAAATATGTAGCATTTCTCAATTTACCAAGGAACACTTTTTTGGCAGGTTATTTCAAGAGACAAATAAGTGCCCCCCCCAAAGAAAAAAACACCTTTGGAGAAATTAAACCATATTGCCTCTGTGCCCACATGTAGTGTAGACCAGGAGGGCAAGAAATTGCAGTTTGCCATGGACTCTCCAATGCCTAGAACAGACCTGGCACAGAGAAGGAACTGGGTAAATGGAGACACTGAATGAATCTGTTTATATTATCTATACATTTTATCTCTGAAAGTCTAGATTGCATGAGGCCTTACAAGAGCCATGCTCATCAAAGGAAAATTCAGTTAGGTTCATTATATTGCGCTCACTAGTTCTGAGCAAACTGTCCATCTTCCACAGAGCCCCAGAGTCTATCGCTGAAGGGAAAATCCGGCATGTTGCCTGCACTCCTGAACCCCTTTGAGGCCTACCTCAGGCTTACACTGTACAAACTCCTGGGCAGGATGTACAGTGGCTTTGAAATTCTGGCCCCTGCACCTCTCCTGCCCCTCTCCAGCCTCCACTTCGTGCTTTTGCAAAATGACTTAAACGTCTCTAAGTAGGAAAGGTTGTTTAACTCTGTAACTTTGCAAATGCTGTTCCTCTGTCCAGAACGCCCTTTCCTGCCCGCTCCCGCTTTTGGCCACTTAGGAAACCCATCTTTCAAAATCCAGGTTCACTGTTAACCCTACTGTGAAGTTTCCCTGATCTCACCCAGCTTCTAGCCCAGTCCGTCAAATACTCTCTCTCTCCTCTGAGCGGTGCACGTTCTTGAATTGCTGCATTCATCGCATACTGTTGCTCTAGATGCTTGTTTGTCTTCCCTGTTAGCTTACGAGCCCCGTGGGAATCGGGATCATGGGTGTTTACCTGAGTAGCTGTAGTACCTTGCACCTAGTACCCAGCTTCATCTAACCTGGATGAGAAAAAGCCCTGCAAGAGTTTTAGATACAGGGACCATCATTCCAGGAATTCGATTTATGGGCGATAGAAGAGGCTGAGAAGCCAACCAGGGGCAGTGAGTGTCTTCATTTGGGTTTCCAAGAAGCAGGCTCTGAGACCAGTATTCCGATGGAACATGGGTAGATGAGGCGGAAGTCCTATGGGAAGGGAAGGCAACCACTGTAGGGCATTCTTAGTAAGCCACACACCAAAGTGGGCAGCTGGAGCTTAATCTCACATGGACACTCTGGAAAACAGTCCAAAATACACACCTTAGAATTATCCTGGCCAAGGGGCTTGGGAGCTGGGGTATTTATATTAGTTATTGATTAGGATTATCCCCCCCAGGGAATGTTAATTCTTAGGCACTGACGGCCTGCTATACACAAAAAGTGGGTTCCAGCAACTTGAGTATAACCCTCCAACAAAGACACTGGCAGGAGCTGACCTTTGGAAGTCAGGCTGGCTTGGAAAGACATGGTACAAGCATTCTGAGATGTGGGCAGAGCATTGACAGCATTGGCTAGAGGGACAGAACTCCGAAGTTAACAGTAATAGCTACTACCCCTGGCCTTGATGGGCAGGGGGGTGGGGCTGGGGTTCCTGGGTCCCAGAAGCCCGGAACATGGCAGAAGCTGGAACCCTCACTGTGGGCTTGTTCAGCAGACTCTAAGAGTCACAGAGGGCATTTATCCACTTCCAAAGACTCCACATGAGGCAGAGAAAGAGGCTTCTTCCTTCCTCCTGCCCCCTAGTCTCCCATCAGGGCCTCCCATTGGCCAAAACCAGCTGGGAGCCCCTTGACAAGAGTCCGGGAAACCAGCTCGCCCGCCAGAGATGCAGAGAAGAATAGATCAGAGGAACAACAAACCTGCCCCCAGCTGGCAGACTACAGTGACAAGGAGGGACTCTGTTCTCCCCAAAACCAGTAGCATCAGAATTACCTGGGCAGTTTGTCTAAAAGGCAGATCCCTGGGCCCTGTGCTTGGCCTAATGAATCTCAACTTTACAGATAAGGTTAGGGTCCCAGGAATCTGTGTGTTAACAAGTTCCCAAGGAGATCCTTACACGTAATAAAATTTGGGAACTATTGTAGAAGTGACTCAACATAAAAGTTTTAGAGATTAGGGGCACCTGGGTGGCTCAGTCAGTTAAATGTCTGACTTTTGATTTAGGCTCAGGTTGTGATCTCAGGGTTGTGAGATCAAGTCCTGTGTGGAGCCCCACCTGGAGCCCTGCCTCAGGCTCGGCGCTCAATGTAGAGTCTGCTTGTCCCTCCTCTCCCTCCCCCTCTGCTCCTCCTCCTCCCCTCTCCTCCCCTCTCTGTCTCTCTCTCAAATAAATAAATTAATTAAATCTTTAAAAAAGAAAAAAAAAGTTTTGGAACTTAAAAAATATTAAATCAAATGAAATATGTAACAAGATGAAAATTGGGTTTCTTGCTAATCCAAAAAATCAATTAGTACAAGTAAGTCGTCTTTCCAGTTGATTTAAGTTTAACTGCTTAACAATTTTACAGAAAAAGCAAATCAAAATCAAAAGATACTGGAAAATATAATAGCCTGAGGTAGCACCAGGGAGCAAGGTAGGAATTAGTGAGGCTTTTGTTGGTACACTTGTCATACTATATTGCTATTATTGTTTTGTTATTTATTATGATTATTATTGGTCATGGCTGTCTACCCACCCACACCCTCAGATTGAGTTTCTTGAAGACAAGAATTGTATCTTACTACATTCTGCATGCCTAGCACAAAACATAGCCAGTTACATAGCAGGAGGTAGGATTAAGTTCAGAATCTAAAGTTGCCCCTTAGCCAGTATGTCTCTAAAGATGGCTCTTTGAGGCACAGGCCAACTCAGAATGTGGCCCCCCAAAATTTTTTTTAATTTCTAAAACCTTTTTGGGTTTTCTATAAAATTGGCCTTTATAATTGTTTTCTCTAGTTTTGAGCATTCGTGAAGTAGAATTGTTCAATGATGCATTATACATGATATATTGTGTTTATTTCAGAATAATTAAGCAGTTGTTGTCATAGAAATTGCATTGCTCAGTTTTATTAAGAAAAGCCCTCTTTTCCTAAGACAGTAATATATTCAGATTAAAAAATATTCTAAGGCAAGAATCAGACAAAACAAGCTTTCAAAAGTGCAAATCCAAAACAAAAAGATTAACAGTGTTCTAAAATGAGATGAACAAAAACAATTCATCAATTTTACTGTTTCAAGGGGGTGGACAAGAGGATGAAAACTATATTAAAAAAATTTCCATTACCATAAAAACTCATATAAGGACATAATTATTTACAGGGAAATAAAATAGAAGCATAATGCTACATGTAGAGTAGGAAGCCTGTTTGCTCCAAAGCTAGAGCCACTGGGGAGACAGGTTCCCAGAAATTAATTAAGAGGACACACTGAAATCAGTCAAACATGGGTTGAAATCAGGACCCAGCATAAGGTATCTGCACGATCTTGAGCAAATTGCAATCTCTGTACCTTTATCTTATCATTTTGAACATAGGAACAATGACACATACTTTATAGGGTTGGTTAACCAGTGTACTCTTTAATTATTAACTACTGTCTCACTATTTATTAAGTCTGGAGCTGAATGAAAATACCTGTTGCCCCCGTAGAACAGGCTTCTGGCAATCTAGCATACGTCATGGAGCGATATGGAATGGAAAGGGGGACTGCAGGGACCTGGGACAGTGAAGGAGCCCGGACCTGCGGTCCGCCACAGAGGAACAGCAAATAGGGGGCAGAGGGGACATAGGAAAGAAAATGATTCCTAGATCAAGTAAGCCAAGGGACTCAAGTTTATGTATCAGTAATAGAGTAGGCATTTATAGGATAATGATAAAGAACAGGGACTTTTCAGACACCCTGGGTTCTACACCTCACTTTATCACCCAATAACTAGCTGTGTGACCTAGGGAAGATTAACTATTCTCTCTGTGCTTCAGTTTCATCATAAAAAAATAAATAGCATTACTAGGGGCACCTGGGTGGCTCAGTCATTTAAGTGTCTGCCTTCAGCTCAGGTCATGATCCCAGGGTCCTAGGATGGAGGCCCACCTGGGGCTCCCTGCTCAGCAGGGAGTCTGCTTCTCCTTCTGCCTCTCTTCCCTGCTCATATTCTTTCTCTCTCTCTCTCTCTCTCCCTCCCCCCTCGCTTTCTCTCTCTCTCATAAATAAAATTTTAAAATCTTTGAAAAAACAGCATAATAATGCCCACCTCACAGGATAGCTGGAAGAATTAAGCATGATTATGTGTGTAGTATGTTTATCACAGTGTTTGGCATGTAATAAATGCTCAGAAAATGCTAGCTAGTATAATATTGGTAGCAGAGTCTCTGTTTTCAGGCTTTGGTTCAGAAATAGAATGCCTGTTCCAACAGGAGTGAGGACTGAAAAAGAAAAGCTTGTAGTCACAGTTCTATATAGTGCAAAGCATGCACTCAGCGAAACAAGGTAAAGGTACACATGTAGAAATTAGATACTGTGGGAGACCAGGTCATAACAACAGGGTAGAAATGCAGTAACTAAAACTGGGACAAAACAGATTTTAACTAGCAGCAAGTATGACATGATGGATGGGGCCAAACCTTCTGATAGAGATCAAGCTGGCTCAGTTATTGATAGAGAAGGGCTCTGGGAAAGGCAGACAGGCAACTCCTAAAAATATCAAAAGTGAAGTACAGTAACTCCTTATCTATCCAGAGATCATTTATTCAGCAGTGTTTTTACTCAATAAGTAAGCAGAAAAGCCTTCTGAGCAATCTACTTATTGTCCTCAAACTCATGAAACTCTTGGGGAACTTTTCATTCCCTCACTCAGATGCCATTTACTCTTACTTTACAAACAATGTAATGAATATTTGTATTTGGTTACCTAGCCCATAACAGATTTTGGGAGAAGGGAGCAACTTCCAGTGGTGGGAATTCAGTCAAAAAGAGAGGCACTATAGAATTATACAAAACAGAAGCAAGTCTTATAAAGCATAGTGGTCTTGCCTCATTTCGTACAAGGGCAAATTGCCCCAGATGCCTCATAAACCAAGAAAGCACAGTATAGTACTGGATGCGTATAATGATAGATTTTGAGTCCCCCTCATCATAATAAATAGTATCACCAACCACCCAGTGGATTGAGCCAAAAAAAAAAAAAAAAAAAAAAAACCACAAGTCACTTTCTTTGCCTCATCCTATATATCCAGTCCAACAGCAAGTCTTCTCTAAGTCATCCAAAATATGTTCGGGATTTGTTCACCCACCTCTCTACTTCCATTTATATCACCCTTGCCCAGGGCACACCAGTCTCTCGCCTGGACCATAGTAATGGCTCCTAACTGGACTCCACAATAACCTGTTCACCCAAGTGGGCTTTTTTAAAAACAAATATTAGCTTTCTCTTTCTTCTGCCTCATTGTTAGTGGTAGAAATGCAACTGACTTCTGTGCGTTGATTTTTTAAAATGAGTATCATCATTTTTTTTGTTCAGATTTTATATATTTATTTGACAGAGAGAGAGAGCACAAGCAGGGGGGAGCGGCAGCAGAGGGAGAGGGAGAAGCAGGTTCCCCGCCGAGCAGAGAGCCTGATGTGGGGCTCGATCCTAGGACCCTGGGATCATGACCTGAGCCAAAGGCAGACGTTTAACCAACTGAACCACCCAGGCGCCCCTGTGCATTGACTTTTGTATCCTGCGACTTTGCTGAATTCCTGTATGAGTTCTAGCAATTTTTTGGTGGAGTCCTTTGGGTTTTCTATATAGAGTATCATGTCATCTGTGAAGAGTGAGAGTTTGACCTCTTCTTTGCCAATTCGGATGTCTTTTATTACTTTTTGTTGTCTGATTGCTGTGGCTAGGACTTCTCATACTATGTTGAATAGCAGTGGTGATAGTGGACATCCCTGCGTGTTCCTGACCTTAGGGGGAAAGCGCTCAGTTTTTCCCCATTGAGGATGATATTCATTGTGGGGTTTTTGTACATGGCTTTTATTATATTGAGGCATGTTCCTTCGATCCCTACACTGCAGAGAGTTTTTATCCAAGAAAGGATACTGTATTTTATCAAATGCTTTTTCTGCATCTATTGGGAGAATTATATGGTTCTTGTCCTTTCTTTTATTAATGTGGTGTATCACGTTGATTCTGTAGTTCTCCTTTTTGGTGGGGTCTTTGTTTGGTTTTGGGATCAAGGTAATACAAAACAGGTGAATATAGGGAAAGGGGAAGGAAAAATAAAATAAAATGAAAATTGAGAGGGAGGCAAACCCTAAGAGACGCTGAACTCTAGGAAACAAACTGAGGGTTGCTGGAGGGGAGGTGGGTGGGGGGCGGGGTAACTGGGTGATGGGCATTAAGGAGGGCATTTGATGGAATGAGCACTGGGTGTTATATGGAACTAATGAATCACTAAATTCTACCTCCGAAACTAATTAAAAAAAAAAAAAACCCAGCAAATATCAGCATATGCCACTTCCCTGATTTAAACCCTTGGTGGCTTTTTACCACCTTAACAGGAAAGTCGAAACCCAGGATTCTGTTCCTGAGACATAAGGTCTAAATACTGCTCTCCTCACCATCTCAACTCACCACTCTGGCCACGCTCTCCTTCTCTTCTCTGTTCTTTTTTTTTTTTTTAAGCATTTTTTAAAAAGATTTTATTTATTCATTTGAGACACAGAGATACAGACAGAGAGAGAGCATGAGCCGGGGGGGGGGGGTGAGGTGCCGAGAGGCAGAGGGAGTGGGAGAAGCAGACTCCCCGCTGAGCCAGGAGCCTGATGTGGGGCTCCATCCCAGGAAGCTGGGATCACGACCTGAGCTGAAGGCAGACGCTTAACCATTTGAGCCGCTCAGGCGCCCCTCTCTTCTCTGTTCTTTGAATACTCCACACCCCGCAGAGATGCTTTGGACTTGCTCTTCTCTCTTCCTGGAATGCTCACCTGCCAGATGTTTGCAGCCACCAGCTCAAATGTCACCTCCCTCCCACCCACAAGTCTAGTCCAGTCACTCAATCTAAAGTAGCCACCCTGTTATTAGATTACTTCCCACTGTCTGAATATTTTGCATAGCATTTAACCCCACTGGACATTTCCTGTTTTGTTACAGAGCATCATCTATCTCCCCATACAGGAAGGTGGTCTTTTTTCTCTCATTCATCCTTGTGTCCTCAGTATATAGAGCAGTGCCAGGTATCTAATAAATGCATTATAAATATTTGTGAGATGGACATAAATGAATAAATTTGGAAATCATCTACAAATCATAGAACATCAGTCCTGGATACATATGAGTCACTTGCAACCCCATCCCATTAATCAGGTCTTGCTAATGGCCGAGAACCTCCACCATGCCCAATGATAAGAAGTCTGAGTGTGTTCTCACAGGAGGGCAGCACACTGGAGAAGGTCTTTTAGAGACATGAATCTAGACAGCATGTGCAGGACAGATCAGAGGGAAAAGGCAAGAGCCAAAGCCACCAGCCAGACGTCTATTTTATCTCTCCAGGTGTGGAATGCTGCGGCCTGAAAGAGTGGCTGTAAAGGGAACAGATGCAAAGACCATGATGGTAGAAGAAATAACAGGGTTGGAGGCAGATTAGATTTGTGGCGGGAGCCACAAGAGGGACCACTGGGAGCTCAAAATCTTGGCAATGATGTTGTCCCACTTGTATAGTCTGCGCTCTATAAGACTAACGACAGTGACAAGCTGCTGGATTTAATAAAGAACTATAGATTCATAAATTCGTATAGCAGGATGTTCCTTTGTAATTTCATTCTCCATACATGATAATCATGAAAGTCATGCATTCTTTTAAAAGACCAGAAAGACTTACTTGATGTCAGTAACACATCAATCAAAAATGTTCAAGTAATTATAGCTATGTGCCATATGAATACAATTATTTTGAATAAATTCAACAAAAATCAACAGTTGGGTCTTTTCCATCTTTTTAACACTTTGAGGACTTGTCTTTTTCACTTTACCTATACTTGGTGTGGTCCATTCGTTTTCTATGGCTGCTATACCAAATTACCACAAACCTGGTAG
The DNA here is from genome assembly GCF_037043125.1 of Eumetopias jubatus. Taxonomy (NCBI): domain Eukaryota; kingdom Metazoa; phylum Chordata; class Mammalia; order Carnivora; family Otariidae; genus Eumetopias; species Eumetopias jubatus. Next base: position 51,508,870 of record NW_028274810.1, read on the forward strand.
CTTAAACACAGTTCTGGAAGTCAGAAGTGTGGCACCGGTCTCACTGGGCTACACCGAAGGGGCAGGTAGGGCTGCTTTTCTTTCTGGAGGCTCTAAGGGGAGAATTCATTTCTTTGCCCTTTCCAGCTCCGAGAAGTGCTGTGGCTGGTGGCCCCTTCCTCCACCTTTGAAGCCAGTGACGCTGCCTCTTTCTAACCCTTCCTCCATCACTGAATGTTTCTCTCTGACCACAGCTGGAAGAGGTTCTCCACGTCTCAGGACCCCTGCCATTGGACTGGGTCCACCCAGAGCAGCCAGGACAATCTCACCATCTCAAGGTCTGTAAGCACATGGCAAAGTGTCCCTTTTGCCATGAAAAGAAGCATATTCACAGGTTCTGGTGGTTAGGGTACAGACGTCTCTGTAGGAGCATTATTCTGTTAGCCACATGTGGTATCCTGTAGTTACTGCTTGTATCTATTAGATGGAATTTTTTTAATGTTGCCAGTTTCCTCTTTGTGGCTAGATTCTCCAGTGGCTACTCACTGTCGTGGGAGGAAGAGGCAAATCAGAAACTTGACTTGATCAATTTTATTGCCAGAGTTTTAGAAAGGTATTTTATTTCACTTATGTATACCCCCACCTTGTCCTAGGAAGACTTTAAGGACCATTATGGGTCCTTAAGACATGACATGGATGATGTGTCAGATGCAGAAACACGGCCTCCTCTCTTTCCCTCTTCACATGGACCCTGTTGCAACAGTAGAGCACAAATGAGCCTGAAGTTGAGGGAGATGATAAAACATAATACTAGGGTTTGCCTTATAGGATAGTGGTGAGTATTAAATGAATCATATTTAATTAATTTATTCATGGAAGGATCCTAACCCTCAAAGCAAGTTCTGGTATATGATAAGTTTTAAATTATATATATATATATATATGTATATATATATATATATATACATATATATACACACACACACACATATACACATATATATATGATTTTATTTATTTTTTTAAAGATTTTATTTATTTATTTGACAGAGAGAGACAGCGAGAGAGGGAACACAAGCAGGGGGAGTGGCAGAGGGAGAAGCAGGCTTCCCGCAGAGCAGGGAGCCCGATGCGGACCTCCATCCCAGGACCCTGGGATCGTGACCTGAGCCGAAGGCAGAGGCTTAACGACTGAACGACCAAGGCGCCCCTAAAAATATATATATATATTTTAAAAAAACATATTATTGTGATGATTTCAGAAGTATGCCTCAATGAACAAAGGTCAAATGTTTTCCTCCTAGGGGTATAATCTGACTCCTCAGAGTACCCTCTTGGGCTGTTCTAGTAGCTCATGGGTTTCATTGTGACCTGCATGTTCTCATTCCTACATGAGTCAACAAGTTAGCCCATGTCTCTCAAGCTGTCCAAACTTGGGGTGACAGGGGACCTTTCATGCCCCAGAACTCTGCAACATCAGATCTGGCCTGCTCTTCTTCCAAGGAGAGATTCCACGATATTTAGAAATTTAGTTTGAGTGGGAATCCTGATTAATCACTGTCCACATATAGCCTTGGAGATTCAAGGTAAAGTTAACATCTTCTACCACTCAAATAGGGCTCCTCTTGTCTTCTCTTTTTCCCTCTGTATTTCCCAGGGGTTTTAAAGCTGTACTCAGCATAGCTCCCTGGTAACCTCCCATTTAGCAGTGACTTTTCCATGAGAAGGATAGTGGCCCTTATCTCAATCCCATTTAAATTCTCCTGGACTCTGAGGTTATAAGTCTTTCAGATGACACACTCGTTCTCAGGGATGCTCTCCTTCTCAGGCTTTTCACTGCCGATGGTCCAGAAGAGCTACTAGGATGAACAACGCACTGTGTAGAAACTAGTTCTATGTCACACAAGTTAAGGTCTTGGTTCCAGGTCACCAGCCTAGATGTCTTCTATCCATAAGGTTGATTTTATTTTAGGAACCTCATAGCCCTTCCCTACCCTGGGTTTTAGGGGACCCTTCCACCCACCCTTCCTCAGCAGCTCTACCTAACCAGGCCTCATGGCACACTTGGAACCTTGGCCTCTTGTCTTCCAGAATGCCTTTGGCTCTTAGGCAAATCAATTGTAATCTTCTTCCAAAATCAGTTTCCCCAAGTAGCAGCCTTGCTGTGTTGACAAAATTCCGGGATGCCCCAAACCCAGCACACCGAGTGCCTGTTAGCCCGACACTAAACTACTGGTAGGGCCACTTAAAGGCAGAGGGGAGAGCCGAGCCTCTCTTGATAATACATATACCCACACATTTCAGATGAAAAAGCAAAGTCTGAGGACAAAATCAGATAATGGAGCGTGAGCTATTTGTATAGAACACATTTTTATTTGATCTAAATATTAAAATACATTTCATTAATTTCCTCTTTTGTCTGATTTGGGTGAGTTCTGGAAGATTTGAATAATTGAGGTGTGCACACAGAGGTTTAGATAGTATAACTTTTCTTTAAATATGTTGGTTATTGACAGGGCTTTCAAAAAGATATTTTGATATCTTTCTCCTCAGATAGAAATATTTGTTAAAAGCAAATTGCTAGGAGATGGAGGCCCTTAAGACCTTCCACGGCAAGAGCAAAGTGTTGCTTTTGTGGATCAGCGATGCTCAGGGTCCAAAGACATCAACCTGTTTCCTCCCTTGTGCTGAAAGGAAGTGATAGCAGGGTGCATCATCTACTCTTACTTGTGTATTATAGCATAAAGACATAACGCTTTATGACACAGGATTTGAAGAAGCTGGGAGAAACATATTCCACTCACCAGAATTGTTAAACAGTTTATGAAACACTTTGGGAGAGGCTGATCCCTGGCCAACAATATCAGTGGCCATCTTAATCTCCAGACTGGTCTCCACTGGTCTTTTAGCCTGGAGCTTATTGAAAAACCTCAATTTCCTCTCAGAGGGAGAATTGATTAGGAGTCGTCTCTCTCGGACTCTGAATCCTGTATGCCTAAGCCAGGGAGAGCAGACTTTCATCTGAAGGGATAACTCTGATCAATAACGGATTGAGCATCCGCATCTGCATCCACATTGACAGCCAAGAGTAAGGTCTGCTTAGGCCTAGGGGGGCATGCACAGGGTGTAGAGCTCACTCACCTGGGTGTCCCCAGGGCCTCCCTCCAACAGTGCTTAGCTGACAGAAGGCATTCAATCAGAATCTGGTGAGTAAATGAGGGGATGGACTAATTAATCTATCACCTCTGGCTCATATCTTTGAAAAAGGGCAGGGTTGTAGAAATCACACTAGACTAGAAGATGTTAGTTCCAGGACCATCAACTCCCTGGTTAAGTCTTTTTCCCACAGAGTCTCAATTTCCCTCTCTATCAAATGAATATAGCTAGACCCACCCTGATTGATCAGCGGGTGAGATAATGCGCTATGCTGAAAACAACCAGCGCCATATGTTTCAGAGTGGTGCGTCCATCAGCTTGCCCCTTTCTCGTTAGCTCTTCAGAATGAATCGCTTTGGGCAGCCCCCTCCTGGAAACCATCCTGGGAAAGAGGGAGAAAGACTAATGAGCAGAATCTCAGAAAAGGTAGCTTGCAGGAAATAGAGTCAGGGGTGATGAAATTGTTAACTCCTGAGTAAAATTACACAGTGAACTTTACAATAACATAATAAAAGGAGAACATGAAAAATCTAAGTGCTACATGGTGACATTTAGATATAAGAGGTTTCCAGAGCTATCTCCTTGACAACCAAAGACACTGTGGAGGGAGCATAACCTTCTGTAGCCTGTTTCTGTCAAAACAAACTATCACTTCATTACAGCTGTTCTAGGTGGGGGGCCTCTCTGTGTTCCACAGAACATCATATTTATTCATTAGAACCGATTTCCTACTCTGTTTAAAATGATTCCGAAATGAAAATCCTAGGACATTAGAAAATCACATTCAAACTTTTTCGGGCAGAGCTCCAGCTCCTCAACGATAGGCCCCATCTATCTCTCATTCTCTCTCCTCTGCTCAAACCTCTCCAAAAGTTTTCCAAGCACTTGGAATAAAATCCCAAACTCTTGTAACGCTGACAAGGCCTTGAATGATCTAGCTGAGCCTTACTTCCCCACAAGCCTCTGCTATTGCTCTGCCCCTCACCCACACTGCTGTGGGCACGCTGTTCCTTCAACAGCGATCCCCCCCCCCCAGACTTTTGCATGTGCTCTGTCCTCCCCCAGGAATACTTTTCACCTAGAGATTCACAAGACTCTCCCCCTCCTCTTTCTGGTCCCTTGATGACATGTGCTGGAATTAAAGAGGACTTCCCTGCCCTCCTGTTTGAATTAGCAGCTCCTAGCCCATCATTATCAGTTCTGTATCTTTTTCAACACTTTTCTGCATTGCTCTTACACTATCTGACATCATTTTTCATATATGTGTGTGTATGTACATACATACATAGAAACAAATATATATATTGTTTATTTGCTTTTGGCTTCTCTTCCTTCCCTTATGAGAATGTAAGCTCCGAGGGCCGGCACTCGGCTTTGATTTCACGGCCACATCCCCGCTGCCTAGAGAGGTACCTGGTGTGCGCTGGAGAAAATGTGCCAAATGAACCGGTCTACACAGCCCGCTCTGCCATCGCGTTCACCCCCGCTCCCCTCCCCGCCACGCTCCTGTCCCAGCTCCTTCCCTCACACACCGCGGGCCCTCTGCCTGGAATGCCTTTTCCCTTGTTCCTGGTTCCAGAAGGGACTCTACCCACTACACAGAGGGGAGCTGACTGGGGGAGCTTCCTAGAAAAAGGTTGCCACAGGAGAGAACTGTGACAGGAAACACAGGGAGAACTGGAGGAAAAATTTGCCCTAGAGAAGGAGGAGAGGAGTGAGGGAGACAGAGCAGGCATTGTCCCCAACCCCAGCCTCAGGCTCAGACACGCACCCCAGCCGTCTGCTTTGTTTCCGGCATCTCGGATGCGGTCCTCCCACCTGTCCTCTCTGCCCACCTTCCTATTGACCAAAGTCTGTCTGTCTGCCTTTTTTCCTTCCTTCCTTCCTTCCTTCCTTCCTTCCTTCCTCCCTCCCTCCTCCCTCCCTTTCTTTTTTCTTTTTCTCCCTTTCTTTTTCTTTCTTTCTTTCTTTCTTTTCTTTCTTTCTTTCTTTCTTTCTTTCTTTCTTTCTTTCTTTCTTTCTTTCTTTTTCTTTCTTTCTTTCTTTCTTTCTTTCTTTCTTTCTTTCTTTCTTTCTTTCCTTCTTTTTCTTTCTTTCTTTCTTCCTTTCCTTTCCTTTCTTTTCTTCTTTTCTTTTCTTTTCTTTCCTTCCTTCCTTCTTTCCTTCCTTCCTTCCTTCCTTCCTTCCTTCCTTCCTTCCTTCCTTCCTTCCTTCCTTTCTTGGAAAAGACAGGAGAGGCAGAGATAATCTCAAGCAGATTCCCCACTGAGGACAGAGCCCAAAGAAGAAGTGGGGCTCAATTTCATGATCCTGAGATCATGACCTAAGCCGAAATCAAGAGTCAAACGCTTAACTGACTGAACCACCCAGGTGCCCCTCATCCGAAGTCTTTCCTATATCTTTAATGCCCACCCAGATGCTCCCCACCCAACTCCTCAAAATTCACGTACTCCTTAGGTCCTCTGTCCAGCATTAGAGAAGTTTTTGGGTTTTTTTTCATTTTTGTTTCCCTCCAACTAGATAATAAACTTCTTTGGGAAGCAAAAGTGTATAGACTTTTGAGATATGTTTGAATCTTGACTCCAACATTTAGTAGTGTATTTCATTGACTCTAAACCAATGAAAGACACAGCATTATTTTATAAACCACTAAAAACAGAAAAATACTGCCAATTAACTATAAGACAGGATTGAATGTAAAATGCATCCTGGCGGAGATCTGAGAATGTGAAAAGGTTTTATGTCAGAGAATTGGTGAAATATGAAGGGAATGTGGTCCTAGATGAGTAGCTAAACCTCTTTGAACTTCAGACTTTCCATTCGTGAAATAAAAACCATACTTTTTCGTTCATTCAGCAAGTATTTATTGAGTGCTTACATGCTGCAATTTTTTAGTTGAAAGGAACAGGAACTGGTTCTGGATAGCTTCAGCAACAGGAGATTTACTGGAAGGGTATTGGGGGCTCAGAGAATTAAAGAGAGGCTGGAGAAATGAGCACCAGAGCAACACTGAGGCTTAGGAAATGGGAACCATGGCAACGGTCTGCCACCAGGATGGGGTCTGGTCAGGACAGAGATGCTGGTAGTCAGTGCTCCCTCTTGGCCCGGGCAAACTCAGGAGCTGCTGATGGATGGAGCCTGCCCTCTGATGTAGGGGGCCCAGCCAGTATCTGCCCCCTTTGGCCTCTTAAGTAGGAGACAAGCTCCTGAATTCACTATCCCATTGAAGTGACACACAACGGGAGAGAGATAATGCTCTCAAAGTCACCTGGGGCATAGTCAGAAGGCAAGGAAGGTGGGATGGATGCTATATAGCAAAACAAAAGGCAAGAGAAAGATAATATCACAGAGAGTTCCTAAGATGTGCCAGCCATGATAGCCTAAAACAGTCATGGTTTCTGTTTTCATAGGGTTACTATCCAGTAAAAGAGACAAGAATTACAAAAAGAAAGAAAGAAAGAGAAAGAAAGAAAGAAAGAAAGAAAGAAAGAAAGAAAGAAAGAAAGAAAGAAAGAAAGAAAGAAAAAGAAAGGAAAGAAAAAAAGAAGAAAGAAAGAAAGAAAGAAAGAAAGAAAAAGAAAGGAAAGAAAGAAAGAAGAAAGAAAGAAAGAAAGAAAGAAAGAAAGAAAGAAAGAAAGAAAGAAAAAGAAAGGAAAGAAAGAAAAGAAAGAAAGAAAGAAAGAAAGAAAGAAAGAAAGAAAGAAAGAAAGAAAGAAAGAAAGAAAGAAAGAAAGAAAGAAAAAGAAAGGAAGGAAAGAAAGAAAAAAGAAAGAAAGAAAGAAAGAAAGAAAGAAAGAAAGAAAGAAAGAAAGAAAGAAAGAAAGAAAGAAAGAAAGAAAAAGGATACTTTCAATGAAGAAGAAAAGAGATTGCCTTGAGAGAGAATAGCTGGGGGGACATCCTGCTTGGCTAAGTCCTGTGGCTCATTCTCAGTCCTCATTTTACATGAACTGTCGGAGCTTTGATAGAGTTGATCAGTCCCTCTCTGTGAAACACTTCCTTCACTAGGCTTCGAGAGATCGTGTCCCCATGGTTTTCCTCCTCCTTCACTAGCTGTTCCTTCACCTTTGCTGGATGCTTCATCTCCCCAGCCCCCAACCCTTACATGCCAGTGGGCCCCAGGGCTTAGCCTTCAGACCCCTACTCTGTCTATACCCACTCCTTTGGTAAGTCCATCCAATCTCACCGTTGTAAATAATGTCTGTGCACTGAAGACTGACGAACATGTTTCTCCAATCAGAACCTCCCCACTGAATGCCAGACTCATGTATCCAACTCATGTCTCCACATCTCCACTGAGATGTCCCATCAGAGGTTCAAACTGATCATGTGTAAATTGAATTCCTTGTCTTCCCCCTGCCAAGCCTGCCCCCTAGTCTTTTCTGTAGTAGGCAATGGCAGCACCATCCTCCCACAAACCTTGGTGGCACTCTTGACTCTGGTCTTTCTCTCACATCCTACAGCTAATTCATTGGCAAACCCTACTGGCCCCAGATCTGACCACTTCTCTTACTTCCACCACCACCACCCTGGTCCAAGCCTGAACTCGGGTGACAGCCCCTAATAGGCCAGCCTGTTTCTGTCCTTGCCCCCACTACATTCTGATCTCAACAGAAGGCCTTGAGTAATCTTTTAAAAATCTGGATGGGGAGTGCCTGGGTGGCTCAGATGTTTAAGAGTCTGCCTTCGGCTCAGGTCATGATCTCCGGGTCCTGAGATCGAGCCCCATATCGGGCTCCCAGCTGGCTCAGCGACGAGCCTACTTCTCCCTCTCCCTCTCCCCCTGCTTGTGTGCTCTCTCTGTCTCTCTCTCTCAAAATGAATAAATAAAATCTTAAAAAAAAAATCTAGATCGGATTGTGCACCCCTCCTCAAACTCTTGGGAGAGCCACCAAGTGCTCGCAATCTTCCTTCTAACTCTTCAGACCTTATCTCCTGGCTCTCTCTTGTTCATCCACTCTATGCGAGCAGGGTTTCTGCCTACAGGTGCTCTTTGTGCCAGGGCTCTTGTCTCCTTCCAGAATGTTCTTTCCCCTGGGTTTCTACATGGCTTACTCCCTCACCTTTTCGAGTCTTTACCAAAATGTTATTTTCTCTATTAGGCACTCTCACTACCATATTTGAAACTGTACCACCCCCAAACACACACACACACACACACACACACACACGCACACACAACACACACAACACACACTCCTTTCCCCAATTCCCCATTTTATTTTCTTCATGCCCCTTGTCACTCCCTGGCATATTATCTATTTTCTCCCTGGGTGTGTTCCCGACTAGAATGTAAACTGCAGGAGGCCAGCACTTTCAGGCACTGCTTACAACACTGTCTGGCACTTGGATGCTCTCAGTACATGATTGTTGAATGGACCAAGTTGTCTAATCTTTCTGCATATCGCTTGAAGAAAATATAAGAAATAACCCTGCCTGCAATACAAGATTCACATAAGAAGCCAGTGAAATACTGTGCCTTCTAAACTAAGCTGCACATGTACAAGTAGGAGAACCTGTATTCCACGTGGCCCCATCTCGACACCCTGCCCATTTCGAGATCTTTCACATGGACTGAAAAAAATGAAAATTCATTTTGCTACCTGCAATACACGCTAAAGACAAGCTAAAAAAGTCTTTCCCTTCCCTCCATAACAATGTGTATTTCCTATCCCCTTCTCGCCACATTCATTACCCCTGCAGAAGCCCCCCCATGAAATAAAAAGAAGCTGAAAACACCTCTAAAGTAGCATTACTGTATAATAATAGTAATAATTGGTCGCCTTTCTGAAAATATGTTTTTAAAGCACCCAAATATTTTAGGCTTTTCTAAAGGAAAATGAAGCACCTGGTGGGCTGAGCTAGTAGGGAAGGAGGAAGATGAATACGATAGGGGGGAACTGGCTGACCTCTGCTGTAGAAATATTCCCTGTGGCTGACCCAGAGGCCGACTCCCATCAAGCTGACTTCTTCCGAGGACAGATCTGAGCTGCATTCCAATTGCATCAGCTCCCAAACAAAATGAGCACTTGGACCTCTCCCACCTGGCAGGCTGGGAATATATAATTATAAGTCTGCAGATAGCAATTGTACACGTTTCAGTAGATTAGGAAAGGCAACTAAACAGAGAGTAATTGAATCAATGTGGTTTGTTAGGAAGGGGCCGATTTTCCAGCGTTTGTGTTCCTTTTAAGAGCTTCCTCCCTCTCCATCTTCATGGTTTGCCTGTCAAATCAGACAAGTCAATTGCAGAAGGACTCTGTCTTTCTGTAAATGCAATTGGAAGGAAAAAATTGTCAAAGAGGAGCACCTGCCATGAGGCATAGCTTCAGGGGACTTGGAAGGGAGTTTACCATCTTGCTGTCACTCTTACAAGGTTATGCCTGGAAGGCTGCCTGTGACCAAGGCTAGAAAAGGGTAGGGTCTTGAGGGAGGGAGAGTGGAGATAGAGTCATTGTGGGGATAATATGATCATAAAAGCCACCATGAATTAAGTGCTTGCTTTCTTACCAGGACTGTGTTAGTCACCTCATAGGTAAGCATTATCCAATTTCATATTTATGCTAACCCCATGAGCTTGGTGCGAATATGCTCACTGTTCTACGAGTGAAGAAAGAGGCTCAAAGAGGTTATGTGAGTCTTCCCATGTTACTCATGTGCTAAGAGTGCTAAGAGCACTTTGAATTAAGGGGCTTTTCATGATATGAAGCATCTAGTCCCAGATAGTGCACGCCCACACACACAAGCCTTGTCTCCTTGTAAAAGGTCGCGGAAGGATCTTGCTCATAAAGCTGCATCCGCCTGTACACGTTTCCTAGAAGAACTCAGCAGACTGGGCTGTACTTGTACTGATTTGACTAGACTCTGGCTGGGTGCCCCCAAAAATCTACCTTGATGTAGCAGAGAAGGTATGGGTTCTAAATATGGGCTTTTATAAAGAAATATTGCCATCTGGTGGACACCTGCCCCCACTTCTTCAAAACTGAAAATTCGCAGAAGCAAGGGAGAGTGATGTCTTCTGAACTTGAGTTGTTCTCTTGTAGCTTCAACCCTTTTGGCCCCAGTTGTGGGACCCTTGTATGTACCACACCATTAAATAGGCTTATTCTTTTGGTACACTCACATCAGTGTTCAGAATTGACGTTCATCTAAAAATAACATGACCACTATCCACTGCCTACCACTCATAGAAATCAAGTCCTTACATTTTCATCATCCTGCTTAAAGGCATTTCCATCAACCCAGTTGTTTAATCAAGAAACCTGGGGATTATTTTTGACACCTTCTCCTTTCTCACCTGCCCAGCCCCGGTCCCAACATACAGTCCCTTACCAATGTCTTGTCAAACCTATCTCAAAAATATACTTCAAAGTTCTCCACCAATTTCTCCATTCCTTTGGTTACAATGCTGGTTCAAACCACCATCTCTGGCTTGGACTTATACAGTAGCTTCTTAACTAATTTCCTTGCTTCTTATCTGGGTCCTGCCTGTATTGTGAAACTCATCTCACATCACTCTTCCACTACTGCTCTGCATTCCACTAGCCTTCTTTTGGATTTATATAACATCTCAAGCTCTTTTCCACCTCAGGACCTTCACACATGCTGTTCTCATTGGCTGAGTTGCTCTTGGCCCTACAGCACTTGAATATTACCTATTCGTTTTTCAGGTATGAATTGGAAATACTTGACTCTCAGTTTAAATTGTCTCCATTTTTCTTTATTATGACATCTTTTTTTTTTTTTAAGATTTTATTTATTCATGAGAGAGAGAGAGAGAGAGAGGCAGAGGGAGAAGCAGGCTCCCAAGGAGCAGGGAGCCTGATGTGAGACTCGATCCCAGGACCCCGGGATCATGACCTGAGCCGAAGGCAGACGCTTAACCATCTGAGCCACCCAGGTGCCCTATTATGACATCTTTTTAATTTTTTCTTTTAGGGAACATTACTTTTTGTAATTATACATTGTACACACTTGTAATTATACATACATACATGTATTTGTTTTTTAAAAAGGTTTTCCAATTCTTCACCTACCTTAGGATTGTGAGTTCCATGAAGGAGAGAGCCATATCTGTTTAGTTAATCTTTGTATCCTTGGTGCCTAATGCAGAGTTATATGCATAGAAGATTATTTTTTTTTAAATTGAAACCTCACTCTTATGACCAATATTAATGCCACTGTTAATAATAATACTACCCCCATTTTATTTTAGTGTGTGGTTTATTAAAAGTGCTGCTGTTTGGGGTGCCTGGGTGGCTCAGTCAGTTAAGCATCTGACTCTTGGTTTCAGCTCAGGTCATGATCTTAGGGTCGTGGGATCGAGCCCTGTGTGGGGCTCTGTGATGGGCATGGAGCCTGCTTAGGATTCTTTCTCTCCCTCCCTCTGCCGCTTCCCCGCTCCTCTCTGAAAAAAAAAAAAAAAAAAAGTGCTGTTGTCATTTCACCAAACAGGATATATACAGATGGTGCTATGACTGAATGTTTGTTTTCCCTCCAAATTCACATGTTAAATCCTAATGCCTAACGTGATAGTATTAGGAGGTGGGCACTTTAGTTGAGGCCTGAGGGTATAGCCTCATGATGGAATTAGTGTCCTTATTAGAAAAGGAGGAGAGGTAGCCCTTTCTTTCAGTCATGTGAGGATACTAAGAGAAGATGACCATCTATAAACCAGGAAAATGTTCTTGGTCCTCATCCAGAACCCAACCATGCTGACTCACAGCGTCCAGACTGTGAGGAAGTGAATGTTGGTTGTTTAAGTTACCCAATCTATGGTTTTCTGCAATAGCAGCCCGAACTCAGACAAATGGCAAATAAACACACGAAAAGATGTTCAACATTATTAGGTGTTAATTATCTCTTTACCTGAGGAAATGTCTTTTCAGTTGTGTTGTCCTTTGCAGTTATACCAAACTGCATGTCTTCGTCACAGCTGTTCCTGCCCAACGGAGTGCCTACTTCTTACTTTATGCACAATCAAAGGGTCCACTGAAGCATTTTACAGACAAGAGCAGTACTTTCCCGCCAATAAACCTCCTAGAATAATGTTTTCAAATGAGGTTCCCAATGCATTGGTGAGTCAGGAAACCCATTGAGTGGGCTGCAACTGACATTGATTTAAAAGATGAGCTAGAAAAAACAGCCACAAGAGATGTCTGCAATATTGGCATTTTTATCTCCATGAAACAGAAACATTCAGAAGGGTACCCCTGTTTCCTTCTCCCTACTTCTCTACCTCAACCCACAAAAAAAGACAACACTTCTGCTCAGCTTCCGGGAGAGAGAGCATTCCTACCCACACTTGCAGCCCCTCTGTAGGGCCCCTCACAGTTGGCCCAGGGAAGAAGCCAGAAGGTGCTAGCTAGTCCAAGAAGCTGGAGCCTGACTCACAGCCCCATTAAGAAGGAGGTAAAAATGACGCTCGCTGTGACTATCCTCTTCTACTTCATTCAGCCCCATGCAGTGGCAGTCACACACTGGGCACAGGTGTTCCTTGAGGGGAGGCCTAGGAATCCTTGTGCTGTCTGTCTAGATTTTTGGTCTGCAACGTGAGGGTGAGGTGGGCCAGCCCTTTTCTCCTGCACAGTGGGTTAGGTGAATGGATTAGAACCTGCTGTGCAGGTCTTGCTGTTCGAGACTCAGCCAGTCTAGAGGTAGTAGAAACCCCATGTTGGCTTCCAGACCCAACCCTCCAGCGCAGCTAACCAGACATCCCTTCTGTTCCATCAAATACATCGGGTTCTGTGTTTTCGGACTGGCTATTGATCCTTAGATATTTAGCTCCCTTGGCAGGGAGCCTTGGAGGTTTGAGGCACCAAAACTCCACTTCAAACTACCTACAAGAAATACCCAAGACCTTGATAATATGTAAACCATAAAATGAGTAGGAAATATGTAAATTTCATGAATATTTAAAAACTTAACTTATTTCCTGTAAGACTTTAGGCAAGTTTTTAATCTTTCTTAGTCTTGCATATTTTTTTAAAGATTTTATTTATTTATTTGACAGAGAGAGACACAGCAAGAGCGGGAACACAAGCAGGGGGAGTGGGAGAGGGAGAAGCAGGCTTCCCGCTGAGTAGGGAGCATGATGCGGGGCTAGATCCCAGGACCCTGAGATCATGACCTGAGCCAAAGGCAGATGCTTAACGACTGAGCCACCCAGGCGCCCCTTAGTCTTACATTTTTAATATAAGGTGGTAGGACTTGATATCTCATCCAGAGTGGAGATGATAATGCCCACCTCATAGGGTGGTAGTAGAGATTTCAAAAGATAATGCATACAAAGAACAGTGTCTTGCACACAGTAAGAGCTTAATAAATGTTAGCTACTAGTTTTCCTATTTTTTCTTTCCAGTTTAAAAACAAAACTATTTCACTATATCATAGTACATAGATGAAATGACTGGGAATTTAGTCCAAAATACTCTCATCATGGATATCAAAGCAAGAAAAATGTGAAGGTCACTAGTAAAAATAAAAGAAGAGAAAAATATGATTCAGGGAAGAAGAAGGTTAAATAAGACATGTTCTAAGGGCCAAGAAAAAGAGAAATATTGAATTTTATGTAGCTTCTCTGGGATCTCATTCTCAAGTCAAGCAACACAGCATCACAGAGATGTGACTGTCAGACAATCAGAACCTGATACTACCACCATCCAGGCTGGCGCCATTTTTACCTGTCAAGCAAGCAACTTAGTGCCCATAAGGAGGGTTAGTGACACATGGTTAAACGTAGTTAGTTGAACACAGAATTAGCTCTATTCCTTCCCCAAAACCCACTAAAATAACAATGGATGAAAAACAACACAGTAAAAGTCACAAGAACAAGGAAAATAAGAGAGAAGACTAATGCCGGCAAGAAATAGTACATGAACAAGCAAGGCAGCTGACAGCAGAAGAAAGCAAGCTGAAATCCAGATGTCTGCAAAGGGTAGGGGGAACACTAATATAGAGCCAGCTGGTTCGGTCCACCAAAATCAAGAAAGGCTCGGTAATTGGAGGCACCAAGTGTTTTTGACAATAGGGATGTGAAGTGGGGCTCAAAATAGGATTGGTTGAAAGTTTTTATAAGACCTCCACATCCCTGCCACTTCCTTTTGCAGCCAGCCAGCCAGCCAGCCACCCATTTTCCCTCGTTCAGGCAGAAGACTGAAGATATATTCTATTAGAACGTAAGCTCTGTGAGGGCAGGGATTTTCACCTATTTCGATTGCTGGTGGGTTTGACTGCAAGCACCTAGTGCTAAGTGCTGGCACAAAGTGCTAAGGGAATACCAGGTAAATGTTTGTTGAATGAATAAATGATTGGAAATCCAGAGAGTATGGACACGAGCCACAGATGAGTACAAGGTACTCAAAAAGAAAGATAAAGTAAAAATCTAGATTTAAAAAGCAAAACAAAACAACAACAAAAAAACATGATGAGATCTGCAGGCCCCTAGAATGTTGACAGCCAGGCTTAACCCTCCCCCACCCCCAAAGAGTATCTGAGCTCCTTTCTGGTATATCTGAATAGTCCAAGAGAAGAGACCTACAGAAACCAACAGAGGTCTGCAGTCAAAGACCAAATGTCTGCTGCATCACCTACCACCACCACTCAGTAAGCCCTGCACACATACACAGAAGTTCTAATCAGAACTAGCTAAGGATCAGTAGGCTTTTGAGGAAAGCTAACATGAAAGACACAGATAAAAACAAGGAACTAGACATTTTTAAAAAGAAAAACAAAAAAGACACTCAAAAGAAACAAAAGACAATAAAAAAAGTCTCCAAAAAGGAAATAATACTTTCCCAGAGATGAAAAGATATTGCATCCATGTAACCAGAACACTTATTATTAAAAAATAAAGTGTGTATGTGGTGGATGGGGAGAGAGATGTGGCATTCAGAGAATAAAAGAGGTTTTTCTTTTTTTAATCAAGAAGACAAAGACAACTATCAGTAACAATATCATCAGAATGTATATCTCAGGGGAAAAACTTACAAAGGTATTGCACTTTGGGGGAAAAGTATTTTATTAATTAATAACATTTAATTTGAAAATTTCACAAGTATTATTCAAAAAGGA
Source organism: Eumetopias jubatus (assembly GCF_037043125.1). NCBI lineage: Eukaryota > Metazoa > Chordata > Mammalia > Carnivora > Otariidae > Eumetopias > Eumetopias jubatus. The sequence goes on from NW_028274810.1 coordinate 51,524,077, forward strand.
AATATACAGTACCATTAATATAACACTGAAATGCACATACACAAAATAACAATATTTATTTTATTTTATTTATTTATTTATTTAGGAGGCTCCACGCCCAGCATGGAGCCCAACGTGGGGCTTGAACTCACAACCCCAAGATCAAGACCTGAGGTGAGATCAAGAGTCAGACCCTTAACTGACTGAGCCACCAGGTGCCCCAACAATATTTATTTTATAAGGACACACACAAATAAAAAGATACACATCAGAATTAGAATCTTTGTTGATGCATGGGAAGGGAATGTGAGTAAGGAAGGGAACAGGGTAAAAAAAAAACAGAGGTATGAATGAAAAATCTATCAATCAAATAAGAGAAGGCCCATGCACAGATTAATAATAAGAGTAAGTCATTGAGGAAAGTCATGAGAAATACAATTAGCTGAAGCCTCTGCACCAGAGTTAAAAGAGGGAGTGTCCCTACATTATTCACAATTCTTTTGGTTGGAAATAACAGAAACCCAACTTGTGCAAGCATAAACAAACAAACCAAAAACAACAGACTGGCTTACTGAAAAATCCAGGGGTAGTGGGCTTCAGGAAGAGTTGGATCCAGACTCAAATGATGTCTACAACCGTCAGCTCTGCTATCCCAAAACTTAGCGGCTTAAAATAACAATTTGACTTTGTTCATGTGTGTTAGGAATTCAAGAAAGGCTCAACTGGACAGTTCATTTCTAATTTACTTGGTGTCAGGTGATGTCTGGCCAGAGCCAGAAGTTTCTCTTCTACAACAGTTTCTTCATTCATGTCTGGTGCCTTGGTGCTCTGTGTCCCCACTCCTACACACACACACACACACACACACACACACACACACACACACTCTCTCTCTCTCTCTCTCTCTCTCTCTCTCTCTCTCACATACACACTATGCATTGTAGCTTAGTTTTTACTCAACTGCTATTTCTGTAAACTACTTTCATGGTGAATAACCTGGCACATCTAAAGTTCCTTATTTCTATCATCTCTTCAGTAATTCAGTCTGTTAGCATGTATGGATGGAGTATGGGGAAATATTCATGACTTTGCAATTATTGTTCGGGGGCCATAGTTTAATCTCTAAAAGAGGCTAACAGGCTTCATAAGAATAGAACTAAATACTTAAATCCTGGCTGAGAGCAGACCATGTTCTTCTGAAATTGGAGGGCCTGTAGGCAAAGTTCAGTGCATTATAAAATTATGATGTTTTTATACAAATGTGGGGGCTTATTAATAATTACAGACTGACCACTGTGTCTGCATGGGAAAACTCTTTTCTTTTCAATGTTAGCATACTATAAAAGTTGTTCTTTTATATTGAAGCCATAGAAGATTTGGGAGTTTTATTTCTTGTTTGTTTTGACGGAGGAATGGAGCGCAGTCCGAAATTCCATCTAGGAAGAGTAATCTGGATTCACATAAGGGGAATTGGGAGAGAAACTCAATCTGTGATCTCTAAATTTTTTTATTGTCTATCTGAATGAGTGGGAGCAGGGGCAGAGGGAGAGGGAGAAGCAGGCACCCCATGGAGCAGGGAGCCCCAACTTGGGACTTGATCCCAGGACCCTGGGATCATGACCTGAGCTGGAGGCAGACATTTAACCAACTGAGCCACCCACGTGCCCTCAAGTGAAGTTTTTAAGAAAACAACTCACTTGTCAAGTTCGTCATTAGGATACTTACTAATTTAAGGATGTTAATAAAGATAAACTTTCTCTTTTAAGGAGGAGGAGTAAGCATGCTATTATGGGGCAGGAGTGCTGAACACTGGTCCCAGTGTTACCAGCCTAAGAAAAGAGGTCAGGGTGGCAACCTGACTGTGAAACATAATTAATATTTGTAAAGGGCTTAGGGCCAGATTAAGAGGTAGGGTCAAAGGCAAGATTTATTATTACTGCCAGTTTCCTGAATTCCAAGCCGATTCCAAAAATGTGACCTAATCTACCAAAAGCTTTGGCAGATTTACAGAGTAGCTTGACTGAAGTTGCCAGCATTGTACCCCACAATGTCCTCAAATTGCAAATGAATAGAATTTGGCATATGTCCATCTAGCCCCAGAATAAGAGCCTCTGCTCTCAACAAAACTTGTTTAATTTTCTTGCCTGGCATTCAGAACCTCCCATGATCTGGTCCCCGTTAGGTTTCATTCATTCCTTCAACATTTCATGAGCCCTGTTATACATCAGGTGATGCTATAGGAGCTGAGGACGCAACAGTAAACCAAACAGACATGCCTTCAGGGAGCTTACAGCCTGCTGAGGGAGATAGACCATACAGAAAAGGAAACGTACAAAACAGTTTTAGATAATGATTAAGTAGAAAGAAGACTAAGGCATGATTTAGAGTGACAGGGGAGACAGCTGCTTACAGTCAGGATGGGGTAAAGGAACTGGTTTATCTTCCCACCTGAAACAACCCAAACACAGACAAAATATCTGAAACAAGTTTGCAAAACACTGTACTTCAGGTGACAAGAGGACAGTGATCCCTGAGATATTGAAAAAAAAATGAGGGGAGAAAGTCTCCCAGTGTCCTGTCTTGAGGAAATTTCTAGGCACAGCAGAGAGCAGGGAATTCAGGAAGAGTCTGGTGGGCCCCTTGAGTTGAGAAGGTGGTGGTGGGAGCTCAGGGAGGTCAAGGCAGCTAGGACTCACAAGACAGAGCACCAGAAAGAAAGCTGAACAGAAAGAAAACCTAGAGACCAGCAGAAAGTCCCCTTGATGATGATGATGCATATGATGGGAATAATGAGTAATGGGGAACTCATGCAGATGAAGCAACCACCCAGGGCCAAGGAAAGACCCATCTATAAGGATTAGAGGTAACAGTGCCAGATGCTCACACAGGGCCAGGAATGGTGCCTCTTCCTACCAGCCAGACTGGGAAACCTCAAGCCTTAAGGAGTGTTGGGTAGACATTCAGGTCTTGCTTCAGTAGGGGAAAAACTAGCTCTAGAGTGATAACTGCTCTAATCTTGTTGCATAAATCTTAAAAGCAAGACCTAAAAGGATAAATCTGTTTCCAAGTAACTTAACTATATTCCAGAAAACTCAAGGCTATTTATAGGAATACAAAAATATCTAGCACAATCCATCAGAGGCTTCTGGAAGTAGATCCATGCCCAAATGCCCAAACTAATAAATACAAGATAAGATGTCCAACCTTCCTAGTAACCCAGGAAATAGGAAAATAACAATAAGACACCAGGGGAGGGTTTAAAACATGAGAGAAATGTGATCAGAACACTCTTTAAATGAATGCATCTTTATTACATTCAAAATTTTAATGTGGCATGTAATTCTCAACGTAGTCTTAAGACAAAAATAGTCCATATTTCTATTTTTAGAAATACTGAGATAATAGAATAATACTAGTAATAATGCCAGGATCCTGGCATTGTTGGTATTATTCTATTATCTCAGTATTTCTAGAGCAATACTGAAACACTAAAAAAAGAAAAGTTATTTTAATCGCATTTTCTGAGATTCCCCTGCATCCCGAAAACCATTTTAGATATTCCGAGAACCATGCAGTGTAAATTGGAGACACTGAGATTGCAGGCTTTGTATTTTCCAGTCTCACCAGAATTTAAAGCTAAATGAAATTAACAGGTCTGTTATCAGGGTGCCAGAGAAAATACTTCCATTCCCATCACAACTTAGCTCCCAGGTCCACAGAGTTGACTGTATCTGAGTCAAAACCCAGTGGCATAGGCTATAGATGGATGAATAATCTAATCATCGTCTACCAGGCTGCTTTCCTTTCAGACTCTGCAGGGGCCTTCTATTTTCTTCAGGGAAGATCTTGGGTGAGTGGTTGGCAAAGAGAAGGTTTCTGTTGCACAATTTAATTACTTAGCATCTAAGGACATTCCACATGAGAGCCAACATCCAGCTCTTCTGGCCGAGTTCTAGAAATGAGCAAGGGCCTGGCATTGCTCAGACAGCCATTACTTCCTCTTGCTCCCGTGGTTTCCGTAAGTGAGAGCAGGGATGCTGGGTACCACTGAGCGTGGAGGAGAAAGCTCGCAAACCTCCTCCATGAGCCTGGAGGCTGGACGGATTGTATGGGATGGGAGGCTTTCAGGAAGACTGGCGGAGAGTGTGACAGAGGAATGAGGGAAGAGAGGGAAGTTGCCCCATTCAATTCCCAGCTTTTCCCCGGGAGCCTCACACCCTCCTCTCCTCCACAGCTCTGCTGGCTGTTTTCCCTCCGGGTCTGGGTTGACTCACTGGGACCTCACTCCGCCTCCCCAGGAATAACTGATTCCGTCCAGGACTTCCTCAATCATTCCGTCTTGGAGAGACCCATGCCGGACGAAAAGAAGCACCTCAGTCCTGCCCCTCTCTCCGCTGGAATAGCATTTGAGGGCAAAATGGAGAAGAGGTGTGACCTTATTTCACTGGGACAATGAAAAGGACATGGAAGAGCTGGAGGGGGAGGAGAACAGGAGGAGCAGGTAGAGAAAAGGGGGAGTCGGAAAAGAATGAGGGAAGAAGGGCGAGGAGGAGGGGGAAACAAAACATTAACCACCCCAGTACGGGTCATGTCACTTTGCTGTGTTATCACAATCACTACTCAGGACTGGAAGGTACTTTACATTACAGATTATACTCTTTTAAAACAGAACATTCAGATGCATTGAAATCTGAAGAATTAGTAAAATCTAGGCTACAATTTGCCATACTGAAGATGTTTTCTAGTGCACCTGTCTATACCTCTCTAAAGAGGCAGATAAATATTTTAGGCTTCGTGAACCCTAAGGTCTCTGCCACAACATTCCACTCTATTCTTGAAAGCAAAAGTAGCCAAAGACAATAGATAAATGAATGGGTGTGGTTGTATTCCAATAAAACTTTATTTACCAAAACAGATGGCTGGTGGTCTGGCCCCCTGGCTGTACTGTTTTGTCAAAACCTGGTCTACACAATGCCTTTCTTCTTCTTTTTATAATATGAAAAAAAAAAGACACATTTATAATATGCAAACCACCCACACTATTCATAGAGAAGCTACGCATTCACTGTAAAAAGAAAGAGAAAGAAAAAGAAAGAAAGAAAGAAAGAAAAAGAAAGAAAGAAAGAAAGAAAGAAAGAAAGAAAGAAAGAAAGAAAGAAAGAAAGAAAGAAAGAAAGAAAGAAAGAAAAAATGTATGCAGTATTTAGAAACAGGTTACCTGAAATTCCACCACCCTGAAAAAAAAACCCTGTTAAGGGGCACCTGGGTGGCTCAGTCATTAAGCATCTGCCTTCAGCTAAGGTCATGATCCCAGGAAAGGGGCGTCTCCTGGGATAGAGCTCCAGCATTGGGCTCCCTGCTCAGCGGGGAGCCTGCTTCTCCCTCTGGCTGCCGCTCCCCCTGCTTGTGCTCGCTCTCTCTCTCTGTCAAATGAATAAATAATATATTAAAACAACAAAAAAAAGCCCTGTTAACATTTTGCCAAACATCACTGCAGATACACTGATTTGGATGCATGTGTGTGTGTACGCATGTGCTTCTTTATATGTGAGTGGGAAATTCTATGCATGTTCTTCTATAACCTGCTTTCTATGCTCAAAAATATGTTCAGGCATCTTCTCATGTGAATATGTTTAGATCTACATCTTTTCATAGGGCTCTTTAGAAAGCAGTACCGTATCTTTCCTGGACATTTGGGTTGGTTTCCCCATAGCCTCTGCATCTCTATTTCCTAATGGCACATGGGTTGAAACACTCCACTGATGGGAATTTTGTTAACCTGTGAGCCCAGGTATTTGACTTCTAGGCAACTATGTCTGAAGACTTCCACTCTCCCAAGCTAGTGGGTCTAGCCCTATAATAATCCAGAAAGCTCATTTTGAGTTAGTAATCAACAAACGGAAGTTACTGCCTCAACTTGGGCCACTCCCACCCAGGCCTCCGAAGGCTTCCACCCACTTGCGGATGGAACTCTGTTGAATTGCCTACTAATCTGTACCCACAGTTTTGGTCATAGCTCCTGCCTGTGGCGATACACGTTTCAACACGTTACTTGGGAATTTCCAAGACTGTGGGTGCTTCTCCCTAACCTAACTTCTACATGGGAAGATTGCAGCCTCTGACTGAGCAGAAAAACCAGTTTGTGAAACACTTACCTAGGTAGCCTATTCAAAAGGAGGTAGCTCTCCATAACTTCTAGGGCAGGCTCAGGCGGAGTGTGGCCATGTGCAACAGGACAAACAAAATTCTTAGGGAGCAAATCTGATATTCCAGAAAAACTGTTCCAAAGTCTGTGGAGACCTCATCACCCACAGACTGACCGATTTGCCCCATTTTTTTTTCATCTTTCTTAACCCATCTCTTTCTGACTGATGGTTTTGTTAGGGTGTTGTTATTGAATACTGAATAGACATTCATAGTAGTGCTTCACCTATGAATTGCAACTAATTTTAAAAATCAGTTCTGAGTTATAAAAACATTTCTCTTGCTTGATTCATGAGGATTATATAGCAGAGAAAACCATCTCTTTTTTTTAAGATTTTATTTATTTATTTATTTAAGAGAGAGAGAGAAACTGTGCCTTGCCAGCAGTTATGTGGGGGGGGGGGAATAGGGAGAGAGAGAGAGGGACAAGCAGACTCTGCACTGAGATGGAGCTCAAGGCAGGCTCGATCCCAGGACCCTGAGATATTGACCTGAGGGAAACCAAGAATCTAAGAGTCAGTCCCTTAACCTTAACCGACTGAGCCACCCAGGTATCCCATGAGAAAACCATGTCTTCTAACAACATTAATTTCCATAGAATTGGGACTTTGGAGACCATTCTCTTATAATCTCTTTATTTTATTTTATTTATTTTAATTTAATTTATTTATTTTACAATCTCTTTAAAGACAAGCAAATGCCCAGGAAGGTTAAGTGCCCCAAATTCACACAATTTGTTAGTGGTGAAGTCAGGACTTAATCCCAAAGACTTCATCTCATAATGTATGTTTTACATTACTATGCTGCAACTCTAAGGCAATTGCTTTATTTATTTGTATTTATTTGTTTGTCTCTAGTGCCATTGGAGGGGTAAAAAATAGTTGGGCCAGAACATAGAAAGGGGAGGAAAAAAATAGTTTTTTTGAAGGAGGGGTGCCTGGCTGGCTCAGTCCATACAGCATGTGACTCTTGATCTCAGGGTCATGAGTTCAAGCCGCATGTTGGGTGGGGAGCCTACTTAAAATAAAAATTAAGGGGTGCCTGGGTGGTGCAGTCGGTTAAGCGACTGACTTTTGGTTTCTCAGGGTCATGAGATCAAGCCCCATGTTAGGCTCTGCACTCAGTGTGGAGTATACTTGAGTTTCTCTCTCCATCTCCCTCTGCCCCTCGCCCCTGCACTCTTTCTCTCTCTCTAAAAAAAAAATTAATCTTTAAAAAAAATTGAAAAATTAAAATTAAAAGTCTGAAGAAAAAAACAGGAAATTAAATAGGTTTATAGTATGAGAAAGGTTAAATGCAATCAAAAACTGTCCAGGTGCCACATGGAAGACCGAGGGGTCAGGCCCTCCTGGGCTGGGCTGTGTATTCCTGTCATGACTGACTATAAGCCCAAGTGAGATCTCAGAGATCATCTGCCTGGAGTGATACTCTGGAGTTTCTCCCAGATCCTCTGCTCAGCGCTGACACATCTGTTCCTGACCATTCCCAGCTGTGTCCATCAGCAAGCATTGCGCTCAAGGAACTGCTCGGCCTATGGCTACACCTCTTCCTAGGAATGCCGGATAGGGAGATTACAAAGGCCCACTTCCCTGGACTCAGTCTGGTTTAATTCTGAAGAGCCGCCCAACTCCAGTACCCTCTGGGCTCTAGGCCCAGCTGTAACCACATTGAGAGGCAGCTTCTCCCTCTGCCCAATCCTGCCAACCTCACTTCCTTACAAGTGAGGTGTAACTTTTTAACTATTGGCCAATTAAACTTCAAGTAAGGTGTTTCTAGGTAACTCAATCTAAAACACCACCCCAATTAACACTTTGTGTGTATCCTCAGAATGGGACTAAAACCCAGACTTCCTGCCCCATCATCTTATGAACCTAAACCATTCTCAACTGTTTTCCCTCTTTTGATGGCTCAAGCTCCTATTACATCCAACTTGACCTGAGCCCTCCTCCTACCTGGGGCAGCCTCCCAAGCTGTGGGATGCTGACTACTAGTATATTCTTTAAGGTGATTATGCTAGCACAGGATGGGCTGATTTTTCACTTTAACAGTTGTTATCTTAACTGGGGATTTTCCAGAAGTAGACCTTGCAATGAGGACTCAAGTGAAAGTGATTTTATTAGCATCCAGACCTGTTGCACTGGTGTGCCATCTACGGAGTCGTGCACATCTGTGCAGAAACACAGGGCCTACTACTTGGTCTAAAACTCCGCTGTTGCCAGCTGGAAATTCTTGATAAGTTAGGAACATTTTTCTTTATCTTGCACGGGGCCCTGCAAATCACATAGTTGGCCTTGATTAGAATGGGTTCCCAGGAAACACCGGTTGGTAGGGGAGTGGGACCTAGAAGGGGGAGAAGGGCCAGCAAGAATGTGTTATCAAGCAACATCCTATAGAAGAGGGGAGGGACTTTGGCCCAATCTCCTAGGGAGCTCTGTGGACAGCAGAGAGGAGCCACCCTGGAGTCGTCCCAGCTGGGGTCAGCGGGACTGTGGTATTAATACCTGCATTCTCCTCAGTCCCTGGTGAAAGAGTGGGGTGGGGGAGGGGAACCCTAAATCCCAGGCACCTCTGGCTGTCCCTTGTACAGACAAAGCAAATCCAGCAGCTGAGGGTGGTACACTGACAATGCGATGCTGGTGTCTCCGACCACACTCCCAGGGCAAGGCATCCAACCACTGCCTCTACCTGCAGTATCCCTCTTGCAACCTCATCAGATTATTTCCCTGGGAAGGATACTTGAGTAGGGGTCGAGAGGAAAGTTAAGAGTAAAGATGACGGCCTACCCGCAGTCCTTGGCTGCAAGCTTCCCTGGGCCTCACTTCTCTTCAGTTGGTGAAACAACACACAGACATCCCTCATCAATGCCACCAGACTTCATTTCAAGCATGGACTCGGCCCACACTGGTTCCAAGTGACCTACTTTGGCCTCACCTTCTCTTTTGTCTTCACCCTGTCAAACAAGAAACCAGATACCCGGGGATAAGTGGGAAGTCTGTTGAGTGGTAAGATTTCTGCACATCCGTCTTTTTGACTCTTTCTGGACTTTTTGAGGGTGAGCACCTTATCTGAGTCATCTTTGTGTCTCTCCATCACCTTTAGTGCAATGCTTGGCACCCAGCAAGTGCTCAGTGAATGTTCCTTGAATGGCCGTTTGTATGAATAGTTTGAACTCTGTGTAAACAGAAGTGGCTCTTTAGACTACCTGACCCTGCGAGAAGACCAACCAAATCCAAGTAATTCGTTATGCAGAACTCTGCCAGGTATTGGGCATTTGGAAGCGCAAATTTCCTGGGGGAGAGATGGAGAAGCTCGTGATGGGTGCATGCACTTCAAATTCAACAATCCGCAGTTCTATCTCCATTTTCTGGGAAACAAAATCTCCCCATGGCCCCAGGGCCCTTTAAATTTTACTGTGACTGTTTTCTTAAGAAATTCCTGGAGCAGAGCCTAACTTTTATGTAGGGGGTTGGCAGCGCTCACATTCGCGGCCCAGGGGACGGTTGGCATAAGGGTTAGCGAGGCGTTCGCACGCGAAGGAAACTTTGAAGGAGTCAGAGCCGCCGGGTGGAGGGTCCTGTGAAGTGGGGGGCCCGAGAGTCCTTGAACTTCAGGGCCTCCATGAATTTGGGGAAGGGAAAATGGGGGCGACCAAGGCGGCCAGATGTTTGTGGAGCTCTACAGCTCCCGACCTCTCCCCTTTGGCAGGCCGGACACGACACGGTTCGGCGGCCGAAGCCCAGAACAGTCAGGGTGCCTGGGCCGGAGGGAGGGCCAGGGCCAGAGGAAGGAGTCCGGGGCCGCCGCCGCCCCGCCCGTCGGGCTGTCCGCCCCGCCTACCCCGAGCGAGGCGGAGCCGGCGCCGGGAGAAGCAGGAGGAGAGGTCGGAGCCGTCTCCAGGAGCCCTTAGAGACCGAGTCCCCGGCGGCGGCGGTGGTGACGGGGGGAGCGCACCGGCAGGCGAGTGGGCACCGAGCGGCGGGCGCAGGTGGCGAGTCTGGTCCCCGCGGGCACAGGGGCGCAGCGCGGGGCGTCGGCCGGCCAGTTCGGTGGCCGCCTCCGAGTTCCCGGTGCAGGGAAGCGAGATGGAGGGAGGGAAGGGAAGGGAGGAAGGAAGGAAGGAGGGAGGGAAGAGTGTCCCGGAGGGCGGGGACTGGTCGGGGCACTGGGCGCCGGAGAAGGGGATGGGGGAGGGAGGGCGGGCGAGGGACGCCGAGACCCGGAGGCTGACTGCGCGCTCGCCCTCGACGGGCGGCGGCCGGGGAAAGCGGGGGGCCCCGCGGGGCTAGGGCTGGGGACCCGGCCGCTGGGATGGGGGCGGTAGCGGCAGGAAAGTTCTCGCAGCTCGCCCGCGTCCTCGCCGGCCCGCGGCCGTGCGCCCCGCGCCCGATTGGGGTTGGGAGGCTCCGTGTTCCCAGCCCTTCCTTGCGGTGATGCCAGGCTCTGGAGGCGGGCAGGCATCTGGGGGTGACCGGGGCGCCACGCCCCTCTTCCCTACTTTCTTCCGCTCTTTCTTGGGACTAGCGGGCGGGCGAGCAGCCCTGGAACCCGCTCGCCGCTGGGTCTAGCGGGGCAGTAGCGGGGCAGAGAGGAGAGCCCAGGTCACACGTCCCGCGAGGGACCCTCAGCAGTGAGTGGCCTCGAGACTGTATTGGCAGGTGGCATAGGGAGGTCGAGGCTCAGACGCGAGTCTTGCGTGAATTTTTTTTTTAAAGCATTGTCGGGACCCTTATTACGTGGATCAGGGTGACTTTTTCCCCCCTTAATTTTAGCTAGGGCAGATCAATTAAAACTAATTTTAAAACGCTTTAAAACATTGTCACTAAAGGCCTCTGACACTTGTCCCTCGCCTTATGCTTGTGTCTTGTAAACTTAAGCCATTCATAACTTTCGCAGAAGAACTCGTGATTCTTGTTAAATCACCGCCGTGGAGTGAAACTTTGGACGACTGGGCATCCAGGAGAAGAAACTGATGAGGCCTGTTATCTCGTAGTCACCCTTGACCGGGCGTGGTTGTATACAAACAAGGTTATGGAGAAGGAAATGGGCAAAAACCGGAGAGAAGGGAGGTCCCCTGCGCCCACGTGTCGGTGCACGTTTAATGGCTGCTCCGAGTGGAAACAAACCGGGAATTTATTAGACCTTGTGGAGTTGGACAAACTTCACATGATTAGCTTCCTTCCCATCAGTTCTTTCCTTTCCTCCCCTGCTGTCTTTGCGGACACTGTTTATATTTCCTGGGGCTGTTGCAGCTTCGTCTGAATGGATTGTCTATAATGAATCTTTTGGATGTTGTCAGAGGCAGGGCTGTGTCTGTGTGTTCTCTCTTTTAAAAGCGGAGTTCGGCTTTGTTTTTAAAGTGCTAGTCACCACGCTGAACCATTGCTGGTGCTTCTCAGCCCTCGGTGTAAATTATCGCAGGATGGCGGCCCTCACCTAGGAGAACCAGGAAGGCAGGCGACACAGGAATGACGGGGTTGGGTTTTACTACTGCCAAAACAATCACATTCAAGTAAAGAGCTGTTTTGTTTTGTTTTGTTTTGTTTTTTTAAGGCCAAATTGTGTGTATTAACAAGCCCCTTTTTCAATAAGCAAACATGATTCACACACGTGATTTTTAAAAGTAATCAAACATTTTACAGACTCTTAAGTGATAAAAGGACTCTGGGATCAAATGTTTAGTCCCTTTGCTTCCCTAACAGTTAACTAGCACCATAAAACCCTGGTTTATGTCCAAAAAAATGCTGAGCAGTCTAGCAACTATGTTTTTAGACCTTATAAAAAATGTGGCCCTATTTTTACTGTGTTTAACCCAGGTAATTCACTAGGTCTTGAAACCAGACAGCATTTGAATTTGTGTAGAAATACATAAAATATGAAACTGTTTCACAAGAGACTGAGAAGATTAATATTATGAGAAGATTAATATTATAAGTCTTTGTGTAGCAAGCTTCAGTCTCATTTGAAAGATTAGTTCTCTAACAGTGAGATTGGTGGTGTTGGGCTTGTGTTGTCCTCACTTGTGAAGGACGTGGGTGGTTTGTCAAGTTGTGACAGCAGAGAGCTTCCCGGTCAAAACACTTGAGGAAATGGTTCGCAAAGACAAGATTAATTCTGTTTTTTTATGTTGGAAATCTCTCTGAGACAAATTAAAAATTTCAAATTTAGAATTACATCATTTACTGCTGGATAAATGGTCAGATTTATATTGGGTGTTTTTTGTTTGTTTTAAGTTTTATATGTCAGTTTAAGCTTAATTTAGGGAGGTAAGTTGCGGAAGTCAGATTTTTTTTGAGGCCTGATTTGGAAGAGAAGCAGTTTATCATCAGTGGTTTGGAGTATGAGTTTCGGTTTAGACAGACCTGGATGGGAGTATTAGTTATTTAATCTTTTCAGGCTGATTGGTAAAGTGGGGATGATAGTGGTCTCTATCTCAAGGATTTTTATGAAAATATATTAAACAATCTTTGCAAAACACTTTGACGGCACCTAACACACAGTTAATGTTCAACATGATTGGATATTTTACTTCTCTAGCTTAATCCAGTGGCAGGCTGTTGGATAAATTACAAGATGGCAGCTTAAGCCTTCTGGAAATGCTAGATAGAGCTATTTTAAATTCCAAAGAAGATACCTGATTTTATAGATAGAGCTATCTATCTAGAGGTATAAAATACCTGTGGACATAGGTGTGCCATGTTTCTACCACTATGCTATGAATAATTATGATTAATGGATTGATAGCTTTAATAGGCTTTTAGTGCTGAAGTTGTAGTTATATAATATTTTTAGAGCCAGGCAGTCAGAAACATTTCATTAATCATATTTTAAATTTAAAGAGAGTTTATATTTTTAAAAGTTGTGTTTATTAGCCTGGGTAGGAAATTAAACCAGGAACAGAAATATTTATCTTTAACCAAGTGTGATTTTTAATTAAAGTATGAAAAAATGTTACCCAAGGGTTTCTAGTTATTTTTTCATGTACTGATGTTCAGTGCCTACAGATAAGCCATCAGAAGTGTTTAGGACCAATTGGGAGCAATTTGTAAATGTTTTATAAAAGTGTGACTAGTTGTAAACTTTTGTGAGAATGAGTGCTCAGCTAATTCAAGGACTCTACTCATCACACTATTAAATCAATTGCAAAATTTACAAAATGCTTCCGTCTTTAAACCAAATCCTTTCAAGCACCTGTTGTTTCTTCTTTGACGCATATCAGGTACATGCAATTGGACTGATTGGAATGGTAGTTCCTGTAACAGATGACTTCCCATTTTACTCATTGTCCCACAGGGATGCAGAAATGGTGCTTTATGATATTTTTAAATAATCGTAAAGGGTACAATGTTACTATGAATCGTTCCTTGCCTAGGACATTATACACTAAAGCAGTGAAGGACTTGATTGAATAAATTGATTCTTTTCACTCCTAGAACATCATAGCATAGTGATGGATTCCTGGCTTATGCTTCTAGGTGTGTAAGAGTGTGGGCAAGTTGCTTCATATCTTTCTGCTTCCACAAGGTGTTGTGTGGGATAAATGAGTTAATCTATCTAAAGCATTTAGAACAGTGACTGGCACATTGTGTTCAGCAAATATTAATGTTAAATTATTACTTCCTGAGATTTTTCTCTTTCTAAATGTTATATAATGAGCCTGTATTACCTTTGTAACAAGGAAAACAACTATAGGAAATCTTAATGTTTCCCCCAAATCTAAAAAAGTTCAGTAATTTAAAAAGTCCTGCCAAACAATGCTTACAAAGTAAGAGAATATAATTAGGCATTTGTCAATGCATTTTTTTAGAATGTGAAATGGATTGCTACATTAATTTGCTCAACAAATTAATTCTCCTAGATCTCAATCCCATTTTCCTTTCTTATTAGAAGCTTAAAAAATAAAACACTAATCCATGAAATTCTATGTTACCATAGGTTAAGTAGGGGAAGGGCAGTGTGCACAGTTACAGTACATTATTAACAATTATAGCTAGGTCGAAAAAAGGTTTATGCAGATGAAGGACAGTCTAGAAGAAAATACAGACCAGTGGATGGTGGGATTCTGGTGCTTTCCCTCTTTTCTATCCAGTTTCCCCAGTGAGTGTGTGTGTGTATATATATATGTATGTGTGTGTGTGTATAATATATAAAATATACATATAAAATAAAAAGTTTCCTGTGTAACAGTTACTCAGTAAAAACTGGTTTATTAGCTACAAATAGCAGGAGTTTTAGAAAAAAACACCAGATTGCATAGCAGTTGAAGGTCCTTACATGTCAGAACCTTTGTAGTGAGAATTGTTTAGCTGTAAAAGAGAGGCCCTTTCAGAAGTTTGTAGGTTTTTCTTTTTTTTTCTTCTTAAGGATGTATTTACCAGAGAGAGTGCAAGAGTATGCAGCGGGGAAGGGGGGGGTGAGGCAGAGGGAGAGAAAAATCCTGAAGCGACTCCCTGCTGAGCTCAGAGCCCAAGGGCTGGGGGGTGGGGGGGTTCCCCAATCCCAGGACCTGAGCCGGAAATCCAGAGTGGGCAGGCCACATTACTGACTGAGCCACCCAGAGGCCCCTGGACGTTCCTCTTAAGAAATGTTTGGAATTAAGGTTTGCATACAGACAGGTCTGCCAACCTTGACTTTATGGAAATTGTCACTTCTCAGGTCTAGACCCTGCATTGACAAGTTGCATGCACACACACCCCCTTCAGCTGTCAGGTGCCCCTCGACAGTCCCGAGGAAGACATAAAGTGCACTCAGTTTAACAGGAAAGCTTGACAGATAAAGAGTACTTCCCGTACAAGTGTGTGCTTCCATGTATTGAGCTGTTCTGTATCCTGGGCCCTGATCTCAGCCCTTCACATATATGATCTCGCTCAGGCTTCACAGCAGCCCAGACGAGGAAGCAGAGAGTCCCTCGGTGGCAAGATGAGAATCTGACCCAGCGTAGTTCCAACTCCACGTCCCATGCACTGCGCACGCTCTGCTGGGAGCTGGCCTGGAGCTGCCTCCTGAGAAAGGGGCTGGGGGAGGGGGAGTGGGAGTTCCATTTAGAAGCTATAAATCAAACCAAGAGAAAGATGGGAAGAGGGCTCCTTTTAGGGGTGACATGACCCACCTGAGGAGAATTATCAGTGCCTTTCTTTCCATCAGGCTTAGCCCTCTTCAGTCAGAGAAGTCAAAGCTTCCAGAATTGCCTCAGAGATCCAGCAGGCCTGAAGTGATCTGTGAAGTCAGCCTCTCCCAGGCCTGGACTCCCAGAGAGGCCTTGAGAGTACAGAGGAAGGAACTGGCCTGCTAAGTGCTGTTCTAGAACTGCCTCATACCAACAGGTCCTGTTCTCCCCACTGTGCCTCTCTTAGGAAGAGCAGTGAGCAAGTGACTTGGATCTAGGGCAGAGTGGAGTGATTTGACTGAAGGTTACTTCTAGCTGGATTTTTCCATTTATTGCTGAGTCTTAAAAATCATTCCTAGTGTCACTTAAATGTTTGGTTTATCATGTCAGACTTTATTGGGTACCATAAAAGTGCTTAGTGTGAGTGTCTGGTTGCCATCCTCTGACAAGGAGAGTTTCTGTCTTCTTTTAATGGGTCTGCATTTCAGAAGATTACTGTATAATAAAAACCAGGGTGTTGCAGATGGTTTAAGACTTTTGATACTTTCAATTCTGCTGGAGAATTAGTAGCTAAAAGAAGAAATTCTATTAGGTCTGCCTAGTGAATCAGTTGCTCAGAATTTTCAGTACTTTTTCACATTCATTGATTATAAGCGGAGACTTGGCTTTCTTACAGAATAGATGATCATTCTCCTTGCAGTCAGTGTCACTGCAAGGAGATTGACATAGGACCCCCTTTGGTTGACCAAGGAGAGTCATGTAAGTTTGGTTTAACTTGGGTGGCATCATCATAAATGCTTACTGGTGTGGGCTGTGAATCAAGCATTAACTCTGTACTTGCATCCCTGTAGGGAGAGTTTATTCTGTATGGCTGTGTGCAAACCACATGAACCCATTGGGGGTGGAATCTTAACTTTACCGATAGAGAATAATCGGGCTTTTATTGAGCTGCAGATACTATGGGCCAAAATGTCGCTGAGCACTGGACCTTAAACCCTCGCCCTCACCGGGACCCTGTGACTAAGACCCCGAGCTTGTGGTAAGCTCAAATTTTGTCTGCTTTTCGCAGAAAAAATTATTGCAGAGGAGCAACACAATTTAGCTATCAACATGGGCTAAGTAAATCTAAGGATGGAAAGAGGAATCAAAATCCAAAAGCTGCTTGGATTTTATTGAGGCTTAGTGAGGACTTTGTTGATATAAAACCATCACACTGGGTTTATTCAACCTGAATCTCAGGCAAATTGGAAAAGTGTTGAAACCAGCAGACTTGATGCCTGTCCTGTACCCAGACTACTGAAATGTTTTGAATTATTAGAGCGTGACCTGCACATTAGACCACGGGGCTTCACATGGGTGTATAAGGTGATGATTGGCTGCTCAGACAAGTTGTCAGGGGAGAGTCGGATGCCTGGCCAAGTAGCAGAAGGATTGAATTGTGACTTCTTGACAGGGCTGCCTTGAACTCTTGTACAGGTTGTTCACTGCACAAGAGTGTCTGGCCAAAGAAACAAAGGGGGGGGGGGTCAGATCTCAAAAAGCCACGTGTCCTGGGCTAGATCTGCCTTTGCCAGGAGGAAGGGGCACTTCTTTCTGATGCCATCAAGTCTGCAAGGCTAGGTCCACTTGGAGGGCTTGCTTTCTTCTAACTCACACAAGGACACAACGTGGCTGGTAGTAGTAGCTCTGCCCCTCACAGGCCTCTCCGGCCACAATTAACTCTAAATGCCATGAGCTGGCAGAGTCTGGCACGTAGTAGGCATTTAATAAATGCCAGTGGAATGAAGCAGTAAAACCACGTTCTCTGTAGTGTGTGTCTGTGAAGTGCGTGAGCCAGTGTTCTTTTTTTAATCAAATCGGTAGAATTGATTGTATGTGCTAGGAAATGCACATTCAGGGGAGCACGTGCCCTGGGATGGGTTTCTTCCTCTTCCATCCATCATTTCCCGAAGGGCAGGTAAAGACCAGCCCTTTGGGGGTTGACATTGTTTACTGTTAGTCGAACACCAACATCATGCTCAGTATTGCCTGATACATGCTGGGGTCCCTGCACCCCTTTTGTGGTCTACCTGGTGAATGGAATACATTGGTGACTCCTGAGAATGTGCAAAGGGACTCATGTGATTTATTGACCAGCCTGGGCCCTTCTCTGGGGAGGGGGCTGGGCAGGATGCAAAGGACAGTGGCTGCAGGAGCCTCTGGAACTTAACCTATGAGCAACTGCTTCTTGTATGAAATGACTTTTCTATGTATGGTAAGACGGGGAGAGCCTTATTGCTAAAGCTACCAAAAACTAAGAAAGGGAGCTTGTCTGTGCCCCCTCAGTGCTAGCTGGCACTTCTGGCGTACTTTCTCTTTTAAGTTGATCCTTTAGAAAGCCTACTCTCAGAATGAACTTCCTCTTCCTGGCGGCTCTCCCGAGTGGCAATCAATCATACGGCAGGTAGGACCAGTCATGTTGGATTGATCAAACTGCTAAGACAGTGGTTCTGATGATAGGGGTGCTGGTTGTAATTTGGCCTTCTGCACCTTCGTGGAGGGACGGCAGAGCTTGTGGGGAAAAAATAAAGCTCACAAGTACAAAAATGTCAATACCTTTCACATTTTATCTTGGTTAAGTACAGCCTTCTTCAGGCAAACTCAGATTCCCAAAGCAGAAATAGCAGGATTCCCTCCTGAATTTCTTTAGATAGCAGACTCACCTATTGCATTTATGCTTATGGTTTGATTTTACAAGATGCCAGGAGGCTCCACTTTTCAGGACTATCTCTCTGTTGAATTAAGTGGAATATCCTGGTACATGCTTTGCCCTCTTTTTTTTTTTTTTTTTAAACATAAATATCTGATGAGCAGCATGCTTCAGCCATTACTGTCCAAACAGAAAGCAAATAAATACCCCTGGCATGTTGCCTGGGAGGTAATCTTAGCATTTCTGTCCTTACCTCCCATTTGCCTGCAGTTCTCTGATTTTCTTCTGGCTGCAATAAATATCAGGGGCCTCAGGGACGCCCCACACCCCACCCAGCAGGTAATGTAAAACAGGGCAGAGATCGACCTCTCCAGGCAGGCTGTGCTCACCTGAACTCTGGACTGATGTCCCTGTGAGAACTCTGCGCAGCTTTCCCAGACCCCTTTGGAGCCAAACCCTCCTTAGATAGGTGTCTTCCAGGCTGGTCTTGTCCTCTTCTTCACACCCCTGTGAAAAGTGGCTTGTACAACCTCTTCAGTTTTGTTTTGTTTTGTTTTAGTGAGCTTTACACCCAGTGTGGAGCTTGAGCCCATGACCGTGAGATCGAGAGTCACATGCTTTACCGACTGAGCCAGCCAGGCACCCGTCTTCAGTTTTTTTTAATAGGTCATGTATTTATATTATATGGTCCCCCAAACCCTCATAACCATATATAAAGGTAAACACTGAGAAACCTTGCCCCACCCCTTCCCCATCTAAGTCTTTCCCATACCCTATAGGTTGCAACTGGTAAATGCAGCAAATAATAAATGTGTGTGTGTGTGTGTCTGTGTGTGTGTATTAGTAGTATGTCTTGGAGATCTCTGTCAACACATAGAGATTTCTGTCTCTCTCTAACAGCACATTATTTTGTCACTCTATGGATGTACCATAGTTTATTCAACCAATCCTCTGTTGCCAGACTTTTGGATTATTTCCAGTCTTTTGCTATTACAAACAGTGCTGCAACAAATAAAGGTGTTCATTTTGCCTTTGTGCAGGTGTACATAAAGGACCGATTCCCAGAAATGAGACTGCTGAATCAAAGGGCCCCGTAATCCCCCCCCAGAAGGGGTGACTCATTTTGCCTTCTTACCGGCAAATGCACTGGATGGCCTTTCCCCCACAGCCCCGCCAGCAAGAAGTGTGTCAGCTCTTTCTATTTGTGCTAATCTGGTTGGTGAGAAATGGTAACTTGGAGTTGTTTAAATTCTTCAGATTATGAGTGAAGTGGAGGTTTGGGGCCACTGGTACATTTTTCCCCGTGCTCTGTCTGAGCCTGTCCATCCTGCTGTGGGCACTTACTGACCTTTCCTCCGGAAACAAGCCTCTTGCCTACATTGCTGTCAGAATCTCTTAAACACAGACTTAAGAATGTGATGGCTCTTTTGGGCCGAAGGGTAAAGGGGGCTGCCAAATTGTCAGCGCAAAATTGAGAGAAGTGGAAAGTAGGGTTTTATGCCAGTTGCTAATGTCTGATTTATAAATAGTTTTCGGCTAATGGTATTATTAAACTGGGGCTTCTCCAAAACCATCATGAGGATGATCTTCTTGTCTAGAATTTCTCCCTCCCAAACAAAAACAAGGGAAGAGATTGAGAATGTATAAATTCTAGTGGCATTTCCTGCGAGATCTTTTAGGAAATCTAGAGTTTTCTGTTGATATGTATCTCCTGAAAGGCTGTACATGCTGCATTTTTTTTGTTTACCCACTGAATTGGGCTCCTGTTCTCCGTTTGACTTCAGCATCAGAGAACTGTTGCACTCTGTGTCCAAAGTGAAAGAAAGGAAAGTAAAAGTGCAATGTGAGGAGACCAGCCGGAGTTCAGGAATCGACCAGGGGTGTGGGGCTGGAGTTGCATAGAATCATCTTTCTTCTCGATGGGCTCTTTCTGTCAGCTCCGGGGATGATAGGTTCACATAAAATTAATTTTCATCTTTTTTAAAAATGAAATCCATCAAAAGAGAGAAATTATGGGTTAGCAAAAGAAGATGACTGGTTTTTTTGGTTTGCTTTTAGAAATTCATACGAGGCCGTCCTGTATAAAGTTAGCCTGCATCTCTATCAGAAAAAAAAAAAAAGAAGAAAAGCTAAACCAACCCCACATCAGCAACAAACTCTCCTTCCCAGAGCTCACACCTGTCGTAGAGGCCCATGAAAGCTCCAGAAAGGAGGACCTGCTCCTCCAGGGTCCAGTGTCCCCTTTCCACGCCTGAATGTGTCGATGATCATAATTTATGAAGGGGGCTTTTCAGTTCTGTGGATGCCTTTTAGTTTTCTTTCCCGTATTTCCTTCTGTTGCTGTCGCGCTGACCTCCCCCATTACCGTGTCAGCTCCGTAAGGACAGGCTCTTGGTCTGCTGTTCTGTCCCTAGTACCAAGAAGGTTACCTAGCACTTTGAGGTGCTCCGTCCACAGTAGGTGAACGAATGCTGCTGAGGGTAGGTACCTTCCGGCCCTGGCTGGGTCCTTGTGGTCATCTGTATGCGATAGGGATGCATGTCTGACATGGGCCTGGGGTAGGTGGAGAGGGGGTGAGGGGGTAGGGTGTCGTGTTAGCCATTCTTGGCCTGGTCTTTCAGCAGGATTCTTTAGCCCTTATGCGCTCTGATAGTACGCGTGATGGTTTAGAGCTCAGGCTTGCAGTCTGAATCACCTGGGCGGATCACCCGACTTCTTAGAGTCTCTGTTTGCCTATTTGCAACATGGAGATAATAATACACCATATTTCAACAAATTCAAGATGCCATCAATTATGGGACATTGCCATTATTCTGTGTGCCAATAAGAAAAATATTGCTGTTGATTCACCTGTAACCCACGGCGACCCTCATCAACCTTAAGACTGTGTTTTCTATGGCTGCCGTAATAGAGTACCACAAATTGAACAGCTTAAAACAGCACACATGTATTATCTCATAGCTGTAGGTGAGAAGTTGGCTGGGTTTGGCTGGTTGCTCTGGGTTTTACAAGTCCTAAATCTTATTGGGAGGCTCTGGGAAGAATCCATTTGTAGGGTCATTGAGGTTGTTGGTAGAATCCTTGTAGTTTTCAGACTGAGGTCCCTGCCTCGTTGCTGGTTGTCAGCTGGGGGCCACTGTCAGCTCTTAGAGACCTCTCTCTGGTCCTTGTTTTTGGATCTTCTATCTCAGAGCCAGCAATAGCAAGACTAAGTCCTTCTCCATGCCTGGAATCTCTTTAAGGTCTCCTTCTGCTCCATCTTTGCCTCCAGCAAGAGAAAGTTCTGTTTTTAAGGGATCGTTTGATTCAGTTGGGCCCACTTGGATAATCCAGACTATGTGCCTCCTCCTCCCACCAACCCCCCCCAACCCTGTATTAAAGTCTGTAATATTAATTATAGCTGTGAAGTCCCTTTTGCCATGTAATATAACATAGTCACATGTTCCAGGAATTAGGACATAGGCATCTTTGGGGGACCATTCTGCCCACTCAGAGAGTCGTCCCAATATCAGGGATGTAAACAGAATAATATGCTTCTTAGAATTGATGAAATACTATCTTTAGCTTAGGAATAAAGGAGCTACTGATGTATATAAACATTCAGTGGGTTAATAGTAAGTGCTCAAGTATTAAGGATTGTTATTATAACTAATATCAGGATTATACTGCTCTCATCAAACCTATCAACTTTAATTTTGGTTGAAGTTATTCATAGTTAAGTGCGTTTGGCACTGATTGGGAGAAAATAGCGTTCCGGCAGTTAATTTGATGATGATGATGAGGTGCTAGGAGCTTTGCATACACTTACTCTCACCTCACAGTAGCCTTCTGAGGTAGGAATGCTGGCTTCATTTACAGGTGAGTAAGCATGTTTGGAGAGGTTGAATACTGCTTAAGAGCTCTTAGGAAGTGGTGGTGGCATCTTGCTTTGCAGCCAGGCCTGTCTGACTCTGGAGTCTGTGCTCTCCATGGTGCCATGTTACCTGTCCCACAGTCCCTGGTGGTAGCGTGTGAAGAGTGCAACTGGGGGAGGTGTCCACCAGGTTTATGGACTGGAGGAAGAGACACGGCCCAGTGATGTATCTGTCTTGTACTCAGGTGTTTCTTTGCTATTAATGGTTTAGATCACTGCGGTCCTGTCTCTTCATCGTTTTTTCAGTTTTTAAATAAGTACAAAAATGATCCTTTCCCATTCAACAGGGATCTTTCGGTTACCTACTCTGGGGACACAGCTATGAACAATACTGTGATTTATAATGAGAAGTATATATATGGTTCATCCCTTTCCTAAAACTCTTGGAATTTTTTAAGTGATGAGAGTGCTAAAGATTCTTTTGTTATGTGAATGAGGTGGCTTTTGAGCTCCACCAAAGGATGGGGGCTGGTTACCGGGGGAACTAATCTCATGATTAGAAAATTGGAACTTTCAGTCACGCCCCTCTCACCCTCCAGGAGGTCGCCAGTGTCAGTGATTTAATCAATTGTGTCTATGTAATGAAGCTGCCATAAAAACCCAAAAAGGAGGAGGTTAGGATAGCTTCTGGTTGGTGAACACCTGGAGATGCAGGGCGGGGAGCACACCTGGGCAGCTCAGCTCCCTTTCCTCACACCCTGCCCTATGCATCTCTTCCATCTGGCTGTTCCTGAGTGATGGCCAGTTATAATAAACTTGGAATCTAGTAAATACAGTGAGTTGAGTTCTGTGAGCACCCTCACAAAGGAACCAAACACGAGGAAGGTGTCATGGAAACCTTGGATCTGTAGCCTGTGTTTCAGAAGTACAGGTGATACCTGGGCTTGAGACTTGTGTCTGAAGGGGCCAGGTGGGGCAGGGCAGGGCAGGGCAGTCTTGTAGGACTGAACCCTTAACCTGTGGAATCTAATGCTGGATCCAGGTACGTAGTGTCAGAATTGAGTTGTGGGACATCCAGCTAGTGTTAAGAATTGCTTTGTGGCGTGGCTCCCCCTTCTCCCCCTATCAGCTGGAATTGGTGACCAGAACGCTTTTACATACTGTGTGTGATTTTCAAGGGGAGGTAAGTTTAGCATTGGGGAATTTCTGCTTTTTAATATTTTAAGTGTAAGCAGGACAAAGGGGAAAAGAGAAAAGGAAGAGAGTGGTTCAGCAGAATTGGAGTGTAAGTAAGCTACCTGAATTCAATAAACTACTCTAAAGATCACCATCTCTAGAATTTTCCCAAGATGTGACTGCAGATTGTTTGTCTTGGGCTCTTGAAATTCAAGTAGACATTGTGGCAAACCAGTGTTATCATCTTTCCCTCAAAACCTGCTTTTCTTCCTGCCTTCTCTAACTTGGGTCAAGACTTCTCCACCCAGGATGCCAGGCTCTGGACCAAGTCATCTGGAACCCTCTCTCCTCCTTGCCCGCCTGCAGCTCAGCTACTCCTGGCCCCCACCAATGCCTGCCACATCCGCCTCCTAACCAGCCCACAGGCCTGCTCTTTACCTGCACTGCCTGTCACCTGGGCAGTTGCTAAGGCTTCCAAACAGACCTTGACCCTTCAGGCTGCCACCAGGGTGCTTTTTTAAAACTTCAATCTGTATATGTCACTTCCTATCTCGCAGCCCTGCAAAGGCATCCCAGGCTAGTGGTTGAGGATTCCTACTGTCCAGGTTCAGTGCCTGACTGTGCTTCTTACAGGCTCTATTTGCTGTGTGTCTCCATCTCCCCGTCTCTAAAATGGGAGCGATAATAGCACCTACCACACAGATAGGTTGTGGGATTGAAATGAGTTAATATGTGTGGAGCAGAAAGCCTCAGTGAACATTGTTCTCCCCCAGTGTTTGATAGCAGGACTGGAGCTCCCCTTTCCCGCTGCTCCCTGGCACCCCCCCCCCCTTCCCACTGCCCCAGGGCCCTGCATACCTGGGTCTGCAGACGGGGCTCTTTGCTGATAAGCTGCAGCTAGGGAAGTACACATATGCAGAGTACATATTTAGACATTTGCATAACAATTTGATGGTCATTTTACATCTCTTGGATCTAATAAGAAATTGGACCTGCATTTTATATTTCATTTTTCTAGCGGTTCATTTTTAGTGCATTTTATCAAAGTATGGGTCCATGATGAGTTGGCACTAAAACCAAAAAGCTGATCTCTCTCCACAGCTAGTTTGAGAAGCACCTCTGTGTTCCCACAGGCCCTCTGCAGTTGATTTACTCACCCTGGCCAGGTTACCCTTACTTACTGTGTAGCCTTAAATCTCTCTGAATGTCTTCCCATCGTTTCCTTGGCCAAGAGTTTATCACACATTTCTTAAGTGCCAGTTTCTGGGGACATAAGGATGAAGAAGGTACTGCCTCTACTTTTGAAAGTTTCCTTTATACTACCCAGTAAATTCCTGTGTGTCTTTTGAAATCTAGCACAGTTTCATTATTTCCTCCATTAAGAAAACGTTTATTCCATACCAGCAGTTTACAAGGCACTTGCTATACTCTCTTCCTCTCCTTGAGGACCATAAGCTAATGGGGGCAGTAGACACAGAAGAAATAGGTAACAACGTCGGATGGGACTGTTCCATAGCAATGCGAGTTGAGAAGTGTGGAGGGACAGAGCAGGGGCTGCCTGGCTTCCTTGGCCTGGGTAAGGGGGCGTGAGAAAGTCGGTAGGTGCATTGTCATCGAACGATGAAGATCCAGGTCTTGAGGTCAAGTCCAGGGCCAAAGCCTGGCTCTGCCACTCACTAGTCATGTGACTTTGAGGGACTTCCTCTCTGTCTTAGCCTGTTCAGCTTGCTGTAACAATACCATGGACAAGGTGGCTTATAAATGACAAATGTATTTCTCTCGGCTCTGAAGGTTGGGAAGGCCAAGATTAAGACACTGGCCTTAGTGTTCGGTGTCTGATGAGCACCTGCTTCCTGGTTCATAGACAGCTATTTTCTCAGACTCTTCACAAGACGGGAGGCGGGGAGCTCTTTTAGGAGAGCACTGAATCCCATTCCTGAAGCCTCCACCCTTGTGACCCAATCACCTCCCAGAGGCACCACCTCCGGTTACCATCCCACTGGGTTTAGGATCTTAATGTGAGTTTTGAGGGGACGCACACATTCAGACCATAACACGCTCTGAACTTCAGATTCTTCATCTGTAAAATGAGGGCAACAATCCCAGTCTACCTCACAAGGATGTTTTGAGGCTCACCTGCAGTTACTATATACATAGTGTGCTTAGAAGAGCCGCCATAGACAACTCCATAAATGTGAGCTGGTGTTGCTCTTGCTGTCACCTCTTTGCTCTCTTCTCTGCCTGCCTCTCTGGACATATTTACATTTTTTCTTGTCTGGATTTCCAGAGGCATACTGTTAAACTCATTACAACGTTGAATTATGCAGTTTTACCTGACAGAGACAGGCAGTCAGTGTCTGGTGTACAGAAGACTCAATGTTTCGAGAATTTATATTGTATTCAGTTCTGATTTTGAGCAAGTCTTTTCAAAAGGCTTTGTGAGGAGTTTGGTTGTTATGGACTGAATGTTTATGTTTCCTCCCAAATCCTGGTGTTGAAATCCTAACCCTCCAAATTACTGGTATTAGGAGGTGAGGCCTTTGGGAAGTGATTTAGGTCGCGGGGCCAGAGCCCTCATGAATAAGATTAGCTGTCTTGCCCCGCCACCATGTGAGGACACAATGAGAGATGGCCATTTCTGAACCTCACCGAATGTGCTGGCAGCCTTGACCTTGAACTTCTAGCCACTATAACACTGAGAAGTAAATGTTTGTTGTTTAAGCCACCCAGTCTATGGTATTTTTGTTACCAAAGCCCAAATGGACTAATACACTGGTCAAACATTAATTTCCTTTTTATAGGTGGGGAAACAGGCTC
Organism: Eumetopias jubatus; assembly: GCF_037043125.1. NCBI lineage: Eukaryota > Metazoa > Chordata > Mammalia > Carnivora > Otariidae > Eumetopias > Eumetopias jubatus. Next base: position 51,549,898 of record NW_028274810.1, read on the forward strand.
TTTCTATAATGTTGCTATTACTTGCCCTAGGTCATGGAGCTAGCTAAGGGCGGAGATGAGATGAGAACCCCATGCCTCTTGTTTCCCCGCTTTGTGCAGCCTTGTCAAATCTACCCTGCGAGCCGGGGGTCTGTCTGGGTGCTGGCCAGGCTGAGATCTGCTTGTCACCCGGCCCCACCTGTACCAGGATGGCTGAGTGGCGAGGAACCGGGCCTGGAGAACCTGAGGACACCCTCCCTCCCCACCTGCCTGGCTGGCTGATGCCCCACTGGTGTTTATGGGTCATACTTTCCACGGTGAGGGCCCACCTAGAAACCTGGGGTGGAGGGTGGGGGACGGAGGTGGTCTGAGCTGGAGGCAGGAGACTGCAGGAGGATGGAAGCAGGAGGGGGTGACCTTGCCTAGGATTGAGTAATTTGTAAGGAAGGCCGTAGAGCTCAATCGAGGAGGAGGAGCCCAGCAAAGTCAGGCGGTTGGAAACTTAGGAAAGGTCTAGGAAGAATATCCAAAGGGCAGTGAAGCTGGTATTTCAACTTTTTTCCCCTCTCCGTAAACATCTTAATGTACTTTTCTTCCCACCTTCTTTGAAGGGGGTACCCTTTACACTCTGCTCTGCTTGGGAATATATTCTGTGTTCTAATCTCCTAGACTGGGTTGTAATCTTTATTATGGAGGCAGGGCAAAGGGATGAAGTCACACCAAGTTCTGACCTTGAACTTTTGAGAAAAGCTTAAAATTTAGGATTTTAGCTTATCTTTAAACAGCTTTATCTTTTCTTTTTTCTTGTTCGTTAGGAAAAAAAAAAAGAATTCTCAAAGGGATTAGGATCTGGTAGCTTAGGCAGCCTTGATAGAGAAGAGACCGTGACTTGTGAGCTTGTCTGTGTGTTAGAATCAGCTGCGGAGTGATTTTTGACAATCATGAAGCCCTGGCTGCACCCAGACCCGGCAGGCCAACCTCTCTGGCCTTGGGGCCCAGAGGGTGGTGGAAAGCTCCCAGGTGGGTCCAGCACACAGTCAAAGGTGGGGAGGCCTTCTTGGTGCCTGAGTTCACACTCATTCTGCAGTACGGATAACTGGCATGAGGGCAAGTCGTGATGTGGCTGCCTGTGAGTCTTAGAGATTCTGGCTCATCCTCCTCATTTCCTCGTGGGGTTTGCGAGCAGCCTTTGAGCACCCATCCTCTCTGTGCATCCCCTTCCTCAAAACACATTGAGCTCTCTATCCTTGAGCTATCTAAGCCATCCCTTAAAAAACACTCTCTTCCTATATATAAAGAAATTATTGGTGTATTCCATGAGGTAAAAATAAAAAGGAGTATCCTCGAAGGGTGAATGTCGCTGTTCCCATTTTGATAGTCACCCACAGGATAACAACACAGTAACTCCGGGAACCAGGTGCATTGGTGCCAAAGGGATCTTGACCAAGGCCTTTCTTTCTCTCTGGCAAGTCACATCACCTCATGGCAGTTTCTTGAGAAGGCTGAAACCGGGCGTTCTGTGGCATGGGTGTTACTCACGCCCAGGCTCACCGAATGGAGCCTAAGAGCAAATAGTTGCTTTTGAGGGGCATACATAGGCTCTTGAATTTTGACTAGAAATGGCTTTAGGGGTCAGCATAAGTTTTATGTGCAGTAGGACATTTTTATTTTTATCAGGGAAAGGAACAATGGTGAAGAAAGGTGACCTATAAAATTTACATTCATAGAAATGATTTGTGGGTTTGTTTTGCTGGATAAAAACACAGTTTTGTTTTAAGAGGGTTGGGATTGAATGTCCGTTCCACATAGAAATCCATAGATTTCCCCCATTTGCCCTGGAGAGCTTGAAGCCTTCCATATGGTAACACTTTCCAGAAGTATCTGAAAGTAGGAATCCCTCAAGAACTCTTATGGTCTTAAACCGAACAAAAATGAAAAATGAAATCTCAAGAGTGCAATTCAGTTTTAAAACTAACTTCACTTTTTATAACTTTGATAATGAGCAGGAGAGGAGAGTAAGTTTTCTGTGCCGGCTCTTGACCAGGCATTACAAGCTGTAAAATATAATCAGTTCATTTTATGGAAGAGAAAACTACGACTCAGAAAGGTTCACTAGCTTGCCCAAGGCTGCACAGCCCGCATTCAAACCTGTGCCTGCTCGACTATACCGTGCTGTCCTCTCCTACTAAAAAAACCACACATAACTCAGAAAGTGTTCAATTTCTGATACCTTTAAGAGACTTTTATTGTCCACAAAAGATTGTCCTGATATGCATAGGAATCATAAAAGCATTGTAAGACTTGGGGCTTACGGAGTCAGCATTTATGTGAAGGACAGAAAGTCCAGAGAAGAGAGAGTGGAACTGCTTCCTGGCAGGTACCATGTTTATAAAAAGCCCAGCAATCACTCGTGCAAATTTGTATTTATTTTATTTTATTTTATTTTTTTAAAGATTGTATTTATTTGATAGAGAAAGAAACAGCGAGAGCAGGAACACAAGCAGGGGGAGTGGGAGAGGGAGAAGCAGGCTTCCCACTGAGCAGGGAGCCCGATGTGGGGCTCCATCCCAGGACCCCGGGATCATGACGCAAGTGGGAAGGCAGACACTTAACGACTGAGCCACCCAGGCGCCCCACAAATTTGTTTTTAAACTGGCTCATAACAGCTGCAAAGACTGGCATTATCAGTTCCCAACTCAATTGTCTTTTTATTATTTATGACTTGCCCTTACTACAGATGGAATTTCATAGGTAGGAACGTTTTTGCTGATTGTTAATACGCCTTTGGTTGATTGTCGCACTGAAGGCAGTGTTTTGGTAATTTCACCAGAAAACAATGCCAAGGATGTTTAGAGTAAATGTTGGAAAAGTGACAGAATTAAAGGGTTGGCATTCTCCAGGATTTCAGGAAGGGCTCAGGGCTGGCAGTCTGCAAGGCATGCTAGAGCACAAGTCTGGAAGCTGTGTTTGCTAAGCAAGTACAATTTTTTTTTTTTTAACTTGGCTTGTATGTTTTTGCAATGTTTTCTACAGGTGCTTTTAAATTTGGACCTTATAAGGTGAGACAGTGTTCATTGTGCATGTTGAGAAGAGGGGTCCTGTAGGGATGCCTGGGTGGCTCAGTCGTTGGGCGTCTGCCTTCTGCTCAGGTCATGGTCCCAGGGTCCTGGGATCAAGCCCCGCATCGGGCTCCCTGCTCAGCAGGAGGCCTGCTTCTCTCTCTCCCACTCCCCCTGCTTGTGTCCCCTCTCTCGCTGTCTCTCTATCAAATAAATAAAATCTAAAAAAAAAAAAAGAAAAAAAAGAGGGGTCCTGTAATGGCAGAGAGCAAGAGCCTGACCAGCAGATCTAACCCCGGCTCTGCCACCTGCTACCTTGTGACCTTGGACAAGTTACTTAACCTTTCACTGCCTCAGTTTTCTCTCCTGGAAAATGGAGCCCCTTCTTGCTGGGGCTACTGTGAGGCCTAAGGAAGTTGATACATATAAAGTGCTGAGAACTGGGCCTGGCACTGAGTTAACTAAAAGCCCAGTAAATGTTTGCCATTGTTATTTTAATTAATTGGAGTTTAATTAATGTAATTGGTCGGGCTGATGGAGATGGTGGTGAGGAGGATGCGGAAGCTCCCGGGAGCCAGCCTTCGGCCTGTTCTGGCAGGATAAGTAATTCTGTCCAGCTCCAGGATTTGAGGTGCAGGTTTTTTATCCTCATGGTACTCCAAATTTATATTTCTACGATCTGGAATAGTAGAAAGATCATTGAACTATTTGATTTTTTTTTTTTTGAAACACGTTAGGGTTCTAGCTGTAGTTTCAAAAGTGTTAGATGTGGCCTCTGCAGAAAGTAGATATTCAGTGGGGTGGAGCTGGACCCAGGAAGGGGTCAGGAGCTCTGTGAGGAGATCCTCCTCGTCCGGGGAGCTGTGGGAGGGGCCTCATGCTGAGGCATGGACTGATCAAGCATCTGATGCTCTGAGGAGCCAACCCACCCCCCAGAATCATAGTGAACGATGTAGTTTTCATTCTGTGGTGAAAAGAACGGTACCAGTTTTCTGTAGGAATATATTTTTTTCTCCTCCTAACGTCCAGCACATTTGTTATGTAGATCCTTAGGTGAGGAACCCTGCAGGGGTAGAGGGTGGGGGGGAGTCCTTGGTATCTTCAGCAGTTATTCCTAGGGAATATTTGGAGGGATTGTTCTTGTGGCTGTTTCTTATTTTAACCTTTGAAATAATTAGAAGGATGCCGTTTCATTCTTACTCAGTGATTGTGTTCCTGCAGGAAATAATAAAGTCCAAGTGCATTATTCTCCTGATCTCATCTGATACAGGGCCAGTGTGGAAGTCCTAGGAAAGAAGAGAGGGTGGTCAGAAACCTGCCATCTGGAGTTCTAGGTGCAGAATCATGGGATATTAGAGCTGAAAGGGGCCATTGCAATCGTGGAGTCCAACTTCAGCTTTTTACAGATCAGGAAACTGAGGCCCAGAGATTTGCCCGAGTTCCTAGAACTGATTGTGGCATCCCTGGGACTCCTGATTCCAGGTCCAGCTACACCCTTGTCATAAAGGGTGTACTTTAGAGCAGCTCTGGGCAGTAGAACTTTCCACAGCGATGGACATGTTTAGTCCAGCTACATGCGGCTCTCGGGTACTTGGAATGTGACTAGTGGAACTGAGAAGTTGGATTTTTTGCTTTATCTAATTTTAATTAAGGTTAAAACTGATGGAGTCACATGTGGCTCCTGGCTATCGTTGTGGCCAGCCCAGCTTTAGAGACATTGCCGAGGAGAAAAAGGCCTGTCTTCCCTCCTACCTCATTCTCACCAGGTGAGATGCTCTCTTTTCTAAAGGTTCAGGTACATCTGTCCTTGTGCCAAACCAGGAGAATCACTCTGGGCCGAGCACCCCACTTTGTGGATGAATGGTGGTTCCTCTGTAAAATGAGGGGTTGGACTTAGATCTCTCTCTCTCTGAGTCCTCCATAGGACTGCAGACCTGGTTCTTGCTGCCGATCAGCAGTGTGAACTTCAGCAGGGCACTTAGCCCACCTGTGCCTCCGTTTCCTTATCTGTTACCTGAAGTAGTTAACACCTGTTCTGCACCTCCCCCCAACCCCCAAGATATTGAGAGAGGCTCACATTAGATAATCAGTGAGAGGAAATCCCTTTGCTGTCTCCTCCTCCTCCTTCCTAATAGTCTTTGCTGTCTGGAAGTATTTTTAGTTTTGATACGAGTCGTGGGTGGGTTTTCTTTAAGATGCTACAGTTGGTGAACTTCTCTGTCAAGGTGAACCTTATTGTCAGAGTAGAGACAGTAATAACTCACAGCCCGTATGAAACATGAGCTGGAAGACTTGGTACTGATGACAGATGACAGAGCTGATCAGTGCTGCTGGTTTTTCATAATCTTGCTTAACGAGGCCTTCCCTCGTCCATCCCTCCAAAGTCTGCTGCTGCTCTGAGAAACCAAAGCAGATCCCCTCTCTTGAGAACTGTGGCTGTCTTTCCTTTTGCTCCTTTTTTCACATCAGCCTATATACATCCCATGTGGAAAATGTGGTCCCGTGCATTCTGCAGTGAACAAACCCCCTCAAGAATTGTCTCCGTAGTTATCACGTCTATATCAGTGGTTCTCAAACTTTGTTCCCAGGCAGTGATTCCCCACTCATGCCCACAGCTCTCTGGTGGGCCTTGACTGTTTCCAGAAGTGTGTCACTAAATTTTGATGGAGGCATAAAATCTATTTCTGCTATGACAAAGTAAGTAGGTCTTCTGACATCACGTGAGGGGGGTCCAGCCTGCTCTGGATAGCAGGCGGTGTAACGTGAAGCTGGGGCCAGTGAAGGATAGCTAGCTGGGCATTCGGGAGAAGTTTGTTCCCAAGCATATAAAATAGCCAAGGGGGGGGCCAGCAATATGGTCCTGAGGGTGACCCTGAAGGGTGACCTGGTATGAGGTAACTTAGCTGAAGACACCCCTCAAAACCCCAGGAAGCATGATTTTACTGCGGCAGGATTGCCTTATAATTATGGTTGAATGGTGTAGTATTATATCTTTTAGATTTTTCAGTGGTGCCCCCAAAAGTTGTAATATCTGTAACTATACCAAAGACTACTCTTTCCTGCCTCTGAGGTCCCTTGGGATGGCTGCAGGGAATGAGTCAGGACCCAGAGGGGACATATGGAGTGTCGCCAACCCAGTACCATCAGAGCTGTTTCAAAGTTACATGTTTCACCTTTGGTCAAAAGGATTCTTCTGCTTATAAAGAAAAAAAAAAAAGTTGAAAACCACTGCCATAGAGTAGTGGTTCTCAAATTTTAGTGAGCACCAGAGTTACCTGGAGGCTTTGTTAAGACAGAAATTGCTGGGCCCATCCCCAGATGAGTCAGTGTTGAGGCTTGAAAAATTGTATATCTAACTAGTTGCCAGGTGATGCTGATGCTGCAGGTCCTGGGAACACTTTGAAAACAGAACCACCAGTTCTAGAGAACGGAAATAATAATATTCACTGCCCACTGTGTGTCTGGTTCTGTGTTAGATGTGATAAACTCAGACTCACTTGAAGCTGAAAAGTTGTGTCACTATCCCCATTACAGAGGAGAAGACTCAGGCATACAGAGTTTCAGGAACTCACCTGTCATTCAGTTGCTGGTCATCAGAGAACTGGACCCCCAAGGATATCTCTTGCCTCTTTTGTAGATCAGGGATCCCCAACCTGTGGCCCATGATGGGAATGGGGGAAGGATTTCTTGTAGTGGGTTTGAAAATCCGGATGTAAAGAAGGCACCACCTGCAGACTGATGTCTTTCCTGTTGGACATCTGTTCAAATGCATCTTTATGATAAAGACACTGTGAAGTCATATTAAGGGTCTCAGCTGGACAAAGTCAGTGTGGATTGAGCATTTTCTCACAATGGATACTAAGAGGACAGCTACTGTTACCGAGTGCTAGGAAGTTGTTTGTTTTGTTTCTGATGGCAAGACATTGTCTTCGTATTAGAAAAGATTGGGCCTTATTTCCCTAAAGCATGGTGTCTGGTTGCCTTTGCCAAGTCGGGGCCGTGGGGAGAGGGAAGGTAGACATAATATTAATGAACCGATTCTCATTCAAAAAGGGTGCTGGAGAAGGTAATGCCACTGTGTTGATTGGTTCCACCAAGAATTAATTCAGCCTGCCTTCAGTGGGGACAGGATTTCTTCCCCAGGCCCTGCCCCTGTCACCTGCCCATAGCCCTGAACGGGCTTTCTCAGCTTCCTTCCACTCTCTCCCTGCTCTGTGGCTTGCCAAGGCCAGCCCTTCCTCCTGGAATCTGTCGTGTCCTGCTGTCTGGATTCCTTCTCCATCAGCTGTCTCCTCTCCCACTTGCATTTTTGCTCCTCTCCTGTCTCATTCAAGTAACAATTTTGGGTAAGCTCACCATGTAGCAGAAACCTTTTTTCTCTTCCAACAGATGAGTTCAGGCCTGCCAGCTCCGCTCATAGTTAGGGTGATTACACTCCTGCCGTGTGTCTGACTTGGGCCAAGAATTTGCATCTATTACCGCTGACCCCTTGTGGGTTCTTGGGTAAGCCCCCTACGTTCTCTGAGCATCTGTAAAAAGGGAACATAATTTCGTAAGATTGTTGTGAGGATAAAAAGTAAAACCATATATGGTCAGCATTTCACATGGGGCCTGACATGTACTAAGTGCTCAGTGTAGTTATGGTTCAGGAAGCTGACCTGTGAAGGGAAGGAGAAAAAAAACCATTCTCACTGCTGTTCCCTCCACCATCTCCTGCATTCAGTCCTTAAGGGTGCCATTCTCTCACCCCTTTTACTGAATCGCCTTCTAGATCAGTGCTTCTCAACCTTTTGTTCATTTTGACCCCATAAGGAGAAAAAAAAAGTAGCTTAATGTAACTTAAATTTTTCCCTAGAGAGATCAGGACAAAGTGAGATGAGAAATAAGATTTTATTGGGTAGGGGCAAACTTTGGAGGGCCATAAACTATTGTAATATCTAAGAATTTTTTTGCTTCTCTCCCCCAAGAACCAATTTCCACCCCCTAGAGTAGGGAGGGAGCAATACCTCTCCAGATGAGAATGCATGCTTTAGATTCCTAACAGTCTAACATTTGGGAAAATCCACTGACTTCTGCTGGACATGTCTGTCCTTTTTGGTCTCTCCTCACCCCTCTGGCCGGCAGTGTCCCGTCCTCTCTCTGCCACTCCTCTTATGGCGCCTTCTGTATCTGCTGGCGCACTCAGCCACACAGCTGGGACTGAGCGCATCCGAGACATCTGCGACAGGACCCCGTCTTGGGGGAGGGAGACACACCTCACTGTACTAGAGCAGGACCCAGACCAAAGGGTGGTGGGCAGAAGGAGCAGGGTCCAGTGGGAGTCTGGGAAAGGAGCAGGCAGAGGCGAGTGTGTGGTGGGGCGTGGAGGCCACACAGCAGGCTGGGCAGGGGGAGGTGGCAGGCCGGACTGGCCCAGGGGATGATCAGGGAACGAGAGCTTCCAAGGTACCACTTTGAGCCCTGTTCCCCCTCATGATAGTTTTGTTTTTCCATAGTCTTAACTGATGACCTTAAGAGTAATAAGTGCCACAGGTGCCACTTTTTGAGAAGTTAGCTTCCGGGGAAGCAGTGAATGCCTTTCAGGCGCTGAGAGCAGGGTATGCAGAAGTCTGGTGTCACGAAAGCCTCAAGTGTCAGGTTTGGGTGGCTAGAGATGGAGCTAGAACCTAAGTGTGTCTTGCAGATGAGAGTTTGGAGCTGTTAAAAAATGGTTTTCAGCATGTGGCTTCCTTCTTGTGTGTGTCTCTGGTCCCGTTCTGGCCTTTTCTTCCCCATTTGCCCTCACTTATAATGTCCCAGAGACCTTACTTGATCCTTTACTCTGTGCCCTTCCCTGATTGTCCATTCCCTCTCCCCGAAGAGGGCCTCCTGATCACTGTTGGAAGTCTGGCCCTTTGGCATCCATAGCACCAGCCTCCTTGGCACCTCCATTTGGATGCCCTGTGGTCACCTGCGTGTCTGCTCATTCTTCTGGTCTCCCAGGCTTGAGACCTTAGCATGAGCTGATGCTTCTCTAGTTAGGAAACCACAGCAGGGCTTATAGATTAGCTCTCCCTCTGGTACTGCTCAGGTTCACTCAGGCATTCAACAAATATTTCCTTCTCCCCCTTTTTCCTCCCTCCATTTCTTCCTTCCGCCCTCTTTCCCTCTTAGCCTTCCTTCCTTTCTCTTAGCTAATATTTATTGAGCCAAGAACTGTGCTGGTTGCTTTGTGTATATTTTCTCATTTAATACTCACAGTAATTCTATGAAATTATATTATTACCCTGTTCTGCAGATAAGGAAAGTAAGGATCAAACAGGCAGGGTAACTTGTCCAACTTCACATAGCCAAGTGTCAGTACTAGGGGACATCTGTGAGGTCTGACACCACCCCCCCACCACCTTCTGTCTTTTCACTTAGACCACGAAAACCGGATCCAAATTGGTCTCTCCTCCTGCCCCCTCTACTCCAAGCTGTCCAGATCCTGCTGGGTTTCGTCCTCTGCAGCACAACTGTGATCCTGTAGCTCCCTTACCCCGGATTCTTCAGTTCATAAACCACTCGTCCTGATATCCGAGCCCCCTACCGCATGACCCTGCTATCTATCACTTTGAAGACATGAGGGTATAGTGGGAATGACATGGGATCTGGTGCCAGAAGACCTGGGTCCGGTCTTGGAGCGACCGCTTCCTAGCTGTGTGATCCTGAGCAGATAATGAATTTCCCTGGGCCTCCTGGGTTCATTTAATTCAGTGAAAATTTGTCATGTGCCCTTGGAGTGCTGGTCACCATGCGAGCATTTCCAGTCTTCATTATGAGGAAAGCAAGCCTAGTCCCTGCCTTCAGAGGGCTGCAGACTGACCTCCATTTTCCCCCTCTGCACAATAGGGATGTTGACAACACCCATCTCACTGGGCTGTTGTGGGGAACAGACGGAGATGGAAGGGCATGGCCGGGCTCTGCCGCATGTAAGGTGCTGTTCATCTAAAGTTGTATTTGTTTCTGCTTCTGCTCTAGGAAGGTTCCTTGCATATTCTCAGCTCTACCTTTGTTTGTGCTCCTCCCACCCTCCTGTACCTTTAAACATCCTATGTGGTCTTGATGGTCCCCCTGGAAAGGTATCTCATTCATTAAACCTTTCCAGAATCTCCATGCTTAATAGGAGGGTTTATTCAGGAATATTTATCAAGCACTTTTTAGAACAGTGTTTTTCAAGGTGCGGTTCAAAGACCCTGGGAGCCTCAAGATCCTTTCAGGGTATCCACAAAGTCAAATTTATTTTTATAGTATTAAGATATTATTTGACTTTTTCATCATATTGACATTTGGAATGATGCAAAAGCAGTGAGCTAAAACTCTTGGTGCCTAATCATTGATAAGGCAGTGGCACCAAATGGTACTAGTGCCCACATCCCTCACTACCACACACTCCCAGTTAAAAAAAAATGCCATTTTCACATAAGTATGTCCTTGAAGCAGTAAAAAATGATTAATTCTATTAAGTCTCAACCCTCGAAGGCACATCTTTTCGTATTCTGTGTGACACAGTTGGGAGAATAAAGCTCTTGTGATAATAAAGTGATGATTGTCTCAAGGAAAAACACTTGTGCGATTATTTGAGTTGCAGGCTGAACTGCAACCTGAACTAACCCCATTTTTACTTGAAAGAATGTCTGATAGACAAACGCTGGCTATTCACACTTGGATCTTTGTCGGACAGTTTCTCACAAAAGAACAAAGCCAGGCTGTCACTTCAAGAGAAACAACTGTCAGTATTTGTTGCTTGTGATAAAATTCTACCTTTCAAGCAAAAATTGGAATTGTAAAGAACTTGTATCTGCTACCATCAGCTTGATATCTACCCAAAGATTACTTCAAGGAAGTATACCGAACGATTTCCGGTGAGATCCGTGGTGATGTTAACGAGTGGGCCCTTTGGATATTGTGTGATGAAATGTGTCAGCGTTTGGAAAACCTGAGTGACTCAGTGAACTCATATTTCTCAATAACATGCTATACACCCTGCATGAGTAAAAGTTCTATTCAAATGCAAGATAGACGAATCAGTTTTCATATAGCAGAGTGTGAAAAGGTCATTGAAAGGGTTTGAGCTAACCTTTAAGAAACCATCACTTGTTAAGTTTTGGTGTAGTATCAAAGAAAAAATAGTCACCATTATCTGTAAAAGCTTTCCATCTATATCTGTGTAAGGTCGGACTTGCTTCGTCTATGACCACCCAAATAATGTATCACAGAAGATTGAACTCTGAAGCAGAGAAGAGAATCCAGCTGTCTTCTGTTGGAGATTTGCAAAGACTTGACTAAGGAGATTTAGAAAAATGGGAATCTAGTCTTCTCACTAAATTTTTTGTTTTGTTTTAGAAAACAGTTGTCTTTCATAAAATGTTGCTTTTGTTGAGATCTAATGGGTTTATCGGTTGTATTTTTAATGCGTTAATAAGTATTTTCAAAACTTCTGTTTTAACTTCTAATAACATATCAATAGGTGAAGCCAAACAAACAGAAGCCGTTGGTGATCTTCAACTTTGAAGAGTGTAAAGGGACCCTAAGACCAAAAAGTTTGAGAACTGCTCTCTGAGAACTGTGTGTAAATGGTTCTAGCCTCTGGCCTACACCCGTGAAAACTTAAGTCCCTCCTCCAGTGAAGTTCATCCATGATTATCCTGTGGTTCCGGGTTCTCTGGCACTACCTAGCTCGGTACAGTATCAGGACAAATAGGCATGATGTGACTATAGAATTGTATACAGTGCTCTGTTATCCAAGGCCAGGCCTCGCTAGGAATGCATCTTAATATAAGCGCATTAGAGATGTGAAGAAGAGCCATTCACCAGAGAGACTAGTAAACATGTCTGCCATGCCTGTAGCCCTTTCTAAAAATTCCACTTTCTGCTGAGAGAAGCAGCCTAGACTGTTTATTAAAAATGGCCATGTTCCTAACGTGATTTCTCCCCTTACCTTTCTCTCTTAGCCATAGTTGATTGGGTCAAGAAGAGCCCCTGACGCTATGGTAGCCTTAGTCTGACAAGCATCCTCGTCTGCTGTGAAAGCCTCAGCCCAGTGTAAAGGCCTCTAATCGGATTCTTTATAAGAATTTATGTGTGAAAGACACCCGGGGCAGGGGGAGTTGCCAGCCCAGTGGCATTCTAATCTGTGGGCTTGAAAGACAATCACAGAGAGGCCCTGGGCAAGTTCTGAGTCAGCAGAAACTATGAGGAAGCAGAGGGGAGACCCAAGATGTGTGGCAGGAGCAAGAGAAGCCGGGAAGAAAAGGCTAGGTCATCCTAGCTAGGGACTCCACACTCCTGCTTCTGTTGGAAGAACAGAGAATCTAGTTCTGGAGGCTATCTTGGTTCCGTCCAGTTCTTGACGTTTTTTTTTTTTTTTGTCTCAGTGAGACCTGTCCCTGTGGCTCTTACATTCTGTATATCCTTAGTAAGTGTCTAATAATTGGGGTCACTCTAGAGAGTCTTTCTTTCCACAAAAGGGCTTAACATACAGGAAGGTCACTGGAAGTCAGTCAGGGAGGTGGGGGTGAGGGAGCTGGCTTGGAGGAGATGGAGTTAGTAGGGCCTGACGGGACTTGAATGGACAGAGGGCATTCCAGCCTGGGGCAACGGCATGGCTGAGAGGCGAGTGTGAGGTGAGAAAGAGGGTGGGAGGGGAAGTCGCCATAGTAGAGGAAGGAAGAGATTGGTTAGCTCAAGTAGCCTCATGTTGTGTAGAGCATTAGAAAACAGGACGGACACCTGGGTGGCGTAGTCAGTTAAGCATCGACTCTTGGTTTCATCTCAGGTCATGTCTCAGGGTCATGGATTTTAGTCCCACGTGGGCTCGAGCTCAGCACGGACTCGGCTTGAGATGCTATCTGACTTTCTCCCTCTCCCCGCTCCCCCTGTTTGTGCAAGTACGTGCACACGCTCGCGCTCTCTCTCACTCTCTCTCTCCCTAAAATATTTTTTTTTTAAAAAAGGAGGGCGGACTGAGGATCTGAGGAGAGAGCGTTTGAATCCCGGAAGCTTGTTGCGAGGCCATTGTGGTGTTCTGGTGAAATGCTGTGTGCCCATGTTAGGAACATGCCAGAGACAGCATCCCTGCTGACTGGAACTGGACTGGTCATTTTTTCCCTCCATCTCCCTCCCCATTTTCTAGGTCAGAACTTCTTCAGGCAAAGTATGAAATGTGTTCCTGGGAGTCAGTTGAATAAAATCAGTTGGGGATTTTCACAAAGTCAGAACTACTATGGCAAGGAGCCCTTTTTCTTAAGCCACACACTTCTAGTTGGGCTTTTTAAGATTTCGGGTGTGGAGTGTTAGGTCTTTGTGTTATTTATGCTTGAGTCCCCCCCCCCCCACACACAGTCCATTTAACTCATGGTTTTGTGCTGCCTGACTCAACTGTGCATCTAAGTGCTGGACACACAGTAGGACTGCCTTTCTCTTTCTCTACATGTCCTGTACTTGGTGACACCTCTTAGGAGAGCATTTCTACCTTCCAGTGAAGTGTTAATGGGTAGGGGGTCCCTGTCCACGTTAAGTACGAGTAGAAAAAGAATTTTAGAAATTATTCTTTGAGCATGACATTTTGTGTTCTCTCAGTTAATTTTTAACTCATAAAAGTGTGATATGCCAAGTTAAAATGAGCCAGGTATTGAAATGGGGGTGAGCTGAAGTAGAAAGATAACTAATCCTTTCCTGTTGACCATAGCAAAATGTTAGCCCTTAAGCAATTGACTTTACCTCTCTGTACCCTATCTATAAAATGTTGATAATTATAATACCTCCTTCTCAGTGTGGACATGAGAATTAAATGAACTGAAGTGGAACTCAGTGGGTAAACATGTGTTTATTGAGCATTTGCTATATGTCATGTACTGTGTTTCTGGGGTTAGAGTAGAAGACAGGGTTGAAGTGGGATTTATAACTGTGCCTAGTAGATAGCAAGATATTTAATAAATGGTACCCATTGTTGCTGTTTGAGGGAGGTGCACCCAAGTTCAGAAATTCTGAAAGAAGCCAGAGTTAGCCAAAGAAAGGGTGTAGAAATGCAGGCCTCAAGCAGAAAACATCCCGAGTGTGCCAGTCTCAGCAAGGAATGATTGTCCCTGCAAAGCCACCTGGGTTATCTGATGTGTAGTTTGGAAAGTGTCACGTATTGTGCTTTTCACACACATACCCACACATGGGGCATTCATTATCACATGGTCTTCAGGCACTGAGAACAATGTTGATGTTGAGCTTGGCAAATAAATGAATGTCTTTCATCAGTAGAGCATTCATTTTCATCATAGGCACCTAGAAGGCATGTTTTTCAAACTGGTCACATGTTCAGTTGTGAGCACGTGTTTTGTAAGAATTCTGTAATATTGATCCTAAGAAGGTCTGTGGAGAAAGTGGTAGAAAGAAAAGCCAATTGTGAGTGATTTTATTAGATTCTGAGTTTTTATTGGGCTCTTAAGAACGATCCTTAGGAGTTTAGATGCATTTTCTTCTTATTTTTTACTTAAATTCAATTAATTAACATATAATGCATTATTAGTTTCAGAGGTAGAGGTCACTGGTTCATCAGTCTTATATAATACCCAGTGCTCAGTACATCAGGTGCCCTCCTTCATGGCCATCACCTGGTTACCCCACCCGCCGCCCTCCAACAACCATCAATTTGTTTCCTATGATTAAAAGTTTCCTATAGTTTGTCTCCCTCTCTGGTTTCTAGACTCACATTCTAATGCCACTGTCCATGTGTATATTTTTGCATAGTTGGGATCAGTGTATATATCCTCTTTGTTGATCTGCTTTTGCATCTAACCTTGGTTCATGTTGCCCTTTTCCTGTGTCCTCATACTCTACATCTTTCTCTTTGTAATGGCAATAAAATGATCCCCTGGGCTGATAAGTAGCCATTGGTTTAACTTTCTATCCAAGTACTAGACACTTGGGTTATTTCCAGGGTTTCACAAGAACATATTTGCTATAAACATCATGTACAGATTGCTCAGTCAGCAACTTATTATGCACCTTCTGGAATGGCACTCTCTGCCAAGGTCTTGGAAGTGATATCAACTCATTAAACTAAGAGTCTTAAGAACTGGCATTCAGGATTTCCTGAGACAGCATCTTGTTCTTTGGCTTATTTTTCTTCATTTAATTAGCAGATATGTAGGGAGGACCTGTCATGTGCCAGAGAGTACCAGGCACAGGTGAGCAAGGTAGAGAAGGTCCCCAGCTAATGGTACATAGACTCAAGCTGAGTGCTGAGGAAGCAGAAGTCATCATGGTGACATTACCATCTTGTAAACACAGTGTCAGTCAGACTTCCAGGTGACCATGGGCGTTTGGTCTTGGTGAAGCAAAATGTCTAGATACAGTACAGTGTAACTACTTTAGATTAACTGTAGATGATAGGGTGGGGGTAGTAAAAATTGTAGAATATTAAAAATCAGTACAGTTTTTATTATTCTATATTAGGCTAACAAAGTGATAGCTAGGTTTGAAGCTGCATGGCATAGTGAAAAGCACAAGCCTATGAATTCACGTAGTCCTAGATTTGACTCTTAACTCTGACACTTGTAGACTTTTGGTTTTGGGAAAAATATTTAAACCTTCTGAAACCCAGTGTCCTTTATCTCTAAAATGGGTATAGTATTTTCTGTCCTTTTTGTTGCTTGTATTTCTAGTGCCCAGCCCAGGGTAGGGGGATCAGCATTTGGTTGTTGGCAGAATAAAAGAAGAGATGGATGAGTGATTGGGTGATTGGATGGTTGAATGGTTGGTTAGATGGATAGTTGAATGCATGGATGGATGGATGGATGGATGGATGGATGAATGGATGGATGGATGGATGGTTAGATAGACATATGGTTGGTTGGTTAGACGGATAGTTGGATGGATGGTTGGAACAATCACTGTGGAATGAGAATGACTTGAGGGCCTCTGTACTAAACAATATATCAACAGCAGGTTATATTTGCCCTATTACCTTAAGGTTTGCCAAGCAAATTTTCTTACCTCTAAGTTAAACCAAATTAGAAGCCATAAGCCTCTCTTTTGTCATCTCATTTATATTAAAAGCTGTAAGTGACAGAAAACAGGACTAATTGTGGCCCTAACAAGTAGGGGGTTACTCCTCCAGATCTCCAGATAGTCTGGAGGAGGCAGCTGCTTCTGCCATTTGCCACTAAGGATCTGTGCTATCTCTGTTCCTTTGATCTACCCTGTTTGCTGTGTTGAGTTTAAAATATAGACTTACTTACTGGTGGTCACCGAATGATTGTCACAGTTCTGTGCCTCATGACTAGTTTCAAAGTTGAGAAGTAGTGAGGCACCTACCATGCTGCTTCTGTCTTCTTTGAGGAGGCAAAATCCTTTCCCAGCATCTTCACAAAACTTCCCCTTGGGCCTTGCTGGGTTGACATGACCGCCCTGAGGCCAGGATCTTTCTGGAGCTCACAGCATCTCTACCAGAACGAACTGGGGTTCTGTCAGCAGGGAAATGTTGAGGGCTGTGTGGAGGGTGGACAACCATAGTGTCGGCCACATTTTCACACAAGTAAACTGAAAAAGGCGGAAGTGCAAGTTTGGTGGATATGATTTATTTCTAAGACTTTATCTGTGTTACGGGATTCAGGATTTGTAAGCCCCCAGCTGGGATGTGAAGATTCTGTTGGTTTTAAGCTGGATGGCAATGTTTTTTGTGGCTCTAGATGTCCTTGTTGTGTGTATGAAGGGTTTTTTTTCCTTCTTTCTTTTTGAGTGGCAGAATAAAACAGGAGTAAAAGAGTAAAATAGGGAAATATTTTCTAGAGTTAGTTCTAGGCCTCTGAAATGCTGCAACACTGACTTTTGCCAGAAGCCCTATGCTGACACGAACCAAAGAAAGGACTGTTAACAAAATACTTCCTCAACCAAGCTAAGTGAAGGGAAGAAAATGTAAAACAGTATTTGAGGGAGGCCGGGGGAACTTTTGGAGAGTTGGCAGTGAAGCTTTGCAGAAGAGTACAGGAATTTGAGGGTCGTTCAAAATGTCACTAGTGTGTAGTTTATGTTGGCTCTGCCCGTGTTCAGTGTTCAGAGAACAGAAGGAGAAAAGAAAGCCGCTTCACAGCCTGAGGGGGACACAAAGACCCGCAGAGCTCAGTCGCGCACACACACATTCCAGGAATCCAGATTTGTGGGCAAAAAAGAAAGTGTTTTTGTGGGAGTTTTTTTACTTGGATGACAAAAGGCCTAATAATCAATATCTGCCATTTTCCTCTTTGGACCAGTCAGCCAACAACTTGCATTCCTAAACGATTAAATGGGTTTCCACGCCACAGACATCAAAACTTTTAAGCGTTAAAGAAATACTTTACACATGTAAGTAAAAGTTCACCATGACCTGCATATGATTGATTGCACTTTATTTACTGAGGAGGAGAAAGGGCAGAACTGAGATTGATCAAGGTTTTCTTTTTAACTCCACTGTCAGAATTTGACCATATCCTTGAAATGTGCTATGTGTGACTTATTTCTCAAGGGATTGGAGATTCATAATATCTTGTGTGTATATGAGAGTTCCAGAGTTTCACATACAAAATCTCCAGAAAGATGATGCTTTAAGAAAAGGAGAAAAGACATAGTAGACAAATGCCAGGTGACTAAACTCTCTGAAGCTGAGATCTGCTAAGAGGCCAAGTAAAGGAGAGAAAGGTGGAATTCACAGAGAGAGATACTGGTCTCAGCAGGATAGTATTCACTGCCATGTTGGGGAAAATGCCAGGAGGCTGGGAGAATGGCTGTCCCCTTGGAGCTAACACTGACTACTTGGTGTATCGTGATAAACAGGACTCATTCATGAAGGAAAACACTGCTCTTCTGAAAAGCACCCATATTGAAGAAGCTACCAGAAAACCCAAATGTATGGAAGAAACCTGGCAGGAGGGATCTGTGCTTCCTTCTGGGTCTCTTCTGAAAAGTTTTCTTAATGTTCCGTAGTATTTTCTGCGGCCTCTGCGTCTAAACTGCTTGGAAACATACAACAAAAGTTGTGTAGCAAACCACTTGGCATTGAAATTTGAGCCAGCAGTATTCAGAATTAACTGAAAGAAACACCGCCATTATCATAAATAAGGTAGACAGTCTCTTTATTAGTTGAATTCTCTGAGCATTTTTTTAAGGTAATAAAGCTTTAAGGCTTTAGTCAGAGGCAAAAGACTGTAAAACATGTCAGATGCTTGGATCGAAACCCAGGAAATAGCCATGAGTTTGTATAAATTGAGCTCACTCACCACATCACTACCCTCTAGGGGATGGCGTACCCTTGTGCACGCCCCAGTAGGGTGTTTCAAAGATGGCAGACATAGGAGAACCTAAGCAGGGGGGCTGTGTCATTTAAAATCATACACTATCTGATGATTTGCTTGGGAAAGGGGGAAATATTTTCATAATATAAACATGAGAAGATCAAGTTGCATAGAATATTTCTGGCAATTTGAGAATATGCATTCATTCAGTAACCAAAAAATGCCTAGTCTCTGTCAGGCCTCATGTCAGACACGGGGGTGGGGAGGGTAGAGCAATGAACAAACAACATCTTTTTCTTATGGAGTTTACATTCCAGTGAAGGAGAGGGATAATAATTCAATAGGATAGAAAATAGAGTGCCAGGAAGCGTTAAGTGCTATGAAGAAGACAAAGCAGGGTAAGAAAAGAGAGAGAGTAGGGCCTTTCTGAGGAAATGACACTTGTCACAGAGACCTGCAGGAAGTGAGGTTGAAAAGTATCTGAGAAGTTCAAGCGGGAGGAAGAATAAATGTCTCACTATCGAGGCAGGAGACAGCTTAGCATATTTGGTTGTTTTTTTTTTTTTTGGTTTTTGTTTTTTACATAAGTAATACTTTTAAAAATATTTTTATTTTTTTAAGTCATCTCTATGCCCAACATGGGGCTCGAACTTAGGACCCCAGGGTCAAGAGTTGCATGCTCTACCTACTGAGCCTGGCAGGGGCCCCGGTTTGCTTGGTGTATTTGAGGAGAAGGGGAGGTTGGTGTGGCTGGCTAGAGTGAGCCAGGGCCAGTTCATTTATAGAGCCTGGGAGGCCAAGGGTTTAGCAAGTGTGCTGAACATGCCTGGGAGCCATTGGAGAGTTTTGAACAGGGGAGTGAGGTGACTGATGACACGCCCCCTGCTGAGGGACACCAGACTTGGGGTGGGAGGAGGCACAAGGCCAAAGCCCAGAGATCCATGGGGAGGCTACGGAAGTCATCCACGTGGGATGCTGCCACTTGGCCTTGGGGCTTGGAGGAGATGCTGAGATGTGACTAGATCTGGGAGATGTTTTGAAGGTAGGGCTGATGGGATTTGCTGGTGGATTGACTGGATGGACAGTAGGTGAGAAAGGAGCCAAAGATGAATGAGGATTTGGGCTTGAGCAGGGGCATGAATGGTGTCCCGCTTCCAGCACTGGGAGTCCCCGGGGAGAAACAGTGTTGGAGAGATGATTAAGAATTTGGTTGTGGGCGGGCGCCTGGGTGGCTCAGATGGTCAAGCGTCTGTCTTCAGCTCAGGTCATGATCCCAGGGTCCTGGGATCGAGTCCCGCATTGGGCTCCCTGCTGCTTGGGAGCCTGCTTCTCCCTCTGCTTCTCTCTCTCTCTCTCCCTCTGTCTCTCATGAATAAATAAATAAAATCTTAAAAAAAAAAAAGAATTTGGTTGTGGCCATTGTTAAGTTTGAGATCCTAGTAAGGCATCCTTGTGAAGATGTTAAGAAGTCAGATAAACCACTCTGGCATTCAGAGAAGAGGCTGGGAATGGAGATGTAGATTTGAAAGTTATCAGATTTAGGGAAGAGGAAAGGGTCCAACAGGGGAGACTGAGAATGCACTTCATAGTTTCCCAAAACATCCATGGAAGGGCACATCAGAATCTGGTTAGGGAAGGGAAGGTTTTTATGGTTATCGAAAGTGTGTGTGAGTTTTAAAACATTAAGAAATACTGCCTTACATCAGCAGTATCCATAATTGTTCATAGAATTAGGGGAGACGTGTCATAGGAACCAAAGTCAGCATTAGCAATAGAAGATTAATGGGAACCTAATTTCTGAATTCACTGTTTCATTACTCTCCCACTGCGTCACTGTGAGCAGTTCAGGTATAGACAATTAGTTATAAACGTGGACATTCAGGGCTTCCCCCGCCCCCAATCTTCTCTTTCATTGGAAACCTAGGGTGTGTTAAGCAAAGAGCTCATTCTTGTGGGAAGGCAGATAAATACGTAGAAGTATGGCTTGTGCAGTCATAGGACCTTATAATCAAGTTGTCCATGCAGATACATAAACAAATGAGAAATGGGAGGGCCCAAGGAGAGCGGTTGAGCATGGAAATGGCTAGCTCCCCAGTTAGAACATTGTCCACTTCCTGGGCTGCCTTTCACCCCTTCCCGGTGGTATGGTGAATGGGGTGTGTGTGTGTGTGTGTGTGTGTGTGTGTGTGTGTGTGTGTGTTTCCCTTGCCGCTGGTGAGAGTTTTTGTTTTTTTCTGGTGCAGTGAGTACTGGTTTGTGCACTCCCCCAAAGGAAGGTCAGCAGATGGTGGAGTTTGGAATGTGGATAAAATGGGAAAGCTCCCAAGGATGTGAGGAAGAGGGTACAAAGGAATGCTGCAGCAGGGCTGTGAAGGTGGCTTTATCCAGGAAGCAGGTAGTAGGTCTAGGAAGGTTGTACCAGCTGGGCTGATTTGCTTAGGAGTTGGCTTCTTCCTGTAGAATTCTGTGTTTGAGTGGGTTATGTGGAACGTGGCTGTTTGTTTTTATAAGCTATTGATCTCTTGATGATACAGGAAAAGATGAACAAGTCTGTAGAATCTATCTTCTCCCTTGATTGGTTTTCAATGACAAAAAGACTCAATGCCCACTCATGTTTTGGTGGGTGTCCTCATTTAAAACTGAATCAGCCGGTGGAGTCAAAGCCCCAAACCAGGGTGGGGTAGCCACTCCCAGCCATGGAGCACTAACACCATTTGCTTCTGAGGCCCCCGCCCGCAGACCTAGCTCGTGCATGCCTGCCAAAGGGCAGACAGAGTGAAACCAAAACCTTTCCATGTCTTGTTTTTCTGCTCCAGCTCAGGGCAGTGCCCTTTGCTGCTTCCTGCCCTTATTATGCTGCCTGACTCTGTGCAGCGGACACCAACTGAATATTTGTGGGATGACCGTCTTCCTGTCTGTCTTGGCATCTGAGAGAAAGTGTGTCATCAAAAGGAGCTAAGCCGTGTGGACAAAATGAATATGTTAACCCTGAAGCCGAATCTCCGGTACCCAGGATGCTCCCATAAAGCTGGAACATTTAGAAGGAAACATAACTATGTTTCATACATAGTTACCAGTGATAAATCCTGCTCAATTTTACCTTTTTTTTTTTTTTTTTTTAAGTTTTCTGAGGCTAATAAAAGTTCAACCTTACCGAGCGGTTTTTTGTGGGATTTTTTTTTTTCCCCTCATAGCTCTATTCAAGCATGGTTGGATTTCGAAAACATTTTTTCATTGAAAAGTAACCAGAAATATGTTGGAGATCATGGTTTGTTGCTAGAGAAAGAGTCTGAGGCTTGTATCTCCATTCCTCTGTCAGGGGTTCTCACAATGGGGGATTGCGCCCGGCTGACAGTCACCGAGCTTCTGGGGAGGACGCCTCTGAGTCCGGATTTAATGGTGGGCCCTTGACTCTTATCGGTTTGAAGTCCTTCTGCTGACTGAAGGCCGCGTGGACTATTTCACTGTTACCCCTGTTGCAAGGAAAGGAGCGCCCTTGAAGAGCTTACGCTCGCTTTTATCAGACCCTGTGCAGCTGCTGCCCGAGTCGACAGCACGATAGCAAAAGCTCAGATGTAGCCATCAGTCCCTCCATACAATCCCTGGTCATTTTCTTTTCTGTAGTTCTTCCTGCCCGGGCTTTTGGCCACCAGTCATTCTCTAAAGATTTATCAGCCACCCCCTGCCCGTCAGATGTCAGATACTGCCATAAAGTAATATCCTTAGACACTGTGTTGTGTTCTTTGTCTTCTAAACTTTAACTCCCTCTGTTGAACAGTAACAGTGTAAGCCATTGCCGTGGGTGAGATAAGATCCCTAACAAAGGCATATGAAAATATGTTTACTGTTCTGTGTAGATAAATAGACTAATTTGTATTAGGAAGATTTGCAGTGTCAGAAGTTACAGCTGAAAATGTTTGGTTAACTCTGTTAACAGCAAAAATTAATTTCAGACCAGGTCTTCTGGCTAGTTGCTGTTTTCTATAAGCATTAGGTAAGTGGTTCCTTCCCCTTAGCGCAACCGCTAGTGATCCCTGGGCCCTCAACTAGTCTTTACGCTCTACACATATTATTCAGTAAGAATTATTGCAAATGATACAGGATCCCCCAAGCCCCAAGATATGCCAGAGGATCCATGGCTCAAACAGTCCAGATTAATTTTGGGGGCGGGGTGGAGATCACATTTAACATTGCACCATTTCCCATATAAAAGCTTAGGGCATCAACCCTATTGTCCACTTCATGTACCTCACAAAGTCTGAGTAGGGTAACCAGCCATCTTGGTTGTGTGGCATTGAGGGGATTTCTGGGATGAGGAAATTCGAGTGCTAACACCAAATGTCCCAAGAGTACTAAGAAGAGTTGGTTTCCCTAAGCAAAGTAGGATCAACTAACAGAAAGGAATATCACTAAATACTGTCTTCTAAAACCAGCCACTTATCTGTAAAATGGAGACAATTCTGTCTTCCTCATGGGATTGTGATAAGGCCTGCTCTCTAGTACCCCCCTGCTTTGGGTTTTGCCTGGCACTGCCTCTTAGGCGGTAAGGTCTCTGATCTAAAGCCCTCCACCCTGGCTCATTAAGCCATTTACAGCCCTCAGCGTGCCGAGGTACTCGCTGCCTCTGGGGCATTTGCACAAGTTATTTCCTCTGCCTTGCTCACACCTCCCTTCTTTGATCTCCTGGTTATTAACCCTGGGTGTCCTTCCCAGGTTGGCTTCAACACTGCTTCCTCCTGGAAGCCTTCCATGATCATCCCAGACTGGGATAGGTGCCCCTCCTGTGTGCCCTCAGAACTCCTTGTACTTTCTACAGTTAGATTACGTGCTGCTGGAGCTCTTGCTGCCTCGTTGGTTGTTTACGTGACGCTTCTGCCTGCAGCACCTTCCTCATTGCTGGGCACGCTAGTGGGTTCAGAAAGGCTTGTAAGGGGCAGGATGGTGGAAGAAGTCATCTCCCTCGGCTGTAATTTGCTTTGACCTTGCTATGGCCCTGCCCGCCACTGTCCTTTCAGTCCTCCTTGGGAGACATAAGCCACTCTAGATTTTTCTCGAAAGAACCATATCCTCCCTGTCCAGGGACCATCCAGTTTAGCTGGGTTTTCATTTGCCCTGTAAGGCACTGAGCACATTATGAAAATACACACACACTACCAACCCAAACTGCCAAGGGTTATGTAAATATCAGTGGGGAGACTTGAGGAACTGAGCATATTATGTAGGGTGGAGGCACACAATTTTTTGTTTATTTGTATATACACGGAATAAAAATATTTCTACTGTGACAAGTTTAAATGGGAAATCTTCCCCTCAGTTCTGAAGATCTGGTGACTTGCAGGCTACATGGTGAATTTTGGATGTTTCATTTTATAATTTGATCCAGATTATTTTTCTTTCTCCCTAGTGAACATTAATCGTTTCCTGTGAATTTTCCTGATATTAGGAAACAGATGTTCCATATTTTTATCTGCGTTTTTCCCAAATGCTGAACCAGGACTTTTGCAGTTGTGTGTGTGTGTCTGTGTGTGTGTGTGTGTGTGTGTGTGTGTGTGTGTGTACAGTGAATTTTTGAGGAATGAGTTTTATCAGAATTTGCAAATAAAAGCATAACAGATACATCTACAGAATTAATACAGATTCGTCCAAGGCTGGAAACATTGTTGGACATTCTGTTTAGTTTGGTATTGTTTAGCTAATGCAGACTTCTGGCCTAAGAATGCATTAGGACTGTCTCATGATAGTATACTTGCCAAAGTAAGGAGTGGCGTAGCAAAAGGCACATAGTTAATGCAGCCTTTAATGCACTGATTTTTAACTAATTTTTTTTAACATTGTCTCTTAACTATAGAAAGTGCTTCACCATCTCTCCATAAAACACAAATGTGTGCCACCTCTGTGCAGAGCGGGGTCCTAGGCTCTTTGGGAGATATAAACACAAATAATGCTATGGACCCTTTGGGCCTTATCACCCAGTAGAAGAGGTGAAGCATATACTAAAATACCTGTTATAAAAGGTAGAAAGTGATATAGAAATTCAAGGAGAAGAGTGGTTTCATCGAGCCTAAGAGGGAGGGAATACTTGCAAGGAGTATAATATTTATGCTACGTTAAAAAAATAATAAAGCAACACTTAATTTAGGTCTAAGTTATTTGGATTATCTTAACTGCATAAGGATGGTCTGCTATGTAAAGGCATTGTTTTGGTGGATTCCCTAAAAATAATACTAGCATTTCTTATAAGCCAGAGAAAGACAAATAATGCCTGGTATCATTTATACGTGGAATCAAAACCCAAACAAAACAAATGAAGCTCATAGAGACAGAGTAGAAAAGTGGTTGCCAGGGGCTAGGGGGAAACAGGGAGAGGTTGGTAAAGACTTTCAGCTCTAGGATGAATAAGGTCTGAGGATCTAATGTAAAACATGGGCACTATAGTGGACAACACTGTATTATATCAGTGAAATTTGCTAGAAAAGCAGAACTTAAATTTTCTCACTCCACCCCAAGAAAAAGGTAAATATATGAGATGATGGGTGCGTTAATTAACTAAATGGTGGGAAGCCTTTTGCAATGTGCATCAAATCACCATGACATACTCTTTAAATAGCTTACAGTTTACTTATCAGTTATATCTCAACAAAGCTGAATAAAAAAAATGCCAACATTTCTGGAGAGCCTCTACACAGCAGGTATGGTTTTCTGATGCCTTGTGTAAAGGCTTTTAAATAGGAAATGATATAGAATTGGTGCTTTGGATAATAATAATATTTTGCACAAAAATACATCCCTTTATTTTGGTTCCTTTGGTTCTGAGAATGAAGGACTGAGTCTAGTCTTGGCCATCTCTGAGATTCCGTGACCCCGTTTAAGTCACCTGGCCTGTGTGGGTCTCAGTTTTCTCTGATATACAGTAGGAATTACTGTATCTCCCAGCTCACTCACAGGGTTGCCGTGAAAATCAAAGTGGGTGTAAATGAACATTTGAAAAGTAATCAAAAGCCAAGCATTTTGCCAAGAAGCTATGTCATAACTCATGAGGTTAATACAAGATATGGCTATTGCTTATTATTTATTTATTTAAATTTTTATTAACATATCATGTATTTGTTTCAGGGGTACAGGTCTGTGATTCATCAGTCTTACACAATACACAGCGCTCACCATAGCACATACCCTCCCCAATGTCCATCACCCAGCCACCCCATGCCTCCCACCCCCCACCACTCCAGCAACCCTCAGTTTGTTTCCTGAGATTAAGAGTCTCTTATGGTTTGTCTCCCTCTCTGGTTTCGTCTTGTTTCATTCTTCCCTCCCTTCCCCTATGATCCTCTGTCTTGTTTCTCAAATTTCTCTTATCAGTGAAATCATATGATACTTGTCTTTCCCTGATTGACTTATTTCGCTTAGCATAATACCCTCTAGTTCCATCCATGTCATTGCAAATGACAAGATTTTGGGTTTTTTGATGGCTGCATAATATTCCATAATACGCTCTAGTTCCATCCACGTCATTGCAAATGGCAAGATTTCATTTTTTGATGGCTGCATAATATTCCATTATATATATACACCACATCTTCTTTATCCATTCATCTGTTGATGGGCATCTAGGCTCTTTCCATAGTTTGGCTATCGTGGACATTGCTGCTATAAACACTGGGGTGCACGTGCCCCTTCGGATCACTACATTTTTATCTTTGGGGTAAATACCCAGTAGTGCAGTTGCTGGGTCGTAGGGTAGCTCTATTTTCAACTTTCTGAGGAAGCTCCATACTGTTTTCCAGGGTGGCTGCACCAGCTTGCATTCCCACCAACAGTGTAGGAGGGTTCCCCTTTCTCCGCATCCTCGCCAACATCTGTCGTTTCCTGACTTGTTAATTTTAGCCATTCTGACTGGTGTGAGGTGGTATCTCATTGAGGTTTTGATTTGGATTTCCCTGATGCTGAGTGATGTTGAACACTTTTTCATGTGTCTGTTGGCCATTTGGATGTCTTCTTTGCAGAAATGTCTGTTCATGTCTTCTGCCCATTTCTTGATTGGATTATTTGTCTTTGGGTGTTGAGTGTGATAAGTTCTTTATAGATTTTGGATACTAGCCCTTTATATGATATTAAAATGCTGTGCAAATGCAAAGATGATTATCCTGAATTTCAAAATACAGGGAATATATTTATAATAAATACAAATATTAACTCAATTTTCAAATACTATGAAGAGCTCATTCAGATTCATAACATAAATATCAAGATCCTACTACATGAATAAGCAAAACATATAAACTTATTTTTCAAGATGACAAACCATTAATAAATGGGAGAAAATGCTCATTTTCACTAATTAGGAATACAAATTAAAACCTCATTAGGAATACCATTTTACATATAAAATGTCAAGGTCTCAGAAGTTCCCCATTATTTTGTTGGTGGTATGGTTGCATGCTAATAATAACCCTTTTAAAAACAAAATATTGTTAATTCCACTGTTAGGAATTTAGGGAAGCTGGGGACATAAGTTTAAGGAATAAAAAGAGCTATATAGCATAAAGATGTCCAGTGCAACCTTATTTATAATAATAAAAACTGGCAACAACTTACATATTTAGCAGAAAGGGGAGTGATTTAATATATTAGGACTTCTCAACGTGAGGGACTATTATCAGGCCCCTTAAATGATCATTATGAATATGTGTAGGAACACAGAAGATATTTTTTAAAAAATGGAAGAAGAAGAGAATAGCCATCATTATTGGAGCCTTTCCTAGTGGCATTGAGACAACGTTCTCCCTTTTTATCCTTAGAGCAACTGTATGCTAAAGGTATTTTTACACTTTGGAAAACCGAGGCTTAGAGGTAAAGTGTTCAAGGACTTGCACCCCATCAGTGGAGGAGCCAGCTTTCGAATCCAGATCTTCCAACCTCAAATCTTTTCACTGGGTTTCCTACCAATAGCATATAAACTATGGCCACAGTCAGTGAAAACACGGGCGTCTGTGGAGGGTAACAGTCAAAAATAGATAGTAGCCCTAGGATGGTGGGCATGTGGGCCCAAAGACGCTTGCTGTCCTTTTAAAACTGTCATTAGGGGAAACACACACATACACACACACACACACACACACACACACACACACACACACGAAACAAAAAAATGCCCAAAAAGTGCCACTGCCTTTCAGTAGGGAAATGGGAAAAAATATGTTGAGTGTAACGTTTCAAGTGCTTACTCTGGCTTTTTATATATTCTCATAGAAGTTGGCAAAATAGAAATTATATGTATATTTTTAAAATTTCTTGCTAGCTTTGGCATAATCAGGCTACTCCCGCCCCCCCCCCATTATCTACAAATTAGTTGAGGATACATACCAACAGTTTCTTAATTAAAAACAAGATTTCAGGTCTCTAGTTTTCTGTGCGTTAAGGACAAGGGGCAGGTGGAAGTTTCTCCCCATGAACAGCCCAGACCAGCTCTTCTGGGTAGGAGCCAGTCTCAAGGTGGAGATAATAGGGAGGCACCATTTGGTTAAAGTAGGCCAGTTCATCTGCTCAGGGTGTGCCCTTTCCTGGGACAGAAGCCCTTGCACAGTGGGGGGAAATGTCACCATTTTGGTTCCTACTGTCTGTCTTTCACCTTTGGGGCTCAAGACTTGATCCTGATTCTTTGACACATTAGAGCATTACTTTATAAAGTCAGGAGCCATGCAACATCTAGTAACACAAATTTCTATGCTTGACTCAAGACACAGGGCGTATTTTCCCTCACCTTTGTGGAATATGTACCTTTTACACCTTTTATATGTTTTGAAGGCCCTTTCTTATGCGTTTTGCCATTTGAGATGACGAGATAACATCGCGTCAGAATTTGCAAGTGAAATCATAACAGACCTGACTAGGGAACAGTAGAGATGTCTTGAGAACTGCAGACATTCTCCAACATGCTTCTCAATATAGTCCATTCAGGGTGACTCCCCATTTTATAGGTGGGGAGGTGGAGGCACATGTTAGTTAAATGATTTGCTGGAAGTCACTGGTAGTCAAGACAGCTGGAAGCCAGGCCTATAAATCTAGTGTTCACCCCACTCTCCCACAGTGCTGTAGTATGTATTTTTTAGGGAATTAACGTAAGACTTGAAACAAATCTGATCAGATTCCAGTGGCTGTTTAAGGTTAAAGATCTCCCAGGGCTATAATTTTGTATTTGATAATTACAGTAAATGTTGGAGGGAGTCTAGTGAGGTATCATGTGTGTTTTAGACAATTCCTATTGAGTGGAACTTTTTTTTTTTAAGATTTATTTATTTGAGAGAGAGCATGTGCACAAGCACAAGGTGGGGCAGAGGGAGAAGCAGACTCCCCGCTGAGCAGGGAGCCCCATGAGCCTATGGGCTTCATCGCAGGACCCTGAGACCATGACCTGAGCAGAAAAGTCAGACTCTTAACCAACTAAGCCACCCAGGCACCCCTCGAGTGAAACTTTTTACAATGATGGAAGTAATCTACACTGTTGCTGTTCAGTACAAAGCTATTTCTTTGTCTGCTTGATTACTTGAAGTATGGCTCGTGTGACTGGGGAAATGAGTTTTTAATTGTATTTAATTTAAGTTTAATTTCCCACATGTGCTAACAGCTATTGTATTTGACAGCAACAGTTCTAGACTCCTTAATGTCTTCTTGGCATCGCCACCTGGATATCTCAGAGTTAACACGGGCAAATCAGAGTTCTTTTTTTAAAATAAAGATTATTTATTTTATAGAGTGTGTATGTGAGTGGGGGGGAGGGGCAGAGGGAGAGAATCTTCAGACAGACTCCCCACTAAGCGAGGAGCTCCAGTCAGGGCTCCATCCCGGGACATCCTGGGTGAGCTTATAACCTGAGCCGCAACCAAGAGCCGCACGCCTAACCAACTGAGCCACCCAGGTGCCCCGGTCAAATCAGAATTCTGGATTTTCTTTCCTCCCACAACCTGTTTGTCCCTCAAAGACGCTACCGTTGACCCAGTTGCTTGAGCCAAAACCTTGGTATCATCTAGATCCAGTCCTCTCCTTCATCCCTCACATCCACTTCATCAGCAGGTCCTAATTGTTTTACTTCCAGAACCTGTCCTGTCACTGACCCACCCCCTTTCCTACTACTTGGGCATGGAGTTCGCACACGTGGATCTTATTTTTCTCATTAGGTGTGATTTCTTTGGGGACCATGGATTAAGTAGAAGGATGTGTTTTCTGAATTCCTTTCTACCTGATTCGTCCTCTCTTCCTCTCCACCTCTGCCAAGACAGATACAGAGGTGTCTAACTTGTAGACCCCCTTGAGAATCTGATGAAAGTGTTGGACTCTTCCCTCAGAAAAATCATGAAGACAATGTTTTCCAAAGACTGACATCCCTCCCCCTGCTGTACTCCCAGACCTAGGCCTGACCCCAGGCCTGCTTGTGGTAGTTTTGCTCTTACTCCATGTTGTTTTTATTTTAATTTGCTAGCACATCCCATAACTCCTCCATCTGCCATCACTACTATTAGCTGACCATGTATCATGAGAGCAGCCTTGAATCACTTGGTGGTTATAATTAAAACTCAAAGCAATTATCTTATTTTGAGCCATTCACATTTAGTTGAGAGTCCAGTGGCTAAGGACATGGGCTCTGGAGGCAGACTACATGGATTAGAATCCCAGCTTTGTTGGGGCACGTGAGTGGTGCAGTCGGTTGAGTGCCCAACTCTTGGTTTCAGCTCAGGTGGTGATCTCAGCTCACGGTCATGGGATGAAGCCCCACATCCGGCTCCACGCTTAGTGGGGAGTCTGCTTGAGATTCTGGCCCTCTCCGCCTGCCCCCCACTCCACGCTCACATGCTCTCTCTTTCTCTCTCACATAAATTAATTCTTAAAAATAATACTTTATTAAAAAAAAAAAGGAATCTCAACTCTGTCACCATCTTATAACCTTGAGTAAGTTACTTAACCTCTCCATGCCTCAGTTTCCTCATTACAAAATGGGAATGATAATATGCTTACCTCATAAAGTTATTGCGAGGATTAATTGAAGTAGATGCCAAGAATAGTTCCTGGCAATAGTAAGTGCTATATAAATATTTACTATTATTATATGATTATTTCTAGTAAAATGACATCATGAATGAGGTAATGATGGATTACTAGGAGCAGGAAAATAGATGAATAAACTCTCCATATGGCTATTGACTACTTGAAATATGGCTAGTCTTGAGTTGTGATGTGCTGGGTCTTGAAGATTGAGTATGAAAAAAAACCTGAAATGTCTCATTAGTAATTTTTATATTTGTTATATGTTGAAATGATAATTTTCTGAACAAATTCAGTTAAACATATTAAAATTTCATCCACTTCTTATTGCCTTTTTAATGTGGTTACTCAAAAATATAAAATTATATAAATGGCTCATTTTATAGTTCTGTTGAGCAGCACTGCCTTAAGGCTCACCGTTATCGATAAAACAAAAGTTTGGGGTCATTTGTGATCAGGTGGCCACTATCAGGAAGCCTTGTACACTCTTCCCATTGTGCTTCAGGTTGTACTGGACCATCCGTTTTCTCACTAGTTCCATGAAGGGGGGCATGACTTGGTCCTAGCAGAAGGGGTTGAGGGACCAAGGCAAGAGCAGCAACCAAAGAGGCTTCTGCTGACTTGGAGGGGTTTGGATGAAAACACTACCATTTATAGTACTGGCTTCAGACTTCCAGCACTCTCTGAAGTAGATGAGAGAATGCTCTCTATTCAGGAAGTTGAAATATGTAGGCCAAAAACTCTCCCTATTCCACCAGGAGCCAGAAAAGGCTTTGCTAATCTTTAACTAACAGAATAAATACTCAGCATCATGGCGGTCCCTTGGGACTGAAAGCGCACCCTTCCCGAGTGTGATTTATTTACGGAATGTTTGCTTAATTCTATTTCAGATTCATTCCACCACTTACAACCTGAAAACGGTGGGCCACGGGAAGTCTTACTGGTGAGTTCTCTTTCATTTTTAAAACAATGTGACTGTTTGACATTATTTTTGAATGTTTCACACTTCCAAGTTAGATACATCCCTACCAGTACTATGATTAGATGTCTATTTATTCACACTTTTTATTTTCCTTTCTGAAATGATTTAAGATGTCTCCAAGCCTTAAAAAAAAAAGAGAAAAAAAAAGATCAATCCGTGTTCCTTTGCTAAGAATGTGGTCAGGGAAAAGATTATGATTATGTGCCAAATATTATTAAAATAAAACTTTTTTTTCTTGTAATGAAACTATTTCCAGGCCCCTGTTGATGGTCTGCTTGTTTCAGGCAGTATCCAAAACAACAAAGTGTTATTTTGGCCAAGGAATTCAGACAGTCCCTTGCAGTGTGTTGTAATGAAAATTGGCTCACAGTTATAACTTACTAGCTTTCTTCATGCTGTAGTTTTCCTCTCCTCCCTCTTTGAACTGAAATGTGATTGTTGGGACATAACAGTTATGCAGTGGTAGAAAACTGACTTTAGAGTTAGGAAAGTAAGATACTTTTTAAGTGAAAAAGTTTCTGGGGCTTCATGTGGCATCACTCCCTAATGCTGGGGTGATACTGTTATTTGCAGTGTGTAGCAGTTTGCTTTTGCTGCATAAGGAATCACCCCCAAAATACACTACCAGAGATTTGAGCCAAAATTTCCTGACTCAAAATAACAATCATGTCTTTATCCTACGATGTTGTGGGTTGGCAGTTTGGGCTGGGCTCTGCTGTGTGATTCTTCTGGTCTCTGCTGGGACCACTCCTGTCTCTGCAGTCAGCTACAGGTCCAGGTCGGTTAGGCATTGTTTCTGAGAGTCACCTGGATGTTAGTGTGATGACAATGACTCTAAGATGTGTGTCTCACCATCCTTCAGGCTACCCTGAGCATATTCCCCTGGGGTTGGGCAGGGTACCAAGTGAAAGCAGGAACGTCTCAAGCCTAAGGCTCAGAGGTGGCACAGCGTTGCTTCCATCACGTTCTGGCGGCTAATGTGAGCTATGTGGCTGGCCTGGATTCAAGAGGCTATAGATACAAAGTCAGCCCCTTTGTAGAGGAGCTGCAGAATTGCACCACAGGAACACGGATACAGGGAGGGGAAGGATTGTGGCCATTTTTATGGTCCTGTCCTACAGTGTTTTTGAGTCACATGAAAAAAGGAGGGCATGGAGTGAGGGCTCAGATCCACGCCCATCCCGTAGCCCACCGCCCTCTCTGCCCGTTCTGATTTGCCGGGCCCTGGCACTGCCCCCTGGCATCTCAGTTGAGTAGGCTCTGAGGTGGTCTTGCCAGTGCCAGGCTGCCCACACTCTGAGCCTCCCTCCATTCGCCGCCGCCACACTGGTCATCCTTCAGCTCATCTCTTAGGCTGTCGCTCTCTGTGTCTCAGATCATCCCCGGCAGCAGCCTCGACTCCTCTCTCTGGCTTCTCCACATCCATCATCTGGCACCCTCCTCTCCTGCTCACCTCCCACCACCCCTTTTATTCCAGCCAGACTGTTCCATTTACCATTTCTCTTTAGGACACCTCATGCTGCTCACCCCTTCCCTCCTTGGAAACCCTTCCCATTCTGCAGGGCCCACTAGAATTTTCCCTTCTCTGCAATATGGCCTTCTCTGCCTGTTCTTGCCGTCTGGGATCTGCCCTGCTCTGAACCACTTCAAAGCCAAATGCTGTGTTGTGCGCTTCACTCTCTTCACCTTGGCTAGTCTGCCTTCTCCAGTGCTTTGTCAGTGCTTCGTTTGAACCTAAATGTGATTGTGGTGAGGGAACAGTTAGGCAGTGGTAGAAAACTGACTTTACGGAGCAGACGGCTGCCCAGGCCTTCCATGAAGGACCCCACGGAAGGCTGAGAGTATAGCCGCTACTTAGTCAGCCAGGAGGCAGCAGGGACACTGTGCTTGGTCGTCCATCAGCAGCTCAGCAGGGTCACGTGAGGCACCTGTTAAAATACGAGCTCCCCTGGGCCCTCCCCATTTATTAGGTCTGGGGTGGACCCCAGGAATCTTAAAGGGCTCAGATGATTCTCATGTGATTGCTATGCAGTTGGCAACCACTTGTTATGGAAAGAAGAAGACATTTAGGGGCGCCTGGGTGGCTCACTCATTAAGCATCTGCCTTCGGCTCAAGTCATGGTTCCAGGGTCCTGGGATCAAGCCCCACATCGGGCTCCCTGCTCCGCAGGAAGCCTGCTTCTCCCTCTCCCACTCGTCCTGCTTGTGTTCCCTCTCTCGCTGTGTCTCTCTCTGTTAAATAAATAAATAAAATCTTAAAAAAAAAAAAAAAGACATTTATAGGAGACCTGGGTTGGAGCCCTGACCCTCCTGCTTTCTGCCTCTGGGACCTTATAAACTCAACCTAGCTGAGCTTCAGTTTCTCCATCTGTAAAATAGGAATAGTTTAACTTGTGGCCTACCAAGAAGATCTAAAAGGATGATGTATGTGCCAGTGTTTTGTGAACCATAAAAGATAATGGAAATGCATTAATGGATTATGGATCTGTGGCTAGCCAGTGTTGAGAAAGAGGCAGTTACCTTCGTGGTGGTGGTCATGGTAGTGAGAGAGGAATAGGCAGGGAGTAGTCAAGGGGTGGTCATGGTGGGATCACTAATAACAGTAACAGTAGGTCATCATTAGTGTCCTCCATGATCTTGAGTGCTGACTGTGTCCCAGGCACTGTGCTAACGGCTTCACATAGAATTCTTTGGGATTTACAAGAAGAAACCCCCGCCCCGAATTCAGTTGCCTCTCTACCATCATTACAGCCTATTCCACTATTAATGAATGAGTTCTTTGAATTTTTACCCTCTTCAAAATACCTGGTTAAAATGTACTCATCCCTCCGAGAGGAGATACTTGGATACACTGTTATCAGCCACGAACAACTTGTCAGTGTCAAGTACAAGGTCCTGTAGAAGTGTGAGCTGCTTTGATTTGATGGGAGGAGTTGGAAAAGGGAAACAACCAGGAGTCCTAAAGAGAAAGTAGGTGAGGGATGCACAGGAACGGGCCAGAGGGCACCCCGCTGCCCAAGGAAGGACAGGGCAGTGGGATGTATGCAGGCAGGAGGGCGGAGAGAGGGGGAGAGGACCGAGACAGTCGCTGACAGTTTGGCTCAGGGCTGTTCCTGGTCCAAGGCCACCACCTTCTCAGCCTGCTCAGCCAGAGCTTCCCAGTAAGAGCTACCCCGACAGGCAGCGTTTGTAACACTGCCTTCCTTTCACCATCCACATTGTTTTATAGTATTTTGATTGCTGTTGATCTAATATACATGCCTGTCTTCTTTCAAAGAGCTTTGAGGTGGCTTTTATTTTATTTATTTATTTATTTATTTTCGGTGCAAAAGGGTGGTTTTATTTTTTTTTAATTTTTTTATTTTTAAAAAGATATTATTTATCTATTTGAGAGAGAGAGGGAGAGAGAATCTGAAGCAGACTCTGCACTGAGCACAGAGCCCGGTGCAGAGCTCGATCCCACAGCTGCAAGATCATGACCTCAGCCAAAACCGACTTAACTGACTGAGCCACCCAGGCACCCCACAAGGGTGGTTTTATTAAAGCACTGGGGCTGCTATGAACATTGGAGTGCATATGGCCCTTCTTTTCACTACATCAAGGAGGGTACGTACTGCAATGAGCCCTGGGTGTTATACGCAAACAATGAATCATGGAACACTACATCACAAACTAATGATGTACTACTGTATGGTGATTAACATAACATAAAAAAAAAAAAGCATGGGGGCAGGACCCGTGGGCAGAAAGAGCTGCCTTTGAGGTGGCTTTTAAATACACACATAATATAATGAGACCCACAGAAATAAGGAAGGCAGGAAATTTGCAGGGGAAGGCAGGGTAGGGGAAGTTAGAGGTAAGGTCGGGCCCCTAGCGTGGGGCTGAGAGCCCGTACGTGGGCTGTGAGGTCCCCCAGTCTTGCCTTGGAGCTTCTGGGTGGTCACTCCCAGAAAGAACCCATGCTCAGGCAGCAGTGCACAGTGGCTGGAAGATGCAAGCATGATAGTTACTTGGAAGAGGTAAGGCATAGAGTCATTTCTCCAAAGTGCTCATTAAGAGGAGACCACATAAGGTTGTGAACAACATCCGTGTAATAAATAGAATAATGAGGACTGTCCTGGGTGTGAGTGAATGATGTAACCTCCAGGTGAAGCCCAAGAAAAGCCCTTGCAGTCCAGGCGTGCACTTATTCCAAGGATAAACTCTAATGGTTTCAGCTGGAATCACAAATACATATATTCGTGCTCCACCCCCACCCCCGTATTAGACTTTACAGATTGTCGTGGTTCTTGATGCTGAGCCTGGGCATCTGGCTGTGGACCAAATTTGGCAGAGGAGTTGAAAGTGACTTACCATCCCTGTTCTGAAAGAATAATAAACAGCTTCCTGGAAGGACTCTGTGAATATTATTTCTCCCCAGTCCCAAATCATCTACACCCTGACTCAGTCTGTGGAGTGGCTTTTGGATACACGGAATTTGCGTCGACCCTGTCCACTGTGACCTGTTCGGCCCTCTTGCCTTGCTCACAAGTAGGTCTCCTTCTGCTTTGAGCCCCCTGGCTCTAGGTCACTTTTGATACTGGAGTGTTCAGGTGAGAACCGGGGCAGTTAGGGAATCTCATGGGAATAGGAAGAACAGCCTGCAAGTATTTGCTTGCTGTTAACAAACTACAACCTGGGCTTGCCTGGGTGACTGTTGTGCACTTCTGGGACTTTCTTCTTCAGGTCAGAAACTTTGATATTTATTGCAAGAAGTAGGGTCTGATTGGTGGCAGCATTGGTAAGAAGAACTGTCAGGGGCAGAGGGTCATGTGAGAGAAGGTTAAGCCTAGACTTTCTGTAGGAATATTAGAGGATGAGAAACTGTTAATTCAGGAGGATCATTGTCAGAGAGCAGCCTAGAATTCCGCAAATACTACCCAGGAGTGGGAACTTCCTTTTGGGCTTTATTTTCATTTAGGTCAGGCTTATTTGTTATTTTATTATTATTGTTATTTATGATTGTTGTTATTTTGTTTGCAAGTAACAGAAATCCAATTTAAACTAGTTTCTTGACTTACGTAATTAAGATATCAGTACTGGAATGGACTTCAGGTATAGCTGTATCCAGGGGTTCAAAAGATATTATCAGGCCATTCTCTTTCGCTTTCTCCATCTTTTGGCTCAGCTCATGCTGTCAACTTCATTTGCAGTCAAGCTGTTCCGGTACCATGGTACCAGAGGTAGCCATCGGTGTTACGTTGCCATCATCCTCACAGCTATGGATCTCAGTGAAAAGAGACTGCCTCTCTTGCCATTGTTCTAACAATACCAAGGAGGGATCTTAGCTGGCCCAGTTTGGATTCCTTTCCTGAATCAACTTGGCCAGAAGTACACAGGTGACAGTAAGCAGTATCTGTTTGGCCAGGCTTTGTTCATGTGGCCCTCCAGAGAGGGTAAATCCCTCCAGAATCCCATAGAATGGGGTCCCTATGAAAGAAGGAAGAATTCTGTTATCAGAAGAAGGAAGTAAGAGCATGCCAAGTAGATAAAACTTTTGGGTACCAGAGTCCACTGATTTGGGAATTCTGAATTGGGGGGGGGGTCCACTAAACTAGAAAGGTTTAAAATTAGATTCAGCTTCAGTTATGTTGACTACCTAGTCCAGGGTCAGTATCATGATCAAGACTAGTAACAATGAGCATATTGGGGAGGTGAAGGGTGGGTGACCCCACCGTGGGGTCGGGTAGGCAGGTTTGGGCCTATGGATCTCCTATCGCATCCCCAGAATCTAGAACAATGACTATTAACCTGAAGACAGTGGGTGGGCTCCAGTGGATCAGTAATCCATTAAATGAATCAGTGAATGGGCTTCTATAATTATTTGCAAAATTGTGTGTATGTACTTTTTTTTAAAGTGGGAAAAGGGGTTATGTTTTCATCATTTTCTCAGAGGATTTCATGGTCCCCTACTGTTTAAGAGCCATTGCTCAGGCTTACTTAAATTGTTTTAGATTTGGCCAGCTTAATCTTATGCACTTGTTTCTTGTCTTGGCTCAACTAATAAAGTTTAGTGTCCATGAAAAACAGTTCCCTATGGAAGGGACACAATGATGTCAGTGGCCGAGTGTGTTGCGTTAAGTTGCATGTCGAGTTTTTTAGGCATATGTGTAAACTCTTCACAGTCCCAGTTGCCATTTACCAAAATGCTGACTCTGGTGCCAGGCTCTGTGCTAAGTGCTTTACCTGCATTATCTGAACCACTTATTTCCACACAGGACTATGCTTCTGTGAACCTCGGGTCTGTTACAGAAGCACCTACTAGAACCAGCTCCTCCCGGCTGCCTCTCTGAGAACACGGGATACAAACTCCGTGTTTTTCCTCTTCCGCACATCTGCTACTGTGTGTCTCTCCACCTTTCCACCCACAGGTGATAGAATCATAGAATCCCAGGGTTGGAAGAGTTTGCTCAGATCATGCAGTTCAGTGGTTTTTGAGCCCTGTTCTTTGGTTTTCTAGTTTTGGACTCCCAAGAGGGAAGGCTGGGCAGGATCCAAGTTCCTGCCCTGCTTCAGTCACCACTGTCTGCTGAAAACCACTCATGTGTGAGAATAAAAAGGGTTCAGGATTAGATGTCAGACTTGAGGTTGAGTCCAGGTTACTTACCTACCTGTGTGACTCTAGGAATGTTGCCTAACCTCTCTGAGCCATAGTTTCCTTAGCTGTCCAAGGGGATAACAACCTCTGCCTCGTGGAGTTGTTAGGGGGACTGAATGAGGTAATATCTGTAAAGTCCTTGGTCTCGTGCCTGGCACATAATCTGTGCTTAGCAAAGATTAGCTATAACTACTACATTGCACACGTGATGTGAGACTTAATTAAGACACAGCTGTATTCTTTTTTTAAAGATACATATATATTTATTTACATATATGTGTGTGTCTATATATATATAGACACACACATATATATAGATATATATGTGTATATATATATATTTATTTATTTATTTATTTAGAGTGAGCATGAGCTAGGGGAGGGGCAGAAGGAAGAGAAAAGGAGAGACTGGATTTCAAGCTGACTCGGAACCTGACACAGGGCTCCGTCTCACGACCTGAGATCATGACCTGGGTCGAAATCAAGAGTCAGAAGCTCAACCAACTGAACCACCCAGGCGCCCCCAGCTATATTGTCTCGCACTGTTCCTTTAAAGTTTATTCGGTAAGGTGTGTCTTTCCCCCATTTTCTTTTAAAAAACTCAATTAAGCTGAGATGCCTGAGTGGCTCAGTCGGTTAAGTGTCTCCCTTTAGCTCCGGTCATGATCCCAGGCCCAATCCCACATCGGGCTCCCTTCTCAGTGGGGAGTCTGCTTCTCCCTCTGCCCCTCCCCTTGCTTGTGCTGTCTCTCTCTCTCTCTCTCTCTCTCTCTCTGTCAAATACTCGCTATTCTTAGGCAATAAGAAGTCCTATGGCCCCTTTAAGTAACACACACACACCATACATACACGTTCACTTTGGAAATTGGAAATGCACGGTCTGGTCTCTAAACAGTCAGTATTCACTCTAAGAGAAGACCTCCCCCTCCATCTTGCCAGTACGGGTCTCCCCGTCTTCCAGCTGCCCACCGCGTCAGGCCTCCCCAGGTGACGCAGAGAGAGGAGGGGAGGAAGAGAGGAAGGTTCTTTCCTGACTGCTACCGTCCTGCCTGGCACTGGGTCCTCTGAGCCTGGCTGGTGGGTAAATGGATTCTCTGTCCTGGCTGCTTCCGTGGCTTTCTCAAGGACTTGCTGCTGGAACTTTCCATCTGGATCTCCCAGCACTCACGCGGTGTGTCTCCTTCTGCTGGCTGCGATCATCAGCCAGCAGCTTCTGGTTTCCATTCCTGTTCTCCCACCCTCAGGCTGCGTGAAGCCCATTGGGTCGAACCTGTTTTAAGGAGACCAAAGCTGGTATTCCTGGAGCCCAGAGTTCACACTATGTCACCCCTTTCCCCCCACCCCCGGGGGAAGGGGGAGAATGACCACTTGCCCTGACCCAGCCTTCTGTTCTGCCACCAGAGGCCTCTTTTGTGTCCTCTCACATTTCGGTTCCTCAGGCAGGAGTTGTGGACCAGTCCCCAAACTCTAGGAGACCCATATCAAGCCTTCCAAATGTTGCCTTTAAAACCTTTTTCTCTAGGGGCGCCTGGGTGGCTCAGTCGTTAAGCGTCTGCCTTCGGCTCAGGTCGTGGTCCCAGGGTCCTGGGATCGAGCCCCGCATCGGGCTCCCTGCTCGGCGGGAAGCCTGCTTCTCCCTCTCCCACTCCCCCTGCTTGTGTTCCCGCTCTCGCTGTGTCTCTCTCTGTCAAATAAATAAATCTTTAAAAACAAACAAGCAAAAAAAACCAACCCTTTTCTCTAGGCTTGAAATGAAAGGCCACCTCCTTCCACCCCAGCCATCTTGGGGAGCGAGGGTAGGAATCAGAGCATTTCTGAGGAATCTGCCTCACAAAATCCCCTGTCACTTTTCACTGCCCTGAACCTGTTTATATATCCTCCTGTTGGATCTTTGAGCCAGCTAGGTCAACTTCTTAGAAATTTCCACATAATGGTCTGGCCCCATGCTTTGGAATTTCCCATCTGTTGAATCTTGATGCTGGAGTGGAAACTTCCACTTTAGCATCTTGTTAGATTAACTGTTAACCCCTGGCTAATACAAGGAACTCCTCTTTAACACCCCTAAAAGGAGCCCTTCATCCTGTGCTTGAAACCTGGGCAAGCATGTGGAGCTCCCTACCTCCTCCTTTCCCTCTCAAATGTCTTATGACAATTTTCAGATAACTTGGAGTTGCTGGGAAGGTGTTGCTTCTACAAAGCCAAGACTGGCTCCCTGCTACATTCCCTTTAATGGGGTTGGAAGTGTGGTGTGCGTGTGTGTGTGTGTGTACCCTGTCTGAGAAAATCTGCCTGGGTGGCAGAGATTTCAGGTAGAGGCAGGCTTCCACAAACACCCTGCTTCTCAGACCCCAGGGAAGCCTCTGACCTTGCCTCTGGGAAGGTTTTCCCTACCATGGCACCAAAGTGCACTTGATATAACCCCAAGAGAAAGCTAGCATTTGGAAACTCCATGCTCAACCACTGTTTCTCGTGTTCATGACCCTAACGTAGTTTCTTCTGAGAGCTGATTTGCCATGCTTCAGAGGGATTTTTAGTCAAGGCTCCATCCGTAGTTTATGAACTCTGAAAAATCAAGGCTTGCAGAATGTGCTCTACAAGAACCACCCCCTACCCCCTGATTTTTTTTTTTTTTTTTTTTTTTTGCAGTTTTTCTTTTGTGCTTGAGCATCATTTTGGAGTCAGCAGCTTTTCCTGCCTTCTCTGGCCCCAGCACTGTGAACTTGGGCCTCTCTGCCAAGGTTCCCTCCTTTGTCATGTGCAGGTTGGTTGGGCGGCTGTGGTGGTAGGTGGGTCACCGTGCATTTAGGTCCCCCACACCCTGGTAAAGGCAGAGTCCTGGATGAGCAAGTGACACATGCTAGCAAGATATTTGAGTCAGAGTTGGAATCTCTTTGGGGACGATGGCCTAAGAATGTATTAAATGCATTTTGGGCAATTCCATCACTGGACCGATTCCCATGGCAGGACTCAACATTGTGCATCCAGATGTGAACCTGGTTTATGCCCTCATGTTCTCTTTGCTGGCTCTTTATAAAGATGGCAGGATGTGGCTCCCCCGCTCCTCCGTCCCCTCCTTCTGTGCCCTCCCTCATGCCCCAGATGATGTTGGAGCCAGAGGCTGTGAGGGCAGAACTGCACTCCCCTACTGCTGCTCACCTGTGTTCTTCTCTTGGCCTGAAAGGATGTAGTGCTTCCCATTTGGCCATTCAAATATCCAGATGTACTAAATAGCTAATAGGCTGCTAACTAGAACATTCTTTCTATTTGTGCACACTTTACACCCAGGAGGTGCATAGTGTAGGCAGATGGACCAGAGTTCAGACCTTTCCTTAGCTACTGGGATACTTTGGGCAGAGTCTCCAAGTCTCCAGTTCCTCATTTGTCAAATGAGGGTGATGCCAGGTGCTCCATAAGCTAGCTGGATTCAGGGAAGGTAATTAATGAATTCGGCAGAGAGGACTGTCACATAGTATAGGTTCAATAAATAGTAGCTGTTATCATTATTTGCTTTTGACTGGTGCAGTGATTTCTTAAATATTCTTGTAGCCTTGGAAAAAGTAGCCCAATTCTCTAGCATTTTTTTTTTGATCAAATAAGAATTTGCGAAAAAAAATCAAAATGTGTGCAGCTACCTGCTTAAAAAAAAATACCTTGCAAAGCTCCTTAGTTCTTTGTAGTGTACAAAGTGACTTTTGGTTGCAGAAGCAGCATGGCTCAAGGGCTAAGAATAAAGCTCAGCCTGACCAGCCTCACATCCACCACTGAATACCTTGGACAAGGTGTGACCTTGGGCATGTCATTTTCTCTTAAAGCCTCAATTTCTGCATTAACACGGTAAGGGTAATACTGCACAGGGTTGTTGAGAGACCTAAGTGAAATAATCCCTATGAAATGTGTAGCACAGGCTTGGCACGCAGTAAACACCCAAATAATGGTGCCATTCTCTTCCCATCACGATATCATCTTCATTTTACAGGTGAGAACTTGCAGAACATTTTTTTCCTTGTGACAAATGACTTCACAAAGACACTTTTATATGTAAGAAGTTGTTCTCGCTGTTTTGTTCAAGAAAGAACATGAACATTTCGGTGCGGGTTTGCTTACAAATACCAAACTGTAGCATATACAAAAGCAAGCTACATTAACTAAACAACTTGCCATTTCTGTAGGCGTCCTCTCATTTCCTTGTTAAGATTTGGCTAAGTGATTTTGCCACTAGACTGGGAGAAATTGATTTATTACTTTTACAAAGATTGTGCAGATATGCAAACATAGCTAGATTTGGCTAGGTGCTCTAAATTTAGATCGGTTTATTTTGTTCTCTGTGAATCTGGCAGAGTTGGCACCTTCGTGTGGAGCCCAAGGAGGTCTTGGAAAGGAGACATGACCTTCCCATCAGGAGGAGGGGGAGAAGGCCGGGTCTGAGGCAACAGGATGACCCAAAACGGGGGCCGAGGCTTTGTCAGGCAGGGGTGGCAAGATGGCCAGTGGTGGAGCTCATGTTCCTGATGAAGGGGGTTCGTTCCCTCTACCGGGACTATGCAGGTGTGCCCTAGGACACTTCTTTCCTAGGATCCTCCTGGGGCGATGGGCACTCCCAAGGCAGTAGAGCTCTGGGCTCCTGGTGTTTTTACTACGTGCCCATGCTGTGCCAGATGCAGGGTCTGTATAGAAGGAAGCAACATCGTTATTTGTGGGACTAATTTGGAGGTGTATGTAACGCATGCCTGGACATCTTTGGTGAATGAATTACCCATTTGAGCAGGAAAACCGTTCTCATGTTGGGTGTGACTCACTCACCTCTGCACACAGTTTAGGAGTGCTCTTTCTTCACAAACAAGCTGGAAGCCTGGCCGGTAAGCCCGAGAAAAGGGAAGTGCTGAGGAACAGGTGTGTGTGTGGGCGGAGGAACAGGTGTGGGGGGAGGCAGCTGGGCCACTTCCACTGGTTGGTCAGAAGGTGTTTACTGAGCACCTACGATGTGCCTGGGGCAGGATGAAGAGGGAGCAGAACCCAAAGGGACACTTCCTGCCACCGAACGCCTTGCACTTTCTTTCCCAGCCCCTGAGTCCACTCCCTGAGGCAGAAACTGAGCCACGTGACCACTGCTGTTCTGTGGGCGAGGCTTGCAGGAGCCTGCTTGCCAACACACTCCTCACCAGCAGTGCTGGCCACGGAGCTCAGGATGGTTATGATGGTCAAGCTTCAGGGCCTTTCCCTTCCAGGGACCCCTTCTGATGCCCTGTAGCTAATGGGCTAGTCCTAATTTTGTATTCTTCTGCTAAGAGACCCCCAAATTGTATAAGGCTCAGGATCCACACAAACTAGATCTGTTCCTAGGCCGGGGAGAATTGGCACACACACTCCGGGTCTTTCTCCCTCCACCCTGTCATGCTGTTACCGAGATACTAGAATTCCAGTTTGTTCCAATGTTGAGAATAGGTTTTGCCCCTGTGTGTGACCTCTTCTGAGGCTTTACCTGAGTTCCCCTGGGAACATCTAACCCTTCCAGGGAAGAGGACGAAGGCCCAGTGAGGACTTGCTATTTGGGCTCGTTCCTGGCCACCACACACCCTCAGAAGGTGGAAAGGTTCCACTATCCCTGCAGGAAGGCAGGGCCGGGGCTTTCAGACCTCCAGCAGCTTTGTGGTTGCTCGGAAGGAGGCCCTGCGAAGGAGCCGGGTAGGCATCAGCTGGCCACAATAGGCCCAGTGGAAAATTCCCCTTTAAAAAAAAAAAAAAAAAAAAGGTAATATCCTTGAAACTGTATCAGCGTGGCAAAAGCATCACCCTGATCTCAGGTCTTAGGAGAATAGGCTGCCGACCTCCAGGACTATGGCTGGTAAAGTGTTTCTGCCCACTGCCCTTAATCAAGTCCCTTCCCTCGTATTGCACCAAAGGGCTGGAGTGCTTTGCTAATCAGTCAGAATTCGATGTATTGAAAAGAAGCAAGAGGAGGGAAATGGCCCTTTTTGTACTTGCATTATCTTCCTAGTGCTCTGCGAAAGTCCAAGTTTGAAAGTCATTTCCTTTTCCAGTGAAATGCTGGCCAACTTCGCCCCCTGGAGGAGAACTAGAGAATTGTTTAAAATGAGCCATCTAAGGCGTCTTCCTTGTTCTGACTGATATCTGGAAAGAAATTGTCAGCCTGAGATGAGTCAGGATAGGGAAACGGGCCTTTTTTTGGTTGTTCTTTTCTTTTGCCTTGAAACGAGTATGCTATACTTAGGTTTAAATGCTTGTTTTCTATCTGTAAAGAATTAAATGATTAAAATGCTACCAGGTTTAAGGCTCATACCTATTAAACTACAGTGGACTTCTTTTTTTTTTTTTTTCTGGTCAGGTCTCTCCACTAATGCTAATTATG
Organism: Eumetopias jubatus; assembly: GCF_037043125.1. Lineage (NCBI taxonomy): Eukaryota > Metazoa > Chordata > Mammalia > Carnivora > Otariidae > Eumetopias > Eumetopias jubatus. The sequence goes on from NW_028274810.1 coordinate 51,594,239, forward strand.
GAAAATTACTACCAGTATTGAGTCTCCTTTTAGCCCTTGAAGTTGTGGTAGAGACAGAAACAATCAGAAAATAGAAAATTTCAACCACCAACTGGATACATATTAGTGATCCTAACTAACAAACTGCAGCTCACCATTGTCCACATTGGAATCTTCTGAGTTCGTCCTGCTAGTTTAAATTACTTGGGCCTCAGTTCATTTACCCTTGCTACTAAAATCTGCCAAGACAGTCACTTTCTGTCACAATTAGGTCAACAAGGTAATACTTACTTCACTACAGCTTTCTATACTTTTTGTATATTTTTAAAATCAAAATGCAAAACAGAAGGATAAGAGTTGAAATATAAAAACCTTCCCATATATTTCATCTTTTGTTAAAATATGATTTTATCCTGACACCTTTATTAATCGTTTGTTAATTACTCACCTGCTTTTAATTACCAGATCTGACCTGACTATTTAGTTTCTGTTGTGTCTTCTGTAATGAGAGCCTTCATAATAAAAATCTCATCTACTATCTTTTGTTCACCAAGTGGTAGTTCATGACCCTGGGTGAATGTTTATCATCTACATTGTTCTAGATGTTCATCCCCCAAGTGGAGGATACAATGATAGTATTTTTATTATTAATGCTTTCAATAGTTGTTTTTCCTTTCTCTGCCCTCAGAAGTCCTGAGGTGCACCTCGGTATTTGAGGGCATGGCATTGTTAAGAGGCTGTTCTTACCTCACACATCAAATTCATTGAGTACTTGGGGCTGTTTTTCCTAAAAGAAGGATGGGAAAGAGAAGAGCGTGCACACACCTTGTAGGTTATTATTGTGAATCTTTTAAAAATATATCTGATGGAGGTTTCTAATGATTATTGATCATAAGTGTATATATGGTGTATAATTTTTCATCTCCTGCAGTTTTTATGTAAGAAAAACATTTCTTTGACCGTATCATCTGTTTGCTTTTTGCACCTAGTATATGGAAAACCAGTTGTCCTAAGAATAAGTAGGCATTGCTGGGAGGATATATTTCCTCCAGGATAGGTTCCTGGGAGAGTGCTCATTTCTCGCCTCCAGAGGCACCTGACAAACCTCAGAGGGGAAGGGGGAGTGAGCCCGGGGAGCCGGAATTCCTGCTGGCCTCGTCCCAGCCAGTCCACAACACAGGCTGGCTGCTTTTCTGGGTGAACACTTACCCTCCTTGCCTATGGCTGCAGCCACCACCCCTTTATTTGGAGGAGAAATAGACACACGCCCCTTTCTTGGTCATCTGTCCCCTTTTCACTGTTGAAAGGGACCATTAATCTAAGGTTGAGACAGCCTGATTCATTAATGATTCCTTGACATTCAGGTAATTGCAAGACTGAGCAACATCAGACTGGTTTGCAAGTTCTCTCTCATTTCAGAGAATTTTCAGGCTTTCGTTATTACTCACAACTTGCAACCTGCTCAAGTTCAGACTCTGCTGACTAGGACAGACAGGAAGGAGAAGGGCAATGTTTGCCACCGAGAAATGGGTGTTTGGGATAGGGCAGAATAGGGGTTCGTGTTTTTAGTCAAGGGCAATGTTTTGCAGACATTTTGTTGCAATTTTGTGGTAAGTAGTGTGAGATGAAATGAGAGACACCCAATAGCTGACCCTTTGCCCCTATGCTCCCCAGCCGCGCCTACACCAGCTCTTTCTCAAAGTACTGAATAAGGCTCTAGATTGCATAATAGTAGTCTATCAATGTTAGTTTCCAGATTTGACTAATTGTAGTGTAGTTGTATAATAGAACTCTTTATTTGTAGAAAAGACACACTGAAGTATTTAAGGGTCAAACAATATCATTGTCTACCTCCCTCTCCCTCTCTTTCTCTCTCGTGCTCTCTGTTGGAAGGGAGAATGCGTATAGTAGGGGTGCCTGGGCGGCGTGTCGGTTTTGCATTCCCACTCGTGGTTTGGACTCAGGTCGTGAGATTGAGCTTCATGGGGGGCTCTGTGCCCAGTGTGGAGGCTGCGTGAGTTTCTGTCTCCCTCTCCCTCTGCCCCTCCCACTGCGCACATGCTCTCTTTCTCTCTCGAGTAAATAAATCTTAAAAAAATAAATAGAAAAGGAAGTAAATATAGCAAAATGTTGACATTTGAGGAATCCAAATCTGGGTGAAAGATAGCAGAGAACTATTTTTTGCTATTCCTGTAACTTTACATCTGAAATTATGTCAAAATAAAAGTTTTAAAACATGATGCTTACGGAGACTTTGTAATCACATAGGGAAATGCCTTTGCTGCAAAGGAGCAAACTATAAAATTGTATCATAGAGTGTGATTTGAGCTCTTCAAAAACTCATGGAGAAAATATTAGAAGGAAATAGAGCACCATGTTAACTTTTGTAATCTATTATCCATGTTGGTACATGTTACACATTTTTCTCTAAGTAGCTGATATTTTCTGAAAAATCAGGAAAAAATCTTTTTAAAAAAGGTGATGGCTAACTCTTAAAGATCTGAGTGAATCTCACTCTTCGAGTCTTCACCACCATGTACCCGCTATACTAGAAGGGTGTCACACGTGCATATAGAGACGGTCCCCGACTTAGGATTTTTCAACTTCATGATGATGCAAAAGCAATACATATTCAATAGAAACTGTACTTTGAATTTTGATCTTTTCCCAGGCTGGCACTGTGTGGTAGGTTACTTTTTTGTGATGCTGGGCAGTGGCCGCGAGCCACACGCGGCTCTCAGTCAGGGACGTGATCTGGAGGGTGAACAGCAGATACGTTGACATCCATTCAGTTTTTCACTCAGTATGGTATTCCGTACATTACACGAGGTAGTCAACACTTGATTGTAATCAACATAGGCTTTGTGTTACATGATTTTGCCCAACTGTAGGCTAAGTAAGTGTTCTGAGCATGTTTAGGGTAGGTTATTTTTATTTTTTTAAGAATCATCTTTTTTGAGGTTATAATTTACATAAAATAAACACCCATTTAAATGTCTTTTGGGTGTTTTGACAAGTGTATGCACCCATATGGCCATCATCACAATCAAGATGTAGAACATTTCATCACCCTCAAAGGTTCCTTTTCATTTCTCATGTGTTTATGTTTATTTGTCTCTAATCTGCCCCCTAAAATAAAAGCTTTTTTAAAAAAATTATTTTTATTGAAGTGTAGTTGACATACAATATTATGTTAGTTTCAGGTGTACAGCAGAGTGATTTGACAGTTCTCCACACTGTGCTGTGCTCACTGCCATCACCATCTGTCATCACATCGTTATTACAATGTTACTGAGTATATTCCCTATGCCGTACTTTTAATCTCCATGACGTGTTTTATAACTAGAAGTTTGTACCTTTTAAATCACCTTCACCTATTTCACCTACTCCCCATCTCCCTCCCCTCTGGCAACCACCAGTTTCTTCTCTGTATTTATGAGTCTGTGGTTGTTTGTTAATTTGTTTTTTATATTTCACATATAAAGGAAATCATATGGTATTTGTCTATCCCTGTCTGATTTATTTCACTTGACATAGTAACCTCTAGGTCCGTTCATGTTGTTGCCAATGGCAAGATCTCAATCTGTTCTTGTGGCTGAGTAATATTCCATTGTATATATATATATATATATATACCATATATATACCACATCGTCTTTATCCATTCATCTATGGATGGGCACTTAGGTTGCTTCCGTATCTTGGCTATTGTAAGTAATGCCGCGTTAAGCATAGGAGTGCATATATCTTTTCATATTAATGGGTTTTTTAAAAAGATTTTATTTCTTTATTTGAGAGAGAATGAACGAGCAAGAGAGAGAGAGAGAGAGAGAACACGAGCGGGGGGGAGAAGCAGACTGCCCACTGAGCAGGGAGCCTGATGTGGGGGCGGGTTCCATCCCAGGACCCCGGGATCACGACCTGAGCCAAAGGCAGACGCTTAACCAACTGAGCCACCCAGGCGCCCCTCATGTTATTGTTTTTGTTTTCTTTGGATAAATACCTCGTAGTGGATCACATAGTATTTCTATTTTTAATTTTTTGAAGAACCTCCATACTGTTTTCCACAGTGGCTGCACTAATTTACATTCCCAGCAATGGAGCACAGGGCTCCTTTTCTCTGCCTCTTTGCCAACACTTATTATTTCTTGTCTTTTTCATAGTAGCTAGTCTGACAGGTATAAGGTAATATCTCATTGTGGCTTTTGATTTGTATTTCCCTAGTGATAAGTGATGTTGAGCATCTTTTCATATGTCTTTTAGCCATTTGTATGTCTTCTTTGGAAAGACATCTATTCAAGTCCTCTGCCCATTTTTAATTAGATTATTTGGGATTTTTTGTGTTGAGTTGTGTTCTTTATATATTTTGGATGTTAACCCCTCATCAGATAAAGCATTTGCAAATTTCCTTTGCTGTGCAAAATTCCTTTATTTTGGTGTAATCCCAGTAGTTTATTTTTGCTTTTGTTTCCTTTGCCTGACGAGACACATCCATAAGTATGTTGCTAAGGCCAGTGCCCCAGAGATTACTGCCTATGTTTTCTTGTAGTTTTATGGTTTCAGGTCTCACGTTTAGGTCTTTAATCGGTTTTGAGTTTATTTTTGTGTATGGTGTGAGAAAGTGGTCTAGTGGTAGGTGGATATATTAAATGCATTTTCAACTTACCACTACTTTCAACTTATGATGGGTTTACTGAGACCGAACCCCATGGTAAGTCAAGGAAGATCTGTATGCATAATGTGTACACATACACCTTTTAAAACTTTTGTTTTTCTGTAATGATAGTTTGAGAGAAATTCTATATTGAGCAGGAATTCAAACACCCTGACCTCTTAAACCTCTTCCCAGCCTTGAATTCCTTGCTTTACTTTCCAGTTCTTTGGAAGTCAGCGCCTTTGCAACCCAGACTACAGTGCTAGGTACTGAGTACATAAGGACAGATGGGCCACCCAGTCTGTCTTCTAAAGATGTTCACAGTCCACAAACAGACAAATCTGGGATCATGATCCTGTGCTTGGTTCTGTGGGAGGGTAGCAGTTTCCTTCAAAGGCAGACTTGGCCTGGGGCAGGGGTGGTGGTCCGGCCAGGTGGGCATTGATCTCTAGATCTAGGAGGTTAAGTGAGATCTTGCCATTCAGAGAAAGGTAGCGGAGCATTCTGGGCTGAACATTCCAGCATATCTAACGTATGTTCTCACTGTAGCCCACTCAGCATCATTCTAGAGACCCTGGCCAGGGAGGCAAGGTCTTGACGAGACGTGGGAAGCACCAGGTCCTGCAGGGGCTGCTTTTCCAGGTACAGGAGGAAGCGGTCCTGTTGCAAGCAGCTGATGTCCTTCCTGTGGTCCCACGGCCAGGTCCCCGTGAACTCCATGCCTCCACTTGCAGAATCCCTGCAGCAGTTTGATCGCCCCCACCACCAAAAGCCTATGCTGCCTAAATACCCCCGGCGAGGAGCAAACAGAGGCTGATGGCAGTACCATTTTGGAGAGTTTGCTGACCCCTGATGTACTCAGTGGTGCTCCTGGAATGTGCTTTATTCATTTGGAATCATAAATAAAATCAAAGGGTCAGGTCTGCCTGGCACTTGGCCTTACAGGCTCTGTAGCTGTTTCCAGAGTCCCAGTTACCCCCAAGTAATGTTGTTGAGAAATGTGTTCCCTACTTGCCTGGACAGTCATTTATCTTTGAACTACCGTGTGCCTGGGCCCATTATTCATGCCAGTTGTGAGAGCCTGAGGACACTGATATATAAGTATGTTTAATCCACCATGTAATAGATCAAACAGAGGCAAAGCAGTTGGTAAAAATCCCATAACTGGGTTAGGTTGGAAGCTTCTCCATTTATCTTGGGACCTTTATTTATTTATTTATTTATTTATCCTTTTTCTAACCATTTGAGAGCATGATTTTTTTACTCGGGTATTATTTTTCACTTTAAAGGTCCGTCATAGGTTCCTATAAGAGGATTGCATGAGGTGATACAAATTCAGGACATGGCATAGAGTGAGCATTCAGTGCTGACCAGTCATTCTTAATAATCATCGACTAGCACAGCGTATGAAGAAAGAGCATGAGATTCTTGGTCAGGAGACCTCGTTTCTAGTCCCGGTTCTACCCCCCAAATCCTAGAAGAGGCACTGAGTGGGAAAGAGGCCTTATACCCCTAGTGTCTAGTCCAACAACCTCAGTTTTCAGAAACTTACAAAGGTATCAGAGCCCTACATCGATTGCTCTTAGCTGAAATGTGCTCCCACTCATTTTTCAAGCCAGAGTAACAGTTGCACGGCCATCCTATGGTTGGTGGAAGGATTACACGAGTTAAATACCTCAGGCTCTGCTGCAGTACCTGGTAGCTAAGTCCGCAGTTCCTAGTCACTGGTGGTGTTCTTGTTGAATCCTGTGCAAATGTCTTCGTCTCCTGTTTGACTGGGAAGATAGAGACTTGTCATCCTTGCTTATCATCACATCCCCATCATCGGGCACAGTGACCAGCACATAGTAGATGCTCCATTAGTGTTTTTGAATGATCGAAGGAAGGATCTTGGGGAGGGTAAAAGTTAGGTGAAGTCTGAATCAGAACCCAGGACCTAACTCCAAGGTCTAGCCTTTCCAAGCTGTTCCACATGGGCTTCCTTCTCTTTTTGACTCTAGGCGACTTGCTTTGTTTCTCCGGGCCTCAGTTTCTTCAGTTTGGCTGTGATCCATCAGATCCCTCCTGTCCTGAGCACTCTTGTGCGCGTACCACCCACCGGCCCTTTAGAGAGACCCATGTTTGTGCTCAACTTGCCACTAGGTGTCGTAATTGGCCAAGTAGCAGAGAGCAAAAAAAAAAAAAAACCAAAAAAACACAAAAACACAAAAAAAACCTTAAATCGGTTGCCCTAAGAAGAGTATCAGTGGGAGTGATCTTATCATTGGAAAACTAGTTGCCCTTGGATGACTTGGGGAGTTTCCTGGGGGAGGGAGGCAGTTGTCCCAGGATTTGTGTGCATAGACTTTGGAGCCAGGTATGGGTTAGAGCCCACAGCTCTGCTCACACCTCCAACACCTTGGAACTTGCCAGGGCCCTGGTCTCAGTGATGTCATGCACAGAGCACGCTCAGCACTTGGCCAGGGTGGAGGATGAGCTCCACAAGGTTAGCCTCTATGAGAGCTGCTTCTGGTATTTGATACCATAAAACGCTGTTTTTCTGTTCCCTCCAAGCCAAGTCGATGGGCTTCAGGAGCCTTTGTGGCTTCCTCCCTGTTTTATTAAGTAGTCCCTTAAATGGCAGACTGGATGGCATGTCAATCTCAGGTTAAAGGGAAGCCTAGAATATTTGAAGGGATATCAGAGCTCCCAGGAGAGTCAGCACGGAGCTTAATTAGCACAGAGCTGGGTGTCGTGTTCATCACTAGAACTCAGGGTGGAGGGGAGTGATGGGGGTGTTGTCACAAAATGTTCCTTGCTGACATCGTTCAATGAAAGGATTTCCTTGTTGCACGGACCTTCATTCAGATCTGGGCATCTTATTTTTTAAATAATCTGGGGAGAATCTTCTAGGAATAACAATGACTAGCATTTATTGCACACTTACTGTGTGTAAGTTGCTATACTCAACACCGTACATGCATCATTCTGTTTAATCCTCACAGCAACTCTGAGATAGGTTTGCTTATTATGTCCATTTCCTAGTTCTAGATGAGGAAATTGAGGCTCAGAAAGATTGTAATAATAGTAATAGGCAGCAAGTACTGCATACTTAACCACAAGCCAGGCATTATTCTAAGATCTTTAAGCATCCCTCCCACAATAACCCTATTTACCTGAGGAAACCCAGGCACAGAGAGGTTATGCAGCTTTGTTGAGGTCACACAGGGAAGGAGTGGAGCAGTGAGGACACAGACCCTGGCCCACATGATTGCCCACTTTTTTAACCACCATACTGTGCTGCCCTCCTACAGCACTTTACATATATGCAGTAAGTACTTGTTAAGTGTTTACTGAGTTGAAGAGTTCTCAAACTATTAGCCAACACAGGAGACTCGCTAAGGAAGAGCTCTGCAGTTCTTCATACTCCTTTTACCCCAAACCACACCTCTGCTAGCTTTCATTAATATTACGGGATACATATGCTGCTTTCTAGGCAGGATTTTGCACCTAACTTTTTGTTGGTAATAAGATCGATCTTCCGTTGGCACAGTCCGGAAAAAGCTGCTCTTACGGCAGATGTTTTCGGGAAACAACTCTACAGGGAGCATCTCAGCTCATTTTATTTGCTGCACATTTTTCTGGTAGGCCTGTTTTGGGTTTGTTTGCTCTGCCATGGTGGTGTCCAGCAGTGTCTCTTCAGTCTTTCCGAGCCAGGGCGAGGGCCGCCGGGGTGGCGAGCCAGCCCTCCGTGTTGCACCATCCGCGTATGCTCTGACGTGCAGCGTCCACTCACCAAGCCTCGAGCAGGCATGCTCCCCAGGCCTGACACGACACCAGTGCCAGGGGACACGGAGGGCCGAGGACCTGCTTCTCCGGTTAGCAAGCTGGCCCCTGCTACCATCGGGTCATAGCTTTTGGTTATCACGGTGCCAGTGAGCTCTGAGGAAGGAAAACAGGACCCAGGCCACATTAATCATTCTCCAGGTATAATAATTCAGTTCCAGTGGTTTGGTTGCTTGGGTTTTTTTTTTTTTATGTGTCACTGCAAAAGGAAACCCAAGTGAAGTAAGACTGAGACCTCCTCCTCACACCTGTGGTTCTGAGCACTGAGACATGTTTCTGTAAACTTCTATTTGCTGCTGCTTTTTCTCTTTAAGTGAATTGAGCCATCCATCTTGAATCTTCCTCCGAATTTGTCAGTCCTTGGGGGCTTCTGTGACCTAGAGGCCCTGGGGTCAGCCTTCTCAAGGAAAGCAGTGTTCTTCCTTCTGAATAGTTCTCCCTCTAAGTACAAGATTTTTTTCCCCCCACTGTGACCAAAATTACGCATATTAAAGGAGACGGAGGGAGGGTTTGGAGCTGTCAGAGGGGTAGGTGATAGCCAGTAGGGGGAGGTCCCCAGGTAGGCTGAAAGGCGTGAGCTGGGGGAGCACAGGTACGAAGGCTCCCACCTGTCCTTGCCCCTTTGGCCCTGTTACTTGTCCCCTTCTGTGTTCACCTCCCCAGGACACAGTTGGAAGCAGGTGTGGGCCTTGTCACTAACAGAGCTAGTGGACACTTGAGAGATAGGAAGACGTGTAAGTGACAGGCCAAAGGAGATTCCAGACTCATGTTGACATTTTTCTTTCTCCCATCTAGAACAGGGCTTCCTACTTGCTTCCTCATAATGGCACACTTAGAAAAGTCATACTGCGGTACGGGGGACAATGCCCAGGCCTGAGGCTCTGGAAAGCCGGGTTCTGCCTGGCCACGTGGCCTGAGGCACTCCTCAACCTCAGCCCGGGGAACTGAGTGAGACTCTGTGCTCCACAGAATCAGAAATCTCACAGTACGGATTACCCTTGCTTGGTTATCGGAGATATTTTACCGAACCCTTCTGCTGCCAGAAGTTGGAAAATCAAAGTAGGTGTTGACTATAGAGATGCCAAGGTCCAGATCCTTCACGGCAGGAGGGGGGCAGGGGGGTTGAGTCAAAGAGGCTTGAGCTGGTCACAGAGGTGCAGCAGGAGTGTTGGGACCAGAACCGACCCTGAGCTCCCCTAATTATGGAATAGGGGTGACTGAGGAGGCAGGGCTTCATATCGCACATGTGCATATGTATGCACATGCATACGCCCCCCAGGTTCGTATTTCATTCTAAAGAAGTATTTTACAAGCAAAGAGAAATTTTAAACCACTGCCCTGTACCATGTTGCCTCCAATGCAAAGCCCTTCCCTGTCCCAAACCCGGAAGGTGGGAGGCTGACGTCCAGAGCTGTCCTCCTTTGAGCAATAGGCACAGCACCACAAGCTCTTGGGGACCCGTGCCCGGCGTCGGTTGTCATCCATCCGTTTCTAGCCCGAGAAGCCCATGACTCAGCAGTGAGTTACTGCCGCAGCCTCCCAGCTGGTATCCAACTCTAGCCTCATCTCTCCCACCCCAGAATGCAGTCAGAACGGGCTTTTTATGAACTATATCCTGATGGTGCTACTCCTTTTTTTTTTCTTTCCTTGCCCCTCTGATGAACTAACTTCCCTTCTGCATTCGGGTGCCATCCACATGTTCGTTTGGGAGATCTTCCCAGCTCAGCCAGCGCTGCCCGGGCATCCCTGTTGCACCCGCTGCCTTACGTCCTACAACAGTTAGCGCACTGTTTAGAAGTTGCGTGTTTCCCTCCCCCACCCCCCGGATGCTAAGCCCCTCAAGCACAGTGGGCACTCTTGTCTGGTTGCAGCCTGAAGGCCCGGCCCAGACAGGGTGAGCATTCAGTGCACACTGAGCAGGTGATCAAACTCTGGTCTTTGGCTCACTCTCCAATGCTTAGCTCTGCTTGTTGTCCTAGTTTAAAGCCTTAGCCTCTTGGTGGATCAAGGCTCCCCTATAAACAGACAAAAGCTGGCCACTAGTGACAGCCCAGGATCAGGATCTATTTAGCACATTTGTTGGTAATTTACTCATCATTGTGACCCTAGGACCCGGTAAAAGTCTTAAGTGCCCTTGACTCATCAGAAGCAAATTAAATTATTCATTTGGCAAACATTTTGAGTATCCACTATGCACAAAGCGTGTACTCGGTGCTACAAGGTGTATAAGGATGAATGAGATAGGGTTAGTCTCCTGAAGTTGACCATAGAGCTTTTATATTTTGTTGTTTCTTTCTGTGTCAAACATTTAAAAAGTGCAAACAAAAACAAACAAAAAATTAAGCCCTTGAAGAAGGCAAGACCCATTTTAAGAGTACTGGGATCTCCCAGTATGAAGCCAGAAGACACTGGGCTCTTCATTCAAGCACAGGAGTGGGATGAGATGAGCCACGCTGCCTTTGGGGGATACGAGGGTATATCAAATGTAAACCTTGCCCTCAGAAAGCCCGTAATGGAACAGAAGAAACAAGAATTATACCTACGTACCTCTAAGACAATATAAAGTGGAAAAAATGCTCCACGTAGCTGTATCTTTTTGGACTATAAGTAAGAGAAAATCCAACTTATCTAAAAAGAAGTTCCGATGCAGGCTTTCTCCAGTTGACCAGTTCGGTAGCTTGTCAACATCAGGTTCTTTGTGTCATCCTCAGAGCATCAGCTGGCTCTCCTCATGGGCGCAGAACGGCTGCAGGCAGCTCATCCTTTCCTGTCAATGGGAAGGCACACAGAGAACTGCTTCTTCTGTGTCTCTCCTTAAGAATGAAGAGACCTTTAGAACCCAGGCCCCACCCCCAGCTGACTTCTCATGTGTCATTGGCAGAAGTGGGACATATGCCCACCCCAAAACTCATCCTTAACAAATGGGGTGGAGTCATTTATGTGGCCTAGACCAATTTGGATTTACCCTAGTCACCTGAGGAAAGGGTGCACTTGTTCTGCCAGCAGGGCAGAAGGTGGAGATGGCTCCTGAGTGGCAGGTTAGAGTGCCTGGTACAGAGGGAATCATAAAAAGTATCACATTGTTCAGAGGAGAGCAAGGTGGATCCTCATGGAGTTTACTTCTGTTGGAGAAGACCTACAAGCATTGGTGTGGGGTTTTTTGTTTTGTTTTGTTTTGTTTGTTTGTTTTGGGAGGTTTTTTTTTTGCACACTTTTTGTTTTAATGGAGGAAATATAAATGCTATGGGCACGTCAGGAAGGCTTCCTGGAGGAAGTGATGTCTAAGCTGTAGAAGAAGACTAAAAAGGGGAGGGACACAATATGATTTGTCTTTCAAGAAGTTCACTCTGGCTGTGAAGAATGGATTGGTGGAGTTCTGATGGCAGGTAGACCAGCTAGGAAGCTGTCACAAGAAGTTCACTCTGGCTGTGAAGAATGGATTGGTGGAGTTCTGATGGCAGGTAGACCAGCTAGGAAGCTGTCACAAGAAGTTCACTCTGGCTGTGAAGAATGGATTGGTGGAGTTCTGATGGCAGGTAGACCAGCTAGGAAGCTGTCACAGCTGGCAGAGATCAGTGGGGGGCTGCTCCTAGTCCCAGCTAGGTTGGTGGCAATGGGGATAAAAGCCCATGAATTTGAGAAATACTGCATATGCAGAGAGAGCAGGACAAGGAGATGGAAGAGGAGGTGCCATGGGAGAGAGGGGGGCCCCGGGTGACTCCAGAGCATCCGGCGGGAGCAGCTGTCCAGAGAGTGGTGGCACTCCCTGAGCTGGAGACCACAACAGTAGGCCGAGGTTTGTGGTGGGGACGGGAATGGTGAGTTCAGGTGTGACCAGAGCTTGGTGCGTGTGAGGCGGGTGGGGTCAGAAGCAAGCCGGAGAGGTAGTCAGGAGTCAGAACTCACAGGGCCCTGTGGGCCCTCCTGGGAGGTTACGCTTGATCCTCCCAAGAATCTGTGCAGGGAGGTAATGAGGAGAAACGGAGGCAAGGAAATTCTGTGCATGATGCTGGAAGGGTCACAGTAGGCAGGAGACAGCAGGTTCTCACGTGTTGGAGTAGAATGGGCTGCATGAAGCGGACTAGAGGGGGGCCCGAGGCGGCTGGAAAGGGTTTGGGGCTATTCTAGAGTGATGACACCAGCTCTGGACCTGGCAGCCTCACAAAAAGGAGAAGTGATAACTTAGCAGAGAGTTTGTTTATTTTTTATTAACATATAATGTATTATTTGTTTCAGAGGTACAGGTCTGTGATTCATCAGTCTTACACAATTTACAGTGCTCACCATAGCACATACCATCCCCGGTGCCCATCACCCAGCCACCCCATCCCTCCCACCCCCCACCACTCCAGCAACCCTCAGTTTGTTTCCTAAGATTAAGAGTCTCTTATGGTTTGTCTCCCTCTCTGGTTTTGTCTTGTTTCATTTTTCCCTCCCTTCCCCTATGATCCTCTGCCTTGTTTCTCAAATTCCTCATATCAGTGAGATCAAACGATAATTGTCTTTCTCTGATTGACTTTTGCTTAGCATAATACCCTCTAGTTCCATCCATGTCATAGCAAATGGCAAGATTTCATTTTTCTGATGGCTGCATAATATTCCATAATACCCTCTAGTTCTGTCCACATTGTTGCAAATGGCAAGGTTTCATTTTGTGATGGCTGCATAATATTCCAATATTTATATATAAATATAAATATATATATATATATATATATATACACACACACCACATCTTCTTTATCCATTCAACTGTTGATGGACATCTAGGCTCTTTCCACAGTTTGGCTATCGTGGACATTCTTAGCAGAGAGTTTAAATCCACGGTCACTCTCAAGGCTCCCCACCTGTCCTGCCGTAGCGAGCATTCTCCCTGTAATAAGAACTAGAGACAACCACCCAGGGCGGTCAGGACGGTTCTGGAAGCAGCTCCCTGCGCTCCCGACTCAGGCCAGTGCCCTTCTTACTACAGATCCCTTCAAGGAGTCTTTATGCACCACTGCCCAGACAGTTGACTAAGTGCTGGGATTGTAGAACTGGGGAGAACACAATCCAGTGTGGCGGGCAGAGAAAGGAAAAAAAAAAAAGGCAGTGAAGCAAGAAGGAGAATAAAGAGCTGTGAGTGAGCGAGCGAGCATAGCACTTTCAGTGCTCAGAAAGGAGGAGGTGGGGCCAGGCCAAAGGCAGACTTGTACAAGTCCACTGGGGGCTGCCCTGACCCCACCTCATTTCTGCCTTACCTGACCAGCACACCTTACTTTATGATGTAAATGACCTCCCTTGGCAGCTTGTCAGGGCTCATCTGTTCACTGCAGAGCCTGCCTGAGTTGAAGCTCTGGGAATGTTTGAAAACGGGAGCTTTGAAAAAAAAAAAAAAATTCTTGCACCATAAGCACTGAACACCCACTATGTACTTAGCTGTGTCCCAGGTGTTGGGCATTCAAAGGTGAGTAAGATGTGGGTCTTGTCTTCATTGAGTAGGGAAGACAGTTGCATGAACTTGCCATTGTAGTGCATTGAGGTCAATCCAGTGGTGGCACTGGAGGACACCAAGAGGAGGCCACAAACTCAGCCTGGGAGTCACCAGAGAAAGTTGCTGGAAGATGTAATACAGATCAGATTTACGCTACCCGTCTCTGCTTTGGGACTTTTGTAAGGACATAGGGACATAAGTTAGCACTGACTAACGGGTGTCTGGCACGTAGTAAAGGCCATGGGTGATAGCTAATATTATTTGTAGCTGGATTAGTGAAGGGACCAGCTGAGAATAAAGAGAATGTTGCTAGGAAAGTAATGATACCTTAATCAACTGTCAGTTGCATAGATTTACATAAATTAAGGTGTTTAAAATCAGCTAGAACAGGAGTAGCTAATTGTTTCCAACATATGCACCTCCTACAATTGATTGGAGCCAGGTGTTGAAAAGTGCTATTAATTAACTCATGTCTGGGCCCAGCAAGAAAGAGCACTGTGATCCATTAGTGATGTCTGCCATGGGCACAGGAGGGGGAAGAGGCAACATGCATGCCTCACATCTGTCATCCTTAAATTAGAATAATAGCTCAAATAACTGGGATCTGAATACAAAAAAACTTTGAACCCCACCCCTGTGCACTTCACACTTCTCAGAGACAACAATGCTCTGTTCATGTGTGAGATTTTTGAAAGTCCATAATCATACTTCAAAGTTGTCTGTTGGGATCTAAGGACATTCAGCCCAGTCTTTTATATTTGCTACAGCTCGACAGCTGTCCTCTTGTCACTGATCAGAGCTAGAATCAGAGCAACATCCTGAAACCCCAAGGAAAAGGTGAATATAGGGTGATAAATTGCTGTGTTGATTAAATTGTATTTCTGCCAGTGGTGGGAGATTTTCTGTAAGAGCTGATAGGAGAAAGGGGCTGCTAACGAGAATGTCCCATTATTCAGAGCTTCCCATTAAAGCGTCAACCCAATCACTCAAGGATGGGCGATAATGAATTACTACCAGGCACCGTGCGGCGGGGTGGAGAAGAAACGGCAGTTACTTGTATCTTGGCAATAACTTGTTGAAAGACAGCTGTGATTCAAATGTGCTGGTACTTGTCATCCTTCACGGTCATTAACCTGACATCTCTGTTTTGCTGTGCTAAATGCTGATTTGGGTTAGAAAGGCAGAAGATGGAGCAGGGCACATTTAGTGCATGCGTTGAGCACCTTACCTTTGTGAGATCGTCCTGTTTGCTGTTCTGGTTTTCCTACTTCTAGAGTCATCCGCAGGTTAATTCTTTCCATCAGTCTTAGAGGTACAAGAGCTATCTTGCTTTTCATGTGGAAAATATATAGGAGGCTTATCTTTTGGGGGATGCTTTTGAATTGGGAGCAAGGGCCAAGGTAAGGCTGTTTAGTTGACCTAAGTGTCCGGGGAGCTAGTAAAGGGAGCAGGTGCAACAGCAGGTATTTGGGTGCATGTGAACTTTTGTACTCATCGCCTGGAACACAGCAGCCCTGACCTGCTGGAAGGCCCCACCCTGGGCAGCAAACAGTGCTCCTTTGGAGCTGCCGCACTGCAGGCTCTGAAGGAGACCGGCCACCGAGGCCACAGACTGTCCTCACCAGGGGCCAGGCAGCTGATGGTGTTTGTTCTTCTCTCTGAAGAAGCACAGAAACCTTTTTTCTGTACATACAGCATTATTCGCGGAGGCAGACCATGAAACATTCTCCCTATGCCCCAGCAAGAAAGTCTCCTACAGACTCTGCCTTACTTTTGAACAACTGTAGTTTTTACTTTAAAGACTGATTTATTCAGTGGCAAATAAATATTTTAATGCCTGTGTGTGTGTAACAAATATAAATGGCCAGTCATGGAGGCTGTAATTTTTACTATAAATCTTTTCTGGAAATAGGTAAATATGAATGGATATACAGGGGTGTGTGCAAGCGTGCATGCGTGTGTGTAAAATGTTTGGAAAAGTCCTGGGTGGCCCAAATAATAATTGTAGTTACAAACTGTTGAAAAAGTTTTTTAATACAGAAGGAAAAACAAAAGTACATGTATCTTTTTTTTAAATGATGAACAAAAATAACTGTCTTAATGTTATTTTTAAAGTATCTGATCATTACCTAAGTAAAGTGTCCTAAAATAGGGAGATGCATCCCCTAAGAGGGGGAAGAAATCTGTGCAAATCACTGATGCTGTAACTAAAATGAATCATTAAAGTAAATGGAAAGAACCTAAGTCTCTTTGCCAGTCTGATGGGAGTCCAGCTCAATAAGAATATATAAATATGGACAGGATATTCTGAGAAATGAGTGGGCCTGGAAACCTAACCCCCCAGTTATACCACTGTTTCTGTGGGAAAATATGCTCCCTAAGAACCTTCTTTGAAGCCAGCTTTCGAGATCCTGCTGATTTATAAGTTGGAGGGTTAAGGGTATAAAGTGATCACCTACTGATCTGTAAAATTCTCAGCGCTGTTCCGTCATCAAGCATTTATTGAGTAACCGCTGGGTGGCTTATGCGTGATAAGCATGGCAGGGTGAGACAAAAGCAATAAAGGAGCGTTTCTGCCCTCAAGAAGCTTGTACCTAGTCCGAGAGAGAAAAAGCATGCTTGCAAAGCAACCTGAGCGCTTTGGAGCCTGCATCTGCAAAGCCAGAGGCCTGCAGGGGGCAGCAGGAAGGAGGGGTGTGGGGCAGTGTGGCTAATCAGGAGAATGTGGGGTGCCAAGGGCAGAGCATGTTCGCCATTCATTTGTAATCCCCAGAGGCACCCCAGAGACTCTCATCTTCCCGGAGAGCCTCACACCAGCTCCGGGCGAGGGCTGCAGTGAGTGTCCCAGGATCCCAGAGTGCTGAGCAATTGGAAACCACAAATGGCATGTGGTATTACCTTATTAGGAAAGGTTCAGACGTTTTTCTTTATTTTCTGTCTTCCCTTCCCTTCCCTTCCCTTCCCTTCCCTTCCCTCCCCTCCCCTCCCCTCCCCTCCCTCCCCCCCTCCTCCCTTTCTTTCTTTCTTTCTTTCTTTTTTTTTTTTTTTTTGGAAGATGGGCTCTTGGCAGGCTAGGCTGTGGTGAACCTCCCATCCGCACAGTTCCAGCACTGAAGACGCCCTGGTGAATCAGCCTTTCTGGGATGTGGAACCTGACTTTGTATGTTTTGTGTCGTTTCTGGGAGAGTCTACAAAGGGGACAGGCCTTAATGGGTGACTCACAGCAGGCAGAGAGCCCTTGCACCTTCGTGAGAAGCTACTGCTTTTCATTTTTCTCAAGACTGAGCAGAAGTGAGAAGAGACGTGGGGGGCGGGGCGCAGCAAGTTGGCTGTCCATTTCTGAGTCTGGGGCTGGGCTGCATCCTCCTGCGAATGCTGATGGCCTGTGGGGAGACCATGTGGGCTGAGGCTGGGCTGCCAGGTAAAGCCTCCAGAGCAACCACTGTGTTCTGATTGGAAAGGCCTAAAATTAGGCACTTTGCTCTGTGCTGCACACCGCTCTGAGAAGTGCTTCCCAGGGGCTGCGATTGGCCAGGAATTGCATCCGAGCCTTCCTTACGGTACCATTCTGTAGTTTTTAGAAGCACCGAGTCCTTGTTACTCCTTGGGCACTTGGGGGAATAGGGGAGGTGACATTCCTATCCATAGAGTTTATATTATAATAATAGCAGTAGTGATGATAACAAAGCACACATTTGTGGAGTGTTTACTCTGCTCCAGGGACTGGAAATGCTACATGTGCTTCATCTCATTTAATTCCCCTTAGAGCCCTGGAGGAGTTTGTACATTATTCCCTCCATTTGGCAGATGAAACAGCTGGGGTTTAGGGAAGTTAAGTGACCTGTCCAAAGCCTCACTGCTAGTCAAGGACAAAGCCAGGATGCAGACCCAGGTCTGGCTGCCTCCACATTTTAATTACTAGCTCTTCCTCCTCTCGGACGCATTTTTATTTACAATTTCTTACAGATCTTACTTCTTCATTCTCCTGTGTTAACTTGGGAAGGAGGAGAGCTTCCCACCCCACCCCCCACACCCCCCCGGGCGGAGGGGGGGCAGTAAGAAGATGGAGAGGCATTGGAAAAATAAGTCAGAGATGAATTTATTTTGAAAAAGGAGGGTCAGTGAGGGAAGTGTTGAGCTGGCCTGCAGAGAGGGAGCGGCTCTCTGGGACTTCGTGTGCGTGCGTTATGGAAGGATGCGTGGAAACGAGTGGGAGAAACAGAAAGTAAACTAGGATAGGGCAGGACCCAATAGAAGGAAACGAGGTAGTCAGCAAAGAAAGAGGCTGCCCTGCCTTCAAAAGCAGTCTGTTAATGATTAGCACTCTGCGAACGTTTCAGATCTCACGTGCTCTCAGCGGTATGCAGAACTCTCTTGTTTGGAGGAGAGTTTTGCTTTCCAGAAGACAAAACCGTGACATTTAATTCTGAGTTTCTGCAAGGACTGGATGAAATCACCACTAGAAAAACAAGAATGGCAGCGCATGTTAATTATTTCAGGAACTCTAAGAGGGTGCAAGCAAAACACCCCGCTACCCCAGGGAGAGATGCTGGGGAGAAGAGAGAGGCCTTCGTCTACCCTCTCTTCTTGCTGCCCCCCATACCCCATTCTGCTTCCTGCTCCCTCTTGCTGCCTCCATTGAAGATCTCACATCCCTTGTTATTTCTCCAAAGAAGAAAAAAAAATGCATAAAGGAGATTTTTGCAAAGTAAACTGCATCTTCCCAGAAGCCTAAGGTACCCTTGGCTGGGCGGCTCTGACTTTCCTATCAGACGATTGATCTTTGATTGGGAGCCTGCCTCCTGACACTAGTTTCTCTGCCTCGAGCATCTGAAAAAGCCAGGGATTTCTTTATTGATCTTTAACCAAATTCCTAAATACCCAGAACTTCCCCTCTTCAAAAGAACCATTTGCAAGCAGAAGAATCCTTTAAAAAGTGAATTGTAGTCCACTTTACAGGTTCTCTCCCCACCCCACCCCCACCACCCCCCTGCCTTTTTTTCCCTAAAAGGAAGGCTCTTCATTCCTGCCCGCCCTCCCCTCCCCTCCCCTCCTCAGACTAACAGTCTCTGGTTTTAATATAGCAAGTTCTGTAACTATTTGTCTTTTGCAGATTAGAATAGTGAAACATTGCAGCCGATCTCTGCGGGTTCCCATTCAGCCCCAGTGAACACAACTATGCCCCACCATCCTTCTCCTCCTGGCCAGTGGCCTCAAGTCCCCTGGTATCTCTGCCTTGGCACAGGGATCCGACATTGTTTGCATAGCGTACATTCCTGGACAATTGAACTAGCCAGTTTAACCTTCAGAGCATCCCGGTCGGTTTGTGGGTGTTTGTTCCGGAGAGAGGGGGAGAAGAGATGTTGGCTTTCATGGGTCACACATGATGCTACCCACACACACAAAATTCCTAAATCTTTGTACTCCAGAGATTAGCTGAAAACTGTGTTGCCAAAATTCACAAGCGAAATCAACTGTTGAAGGTATTTCAGTCTTTCCAGAAGCCGATAGCATTCATACTTGCTTCTTACAGCACTCCCCACTCACCTCACTCCCGTCCAGTGAAAGCCTTATTTTAAGACTAGCCCCATTTCATTTATGATGAATTTAATCTTCATTAATTAAGATGCAGTAACAGCACATCTTTCTTGAAATACATTATGATTGGCATCTAATGAGGGAGATTTTATAAAAGTCTTTTTTTTTAAGATTTTATTTATCAGAGACACAGCGAGAGAGGGAACACAAGCAGGGGCAGTGGGAGAGGGAGAAGCAGGCCTCCTGCTGAGCAGGGAGCCCGACGTGGGGCTCAATCCCAGGACCTGAACATGACCTGAGCTGAAGGCAGACGCTCAACGACTGAGCCACCCAGGTGCCCTGAGATTTTAAAAGTCCTATCCCAAAGACCAAGTCTTGGACCATCCAACACTCAGAAAATTCTTTGTGCTTTTAAAGCTACCCGTTAGAAATTATTTCCAGTTTTGTGTGCATGAAGGTTGGTTCCAGAAATGACATCAGGGGGCCCGCCTGGGTGGCTCAGTCATTAAGCGTCTGCCTTCGGCTCAGGTCATGATCCGGGGGTCCTGGGATCGAGTGCGGCATCAGGCTCCCTGCTCAGCGGGAGGCCTGCTTCTCCCTCTCCCTCTGCCCCTGCTTGTGTTCCTGCTCTCTCTTTCTCTCTTTCTGTCAAATAAATAAAAATTTAAAAATCTTAAGAAAAAAAAAAAGAAATGACATCAGGAAAGATTTAAGTTGAAACTCACCAGTCTTTCTTCCGTTTATTTTGAGTGAATTATTGAATTATAGCTCCCTCCAACACCTGCGCCCCCAAGAAAACTTCTAAAATATTCCTTGCTTTAGGAATGTCTGTTGGCCTTTTGCTGTCAAACTGGAGTTTAAGCCTTCCGCATCATTATCACCAGCCTTCCTTTGATCTCCCTTCACCTTTCCTCAGATTCGAAAAGAAAAATGTTTTAGAACCTTGAGATCAAAATAAAATTTTAATCTCTCTGAATTACATATGAGTACTCACTAGGTTAAGCATGATTTTTTTTTTTTGCACATAATTTAAAAATCAAAACACCAACTGGTGGATTTAAGCCAAACCCCTATTTTTAGAACAGTAAAAAAAAAAAAAAAAAATTCTCAGATTTTATTTTAGGCCACACAGACGGACAGTCATGGAGGAGGCTCCTGGGCATTTCTCCATCCCTCAGTGAAGAGCTGGTGTGACCACCTCCTACCCTGGGCAGCTGCCTCCCTCCGGATGCCTTCCCCAGCACAAGCCACTTCCAAACCTCTGGCGAATTGGTTACTAGGAAGAAAGGATGTTGCAGGCTTAATTTAAAAAAAAAAGAAGAAGAAAGAAAACAACAAAAAGTGTTTTGTAACGTTCCTTTTAGTTATCGTGCATTTGAGTGCTCATTGAGCTTGGGGAATGGAAATTTTTTTTTTTTTAATTAAGAATGGAGGAGAAAAGTTTCCTTATGTATTCTTACAGGAGTCAACTTAATTATGCCTTTGTCAGCAGGTAGTTTATAGGGGAGTCAATTTTTAAAGAAGGAGAAGGCTCTGGCCTTTAATTATCCCAGTTGGTATTCAGCTTTAGAAAGTCAGTGTACCTGCTGAGTATGTTAATTTAACCACTTTATAGCATCTTAACTCTGCCATTCCTCGAGCAAACCAGTTCCCCAAAGAAAAGAATTCAGAGGAGTCAGGTGATACAGGAGAGCTTTATACCTGCATATCTTCCCTTCTGTTTCTCTGTACTTTGGGCTTTAATTAAAATCTTTAGGTCAGTTTTGGCTTGTTTTTTGTTTTTTGATTGTTTGTTTGCTGGCTTTTCATGCTACTTCAAAGTCATTTATTCATTGATTCATGTGTTACTACATTCCACAAGTTCGATCAATAAATATTTAAGTGCTTACTTTTTACCAAGTACAGGGATATAGACAGAGATATCCTGCCTTCAGAGACCTTAGATTCTAAGGGAACAGAGAGACAAGTAATAAGGGGGTTATTCCAGACCATGGTAAGTGATCACATCATTTCCACAAATATTTATGTATTAAGTATCCACCTATTACCCAAAAATAGGAGATGCTCTTGTAGAACAGTCCTTGCAGAGGGGCTCTCAAATTTGCTTTCTTACTTTTCTCTAACCCCATGACATAAGAGGGACAGGTACCATTTTCTTCATCTTTGAGGAGAGAAAATTAAAATTCAAAGAAATGAAGCCATTTGTCCAAAGTTACAAAATTCCTATGTGGGAGAACCAGAACCCAGGGCACGTGGGCCAGTGTCTGCCCTCTTTCTTTCCCTGTGCCATGTGTCCTGGTCACGATGGGCCCAGCAGTTTTAACACAGGAGGAAATGGGGCCCAGAAGGATACAGTGCCTTCTCCAAATCGCACACCTAATTCCTGTCAGATCTGGGACTAAAGCCTAAAATCTATTCCAAATGGATTCTTTCAGTTCAGCAATTCAGATCAAAAGCCTGCTGGGTCCCACAGCCAGTGTCCATGATGGACTGGCTACTTGGCCCCTGGGAGAGCAGATTTAGATATATCTTCCAGTGGTGATGTATCCATTACCTCCTGCTTGGCTTATCAGCTGTGTGTGGATGCCCACATAAGAGATACTTGTATTTTATTTATTTCACAACATTTATGTAATATTTACTATGTGCCAAGCAGTGTTCTCAACACTTTACAAATATTAACTCATTCACTCCTCAGTGCAAACTGAGAGACAGGTACAGTTGTTACCCACATCTTGCAGATGAAGAAAGAGGCACAGAGATAAGTGACTTGCCCTCAGTCACACACCTCGGATGTGGCAAAGCTGGTCAAGGCCAGACAGCCTGACTCCAGTCTGTGAACTTAGCCACTACTCCAGGTTGCTAAATGGGATCACATACTCCCTTAGGCAACATGCTAGGAGGGACAGAAGATTTGGAACTAGAGAAGCTTAGGTTCAAATCCCAGATCTACCCCTTAGTAGGAATGGGATTTAGCACAGATGATTGAACTTCTCTGGGCATCCTTCTTCCCATCTGTAAAATGGGACTAATGCATAGTTCACTGGGTTGTAGTGACGATGAAAGGAGATTGTATTTACATAGCCCCTCACAAAAACACCCGAGTCCTCGCAGCCCCTCGGTGGGTGGTGGTTACACATTCATGCCTCCAGACCTGAACCTTGTCTTCAAGTCTCCATCCGTTTCTGTAAAGCTGCACTATGATATGCAGGCTCTCTGCAGATTACAAATTGGCATCCCTGTCCATGAACGTGCTGTACATATCTGAAAATCAATTAGTTGAAGAGGTGTCTGAGTATGACGTGAAGCCTAGGGAAGAAGAAACACCCCTGGTAGCTGTTGCCTTTCCTTGGACACCTGAGAATTTCGGCTTGGGTTCTAGACTCACATGCAGCAGTGGGCAATTCAAAAACCCTGCTGCTTAACCTGGAACCATCTTGCTCAGAATGCAGCTGAGGGACCTGCATTTAAGAGCAAAGGTTTAGAGCTCATCTACCTAGGGTCAGATCCCAGCACTGTGACACTTGCTAGCTCCAATCGACTTAATTTCTTTTTTTTTTTTAGGATTTTATTTATTTATTTGAGAGAGAGAGAATGAGAGAGAGCACAAAGAGGGAAGAGGGTCAGAGGGAGAAGCAGACTCCCTGCCGAGCAGGGAGCCCGATGTGGGACTCGATCCCCGGACTCCAGGATCATGACCTGAGCCGAAGGCAGTCGCTTAACCAACTGAGTCACCCAGGCGCCCCAATCGACTTAATTTCTTTGTGCCTTAGTTTCTCCCTACATCAAATGAGGATGATAGTAGGTGCCCCCATAGGATTAGTGTGAAGGTTAAATAAGTTAGTCGTTGCATAGCATTTAGCACAGTGTCTGGTACATAGTAAGAACCCAGCCAATACCTCTGAGCTTATCCTTAGTAGTGGTCTCATCACTCAAGCAGTGTCCTTTGGGGACTTCCTCCCTTCTCTCTCACAAACACACCTAAAGTGGTTTATTACATTATTACAGTACTAGCCATTTTCAGTACTTTCCTTATAGGTAAATACCATGTTCTCCATCTCGGTACAGTTCCAGAAAATTATGCAGCATCCAGCTGATGTTCCCAAGTCTCCCAGGGAGCAATACTTTGGAAGAAAGCTAGGTGACTAGCCTGCCTCATACCTTAGCTCCTGCTGCCAGAAGCTTTGCAACCACCTTTACTAACTGCTCACTGAGTTTTCTGAAGTTTTAAAAATGTATGTTTTAAATTTAAATGGGTTTTGGGGGTTTTTCCATTTGTTTGAGGGGGTTGGTTTTTTTGTGGGGTTTTTTGTTTGTTTTGGTTTTGTTTTTTGTCTGTTTGGGTTTTGTTTTGGTGACAGGGTCAAGAAGGAAATTCAAACATAGGTAGGTAGGAGTAAACCTAAACTGCCTTCTTTCCCTGGGGCCTCACCTCACAAAGGGTGCTCCTATCCAGGGGCATTCTGGCCTGTCCTCCCTACCTAATCCAGCCAGCCCTGTGGAGGGCTCACACTCCTGCTGCTGCCTCAGGCTGTACCGGCAGCAAAGACAAAAATCTCTCAACTGCTGGACAGAAATATTCGTGCCATGGGATTAGGTGCAGTTTTCATTAATTGCTAGCAAAAATGTGTTGCATTTTGCTTTATGTAACCGTGTTTTGATAATGTTGGCCTACCCGGCTGGCCGTGGCAAGAACCACCTTGCTTCTGCTTCAGGTACTAGGTACAATACATACTAAATGTTAATGCTGAGAATCCAAGATTCAGATTCCTGAAATACTGGACAGCATTTTGTTTGCCCAGCTCCCCCACCTCCTTCCCTCCTTCAGACCCTGGAAAATGGCTTCAGTCGTGTCACCAACCAGAGACGCTGTCCTTAGTGAATCCAGCAGTATTCTGAATTTTGCCCTTCACGAACAGAGAGACCTTTGTTCTTCTGATTAATAAGTAGACAGCTTGTGTCTTTACTCTTCTTCTTTTTTTTTTTTTGTAATGAGTAAAACACGAGTATTTTGCATACCACTGTCAGAGTATTTATCATACCTGTATGGCATCTAATATCATATGTTTACTGTTTTTCTTTAAATCTATTTCAGGTTAACTCAGGTTTTAAGTTAGCCTCTTTTTAAAAAAATTTGTTTTATTTAAATTCAATTTAGGTAACATATACCATATGATTTGTTTCAAGGGTAGAATTTAGTGATTCATCAGTCGTGTATACACCCAGTGCTCTACGTCAAGTGTCCTCCTTAATGCCCATCACCCAATTCAGTTACCCCATCCCCCCACCCACCTCCCCTCCAGCAACCCTCAGTTTGTTCCCTAGAGTTAAGAGTCTCTTAAGGTTTGCCTCCCTCTATGTTTTCATCTAATTTTATTTTTCCTTCCCTTCCCCTATGTTCATCTGTTTTGTTCCTTAAATTCCACATATGAGTGAAACCATACAGTATTTGTCTTTTCTCTGACTGACTTATTTTGCTTAGCATAATACCCTCTAGTTCCATCCACATCATTGCAAATGGCAGGATTTCGTTCTTTGAGATTGCTGAGTAAGTTCCATTGTATATATAGACCACATCTTCTTTATCCATTCATCTGTTGGTGGACATCTGGGCTCTTTCCATAGTTTGGCTATTGTGGACGTTGCTGCTATGAACATTAGGGTGCATGTGCCCCATCAAATCACTATGTTTGTATTTTTGGATAAATACCTAGTAGTGCAATTGCTGGGTCGTAGGGTAGCTCTATTTTTAACTTTTTGAGGAGCTTCCATACTGTTTTCCAGAGTGGCTGTACCAGTTTGAATTCCCACCAACAGTGTAGGAGGGTTCCTCTTTCTCCATATCCTTGTTAACATCTGTTGTTTCCTGAGTTGTTCATTTTAGCCATTCTGACTGGTGTGAGGCAGCATCTCATTGTGGTTTTGATTTGTATTTCCCTGATGCTGAGTGATGTTGAGCATTTTTTCATGTGTCTGTTGGCCATTTAGGTGTCATCTTTGGAAAAATGTCCGTTCATGTCTTCTCATTTCTTGACTGGATTTTTAAGTTAGCCTCTTAAGCAATATCATCCAGAAAACCATTGCTCTAGTGTGTAATTATCTTTTTCTAGCAAACATTAAAATAAACATTAGCTATTATTATTAAAGAATGTATGTCTGTGACCACCAAAAATTGTTGAATGTTCCAAAGAGTGGAAAATTGCACTCTTTGACATTGAGACCAATCACGGGGTAATTTGCTAGCATTCTTTCACTGAAGAGTAGTGACTTTATTTGTAACCAAAAATATTTCTTTTTTTAGGTAGCATCTGTCACATTGTACACCTTTTTCTGCGCTGTTTTTCTTCTTTCACTTCAGCTTCTTTGGACTCTGTCATTTAAGGCTCTAAAATGTATTCCTCTTTGGAGATAATCATCATCCTTATCTTCTGGAGGGATGTGAGGATGAAAGCTCTTAGCACAGTACTTGGCACAGAGTTAGAGCTATTAGCAGTAAGGACCTCTTTGGTCTGTGTGCGTGTTTTCTTCTCAGCTGAACTTATCAAATCCTCAGGATCACAGAATTCCTAGATTCCTTGTGAATATATAGTAGAGTGGCTTACCTCCAGAAGAAACCCAGCACATACTTAATAAATGAATAAAGATTGGGCACTTGGGGCATAGTCAGGGGTAATAAACAGAGACTGGGATCATGAGGATAAAGTGTTTCTTGATATGCGCGTTGTTGTGAAGGAGTCTTTTCGTGACTGCCTGTATTCAGGTGATTTCTGAAGGGGTGTTGGAGAATCTGTGTCTGGCCAGTTATCCCTCATTCGTGCCACCTCTACGAGGAGAAGGAGAAAGAACTGAAATTATCTCAGGACTTGGAAGTTTTTGATTCCTAAGCTTGTCATTGGTCCCACCACCTGCTTGACACATTGGAACAACTTTCCAGAAGACCCATGGTCAAAAACTCGGATGCTGAAGGACTCAGGCCAGGACCGTGTAGCAGGGAGCGAGACCCGTCTACCCCCGCAGCATCTGTGGGCTCCTGAGCCCCAGCTCGGCAACCATATGGGAATGTGTTCTCTGTAAACAAGCCAGGTATCTGGATTTTTATATGACAACTCTCAATTTCTAAATGTTGGCTCTCTCTCTCTCTCTCTCTCTCTGTGTGTGTGTGTGTGTGTGTGTGTGTTTAATTCTCTGCGGGCCAAATAAAACAGGTCTGCAGGCCAACTCTGGCCCTCCAGCTGCCAGTTGGTGAGTTTTGACTTAGAGTTTGCTGCCTTGATTTTAGAGTTTGTCCTTAGATAATACAGTACTTTTTCAATAACTTGTTCTAATGTCAAGCAGCTAGTTTAATTGTTATAAACTCTAAGAATGCTGGAATCAAAAAGCAATTTGTAACTTTGGTGTGAAGTTCCTCTTGGGGGTGATCCCAGCTCTTCCAAAATCTGAGAACCAGCTGTTAGCCCTCAAGCTTGGGCTCATATATTTCCCCTCTTTGCAAAGGAAACAAAGTGCGAAAGAGGTGATACCCTGTTTATTCGTCTGTATTCATGGAGTACCTGGTAGGTACTTGTGAATGAAGCCATAATGTTTCCTTACTCTAGATCAGAGATTGGCAAACTCGTTCTATAAAGGGCCGGATAGTAATTCTTTCAGGCTCTGTGGACCATGCAGTATCTGCCACAGCTATTCATTTCTGCCATATTGGGTGAAAGCAGCCATGAATAATAATACATCATCAAGTGAGCCTGTCCATGTGCCAATAAAACTTTACTTGCAACAATTGACAACAGACTGGATTTGGCCCACAGGCAGTAATTTGCTTCTGCTCTCGCTGAGTGAGGAAGAAATACGGGAGACTTGATTATATTTCTTTGTTATCTTCTTCATTGGTTTTATTGCTCAAACAACAATAGCAAAAGCGCATTCATAGTCCTATCTAGGCAAATCAACTTTGTCTTTCTATGTTCTAATCACTCTTTGTCCATCTGCATGTATAATCTTTATACACCTTGTTGAGTAGCAGAGGTGCAGATGTTTTCCTTAATGTAATGTCCTAAACATTTTTATATAGCAGTACAGTCTTCAAAATTATACCTTCAGTGGTAGTAGGATGCTCCCTCTTGCTGACATACCATCATTTATCCACTTCTATGTTTTGTGAATTTTTATTTTTTTCTTCATTTTTCACTTTTCAGCAAATAATACTGCAGTAAATATCGCTATGCACATGCCTTATACTTTGGATTATTTCCTTAGGATAAATTCCCTGGGTTAGAATTATTGGTTCAAAAGATAGGAACTTTTTTTTACCCATTTTGAAGAGGATTGAAAAGTGACTTTGGAAGAGTTATTACTACGGCTCAGCTTCACAATGGCGTCCATGGCCACGTTAGGCTTAGATTAAGCAGGCCATTTGGACTTGGACTATCTGAACTCACTGTGTCTGCTTCATACCCAGTTCTGGTTTGCTCTGGTGTACAAGAGTGGAACATAACACTTCCCTCCCACTGAAACTCATCTGCTGGATATTCTTAGCAATGGGGGGATCATTAGGAGTAAATCTCTAACTTTCCAAGTAGACAACTCTGAAGCGGGCTCCTTCTTTGAAGGCATGGATTTTTTTTTTTTAAGATTTTATTTGTTTATTTGAGAGAAAGCAAGAGACAGAGCACGAGCAGAGGGGGCAGAGGGGGAGGGAGAAGCAGGCTCCCCGCTGAGCAGGGAGCCGGGACAGGATGTGGGCGCTCTATCCCAGGACCCTGGGACCAAGATGAGCAGAAGGCCGACTTACTTAACTGACCGAGACACCCGGGTGCCTCAAGGCATAGATTTTAAACAACACTTCTGGAAGGCCATCCCTGATGCCTGGGGCCACTTAGAGCCCCTTTGCTCTGTGATTTCCCAGCATTAGAGCACACCCCCATGCAACATCCACAGCACTTTTTGTCACCTGTGTAATGCCAACCTTCCCTCATTGCTCTATCCCTGGTACCTTGTGTGGGTCCTGGCACACAGTAGGTGTCTGATAAACCTAGGTTGAATTAAGATCATGCTGGTCCCTGTGTAACAACTCTGTTGTACATTGGTGGTCAGTGGCTAGGAGGTTGTAGAGATTCACTCTGTTTTCCAGCAGAGCCTAGAATTAAGATGATCTTCCGAGACTTAAATTGACAAAAATCCAAACACAGTGGGAGGGGATGGACCATCTAGATGTCACCTGAGGGAGAGGATCTCAGAGCAGGAAGAGCTAGGCCTGGAATTCTAATCATGACCTGACTGAGTATTAACAGAAACTGTGGTGCCTGGAGTTCCCTTCTCGGAGGATGGAATGTGTTACTTGGAAAGCAGGTGATCTGCCTGGAGTCTGGAAGGGAGAAAAATCAGTTGATGGTTACTGAGCATCATCCAGACAGAGATCTGCTGGATCTGAGGTCACTGGAGAGGTGGGTCAGTGTGGCCTTCGGGCCTCACCACAGCCCAATGGAGCTGTCTCGCTGCTACTCGCCTCTCTTTGCTTCGTCCGTGTGCTCCCCGGGCAGCCTCCCTGTGTTTCCCGTGGCATCCTCCCTGAAGCACCTGATCCCAGGGAGGGCTGCCCTGTGCAAGGAGGAGCGAGCCCACTGGTTCCTCTGTCTCTTTGAGCTTGACGAGCACAGATCATTCCTGGAGAGGGCACTGATAGGGTTTCAGAACCTGATGAGTGGAGGCCTTGACGGGCCCATAGTGTTTCACTGTGGTGCTGCCTTAGCCCAAGCACAAGGCTAGGGGTGGCTGGCATTCTCCCTTTGGGGCACCTTGCCCATCTCCCTTGGGCCCCTTCCACCTGCCTCAGAACTGTCAGCCCTGAGGAGAGCCGCATACATGGGCAGAGACTAGGCTTTGGGGGTTAGGGTTTAGGGTTTGGGTTTGGGTTAGGGCAAAGCCAGAACCTCTTACGGATAAGGGAGGACAAGGCCGACGTGAGCAGGAACTGGTGGAAGACGGGACTTGTGTGAAAGCCCGAGGGTGGCGTGGACTGGTTGAGCCACGGCGCAGCTAGGGCTTCGGAGCTCCCCGACACCACTGTCGGCACCACATCCATTTAGGACTTATGATTACTTCTCTAGTGGCTGCTGGGATAATTTCTGTGACCTCCTTCTCATAGAAGTGTCAGCATCCCGCTAACCGCGGGCCCACCCAACAGAGTCACGGGGCCACCCCAGACACTCTGCCATTTCCTCGGCTTTCTTACCTCACATTTGCAACTTCAACCCAGGTTCAAACCCTGCCTCTTCCAGTCAGTGGCTGTGAGACCACAGGCAGCTCACGTACACCTGCTGGGTGTGTTTCTGCGCCCTCGCAATGGTTATAAGAGTATACACCTTGTCAGCTTGGTGTGTGCGTTAGAGATAAAGTAAAAACAGAAGGTGGCACCTGAGACACACTCAGTAAATGGTATTTATGGTATTCTGTCACTCAGTCACTCGCTCAACACATGCATACGAGGCACCATTCCAGGAGCTGGGCAAACAGCATTGAAAAAGACCTTGTCGGGTGCGATGGTGTGTGCCTGTGGTCCCAGCTCCTCAGGACACTGAGCAGGAGGATTCCGTGAGGATTCTGTGAGCCCGGGAGTTCTGGGCTGTGGGACGCTACGCCAATTGGGCGTCTGCACTAAGTTCAGCATCAATATGGTGACCTCCCGGGAGCGGGAGATGACCAGGTTGCCTGAGGAGGGGTGAACCGACCCAGGTTGGAAAAAAACCTCTCTCTCATGGAGCTCAGATTCTAGGGGCAGAGGTAGGCAAAAAACACACAGAATATGTAATGTCAGGCAGTGATCCATGTTCAGAAGAAAACTAAAGCAGAGTAAGGAGAAAGAAAGGGACAGGTAGGGTAGGGTGGTGGCTATTTCAAGCAGGACAATCAAGGAATGCCTTCCTGAGAAAAAGGATGTGAGCAGAAACCTGAAAAAAAAAAAAAAAAACAAGAGAATAACCCATACACATATGTACGGGAGGGGCATTCCAAGCAGGGAAAACAGCAATTGCTAAGGCCCTGAGGTGGGAGCAGGCCTGGCACGTTTATGGAAAGAGCAAGTCAACCACAAGAATTAGGGGGAGAGTGGGAGAGGAGCCTGGAGTAGTGGCCAGGAGCCAGAATCTAGGGTCTCCTAAACCATGCTAAGACCCTGGAATTATTCCGGGAATTATGGGAAGCCACCGAAGGGTTTTGAGCAGAAAGAATAGTGTGATGGGATTAAATTAAATTTAGAAAGCTTTGCTCCAGCTGCTGATTGTAAAATAAGCTGTAGGGCAGCAAGAGAAAAATGGGAAAGACCAGCTATGGGAAAGGGAGAGGTGAGTGTGGCCTAGACCCTGCTGGGAGCATGGAAGCAATAACAAGCTGCTAGGTTCAGGATGTGTTCTTGTAGGTGGTGCCTGAAGCACTTTATCCCCAGATTAACTGCTGGGCATGAAAGGAGACCAGCATGGCTCCAGGTATTTGGGGCCTGAGCATTGGATAAATAATGCCATTTCAGGGATTGGGGAATGCCAAGGGAGGAAGGATTTTGGCAAGCGGAGGGGAAGGAAAGGGGAAGTAACCTTCCAGGTGTTAAGGCATGTCCAGTGGATATCCAAATGGAGATGTTGAGCTGGCAGGTGGAAGCCAGAGCCCCCAGGGAGAGGTTAAAAGCTGGAGATACAGAGAGGGGGAGAGCTCGGGATTGTGGGAAAGCCTTGCTGTAGACCAAAGCCCTGGGAGGCCAGTGACCGTCTCTGTTTTACTCACCTCTGTATACCCAGCGCAGGCATTTGGTATATGTCTGATGAGTAAATGCAGTGAATGTGGTTTAGTGCCAAACAAAATCGTTGACTGAAAATTTGCTTTATTATTCCCAACAAAAAATAGAAACCTGGTGTGTAGTGTCTTAAGAAACAATTAGCATGTGATAACATCAGAGTTGGACACTGAAAGGAACGTTTGAGGCCATTTAATGCAAAAGTTCAAAATCTGTGGACAAAGGGTGGTAAGGAGAGTAGACAGTTTATTGCCAGGGGTCAGAGTCTTTACAGGGGCCTTGCATTGACAATCAGCCAAATCAATAATATCTTGAACATCCGTGTGCTGTTAATCATCCAAGTATAGGAAGATGTTGCAATTAATAGAACAACACTTCTGTTAATTTTTTGTCATGATGTATTCTTATAACTAACAGGCTCCAAAAGAACAACTGTTTTGGGAGGGGAGAGAGTCCAGTGAACATTTGTCCATTAAAAGGAGTCTTTTTACTGAACTGGGTGGGAAATGGGGATCTAATCCAGGCCCTTTGTTTTACTGATGCAGAAAGGGAAGAGGGATGGGATTAAGTGAGTTGAATAAATTAAGCGGCTAATTAATGAATGGGCCTCCATGGACCCTAAGCTAGGTGGAAGCTCTCTCCACTACCCCTATGCCTATTCCGTCTCTCAGCACCAACTTTTCTAAGACCAATAACCGAGGTATTGCCTTAGAACATCATTCCTATCAAGCCATGGAATTATTTTGGTGATTTATTCTGCTAATGATTTAATATGAGAATTGTAATTAGAGTTCACTTTCGCTAATTTCAAAATCCACTCACAATTGCCTAAACACATTCTATTTGGCAGTGTGAAAGAATAAGCAGTCCCAGAAGGGTCAAGGAAAGTGAAAGAAAAATTTTTTAAAGGATCCTATTTATTAGAGAGCGTGAGTGAGAGAGCACAAGTAGGCAGAAGGAGAGGGAGAAGCCGGCTCCCCGCTGAGCTAGGAGCCTGATGCGGGGCTCGATCCCACGACCCTGTGATCATGACGTGAGCTGAAGGCAGACGCTTAACCGACTGAGCCACCCAGGCACCCTGGAAAGTGAAATTTTTAATGTGCCATAGATCATATACCAAGCGAGTAATTCTCATGTTGAAAATTAAGACTCGATTTTAGTTGCAAACATCACTTTAAGGAAGTTTAGAAGCCCATGTAGAATTTCAGGATGGAACACATCTGAATATCCACAGTTCTCAGTTTAAATCCCGGCTCCACAACACCATCACCTGTATGGGCTGCGGCCATGCTTGCTCCTCCAAGCCTCAGTTTACATATCTGCAAAATGGGGAGGGAGACACTTCCTTTCCAGTGTTACTGGGGGCATTAGGTAGCACATTTGGTGCCTGCACAGAGGCCCTGGGTAAAGAGACCAGCTCCCCCTTGTCTTACACATAGGGAAACTGAGGCCTCTGAGGGACCCCAAAACATTAATCTGAGTGTAACCCAAAGTCCAGTCTCCTAGGTTGGAGTAACCCTCCAACTCAGACCCTATCTCCTAATGTTCTTGGCTCCCGTCTTCCCCAGGCTGTGCTTGCCAGGACGTGGCCTATGCATACTCACGGGTAGTGTCTCCCACAGAGGAGGAGGTGCCCTGTGAGGGGCCCCCGCCCCTGGGGTTGGCATCCCAAGTCTGAGCCTGTGGGCTGTTTGCACAGGTCCCTCCGAGAGGCTGCCGAGGTGGCTCCTTACTCACAGTCTCTGCCCCGCGGTGCGGCTGGTC
This sequence comes from Eumetopias jubatus, assembly GCF_037043125.1. NCBI lineage: Eukaryota > Metazoa > Chordata > Mammalia > Carnivora > Otariidae > Eumetopias > Eumetopias jubatus. The sequence goes on from NW_028274810.1 coordinate 51,627,248, forward strand.
CAGCACAGGTTCATTTACATAGTTGCACAACAGGAAGCAAGTCCAGTGTGCAGCGCTGGCCCACTGGGAGCAAATTACTTCAGGTGCCCCGGGTCCTGGAACCTTGGGCTCTGTCCTTGGTTTCCCTTCTTGCTTCAGGGAGCAGCAGCGTCTCCCAAGGCAGCTTGGTGGGGCTTGGGGAGGGGGCACGTTTTGGTGTGTTGTTTGTCAACTGTCACGTGTTTGGCAGGCATGACCGGAAGGGGGGTGCTGTGTCAGACAGGGAGGGGGTGCCTTTTGTGGAGGCAGAGTTCCTGCACAGAGTTCTCCCACAGTGGCTACAAGCGAAATGGCAGATGCATGAGTCACTCCGTGAGACGGGAACAGGAAGACATCCTGTGGGTGCCAAGCCGTTTTCAGTTCAGTTACGAGACTCGATCCCCCCCCCGCGAAAGTGTGCATGTCCCTGCTTTCCCCTGATGTAGTGGGTCCAGCACTTGGCTCTGCTGCTGGTGAAGGATGTCTCAGCTTGCTTTCGTGCTCAGGGAATTGGCTGGTGTCCTTGGTCTGCGTCTGTTACAGTATCAGAGAACCTCTTTGCCAAGGAAACTTGCTCTCTGAACGACTTTTTGAAAACATTTTCCCTTGTTTCTCCTTCCCTTGGAATGGTAAGGCAATCTATGGCGTTTCAGGATTTTCCTTTGTGCAAACATTTTTCAAGTCTTTCTGTCAGGAGGAACTGTTGTTGGTGAACATCATTCAGAAGGATAATATTTCTGGGGAGTCTCTGCTTCTTTTAATAGGATTTTTGTAATTCCCTTGTTCTTAAATTAGTCAGTATTCTTGATCATCATTTTCATAGCTCCCATTTATTGACTGCTTTGAGCCGAGCACCATTTTAAGAACTTTGCTCATGCACTTAATCCTCCCAGCGGCTCCATGAAGTGTATAAACTGCTATTATTCCCATTTTGCAAATGAGAAAACTGAGGCTCAGGTTAAGCCATTTCTAGAGTCGCAAAGTTAGTTAAATGGCAAGAGCCAGAACTTAAGCTCTGTTCCCACCACTCCCTTTGCCAGCATTTATTCCAAGTGTGGTCAGCAGAACACACTGATCTCATGAGATGTTCCTAGGAAAACATTTCTATGTTCACATAATTGGGAGAAATGCTGCAAACCATATGCCTTTTGCAAATCATAAATGCATTTTAGGAGTTTTGCATGAAAGAAGGCTGCTTATCTTTGTTCCAACGAGGGCTTTCCAGAATACATGGGACTTGGAACCTTATTTCCATATATGCCTATTAAGTCGTAAACATATTTTGAGAAACGTCACACTAGCGTAGGAAGGCCTAAGGGGTAAGCATTCAGATCCCGTGTCTGCTACTACCTAGGTAAATTATTTAGCTTCCTCTGCCTCACTTTTCCCCTCTTGTCCTACAGGGAAATATAATAGCACTCTCCCGCACCCAGGGAGAACTGTGAACACTCAGTCGGTGCCTCTACAGGACCAGAAGAGTGTTGTGCAGGGAGAGAAGTACTCGCTGTTCTAAATGTAGCAGAATGAATCAAAACATATGCTACCTGTGGGGTCTGACCACAACCAAAATGCTGTTTCACCATGTTCAGAAAACACATCACAGAGGCACGCCCTCCCACCTCCCTCTTTCTCTCTACAGATCCTGGGACTCAAGGGCAGGGACCGACTCTTCCCCATGGTGCTCTCTAGCTGCCCGGATTCTCTCTGTCCCTCACCATCTGGTTGGCCCAGATAGCAGCTCAGACCAGGGCTTGGGTCCCTCAGCCTTTGAGTCACGGTTGGCAGGCACTCTTCCTGGGATGGAGGACCGCTATCTGGCTTAGCCACATGCTTGTGGGTGGTCCTGGGCAGGTGAGAAAGGAACTCCAGTTCCCCATTTAAACAAGACAGCTGCCCTTGCAAACCGTTGACCCCTGGGTCTCCAGAAGGGGAAACAGTTGCAAAGCATTGCACTTTCACTGAATTTGCCACTCCTCCTGTGACCAGCAGCTAACCAGAAGAGCCCCTCCAAGCGGAGTGGATGTGGGTGAGGAGTCTCAAAATTCTGTAGACTCAGCCTCTGGGCGCCGGTGCCTGGGCTACCTCTTAGAACGTCCTGCAGCAGACAGATATGACTCAGTGGGGTCTAGGGCTTCCCCTCTCCAGCGTGTTCTGAGGTTGGTCCTGCAGTGACTCCCAGGGTGATTAGGGAGCAGTCCATGGGGGGAGGAGAGCAATTGCAGAAATGACTAATTTTTTAAAAAGTCCTATATATTTATGTTGCCCTTTGTGTTCTCTTTGTAAATTTTAGGTGTCTCAGATCGAGAAAATTAGGGAAAATGTCCCAACCCCTCCGTATGAGCAAGGCTGGTTGCTCATAATATATTTATTGTTGAGTGAAAAAAAGTAGTTTACAGAACTGTATGTATGTGTGTAGGATGTGTGTGAAGGCCAGAGGAAGGTGTGCAAGGAAAGAAAAAGACTATGCACAGTGGGTACCTCTTGGGAATGAAATTAGAAGGAAAGAGTTTTAACTTTTCATTCTGTTCTCGTGCATATAGTTTGAATGTTTCAACGTATTCATTTTGTTATTTAAAAGGGGAAGAACATAATAAAAGGCAAATACCCAAGCTAGTTCCACAAATAGGGCGAGACTGAGTAGTGGTGGCTAATTGTGGGTGTCGTCTAACTGGCTGGGAGGCTTTGCAATAAGAAGGAAGGAAACCCAGACCAGACCAGAAAATGGGCCAATTCCAGTCACAGAGCAGTGCACCCTCTGCAGCATGTGGCTTCCCAGCCTGTGCAGTTGCAGACAGTGCTGCTGAGTTTTGCTTTTCCTTCCCCCCACCTTCCCTGGGGAAGCCACACAAGCTGCTCAGATCCTCCAGAGTTCAGCCCTGGGCCATGATAAGGCCCTTTCATCACCCAGGCCCTGACCAGCTGGAGGGACGCACCGCAAGCTCCCACAGATGTGGGCACCCCTGCCAGGAGGGCCGGCACTGGGGCACCTCTGTGGAGTCCTCGCTCCCTGTGGAAGCTACTCCCCCAAACCCTGGAGCCCCACCCAGGTGGAAAATGGTCAGAGAGCCTGGGACGGAATTGGGGCGGGGGGGCTGTCTGAGAATCAGGAGCCCCAGTGCCTGGGGTTCTCAAGTCCCAGGGGCCATGGGCAAGTCCTCAGATTTCCTTTCCCTCCATTTTCTCATACACTGACACTGGACAGAGAATTTAATGACAGGGTGGTTGAGAGATGTGATAACAATTGGAAGAGCTTCAAAAGGTAAAAAAAGGTGGTGATGTGCAAAGAAAAGCCGCCTGGTGGCCTTTATTATGAGCAGCAGTGTGCCCGGGGACCCTCCGTGCTGGGGGTGATATCTCTTTCTCTTTTGATTTGGAGGCAGAGCCCCTTTCTTTGCAGCATTCAGAGTATTTGCTGTCCCAGAAATCCCCTCTTGATAGATAAAGAAACCCAGGGACCTGAGAAGTCAAACAAGCTTCTTTCCCACACCTTCCCAGATGCCACCGATGTCAGGAAACAGGGCCCAGGGTGAGGCTGGACTCCCAGGTTCCACGGTCTGGGTGCTGAGCTCAAACCAGACTTTGATGTTAGAATAGTTCCTTTCATGCTGAGGGCCCCCCAGCGATAGTCCACGTCTATTTAAGAACACAGGGTGGGAATACCCTTTATGATTGTAGAGCTTTCCTGCAGATGTCCGTCATTCAGAATGGTGAACATGTAGGCGTAGACCTGGAATCTTAAGGTTGAATGGAGCACCTGAGCTGTCCAGCTCATTTGTGTTATGCCCTGTGTGTGGCTGGTTTTCTTTCCCATTTAACCCCACTTTCTTTCCTCATTCATTCAAAAACCGTTTTAGGTAGACATGCATATTAATTTGTTAAGTAAGTATTTATTGGGTGCTACTGTGTGTAAGACAGTATGCTACCACTAAAACCAGTTTTGTCTTGCATTAGCTTGAGTCCGGTGGTGGTGGGGAGCACAGAAACGAAGCACGCAGGTAACCGCGTTAACAGAGCCAGAGGCCGTTCAGTGCCACGGAGGCAGAACAATGAGTTTTAGACCCTTAGAGGAGGAGCAGACCATCTCCATCTGTCTGACGTAACTAGAAGGCACATCTCTGATCATATCGTTCCCTGCTCAGAATTTTTCAGTGGCTCTCCGTTGCCTGCAGCGTCCAAATTCAGACTTCAGAGCCTGGCAGCCAATCTTCTGACCCCATCTCATAGCTCCATAATGTCTCTGCTCTAGACTCACCACCTGATCTGGCCTGCACAGCACCAGAGCTTTTATGACACTAGTCTTTGCCCCTCTGTTGAGAATGCCCTCCCCTTCCAGCTCCAGAGGTGCAAAGCTGTGTCACCTCCTCCACAAAGCCTGCCCAGATTTCCCCCAGCCACAAGGAATCACTGTGTATCCTGAACTCCCCATTGGCCGACCTCTCTCTCTCTCTCTCTCTCTCTCTCTCTGTCTCTCTCTCTTCCGATGCTTCTTTCTGCTTGAAGTTATTTGCGGATACATCTGTTTTCCCTCTCCTGGATCTAAAGCTCCTTGAGGTTTTGTTTATTTGTAAACGCTTGGTGCTCACTGAAGGGTCAGAGCAGACCCTGATAAACAGTTGTGGGAGAGAGGGAGGGGGGAGTTTTGGGGTGGAGGATGATCAGAGACTTGGTAGTGAAGGTAACCTGACTTGACCTGCAAGCAGGGGTGGGATCTCGCAGGGGAAGCTGGGAGGGGTCGGGGCTTTCTCAAAATAACAAAGCGAGTCACAGAGTTCAGTTTCAGAGATCATTTGGGTTGCTGCAGGAGGAGGATTTGTCTTTTCCGCTTTTGGATCACATGGCCCCTTTGATCAATGTTGTGGACCCTTTCCTCAGAAAATGTAAATACCCACAGTATTTCACAGAGAGGGGGGAAAAAGAAAAAGAGTTGCGAAAAGACCGGAAAGGTGGGTTAGAGCCAAATTGTAATGGGCTTCTGAGCCACAGTGGAAGTTGCGTTTGGTTCAAGTTAATTGGGGGCAGTCAGTGGTTTTGTGCAGCTACTTACCCAGATCACAAGTTCCCCCCCACCCACAGGCTAAACACATACATGGAGCCAGCAGTTGGAAAAGCCCCCTACTGCCCCCTTTGCTACCTTCCCCTTCAAAAGTAGCCTCTAGCCTGACGCCTAACAGCATAGATTAGTTTCCCCCATTTTTGTACTTACTGGACTCCTGTGGTGTGTACTTCTTTTTATTCTTTTATGAATCTGGCTTTCACTCAACATTATGTGTGTGAGATTCATCCATACTGCTGCATGTATTTGAAGCTTGTTCTTTGTCATTTGCTGTGGAGTTTCCATTGAGTGAGTTATTCTCCTGTTTTGGTCATTTAAGCAGTTTCCATTTGGGGGCCGTTAGGAATGGTGCCCCTCGGAACACCTTAATGTATGTCTTTCGGTGAACACATTTCCGTTGGTATTCACCCAGGACTAGAACGGCCATGTGTTAACTGTTCTGCCCAAGTGAATACGGCCATAGTTTCCATCCCCACCAACCGGTTGATGGTTTTTGAGGAGCATCATGTGACTAGAGCTGAATTTCAGAAGATTTGTCTGGCCCGAGTATTTTTGATGGCTCAGAGCAGTGGTCTCATACTGTGTTTCGAGGAGCCTTGGGACTCTTTAGAGTCTGCCTTTTAGGGGCTGCGACAGGGGAGAGAGAGGGGAAGGCTCCCGGGTATTGCTCTGGGCTGTTCATTCCCAACCACCCTCCAACGGAGCCGAGAGCTCCTATCTGTTGATTAGCTTTTGCCATTATCTAGGATTACTGGCCCGCCACCAGCCATCTGACAGGTGGACAGCTGTTGGGAGAGAACTCAGGGCAACCAAGAACGGCAAGTGTCATCTCCTAGCACACATCGGGGGACAGCCTGACTGGAAGGTCAGTGGCAGAGCCACCAGGGAGGGAAATGTGGATCAGGAAATAGAACCTGTAGGGACTGGTCCCCTCTTCGGATGTCAAGGAACAAGGCGATGGTTTCAGAACTAAAGTCTTGAGTCTAGATAACTGGAATAAAGGCTGTTCTATTCGCAGGGAGATTGACAAGCCAAATCCAGAGAAGGGCCTCCTGTGTCAAAGAGCGGGGAGTCCAACCTCTGGTAAGTTTGAGGAACAGGCAGGCTGTCGGGATGGGGGTCCCGGGCCACATAGACGTGTCAGAGCCTGTGCCGGCCCTCAAGAGCAGATGCAACGGAGATTGGAGAGAGTAAAAACAGGCACTCAGGCAGAATCTTCAAGGACAGCTGAGCTTGGAGGACTCAGACAGGGGAAGATGTCAGCCCGGGAGACAGAGGACAATCAGGGACATGAAGACGCCCCTAGGAGAAGACTGTACAGAGTCAGGAGGGTGGGACCTGTCCAGCAGGGTCAGCGCCAAAAGAAATGGACTTGTTCAAAGAGTTCTTCAGCTTTATCTAGAATCATGAAATTTCACAGAAGTGCCTTCTTAACCATCAGTTATGTTCAGGGCTGTGTATGTATTGTGCTGTTATCTCTGAAAACTGGCGACAGTGTGCCCTTGCACATGGTAACTCAACCAGAAATTTGAGTTTACTCTGATACCCTTTCCCAGAACATTCTGGCTAAAAGCGAGCTTACTGTATTTGTGGGCATGGCTTTACTTTTCAACGACCGTAGACACTATTTTCTCTTCTGTATGCTTGCCAGCTTTCAGACCCACTTGGTTTGCAAATGGCCGGTTCCCCAATGGTAATGTCTTTGGGGGGGCTTCGGGAGCAGCTATGTCCTGACCCTCCTCCCACCACATGCATGATTCTCCCAGAGCACTGGATGCAGCAGTTACTGTCACCTAGCCGGTTCACGCTGGTGGCTCATGCTGTCCCTGCCCTGGTCATTATTCACCCATATAAATACTAAGAGCTTAAACCAGTGGTCTGAGTAGTTCTGAAGAACTATCAGACCTATAATACAGACAACAAACTGATGGTTGCCAGAGGGGAGGGCATTGGAGGAGGAGCAAAAGGGGTGAAGGGGAGTGGGAGATACAGGCTTCCAGATACAGAACAAAGAACTCACGTGAGAATAAAAGGCACAGCATAGGGAATGTGGTTGCTGATACCGTAACAGCGCTGTATGGGGACAGAGGGTAGCTACACTTGTGAGTAGAGCATAACATACAGAGAAGTTGAATCCATATGTTATACACCAGCAACTAATGTAACATTGTGTGTGAACTACATTCAAATTAGAAAATTAAAAAAAATAAATTAATATGCAAAGAAGAAGCACAGAGCACTTCTATTGTTCCCCTTTTTTAAGGATGTGGAAGCCAAGGCCCAGGAAGAGGAAGTGACCTGTCCAAGACCACTAGCTTAATTCAGACAGAGCAGTCAGGGAGACCCAGGTGTTGTACCTGAATAGCCCTGCTAACCTTCAAGTCCTGTGGCCCTTTCTCCAGAGTGCAGATCCAGATCACCCGGAGCTTTCTCAGAATGCACTTGGGCCAGGACCTACCCCTGATACTCTTAATTCAGGAGGTTTGGGAGTGAGGTTGGGATGTGGGTACATTGAAAGAGCGCCTGGGTGGCTCAGTTGGTTAAGCGACTGCCTTCGGCTCATGTCATGATCCTGGAGTCCCAGGATCGAGTCCCACATGGGGCTCCCTGCTCGGCGGGAAGTCTGCTTCTCCCTCTGACCCTCCCCCCTCTCGTGTTCTCTCTCTCATTCTCTCTCTCTCTCAAATAAATAAATAAAATCTTAAAAAAAAAAAAAAAAGAAAGAGATGCCCAGGGGAGTCTGAAAGGCAGCCCTATTAGGAATCCGGCTTCTAGTCACTTTGTGGTCTCTGCTCCACATTACCTCTTAAGTACAGGTATAATCTGCTTCTAAGAAAATGTCATTAACTGGGTTATATTTAAGAGAGGAAAAACCAATACTTTCCTCCATTTAAGAAGCATGTGCAATTGTTACAAGTGAAAATACACTGCATATGAAGAGGGGAAGCACCTGACAGGCTACTAAGAAACAGGAGTCTCATGAGGCAGAAGGATTCCAGTGTTTTTCCAATTATCTGCAAAAATAGCTTACTTACTGATTGAATAAATTTGCAGGCTCAATTCAAGAGGTTCTCAATAAAGAGAAATTAAAATACAATTCAGTACTTGAACCCTGTCTAATGTAGATGGTATAGGAGGAAGCACTTTATAAATTGCCATCTTTTAATAGCATTATTATTGTATCAGGCTTACCACATTAGAAATAGAATTATCAGATTCAACACTGGGGAAGGGCAGAAATGATCGACAAACGTGTGGCGACATCTGCATGTGACATGTAAGGGTGTTTCCCCAGAATTCAGCTCAGGGTGGTTTTCATTTGTAAGGGAAGGCACGGGCCTCTGGTGGTCATGTGATCACAGAGTCTGTCCATTTATAAGTGTTGCCACTGACAGGTAATGGCTGTTGGTAGGACTTGGATGCGTTTGTTTACTCAGTCCACTAAAATCAGTCTCGTAATTTCTACATGTAATATAAACACGTGCCATTTATTTTGACTCACACTGTGCCTAAAAGTGTTCCGGAGAATCTCACGCACTTCGGAAAATATCCCAGGGACAAACCTTTGCTAGTATCAACTTAACCTTCTGAAACTCGTATTTGGCCACAGACAACTACATGCTGATCTCCTGTGATCTCTCTCAGGAGTTTAATCCCTAAATCCATTAAGCGTTAGAAAAGTTTAAGTAACTTTACAGTTAAATACGTGAATAAATAAAAAGTATTAATATTGCCATATGAACTATTAGGATTTGCTTGAACGTGTACGTTATGCCCAAGGCCACTCTTGAGATGAATTACCCCTGGGAAGCGGCCCCCTCCCCGCCTTTAAGCACCCAACCTGCACAGGCAGATGTAAGCAGTGGAGGCCTCTGGGGGTACTTCTTTCTTTCCAGGGCAAGCAACGGCAGAATTTTACTTTGCTGTATCCATCCTTAAGAGGAAAAGTGTACCAAGGCCAGAGGCCAGAGAAGGAGCGGCTTTTGAAGCTTTTAAAACCAAAGTCTGTACCACCCTCCCTTTCCTAAGTACGGGAAGGAGGACAGTATACACAGGAGTACTGTATTTTGGAAACCAAGTAGAACTGTGCTCAAGACACAGAAGCAGTTGTGTAGAGTGGTATAACTTCAAGATGTTTCGTAGGGTTCCTGATTGATAATTTAATTAGAATCCGAGCTAAACAATGAGTTTCTCTGACTTAGCCTCTTGGTCCAGTAGATAATGCATCTGGGAAAGTATTATCTGAAGGAATCCTTTCGTAATGTGACATGATCCCGTTTGTCAGAAATTCCGACGTTCATATACATTGGGTTCGGGCCCTTACCACTCACCTAAGATACTGCCAGGGATCCTCGTGTCATCATTTCATTGGTAAAGTATTTCTTGAGTCCCTGCTGTGTGCCCAGCCCCAGGAATATATTGTCCCTTTTGTTTCCTGAATTATGAAGAGGAAAAATGACAAAGCTGTCACTTTCTGCCAAGGCCAGTGACTTCTTTCACTTACCAGACTACCCTCTAGGTCCATTCATCTTGTTGCACGTGGTAAGATTTCATTCTCTTTTTGTGGCTGAGTAATATCCCATTCTATGTGTATACAGCATCTTTATCCATCCATCTTCTCTGGGCATCTAGGTTGCTTCCGTATCTCAGCTATTGTAAATAATGTTGCAGAAAACATAGGGGTGCATTAGTGTTTGTGTTTTCTTTGGGTAAATACCCAGTAGTGGAATTACTGGGTCGTGTGGTATTTCTATTTTTGATGTTTCCAGGAACCTGCATACAAAACAACAAGTACTTTGAACTGTGAGGGCCAGCACAGAATGTTCATCTTGCTGGTCACCCTAGGAATTTCATAGATGTTGCTTTTCCTCCAAGCAGTTATCAAGTCAGGACATATTTGAAAGGAGGTAGGACATGTTTCCTGCTGTAGTTAATGGGAGAAGGCGAGATGAAAGAAGAAAGGAAAATTAAGTATCCTATGATGTCTTTTAGCATAATGGTTATGGGTATGTGGACCACAGGCTTTTGTGTTCTGAGGGTGAATGCAGGGAGCAGTGCTTCCTGGCAGGTTGAACTTTGGCATCTGGGACCCGGGATCTGAGCGCTGTATAAAATGGGCACAGGGCCCGGATTATGGCTGCTTTCATCCTATCTGTGCCTCCTCAAAAGGCAGGTACTTCCTCTGTGCTGTGGACATTGGACATACTTGCTATATCATGATCTGGAGGAGGAAATGGTAGATAATAATTAACCTATCTTCCATTCTTTAATGACAGAGCTCGTCTTATAGTGTTAATTATTATCATGTTCTAGACCATGAAGTATTTAGGATCAGAGGGTTTTACTTTTAACTTCTAATTCTTGAAATTTTCTGACATCTACAAGAAAGAAGGCATCCTATGTACCTGTCACCCGACTTCAATAGTCAGCCCCTGACTCATGGCCCGTCCTGCTTCATCCATCTCCTCTCCCCCTCTCCACTCATCTAGTTTCTATCACCAGAGACGTGTTTGGCCTTGAACTTCCTGCACGTGGAATCAGACAGCGCACAGCACGTGCATGCTTCTGTGTCTGACTTCCTTTGCTCAGCACGATGCCTGAGAGATTGGCCCGCGTTGTTTGTGTGCACTTCTGGTTGGTGGCCCTTTGTCCCTCACCTGGCCTGAGCTGCTGGGTGCCTGCTCCCCTGCTTTTCCTCCTGTGTCTTCCCGGCCTCCCTTTCTCATCCCGGAGCTCCGAACTGACTCCGTGCTCTCCGGCCCTCAGTTTACCACACTGGTGTCTTCACACTCTCCTTGGTTGCTCAGCGCTCCTCCTCTGCTTTTGAAAACACCCAGATGACAGCTGTCTTTTGAAATAATCCTCCCACCCCTCAAAGTTCGCATCGAGGTCCTTGTCTTCAGCACACTGCTACTTTCTCAAAATAGCCCCCCACGCTCACCGCCCAAGTTCCTGAATTAATAGTTCGCTCTGGCGCCTCTTATCACTGGACCTCCATTCCTTTTGTGCTGTGGCAACCTCACCCGGGGGAGCCCTGGAACCCCTTCGTCATCCCCAGTCCCATGGGCTATGGTCGCTCTCTCCTTCCTGTGCCCCCATAAAGTGACTGATAACTTGCCCCTCCTCCTGGTTTTCTGAATAACACATGCTGGGATTCATTCATTTATTTTTTTCATCGTAAAAACATCACATGTGGTTGAGAGCATGGACTCTGGATCCGCATTGCATCCTGAATTGGGAAAAGCAATAGTAACCACCTCAGAGCATTGTTTTGAGGATTGAGTTAGTATCTGTAAAGCTCTCAGAACAGTGGCAAGCATACGACATGCAATAGAAGTGTTAGCTGGTGAGACCAAAAAATAAAAACGTATGTGCTGCAGGAGTGCACAAAAACAACACTAAAGGTCCCCACTTCTCTCCACCTAGCAGTAGCTACATTTTAGTGTATATTCTTGTAGTGTGTTTTCTGGGTATAATGTATTTTTAGCCAAGCCTGTCTCTATAGCATTAACGTCTGCCCTCCCTCCCCGACATCCCTCTCTCTTGCTAGCTGTCTGGTGGCCCCTGTCCTGGCAGCTTCCCCAGCTCCCCCTCCCTGCACCTTTGAATCTGCCCTTCTTGTCCCTGCCCATGTGAGGAAGACCCCGGATGCATGCTGCTCTTTTCCTCAGGCACTCCCTGCAAGTCTAGTGCTAAACCACCGCCTCTGGGCTGTCAGTCCCCATTTGGCCCCCAAGAATGAAGTCCTGATTGTTCTTCCATTTCCTACTCTTGTATCCAGCTCTTTCTTGACATTCCAGTTACCTTCCTCTGTTTGATGAAGCCCCGGTAATGGTGATGATGATGAGGATGATGATGATGGTGGTGGTAGATACCACTGGGTGGTTTCCATGTGCGAGGCTCTATCCTGTAGGATTCTGTTTAATCGTTACAGTCCTGCGAGGCAGGCACTCGTGGTACCCCATTTTACAGAGAGCCTAGGAGTTCAGTGAGGCTCAGTCATTGATTCAACATCACGCAACACTAAGGGACACCCAAAGCCTGGGCTCTTTACCCTATTGCATGCCCCTAGACCTTCCATGGAAATAGTCCATTTTGTCTTTCTCTCTCTCCCAGTTCTAGTCCATCTGACATAAGGTCGTTCAGTTCTTTTTCTGATAATGCTCCCTATGCCTGTCACTTCTGCTCAGAAAGCCCAGAAACCTTTGGGGGCTCCCATATTCACATAACAGAGGTAGCTTTAACCCACTCTGTACTCCATCGATATCCATTCTGAAATTCTCCCCACTCCTTCGCCACCACCTACCCAGTTCCTGCCCTTCAAGGATCGATTCATTTAAGAAATGTATCCTTCACGCACCTCTCTGCTCGCCCAAGTCCCCGCTGACCGTCCTCTCCCCAGGCTCCTTAGGCCTACATCTCTCAGGGTTTATTGGCCTTTTATTCCGTATTTTTCAAGACTTCTCCATCCTCTTGGCGTCCTGAGCCTTTTAACCCCCAGTCTGGTAGCCCGCACGCCGTGTCTGTTACCCGGCGCAGCCCCGGCCGGGACTGTGGGTGTCGGCGAGCTGCTCACTCTTCCCAGTCTTCTCTTCGTCTTCTCTCTCGACTCCACTCCTCCCGTGCCTCCAAGCAGCTGACACCTTCAAAGCAAGAAAAACGACTGCCTGGTTGCCTCCTGAGCAGAAACGGATGCAGCAGCATTTGCCTGTTGCCTCACTTTCAACCCTCCCAGTAGGTGTTTGGGTTGTCTGTCGGAGTGGACTGCAGGCAAGTGGGTGAACGCCTGTCTGCTTAGCGGTATCAGAAAGCATGCCCTCCGCTTAAAGTGGATCAGATGCTAGGTCTTTATGACCAGAACCCAAAATATCTCCGTTCTCTGCTTTGTCAGCAAACCAGGAATGAGGGTAGGACAGCTATGTTGTGGAGAACATCCCGGGCAAGGGACCCCCTTGCAGACCACCTCCCTCCCTGCTCGGCTAGGGCAGGTGGTAACGGGTCCGGGAAGGCTGATGGAAAGGACTCCCAGGGATGAGGTTGCTGTCTGCTGGTGTGGAGACTCACCAGTCCGCGGGACTTCCCCCGTGGGGCCACTCCCTGCTCTGGAGACTGCTTCTCTTTGCAAATGCTTAGCACCTTGGGGCGCCATGGAACTGTGTCTTGGATATGTTCTTCTGTTGTTTGGAAATCATTCTCACTTCATAGAGCATCGTTTGCCGCCCAAAACAATGAGCCCTTTTAAGGCAGAAGTTTTGTCTTCTGCTTCTCCGATCATTCCCACTTCCTCTTTCCAGCCCCAGCAAGCTCCCCATACAGGGCCTGTAGGCGGCTGCAGTGTACAGTTATGGTTAGGGACACCAGGGTTCCCTTAGGCACTAGGCATCCCAGAGAGCTTTGGTTTCCTCATTGGGAAAGTGGGTTACTAATACCACCTTCGCCATGATCTCCAGATTAGAGTGTTAAAATAAAAAACAGAAGACAGAGCCGTGCATCAAACTTTCTCGCATTTGTATTTTTTTAAGACATGTAAACTTTTTAAGATATGTAAATAATCATGCTTGTATATGCAGGGGATGTCTTCGAAGGAAACCTGAGAAACTGATAACAGGGATCACCTCGGGAAGTCTAGTGTAGAAGGACAGCGAGTTTTTGTTGTCTACCCTTTGGGTAAATCTGTTTAAAATTTTTCCTAGATCTACATGTTCTTTTAAAACTTAAAAACTAATGAAACAGGAGTCATTTCTTTTTCAGAATAAGTAAAATAATTTTAAATAAAGCCCATAACAGTGCCTGGCACAGAAAAATCACTCTGTACCTGTCGCCTCTTGTGTTGGATATTAAATAACTATAGAATTCATCCATGTATTTATTCTTTCACTCATGGATAAACAGATGAGATCTCCAGCTCTCTTTAAGCCAGCCATGCAGATAGGAGCAAATCATTTCTCAACCAGACTTGTTTGTGAGGGAGAGAGTAAAACTTGTTTCTAAAGGTTGTACTCCTTGTTGATTGTGAACACATCTCTGCGGGGTCCTGGCCTGGCATAAGCAGAAGGGGCCGGGTCCTGCACCTCTGCAGGTGACCATCACAGAGCTGCTCCCCATGGCCCAACTTCACTGACTGTTTGGGGCCCAGTATGGGGGTGCAAAGCATCATTGCCCTCAGAATCTGGGTGCTGCACAGGTGGCCAGCCCGTGCTGGAGTTGAATGTTCACAGTGCCGGCAACTGACCCAGTCAAGTGCATTGGAGTCCCAGGGACTCCAGCCAGGCTTCTCAGAGTTGTGAAGGGAACCAAACAGGTGGGTAACCTTTGGCTTGGAACAGTCAGTATTTTGCGGGATACTTGTGGGAAGGAGCAGCAGGGTGTATCCTATTTCTAAGAAAACAAACACCCGACACAAACACCCCAGGGTGATAGGTTCACTGGTTGATGTGTTGGTTGCTACATCTCGTGTCTTAATCTTAGCCAAGTGTTTACTGAAGCCCCATTCTCTGAATTAGTCAATAGGAGAGAGAAGATGGCATGGGCTAACTCACCTGCCTAGCTAAGGGTGTGGCTCTAAAGAAGGAGAGATCTGGGTTCTAATCCTGTCTCCACCACTTACTAGCTATCTGATCTTGAGCAAATTATTTAACCGTCCTGAGCTTCAGTCTTGATAGGTATGATAAATCTGACCTCCTACAGTCACGGATAATGGTAAATGAGTAACGGTGTAGAGTATTTGTTACAGTGCCTGGCACACAGGAAGCAATGAATAGATGTTACTGGGATACTGTTATTATGGAGCTAAAGCCCTCACAGTTTAGTGGGGAGACAATATTCATACATACAAAATCAGTTACATAACAGTAAGCATGAATTGACATACCATTGGCACCGAAATAAATGTGTTGCCCTTTTGAGAGCTTGATAGTAGCTATACATCTGCACATCAGAAAGAGGTAACACCAGTACACCCACAGCTGCTGCCTGCCCCCTCGTGCCTGGGCCGCCCCTTCAGGGCCCTTGAACCCCCGAGCTTGACGCATGGAGCCGGAACTCATAAAGGGAATAAATCACTGCAAGCAAAAGTAGAGAGACCTTTCTGGAAGAGATAAAAAGATGAACTGAGGCTAAAAGAAGAGAGAATTTAAACAGGCCAAGAGAAACAGGCGGAGAACTTGCACAGACCGACACTCTCAAGAGGACTTGTAAACACAGCCCACAACAAAACAGAGAGTGGGCTCACAGTCGTCCCCTGGAGCTACAGCAGCGTCACGGGAAAGCTTCTGGGCCTGGCCTCTGCAGTCAGACCAGCTGGGCTCACATCCCACCCAAGCAGCTTGCTGGCTGACACGAGGCACAGACTTCACTTCTCTGTGGTTCAGTTCCTTCCTTCGTAAAACAGCGATGAGAAGAGGACCCATCTCGCGGGGTCATGGTGAGAATTCGGTAGGATAATGTATTGACAGGGATTGGCCCATAGCCTGGCGTCTGGCATACGGCAAGCTCTCTGTAGTAGCAAGTGCCTTTATAATGAGGATTTTTATTACGGTGGCAGAAATGTTAGAGAGGATCTGGATTGCAAAGCTGAGCCCTTGGACTTTTCCTGGGGTCCTGGGGAATCCTTTTTTGCGACAGGGGGAAATAAGTGGACAGTGGCACTGTATCTCAGCATCTAGTGGTCAGGATAGATGAGACTGGAGAAAGGAAGGTTAGAGGCAGGAGTCCTGTGGTGAGGCTGATACAGTGGCCCTAACTTGAGGTTGCTGGGAGCCACGACGGAGATACAATGGAAGCAGAGAGAATGGGGGGAAATAAAAATGGAGGGTTTGTCAACGTGTAGGGAGCAAGAGAATTTGGAAAAGTGCCAGGGTCTAAGGTTGCACTGCCCCATGAGGCAGCCACTGTGACTCATGAACACTTGAAATGTGGCTAGGCCAAATCAGGATGGGCTATCCATGTAAAAATGCACACTGAGCTTTTGAATATTTAGTACCAAAAAAAGCAAAACATCGCAATTTTTTACATTGATTACATTTCAATTTTGGTCATATCTAAATAAAATATTTCACTTTTTTCTCTTTTTTTTTCCATGTGGCTACTAGAAGAATTTTTTTTTAAAGATTTTATTTATTTATTTGACAGAGGGAGAGCACAAGTAGGCAGAGAGGCAGGCAGAGGGAGAGGGAAAAGCAGGCTCCCCACCGAGCAGGGAGCCCGATGGCAGGACTCTGGGATCATGACCTGAGCCGAAGGCAGCCGCTTAACTGACTGAGCCACCCAGGCGCCCCACTACTAGAAGAATTTTTAATCATATATACGGTTCAGATTTCTATTGGATAGCACTTGGTCTAAGGAATCAGGAGCAGGGATGAGGCAAAAGGATGCCTCAGTAACTGGGACAATGGTGGTGTCACTCCCTGAAGAACGGGACATCAGAAAGGTTGGGGGCAAGCAGCAGTGTTTCACTGGCTTTTCCATGTGTTGTGTTCGAAGCACCTCTATGCCACTTGCATGTACTTTTGAATAGGCTTTCATTTAAGACAGTGGAATTGTGGTAAAGGGCTGCATGAGAAGCACGTTGGTCATAGCTAACGTCACAGAGGTAGAACGTCATCTACCCTGCTAAGACCAATGTGGGTCAAGCAGGTGCCGGGTAATTTACATATATTCTTTCATTTCCTCCTGCTAACAACCCTGTGAAGTAGGGACTATTATCATCCCTTCCTGTTTACAGATGAGGAAACTGAAGTTTGGAGAAGTGAAGCAAATGAATTGTAGTAAGTGATGAGCCAGGATTCAAATTTACCTGACTGTCAAAACCCTCTTCATTCTGCTGCATCAGTCCTTCAGGACTGAGCCCCTGAGAAAACCGAGTCCAAAGAAGGAACAAGAGCTGTAGAAAGCAACATCACAGACAAGAACAGGACAGTCTAGCATCACTAGACTTTCCAGAAGGAAGTGGCTGTTCAGAAAACAAATTTAAACTTTTGTAGCCAAGAAGGGTGTTAAATGATCGCTTTTTCAAACTGAAGGATACTTAATTCTATTAAGGTCATTAAAAGGAGTTAGAATTTTCCAGGGCTTGTTCAGAACTTTGGAAGTTAAGTATAGATAGGAAGTGACATTCTTTTAAATGGACATATTTTGATTCCCAAGCAGAAATAAATGTGGGTAGAACCAAGAGGTAAAGACTCCGACAGTCATTATTAGTGTTTCTCAGGAGGACCAAATCAGTATCATGTAGGAAGCTTTAATACAAATTCTTGGGTCCTGCCACAGACCTACTGAATCAGATTTTTTTTTTTTTTAACAAGTGCCCCAGATGTTCTAGATATACAGTGAAGTTAGGAACCCGCTACTCAGGCTCTGCAGCTGTCTCCTGGATTTATTACCTAGCTTGGCTCGTTCTCGTGGCTTCCTACCAGCTTCCCTAGGGATGCTGGGATCATCCTGTGTCTTTTGGCAATAGCCTCACCCAGAATCTGGGGCAGTCCTCCTTTTAAATTCTCCTTCACCGATTCTCCTTCACTTAGGTCTTCTCCCAAGGCCACTTAACTGGATACCTACTGCCATTGCTACGGAGACCACTTACCTAAATGAGCAACAGGCTCATTTAAATGGAGGTCATGACTTCTTTTGGTCAGTGCTCCTGACAGTTCCCCTGCTTCCTCCCCATTCCTTCCTTGTGTTCTTGATGTTTGGAGGCAAGTATTATAGGTGGTGATTAAGGGGATGACCTTGGGAGTCAGGTGGCCTGAGTCCCAGCTCTTATGTAAATCAGTAGTCTTTGGCAAGACACTTTTGACCTCTTTGTGTTTCATCTGTAAAACAGAAATGCTAAAAGAACTCATCTCTAAGAGGATTAAATGAAATGATTCCTGGCATTCACTTACCAGGCACATACTCAGGAAATGGTGACGGTCGTCAAAAATTATCATTATAGCAATAGTATCCTCGTCATCATTCTTCGGGCACATGTGCCTGGATGGCAGGTAAAATGAACTCCTCCAAGATACCAGATAAGGACTTTGCAAGGGTCTGCAGGTAGAAAAGCATGCTGCTTTTAGAGGATGAACTCTTTTGAGGTCTTGAGAGAGTGCTGTTCTTATTCTTCTTCATTTTGCTGGTTCTGAGCCCATATAAACTCTTAGAAGAGCGCCAGTCACTATGTCTCCAGCTCAAACTACGTTTTTCACGGCTCCGCGCAGTCCAGCCTTGTCTCTGCCTCTCATTTTTTCTCTCCCCAGGCCAGTAACTTGTCTTTCTGCCCTTTGCTCTCCACACTGGGCAGGACCAGGAGAAGACGTGTGGCTGGCTCCAGGTCCACCACCCTTGATCTTACAGCCTGCAAGCTTTGGTTGGGGAGAAGGAGAAAAAGAATTTCATGTCTTGCGTCTCCCTGTTTTCAAGTCTTAGGGTTTGGTGTGTTCTGCAATAGTAGCATAATAACAGAAATCCTAGCTAATCTTTGTAAGTTATTTACAGATTACAAAACAACAGATTAACAATTGTGTATCAGTCAGGGTTCAGTTACAACAAACAGAAAGCACTCTGGGCAATGCCTGGCAGAATGGGCTCTCACCCCAGGGATGAGGTGCTTGCATAATCAGTAGAAGGGCTGGAGGAACTGGTTCTTGACTTCCAGACCAGGACCAACTGCCAGACCTCAGCGCAGAACTGGCCCCCGGGACCCAGCAGGAAGTGGAGACTCTTGGGAGGCTGCTGCAGCCATGCAGTTTCTTTGCACCACATTGCTCCTGACTGCACGCTGCAGTGCTCCCACCAAGTGCAACCTGCCCACCACCCTGCTGGCCCACAGAAAAGCAGCCAAGCTGCAAGAACTGGCCTTCTCGCTTCCACTTTCCAGATCTCTGATGAATGCACCCCTTTGGTGGGGCCCGCATCCTCCAGATGCAGATGCAAGAGAACCTTAGTGTCTCGGTTGGCTCAGGCTGCCGTCACAAGCATCACAGACAGAGTGGCTTAAATTTATTTTCTGGAGGCTAGAAGTCTGCACCAAGATGCCAGCAGGGTGGGTTTCTTCTGAGGCCTCCCTCTGTGGCTTACAGCTGGGCTGGCTTCTCCCTGTGCCTTTGCGTGTTCTTCCCTCTCTACTCCTCTGGGTCTAAAGTCCCTCTTCCTGTAAGGATACCAGTCATATTGGATCGGGGCCCACCCTACTGGGCTCATCTTTACTAAATCCCTATCTCCAAATACGGTTTATTCTGAGTTATTGGGGGTTAGGACATCAACGTGTCCATTTGCGGCAGGGGTGGGGGGCACACTTCAGCTGATAACACTAAGAGAGGTCGTATTTTCTGTCCATCGCCGCAGGTCAGGGCACAGCAGGAGGAGGGTAGGGAGCTGCTCGGAGCCCCAATCAGGGACTGCGGGCTGCTCAGAGCATGTCGCCGGGGTGTGAGCAGAGGGTGTAGGCACTTACCGCTCAGTGAGAGTATTCTTCATGTTGATTACACTCACATGCTTGTTTTATCTGATGCTCTTTAACAACCCTTTGAAATAAAAATGTGTTATTATCCCCATTTTTTCCCATGAGAAAATTGAGCCCTACACAGGTTAGGAGTCCTTCCCCAGAGCCCCAGAGTGAGGCGGTGGCAAGGGCAGGAGTGAACTCAGGTCCCCTGGCCTAATCCTTGAGTATGCTGCTGGAATTCAGCGTCCAAGGCATGGTACAAAGGCTGTGTCCAAGTTCAAATAGAGGGACGGGCAAGTGTGCCAGCCAGTGTGAAAGCAGCAACCACTACTCAGACCCAGCCTGGTTTTGTAAGATTTTCTGATTTTTCCAGAAATCTTTCTTTGTCTTAAAGTGAAATACCTGTTTTTCAAAGGTTGACAGTCAATTTAAAGTTCACACACACACACACACACACACACAGACACACACACACACACACACACACACACACACACACACACACTTGAGTTAACCCTGTGTGGGGCCCGACCAAACACACCTGCGGTCTGCATTCAGCCCGTAGGCTCTGATTTAAAATAAGTGTTTATGAGATTTATTAAAATAAGTGTTCTTAAAGGTCTGACTACACTCCCTCTCAAACCATATTAGGAAGATGCATGCTACTCCATCATATTACCTTGAAATTCTTCTTTTGCTCTTTCGCTGGGTGCGTTTTTCTCGCTTCTCATGGAATGCATGATTTTTTTGTCTTGTCAGTGAACCTAGGGACCCAGCATTTATTAATTGTGTGTACAGGCTACAGTGCAGATAGACGCTCGTTTGTTGTCCCAGCAGCCCTGTGAAATAGGTATTGCTGCCTGCACCCCTTTAATGGATGAGGGGGACAGACAAAGAGCCGGGCTAAGACAGTAAGACATTGAGAGTAGAAGGCGAGATCAGAGGGGAAGTGGAAACCTGGTCTTTTTTTTTTTAAAACCTGCTGTTTTATTATAGACAGAAGGGGTGTGTTTACTCAGAACACTGGCTTCACTCCAGTGATTCGAGTTATTGGCCAGGCCTGGCAGACTTGTGATTCGGGGGCTGCTTCCCCGAGTGAGCTCCCGGACACACTTTCCATCCCCACCCTCTCCCTGCTCCAGGCCCCTCTAGACAAAGATTAAGGCGCTCTTATAATTCCCTAATGGGAAAGCGTGTTCTGAGGAATTTCTAGAAACCTAAGAATTCAGATGAACAACAGCATTAAAACTAATGCCAATTATTTGAATAACTAAATAGTACATGTGTTTATTCAAATCTGCTAGCCACATGTAAAAATGCGAACAAGGCCACAGGAACGATAACCGGGTTTTTATCAAACGGGGGGTCTGTGCAGGCCTCCCCACTTCTGGGGGCAGGGCGGGGGGGGGGGGTTGGATAGAGCGCTGGTTGCTCAGGATCTCCAGATGCTGACCTCAGTCCTTGCCTACTCATGACAATGAGAACATTCTTGCTTAGCTTGCAGAAAGGAGAAGGGAGGTCAGTTTTCAGGGCACTAGACAAACAGATGCTTTCTGCACCAGAAGGGGTGGTGCACAGCCACAGAGCAGTCAGCAGGCCAGGACATCAGGTCATTGGGGTCAGGGTCACCCTTGCCCTGCGGGTTCATGGGTCAAATTAACTGGAATTGCATCCTTTCCTTGGTGCGGTGGGGATTGTGGCTGCTGGGGTGAAAGGCTTGCAAGTGGGTTCAAGGCTCAGGAGCTGGGTGAACTTGGAGCAAGTTTTTCCAACTTCAGGTGCCTTGTGTCTAAAAGGATGAAACAGTAATCTGGCTTTCAGGCTTCGAGGGAGGCTTCACGGACTCCTGTGTCTGAAACCAACATGTATACTCTGAGGTTCCATAGAAGTATCAGGTGTTGTTTGCCTTGGAAGCGATTCTTAAAGTAAGAATAAAGCAAGCTTTTTATCCACCTGGTGGCACAAGGAGCCAGCCAGACATCCTTGCCATTGAGGGAAGAGCAGGGAAAACACTCTGAAGGCAGACAGGGTGGGAGAGGCCCTCGAGGCTGGTCTGGCCCCAGCCTGCTGTTGAGGAGATGCAGAGCCGCGGCTGGTTGGGGGAAATCCTCAGCTGGACCTCGGGCTCCTATAAACACCACCGATCAACAGCCAAAGAGCGTAGCCCTCCTCCCACACACGGGAGGCGGCTCAGCCCACCGAGTCCCTCCTGGAGGCTCCTTCTGTTGAAAACAGTAGCATTCTTCTCCCATAAGAAGAATGTTGTAATAAGAGACTAGGTTGTTTTCCAGTGGCCCAGTACACAACTTTTTCTAGGAATGACCACACATACCCCATTTAATTGACCGGCCAAAGCTATTCCTATACAATATTCAGTAGGAAATTGTTTGTGTTTAATAATCTGTGAAACTGTAAAAATCACCCATGTCCTAAACTTTAATGAGTTTTCTGGGTGGGTTTATATATAGGCCAGGGGAGGGAAGTGGGCTTTGAGAAGAATATGTCTTTGAGTTGGGAGCCTGAGAGAAGCTGGGGGGTGGGGGCAGCAGATAGGGTTCCACTCCCCTTGAAGCAGAGGAGAAGGATCCCCAGGGGAAGGAAGCAGGGGAGAGGGCGGTCAGTGAGGGAGCAGGTCAGAACAGATATCAGAATGGGGGATCAGAGTCCAGTGCTCGCAGTTTTTAACGTGACTATAATACAGTCAGGAAGAAAGTCCTCCAAATACTAGTTGCCGTTTCTCATCGATGTTAGAGGGACCTACCCCAGGATTTTATACATCGAGCCTGCCCTCGGGGAGCTCTTTGCTCATAGGGCTAGTCCTGATGCATGTGAACAATGGAGGAGTTCCAGGAAAACTCACTCAGGCCTTGCAACCTTTGTGCCCTGGAAGCTGAGGAGAAGAGAATGCTTGGCGTTATTCTCATGCAAAGGGACATTCAGAAAGTCCTTAGGAGGCAGCCTGGAAACCACAGGCCCTTCAGAAGGGTATCATGTTCACATTCTGGAGGCTGGGGCCAATCCTCAGAACCCTGGCCAACTGGCACGGGCGCCCAGCTCAACATGCTGTAGGGGAAGGCGAGAGTGCCGTGAATCAGGGCACTTCGCTGCGTTCGCAGGTCCCATTCCAGAGGCTGTGTTCTGAAGCCCTGGCCTGGGAGCACAGCAGAATGCCGGGCCAGGCTGCCGCGTAGGAGAAAACCCCTGGGAGCTGACCGTAGGCCTCTCCTCTGGGTGGGGCAGGCTGACAGGAATCTTAGGAAGAGGCAGCTGGGCAGGGAGTGTGTTGAAATGAGGTCGCCAAGGCCTCGGATAAAGCAGGGCCACCCTGCCCTGCCCTACCTTCCTACCATTCCTCCTCCCACTTTCCTGCACTGCCGGGGCTTCCTTCTTCTAGGGGATCCTCCGGTGCCTGTCACCAGCCCCTCCATCCTGCACGGATAGGGTGCAGCAGCGTTGCCTAGGGATGCATTGAAAGGAGGCTGATGCCAGAGCCCCCCTTCCCCCCCCCCCCCGGGCCCGGTCATCAGGTTCCCTGGGACTCACTGACCCTGGGGAGGTGGGGGGAGGGGGCAGACAGGTACACAGGGGACTTCTGACTCCTGGTGCTGGGTATGACCGCCAAAGATAAATAGAAGAGCAGCTGCTATTTTTGGAGTGCCTTGGTCCTTGGCTAAATACTACATGTGCATCAGCGAATTAACTCCTCAAACACACTCCTCCCCTTCAATTATGTAGAAGAAAACGTGGGCCCATAGAGGTCAAGTAACCAGCCCAGCTTCCCCCAGCTAGTAAGCGGCCAAGGCAGGGTCCAGACCCAGGAATGTGAAGCATGCTGATGTGGCTGGATGTCAGAATTGTGCGCACAGCTAAAAGCACAGTTTTACTTGGGCATTTGACCCAAAGCTGCCTCTGACCAAGGCCCTACTCAGGTCTTGGCACTGAGCCCCAGGGAAGCATTCCACGTCGGGTGAAACTCAGGTAGAGCAGCTTCGTGCCCACATGGTGGACGCCGTGGAGCCTGGGGCTTGCTGTCCTGTTTTGCATCCGTATCTGGTCCTAAGCCTTTACGGCAGATGGGCTCTGTGCAGCTCCTTCAGGAGGCTGAGTCAGCCTGGCTTTGCTGCCGGCGCCACAGTGCCCCGAGACTTTGCTGAGCCCTTGCCGCAGACGAGGGAGGCATACCTGCTGTCCACCTCCTCCCTTGAGTCATAAAACTGCCACGCTGCTGCCAGGCCTACCAGCTCTGCCTTTGCCCCCGGGTCGCCACCGCGCCAGGACAGAACTTAGCCAAATATGGCAGAGGCACCAGGCAGGGCTTTCCCCCGAGCCTACCTTTGGGAATATGTCCTTGGACAACCACACGGGTTAAAGCTCAAGGTCTGGGAGGTCTCCTTCACCTTTCTACCAGGTGGCTGGGCTGACAGAGGACAAGGGCAGCCTCCGATCCAAGGGCTTAGGCCAGAGAGGAGAGTCAACCCACAACCCTGGGGCGGGGGTAGAGGGTTAGCAAGTGGCCTGGCCCCCAGGATGAGGCCAGCCCGAGGCAAAGGAGAGGAGGAGAGAGTTCTGTTAAATACTTCAGGCTTTAGGCTGCTCCGTGTGTCCCCTTGGACATTTGCAGTGAGTCCATCATTGAGAGTCTTCCAGCTGAAAGGGTCCCACTTTTTCCTGAATAAAGCCTTCCTTATCTGCCTAACATTCCTCAAACGATTGCAAACCTCGATAGCACCTAAAAATGCACCCTTTGTGCAAAGTTCTCCAGAGGCACTCTCCTTTGCTGTTTTCTTCGGTTGCCAGGACTTTTGAATCAGTGTCGTAGTTGGGTAAGAGAGCCAAAATGAAATAAAATCGAACTTTCCATTAAAGTACATAGCAGTAATACTACACCGTATGTGTAATGTGGCCTGTGCTTGCATTCGCTGACGTTGCTGGAGGCCTCCTAACTACCACAAATGTTTGTGTGTTGGTTCCCTCTTGGAAAATGCTAGAAAAGGTTCCATTGTGCTGTATGTGGGGGTGCACGGATTAAACAACTAGTACAGCAGACGAAGGAGCTCCAGTGGGAGGGCATCCTAGTAACTACTTCCCAGAGCCTGTGAGGACTGGAAAGGTGCACCCTTTGCCCCTAAGGAGCCAAAGCTTTAGGACTGCTTTGGCAATTGGCGTTCTTTTCAGGTTTCAGATAGAAACAACAGTTGAAGATGTCCAGCAAAACGGCAAGCACCAACAACATCGCCCAGGCCCGGAGGACGGTGCAACAGTTGAGGATGGAAGCCTCCATCGAGAGAATAAAGGTCAGAAGCCTGGGTGCTCTCCGAAAGTGAGGCCACCTTTTAGAGAGGGCAGTGCCATTTATTGTGGCTGGGGGGTCCGGATTTTCCGAGAGCAAGTGAGAGTCTCAGAATCTTAACTCTCATTGCTACCTGGCATGGGCTTCATTTTCAGCACTGGGCAGCCCACGTGTTTGAGTTAGCCTCTCTGTTTGGACAGAAAAACCTAAGACAGGATCCTTTCCTGACCCAGCACCATCAAGTCCCACGATCTCTGGGTTCTGCATTGGGCCCGGGGGTCCAGACGGACTTTAGGAACACCCTTGTCATCCCTCTGGAATTGACTGAGTGTTCTAGAGTTCTCAGTGCAGGTGAGCTAGCCTTGCACAGCAAGTCAACACTCGTGGGGTCCTTTTTTTTAAGAGTATGCTGCTTTTTAAATGGGTGTGGACTATTTTAATGACACATTCTGCCGCCAGCGTGAGTAACGCCAGCCTTCTTTGAGATCTGGAAGAAATGGGAAGGCATTTATAAGGTCACCTGACTTCGAAGTCTTCCGCACCCCCCTCCCCCAAGAGACCAAGGCAGTGTGTGCCCTGGAATGTTGTGAGTAATGCTGTTTCCTAGGAACTGAAGCAGTCACCTGCTACATTCCTCTGGGCCTGGGGACAGTCACCTGTCCTCCAAAGAGCAGGCTGCCTGGACTGTATCTGACAGGACTCAGCTATCTTGCGCTCCTTGCCTGAAGCCACGGATCTGATGATTGTGCAGGATCTTGACCCCCGGCTCCTGAACAGGGCAGGGCATTTTCCATTTTTAACTCCCGTCCGAGGAAGGCGCTGAATCTTCCCATTCCAGTTTTGTCCCTCTTTTTATTTTTCCAAGCCCAGTCTTGAACAGTAACCCTTGAGGCTCTTCTAGAACTTCACTGTCTCTCAAGAGTATTGACTCCCCGCCCATAATGCAGTTCCTAAACTGTGCTGCATTCCAGTTTTGTCTCAAATCCAAACTAAGATACACCCTTCCCTTGATTCCTATACACTTCCCTTAGAACAACAAACACCCCTATACTGTTTGCCAAGATTCACTAATTATTAACATTTTGGCACCTTTGCTTTCTCTTTCTGTCTGCACACACACCCACACAAACACCTGTCCTAAGGCCACTTGAAAGTTAGGTGCCGACATCGTGACTCTGCACCCTTACATACCTCACCATCTATCTCCTGAACACAAGCGCATTCTTCTGCATAGCCACAGTACAATGGTAACATTCAGGCTCATCTAATAATAATCTGCCCCACAGTCCACTTTTGAAGAATCCAGGCCCCTCGTGTTGTAGAATGGCCCGCACTTTGAATACCCCGGTTTGCTGAGGTTTCGATTCCCGTGAAATGTTTTGGCAAGTGTACCTGCTCGCTGGGGGAAGGTCATCTGTGCTCACCCTAGGAGACACATGAGGTCATTTTGTCTGATCTTTAAGTCTGATCACTTGTTAAAAGAAGGCCAGAGCTGCCAGATTTGTCCGTTTACAGATCTTTTCCCTTTCCTAACTCACAAGTAATTTAGGAGAAGCAGGCTCTCACAGTATCACGCCGACAGTCTTCTGCCCAGTGGGCAACTCTCCTTGTAATGTTGGTAAGTAAATTATCTTGTTTGGTTTTTTCTACCTGTCAGGTTTCAAAGGCGTCAGCGGACCTCATGTCCTACTGTGAGGAGCACGCCAGAAGCGACCCTTTGCTGATAGGGATACCAACCTCAGAAAACCCTTTCAAGGATAAAAAAACTTGCATCATCTTATAGAGGAACAGTGAAATGGCTCCTCGCCTCTTCTCAACAAAGCAAATTATGAGAGCAGCTCCTTGGAAGAAATTTACCTTCGGCTTATTTGGTAACCACTGCTAATAACTAAAATACTCTAACTTGGAATAATCGACTCTGACGTCTTTATTTTCCAAGTTGCCCTTTCTCTAAAACACCTTTTACTGATTTAATCCAGAATAACAATCTTCATTTCCATTTGATAACGATGGTGTCATATGGGTTACTGCTTAAGAAAAGTTGGTTTGGGCCGTTTAAAAAAAGACAATTATATACTTCTAAATATACGGATAACCCAGTTATATCCAGACCTAAATTACCTACATACCTGTCTAGATTAAAATGCCAAGAATAACTTAAGTCCCAAAACCTTTACATCCTAGTATGTTCTTATTAGGGTTGTGCCAACTGTACAGTGTACCTGTGTATTATATATGTCTTTGTATATACACCCATCAGTGCTTATTTCCTTAGTAAAATTTCTCTCTCCGTGCCCTCAGTTCCTCAACTGCAGAAGCTATACCTTTGTCTTGAGCCGTATGTAGGTAGAGTAAGATTTTTTTCATTTAGTTACTGTACAAAAAGTAAAGAACATTCTAAAGATTGTAGCCATGGTAATTGAGTAATGATGAAATTGTGCTGACCTCTTAGGCTATAATCAATCGGCTGAACCAATTAAATTTACAAACTGAACTAAAAGCCCTCTCAGGAGGTATTCACAAGGGAGCCTTTTGGGCTTCAGTGATCCCGAGTCTAGAAAAGGGGAGGAGGCCCCTGGGGCTCATGTTCTCTGGAATAGGGGTCGATACCTCTGAACTGTCCACCCTCACTGCTTGGAGGGAGACAGAGTGCACATGAGCCCGGCCCAAAGAGGAGCAGGAAGGTGTGAAAGCCAGGTGCTTGTCTTAGCCAGACCTGGTGATTTCCTCCTCTCTGCCCTTTATCTTTCCTCTCCCGCTAGAACAGCTCTTTCCAGAGGTGGTACTCACCTCCCCAACCCCAAGTGGGTGGAACGTGGTGGGAAAGAAAAGCCAAAGGTATCAGACACTAAGCCGCTTTTCAAATACCTGCTGGGACACTGTGTTGTTCCCTACCTTGTCCACAAACCCCCTGGGGTAGGCTTGGATTCGGGGGTACACAACTTGGGCTTCAGGGTTCCAGCAGCTGTTCATCGGGGTCCTTGATAGTCCCTCTGGGCGTGAACGGAGCCCTCACATCCTTGGAATTGCCAGGGGGCATCCTGAGGAATCTCCTATGGCCAGAGAGTAGTTTAGTTTTATCAAAGAGGGAGGAAGGGTCCTTTTTTTTAACAAAACTGCTCACTTCGGGGCTCAAACCATACACAAGCCTTTGATGTTCGAATTCATCTCTAGTTCATTACAATATCTACTAGTGAAGGATTCAAAGCTTATTTTCAAAAAGGATCCAACCCGAGGATGGAATTATTTACAACGGTTTTCCCTAGTTCTGTACAATCTTGCTCTGTAACACAAGCCCCTTTTAAAATCTAATGTCTGGGTTTTGAGTATGAAGCTGATTGTGGGTGAACAAATGCAAGGCTATTTTTAAACTGCTCAAATATAGTCAGGATTTCCCCAGCCACCTATCTGTTCAGCATTGTGAACTGCCCTCACTTTTCCAACATCATGTGAAAATCATGCCACTGGCCTTAACCTCTTGTCATCTACTGCTTGGTTTTGCAATAGGCCCAGTTGCCAAGTAAATTAGAGGCACCTATTTAGGAGAGATAAAGGTGAAATTTGAAATATACACTAAAAAGACAACATTACATTTAATGCTTCACTGAATGAGGCCTTTTCTTTTAACAGGTATATTTTTCTACTGATCATTTCACCACCCTAATCTTATTTTCATTTTGATTTTAACATTTTAAGTATTTATAATACAGCTTGTTAAATATTTTTATGAAATTTTATTATACCTTTTTGGTGTATGTGCACCTTTTCAGTAGCAAGCATAGTTTATTCTTTAGCACTAAATTATGTCCTTTTGACCTAGCAGAAAACAAGTATGTTTTGCTATTTGTTGATACACTTGTAGTGGTAAGGAATGGACTCGAGGTTCCAGGAGATTTCATTTTTGCTGGTCAGATATCATAAAGGCTAGGAGTATGAATGTAATGTAACTTCCTAACTAGGTGTAGGGCATGTTCAAGAGAAGTGAAATCCCATCCTTGGATGCTGGACCCAGTGGGGAAAAATTGTAGCTAAATGTTGATTGACTTACAACTAGATGTCTATGTAAGAGAATCTATGTATAGGATATGCAGAAGTCACTTTTATTTATCAGGCTTTATTCTACTTATGAACCACAATTGAACTGTTCCGCAGTAGCTGGTTTATAATGGACAAATGATCAGTATGTGTTTGTTTGTTTTTTCTCCCCAATTACCACTATAAAGACACAATCACATAATATACATGCAACTTCTTGACTTCATATCTATGAAGCTCTTTAAATATGTGCATTATATTTTTGTCTTTAATGCTGCTTCTATTAACAGTGATCTCTTTTTTCATTCTTATATATTCATTAGTGCATCAGTCTGTCCAATTGAGGCCTCGGGACCATGGCAAAATATGCTAGACAAAAAAGTTCGTGACTCCGAAGTATTTTACAGACACACTTTATACCAGGTTGTTCACAAGGTCTAGGTTGTAGTTTTTCTTCTAAAAAGAATCAGGTTTTTACATTTCCTTACCTTATTAAAATCAAAGTGCCATAATGATCTTTTAAAGAAAGTACCTGACTCGCTTTCTCTCTATACTGTTTTTATACTTTAAACTATCAAAAAAATTATACCAATGATTTAGTAATTTTGAGGCATAGGTTAGTTTAGGTAGAAGATGCGCTAGGCTTGGCTTCAGATGCCTTCTTCTCAGCCAATTTACAACCAAGATGTGTCATCTGATTATTCCAACTATCGACTGAAGATCTCTAGAGGCCCAAGAAATGAACTACAGTACATGTCAGTCCTTCTCAGTAAAATAAAATACTGGAGTGTGTTGAATTGTATGGATTTCTTTTATGGTAGATCTGTTAATAGGAACAGAATACATGAATCACGTAGAATTAGGTATAGATTAAAATAGCGCACTTCCCTAAAGTTGGGTGGCCTGGATCGTAGCCTCGGGTCCTTTTCCAGCCAGTCCTGTGTGTCCCTGTGTCGTGTGACTTCGGACAAGGCACTTCATCTCGCTGGGCCCCCATTTCACCCTCTGTAAAACAGGCGGCTTAAAGTAGAGGGTGGTGGAGACTCCCCCAACCCCCCGCCCCCGATGCCTCGGTCCATTGGCCTACCCCTCTCCAGGTCCTGCCAATGTGTTGGTGCTATAAGCTGCTTCAAATATAAAACTGGTTCATCTATCATATATGCTCAATTTAATAGCTTATGAAAGGCCTTTTTGTTATATAGCTTTTTCTAGTTTTATGGACTTGATTACTGTAATGTCTTGTTTTTAGTCATGTCACTCTAAACATCATTCACTTGATGTTTCAGTAATCTGCATTTGATATATAGTTGGAGGGGATTTTGTTATTTCATAGCATTCCTTGGCTACTCATCTGTCCAGCCTCTTATTAACCTAAGCACTGTGATCATTATCTGGAAATCTGTCCTATGGAAAGAATAAAAGCATTTACTTCACTTGTACTTCACAGATTTGAAAGAAGTGTCATTAAAACATCATTGTTCTCTTTACTGGATCAGTGCCTGACTGTATCATCCTACCCATGTTTTGCTCAATAAATTAATAAAGACCCATTTTCTTCCCTTTTCCTTAATTCAGTTAACATTTTCTGAACACCTACTGAGAGCCAGATGTTGAACACAGGCTCTGACACTCAGATGAGTAAGACTCAGACCAGCCCGTGCCAAGCTCACAGTCCAGAGCAAGGTGGGTGGGAATGGCAGATGCATAAACTAATAATTAGAGTACCATGTGAGAAGGTGAACATGCAGGACTGTGAGATCCCAGAGGAAGGAGAACCAGCTCCACAGCAGTGAAGTCTGAGAAGGCTTCCAAGGGAGGTGATGTTTGAGCTGGGTCTTGAGAAAAGAAAACATTGTAAGCACTGGAATGAAGTCTTGGGAGGAAGGGAAGGAAAAGGAGGAGAGTGAGCTCAAAACTAGTCTGCAGAGTACCTCCCATACTACTTGTTTATCCTGCAAGCAACAGGAAGGCAGTGGAGGTTATTAAAGAGGAATGATGTAATGATACCCAATGTGTGGAGGGCTGTTTCCTATCCTGAGACCCAGCTGTGACCATGGAAACAGATAACAAATGAAAAGGCCATTACACTCACAATGACTCACATTCACCAAGTGTTTGCCAAAGGTACCCTGCCTCCTCCTTAGTCCCTTCTTCTAGGGCTGGGATTCCCATGGAATGAGGAGAGAACATCATCCAGAAAGGGAAAAAAGGCAGCCAATGAGAGTGTCTGGTTATGGACCAGGTAGCTACAGAGATGGCCCAGGCTTCTGAGAATCAGTACTTACACACTACAGAGAGTAGGAGCAAAAGACAGTCATTCAACCCTTTCTAGGAAAGGACATAAAGTATTTAGATACTTTGGTCATGAAAAGCAGACAGCAACTGACATGTACTTTCACTGGTTCAGACCAAATTGCCAGAAGTTCCTATAACTCGAGATGGAAGACAGTCGTATTGGGGGAAGGTAGATGGGATTGGGTAGGGGTGAGTTTAAAACAACGTGAGGAAAGAGAGTACAGAGAAGGGTAGACTATGTAAGTCAACATGGCCGATGAAATGTTACACTACCTTAATGTTATGAACAAGGAACTCACACCTACAGGGGCTGGTGGTAGCTTAGTGTGGAGATACAGGTCATGTGACCCTCCAGCTTTCTTGGATATGGGGGGTGATTAGCTTCTCATTGGCAAGACGGTCAGTTAGAACATGCTATATATGTGTGTGTGTGTGTGTGTGTGTGTGTGTAGTCACTATAAGCCTTGTTAGGTGCTACGTAGACAGTTGTGGAGGATTTCTCCCTCCTTCCCTCCCTGTCCCTACGTTTACAAACTTTTGGCTTACAGCTGTGTTTATAGAACCTGATCCCACCATCAGCTGTAGCCATCTTTGCACAACCTAGCATGGATATTGCCTTTAGTTTATCTTCAGAGCAAGGTCCTACTGACTGCTTACCCCTTTACCACTGTAAGCAGCAAACAGTGATGATCATGCCATCCGATGAGCCCTTCTGTTGCTCCAATTACTCTCTCCTTATCAGAGTCATTCATGTCTATTAAGGTCATTTAAGTGTAGGCCAGCCTTGGGCAAACATGTACAGCTGTTCTCAGGAACCCCCACTTCCAACTATCAATTTTTTCAGAAACTAGTATTTTCTTTCTTTGTCCTAAAGGAAAATGCAATCCAGATAAATTCACCCTAAAATGCTAATGACTTAATGGATAGTAGAAGATCATTGGAACTACAGAAGAGGACTATGAAAAGAGCAATGCTTAGCATAAAGGGGAAGTTAAAAGTAAAATTTTAGATATCATCGAGAATTCTACATATGAAGCATGCCTATACCCTATAAATTCTAGGTAATCTGTTCAATTATAAAAACAAGTAATTGAAATCATTGAGATACATAATGGTAAGATCCCAGGTTTAGAAGTCTAAGAAAGTGACAGCCAAAACATCTATGTGCAAGTTGCTACTTCTGGTCTCTAGATCCAATCATCTCCCATCCTTTCACACACACATCCTGCTTAGATAGAAGTGACAGCCCTATTCACTAAAGACTTTAAATCTGGTCCTAACATAAGATATTCATCCTGTGACATCATGAGGGCCCTGTGGATCCATAAGTTGATATACTAGGGGCAGGCCTAAGGCAGTCACTCACTGGAAAAACATGGCCAGCAATACCTGCTTCATTCCCGGCACTGATAGACTTGAGTATTAATATCCCCCGGGATGAGGTTAAGGATAAGCCTAAGGACAAGTTGGCATGTGAACAGAATAGAAAAACCAGAAAGAAGCCCATGTTTATATGGTCAATCTATGACAAAGGCAAGAATGTAGAATGAGGAAAATAGTCTCTTTGATAGTGCTGGAAAAACTGGGCAGCTACATGCAAAAGAATGAAACTGGACCACTTTTTACACCATACACAAACTCAAAATGTATTAAAGACCTAAATATGAGACATAAAACTCCCAAAAGAAAACATAGGCAATAATTTCTTTAACATTGGCCTTAGCAACATTTTTCTAGATCGGTCTCCTCGGGTAAAGGAAACAAAGGCAAAAATAAACTATTGGGACTACACCAAAATAAAAGGCTTTTGCACAGTGAAGGAAACCATTAACAAAATGAAAAGGCAACCTCAATTGACTGGGAGAAGATACTTGCAAATGATATATCTGATAAGAGGTTAATACCCAAAATATATTAAGAACTTATAGAACTCAACACACACACACACACACACACACACACACACACAAATAATCTAATTAAAATACGCAGAGGACCTGAATAGACATTTTTCCAAAAAAGACATACAGATGGCCAGACATATGAAGAGGTGCTCAACATCACCAATCATCAGAGAAATGCAAATCAAAACCACAATGAGATGTCACCTCACACCTGTCAGAATGACTAGAATAAAAAGTCAAGCAATAATATGTGTTGGTGAGGATGTAGAGAAAAGGAACCCTCTTACACTGTTGGTGGGAATGCAAATTAATGCAACCACTGTGAAAAACAGCATGGAGTTTCCTCAAAAAATTAAAAATCAACATACCATATCATCCAGTAATTCCCCTACTAGGTATTTACCCAAAGAAAACACAAACACTAAATTAAAAAGATATATGCACCCCTATGTTTATTATAGCAGTTAAAAAAATTTTAATTCCAGGGCGCCTGGGTGGCTCAGTTGGTTAAGCGACTGCCTTCGGCTCAGGTCATGATCCTGGAGTCCCGGGATCGAGTCCCGCATCGGGCTCCCCGCTCAGCGGGGAGTCTGCTTCTCCCTTTGACCCTCTTCCTTCACGTGCTCTGTATCTCTCATTCTCTCTCTCTCAAATAAATAAATAAAATCTTTAAAAAAAAATTTTTAATTCCAGTATAGTTAACATAGTTATATTAGTTTCAGGTGTACAATATAATGATTCAATAATACTATATATTACTCAGTGCTCATCAAGACAAGTGTACTTTTAATCCCCTTCACCTATTTAACCCATCCCTCCACCCACCTCCCCTCTGGTAACCATCTGTTTGTTCTCTACAGTTAAGAGTCGGGGGTTTTTTTGGTTTCTTTTTCCTTTGTTCATTTGTTTTGTTTCTTAAATTCCACATATGAATGAGATTATATGGTATTTGTCGTTCTCTGACTGGCTTATTTCACGTGGTGTAATACCCTTCTAGATCATCCATGTTGCAAATGGCAAGTTTCATTCTTTTTTATAGCTGAATAATATTCTATTGTCTGTGTGTCTGTGTGTGTATATATATGTGTGTGTATGTGTATGTGTGTGTGTGTGTGTGTATGGCACCTCTTCTTTATCCATTCACCTATCCATGGACATTTACTTGCTTCCATATCTTGGCTATAATAATGCTGCAATATAGCCAGATTACGGAAGCAACTAAATACACACACACACACACACACACACACACACACACAAATAGAATATTCAGCTATATAAAAGAATGAAATCTTGCCATTTGCAACAACATGGATGGATCTAGAAGGGTATTACACCAAGTGAAATAAGCCTTCAGAGAAGGACAAATACCATATGATTTCACTCATATGTGGAAGCTAAAAAACAAAACAAAACAAACAAAAAAACAAAAAACAGAAACAGACCCATAAATACAGAGAAGAAACTGGTGGTTGGGATGGGCAAAATGGCTGAAGGTGAGTGGGAAGTACAGACTTCCAGTTATGGAATGAATAAGTAACAGATATAAGGTACAACACAAAGAATAAAGTCAATGGTATTACAATATCATTGCATAGTCACAGATGGTAGCTATACCTGTGGGCATGGCATAAAATACAGAGTTGTGGAATCACTAGGTTGTACACCTGAAACTAATGTAACATCATGTGTCAACTACACTTCAATTAAAAACATCTCAAAACAAACCCATGACGTAGCTCCTATTATTATCCCTACTTTACATATGAGGAAATAGAAGCTTGAAGAGATCCAAATGCGTATTTGATAGGCCTTTCAAGAACACTGAATGTTTCATGAGCAGTTAGTATGATGTAAGAGAAAGAACACATGTCCTGGAATCAGGAAGTGTAAGTTCTAATCCAACTGCCACTAATTTGCTGTGCAACCTTAGGACCTTTATGACTTCTGGTCCTGTTTCCCAGAAAAAAAAAAAAAAAAGGAATTTACTTTAAAAAGGGGATTTAGGCTAGGTAATTATTAACATTTCTTCTCGCTTTAAATTTTATATAAATTTGAGAGAGGAGACAATTCACTTTCAGTTGCATTTTGCCATCCCCACCCCAAGTCATTTTACATTTTCCTCCTTGAATTAAAAATCAGGAGAACCAAAGTCTATAGAGTATGGGGTCAGAGATGGATATGTGGCTTTGCTGTATGTAATTATAGGTATTTAAAAGATATTTAAAGAATCACTTCCTGATACTTCAGCTATTGACTCATCAGCAGGACTGGAAAGAATTTTTTAAGGAAAAAAGAATTGCAGAAAGGTATTTTGTATACAAGCAATTAATAGAATTGAGAGAGCAAAGCTCTAACAATGCCTTTATAAGGAGTTCAAAAACATTACAAAAAGAAAAGCAGCTCACTCAAATATTAAATGTGAATAACAGAGCATTTGGTTTTTTTAGAAGCAGGACAAGGAAGAATTCATTCATTTGTTGAGGTCCTACTAGGAATGTAGTAGTTCCTACTAGCCCTGTTCTAAATATGTCCTAGGATAAACCCAGAAAACACAAGGATCTCCCAGGATGGTTGGGGCAGGGGTTATAGGGTTGGGCAGTAGGAGGTAAACAGATAAATTACTATGCAATGTGACAAATGCTGTTATAAGACCTTGGCTCTGAAAGAACAAGACAAAAATCACAGCAGGAGATCTAAGTGGGAACAGAAATATGTAATATGCCGGATAGAGAATTTAAGGTAATGATCATAAAGATATTACTGGACTTCAGAAAAGGGTAGAGGACATCAGTGAGACCCTTAACAAACAGATTTAAAAAAAATAACATTATCAGAGATGAAGAACTTAATAGATAAAGTTAAAAATACAACAGATGGAACAAACAGTAAGCTAGAGGAAGCAGAGGAATGATCAGTGACCTGGAGGATAGAGTAATGGGAAGGAATCAAGCTGAACAGGTGAGAGACAAATAAATGCTGCATAATGAGAATGGACTTAGAGAACTCAGCAACACCGTCAAGTATAATTAACATTCACATTATAGGGATCCCAGAAGGAGAAGAGAGAGAAGGGGCCGGCAGGTGGGGTGGGGGAGTTGGGGGGGTGGAAAATGCATTTGAAGAAATAGCTGAAAATATCCTGGATCTGTGAAGGGAAACAGAGATCCAAATTCAGGAGGCACAGAAATTCCCCCCAACAAATTCAACCCAAGGAGGTCCACACCAAGACACACAATAATTAAAATGACCAAAAAAAAGTGATAAAGAATTTTAAAGTTAGCAAGAGAAAAGAAGACAGTTACGTACAAAGGAATTCCCATAAGGCTATCAGCTGATTTTTCAGCAGAAACTTTGTAGGCCAGGAGGCAGTGGCTCAATATATTCAAAGTATAGAAAAGGAAAAATCTTCAGGCAAGAATAGTCTATCCAGGGGCATCTGGGTGGCTCAGCCAGTTAGGTGTCTGCCTTCAGCTCAGGTCATGATCTCTGGGTCCTGGGATCAAGCACCATGTGGGGTTCCCTGCTCAGTAGGGAATCTGCTTCTCCCTCTCCCTCTGCCCCCCTCCCCTGCATACTCTCCCTCTCCCTCCCTCCCTTCCACTCCCCTCCCTCCCTCCCTTCCCCTCCCCTCCCTCCCTCCCTTCCCCTCCCCTTCCTCCCTCCCTTCCTTCCTCCCTCCCTCCCTTTTCCTCCCTCTCCTTCCCTCCCTTTTCCTCGCTCTTCCTCCCTCCGTCTCCCTCTCCCTTTTCCTCCCTCTCCTTCTCCCTTTTCCTCCCTCTCCCTCCCTCCCTCTCCCTCTCCCTTTTCCTCCCTCCCTCTTCCTCTCCCTTTTCCTCCCTCCCTCTTCCTCTCCCTTTTCCTCCCTCCCTCTCAAATAAATAAAATATTTTTTAAAAATAGTCTATCCAGCAAGGCTATCATTCAGAATAAACGGAAAAATAAAGAGTTTCCCAGACAAACAAAAGTTAAGAATTTATGACCACTAAACCAGCCCTACAATAAATGTTAAGGGGGACTCTGAGTGGAAAGCAAAAACCACAAGTAAGAGTAAGAAAGATAGGAAGCACAAAAGCAAAAATAAATAAGTATATCTGTAAAAATCTATCAAAAGAAGCACAAAATAGAAGGATGTAAAATAGGATACCAAATATCTGGAACATGGAGGGAAGAGAAGTGCAGAATGACTTCAAAATTAAGCTACCATCAGCTTAGTATAGACTGCTACCTGCAGAAGGTGTTATATATAAAGTGAATGGTAACCACAAGTCAGAGAGGAGTAACATATGCAAAAAAAAAAAAAAAAAAAAAGAAGGAATCCAAATATATCACTAAAGAAAACCAGCAAACCATGAAGATCAGAGAAAAACTACCAAACCACAAAATAAATAACAAAATGGCAATAAATACATATCTATCAGGGGCACCTGGGTGGCTCAGTCATTAGGCGTCTGCCTTTGGCTCAGGTCATGATCCCAGGGTCCTGGGATCGAGCCCCACATCGGGCTCCCTGCTCAGAGGGAAGCCTGCTTCTCCCTCTCTCACTCCCCCTGCTTGTGTTCCCTCTCTCGCTGTGTCCCTCTCTGTCAAATAAATAAATAAAATCTTAAAAAAAAAAATACATACCTATCAGCAATTACTTTGAATGTAAACGGACTAAATGCTCCAATCAAAAGACACAGGATGATGGAACGGATAGAAAAACAATACCCATCTATATGCTGCCTAATAGAGACTCATTTCATATGTAAAGACACCTGCAGGTTGGAAGAGAGGGGGTGGAGAAATACTTATCATGCAAACGGAGGTCAAAAGGAAGCTGGAGTAGCAATACTTATATTGGACAAAACAGACTTTTAAACAAAGTCTGTAAAAAGAGACAAAGAAGGACACTACAAAATCATAAAGGGGACAAGCCAACAAGAAGATATAACAACTGGGGCACTTGGGTGGCTCAGTTGGTTGAACGTCCAATTCTTGATTTTAGCTCACGTCATGTTCTCAGGGTTGTGAGATCGAGCCCCGTGTCAGGCTCCGTGCTCAGCAGGGAGTCTGCTTGGGATTCTCTCCCTCTCTTTCTGCCCCCCACCTGCTCACACTCTCTCTCTAAAATAAATAAATCTTTAAAAATAAAAAGATAACGTTTGTAAATATTTATGTACCAAACATGGGAGCATCCCACTACATAAAGCAGCTCATAACAAACATAAAGGAACTACTCAATAATAGTACAACAACAGTAAAGGACTTTAACACCCCACTCACATCAATGGACAGATCATCCAAACTGAAAATCAACAAGGAAACAGTGGCTTTGAAGGACACACTGGACCAGATGGATTTAACAGATATATTCAGAATATTCCACCATAAAACAGCAGAATACAGACTCTTTTCAAGTGTATATGGAACATTCTCCAGAATAGATCACATATTAGGCCACAAAACAAGCCTCAGCAAATTCAAAAAGATCAAAGCCATACCGTGCATCTTTTCTGACCACAATGCTATGACACTAGAAATCAACCACAAGAAAAAGACCACAAATACATGGAAATTAAATGACATCCTGCTAAACAATAAATAAGTCAACCAAGAAATAAAAGAAGAAATCAAAAAGTACATGAAAACAAATGAAAATGAAAACAATGGTCTAAAAACCTTGTGACACAGCAAAAGTGATTCTAAGAGGGAAGTTTATAGCAATGCAGGCCTACTTCAAGAAGCAAGAGAAATCTCAAATAAACACCTTAATCTTACACCTAAAGGAACTAGAAAAAGAAAAACAAAACCCAAAACCAGTAGAAGAAAACAGAATTTAGAGCAGAAATAAATGATATAGAAACAAAAAGAAAAAAACAGATCAATGAAACCAGGAGCTATTTCTTTGAGAAGATTAACAAAATGAATAAACCTCTAGCCAGATTCATAAAAAAGATAAATGACTAAAAAAAATAAATAAATCACAAGTGAAAGAGGAAAAACAACAACCAACACCACAGAAATACAAACAATTGTTAAGAGAATATTATGGAAAACTATATGCCAAAAAATTAGACAACCTAGAAGAAATGGATAAATTCTTAGAAACATAACCTCCCAACAATGGAAGCAAAAATATACAAAAAACTTCAATAGACCAGTTGTCAGCAAGGAGATTAAATTAGTAATCAAAAAACTACCCACAAACAAGTCCAGGACTACACGGTTCACAGGTGAATTCTACCAAATATTTAAAAATGAGTTAATACCTATTCTTCCCAAACTGTTCCAAAAAAATAGAAGGAAAACCTCCAAATTCATTCTAGTATCCCAAAACCAGACAAAGACACCACAAATAAAGAGAACTACAGGCCACTATCTCTAGTGAACATAGAGGCAAAGATCCTTAACAAAAATACCAGCAAACCAAATCCAACAATACATTAAAAAATATCATTCACTATGATCAAATGGGATTTATTCCTAGGTTGCAAGGGTGGTTCGATATTCACAAATCAATGTCATATCACATCAATAAGAGAAAGGATAAAAACCATATGATCATTTCAATAGATGCAAAAAAAGCATTTGACAAAGTAAACATCCGTTCATGATCAAAGCCCTCAACAAAGTGGGTTTAGAGGAAATATACCTCAACATAATAAAGGCCATATATGAAAAACCCACAGCAAACATCATACTCAATGGGGAAAATCTGAGAGTGCTCCCCCTAAGATCAGGAACAAGACAAGGATGTCCAATTTGACCACTTTTATTCAGCATAGTACTGGAAGTCCTAACCACAGCAATCAAAGAGCAAAAAGAAATAAAAGGCATCCAAATCAGTAAGGAAGAAGTAAAACTTTCCTTATTTGCAGATGACATGATGCTATATATAGAAAACCCTAGGGGCGCCTGGGTGGCTCAGTCAGTTGAGCATCTGCCTTCTGCTCTGGTCATGATCCCAGGGTCCTGGGATTAAGCCCCAAGTCGAGCTCCCTGCTCAGTGGGAAGTCTGCTTCTCCCTCTCCCCCGCTTGTGCGCGCTCTCTCTTTCTCTCTCAAATAAATAAATAAAATCTTTTTAAAAATTTAAAAAAAAGGAAAACCCTAAAGACTCCATCAAAAAACTACTAGAACTGATAAAGGAATTCAGTAAAATTGCTAAATACAAAATCAATGTGCAGAAATTTGTGGCATTTCTACACACTAATAATGCAGAAGAAATAAATTAAGAAAATAATCCCATTACAATTGCACCAAATACAATAAAATACCTAGGGATAAACTTAACCAAAGAGGTGAAAGACCTGTACTCTGAAAAGTATAAAACACTGATGAAAGAAATTGAAGATGACAAAAATGGAAAGACATTCCATGCTCATGGATTAGAAGAACAAATACTGTTAAAATGTCTATAGTACCCAAAGCAATATACACATTTAATGCAATCCCTATCAAAATACCAACAGCATTTTTCACAGAGCTAGAACAATCCTAAAATTTATATGGAACTACAAAAGACCCTGAATAGCCAAAGCAATTTTGAAAAAGCAAAGCAAAGCTGGAGGCATCACAATTCCAAACTTCAAGCTGTATTACAAAGCCGTAGTAATCAAATCAGTATGGTGCTGGCACAAAAACAGACACATAGATGAATGGAGAGAATAGAAAACCCAGAAATAAACCCACAGTTATATGGTCAATTAACTTTCCTGCCCCTGATGAAGCAGGAAAGAATATGCAACGGGAAAAAGACAACTCTCTTCAACAAATGGTGTTGGGGAAACTGGCCAGATACATGCAAAAGAATGAAACTGGACTTATTTACACCATACACAAAAATAAATTCAAAATGGACTAAAGACCTAAATGTGAGACCTGAAACCATAAAAATCCTACAAGAGAGCACAGGCAGTAACTTCTCTGACATTGGCTGTAGCAACATTTTTCTTGATATGTCTCCTGAGACAAGGGAAATAAAAGCAAAAATAAACTATTGGGACTACAACAAAAACAAAAGTTTTCCCTTGCACAGCAAGGGAAACAATCAACAAAACTAAAGGGCAACCTGCTGAATGGGAGAAGATACTTGAAAATGACTTGTCAGATAAAGGGTTAGTATCCAAAACATATAAAGAACTTATATAAATCAACACCCCAAAAAACAAATAATCTAATTTAAAAATGGGCAGCAGAAATGAACAGACTTTTCTCCAAAAAAGACATCCAGATGGCCAACAGACACATGAAAAGATGCTCAACATCACTTACCATCAGGGAAACACAAATCAAAACTACAACGAGATATCATGTCACAACCAGCAGAAAGGCTAAAATCAAAAACACAAGAAACAACAAGTGCTGGCAAAGACGTGGAGAAAAAAGGAACCCTAGTACACTGCTGGTGGGAATGCAAACTGGTACAGCCACTGTGGAAAACAGTATGGAGGTTCCTTAAAAATTTAAAAATAGAACTACCCTATGATCCAGTAATAATGCTACTGGGTATTTACCCAAAACACACAAAAACACTAATTCAAAGGGATACATGCACCCTTATGTTTATAGCAGCATTATTTACCATAGCCAAATTATGGAAGTAGCCCAAGTGTCCATCAATAGATGAATGGATAAAGAAAAAGTGTCATAGATATACAATGGAATATTATTCAGCCATAAAAAAAGAATGAAATCCTCTGGCACCTGGGTGGCCCCGGGCGGTTAAGTGTCTGACTCTTCATTTCAGCTCAGGTCATAACCTCAGGGTTGTGAGATCTAGCCCCTCACTGGGCTCCATGCTTTGCTCAAGATTCTCTCTCTCTCCCTCCCTCTCCCCAGCCTCTCCCTCTCAAAAAAAAAAGAAAGAAAGAAAGAAAGAAAGTAAGAAAGAAAGAAAGAAAGAAAGAAAGAAAGAAAGAAAGAAAGAAAGAAAGAAAGAAAGAAAGAAAGAAAGAAAGAAATCTTGCCATTTGCAACAACATGGATGGATCTAGAGGGTATTACGCCAAGCAAAGTAAGCCAAATGACAAATACCATATGATTTCACTCAAAGGTGGAATTTAAGTAACAAAACAAATAAACAAAGAGGGGAAAAAAAAAAGAGAAAGAGAGAAACCGAGAAACAGACTTAACTATAGAGAGCAAACTGATGGTTACCAGAGGGGAGATGGGTGGGGGGATGGGTGAAATAGGTGATGGGGATTAAGGACACTTGTGATAAACACCAGGTGATGTATGGAATCCCTGAATCAGTATATTGTATAACTGAAACTAATATAACACTGCATGTTAACTATACTGGAATAAAATTCAATTTTAAAAAAGATCAAGAAGTTGGCTCTAAGTCAAAAAAGTTCTCACAGAGGAGGCAATAGATCAGTTGGGTCTTGAAGGCTGAGTAGGAGTTTGTCAGTAAAGAACAAGAAAAGGATATTCTCAGCAGAGAAAACAGTGACTGCAAATGCGCTAGTTTCTAAAGGAGTCTGGGATATCAGAACAACACAGATCTTTGTGGCAGGAGTATGGGGAGTAGAATGTTGATGAGGCAGGGAAGGAAGCTGGGGTCAAGTCAAAGAGTTTGTACTGATTATATAGGCAAGGGGAGGGAGTTGGTAGAGGTTTTTAAGCAGGGTCCTGTCATAACCTTTGTTTTCATAAAGATAATTAGAATGAACAAGAAAAATAAACTAGTAGAGAGAAACTAGAAGTAGTGTTTCTAATCTCTGCTGAGTCCCCAGAAGGGTCTCACAATTTTTTCGTTCGACCTGTCCAACTCCTCCTTCATTCTGAACCATTATCATCCTCCTCAACGCTGCCTCCCCCCCCATTTATCTCGTTCCCATCAGACAAACAATTCTGCCTTCTCCATCAAGCAAACAAAATGTTGGGGCCCTTTGGCCTGAATTCTTAATTTCCTACCTTCCCACACTCAAATGTCTCCATCACACCTGTCCAGACATCTTCCATCAAATGGACAGGTTGAGAAGCCACCTCTGCTTCAAGTCCAAATCCTCCAGCTATTCCCTAAATCCCTTACCCTCTTCTCTCCTTTATTAAAAATTTCCAAAGGCTGACGTTTAGGGCCTTCCTTGTCTTCTCTGCCCCACCCCCCATCTTCTCATTGGCTACAGTCTTGCTTTTACTCCCACCATTGTAATGGAACTGATTTCACCCACTAAAATAGCCAGTAAACTCCCAGTTTCCAAACTCAATGGAGCATTTCAGTTTCTGCTTCAAGGACCCCTGTTCGAATCATTTTTTTTCATAAACTCACCATTCTGCACCACTGGCTTCTGTGACATCAGACTCTTTTTCCCTCCTCAGTCTCCTCTTTCTATGTCTGCCCCCTAAAATCCCACCCTCAGTCCCAAGTTTCGATCCTTAGCCCACTGCTGCTTTCCCCGCTTTACCCATTCTTCCTGGGGAGTCCATCCATTGTGACTGCTACTATATGCTAAAGATCCCCAAATCGATACATCTGGCTCATCTTTTGTCCAAGCATCAGACTTACCTAGCCTATTGGACATTTCAACAGATAGCACACAAGGACTTGGAATATAATGTGTTGAAACCCATCTCCCTGCCTAAAATTTAACTGGTAGCCCTATCATCACTAACTTGCCATGGCTGGAAACCTGAGAGGCATTCAAGAATCCCACCTCGGGCGCCTGTGTGGCTCAGATGGTTAAGTGTCTGCCTTC
This sequence comes from Eumetopias jubatus, assembly GCF_037043125.1. Lineage (NCBI taxonomy): Eukaryota > Metazoa > Chordata > Mammalia > Carnivora > Otariidae > Eumetopias > Eumetopias jubatus. Next base: position 51,670,949 of record NW_028274810.1, read on the forward strand.
GGCTCAGGTCATGATCCCAGGGTCCAGGGATCGAGTCCCGCATCGGGCTCCCTGCTCCTTGGGAGCCTGCTTCTCCCTCTGCCTCTCTCTGTCTGTCTCTCATGAATAAATAAATAAAATCTTTAAAAAAAAAAAAAGAATCTCACCTCATTCCTTACATTTGATTATCCATTCTTGTGCATTTCATTTCCCAAATACTTCTCAAATCCATCCCTGATTTTCCTCATCAACTATGAATTCAGGCCCATATCATCCCTTGGCTGAATTACTGCAAAAGCCTTCCACCTAGACTCCAGCCTATGTAGCTGCCTCTGGCATTAAGGTAACCAACTGTCTCAGCTTACTTGGGACTATCCTAGTTTGGGCCCCCAAAATCTCACATTCTAGAAATGCCTCAGTCTCTGTTGCTTATATTACTCTTAGTCACAAATGAGACTTGTGAAGGCACATTACTGAAAATCCATGGGCTTCTCTTCAGGTACAGCTGGATCCAGGAGCTCTGCTTTTAGGTTTCATCTCTGACCTTTCCTCTTGAATAGCCTTATTCGTTATGAGGCAAGCCTGCTGCTAGCAATCATAGATACATCCATCAGCTTGCCAACACCAGAAAGAGAGTCTCTACTCTAGCAAAAATGTCTCAGGACATTCTCTGACTGGCCCAGCTGAAGTCACATCTCTATCCCCAAACCAATCACCATAGCCAGGAGAATTGGCTAGGCCTGTATTACAAATCCAGCCTGGAGGCTGAGGTGGGGAGTGCTAATGAGGAAGAAGATTCACAGAGGAAGGGGGGGGCAAGCTGGACAGATGATAAAAATGAACAGCTGTCCCTTTATGTGACACTGCCTTCAAATCCCATCCAGCAGACTGTGGCCTGACCAACTGAACCCATCTGAGAAGAGTGAGTCATAGAACACTTCAATTTAACCATTTTACTTTTCTACATAAAACCCCCAGAGTCCTCTCCATGCTTGCAGGACAAAGTCCATGCTCTTTAGGAAGGCATACAAGACTCTGACCTGGTCTCTGTCTACCTTCTCAGCCTACCTTTCTCCACTCTCTTCCTTAACACTATCCTCTAGTAAATACCACAGACTGAAGAGTCCCTCATATGCCATACCTTTCTCCCCTGACTAGCTCCTAATCATGCTTCAAGACTCAGGTCAAGCATCTCTTTCCTGGAAGGCTTCCTCACCACCACCAGTAACACACACACACACACACACACACACACACACACACACACACACCATGCCCAAACTTGCCCAGGCACCACGACGACCTGAAAATGGGTCAGCTTCCTATACTCAACTGCAGGTACAAACTGCATCATAATTATGTTTAGATAGCAAGTTCTAGCCCAGTGCTTGGCACCCAGTATGTGTTCAATCTTTGATTTTGAACAGAAAATGTTCTGATAATTCAAATGAGCAATGAAGAACCAAATTAAGTTAGTAGAAACAGAGGAGAAACTAATTTAGTCGAAATGAACATAATCTAATTGGATGGTGTCTTTCCATATTCCCTTCCACTGGGCTGTGTGGTTTACTGGGGGTTTTTCTTTTTTCTTTGGATCACCCTCTAATTTGCAAATACAGAATGATTACATAGAATACATACATAGCATGCATACATAGAAAATTACTCATGGGAGATATCATTATCATTAGGTTACATATATTGAGTACTTCCAGGAACTGACCTAAGTGTTTTCTACACACAATTCCTTTAATCCTCGCGACAAACCAATGAAATAAGCCTTGTTTATTTTCCTATTTTATAGGAGCAATAATTGAGGCTTAGAGAAGTTACAATAACTTTCCCAAGTTCTAGCTAGGATCAAGGATCCAAGCCCAGATCTTTCTGGCTATAAAAGCCCATGATCTTAACTACTACGTTCTTGGTCTTTATTTTTGCCAGCTCAGTCCTTCACAGTTACACCAAGAAGCAACGTGAAATCAGAAGGCTCTTCTCCAGGTGAGCCATTTCTTGTGAAATGATTATCTTGATGATTGTAATACAATTGCAATAGGGTGATATAATCGGGTGTTAAGTGGTGATACTAAGAAAGTTTGCTGCTTCTGTGCATAATAAGTTCTTTCTCAGACACTTAATTGTAGAAAATGTGTTAGCCTAAAAGCACCTTAGGGACACACAAATCACTTTTCCCATGATGAAGTTCCAAGATGAAAGAGAACAATTCTTAGAATTCTCTCCTGGTTTCTGTCTCCTTTTGTTTTCCTGAGGCTCTGTCCCACTTATTGGATAAGTAAAAGATTAGATCCAATTAGTTTCATCCTCCCCCAGGCTAACCTCCGCTGGTTGGCCTCTTTGAGAGACAGCTCCAGGATACAGAGGACTGAATTCACAGTAAACCTCTGATTCTTTTTCTTTCTTGCCCTGTGACTCTGGAGGTCTCTCTGGACCTCTCTAAGCCTCAGTTGCGTTAGCAGGGAATCAAATTAATAAATGTGAAAGCATGTTCTAAGCCAGAAAGTGCTAATTGATAGAAGAAAAATATGAACTCTAGTCACTTCCCAAACTCCTACCTTGTGCCTGACACTGAGCAGTACTCCGGTTGTTTTGATCATGCTGATCGGGTTCTTCCTTGTCTTGTCCAAAGTGCCCAGCGCTGTGTCTAGCATCTAACAAACAGGTCTGCTGGTCGGCCAGTTCAAGGCAGTGCTAAGAGCCATTCTGTGTGTGGACTCTTTCACCTCTTGGAGTTGTTGTAACTTGTGCAATAAACACCGTGGTAAACTGGTAAATTCTAACTGTGCCCACAGGTAGCAAGTATTTCTGGTTATATGTCTTCCCTGAAAATCTTTTCAGCCTTTGCAGAGAAATGTGTATTTCTCAGCTCCTAGGGGGCTGGCATCGGGGAGGCTGGAAACTGATGAAACGAGAGCTTCTCCTTCCCTCTCCCCGCTCCCCTAGATTTGTAGAATGGTTCTGCTGAAATTCACCTGGAAGAATGCCAAGAGTGCTTCTCAAACTTCTCTGATAATAATTACCTGAAGTGCTTGTTAAAAAATAAATTCTGAGCCTTATCTCAGCCCCACTTAATCTGAAGCTCCTGGGAAGGGTCTTGAAGCTGTGTTTTTAACAAACAACCATAGGTCTTTATTATTATCAGAACCATTGAGAAATTCTGATAGTACAAACACCTCACCTTATACAGGAAAATTCTGAGCCCCAGACTGAGAGATGTGAATTGTTGGGGAAGAAGAGTGAACCCCACATGCTTAAAAGGATTACGACGGGAAGCCAGAGTCCAGCAGGCTTGAGTTGGCAATTGGGAGGGGTGAGGTCTGTGGCAAACAGGAAATCCTTGTCTAAAAGGGAGGAGCCTCCTCTCAGCTCCAGCCAATTGTTGCCATGTATAGCAATAGAAATCAGAATTTTTCTAAAAAATGTCTCCATGTTTAAATATTGACAACTGATTTAAAAAGTTTCTTTAAGCATTTGCAAGCCAAATTTCTCTTAGCTACCAATTTTTGCATTAGGACTTTGTGAGCGATAGCATCTTTTCCTTGCATCTCTCGCTAGTGATAGCACCCTGTCTCTTCCCTCAGTGTTAAAGGTTATTTTTAAATGGCTTAAAAAAAGTTTTTTATTAAGTATTCTCTATGCCCAATATGGGGCACAAACAAGACCCTGAGATCAAGAGTCACATGCTCTACCAACTGAGCTGGCCAGGAGCCCCTAAATGATTTTCTATCACCTAATAAAAAAAGGCTGATTTGTAGGGCCCTTTGTGGTCTCGCTTCTACCAACCTTCCCACTTCATCACCTATCATTGGAAGACATAGATTCTAGAGCCAGACTGCCTCAATTTGCATCCTGGAGTTGCTACTTACTAACAGTATGACTCTAGGCAAAGTTCTCCCTCGGTGTATCTGACTCTTCATCTTCCAAATGGCAGCAGTAGTACCTATTTCCACAGAGTTGTGAATCCTACTGTGTTACTGTAAAGAGCTTAGAACAGTGCTCAGAAAATAGTAGACCCTATATGTGTTATGGTTGCCCCCCAGAAGCTAGCCCCGAACATGCCTTGAATTCACACTTTCAGAACTGCTGTCCCCCCTTCTGGGACAAATGTTCTTCACTGTCCCCTGGCAGCGCTCTTTATCCTTCAGGTTTCACTGATCTGGCAAAGCTTCCTTGCCCCCAGGAACACTTATGCCTTGAATATAACACATCACCACTTACCACCTCATATTGCAGATGTCAGTCATCTCCGCTAAAGGCAGAGGCCTTGCTTTTTTCACTTTTGTAGCCCCAGGACTTAACACAGTGCCAGGGACATCCTTTCAATAAATAGTGTTAAAGGAAAAAATGTGCTGATCTTGATTTTCTGATTTGATTATAAACTTAAGGACAAACACTCCCATTGGCTACATCTATGTAATCTCTACAGCGCCTAGCAGAATTATATTCAATAGTCAATCAATTAAGTAATTTCTGCGGCTTGCAAAATACAATGCTTACTTCTGATCAAAGAGCTTCCCTACCTTTCTCTCCATGCCATCCCCATATGCCCTCCAGAGATTTCTACTGTTTGAACTCCCATTAGCAGTTCTCTGGGCCTTTCTTCTGTTACTGGGTATTTTTTGCTTTGGATTATATTTACTAAGGTCCATGTCTCATTGCTTGGGGCTCCTTGAGGCCAGAGTAGGTGCCTGATTTTTTTGCAGACTTCAATATAACCAGCATAGTTCCTTGTCCATAGTAAGCACTCACTAAATATTTCTTGGTGGTCTTCATGAATATGACCTTTTCAGAGTTTCTTATGTTTTTCTAAGGATTGTTAGAAAGAAAGAAAAAAGCTTCAATTCAATTTGAGGGATGCTGGCCCTGTGTTAAATCATGCCATTGGGAGTTTTGTTCATTTGAAAGAGACACATCTCACCACTTGCAGCCTTTTACCCCATGGTAAAGAATAAAATTTAACCTAGTTGAAAATTGAGGAAACCAGGATTTCACAAGGGTTACAGGAAAGCATCTCAAAAGATGCTTAGGAAATGCTTCCAGTTGACAGTATACAAATGTTCTTTCTTAGAAATAACCCTTTTTATTTAATTGGGAAATAATGTATGTATCACAGGAGATTAGTTACCTTCATGAGTCCTTTTTTATAGAAGTTTAACTTACTAAGGCCTTGGTTAATTGTAAAAGGAGGGGGCAATGGTATTTACAACACTGAGGTGAAGTTGCCAGTGGAAAAATAGGTATTTTCCACATACAATACACCTTAGGTAGATGAAGGGACTTTTGTTCCTGTTGTAACATTTCCACCTACTTGCAATAAGTAGACTTAATAGCATTTAAGGCAAGGACTGAAGAATATTAACATCAATTAGAGGTAGAAGTTGCCCAGGTAATTGCACACTTGTTTACAATTAACTCAACTGTTTCACGATTGGGTTTTTCAATGCTATGTTAACTTTGTGTTATGTTCAGTCAGGAAAGAATAGCAACAGTTAAAACAAAACCCCAAACAACAGTTTTGCATTAATTATTAGGATCTTCCTGAAACAAAATAGTCTGAAGAATGGACACTACCACTTCATATCTCTAAGCACTATGAATTTGGAAAAGAGATTTGAAACTCCTTTCTCAAAATAAATATCGTTATACTGTGTTTTAAGGCATCAGAGAAATCTGTCTGACGGTTTTTAGTTTCCTGATTGCTACTGCCTGCATTTTAGTAATAGGCTGTATTGAGCACCTAACATAGCCAGGTCATTTGCATTCATTATTTCTAAATCATTCATTGAGCCAACAAATATTAATTCAAAACCTACTGCTTGCTGAGAAGGGCGCTAAATCCTGGGCTACAATTATGAACCAGACATTAGCTCTCAGCTTTAGTTTTATAGTTTTGTAGAAGAGGGAACAATTCTGGGTCATTTTACCTCCATCTTATAGATGAGGAGAACGAGATGCAGAGGGACTAACACAGGTCTTCACACCAAGCAACACTGCTGCTTTCTTCTCTGCCTTCCTGGTTTAATTCACTCAGCTTTGCAAGGGTTTTTAATCAAGCAAATGTGGAAGAGGATTAAAAATTCTTAGTAGGAAGGGCGCCTGGTGGCTCAGTTGGTTAAGTGACTGCCCTTGGCTCAGGTCATGATCCTGGAGTCCCGGGATCGAGTCCCGCATCGGGCTCCCTGCTCAGCAGGGAGTCTGCTTCTCCCTCTGACCCTCTTCCCTCTTGTGCTCTCTCTCATTCTCTCTCTCAAATAAATAAAAAAAATCCTTAGTAGGTAAGAACATTCTATTCAAAACTCACTTCTCTCCATCTTTTAGTAAAACAAAGATTAAGTACCAGTTACGTTTTGGATCCGGCACTAGCTTGCATAAAATACAAGGAGCTTAAACAAGGCCTAACAACCCACATTTCTAGCAGATGTGGAAAAACAAACTTAATTGCGAGGTGAAGGGCTTCATGGGCTGTGTTATTCATGAGATGCAGGAACTTGGAGCTTTGTGTTACTATTAGTTGGTTTGGTTTTCTCTCCTGACTTCTTTTCCCTAATTACATGTAGTCATGACAAGGATGGGAGACAGATGGCAGGGGAGCCGTGGGGGGTGCCATTTGCCAAATAGGCAAAAAAAAAAAAAAAAAAAAAAAATCCTGTGGACTAAAACTATGTCAGTCTTCTCCCCAGTAAGCATTTTTGCTTTCTTTGGCTATACCTAGAGGAGATTCTTGCAGTTAATTATCAAGTGACTGTTCCAACTAAGAGGTGATTGTTCTGCTGAAGCCTTTCATTTTTGCTCTTTTCTTCCATCTCTCTCATCAAATCTAATCAAGACCCCTCGAAACCAGAGCAGAAACGTTCAGCTGGAAAACATACAGCTCTAGAGAGAATAGGGGCACTGGAATTCTTTGCCAGGCCACTTCCCTGTTTGTTCCTTAAACACGGTTCTGCAAACTGCACAGCCTTGGACTGGTCCAGTCACTTCCTGATTGGCGTTACCTCCAGCCTCTTATCCTAATAACCTCTCTTTCACAGTCCCGTGTTATCTTCCCAGAACACTGATCACGTCACTCCCCGTGTGAAGGCCTTTGCAGAATCCCCCGAGTTTACAGAAGGAAGCCCAAATGCCTGAGGGTGACACCGAATGCCCTTCAGAGTCTGGGCCTAATCCCCACCCCCTTTTTCCACCTTCTCTCCCCCTTCTCTTCCACACCAGAGGCACATGGAATCTTTGTTCCCTGAACCGGGTTTGCTCTTTCAGGTAACCACACCTCTGCACAAACCAGGGCCACTGCCAGCAACATTCTTTTCCTCTCTAGTTGGGGAAATGAAACTCGAGTTTTAGGACCCACATAAAATGACCTCTCCACCGTAAAAACGTCTCAGCTCTTGCAGGTTACTTTGGTCACCTTCTCTCTGCTTCCTTAACATTTTGCATATATACTTACTATAACATGTCACTGAATGATAATTATTCCAATTTTGCAAGTGTAATCTTGAACACGTCTTTCCCCTAACTGCAACCCCAACTTCTCTTAAATCACCTTTGGTTTTTAGACTTTGGACATAATGTAGAGTAGGGCGCCAGTAAAGTCTGTTAAATAAAGACTAAGAAATAAAATTATGCCATGTCCAGCCCAAATGTGTAAAAGCGGAAAAAATATACATTTGTACATAACACACACAGATCTCTATCTATACAGAGAGAGAGACACTTATACTATAGATACATGATTTCAGAAGGGTTTTAATTTTTCCATATAAAAAAACTTGTTTAAAATACATTCCAAGTTAAAAGAAACAAAAGCACACATTAAGAAATAATGCAATTATTCCATACCAGTTTATTGTAGGTATTGTGTTTCAAAAAATTTATAGCATAAATAAATTTTCATGTCATAAAATAACTTAGTACAATTTATAATAAAACTTTGAGAATTTAACATCTCATCAAAATACAATAAAATATGGTTTTAAAATATGATTAACCCTTTCTGCTTTTCTTTTACTTGAGGGCACATAAACCAAAAATACCCAAACTACTGCAGCACATTTGAACTTTAACAAAGCACATTTGGTTTATTTAAATGTAACTCAACCATCCTAAATTAATACATAGTTTGTTTTCCTTCCTGCGTGGTTCTTTGTAATTTTTTGTTCCTTTTGACTTGTATTTGTTTCAACACAGCTTCTTCATTTTCACCTCTTTCCATCTGCAAAGTCATCTAGCTCCGGACCCAGGAACATGTAGTTGAACTCACTCAGCCCCTTGACATCAGTTTCTGTAATCCTTGCATCAGTGTAGGGAGTAACTGCTTGAGTAACTACAAAGGTATTTCAAAACTTCAGTGCAATTTGGTTCAGTTATTTTCATTCAGATGCCATCACCGTTCAGGGAGATTAATCACTGGAACCCACTGATCCATGTAGCGACTTTCCCGGCAAAAACAAATAAGTTGACTTAAGGCAGGATCCTTCCACTGCGATGAATGTGGATTCTGGAGACATTGATAAAAATAAATTTACTATTTAAAAAAAAATCAGCATCTGTTAATAATGATACTCATGTCGAGGGAAAGACAACTTGAACATTCTATACTTTAGCTGTGTGACATAGAGACCAGTTACAACCATAAAAAATAAACTTTCTTTTGGTAGTTGGTTTCCTGCAGAATCATTAAGGGTAATTCTCCACTAAACCATACTCTGCAAAGTACGATCACATGCAACCCTCTGAACCATATACATATGTTTGCATGATACTTATTTAGTTTTGCACAAGAGTATCATTCACCAGCCTTGTTCTGTGGGAGAGACCTGAGTGAAACAGCTCTGAGAAGTATTTCCATACTCTGTGTACTATGAAATGAGAGCTGCATAACAGTTAACAAGAATTGCCACCTGATATCCTCCCAGAAGACACAGTAGTAATTTTCAGGAGTAGCAAAATGATTGGGGCTGCCACTTAACTAGACCAGCCAAAAAGTTAATAAAATGTAAAAGACAAAGCTATCATATTTACCTCTGGAGACACAAGTTATCTACCTACCAAAGGTTTTTATCAGGGAAAAAGTGTCCCGTAAAAAAAGGCACGATTGCAAAGAAAAAATTCCCACTCCATCCTCTTAATGTATTTCTAGGGAATTAATAAGGTCTGTCTCCTACACCATTTCTATTTTTAACTTTGAGTCGTGGAGAATGAAGCTGACTCCTTAATGAGGGTGAGCCAGGAATTTATTTGGCTTTATCTAATCTGCCCTACTAAAGGAATTAGTCACGGAAGGTAGTGCAGATGTAGGTAGGGAGTAGCTGGGCTGACAGTGCTGACTCACAAGGATCTCTTCCGCTGCTGGCAGCCTCCAACGTGCTTAGACATGTTCTGTACCAGAGAAAATCCTGATGATGAAACCAGCACATCTTGGCTGAAAGTCCAGCCACACGCTCTAATGGGGCATGGGCAGCCACGCTCTTGCCCTCCCCCTCATTCCAGATCTGCAGTCAGGCGACTCTCAACCGTCGCTCACTTCCCTCCAGGACTCCAACTCCGACCGGCCCGCAGCCCGCCCTCGCTTACCGTCACCAGGACGCAGTGCAGGTCCGGGGGCTGCTCGGCGCCCTCGCTCCCGGCTGGGCTGGCGTCGGTCTCCAGGAGCAGGAGCTCGGCCAGTCGGCCCGGGTTGCTGACGCGCAGGATGTTGATGTCGTTCTCGCAGCAGAACGCCTGGATCAGGGTGAAGTGGATCTGCAGAGCCACATCCCTGTCGTCGTCCTCGTCCGCCGCCAGCAGACACAGCACCACGTTATCGGGGTCGCTGAGGGCAGCGGGAGGGGCGGGTGAGCGCAGACGCACCACTCGTCCGCGTGGACGCCCGCAACACCCGCCAGGGCCCCGGGGTCGCGCCCCGGCCAGCTCGCTCTCCCTCCAGGGCAGGCGGCCGCGGGGCAGATGGGAAGCCGCAGGAAGCTGCGCGGCAGTGCGAGGGGGCGCTCCGCGAGGTCGCCTCCGGGCTGGGGCGGGAAGGGGTGCCACCGGGGACTCGCGAGGGCCCCACTTACACGTTGAGCAGCTTGGCCGCCTCGTACACCCCGACGGTGATGGTGCGCTGACTCAGGGCTTTGCTGAGCACTTCCTCGAGGGCATCCCCCACCTTATCCATCCTACAGGCGAGCGGGAGCAAGGGGGTCCCGTCAGCCCAGGTCCCTTCGGGGCCATCGCCGCCCCCTCACCTGGCACCGCGACCCTCCCTCCCGAGTTCGTGCGCCACCGCGCCTCTCGGCTTTCTGCAAACCCCAAGCCTCCCTTGGCCCTGTCACTCACACACACACACACACACACACACACACACACACACACACCCGTGACCCCCGGCCCTGTCACACACGCCCCCCCACACACACCCGTGACCCCGCGCGCGCGCGCGCGCACACACACACACACCCCGTGACCCCTCGCACGCCCAGAGGCCGGGAGGCCTGCGAAAAGCCCCGAGAGGGCCACCCGCCACCCTCCCCCGAGGGCGCTGCCAGTCCCTGACGCTGGGCGCAGCCACAGGCTGCCAGCCGCAGGAGCCGCACGGGCAGGGACGGTCCCTTCTGCCCTTTGCCAAGGCCAGAGCGGCCCAGCCGGGTTGGGGGCACCCTCCTTCCGTCCACTGGCGCCTCTGGGAGGGTCTCCAAAAGAGACCGGCGGGAGGTGCCCCTGCAAACTTTTAACCGCTCGCTCCCCGGCAAACCTTGCACAGCCTGGACGCACTGGGCGCGCAGTGGATGAGAAGAGTTCGGGGAGAGGCTCCGGCCGCCTTACCTTTCTGTCTTCTGCTCTCCAGCCGAGAATTCCTCCAAAGTCATATTGCAACTGCGGGTCCCCCACAGAGAGAGAGCGGCGTGCGGGCTGCTCCTGCCACTGTGGGCGCTCGGGCCCCTGCCCTCTGCACTCCCTCACAGGCTCCTCCAGCGCCTGCCGCCGCAGCGCCGTCCGTCCCTCCCGCCCCACTCGCTCGCCCGCTCCCAACCCCTAGCCTCTCCACCGGCAGCTGCCTCACAGCCACTGAAGGACAAAGGCCCCGCTCGCCGGAGTTATCGTGCTAACCTCCAGCCAACCACCACCCGCCTCATTTGCATACGCACAGCCATTGGGCTATGCAAATCAGCCTGCTCCGACAATTTGACCCCAGCCCTTGGAACCGTGGGGAGAGGAGCGGAAGGGGGTGGAGCCACGCGGTAGGCGAGCTTCGGGGGCGGGGGCGGTGCAGCGATCGGGTAGGGCGGGGTCCGGAGCGTACTCTCTCATCCTGTTGGAGGGACTGGTAGGAGGGTGGGGGGTTCTTTGCAGTGGCGGGGGAGAGGGGGTGTCTTCCACTTGAGGCCGGAGCAGGCTGCCAAGTGTTTTTCTAGTTGGTGCACATTTTTTTTAAATTGTCGTTTCATGTCTTTTGTTTTTAGGGGTTGCTATTAAAATCTCTTTCCAGGGCTAATGCACCCAAGTCTAGTAATTATTAGTAAGCAGGTTACATAAAAAGAGTGTTTCAGACCTCTGGGGCAAAGTTTACCTCAGAAGTGTTGTTTATGTAAGTCTAGGCAAAGCTGCTTATTAGTAGTAGTATTATTTCGGTGCCCTGATGGCTGGTTTGATTTATTTTTGGAAGGTTGCAAGGGTTGGAAGCTCAAAAAAGAAAAATCAACACATTTGTGTTTGGTGATGGCACGGAACCAAGTTGGAATCTTTTCCACAGAAAGCAGAAAGGCTTCCCACCTGCCCAGATTAACTCTGGAAAACCATGTTCAGGAGGAGCTGGTTACCACATGTGTGTATCCTAGCCTTGCAACCCAAATTCACCTTTCTGAGAGCTTTTCCCAGAGGAGGATCCTTCAGCACTGCACCAGCTAAGAGACAAATGTCTGACACCCACACACGTCTAAATTCAAAATACTCTCAATATGCCCTAAGCTTCCTTTCATAAGGCAAGTAAGTCACTACCTTCCACAGAGAGCCTATGATCTCACTGTGAATTATTGATGTTAGATGCTGAATCATGAAGCTGCAGCTATAGGACCTTTTAGTCATATGCTAAAATTTCACCTTTGAGATAATGGCAACCTGTGGGTGGAAAGCAAGCAGAAGTTACACATTTTTGAAAAGCAAACTTCAATGTACAGACTTTTAATAAGTTGAAAGTTCTCACCTTTGTTTTTTGAATATATGCAATAAATGCAAAAACATGTCTTAAACCTCTTGAAGTCACCAAAAGTGGTGAAAATGCCTCCCATACGCTCTCATTCAAAACCGTGCTTGCATTATTAAGGTCTCCATATAGCCAGAGGTCAGAGAAGTAATTTTTTGCAAAGGTACATAGGAGTTTTTGCACCTGCATGTTTGTATCATTCTAGACAAAATATTCTCCAGCTCTCTTGATCTTAATTTAGTGGAAAAGAAAAGTGATATGTTGGTTTTCTGGCTCATTTATTTGAGCTGACATTTTGCACTTAATCCCTAACTGCTTTGTCAGCAAGGGGCAATGTTTGAGTAAAGGAATGGTCATGGCCAATGGATAATTTACCCAAGGGTGCATATGTATTTCATATCTGTGCCCTAAATCCTAACATGTGATGCCTTTGTTAAAGAATTCCTTAAAACTGAAATTTCGGTGGGTGCTGAAATACTTTTGGTTGTGCAAACAAAACCCGAATTATACAACATGGCCTGAGTTATCATTTGGAAATTGTTGAACTGTGTTCTGTGAAACTCCAAGGTTCTATCACTAGGTATTTCTTACAGGTTCTTTGGAAGAAAGTGTGATCACAGCAGGCTCACAAAGAATTAGGGAATTGTGTGAATTTCTTGATAACAGGGACTATGACTTCATGAACTTAGTGTTCTCAGCATCTCATACAATTTCAGCATTTAATAGAAAAACAGTCAATGTTTATCAAGTTGAATAGAACCCAAGAGCTGAACGAGATCTCAGGATCCTGCAGTCCTGTGCAGTGCATGAAACTTCTCCAAGATATTACACCTGTAACTTTAATTCAAAAAAATTTATTTGATGTCATACTACATACTATGCAATACAAGAACTATACAATTCCTGATCCTTTGCCTTTAAAGTGCTTGCCATCTAATTGGTATGCCCATGCTTGGACAGGAATTTTGGGACAAAATAGTGTGCACTGTCATCAGCTAGCTATGCTGAAAGTCCCATGACTTTAGTCATCTGAACGGAAGCTGTAGGACAGTAGAACCCGTGTATTGTTTACGCCAATTCAAATGAAGCACGGACCTAATAATGCCTCACCCAAGTCAACTATATACAATGAAAATGTCGTATAATGTGGTTATTTCTTAATATAGGCCTAGTCCCTCACTCAAAAACTATACTGCATGCTATATTTGGCCTCATTAGAAGGCAATTTGTTCAAGTGTTGTGGGGTTGTTCTCTGTGAGATAAGCCTAGCTTTCCAGTATTCCAAAATACTCACTTGTCATACTTTCTGACTCAGATATGTTACATCATTTCACCTCATTGCTGAGCTACCTAGAATGTTTCATCAGTGATTATCTTCCAAAGTGGTCCTCTTGGCTGAAACTAGAAGCTGCCATTTCACTACAGTTAGATTACAGTTATATGTTAGGATGATCACAGATGATTTCATAAACACTTATTAGTCCTGGAGGATGTTGCTATCCAATGATAGATCAGAGGAATTTCCCTAGATCAGGATAGAACGTGTATGTATACATATTGTTTTTGTTTTTTAAGATTATTTATTTATTTGAGAGAGAGTGAGAGAGAGAGAGAGAACACCAGCAAGGTGAAGGGCAGAGGGAGAAGCAGACTACCCGCTGAGCAAGGAGCCCGATGTGGGGCTTGATCTCAGGATTCCTGGATCATGACCTGAGCTGAAGGCAGATGCCCAAACGGCTGAGCCACCCAGGCACCCCTGTATATGTATTTTTAAAAATAACTCTAATATGTGAAATCATTTTAAAAACTCCCCCAAGTAGCTCCTAGGACTTCAACTGCACAGGACTGGAATGACCTATAATAATATTTGTAAGGATGCCAGATGATTATATTCAGAAATCAGATGAAAGTATGTACTCAAGAATAGTTAATAGTACTGCTACCTACTTTGTGTTTAAGAGTCTTTTTGAAATTTTCTTCACTTTTATCATACATGTATACCAACTACTGGTTCTATAGTATAGAATACCTTTTTTCTTCAAAACTTTTTTTTTTCAAAATCCTTTAACATCCAAAAGAAATAAGATTCTTATTATTTCATTATTAGATCATTATTTATATTAAAGGAGATCAATTAGACTATGACATAGTTCTATAAATATAACTATAGAGCTATTATATTTTATTATTAAAAATCATAAGGTTTCTGATATATTTTTTGTGTAAGTCTGGTGAAGCTAGTTTCTAAAGGCAGGCTGTGGATTTTCTTCATTTTTTTTCCCAGAGAAGATTTTCAGCCAAAATTTACTGTCACCTAAAAATGTGTTGTATTTTTAGGTCAATATTTCCATTTGAATTTAACATAAATGTTTAGCTTCTTGGACCATCACTGTGGTAAGCAAATTTTAAGATGACCTCAATGATCTCTAACCCCTGGTGTGAAGCTCTGTATAATCCTCTTCCCTTGAATATGGACAGAACCTATGCCTTGTTTCTAACCAACTGAATATGGCAATGGTGTTGGGCTATCACATCCACAAATATATTACATTCTATGGCAAAAGTGAAAGGATTTTGCAAATGTAATTAGGTCCCTAATCAGCTGACTTTAAGCTAATGGAAAGGGAGATTATGCTAGGTGGGCCTGACCTAATCACATGAGCCCTTAGAAGAGGGCTTAGGCCTTCTCTGAAGAGAGACTAGAAGCATCAGAGATTCTCCATCACTGGTCTTGAAGAAGCAATTTTCATGAATTCTACAGTGGCAAGCTAATTAATTTTGCCAACAACCTGAGGGAGTTTAGAAATGGATCCATCCCTAGTCGATCTTCAGAGGAGAATGTAGACCTGAGTAACACTGATTTTAGCCTTGTAAGATTCTGAGAAGAAAGTCAAACTGAGCCATGCCTGAACTTCTGACCTGCAGAAACTGTGAAATAATAAATGAGTGTTGTTTTAAACCACTAAGTTTTGGGAATTTGTGACATGGCATCAAAACCTAATACAATCCCCTTAATGCCATCTTGTGTGTTCAATAAATCCTTACCTTATGCAAATTCTCTTCAGTTATTAATACTCATGGGAGTGGAGTCATGCCTGCTGCTTTGAGCCTTACACCCAACACCTTGTGTTGACATCAGCTGTTCCCATGTCACCAGCCATGCAAGAGCAAGCCAGTTGAGGTGTCAAATGAAAAGACTCACTAGAATATTTTTTCAAGGACCCCCTCACCTCGTTCCTCACCTCCACACTGAGTCAAGTAATGTCAGAAGGCTTCTATTATAGTAGCAATGGTCCCTCTGTGAATGTCTCTAAATGGTAGACCAATCATTGGTGAGGAAGGTAGGTGGTCTGAGGTGGTAACTGACCAACGGCAGTTTGTTCTGGTACCTTGAAAAGGTTTCTGAATTTTCTGTCTCTGAAAGAGAAGAGATAATTCTTTTCACCCATCACTTCACTGCAAAGTTTTCTTCTTCCTATCTCTTAATAGCTCAGTCCTTGGACCTCTTCTCTTCTCTGTCTATACTCACTCTTTTGGTGACCTCATCCATGGCTTTAAACATTTATATGCTGATGACTCCCACATATACTTCCAATATGGCCAGTCATCATTCTTGAACCTCAGGCTTACTCATCATCTCCGTCTCAGTATACAATAAGCATCTCAAAATGACACAAATTGACCTTCTGATTATCCTCCTATAGGTCAATGGCAATTCCATCCTTCCCATTGTTCAGCCTTCAAGCCGTGGTGTCATCCTTGACTTCTTTCCTTCACAACCCACATCCAGTCCATCCGCAAATCCTATCATCTTACCTCAAAATGCAAAATAATTCAACCATTTCTCAGGGCTGCCACCACTACCACCATCATCTTCCATCTGGATCACTGCAACAACTGATCTCTCTCTCTGGTTTTGCCCTTCCTCTGCTCACATCCAGCAGCCAGAGTGATTCTATAAATAGCAAGCCAAATCACAGTCAATTCTCTGGCCCAAACTTATAATAGACCCTTTTCTCACTGAGAGTAAAACCTGAAGTCTTACTATGGCTTAAAAGAACCTCCAAAATCTGTTCACCATGATAAAAATGTTCTCATACTGATGGTAGTGATAATTTTGCACAACTCTATTAATATATTAAAAACAACTAAATAGTATATGTAGGGTGAACTATATGGAATGTGAATTATATCTCAATAAAGCTTGAGTCATTAAAAAAATATATCATATCCCTACTCCAATCTCATCTTTTACTACTCTCTTTCATGCTCATCCCCCTCTGGCCATGCTGACCTTCCTTTTGCCTCAGGGCCTTTATACAGCCTGCCTGCCTGGGATATTCTTTCTCCTGATAACCACATTGCTCACTCCCCTCAGGTCCCCTTCTTAATGAGGCCTGCCTTGACCATTCAAGTAGCAATACTTGATCAGCATTACTGATCTCCTAAATCCTGTTCCCTCTCTCTTTAACAAATTATATCATTGGTCACTTTCTGACAGATAGATAGATTGATTTTATTTAAATTCAAGTTAGTTAACATATAGTGTATTATTAGCTTCAGGGGTAGAATTTAGGATTCATCAGTTGCATATAACAGCCAGTGCTCATTACATCAATTGCCCTCCTTAATGTCCATCACCCAATTACCCCATCCCCCCACCCAGCTCCCCTCCAGCAACCCTCAGTTTTTTCCCTATATATAGTTAAGAGTCTCTTGTGGTTTGCCTCCCTCTCCATTTTTATCTTATTTTATTTTTCCTTCCCTTCCCCTATGTTCATCTGTTTTGTTTCTTATGAGTGAAATCATACGAGTGTGGTATTCATCTTTCTCTGGCTGACTTATTTCAATTAGCATAATAACTCTAGTTCTATCCGCGTCATTGCAAATGGCAAGATTTCATTCTTTTTGGTGGCTGAGTAATATTCTATTATATATATATATCACATCTTCTTTATCCATTCATCAGTAGATGGCCATCTTGGGCTCTTCCCATAGTTTGGCTATTGTGGACATTGCTGCCATAAGCATTGAGGTGCATGTACCCCTTCGAATCACTACTTTTATATCCTTTGGATAAATACCTAGTAGAGCAGTTGCTGGGTCACAGGGTAGTTCTATTTTTCACTTTTTGAGGAACCTCCATACTATTCTCCAGAGTGGCTGCACCAGTTTGCATTCCCACCAACAGTGTAAGAGGGTTCTCCTTTCTCCGCATCCTCGCCAACATCTGTTGCTTCCTGACTTGTTAATTTTAGCCATTCTGACCGGTATCTCCTTGTGGTTTTGATTTGTATTTCCCTGATGCTGAGTGATGTTGAGCATTTTTTCATGTCTCTGTTAGCCATTTGCATGTCTTCTTTGGAGAAATGTCTGTTCATGTCTTCTGCCCATCTTTGGACTGGATTTTTTTTTTTTGGGTGTTGAGTTTGATAAGTTCTTTGTCGATTTTGGATACTAGCCCTTTACCTGGTATGTCATTTGCAAATATCTTCTCCCATTCCATAGGTTGCCTTTTAGTTTGGCTAATTGTTTCCTTCACCGTGCAGAAGCTTTTTATCTTGATGAAGTCCCAATAGTTCATTTCTGCTTTTGTTTTCCTTGCCTTACTTCTATATGTTGTCTATTACCTAGCTACCCCCTCAGCTTACTCTACTCCCACAGTACAAATTCAATGCAGTAAGATTTGTTTTGTTCACTGGTTGATCCCTAAGTGGTTAGAATAGTGCCTGGCACAGAGTGGACCCTCAATAAATATTAAATCAAACATTGTTGAATGAGTAAGTTGTGAAGATTTAAAGGTGTAATTAATGAACTAGAACATAAAGCTATAAATAAACTTTTGGTCTCTTCTTGTATATTGGAAAGGAAGATGTCTTGATTGAACACTATTTTTGTTGGTTGTATTTTTTAACTATAGATTATTATGCACCTTTATCTACATTCTATATTCTTCTACATACTTCCTCCACCCCCAACCTGCCAATTTTTAAAATATTTTCTTCAAGAGCTATAAACTGGTTCATTTTGTAAACTGAGAATTTGTGACCTCTACCAGTCTGTACTGTATATACATATAAAACCCAGTAGATTAAAAGGTGCTTAATTGCCAAGCTTCAAGTCTTGTTCTTTTAATGTAGCATAAAGAGATTATAATGATGAGGAAAACGACCTTGAAAGGTTTTATGAAGGTGAGTTTTGAAGTGGGAGATTTAAAAGGGCAAAGATGGGGTGTCTTGTTATAGAAACAACATACAAGGAACACAATGGAGATGAAATTAGAGAAACTGAATAATATTTAGGACACTGCAAACAAAAGAAATAAGGGGTAAAGAAAATAAGAGCATTCTTTACTGTTTGAACTTTGCCCTTTTTCTTTGGCTTCAGTGCTTGTTTGTAAGCATTAAATCTCTATTCACTGAAAATTGTTGCCAGTAGAGTTATAAATTGAAATTGCTTGTAAGATCTGTTCTGTGAATAATATACATTTTTACATTTCTCTTTGGTTCTCTTTTACTTTGGCAATGACATGTCAGTCTCAAGGTCTGGAAGGTATTAAACAAGATAATTTACGATTACACCCTGTAAGACTGATCTTTCCAAGAGGGTCTAGGACACGGTCTTTTAAAGCGCCCATTTCTGGATGGCTGGTCTTGGAGGATGTCTGACAGTACTCTGTCTGGCTACTGTTTGACTTTATACTGTAAAGGTCCAAAGTAGCCTCATTTTTAGCAACCAAAGAATGTGGTGAGCAGACTGTTATCTGGCTGCCCATTATGAACACTTTACTCCTGTGCTCTGTGGACCATATCAGTTTGTGGCAAAGTGATGGATTGTGTTTAACATTCTGTTGTTGACCTATAAGGATTTTTGCCATATGTTCTAGCTCATGCCCTTAAGATATAGGAGGGGGAGGGCATATTAGTATCGCTGACCACTAAGCAGAAATGTGTCAGAAATTTTGCTTTCTCAGCTGAAACATCACCCTTGGCAAGCCGTCCCTCCCTATTCTAGGAAAACATCACCATCAGATACAAGAATGCCTGTTTATAGATTCATATGATTATATTTTATATCTGTATGTTAGGGAAGTTTTGAAATAATGCTGTAAAATTAAGATTTATGTGGCTACTTTGCATGCACAGCCAACACAAATCTAATTTGATGTCCTTTCAAGAGTGTGGCTTGAATGACGCATATTAGGCAGGCTGCTCACCTGCTCCATACCTCAGTTTCCCCATTTGTCAACTATTTTTAAAATTCTTTTTTTAGAATTCTCTCTCCCCAAAATAAATAGTAGACATAATCCTTACATACAGATAGACAAAAGCAGAAGTGTTCTGGCTGTAGCGGCCAGATAGGATGGGGTAGGGGAGGCAGAGTTCTGCAGATTTCGGCCTCCTATCATCCGCCTCCCCCCAACTCAACCCATAATCTCTGAGACACACGTTGGTCACAGTTGGAAACTAAAACGTTTGTCCTATAAGACACTTCCAGCTGTAACATTTTTTTTTGCTTAATAATTTGTTATTCTATAATTATTTTATAATTTTCACAGCCACTGAAAAACTTCTATCTTACTTTATCACAAAAACGTTTTTTTCTGGGCCTTAACAATTTAATCACCAAATAATCTGTGCCAAGAATCAAAAACACATTTGGATTCTTCTGTTTTGATATCAATTTTTGAAAATTTCAATCCATTTCAATAAGTTAGTTGAAATTATGTTACAACTTGCCTTAGTAACCTTAATACATGGCCTGGTTACCAAATGCTACGGGGTATGGTTTGGCACTGTGTCTTAATAAACAGGTCACACCTGGGAGCTGGTGGGAACTCGCCCATCTGAGAAGAAACAGCTACAACAGATGGTAAAACGACGGAAAACCAGGTGGGGTCATTGCTTAATGACCATTTGAATTAAGTTTGGTTAATTTGGCGTGTCTCTCATTATCCCTGGCAACTGGACCCTCTACTCCATTTTATAAGTTTGGATTTATATCTTTTACATAAACTATGAAAACAAGTCCATCTGTGATCCCAAAGCTACATCCACCTTAAATCCAACCACAATGTAAATCCTGATTTCTTTGGTTCTGGCTGCGGAGAGCCCATAAACATGGGGCTTTGCCAGTACTCTGCAATTTACTTTTTCTCAAGTTACTTCTTATCATCCATGACATGTCCCTGTCACTCTTTTCTAAGTTTTTATTTATAAAAATAGCCTAATGTTTAATCTAAAACACTTATTAGCACAATTTCCAGGAGTCTGAGAAGTCAAAATTTCAACCTATGTGTATCCCTTTGGAAGATTTTCTTCTGAAATCTGTGTGTAACAGCGAGTTACACAGGGATGTTTCAGAACGTTTCTAACTCGACTTGTGATTTATTAATAAAAACAGCAAATTTGTTAAATGCTTATCATGCACTTGGGGCTAGGATAAGATTTTTATTTATATGACATCACTTGGCTGTCACGACCCTCTTTGAGGCTACGGTTATCTTCATTTTATTGCTGAAGAAGCTATAGGGCCTCTTGGAGAGGGGAAGCTACTTACTAGCTCCAAGGCCCCACAGCTAAGTGGCAGAGCGAGAATGCAAATGCACATCTGGGGGAGTCCAGACCCCACCTTCTTAGCCATAGAGCATCTTTGTCTAGAACAGCTATAGTTCATGGAGCGTCAGAGCATTGTATTCAGAATGCAGGCTGCAGAGCCAGGCTTGGACAAATCAGCCACCCACTCTGGTCTCTTTCCTGAGTAATAATGATACCCATCTCACAAGTTTGTTGTGACAAGGAAATGAGATACTACACGTACAGCATTTACAATGCACAGTGCATAGAATGTCGTACATGTTAATTATACAGCACCCATTTTCCAATTCCCACTCTAATTTTCTTCGTTCCTAATTCCTTCATCCAAGTAAAATATTGCATCTCCCTTTTCTCTCACATTTGGGGCATCATTGCTGAGGGTAAAAGTACTGGACTTCCCTGTCCTCACCTAACACTGTGAAGAACCACTGCATTTTAATACAGCCACAGATGAATCCAATATATGTGTTCCCGCTCTAACTACACACGAGCCCAGTTTTCTCCCTCTGTGCCCCGTAGACCACTCTGCAGTTTTTGTAGCCGCAGCGAGGTCCTTTAGACATGCTGAGGAACTGGGCTTCATGTTATTCCAACCCTTCGTGTGTGTGTGTGTGTGTGTGTGTGTGTGTGTGTGTGTGTGTGCTCGTGACCTCGGGCTCACGTGTTTAATACAGAACAATGAGTTTCTCGAGTTGTAGAATATACCCTCACATTTCTTTTATCCTCTGAAAGCTTCCTGTATTTGTGTCCTCCTTTCAAATCAGCAACTGCAGCCTCAGCATCTGGGTCCTCCCTGCTGTAGGGAACATAAGTTAACTGGTAGCGTCCTGTAAATGTTATGGGTGGGAGCTCGGGAGTACAGAGAGGCAGGCCGGGTGCTTTCAGTGTCTAGCAGCTGGTCCCGGGGCAGTGCCTCAGAGCTGGTTTTAGCTGACGTCAGATAACGCTGATGTGCGCCAGATTGGCCTGTAGTACCAGTAAAGCTGACCCCTCCCACTTCCCCTCCTGCCCCCGTGCTTGCCAGAATGCTGGAGACCATTATGAACTCACAGTTGTCATTTGATCTCCATCCGCTGCTGTCACTAAAGCTGCCTTTTATCGCTTGCCAGAAGAGTAAAGCTAAAGACATTTCTCTTTCTCACAGATCTTTGCTTCTAGTCCTTACCCTTCTAATTTTCTGGGTAGTTTCAAATCATTCTCCTTCTGTCGGAGTCTATGTATCACTGTCGGGAAACTGACAAAGGACCCACCGGAATATTTTCCCACATGTCTACTTGGTGAACTAGATTTAGCAATAGATTTTTAGGAAGTGTTAGCGGTGGGCTGTGGCTTCGTTGACTTCAAATATTATGTCTCAAGTTTGATGTGGCTTGAATTTCTGAGATAAATGTGAGATTTGCCATGGTAAATTTTATGGAGCTGTAGATCACAACAGCCTAGACATACAATTACATGGGTCCCTGTACTGAATTAGAATCTACACAAATTAATAAATATAAGAGTAACATGCCATCAATTGGATCTTATAACAGCTTAATAATCTGAGGAGGACAGAAGAATGAATTCTGAGGTGAGGTTTATTGTACTTTGTCACTAGAATGTTCCTAGTACATCTTAGTAAATCATTGTAAATCTGGCACCAGCTTAAAGATGTACTGTTAGTGTGATGGTCCAGTAGTTAGGATTTAGCCATCTTAGCACCACAGCCTGAAGATCATTCCCGGTCAAGAGACCTCTTGAGAAATGGCATTTCACATTCAATAAGCATTGTTGATGGTGATGGATGGGAAATGGGCTCTAAAAGTTTTGGAAACAAATTTAGGATCCTGATTTTTACTTAGTTTAGGAAACTAATCCTTTAAGAAGTAATGATAAAGAACCTTTTATGTATGTTCTTAGTATATACTGTTTCTAAAAAAAAAAATGAGGAGTCACTCCCATTCTGTATGAATCCATATTGTGCATTTGCATGTAAAAAATGAAACGATGTGGAGGGACATACATCACTATGTAAACATGTTCCTCTTTGAGTGATGCGATTACAGGTCATGTCAATTGTCTTATTTTTGCTTACTTTTATTTGATAATGTTTCAGAAAATAAGCATGTGTTACTTTTGTAAAAATCTTTTTAGTAGAGGTAAAACTTACTTTCAGTGAAAGACACAGAGTGTAAGTATAAAATTTGATGAGTTTTTGACCACTATATACACTCATTTAACCCAATCAAGATATAAAGTCCAATCAAGGTATAACCCCAAAATCATATCACCTTAATCAAGATATATAACATTACTACTTTCCTAGAAAACTGCCTTTTACCCCTTCCAGTCAATGCCCACATCCCATAAGCAACCACTGTTCTGATTTCAATTTTTTTTTGGAAGGGGGGAGAGGCAGAAGAAGAGGGAGAGACAGAATCTTAAGCAGGCTTCACACTCAGCCCTGAGCCTGATGCAGGGCTCGATCTCACAACCCTAAGATAATGACGTAAGCCAAAATCACGAGTCAGACGCTTAACTGACTGAGCCACGCAGGCGCTCCTGTTCTGATTTCTATCATAGATGAGCATGCCACTTTTTAATTAAAAACACAGCACAGGGACACCTGGGTGGCTCAGTTGGTAGAGCATCTGCCTTTGGCTCAGGTCATGATCTCAGGGTCCTGGGATTGAGTCCTGTGTCAGCCTCCTTGCTCAAGGGGGAGCCTGCTTCTCCCTCTCTCTCTGCCTGCTGCTTCCCCTGCTTGTGTCTGCACTCGCACGCTCTCTCTCTCACTAATAAATAAAATCTTAAAAAAAAAAGTACATTTTTTTAAAGAAATTTCTTTGTAGACTAAGATAGGACTAAAAATCAAATAAAGAAGTTGAAACATTTCCTTGCATTCAAATATCTTACCTTGTCAGTGAGGAGATGAGAAAAATAATAGAGAGAGAAAGCATGGAGAGAATTTAAGAGCTAAATCACGTAACTCAAGAAAACTCGGAGAAGAGCAAGATAACACCTAAGATTTTAAAAGATCTTAGATCCATTATTTTATTCTAGTAGAAAAAGGGGAAAAGTCTACTAGACTGTAAGCTCTAAGAGGTCAGGGGCTGTGTTCATTTTGTTCACTGTATCCTCAGTAACCTGTACATTACCTGGCAAATGTACTGACTCAAGAAATATTTGTGGACTGAATAAGTGGATACTATTATTCAGTTACACAGTCAACAAATACTCTTCCAACAAATATTTGCTCACCCTTTACCATGTGCCGTGGATTGTGCTAAAGCCCTGGAGACAGAATGATAGACACTGGTCCCTAAAAAGGATAGACATGGTGTCTAACCTCATGGACTTCACAATGTGTATTGTCAGGAAGACTGATATTAGCCAGTGTTTTAGAGGCAGACAGAATGGCACGAGTGAGGGATTAAAGAGGAAGGAGCTTGGTGAGCCTGAGGAGATGAGAGAAGCAAGGGTGAGGGAGCAGCAGACGGGGCTGCCAAGTTAGTCAAGGAGATGTTGCAGACAGGACCTTGTTGGTTGTCAGAGGGAGTTGATATTTTATCCCAAGAACAGGAAGCCATTGAAGGATTTTAAGCAGGGGAAGGACCTGGTCAATTTTGCATCTTTAAAGCATCGTTCTGACTCTTGGATAGAGAGAGGATGGCTTGGACGAAGGCAAGGTCAGACAGAGAAAGACCAGGCTAGAGGGTGCGATACTAGCGTAAAGGGGTGTGAAGGGCCCCAGAGAAGGTGGCAGCAGAGGGAAGGGGAAAAGAAGTGCAGCTAAGGCATATGCAGAGGTAGAACCGAGCCTTGGCATATGACTGGCTGTGATGAAAAAATGAGGAGAGGTGTCCGGAATGACTCTGGGTCTTGGCACGAGCAACTTAGTTGATGGTAGAACATTTTAATTTTTTTTTCTCTCAGATCAATATGCAAAAGAAGCCAAGCTCAGAGACTGGCCATGGTGAGGGTCAGATCTCTGTTGGGTGGCGTTCAAACCATGGGTCTGTGATGTGTCCACTGCATACCTGAGGCACAAAGGTGGTAATTTGGAATGGCTGGTGTAGAACAACATGGTGATGGTGGGAGGATTTTTGTGCCCGCCCCCTTTTCTCTTGAGTGCTCTTCCTTGATCTTGCCTGTGTTCCTCCTTTTCTTCCAACAACCCTCATATTTTTTTCAGGTGTCTGAAAACTCATCTCTACTAAGGTAATTACTGATACTTGTGGCTCTAAAGTGGGGCTTCCTTTTCCCTGCCTCCTACACCCCACATATCTTGAGGCTTTGCTTTTTAGAAGTAGTGGGATGGACATCAGGGAGATAGGATGGGTCACAGAGCTAGTGGTTGCAACTGTAATTTCTTAGAGAAATGAGGTTGTCCTTAGCTTGTGTAGACTGGGCTGCTCCTACTATTCTGTGTGCCCCCTATTATTTTCTTCCTTGCCCTTTTCCAGTAATTTCTTTGCACTCTCTATCAGTTATTTTTATTTTGGGTCCTAGCTGTGTGACCAGGGGAAGTTTACTTAAGATCTGTGAACCTCAGTTTCTTCAACTATAGTTGGGGGATAATATTAATGTCAGTGGGTTCAATGCCTTCTACATGATAATTTTTCACTGTTGATTGCTTTCTCCCACCACCCACTCATTGGCTTCATTGCTGAGCATCTTCAGGAAGTCGCTGTTAGACATACTCAACTTCTATAGGCAAGCTGAAAGGTACTACCACAGCTGGATTTGGAAGGTGTTTCTCCCATCTCTATTCCCCTCCTCACTTGCACACTACATGAGCACATGCCATCTTTGAGAGATGGTTATTATTTGTCTCACCAAGTGAAAGGTATATATCATTGGACACAATAATGATTAAGGAAGAGAGAGTGGCTAGATCTGCACAAGTCATCCCCGTGACGAAAAAAGCAATTCAGTAAGTGTCCTATACTGATTACCAATCACAAATGTCCTTGTGTATAAAAATGAGTGCTTTATTTGAAGAGTACACATATGAATCAAGCAAACTAACTCATATCATTTATGTCTGTGAATAATACGTGTGTTTATCCAAATCAGTTAACAAGGGCCCAACCCCACTCATTCTCATTTATTTAGTCATACGTGGTTGTTAAGCACCTACCACATGCAAGAGTGTGCCCAGGAGCTGGGTCTACAGTGATGAACAAGACAGAGTTCACATTCTGTTGAAGGAGATGCACTTGAAACAACTAATTGCAGAATTAATTGATCAATTATAATTGTGGTGGGTTCTACAAAGAAACAATTACAGGTTGCTATGAGAGTTTATAGCAGGGGATCTGATCACATGGAGAGGCCAGGGAGGTGGGAAAAGACTTCTGCGGAAATTACTAGTAAGTACTGAATATGAAGGCTAAAAAGCAGTTCCTGAGACAAAAAGGAGAGCTCCCCAGTTGTTCGGGAAATGAAGATTCTGAATTTCCCAGTGCTGGTGGTGCCTCAGGATCTGACCCCACTAGAGCAGATTTCAGTCTCAGAGACTTTGGTGTTTTGAAGCTGGAATCTTACCATTTGGTTACACCCAAAGGGAAGAAACACACTCAGGTATTCTCAGAACCAAGCAAGAAAAATTGGGTAGAGAGTATAAAGGTATCAGGTATTGTTTAATTTCCCTTACCAAAGGCACACACAACCTACTCAGGAACCTTCACTCTATGGAAGGTCTGCTTTGGGACACTAATATACACATCCGAGAGCTCACTCAGCCCTACGCTAACTTCGCAATGCAGATATAAACCCACCTCATGCCCAGAGGAACTGAGGGTTAAATAACCTGCCCCAAATCACACCTGTACCAACCCTCATTCCCATGAAAGCCCATGATCTTCCAGCTACACCAAGCTGCCCCATTCTTAGCATGTTGTTAGATGACTGCTGTCCTGTCTAGGGGCACTTAGCACATTAAAGAAACGGTTTCAAAGTGACAGTGAGCCCTGGAACCAGAGAGTAAGCCCGAGGACAATCTGTAATGTTCCCATTTTTTAAAAATAGTTTTTTAATAAAGATAACGAGGGCTTTGGGGTGCCTGGGTAGCTCAGTTGGTTGAGCGACTGCCTTTGGCTCAGGTCATGATCCTGGAGTCCCGGGATTGAGTCCCGCATCGGGCTCCCTGCTCAGCAGGGAGTCTGCTTCTCCCTCTGACCCCCATGATCTCTCTCTCTATCTCATTCTCTTTCTCAAATAAATAAAATCTTTTAAAAAAAAGATAACGATGGCTTTGTGAGCAGGTCCATGCTTTGATGATTTAAGTTTGTGTACGTTGATATTCTGATTCCTGAAGTTTTATCAGCAGAGAGGTGACAAAGAGAGGTTAACATGATTGGAAATTCTACAAATGGGCTGAACCTTGAAAACTAAATAGAACACACCATTAGAGGGTTAAGGAGAAGTAATTTAGTTGTGTGAACCATCGTCGGCTTCCCAGGATCTGGATGTTTACCGTCTTTGTGTAAATGAAACGAATATTGCCATATTTACATTGAACTTCCATCTCCAAAGCACTAATGTGTTATTTAATTTTATCCTTATTATATTGGAGATCACATTCAAATAGTGCCAGAAAGCCAAAGAGAACTCAGGAAGCTTCTTGAGAACAGTTTGGCAATTGAGAAATCACATCGGAAGGGTTTAAGGATTATTTCTTTTTCTGTTTCATGGGAAAACTCGAGTGACCCAAAAAACCATGGTTCTCTGGAAGGAGATCAAGAAACAAATAAATAGACTCTTCATGTGCCTCTTTGCTTGTGGGAGTTGGAAAAATGGAAATCCACATAAAAACTTCATTTCTTGCAGTTCGTGCATTGGCTTTCTCCAGAACTGGGGGTGTCCCTGATACTAACGATGCTAGATAATTATATCAAATACTACTTTAAGTTGGTCTGGTAGGCCTAAGCCAAATGCTGTGCTCTCCTGAACCCCAAACCCTTGGTTGAGCCTTGGGTCCATTCCTCTTTCCTCACAGACCCCTTGTGCGCCTAGAGTGTTATAACTCCTGCAAGATGTGCCCGTTTCTCAGACATCCCCACTGAAAAACATAAGTTCAAGGCTTGAGCCTCTCTGGCCGCATATAATTGCTACAGCTGTTGTGCTGGCCCCCCACCCCCACTCCTTTCCTCCATCTACTCCCTACGGGAGTGCCGCTAGTATCTTTTTGCAAATTAATCCAATCAGGTTGCTTCACTGCTGAGAACCTTTATATGGCTTCCTTTAACTATGGGGCAAAGTCCAGGCTGCAAAGCAGGCAAATGATCTGACCACCAGTGGCCTTCCCAGTGTCATTTCCTGTCTCCTAATGTACTTATGCCCCCAGGTACTTCTTGTTCCAGCAGTGCTGGAGCATTTATGGTGCCCAGCGGGTCTGGCTTCAGGGAGATGCAACCTATGTCCTCACATAAGACCCCGTGCCTAGAAGGGCTATTTGATTTAATGGTCTGCTATAAGGGTTTGAAATTCTTAATAATTTATAAACAAGGGGCCCCACATTTCCATTTTGTTCTGGGCTCTGCAAACTAGGTGGTTGGTCCTGGTGCCCAGACATCATCCTGCTTCCCTCCTCTGTGCATTGCATGTACTCTTTTCTCTGCCTAGCATACCTTTCTCTGTGTCTCCATCTCATGTGCTCTTTGTAGTTTTTCAAACCTAATTTGAGGGACACCTGGGTGGCTAAGATGGTTGAGTGTCTGCCTTCAGCTCAGGTCATGATCTCAGGGTCCTGGGATCAAGCCCCACATCAGGCTCCTTGCTTAGTGGGGAGCCTGCTTCTCCCTCTGTCTGCCGCTCACCCTGCTTATGCTCTCTCTCTGACAAGTAAATATATAAAATCTTCTAAAAAAACCTAACTTGAATACTGTTTCTTTAGTGAAGCTTTCCCTGAACCCTTGTCTTTTTACCCTCTACCCCGTTAATCCCTCCCCGCTCTATGCTACTCTCATACAGTACAGTCCTTCCATGCTATATATAGTGATTAATCACTTACCTGCCTGTCACCCTCTACCAACCTTTGAACTTCTTGAGGACAGAGTCCATGCAGGGCCCAGGTAGTGGAGTGCTGGAACCAGACTATGTGTCTGGATGTCACCCTGGCCAAGTCACCTGGCCTGTGTCTTAGTTTTCTCACTTAACAAAAGGAGGATAATCATAGAATCTATTCTGAAGGGTTGTTACTGTGAGGTTTGAACAAGATGATCTATGTAAAGTGCTTGGAACAGGGCCTGGCCCGTTGTAAGTGCTCAATAAATGTTTCCTGTTCTTACACATTATTTTCTTTTGATTTCTGGGAATGTGGTTCAATGACTAGAACATTTGTTCTTGAACATTTATTGAAAACCTACTGTGCACCAGGTTCTGTGCTGGCTGTCTGAGATGCAAAGTGAAATAAAACATGACCTCTCCTCTCAAAGAATTTCATTTTAGACAGGGAGAGAGGCAAGCAATGAACAATTATGGGCCAGCATGATAAAATACTAATGCAGATTATCTTGAGAGCACAGAAGAAAGGCATCTGAGTCTGACTGGGGTGGTGAAGCTTGATCTGAATTGTGCAGAATGAGTAGGAGTTAGCTAAACATGGAAAAGGAGGAAGATTATCTTAGGAAGAGGGGACAGCACACGCAAACACAGCTAAAAGTGTAAATCTTGCATGTTTAGGGAACTAAATGTCATTTCCTATCCCTGAAGCAAGTGGTGTTTGGTGATGTTTGGAAGACTAGAGATAGCCTGGCAGGACTAGCAAATAGATTTGAACTCTGGTCCATTGGTGGTAGCTGCCTGGAACATCGTATTGAGAAGGATTCCAAGACCATGTCTAGTCTGTGGGAGATGTGATGAGATACATTAGTTCTGTTTGTCAGAGAAGTAGAAGAGGGGAGTGGGCGCCTATGTATCACATATCTGCCATTATGGATAGATTACGTAGGGCCTCATACGCTGTATTAAGGAGGTTGGATTTTATCCTGAAAACTATAGGGAATAATGGAAAGATTTTAAGTATGGCAGTGACATGATCAGATTACATAATAGGTGCCCCATAAATGCTTGTTGAATTGAACTGACTATGGGCCTTTCTTCACCTATTAATGATTTAGTGTATCAAATGCACCCAAATGATCTGAACCCAGCAAATAAAACATGCATAACTGAGCCTATCGTGCTCAGAGGCACTGTGCTAAGCGTTGAAAGAATTAGAGCAGCATCTAAAAGGTGCTTAAAACGCTCCCAGGGTGTGGTTTACACAGTAAAACAGTCTGGTTCACACTGCAGTTTCAAACAGTGGATTAAAGTGGTATTAATAATTTATGCAGCTATAATATTTCATGCTATGAGCTGGACATAGCCCCAAAGAAAGACTTCCAGGGGCTTTTTGAACTTTTAAGCATTCTGCTAGTTACAAATCAAACAGTAAGGAAATGATCGGAGAAACAGATTATATAATGTTCTTAAACATAAATATATTGATACATGTTTTTATAAATATTTCTGATAGGTATTTCATTTGTAACTAGATGGAAAGGGTTCTGAAATTTGGGCTATTAAAAAAATAAATACCCTAACTTATTATTCTTAAGAATAGGTTAAAACCCTATAAAATTGCAATCATTATCTTTTTAAACTGTGGTTTAAAAAATCTTGTGAGAAGCTGTGCTTCTGATAGAATACACAATGGGAAGAAGATGTCCTCAACAAATCTAGTATAGTAGCCAAAGGCATAGATTTCTACTTACGTTCCTTGATTCCCAAGGGATTTAAGAACAGTGCAAATGGTATAGCAAGGAAACATTAATTTAAAATAACTACAAAAGATGGGGTGAAAGAAATTTGAATGTAAGAAAATCCAGTGTGGAATTAGTGCACAACAAATAAAGAGTTGTATGCATCTCCACACATTCAAGCCAAATAACACCTGAGTTCATGTTCGGTACCAAAAAGAAAACTGTAATAATTGATATGTCTGATTTAATTATTATAAGTAAAAGACTAAAAGCAGATGTTTCAGATACTGCCTAGAAATGATGAAAAGAATCAATGAAGAAAAAAAATCAATGAAGATATCAAGATTAAAATTTCACTTTTTTGGAAAAAAATTTTAAATTCTCTTTTTTATTGAAGTATATTTGACATACAATATTACATTAGTTTCAGCCATATGACAAGATTTTACCTTATGCTATGCTCACCACAAGTGTAGCTACCATCTTTCACCATAGAACACTATCACAATACCATTGACTATATTCCCTATGCTGTGCCTTTTATTCCTGTGATTTCACTCTCTTTCTTTTTTTAAAGATTGTATTTATTCATCTGAGAGAGAGCAAGCAGGAGAGCATAAGCAGGGGATGGGGAGGAGGGGCAGAGGGAGAGGGAGAAGCAGACTCCCCACTGAGCAGGGAGCCCAATGATGACGATGCTTGGCTCCATCCCAGGGCCCCGAGATCACTAACAGAGCTGAAGGCAGAGGCTTCAGGGACTGAGCCACCCGGGTGCCCCTCACTCTTTCTTATGTGTCTACTTGTTTTGTCTGTAGCTTTCTGGCATTTCCCCCCTTTGACTTCCTATCATTATAAAGGCTGACAATGGTCATAGATCGGTGTGGAAGAGTTTTGTCTTTGTGTAAATATCCTTGTTTGCAGTCCCATTTCAGGGGTTGAGGGCAAAAGGAAAGGATTTGAACTGCAAACAACTTGAACAGTGTTATGTCTGTATCACTAGTACCTAGCACAGTTCTTAACATATAATTGATACTCAATAACTGTGAGTTGAAAGAAGAAATGAAGCTTCACGGAATTTATTAATCCTTACAAAAATGCATAACCACTAAAGATTTATGCCTCTGTGGTACCTTTGTTATGGCTTCAAAGCTCAATTCTTAATTTATATGGTCATGTTACCTGGACATTTCCTTCTAAAAGCATCTCAGCTACAATGAAGAAGGTACATTAGGAAGACAAGGAATGGAAGTCAAAGAAAAATCAAAGAACAATTTCTCTTGCTCTGCTGTTACTCCATTTGTTGTTTCTTTAATTCATGCTTTTGTGAAAAACAGGAAGACCTCCAGGGCCTTGGACCAGACTCTCCCACTCCCACTCCCACCCGGCTGCCTCTTACTCTCAGAAAGGATTTTTTGTCTTAGCTTCCTTCCACTGAGACTCCAGAACACTCAAGAGATTTGGGAAGGAGATCACTTTTTTCTTTTTTTGTGTCTACGTTGTGCCAGGTACTACACTAGGCAATTTAGCAGAAATGATACTACTTAATTCTCACAAAAATTTTTGAGAGGCAGGTATATTCTTGCTTTATACATAAAGAAACTACTGAGCATAAAGATATCTAGCTTCAAAAATCGTAATTAAGGGGATGGAGCTATAATTCCAGCACGTGTGCACTCTGATTCTTCCCCCCATGCTCTGCTCCCACTCTCAAACCTGATTCAAGGTCTTTCTTGTTTTGATTGTTGTTCAAGACCCTTTATGCTCCACAATGATGAGGACACAGTATTCTTACCTTAGAATGGGCATTAATATTGTTTATCTTTCTAATACGTTTGGCATGAACTGTTATCATAACAGATCAATCCAGTGACCCGGGTTCTTCACAACAATCTATTGTTTGAGTAGAAAAAGGAGGCCGAGACCAGTCTATAGAATACTTCTGTACTGTCATAAGCATGAGAAATCCCCTGTTCCATGAACTGACCGTTAAAATGTGTTACTCAAATTACCAATATAATAATGATGATGATGGTAGTAATAACTCTCATTTACTAAGCATGTAACATGTGTCAGAGTTTGTTTCCAATACTCCTATTATATCATTTAACCTTAACAAAAACCCTATGAAGTAGGTGTTATTGTCCTCACTTTCTCACATGAGAAAACTAAAGCTCAGAGTTGGGCCTTGCTGGGTTCTTATAGTACTAAATGGCAGAACTGGGTTTGAACCCAGATTGACGTTCATGCCCTTAATTTTAGAAACGATGCCATATAGCCTTCTACAAAAACAATTGGCATCATGTTGCTACCTTAGATTTTAGTTTTGCTTTCATGTCTCTACCAGAATTGCATTTATTAGATTTTTTTTCTGGCATATTTGTGTGCGTATGCGCATGCATGTGCATATATGTGTGTATAGTATCAGTATCTGGTTATAGGTAAGCCTGCCATAAGGGAGAATTCTACCAATAATTCTACAGCTCCAAGAGTTTTCTTGGCCAGGATATGCTGGCTTGTCATGTAACTTAATTTTATTATAACTTACAATGCTTATTTTTGGTAATAGTCTTCAGGGAATGCTATTGTTTTACTTCATTCATATGTATGTATATATATATATATTTACATACATAATACGAAAAAACTGTGCCTATAATGTCAGTGGCATTATTTACCTTTAAGGTGACATCGTGTTTCCTCTCATGACCAGCTTCTGCCACTTTGTATTTATTTAATATGTATTTGAGCACCCACTATTAGTTGGATACTCTACTAGACATCCAGGACACACTGATATAAGGATATGGTTCCTATACTCAAGGAACTTACAATAACTTATTCTAGTTTATGTTTAAAGCACAGATAAGGTTAATCTTAAGTCAGTGGAATAGTCCCAGCTTAATCAAGGGAAATATATACCTGTAATCCTGTTCCCCACCCTCCATAGAAACTCTTCTATGATGTAGCAATAATTTATAGAGTACCTATATTTAGCGTGCAGAATAAGAGTTGCCCAATAGCCTGTGGATGAATTCTAGTTAGTTCCTGCTCAAGAAGTTCCCCAAAGTCCTGGAACACTAGAGATTGGAGGAATCCTAGAAACTAAGGGATTACCTTCACAACCATCGGAGGATTCTGTTATTTTAAATGTATTATCCAAAACCTTGAAAACCATGTCCCACAGTCAAATCCTGGCTTCTCCAGCCACTATCTGTATTATGTTGCTATGTTATATAACCCTTCTGAACGTCAATATCCTTATTTGTAAAACAATAATAAGATAATAGAATAATAATAAAACAATAATAAGGTAATAAAAAGAAGATAATGCCTTATATTAGTTTGCTTATGTGTTTATTCATCCAGAAAACATTTTTTTTAAATACCTACTACATCCCAGGCCTTGAACTAGGCACTATATAAAAATAATGTTCAATAAGATAGACCCTGTTTGAGACCTCATGAATCTTTCAGCCCGGGGGAGGGGGTGCGGCGGGGTTGGAGAGGCAATAAATGAACCAGATGCTATGATAGGGAATGAGGAGAGAAACCTGCTTTGGGTGGGTGGTCAGCGAAGCCCTCTCTGCAGAGGTGACGTTTCGGCTGACACCTCAAGACTGCAAAGGGTAAACTTTTTAAGTGGCAAGTGGGGAAAGTGTTTCAGGTAAGGGAAATGATTTATGCAAAGGCCCTGAGTTGGTAAAGAGGGGTTGAGAAACTAAACATAGCCTGATAGATTGGACAATGAAAAGAGGGCATTATCCTAAAAAGTGGATGTTAACTACCTCCAAATCCAGTAATTCCACTTCTGGGTATATATCCTAGAGAAGTTCTTGCATGGGTCTACTAGAAGACACATCTAAGAATACTCCTGGTGGCACTAACCTTTGCTCGTGATAGCACAAAATTAAAACAATCCAAACACTGACAGAGAAGTAAGTCTTGGTATAGTCACATAATGTAATGTTGTAAACACCAAAAATGAATGAATTGTAGCTACATGAACAAACCAAGATGAATCTTATAAACACTACTTTGAGTGGAGAAAACAAATCATTAAAAAATAGCTTGGGGTATTATTTACTATGCATTTAAAATCATCTTAGAATACCCAAAATTTAAAAATATTTTTTGTGGATACATATTATATTGTAAAAGTATTTTTAAAAAGCAAGGAAATTGAACCTTCTGCTTCTGGCCAAGATACTGGAACAGAGAGTAAACTTAGCCTTCTGCCTTAACTAGGAAACTTGATTATATGAAACAATGGTTTTAGAAATTGAACAACAGCAGAGCAGGACTGTAATGCCTGAGCAAAGGAAAACAAACAAGGTGAGACCTGTCATTGTACCAACTGCTCCCCTGGAAGGAGTTTCCAGATGGTGCAGGAAGGGGGAACCCAAACAGAGTCCAGTGATCTTGCTGAGTGGAGGAGGCAGAGACAGGAGTTAAGAGCGAACAAGGCAACCACAGCATACCTGGTAGTGTACTGCAGAAGTGGGGAAGCATATAGAAAGAGAGCGGCAGAGATCTGCAGAGGGGTCACCTTCATGTCTTCGGCTGAGGGAAGACGCTTACCTACGCTTGAGGGAGACGGGCTTGCCCAAGGTCAAGGGAAGGACTATTAGAGAGGCATGGGTCTCACACAGGACTGGGAAAAGTTCTTGTTTCCACAAGCTAGAGTAAAAAGATCTCATAATATATGGGGTGCCGGATAGGAACTTTAGAAATCAAACCCCTTACCAGTGGGCTTAAGATCTGACTAAAGGCTGCTATGGACCCCAAATAACAAAGCTTAAAGCAAGCTCCAAAGTATCCAAGTATGATCTAAATAACTGTGTGCCAGAAACAACAACAACAACCAGGATTGAAAGGAATACGAGAAAATCTAGCAACCAGCGACATACATTCATAATGTCCCACATCTGATAAAAATAAATATGTAGGAGGCATACAAAGATGGAGGAACATGATGAGCATAATGACCCAGAACCTAGACAAAACCAATCCATAGAAAGAGATACAGAAGTGATAGCAACAGCTGAACTAGGAGATAAGGGCATGAAAACAGCTGTTACAAATGTGCTGTGTGTGTCCAAAAGGTAGAGGAAAATATAGCTGGAGCGAGGAAAGAATTTGAAGACGTGAAAAAGACCCAAATGGAACTTCTAGAGATGAAAAATACAATAGCCAAAGTGGAGAATACACTGGATAGCATTTGTATCACTGCATTTGAAATGCATCTCTGGCAGAAAACATATGTTGGATCTTGCTCTTTAGAATCTGGTCTGACAATCTCTGAATTTTGGAGTGTTTAGTCCCTTATATGAAATGTAATCATCAATATGGTTGGATGAGGTAGGCCATTCTGCTGTTTTTTTCTATTCACCTCATCTTTTTTTTTTATCATTGCCACTCTCCTGTTCTTCCTTTACTACCTTTTTTTTGTCCTTAAAAACTTATTTTTTGCATTCCATTTAAATTCGTCTCTTAACTTGATTGCTATATTTCTTTGCCTAATTTTTTAGTGGTTCCTTTAGATACCTTTTAGTGGTATCTTTAACTTATACCAATCTACCTCAAGTACGTACTGATAAACTTCTGCTAAAATACAGGAATTTATCACCAGCCTAGTGGCATTTCCCTTCCCTGTTGTCATATTTATCACATCTGCATATGTTGTAAACCCCATAATAAAATATGTAATATTTTATGCTTTAAAGATTCATATATATTTGAAAGAAATTAAAGAGAATGAAAGAAAAAATACACAAGTAAGTATAATCTTTCGTATTTATGCTCATATTTCCCAATTCCAGTGTTTTCCATTTCTTCCTGGGGATCTGAGTTACCATCTGGTGTCATTTTCCTTTAGCCTGGCGGACTTCCTCTAGCATTTCTGATGGTGCAGACATGCAAGCAACAGATTTCATTGGTTTGTTTATTTGGAATTGTCTTTATTTTGTCCTCATTTCTGAAAAATAGTCTGGATACAGAATTCTTAGTTGACAGATTTTTCTTTTAACATCTGAATCATCATTCCAATGTTTTCTGGCTTCTATTGTCTCTGACAAGGAGTTAAACATTAACTGTACTGTTTTCACTCTTTATTCATTTCGATATGCTTCCTGCCACTTTCTTTTTCCTCCCTTTGTGGGATTTCAGCTACATGTAGGATGAACTGTTTCATGAGATTCTGTTCATTTTTCTTTAATCTTTTTCTCTCTCTGTTCTCAGATGTATAATTTCTATTGATCTATCTTTAAGCTCACTGACTTTCCTCTGCCAGCTCAAATCTTCTGTTGAGGTCCTCTAATAACATTTTTCATTTCAGTTTGATACTTCCAAAAAAGTTCCATTTGGATCTTTTTTATAGGATCTGTTTCTCTGGTGAGGTTCCTTATTTGTTCACTCATTATTAGCACATTTTTTCCTTAACTATTTAAATATATACATTAAAAAAAATTCCTTGGACATATTTATAATAGCTGCTTTGAAAACCTTTTGCACTAAATCTAACACCTGGGGCCATTTGGAATCAGTTTTCATTGACTGATTTTTATTTCTGTGTATGGGTCACACTTTTCTGTTTCTTTGTGTATCTAATCATGTTTTTGATTAAGAAGGAAACATGTTAATAATCTCTTTAGTGATTTGGGGGTCTGTTTTATTCTTCTTATGATTGTTAGGTTTTGTGGGGTCTGTTTTATTCTTCTTATGATTGTTAGGTTTTGTGGGGTCTGTTTTATTCTTCTTATGATTGTTGGGTTTTGTGTCAGGAGATAAGTAATTTGTCTGCACTCAAAATTGTAAAAACTGCCTCTTCCAGAGTGTATGGCCATTGGCATCTCTGCTCGGTTTTGTTTTGTTTTCTCCTACAGGAGGAATGCTTGGTTCCCTAAGGTCTACCCTATACAAACATAGTTTATTGGTAAGTCAATGATTTGGGTGCAGGTTTATGCTCAGATACCTCAAGCAAACAAGGCTTTCACTCTCTGCTGAGTTGTGTGTAGATTGGGGAACACATTTAAAAGTATAGCAAAGTCACAAGTCTCCCCAGACTTTCCATTTCCACTGGGTTCTTTGGAGTGTACATGTGGTATAGCACTCCAGAGCTCTGTGGAGATTTGATTATGTCAGCCCTTCTTGGACTCTCATACTTCTAAAATTTCCCCATCATAGCTCTTCTACCATCCCTCCCAAACCAAGACAACCACTTTATCTAGCTGATAAAACTATGTTTTGCTACTTGACATGGGGTGGTACACAGGAATGCCTCCAGCAGGAAGGCCACAAACTCATTCTTTTTGTTTGTTATGGTAGAATTCTCATGAATAAAACTTCTTATATTGTTTCCCAACTTTGGTCACTTTCCAGTGCTATGAAATGGTTGTTGTTAATAATTTTGTTCAGTTTTATATTAGTTTGCTATGGAGGGGAATTTCTCTACCTCTTCTTCATGCCACCATTACAGAAAGCAGAGCCTCCAAGCAGGCTTTTTTTTTTTTTTAATAGAAATTGACAAGTTGATCTTAAGACTCATATGGAAATGCAATGGACCTAAAATAGTCAAATAATTTTGAAAAAGTAAAAGAAACTTACTCTACATGACTCCCAAGACATATGATACAACTAGTGTGATTTTAGCATAAGGAGAGACACCTAGGTCATCAGAAAAGAGTAGACCCACTCCAAAAATAGACCTACTCATATAGGGTCAACTGATTTTTGACAAAGGTGCTAAGGTATTTCAATGGGGAAAGGATAGTCTTTTTAATAAATGGCACTACAACAATTGGCCCATACATTATATTATACACAAAAAGTAACTTGAAATGTATCATAGACCTAAACATAAGAGCTAAAACTATTAAAATTATAGTGAAAAAAGTCTTATGAGAAGATATTTATAACTTTGTAGTAACAGATTTTTTTTGATGGGACACAAAAAGTATAAATGATAAAAGAAAAAATTAATAAACTGGATTTCATCAAAATTAAAATCATTTATTCTTTGAAAGATATTGTTAAAATGGAGATGAAGGCCACCATTTGGGAGAAAATTTTGCAAAACATGCATCTGGTAAAAAACTTGTATCCAGAACATACAAAGAACTCTTACAACTTGATAAGAGGACAAATACCTAATTTTAAAAAAATGACCAAGCAATATGAAAAGACCTTTTGCCAAAGAAAATACATGGATGACAAACACATAAAAAGAGGCTCAAAATCATTAGCCAATAGAGAAATGCTAATTAAAACCACAATGAGATACCATTACATACTAGAATGGCTAGAGTTAAAAAGACCAACCATACCAAGTGTTAATGAGAAGATGAAGCAACTGGAAC
This sequence comes from Eumetopias jubatus, assembly GCF_037043125.1. Taxonomy (NCBI): domain Eukaryota; kingdom Metazoa; phylum Chordata; class Mammalia; order Carnivora; family Otariidae; genus Eumetopias; species Eumetopias jubatus. Next base: position 51,709,797 of record NW_028274810.1, read on the forward strand.
TCTCATACATTACAGCTGGAGATGAAAAAAATGGTGCAGCCACTTTGGAAAAAGCTTGGCAGTTTCTTATAAAGTTAAATATACACTTTCCATAGAACCCAGCAATCCAATCTTGGGTATTTACCCAAGAGAAATAATAACATATATTTACAGAAAGACCTGTAACTGAATGTTCAAAGCAGCCTTAGTCAAAATAGCCAAAACCTGAAAACAACCCACATGTCCCTCAACTGGGGAATGGATAAAAACATTGTGGTATATCCATATAATTGATTACCATTCAACCTAAGGAATGAACTATTGATATACATAACAACATGGATAAATCTCAAAAGTATTATGCTAACTGCAAGAAATCAAACACAAAACTCTGTATTATGTGATTCCATGTACATAAAGTTCTAGAAAAGGTAAGACTGTAGTCACAGAAATCAGGGCTTGTTAGGCGCTGAGGGTGGGGGTGGAGATTGACTACAAAGGGGCAAGAGAATTTTGGGGGCGAAAGAAATGTGCTAGATTATAGTTATGGTGGTGGTTACACGATGGTATGTATTTAGCAAAATTTATCCAATGGTACTCTTAAATTATGTGCATTTTACTGTATATAAATTATTTAGCAGTACATCTGATTAAGAAAAACAAAGGGAATAATAAAAACAAAATTCAGATAGGGTTAACTTTGGAGGAGATGCAGGGGGAATGACTATGAGAGGTGCACATAAGAACCTTGAATGCTGGTGATCTTTTTTATTATTTTTCTGTATATTAAGTTAAAATAAAAACTAATAGGGGGGAATGAATGAATAGGGGAGAAGAGATGTGGACACATGCAAATAACCTTAGGGAATGAAGGCAGCAGCAACAGAATGATGTGATGCCAAGGCTTTTGTTTGTTGGTAAAGGTAGGAGGCCTAGAGCATATTGCTACGTCAGTGAGAACGAGTCACTGAAGAGGGAGAGAACAGTGACAGAAGAAGAGGGGAATGAAGGAGCGAAGGAGAGCAAGAGGGGATGGCTTTTGGAGCCAAAAGAAGGGATTGCCTTTCGTTCGTGGGAAGCTCTCTTCCTCTATGGTAAGGAGGGAATGAGGAGAAGATGGGTACAAATTCAGTTAGGTTTCAGAACGTGGTGCTGGGAAGATGAAGGAATTTCCTTCTGAAAGCTCCAATTTTCTCAATGAGGTGCGGGTTAAGGCCATGGGACAAGTAAAGAGGAGTAGGAGATTTGAGGGCAGGGCTTCAAATGGCCATCTGGAGCAAGTACTGAGGATCACACCAGGGAGTGTATGCTGAGTGTCTGCTGGTACATAGCACCCCCGTCCCTGGTCCTTCTACATTGTGTTCACGCTTCAGCCTCCCTCGGGGCCTCCTCTGGAGGAAGGTTATTTACTCCTGCCGCTGTGGTCTGGAGGGGAGAAGTGCTCAGTAATGAGTAAGAGTCAGCAGAGGACGCAACTGTCTCCCTGGCAGGCTCCTTGTCCTGGATCTGCAGTCGAAAACATTGCTAGAGATCTGTTTACAGCATTTTGCAATCCATGGAGGGCAAGAGAGGCCTCTTCCGAACGTTTTGCTTGCCAATCTTCTGTTTCCAGCTAGGCCACTGCTAAACAGAATGTTTTCTGGGGTAGTTTTGTTTCGGGCACGTGTACATGGTGTTTTGGAGGGTACTAGATGCCCTTGTGTTGCATTCCCACTCTCGGTGCTGTAACATAGCTTGTACCACATGTGGGGCTAGGTATAGTATAATTTAGGAGAACCTTGTTGTGAGAAATAAATAAGATAATATAGGTAAACCGACAAGCATGGTAACTGAGCATAGTCAGAACTCAAAAATGTTGACCCCGCCATGTGAAAATATCTTGTTAGTTAAGCGCCCCATCAGAGTGCAGACAGTTGTTTTCTGCTCCATAAAATGGAGACCACAGCAGCACCTGCTCCTTAGGGTCATTATGGGAATTGTGCTAACAACAATATTAAGTTGATTACCTGCATTATTTCATTTGGTCTTCATAAGAGCCCTGTGAGGTGAGTAAACAATGCCCATTTTACAGATGAGTAAACTCAAATACAGAGAGATTAATTCATTTTATCCCAAGGTCACACAGCTAATACATAGTAGAACCAAGGGATACCAACCTAGGCTGCCTTTTAACTAGATGTGAGAGCGTTGGTAGTGGTATTAGTAATACTAGCAGTACTACTAGTAGAAGTAGTAGGAGGAAGACTCAAAGAGGGACCACTTTGGTGGTGGTGGGCACAAAATACTTCCTGGCAGTGGGGTCTGAGATTGGCTTTTAAGTATGCCAAGATCTCTGTAGGCAGAGAGGGATGGAGACTTCCCAAAGCAGAGGGCGATTGTCAGCGGAAGTTCATTCTGGGTAGGCTCAGGCTTGCTCACAGAACTCAGCTTTTTTGACCCCTGGGAAGGGTCTGCCTAATAGGGAAGTAGCATAAGATGTGGCCAGAAAAGATGGGTAGGGCCTGCTATGGAGAGAACTAAATACCGGAATAAGGCATTTGCTTACAAGTTTGCTGTGAACACTGGGAGTCTTTGATTGGGTGCACCAGCCTGGAACTCGGGACATAGGCCAAGATTGAAATAAAGATTTGGGATCTTTGTGTACAAAGGCGGTAAATATTTCCATGTCTTCTACAGAGCTTTAGAGTTTGCCTAGTGTTTTCACATCTGCGGCTTTTGCGGATGCTCACAATAACCTTGTCCTTGGGGTGGGCAGGTAACTGCCGTTGAGTTGTCACGGCCTACTTTCGAGTAGATACTTAATTTAAGTCACTTCATTGCTTACAGACAAGATAATGAGGGTCAAAGATGTTAAGTAACTTGCCCAAGTTCACAGTTCGTAGGTGTTGGAGCTGGGATTCGAACAGTTCCTTTGCTCCCAGCTTATTCAGTTTTCCACACCTTCTATTGTCAGCCCAATAATTACTTCTGTATAATTCGTCCGACCAACCACTGAGCACCTACCGTGTATCTCATACAGTATCACGCCACAGGGAGGCAAAGACAAACAGTACAGTAATGCTCGCAAACCATTGGGAAAAATAGACTTAAAAAGCCCCCAGAATCTGGCAAGTGTCGACATGGTCGTGGGAGCACAACCACTACGGGATGGGGGTGCATGCGGGGAGAACGGCTTCGCAAAGTAGGCCAAGCTTGAGCCATGTATCCCAAGTACGCGCTCTCAGATGGTCTGTCTCATGCTTGACCCCCCCAGGATGTCAAGTGGTTGTGGACATGCTGGAGCTGTGGACATGCTGGAGCTTCTAAGAAGAAAAATAGTGTGAACAAAAGATAGGAAGGAGATGCATGTGGCAGCCAGAGGAAAGCACCCTCGGATCTCCCTCCAGACAACCAGATGTGAGGCTTACAGGAGCTGACAGCCTCCAGCTGCTGCCCCTCCAGGATCCAAGCAGTGTTCCCGCTGAGCTGACGCTCCCCAGGCTGCTCCTGGCCAGTGGCAGAGCCTGACAAAGCTACTAGAGCCAGGTCATTCCTGCCCAACAGGGGGTCTTCCAACAGGTACTCTTTGCTCTGGAAGCTCATCAGCCTGATCACCACCTTTTCTGGAGCTGCCCCGCAAGCCTGGGGCACGTCCTACCCGATCCTCCTTTCCCCTCTCCTTTTCCAGGGGTCACATCTGCATCACGGTGTGAGGTTCTCCAAACCCACTCCTGCTCCCTCTCTTTGCCCCGACACTCAGAGTTAGACAAGGAGAGACACCAAGGGCAAAATGCTGGGAAATGCCTTTTTTTTTTATGAGGGAGGAGGAGAATGAAACCATGGAGGTAAGAGGAAACACAACAGAAAGCCTTGTGACCACAACGCAGAGAGAGCAAATCTCAGGAGGAGTTGGATTCTGAAGAGAAAATGGGGGGTTGGCGCGAATACACACAGCTACATATCCAGGCACAACCATCAGTGCTAGAAAAGTGTTGACTGCATGAATGAACAGAAATGAAGAACTACTCGGATATTTAAAGCCAGCAGCTGCAACAGAAAAAAAAAAACCCCAAATTCTCAGTTGGTTTAACCCAGTAAAGGTTTGTTTTTCCACTCACAGAGAGACTGATGCTGGTCAGGAGACCCTTCTCTGTGGCTGGTCCCCATCCAGCAAGAGTTGCCCTTGACACCCAGAAAGAGGGGGAGGGAACTGGAGCATGGGGGCTGGGGAGCTTTAAGGGTCTGCCTTAGGAGTGGCCTGCGTCACTTCTCCGACACCCCATGTGCCAGAACCTGGGCACAAGGCCGCCACCTCACAGGGAGGCAGCTCCTGAGCACCCAGGAGGAGGAAGATGGAACAAGGCTGGCTAAACCCACACCATTACCTCTGCCGCATGCAACATGCCTTAGTGCTTGGCAATTAGGATAAACCTTCAACAAGATGAGTGTATACATGAGGGGTGGGGGAAGGGCAGGGGCATTTAAACCTGTCAAATGTTTCAGTAGAGTGAGCGGACCCCTCCAGGTGCAAGGAGTGAGTGAAAGAGCAGGAGGCTGTAGCTGTGAGCAGGTAGAGATCACTCAGTGCTGCCCACCTCTCTTTTCCCTTCTGAGCCCAGGGCTGAGAGCTGTGCTCTCATTTTCCATACAGCCTCCACACTCGTCCATCCTGCAACTCTACAGATAGCACTCCTGCCTTTTGCAAGGCCAAGGCCATGAGTTCTGTGAGGAGGGGATGGTATGTGCTGCAGATTTGCATCCCCAGCCCCTCGCACAGTGCCCGGGGCAGAGCTGCTGTCCGGTGGAGGGCTGAGAAATATTCTCCACTCTGGAGATTCTGATGTAGGGATCTGGGTGGAGAAAGGGCATCCTTCCTTTTTAACTTTTTTAAAGATTTTATTTATTTATTTGTCAGAGAGAGAGAGAGAGGGAGCGCTCACGAGCACACAAGCAGGGGGAGGGGCAGAGGCAGAGGGAGAAGCAGGCTCTCCCCTGAGCAAGAAGCCCAATGTGGGGCTGGATCCCAGGACCCTGGGATCATGACCTGAGCCTAAGGCAGATGCTTAACCGACTGAGCCACCCAGGTGCCCCTTAATTTATTTTTTAAACATTGCTGTGAAATATACATATTATAGTTTACCATTTTAAGCATTTTTTTCCTCCATTTTACCCATTTTTAAGTCTACAGCTCTGTGGCATTGAGTGCATTCACATTGTTGTGCAGCCATCACGACTAGCCACCCCAGAACTTTTTTCCTCCTGCAAAACTGAAACACAAACAAGTCTCCTCCCAGCCCCTGGCCCCCACCATTTCACTGTCTGTCTCGATGAATTTGACTGCTCTCAGTACCACAGATAAGCAGAATCATCTGGTGTTTCTCCTTTTGTGACTAACTCATATCACATAGCATAATGACCTCAGTGTCTGCCCAAGTTGTGCATATGCCAGAATATCCTTCCTGTCTCAGGCTGGATGATATTCCATTGTATGCATACAGCACGTTTTGTTTATTCATTCATCCATGGATGGACACCTGGGTTGCTTCCACTTTTTGACGATTGTAAGTAATGTGGCTGTGAACATCAGTGTCATATCTCTTTTAGACCCTGTTTTCAATTGTTTTGAGTATGTCCATACCTTTTTTTTAAGGCACCTCAGGATGTGAAGCGCAGCTAGGGTTGAATACCTTTCATGCAAAGGAGGAGAGCAGGGACTGTTGAGGAATATAGGGGTTTGGGGCAAGGAGTGACAGTGTGTGGGCCAAGAGGGCGCTGGGTCCAGTGGGGGGGGGGGTTCTGTGGCTAGGAACCAAGGGAAGAGAAGGAAGAAAGTCACAGGCCTCTGAAAAGCAGAGGATATCAGATGACCTAATTCCTTAAGTAGAGGTGATGTCATCTGCTGACCAGAGCAGGGGCAGGGGTGAAGGTGAGGTTGGAGCTTGAGGAGAGAGGATTCCTGGCAGCTGTGGAGAAGAATGCAATGGGAGGGAAGAGGATCAAAGGACAGAGACAGGTAAGGGTGGTGGGGGGGGGTGTGGTGGGGGGGAGTGGGGGGGGTCGGGGTGGGGGATGTATGTGTGTTGGAGGAGAGGGGGTAGAAATAGCCAGAACTCCTTTTTATTAAAATCAAGCTCATCTGAGGGCAGGGAGTAAAGAAAGTAGGTGGCAAGTGTGCTCCGAAATGGATGAGAAATCATTAGAAGGCCAGTAGGGTGTCTGTAAGCACCCAGGCAGATGGGCACCAACAGACCAGGTCACGTGCTGGGCTCGGGGGGCTCCAGGGCGAGGTGGAGAAAGTGGATCAGGGAAATGATCCAGGATTGGAAATGGTCCAGAGGATGTGGCAGAAGGTCAAGGGAGGGGAGGGAGGCTAAATGCCAAAGAAGTGCTGAGCCTTGCATACCAAAACAATCCCATGGCTTCGCAGAGGTTTCCTGGTACCAATAAGGAGAGTCACTGTCTCCTACGTAGCCAGTCTTATCTTATCCCATCAAAGCAATCATGATGCCTGATGGAGAGCAATCTCTAGGCCTAGACTGACAGTCTTTCCAGCCAGTGAAAACTTGCCTTATAGACCAAAGTCTTCCAGGGGGCTCTCGGGATCTAGAATTCTCCCTTGTCCCTGCCTCATTGCTCTGTCACTGCAGCACTCAGCACAGTCCAGGGCCATCAGGAACAGATAGCTAAGACCTCAGGGAGTTCCCCAGTGAGTCGAGGCAGGCCTAGAAGTTCTAGAAGTCCTCACCGTTCCTACTGGACTATGACAGCTGCCAGCAGCAGTGACAAGGTCTCCAGGGATCTCATGTTGAGCTCATCTTTATAAAAAGGAAATCAGAAGTTTTCTAAGCAATTGTACTGAAAAATCCATTCCCCTCCTCCTCCCTCCCTCCTAGATGACCCAATCTGTCTTCTGGATCTGGAACTTTATCTGGAATCTATGGCAAATAGGAAGCTTCGTTCATGTTTCCCTCTGCTGCCCCCATTTACCCCTAAGTCTTTGTTGGCATTGTTCCATTTCTTCTCAACGCTCTGTGGGTCTCCGCTCCATCACTGTGTCATTGCTCAGACTACCTCCTGCCTGCTCTGAGAAATCAGTCAGTTGCTGCCTGCCGCTTGCTGTCTGTTATCTTTTACTTGCTCCACTGGGCTTTTGGCTGCCCCCTGGACATTGCTGTTGTTCTAGGACTAGATATAGATCTGTTTGTTTTTCTAAGTAGCCTCTTACACTAGCATTTTGCTGTCCACATTTTACTGCCTTTAATTTTTTTCTCCCCCTCCTTGTCTACTTCCTGCTGAGACCAGGCATGTCAGAAGCACTCCCGAAAGCAGGCAGCCTAGGGAAACCACCATCCTACTGGAGTCCTTGGAAGGGTCCAAAGTGACCTTCAATTGCAAGGACCTTCAAAGTCCTTCAATTGCAAATGTGCAGGCAGCCTGGCAAGTAGCCAGCTGATGCTGGGACAACCCAGTCCTCAGAGGATATGGAGGGCATTAACTTTGTTTAATACACAGAAGAGCCTATAAAGATGTGGGGCTGGGAAATGAAAAGGGGATAAGAGGAAGCATCCCCTTTCTTTTGTGTGTGCCATGTGGCTTCTAACTGATAAAGGGAAGTGAGGCCACTCCGAACTCTTCTTGGAAATGCCCAGGACCCTCCTTGCTCCTTTTCCAGCCTGTTTCCACTTCATTCCAACTTCTGCAGAGCTGCTGACCTTTGACCCCTCTGTTTGCCTCCAGAAACTGGTGTTGGCCCTTGGCTTCCTGTGTTTGTACTGCCAGCACTCGCCAGGGATTTAGGCTGTTTCAATTCTTGGCTGCCCCAAGCAGAACACCCCACGCTCGCTTTGGTCCCATTCTGAACCAACTCTAGACGCTACAGCCAGGCTTCTTCCCTCTGTCCAGGCCTTCGGAGGCTGTCAAGTTTGGGAGGTAGAGGGGGTGGTGAAAAGTAGATCCCAAGGAGTATTCAAAGCATTCTTGTCCCTGGGTGGCAGAAATGTGGGAAGAGAGAATTTTTGGGAAAGGAATGGAAAGTGGTTCGGAATAAGTCCTTTGCAATCTGAGTAAAAGAAATATAGGGGAAAAATTAAAGCATCAGTCAAGTGGTGAAGAATATCATGAATCTAAAACTGGTAAGGGTCTTAAGAAATAGGGGAAAATATTGAGTCAAAGACTGGTGTTGAACATAAGACTCAGGTCTTATAAAATGCAGTCATAATAATCCAGATCATCAATTCACAGCCGCCTAGCACTATTTAAGGTAAATACCATTCTATGATCAAAAGAGTGACATGATCTCCCTTATTCTTTCATTCCTTCACTGACCTATTTTACAGATATTCTGAATACCAGCCAAGTGCCTGCCCGGTACTAGATGCCATGGAAGATAAAAAGAAGTATAACACATAATACGTGCCCTCAAGATAGTTAGACACAGAAAAGGGAAGTTAGGATAAAGAAACAAAAGGTGCTGCAAGGGAATATGATAAAGTACCAGTGAAATAAGTACTGTGTGTCCTCATGAGGAAACACCCCTGGGGGCTAGAGGAAATCAGAAGGTTGACCGAGAACAGGAGACTCAGGGAACCTTGATGAATAGGTAAGATTGTAAAGGAAAAGAGGAATCATGCTTAGTGATGGTTCCCAGTGGGTTCTCATTACATATGACAAACTGCAGAAGAGCTGTCTTAAGTTAAAATCAATAAGGGACGTCTTTGCTGTTTTCCTAAAACAAGAGAAGAATACGACTCAGTGACAAACATCTGGTTTCTGGGTGTTGGGATGACTGGCCTGTCATGGTGTGTTTCAGAGGCTGTGTGGTATCTTTATGGTGGGATCTCTCTGGAAGGTGTGTTCTGTGGCCTGGAGAACAAAAATGTAGGCTTAGGATGCAGTCACCTTCCATAATAAAAAGCTTGATTAACAGTGGCTTCATCAATAAAGAAGTTTAATTATCTCACAAAACAAGAAGTCCGTGGTTACTATAACTTCCCACATACATCGTGTGGGGTCCAAGCTATTTCCTTCACTCTGCCAACTGCGGTGGAATTTTTTGCACCTCCTAAGGCTAATTTCCCCATGGTCACAAGATGGTGGCTGCAATTCCCACAGAACTGCATTTCAAGCATGAAGAAAGGGGCGAGGGCCAAGGACATTCTCCTTCGGAGGCTCTGTCTTCCCCTCTAGGAGGAAACGTCTTTGGAGGACTCTCCAGCCCTTTTCCCTGAATCTCATTGGCCAAAGTTGAATCATAGGCTTACCTCTAGCGAATTACTGGCAAAGATTTAAGCCATTCATGATTCATCTCCTCAGTCTGGGGTAGACGGCCAGCTTCCATGAGATCAAGGGATCTCTCCTCACTTTCTGAATAAAACCAGACTTCTCTTTGGCAGAGGAGGGAGTGGGGGTGATGGAGGAGAAGACAGGGAACAGCGTCACCTCACTCAACCAGTGCAGACGGTGCCTGCTCGTGTGACTTCTCCAGGGGTTGCAGCCAGCTTCTTCCTTTGTTCTAACCTACAGCCCCTGACCTTGGCCTTCATTTACAACTCTGAACTTTTTCCCCATTTCTGGAAAATTATTTTTCCTGCAAAATGGATCTGACTTATGCAAGAGAGAGAGAGGTAACTCAAAACACCAGCCACGAGAACCCCTCTTGGGGCTAATTTCACCATTAAATCAGTGAATAAATGTACTTTTATATGTTTTAAGTTTAAAAGATGTTAAAGTGAGGTACCCTTTTTACAACTCTCCTCCTTAACTAGACTGGCTCAAAGGGAACCAACAATCTCTAGACCTAACTGCTTTAGATAACAGGGCTTCTTATATTGTAATTTATTAGCTTTTTTCCCTGAAGTCCCTACTGGATTGAAATCTAGAGGACAGAGTTCAATGTCTTAAACAAGTCTGCATCCTGAACTCTAGAAGTGTGCATTATACAGTAGCCACTAGCCACACATACAGTGACTGAGTATTTGGAGTTTGGCAAAGGAGAGTGAGCAACTGAATTTCTAATTGCATTAGATTTTAATTAATTTAAGTTTAAAATCTAATTCAGTTATTGGAAAACTTTTTTTTACTACAAAAAAATGGAATGTGTATCTGGATAATTTGTAATTTATAATTCTATAAGAATTGCTAGAATTCAAACATTTTTAAATAATATTTCTGGTAAACTAAAATTCACAATATAATACCTGGGATTCCTCTTTCTCCAAAGAAGAAATTAAACTAATTAGGTAATTTGTTCCCTGAAATACTCTGCAAATTCCAATTCACAAGAAGTATACAAAATAGGATAATAATAAAAGGTGTTTATAGATGAATAGCTATACAAATTGGAATTATAACAATAATTCCAATTTTTGCTACCTCAGCAAGGTACTGTACATATACCACATCAATATAATAGAAATGGCATGGTTTCTGAGGACACGGTCCACATTTTATTTACATTTTAAGACTAACTTTATTCTCAAAACCACATATCCATACACCTATTTCCTTTTTGTTGATTTCACTTAAATGCATGGTTTGTCGAACAAAGACTGTAAACAAATATTTACCATGTCTGTTACATGTAACACACAGGAATGGCTTTTAATAGAAATTCATTGACCTCCCCCACACCTTATTATAAATACAGGTATCAAAACAATCCTGAACATATTTTTGATACTACTAGTAACACCCACACCACTTCAAAAATTAATACAATTTGTGACAATATTCATTGTACCTGCTACTTTAGACAATTTCAGCTGAAGCTCTTTCACTAAAGCAAGATGCATGCCATTTCTGTTTTTCCTTCTTGAGATTTTTTTTTTTTTACTTTTCAGAAACACATATGCTTCCATAGCATCTGACTCTTCTCTCCATGCTTTCATCTTGTAAACCTGAATTCTATTTTGAGTACTCCAGGTTTATGTTTAAATGACAGTGCCTTGGGGCGCCTGGGTGGCTCAGTCGTTAAACGTCTGCCTTCGGTTCAGGTCATGGTCCCAGGGTCCTGGGATCGAGCCCCGAATTGGGCTCCGTGCTCAGTGGGGAGTCTGCTTCTCCCTCTCCCACTCCCCCTGCTTGTGGTCCCTCTCTTGCTATGTCTCTCTCTGTCAAATAAATAAGTAAAATCTTTTTAAAAAAATAAAATAAATGATAGTGCCTTAACAAGAGAAAAAAAATGGTGCTGCATTTTTCCTCCTGTAACCTGAAAACATAACGGTATACATATATTAAATATATTCTTACAAATGTCCAGGTCATGTTTACCAGCTGGAATTATTTTACTTAATGTGTGGGTATTTTGCATTGTGATATTTAATTAAGACATTAACACGAGTAGAAGGTTGTTGATTTAAGACAAGTTTGAGATCCACTAAAATTAGTTGTATGTTTGTCCTTCTGGTGGCTGTGGAAGCTTCATATTTTCTTTGGACATCATGAGACGTCTTAGCTCTTGAAGCACAACTTTAATGCTATATGAATTTTGTCATTTTGCTAACACTGGTATGCTCCGTGCATCCACCATTCCACTGGAATCATTAATTCCATTCATAGTAATTTTGGTTACAAATCCAAATGATGGAGGAGCTTCTGGGTATTTAGGTCCACATTCTGCTTTCAGGCTATATATTCTGTCTTCATCATTTTTCCTTGGTGGCCCAATAATCATGCCTGTCCACCTTGTAAGTGTCATATCTTCATCATCCTCAAGGCCCCAGCTAACAGTACCATCGTCTACTCCTTTTTGTTCTTCTTCAAGTTCTTCCAACAAGCAAAGATTATGAGGAACTTTAACTCCTGTGGAGACCACCATCTTCTCCTGCAGCCCGAGGCAGCCCTTCCTGGAAAACTTTTAAGTCTGTTTGGAATAACTCAGGTATGTGCATCAACTTCTCCAACTGTCAACTTGATGAAATCTAAGTACAGGTTGACTATTTCCAATGAAAGCTTAGCATCTGAATTGAGATGTGCCCTTAAATGTAAAACATATATGGGATTCTGAAGACTTGATATGGAAAATATGTAAAAATAAAAATCTCATGAATAATTTTTTATATTGATTACATGATGCAGTGGTAATATTTTGAATATATTGGGTTCAATAGGGGCACCTGGGTGACTCAGTCGGTTAAGTGGCTGCCTTTGGCTCAGGTCGTGATCCCAGGGTTCTGGGATCAAGCCCCATGTCAGCCTCCTTGCTCAGCGGGGAGCCTGCTTCTCCCTCTTCCTGCTGCTCCCCCTGCTTGTGTGTTCTCTCTCTCTCTCTGACAAATAAATAAATAAAATCTTTTTTAAAAAATGAACATATTGGGTTCAATAACACATGAACATTAATGTCACCTCTTTCTTTTTACTTCTTTAAAAGTCATTGCTAGAAATTTAAATTCCAGGGGCGCCTGGGTGACTCAGTCGTTAAGCGTCTGCCTTCTGCTCAGGTCATGGTCCCAGGGTCCTGGGATTGAGCCCCGCCTCAGGTTCCCTGCTCAGCAGGGAACCTGCTTCTCCCTCTCCCTCTGCCTGCCTCTCTGCCTATTTGTGCTCTTTCTCTATCTCTCTGTCAAATACATAAATAAAATCTTTTTTTAAAAAAAAAAAAAGAAATTTAAATTCCACATGTGGCTTGCGTTATATTTCTCTTCAGTGGTGATGCTCTAGTATGTAGCACATTCGAATGTTCCTTGAGTGAATGAATGAGTTCAGGGACTTGACCCAGGTCACTTAGAAAGGCTCAGAATGGAATCCCAGGTTCCCTCGATTCCTACTCCATCTTCCTTTGCATCATCCGCCAAGCCTCCTCTGCACCACATGGGCTTCCTGGCCACAGTCTCCTGCCCAGCTACAGGACAGGAAACGTCCCCATGGAAGCGAGCTCCGGAAATGCCAAGGAGCAGGTGTGTTGAGGCTCTGTGAGGCAGCGGCTTGTAGCACACGGAGCCCTCTTGGATGGACAGCAGTCGATGATTTCGGATGCCAAACCCCAGAGGACTCCTTTGTTTCATATTTTGCCGTTTCTGGGTATCTCTTCCGAAATCTCCAGGCACCTCCATGTACACCACTGCCATTCTGAAAATTCTTTCAGTAAGAGGGCGGTTTTACACTTCGGGGCAGATTTCTTGCCATCCCCAGGGCTCTGGTGACATAAAACAGACAGAAGTAACGTAGGCTGTGTGCGCACAACTGGAGGAAGGCCCAGAAACTGGGGCCACCCACGCTGCTGCGGCGGCTCGCCAGAGAAGCCCGGCACTCCCACTGCCCGGGCTCAGAGAGCAGCTGCTTTGTGAGACCCCCGCACCAGAAGATTTGCTCCAACTCTGCTGAGCCCACCCCCCCCCTCCCCGCCCAGCCTGCGATCCTTACACCGTGGCGCTTCTCCATAAATCCTGCACAAAGCCATCTGGGCATGTGAATCACACCCAGGAGTCAAAGCACTATCATTTCACATTTTCAATTTTAGGTCCCCATGTTCATGCTGAGAGTGTCTTTCTTTATGAAAGATTTCATTCAATAGACATTCATTCAACACATTTTTATTGAATACCTATTACGTGCCAAGCAATGTGAGCTGCCAAGATAAAACAATAGAGACTGATTTACTGGTCTGAACTGTATATCCATTACTTACTTAGCTGACTATAAATAAATTATGTATACATTTATCTGAACTCTCAGAGGCGAAAGAGGCACAGATAATTTTTAAGAGCATAATCCAAACATGCATCCTTATATGAAATAGTATACCTGCCATCCTGGCTCAAAACTAGAGCTCTCTGTGGATTTTTTTTTTTTTTTTTTTTTTGTCTTTGGCAGTGGCTTTACAACATTTGGTGGAATTCTGGAACCTATTCTAAGGAAATAATCAGATATATGGTCAAAGATTTATAATATATGGGTGGTCATTACAGTATTACTTAAAAGAGGAAAAATGCAACCCTCTGTTGAATAAGAGAGGTTTGATAAAATGTGTGCCTGTCTATGGGATCGCAAATCACTACAAATCATTACAAATCATTACAAAGCAAGTTTTAAAGAATACTTAGTGATGTGGGAAAATGTTTCCCTTATATATTAAGATTTAAAACTCAGGATGTAAAAGTACACATGGTTTATGTTTTCAATTTGAGGGAATAGCTATATAATCCATAGAAAAAGAGACTGAGAGGATGGATACTGAAATTAACAATGTATCTCTGGGGGCAAAATCCTGCATAGCTTTTATTTTCTTCTTTCAACTATTTTTAAAAAAATATTATTTATTTTAAAGAGAGAGAGAATCTCAAACAAACTCCACACTGAGTGCAGAGCCCCCAGACAGGGCTCGATCTCACGATTCTGAGATCATGACCTGAGCCGAAATCCAGAGCCAGCTGCTTAACCGACTGAGCCACCCAGGTGCCCACTTCTTTCACTAACTTTTTAAATGTTCTGCATAATTGTTTACTATTTTTATAATAAAACAATAAACTTTTAAAAAATTGGTACACTTTCCTCTGTGGAATTAGTTTTTAAATATTAAAAAGAAATGAAACTCATCTCCATCCCCTTCAACATCTTCACCTTTCCTCAAATAATACTCATTCTGGTTCTGTCACACTAACTCAAAACTTTTGAACCAATTTATAATATTGTGGCAAATTGTTTATGATACACTGTACAGGCATTTAAGTCTATCAATTTACTTTCTGATCGCATGAGGTGTAATACCTTCACCTCCCCAAGCTATTGGGAAGACTGGACAACACAAAGAAGGGAGGGACCTAGTTCGGTGCCTGGCCCACCATGAGCCCCAACTACCCGTTCCCTCCCACTTGGCCAGCATTTATTCCCCTCACCCCTCCCTGCCTTGTATAATGTTAAATTCTTTTATAATAAACATTTTTTTTCAGTGTGGTAAAATATACATAACATTTACCATATTAACCTTTTTTAAGCGCCCAGTTTTGTGGTATTAAGTACACTGTTTTGCAATAATCACCATCATCCATCTCCAGAACTTTTTTCATCTTCCCAAACTGTAACTTTGTACTTATTACAAAATAAATCCCCATTCCCTCCTTCCGCTGTCTGTCTCCATGACTGGGACTACTCTATGGATCTCATGTAAGCAGCATCTTCCAGTACTTCTCGTTTTGCGACTGGCTTAATGCACTTTGCCTAATGTCCTCCAGGTCCATCTAATGTTGTGGCATGTGTCCGAGTTACCTTCTTTTTTAAGGTTGAATAATATTACATTGTATGTCCATAGCACATTTGGTTTATCTGTTCATCTTTTGATGGACGCTTGGGTTACCTCCACCTTTTGGTTACTATGGATATGCCGCTATGAACATGGGTGTGCAGATATCTGTTTGAGCAATTCTTCTGCTTGGAAGTAGTGATCGCTGGATCATATGCTAATTCTATTTTTAATTTTCCAACGCATCACCCAACCGTTTTCATTAGTGGCTGCACCATTTTATATTTAATAGTGTTGTTCACCTTTCTTCTCCCTAATTAAGTCTATACCTCCTTGGGATCAAGTGCATGCCCTTCTGAGTCCCTCAGAGCAACTAGAAAATTGCCTCAAGCATTGCAGATGCTCAGTAAATACTTGATGGGGCGCCTGGGTGGCTCAGTCGGTTGGGCGACTGCCTTCGGCTTGGGTCATGATCCTGGAGTCCCGGGATCGGGTCCCGCATCGGGCTCCCTGCTCGGCGGGGAGTCCGCTTCTCCCTCTGACCCTCTTCCCTCTCGTGCTCTCTCCCTCTCATTCTCTCTCTCTCAAATAAATAAATAAAATCTTAAAAATTAATAAATAAATATGAATTTAAGTTCTTTTTTTTCTAACTTCTAGAAGCTCATTTCCACTCTTGGTGTGTCCTTTTTCTCCTGCTCATTCTTCCCTTGGCTCTCATAAATGGAGATGGAGTCGATCTCTGCCAATAAGCTCCATATCTTTAATGATGTATAAACTTTGGTCACGCAGCTTCCTCTTCAGTGTCACTCAGCTGTTAAGAGCTTGGGCAATGAAGTCAGAAAGACCTGGCCTCAAGTCCTGGCTCTGCCACTTGCAAGGCATATGACCTTGGGCGAGGTTCTAACCTCCTGTTTTAGATATTTCTTGCTGTATAACAACACACTCTGAAACTTAGTGGCTTGAAACAATAACCATTTCATTATTCATTACAATTCTGTGAGTCTGCTGAGTCAATTCTTGGACCCCACATGGTGTCCACTGGAGTCATTCACATGGCTGCATTCGTTAGTGAGCTTGGCTAGGGTTCAAATAACCAAGAAGGCCTCACTCACATGTCTGGCCCCTCGGCAGGGAGGGCTAGAATCACTGGAGACTGGCTGGCCTTTTCTCTTTTTAATGAGTCTCTCATAAAAACTGGGTCTCCTTTTCTGTGAGCTCTCTCTCTCTCTCTCTCTCTCTCTCTCTCTCTCAACAGGTTAATGAGGCTTCTTTCCATGGCAATTGGCTTTCAAGAGAACGAAAATGAAAATTGCCCGTCGTCTTATGACATAGACCAGAATGGGCCCAGTATCACTTCCAATCTATTCTGTTGAAAGCAGCCGTGGCTCAGCAGAGACTCGAGGGGAGGGGAAATACTGTAGAGAGCGACGCTTGGTGGGAGGACAGCCATGTGCATCCTGGGATGGGGGCACTGGTGGCCATATTTGTAGACAACCCATCTCTAAGCCTCTGTTTCCCCACCTGTAAGATGGGAGATAATAATAGTAGTTATTTATAGGATTATAGTGAAGAGTCAATGAGATACTGCAGGTAAGATCTGCACGAATCATGATTCCAATCATTATTATTGTGATTTTACTCCAAGGAGGGTGGAAGTTGTCCAGGCACCTTCTGAAATTCACTTCTCTTCTCTTTCTTTAGTAAGATCAATACCACGCTAATCATCACCACAAAGAGTACTAGAATCAACACAACAATCCCTATTCTCACCGCCACCAGCCAAGACTGGACTCTTGGGAATCCTCAGGGCTTTCCAGTCCCCACACCCTTGCTCCTTACTTCCCTCCTGTGGTGCAGCTCTTGGAATGAGAGGTCATCACATAGTCTTTTGGAGTTTACTTTCAAAATGCAAGAGCTTTCTGTAATTTGTTTTTATGAAACCAGCATTTTGCTTATTGAAACATTTTAATGCCTTCTTTGATCTATGAGATTGCATTATGTATTTTCATGAGAGAAAAATAAAAAGCAGAGGGTAGCACAAAATATACTCACCTCATAACTCAGATATTCAAAGAAAAATGTCATTTCCATGCTGATCTGGTTTTTCTCACCAAATCATATCCATTGGTGAGTAGGAGGGAAGATTTGCTTGAGTCAATCTGATTTAAAGAGTAGTCTAATCTGTTCATCCAAACAGTTCCTTCTAGACTAGGTCTCTTGGAGGAAATTGTCTTTATCTTAGTCTTTCCCTTCTTCTAAGATGGTCTCTGGGTATAAGGGGGATGATATGGCTATTGGTGCTTCCTGGACAAATGGAAGAGCCAGAGTCCTTGGGGCCATGTCCTATCCAGATCCTCTGGTCTCCATGGTGATGCCCCTTCTCCACCTGCTTGCTGCTTGCCCTGCAGGCATTGGCAGCTGAAGCTGAATCTGATAACTAGTCATTGACCTCTCTGGGTTTCTGCAGCACTCCTAACTGCCACCGGCCCGATTCCATTTTAGCTGCGTCCCTGTGGGTGCTGTGGCCTCTTGGTGACTCAGGCAGTCTGCTTTGCAGCCTTCTCTCTGGAACAACCTCGCTCCAATCCAACAACCTCTCTGGCATTCTCCACTGCCCAATTCTCAGCCCCTTCTGGGTTCAGCCTCCCTCTGGCTGACCACACTGCCAGCTCTATCACCTTAGCATTTAGAAGTCTTGCTCTCTCAAATAATGCTTTGTTAAACATATTGTGTGTGGCTGGTAATTTCCAGGAACAGATACAGAAGAGTGGAATTATTATATTTTAAGATGGTCCCATTTACCTCCAAAGTCACTATTACCAATTTATACTTTATTTCCCCATACCCATGTTAATTCTGGAGATTATCAACTTTATAAATTCGGGCCAATATGACGGTTCTTAAAAGGGATTTGAGTATTGCTAAGCATTTTTTCTTATGTTTATTGACCATATCTATTCTGTGAATTTCCAGTTCATATCTTGACTTCTCTTTTTTATTGTTTTTTTTTTTTTTCTTATGGATTTACATATCCAAGTGTCTACATTACCAGTTCTGGAGGCTGGAAGGTCCAAGATCAAGGTGTCTGCCAGGTGAGCATCTGGTGAGAGCTCTCCCTTGGGTTACAAAGTCTTCTTGCTGTGTCTTCATGTGGCCTTTCTTTGATGCATGCGTATGGAACATGAAAGATCTCCCTCTTCTTATAAGACCACCAATCCTATCAGATTATGATCATTTAACCGGAATTAACTGCCTAAAAGCCCTATCTCCAAATATTATCACATTGTAGGTTAGGGCTTCAATATATGAATGGGGGGAGGGGAGGGACATGGTTCAGTCCATAGCACCAGGGTACTATTCATTTGTTATAACCCAAGCGTCCATCAAAAGATGAACAGATAAACCAAATTGGCTCTGATTATCCATTGACCCAGGGAATGGCCCTGGTGAACTAGATCATGTAAAAGAAACTTCCAGCAATCATATATATATGTGTGTGTATATATATATATATATATATATATGAATGTATTTGTGTATGTATATGCATATATATGTATCTTCAAATATTGACTTTTAATTTTGTTAATTGTGTCTTCTGTCATAGAGAAGTTTTTAGTTTTGCTGTGTCAGATTCATTCATCTTTTCTTTACAGGTTCTTATTTTTATGATTTAAGAAAGCCTTCTATACCCCAAAGGTCATAAACAAATGATTTGTTCTTCCATAGTTTAGAAGAATTTGTGCATAAGCCTTTTGAGACTGATGCCTTTTGCAGAGGTATAGTTTTAAGTGATAGTTTAATTTCTTTAATGGTTATTCATTTAAGGTTTCTACTTCTTGAACAAATGTTGGTTATTTATATTTTCCTAAAAAATCATCTATCTCATCTGGGTCTCAAATTCATTGGCATAAAGTTGTTCCTAACATTCCCTTTAAAAATTACCCTTTATATGTGTACGTCTGTCCTTTTCACGCCTAATATTGCCTACTATTTTCTCTTTTTTATTAACTGTTCTAGCAAAATAATTTTTTGCCTTAAACCTGTGGTTTTATTGATCAAGTTTGCTGATTTTTTCCCTCTATTTCATTAATTTCTGTTCCTCTATCAACTGATTAATTTCTTACCACTTATTTTGGCTTCCTTTTGTTTTTCTTCTCAATCTTTTTTATGTTCTAATAAATAAACATAAGGCTAGAGTTTTCTTCTGAAAATTGCTTTGGCCATATCCCATTGGCTTTGATGTGTGCTGTATTCATTGTGGTCCAGTTCCAAGTAGTTTATTTCCTCTTTAAACCAAGAGATCTTTAGAAGTGTTTTTATATTTCAGGAGTATAGACTTATTTTAGCTCCCTGTTTGTTAATTTCTAAATTTATTGCATTCTGGCCAATGAATGTGGCCTGTATAATAACAGTTTTTAAAAAATATGTTGCCATTTCCTTTGGGCATAGAACAGAGCCAAATTTGGTGAGCTCTGTATGTGTGCTTTTAACTAAGACAAAAAAAAAAAGCTTAATATTGCATTATTTCTACCTTCCAGTTTTGTCATAGCTTCTGAGATAGGCAATCATTTAGTTGCCTTTGGTAACAAAACTTATCATTGACTAATTTATGCAACAGATATTTATTGAGTGCCTTCATGTTCTAGGCACCACAGGCTTTGAGGTACACAAAGGTGAGCAAAAACAGACATTCTCTGCCTTTATCAGTTTAGAGTCTAGTGAGAGAAGCAGACATGAGCCACATGATATCAGTGAGACAATGGGCCAAAGCAAAAATATTTCATTCTGTGAATGCATATCACAGAAGATCCTGTCCTAGAGAAAGCTTTCCTGATATTTGAGCAGAGAGCTAAAAGGGGAACAGACATTCCCTAGGAAAAGGCCTGGGAAGGGAGGAGAAAAGTGTTGTAGGCAGAACAGCATGTTGCAAGGCCCTTTTGTGAGATGTGAACAAGGTGTTCGGGGCCCTGGAAGTAGGCCAGTGTGCCTGCAGCACCCAGAGCCGCGTGTTCATAGTGCTGGCCAAAGCTGGGAAGAGCGCATGCATGTCCGTGGTAGATGGAGAGGGGGTGCAGACCATGCAAGGCCTTATGAAGAGTCTTTGTCTTCATTTAAGAAAAATGGGAAGCCATTAAAAGACTTTAGGGAGCCTAAAAGGATCACATTTGTGGTTTTAAAAAATAAATTGAAGAGGAACTGGTCATGTTTGCTCTGGTAAGTTTTTTTTATTCCTTGATGCTGTGCACACAGAGGTCCTACTTCCCTTCTTGCTCCCTCCCTTTAGTGAAGTCAAACTAAAAATGTTTAAGAAAAAGAATTGGCCAGTGCCTTGTCCATTAGAAGCCTACAAATTACCTTGTATATTTGGAACAAAGCCTGACCTGGTGATAGATTATAATAATGATAACAACACTCACATTACAAAGAATGATAGCTATCATTTTGGGGGGCATTTATTATGTGTCCAAGCTCTGTGCCGGATCCTCTTCAAGTTTTATCTCAATCTTTACAACCTTACGTGATTTTTTTTTTTTACACCACATATACAATCACTCTATCTGCCACCCCTTCTAAGGGAAACTTCCTTGCCTACCACCTCAGCTGAAGGAGGGCTGGCCCCAGTGGCTGCAATTTGTTCAAGGTAATCATTTTCAAACACACACACACACACACACACACACACACACACGCATGTGCACACAACTTGACTGGGTCAGAGGTGGTACTTGGACCCAACAGCAACCAATCCATTGGCCAGCCAGCAGTTTTTAGGGTATCACAACACAAAAAGCCTTGTCCAAATAAATTCTTGCTTTCAGAAATTTCACGTTGGGGGTATATAAAGGAAATCACTTAATTGCAGAAAATGGATTTGGAAGATGAGAAGCCAGAGAAGCCATGATGGGCCCGAGGGAGTTGAGGGCACGAGTAAGTAAAGGTATAAGTAAGCAGAAGCTGTGAGGTAGAGAAAAGATACCGAGGAGGAAGATAGAGAAACTGGTTCACAGGGAAGAGAAGTAGACTCAAGAAGCTCAAGCCAGCTCTTGGAGAACAGCTGAGTCAGGTGAATAATGGGCACCAGAGAAAGGCTCCACATACTCATACCCTGGGATCCAAGGCCAGTCTCGGAAAGCCCAGCTACAGAATGGTTCCTACTCTAAGCTTTGCATGAGATGCCTGCCTCCCTCACCAGGCCTTACCAGGGGCTCATTATGGAGTGTGGCTGAAGGAATTTCTGCTCCATGCAGCACATGGGACTCAGCATTCCCATGCACAGAGGAAGAAACAGAGGCTCAGAGGTTAAGTAACTTGCCCAAGTTGGTAGAGCAGAAAATCCAACTCAAATTAACGTGAATGTAGAGCTTGTGTTCTTAAGCATAATACTATTCATATGGCAGTGACAGGAATTATCTGTTCAAAAATGTTTGTTCAAACCTTTAGTTTTTCTTACCTTGAAAACAAACACACAGAACATATGACTTTCAAATCAGCAAGCCAAATAACTTAGCATTGTTGGCCTATTAAGTATTATGGCTTAACAACAGCTAACACAAGAAGATCCTTGCTTTTGAGGGGACTGCACAAAAGCAGCATTTTTGTGTCAGCTGTTTGGAGAGTGGGGGCAGGGACACATGAGGAGGTAGGTTTATAATTCCCCTTCCAAGAACTGGTTAGAGCCTTGTGGGTCTTGGATCTGATTATCCATTGACCCAGGGAATGGCCCTGGGTGAACTAGATCTTGCAAAAAAACCTTCCAGCAATCATTGAGGAGTAGATTGCTGCTCATCTAGTTTTCAGTATTGGAGGGACGGGGCTGGGCACCAGCCAACCCTAACTGTGGCCCTCTAAGTAGACTGACCTCTTCCTTATAGAAGGGTTTCCACGTGAAGTGGCAAGGAGAATGAATCCAAAACATATTTAATGAGGGCCTAGAAATATGAGGCCTCCTGCCCAGGTAAAGAGCATAAAGATCAGAGTCTTAGGTCCACACAGTCTGAAGTAGGTCACCTTCACTGTGACACAGAAGGAAAAAAAAAAAAAAAAAAATCTCCGAGGCTGCAGGCTTCTGGTAAACCAACAACCCTTTCTTTCCTGAGACCTCTCTCAAAACGTGTGCCTGACGCAATCCCTCTCTGGATTGTTCCAGGTCTTGTGCTGAGGGCAGTGGGGACCCTCCTCTCCGTATCCCTTCCCGACCAACCCTTATATATCCTGAGCCAGCTGCAGCTGAAGACATTTCCTCTCTTGACCTTTGCCAAACCACCTTTTACCTAATTCCTGTGTTTACTCTGTTGAGAGGGATTGTGGCCAGCACCTAGAGACCAGACAGACCTACCAAGATAAGGCAGATTAGGATTAGAAAGTCCCAGTGGGACGCAACAAGCCCCAACTGTATGCTCCATGAGGGGCAGCCCACTAAGAGAGTCACAGAGTCCAATGCCAAAGATCAAAACCAAGCCTTGAGGGTGGCCTCAGGATTCCACAGATTATTACCTGTGTCTGTCTTTACTCTTCTTTCCTTATCCATAATCCACTGCACTATTACTTACTTAACATTTTCTTCTAGGGGCGCCTGGGTGGCTCAGACGTTAAGCGTCTGCCTTCGGCTCAGGTCATGGCCCCGGGGTCCTGGGATCGAGCCCCACATCGGGCTCCCTGCTCCGCAGGAAGCCTGCTTCTCCCTCTCCCTCTGCCCTGCTTGTGTTCCCTCTCGCTGTCTCTCTCTCTGTCAAAAAATAAACAAAAAATCTTAAAAAAAAAAACCAAAAAAACACTTCTTCTAAAATTTTGCTTTTTAACTTAATTAAATGAAATTTTATATAGCAGAGCAAATGAAAAGTGAGGATCACTTGTCAAAACTAAAGTAAGACACCTTAAAGACAGATTTAACTGTTAGGGTAAAAATCATCTGTCCTTGTTTCACCTACAATTTAGCTCACTGCCATTGGAGAATGCCTGCCTCAGGCTGGGGTGTCTGGGCCTGACCTAAAGTCAGCTCTGCATGGGGATCCTCTTTCCATTACCAGCAGTTGAGAGACCACAGACAGGTGACTTAAACTAGCTAAGCTTGTTTCCTTCCCTATCAACTGGAGACAATGATAGTACCTGTTTTGTAGGGGTGTTGAAATATTGCAATGAGGGCACTTGGCACAAGACCTGGCGCATATTATCTACTCCGTAAGTGCTGTCTGTTTTTTCCAGAGTTCTCCCTATATGTGCACTTGTGATTTTCAGACCATCTATCACAATGTTTGGGAATAACAGTAAGACCAAAATTCAACTTGCAATACAAAGCACAGAAGCTAAAACCAGTGAGAAAGTTATAATTACAGAGCTCTTATCAATAAGGACGAGAAACCGTAAACTAGAACAATGGTTTGTGAGGACCAATTAGCCAAGATTAAATGCATCTTTATGAAGGGGATCCAATGCTGCCTCCAAATAGAGGGTTATCACCCAGGTCCTCCTTAACATAACCCCCTTATTCAAATAGTTCTTTAGAGAAACCTAGCTCTAGACTCTTGGCAGCATGGGCTGGAAGCAAATTAGGTCTGCTTGGGTTCAGAGTCCAGATCCTCAACCCCACTCGGCACAGCCTCAATCCCAGGTCTGAGCTTCACCGTTATGCCCAGTTGAGGCCAGAGGTATGGCTCTCTGCAGTCAGGATGTCTCTCAGCCCAGGCCAGAGGAGTACATATGTGGCCAGGCCCCAGGCTCCAGCAGAGCAGCTCCAGATAATCTGCCATAGAATTTTCCCAAATGAAACATCCCCCTTCCTGTACAGCTTAGCTCCAGCCGCCTTGACCTCTCCTCACTTCCAACCACTTCCTTTCTTTCCCAATACCAGCTTCCCTCTCCATGTCCTGCCTTCCCTCTGCATTTCTTCACAGTGTTGCTTCACCCATTTTCCAAGGGACTAACCTACCTTTCTCCTGTCCTCTCCTCTGTCTCTTCTCCCCCATTCTCTTCTTTCTATTTCATCCTACCTTCTCCTTCCCTCCCTCCATCTTTCCCTCCATCTCTTCTTTCCTTCTTCCACACACGTTTCTGGAGCATTTACTGATGGGCTAAGAATTATGCTAGGGGTTATAGTGGTAACAGGGTCCTTGACTTTACTGGACGTTTACTCAAAAAGGAGAGACTAATACTAACAAATCATTCCTCAAGTAATTATTTAATTATAACAGCAATAATACTATAAATCCAAGCAGGCCAGATCCTACAGAACTCATTTGAGATTTTCCATGTCCAGTTGGCATATCCGATGTACTAGAACATGACTACCCTATCGAGTAAGGATTATGTTCGCTCTGTATCATATCTCCAGCATCTAGCACAGAGCCTGGCATAGACACAGTACACACTTTGTATTACTTGTGGAATAAATAAATAAAATGCTTTTAAATATAACTTAGGCATGCTCATTCATACATGGGAAGCATGAGGGGAAGTCAAAGTGGGCAGACATCCCCTTTCTCCACCCCATCCACCCTCTGCCCCGCCACACACACCAATAGCCAGGTAATTAATAGCCAATGAGCTGACAAAGGTATGAGGTGTCAAGGAATGAATGAGGTCAAGTGTCCTCCTAGATTCCCTGCCTTCTGCTCTCCCACTGAAGAAAACCTACCTGGGAACTCCCTTCCAGGAACCCCCAATTTTGGGGACAAAAAAAGACAATCATTCTGCCTGGCTTTGTAGCTTCCTTGATATGGAGGCATTTTGACAACTCTCACTATGGCCAAATGTGTCTTTCAATTCACATCCACTTTGGAACTTTTTATTCTGACTATCTCAATTATGTAGTAAGCAGTGGGTTACTGAAAATCCCATTAATATGATCAGCTATGAAAAGAAATTAATCCAAAATGAGGGGAGGGGGGCAACTTTCAGCAATAACCACAAGGAGAAAATATCCAGCAGATATTTACCCCTGCATGTTGTCACTTCAAGCTGCAGAATACTACCAAGCTACAGAAGGATGGGAGAAAACAAGCTGAGAAAGAAAAGGAGACCCTTCTGTGAGCAAAGGCACCATTCATTGGCAGGGTGGTGAGGAAGCACAGGACCAGTCCCGCCTCAGACCCTCCAGAAGATGCGTGGAGGTCACAGTGGATGAGGAGAAAGATCGGGCATCGTGAGGTAGACAACAGGCCTTAGGCTTGACCTGGATGTAACCTGGCTCTGATAAGAATCTGTCCAACTTGGCAGTAATGTGACAGTAAATTCCACAGGGTTGAAGAGCACAATTGATGCCAAAAAACTTGATTGCTTTTTTGGACGGAATTATCCTCATTGTTATTTTGTGCTAGCCAAAAAAAAAAAAAAAAAAAATGCAAGAGATGAAGCATCTCTAGCTTTCTGGCTCACGACGCAATCAGCCCATTCTCCAGGGACCTGGGGGAAGTAGGCTGCTGTAAGGGCTGGTGAGGTCACCTTCAATGCTTGGAGTGTCCCAGCAAGCATGTCACAGTGAAAGACGCAGGTGCTCAGCCCAGTTGGGGACAAGCAATACCTCCACGTGCTCACTGCATAAACTTGGAATTTTTTAGCTACAAAGGATGTTAGTGACAGCCCAGTCCAAAAGCCCTGAACTAGTTCAACTCCATTGTTTCCAGGGTGAGATGGAGGTCAAGACAAGGGAAATGGCTTACTCAGGGAACGTTGCTAAGTTAGCAGCAGAATCAAGACCTGCTCACCAGGTGCCTTCCTCCATTTTCACCTCCTCACAAAGTGCTCAATAAATGTTAGCCATGATCATCATCATCATCACCACCACCATCATTGACTATTATGGGCACTTCATACACCCTGTGGCAATTAGATAGGGTCTTCCCACTCTGTGAATGCAGAAACCAGACGATTTACTGAGGGCCACATGGCTGACAAGTGGAGTGGGCCTTGAACCCAGGTGTTCTGTTTCTACTCCCTGTGCTGTCTGTCCTGTGGTCTGTATATTGTGAGGTTACAAGCTAGGAGCTTTCCCCCACACAAAGACCCTGTGGTCATTGACTCTAGAGAACTGCTCTGCCAGCTTTGTCTACGAAGCTGCTGGGCTGGTAGGATGCTCTCCAAGAGTTGCTTCTAGACTTGGAGGTGAGGCTGTGAGATGGTGCACAAGAGGTGTCTAACTTGTGTTTCATTTATGTCTCTTTCACACAAGTCCATTGTGATTTTCCAGGGCAACTGTCCTCCATGCAGTGACTCAGGGGCCCAGAAGGCTTCATCACCCCAGTCTGAGATTGCATGGTTGCTATGGCAGAAGAAGAGAAGAAAGACCAGAGAACTTGCCAAGGGCTTGTCAGCATTGCAGCTTGGAAATGACCTACCACAATTTCTCTCAGCCTTACCTAATGACAAAGAGGCTAGGGAGCCTGGGGAAGCAAAGAGAATATTTGGGGAGCATTATACTCTCTGCCACATGGGAGGAAACCATCTATAGATATAATAAATAAATTAATTCTATACTATATAGGAAGGCAGTAAGTGCCATGGGGAAAGTAAAGTGGGGTGAGGAGGGTTCATCTCTGGGTTTTCTTTTGTGTTCTGTCGATCTAAGGGTCTATTTTTGTGCCAGACCATACTGTCTTGATCACCTCAGTTTTGTAATATAACTTGAAGTCCGGAATTATGATGCCTCCCGCTTTGCTTTTCTTTTTCAAGATTACTTTGTCTATTCGGGGTCTTTTGTGGTTCCATACAAATTTTAAGATTACTTGTTCTAGCTCTATGAAAAATGCTCTCGGTATTTTGATAGGGATTACACTAAATGTATAGATTGCTTTGCGAGGTTGCTCAAAAAGTTAAAAATAGAACTACCCTATGATCCAGCAATTGTACTACTAGGTATTTACCCAAAGGTTAAAAAAACTAATTCGAAGGGATGCATGCACCCCGATGTTTATAGCAGCATTATCAACAATAGCCAAATTATGGAAAGAGCCCAAATGTCCATCAACTGAGGAATGGATAAAGATGTGATGTGTGTGTGTGTGTATACACATATATATAATATTTCATTATATGTAATGGAATATTATTCAGCCATCAAAAAGAATGGAATCTTGCCATTTCCAATGACATGGACAGAGCTACAGAGTATTATGCTAAGCAAAATAAGCCAGTCAGAGAATGACAAATACCATATGATTCACTCCAGTGGAATTTAAGAAACAAAAATGATCATAGGGGAATAAAAGAGAGAGGAAAACCAAGAAACAGTCTCTTAACTAGAGAGAACACACTGATGGTCGCCAGAGGGGAGGGGGGCAGGGGGTGGGTGAAGTGGGGTTTGGAGTGATGGGGATTAAGGAGGGCACCTGTTGTGATGAGCACCGGGTGATGTATGAAAGTGTTGCCTCACTGTATTGTACACCCAAGACTAATATGACACTGTATGTTACCTAACTGGAATTTAATTAAAAAAAAAAAGTGGAATAAGGAGGATCGGCAATGCGGGGTGGAGGGGGGAGGGTAGCATTTTTAAACAGGATAGTTAGTCATGGTAGGCCTCACAGAGCAAAGCCCTAAAGGGGATGATGATGTTGTTTGAATATCGGGAGAAGAGTGATCTCAGCAGAGGGAATGGTGTGTCGAGGCCCTGAGGCAGAGAGACTCTGTGAGGAGGAGGAGAAGTAGGAAGTGAGGTTAGAGAGTTAAGGTGGGGCAGAATGAGAAGAGGAACAGTGTGCAGATACTGCAGAGCTTTTGAGGCCATTTGTCCAAGCTCTGACTCTGACTCTAAGGGGAAAAGGTAGCCACTGTAGGATTAGAGCAGAAGAGTGTGAATCTTTGATGTGACTCTTCTGGCCGCTTGTGGAGAATAGACATGGGGGCAGGGGGCTTCAGGGAAATCAGACAGAAGGCTGTTACAGTCATCCAAGTGGGAGATGATGCTGGCTTGGACCGGGATGGTAACACTGGTGAGAAGCAGTGGAATTCTGGAAATGTTTTACCAGTCCGTCCCACGGGGTGAAGTTTCTAGAACTCCCGTGCTTCATCGGCCCTGACTGAGTAGGTCCTGGCAGCCCAGAGTCCCTGAGAACAAAGTATGTCTAAGTCTGTGGTGGGGCAGGGGTGGAGGGAAGGGCTAGGCGGGGTGTCCAGCGCCAAGGCTGAGAAACGGGCAGATTCCAAGCCAAGTCCTGCATATGGGGCCTGTCGAGAGACTGGCCTCCAGAGCACTGGGAACTTGCCACAGGAATGACCACACGCATTTCCCCCCAGATCCCAGCTCTGCCGCCTCTCCACCCGTCTTCCATCACATACACCCGCTGAAGAGCAAGGTGAGGAGACTGAGGCAATGTGACCTACGAAGCCAGGGTCACAGTCAGAAAAGGAACCCACTGCCCTGCCTCCCAGCTTAGCACTGCTGCTTTGTTCTCTTACCCTTCCCTCTTTTGACCGATCCTGAGCAAGATCAGGGGAATGGGGCAGGGGAAGGGGTGTGACCCAGACAGAGCGAATCTCAGCCAGGCCCCGCTCCCCTGCACTGGGCCTGGGGGCACAGCTGCACTGTGAGGAGCTGGCATGGTGAGGTATGTGGAATAAGTCAGGAAGGAGGGCCGAGCAGCCGCTGCCTACACACAGTGGGTAGAGGTGAAAAGCACAGGCTATTAGAACTGATTCCAGCCTCAGTTTTGTCACAGATTAGTTATGATACCTCGGGAGGTTACTTTAGCCTCAGTAAGCCTCCATTTCTTTACCTGAAAAATGGGGATACTAAACCTCCCATAGGGTTGTTAGAACAGACGAAATATATATAAGACGCCTGGCTCAGGGAGGAAGGTGTGATAGATCCTGTAAGCTGGTTCACTCAAAATCTATTCTCAAACATTTTCTCCTTTGCCTTCCTCTTCCAGAAAAGGTAGAAAAGGAAATCATACTCGAAATCCCAGCTCCCCTGTAGGTAGGGGGTGGCCACAAAACCCAGTGATGGCCAATGAGATGTTAGTGGAAGACCTTGACTTTTACAATGAATAGGTAGAGGTTCTGAGCAGAAGGTCCTTACCCTTCTCTCCCTCCCTCACACCTTCCTGCCCGGAACTTAGCTGTGAGGGCAGGGGTAGAGCAGCTATCCTACGGTCATGAGGTAAGAGGCACAAGGATCCTAAATGAAGGATGATGGGGTGGCAAGATAGAAAGCGCTGGGTACTTGATGACATTGTTGAGCCACTATTTTACTCCATGGCTACCAGCCCAGAAATTTATTTTGGTGTGACACATATACCTTCTTACTGATATTTACCAGTGCCTGCTGGGGTTTCTGCTATGTGAAGCAAACACAATGAAATAACAATAACTATCACCACCATCGTCATCATATCTGTTCTCCTACATCTGCAGTGACCTCCAGCTCGCAGCTTTGGAGTTTATTATCTAACTGGGGAGTCAACTGAGATTAAATGAACCTCTAAGGGATCATTTCCCAGGGAGTATTCCAAGAAGCATTGGTTCTTCAGTATTAGGTGTTCTGAGAAAAGAAAAGTCTCTATTGCCAAGTGAACAAGTGTTGGTACCTGGCAGAGGTCTTTACAACAGTGGCTTAAAGTCAGTATGCCATTTGAAGGCTTTCCAAAGGATCCGTGTAAAAAGCATAATGTTAAAGAATCAATTTCAGATGCTCATAAGTACTACCATAAGTATTCTTTCTCAAAATTAAGATGTCTAAGGACTCCTCACTATGGTTCTCTCGCTCTTGTCACCATATCCCTTCTCCCACCTTACAAAAGAAAGGCACATCTCCCGCCTGACCACAAATTACCCTGATGTGTCGCACTCAAGTGTAGAGCCTCTGTGCCACAGAGGGACAGTTCCAGATACTGGTGTTTGGCTGGATCCTAATGGCTGGGTAATGAATCCTTTTGCAAGCCACGTGGTGCCCAAGCCTCTGCTTTCAACAGAATTAAAGGACGTCCTAATTGAATTGTTGGCTGACAGATCACTGAAAGTTATTTTAATGATAAATAACTATGTGACCTTTGCCTTATACCCCTGAGATAATGTAGACTTGAGTGGCAGTGCCATTAAATCCATTCTTACCTACTTATTTATGTGAACACAGCTTCTCGACGCCTGTATCTGTAAAACTTATAAGTAGGAATAGAATGGATGCTGCGTCCTCTCCCATTGGAGCAATACATACCTCACCCATGGATACAAGAAACAATTGAGAAAAGAGCTACTCAGATTATTCATGAATGCAATTCCAATAAAAATTTACTTTTTACGTCTCATCATTATGCATCAAAATATGTAATATTTGTCTGTTGATTTGACTCATTCTGGGCTAATGATAACTAAATGCAGAAGAAAAAAATTTAGATCACTTTGAGACCACAACTTACATTTGTGTGCGTGTTGTGTGTGGGCGTGTGCATGTGTGTGTGTAGGTAGGTCAGGAAGTATGGTAGGGTGACTAGTAAGAGACTTTCAAGTATCAAAACATTATTTGAAAACTCTGTTAGAGAAGTAGGATGGAGAAACCATGGTGAAAATGTTTATTAATTAAAAGCTTGTTCAAGTATTTTTAACTAGGTGGTGATAGAATATATAATCGTAGTGGTTGGTGTCAAATCGCTGTTGTATTTCGAATTCCTTGGGAAACACTGAAGAGAGTAATAGAAGAGCTTTATTTTTAAATGGCAATATTTGTATTACGTCAGAAGTCACATCCTTTGCAACTATTTAAATGTATTAGATGTTTATTTTAAAAATGGATGAGGAGCATGGAGTTTTCCAAAGTTTTGGAAGAGTATGGTCCTTAGAGGATCCATTTTCATGAATAGACTAAAAATTGCAAGTAATGAAGAATGAGATTGTGGAAATAGTGCTTCTACAACCATTTGTTCTTCTTACAAAGGCTGATTCGAAACACTGTCTTGCATATTACACATGCACCTGGCACACTTTTACACCTCGATAATGCCTGGGTAAACTTCATCTCCTCTCTCTCTCCCATTTAATCACTGCAGACAGGTGCTTGGAATCCAAAGTTATTAGCCTATTATAATAGTTCATCTAAACTGTGAACAAGAAGATAATACAGTCCACAATCAAGTAGCTTAAAAGAGAAATGCATTTGGAGAACAAAACACAAGAAAAATGGAGAAGAGGATGGAACTCCTAACAAAGAGCAAATTAAATATGTTGTCAGTGAGGGCCGTGTAGGAAACATGGGCAGCGCAAGGGGATGATAGTTAAACGTTTGGGTGCAGCTGTCTTCCGTAGGATGCATTGTCTACTTTTATGGGATACATATGTTGGGGCCCAGTATTTCTAGAAAGAGATGGAAAAGGCAAAGAACAGCAATCAAGAATAATGAAGTGCTGACTGTCCTGAAAGGTCTGGATACACTTTAAAGTAGTACATTCATTACAAGATTTGTTTCTTTCTAAATGTAACAGGAAGGCAAATGGTAACCCAATGGATATCTAAGAGTCGAATTTCTCCCAAGGGAATTGCTTCGGGTATACTAGGAATGCATTGAAACAGTTTTTGAAGGGATTATTTATTTTGGTAAAGAATCACAAGTGATTGGGTTGCCTGGGTGGCTCAGATGGTTAAGCATCTGCCTTTAGCTCAGGTCATGATCTCCAAGTCCTGGGTTCGAGCCCCATGTCAAACTCCCAGCTCCTTAGGGAGTCTGCTTCTTCCTTTCTCCCTCTACCTCTCACCCTGCTTGTTCTCTCTCTGTCTCTCTCTCTCAAATGAATAAATAAAAACTTTTTTAAAAATCGTGAGTGATCAAAACTCCTGCTTATATTTCTTCCACTGTGCAAAAGGGAAGATGGGACAAAAGAAAATAAAACTTCAGGTTAACATGGCATCATCACTATTGTGATGATCAGATTGTAGCTTGAATCAATTCTAATAACTAAAGCCAACTTTTGGTTAATAACAATGATAGAGGGGCGCCTGGGTGGCTCAGTTGTTAAGCGTCTGCCTTCGGCTCAGGTCATGATCCCAGGGTCCTGGGATCGAGCCCCACATTGGGCTCCCTGCTCAGAGGGAAACCTGCTTCTCCCTCGCCCTCTACTGTTCCCCGTGCTTGTGCTCTCTCACTCTCTCTGTCAAATAAATAAATAAAATCTTTAAAAAAAATAACGATAGATATTAATTAACCCCATTTTTGGTTAATAATTAATACTAATAACTAAATAAATGATCCAGTTTCACACCCAATTTTCAACCTTTTCAAGCTTCCAGAAATCCTAACATCTCCTCTGGTAGAGGTGTCAAAATGATCTAAAGACAAGAGAAGTGGGAAATATCTCACTGATTCACAGCAGGGACTCTTGATAGCTGAAAATAAGGAGTCAAGTGAATATAACAGGAAAGTTGATTTTAGAGTCCACTTAAGAAAGGACAGAAAGCCCTCAAGAAAGCAATTCTCTCAATTCCACCCACGCCAATGCCATATATTAAGTGTTGGTTACTGTGGTATGAGGAATGAGACTCTTCCCCCCAAATTTGCTCCTCCTTCTACATTGCCTCACTTGTCCTAGGTCTACAACCTGTGCACCTGTACATGGTAGCCCTGATCCACTATCCACCCATTTGCTTAAACTAGAAATCTGAGAATCATCCTTGATTTCTTCTATTTCCCTCACCCACTTCTTTCCCTTCCAACTGCTACTTCCTAGTCCCCAAGCTACTCCTAGTCCCCAAGCATTTGTCTCTTAGCAGAAAGCTCAATAAACATGTGTGGAATAAATGGCCTGATATAATATGATCTGTGATTGACCTCCTTCCTCAAGGAGTGCTCTGCCAAAAATGAGGGAATGGTTATAAAAAGTCCTTGTCCTTTAGGCAAAGCTCTTCAGGTGCCTCCTCCTCCAGGAAGCCTTCCAGATCCTCTCTCACCAATCAGACCAGACTAAGTGACCCTTCTCTGATCACCCAAAGCACCCTAAGTTTACCTTTACAAAGAATTTATAATTATGACTTGCAACAATTGATTTACCTGTCTGAGTCCTCCACTAGTTAGGGGCTTTTATAACTGGATCCCCACTGCCTAGCAGAGTACCTAGTGCAAAGCTGAAAGTCAATGAATGTTGCATACGTGAATGAACGATACAAGGAATAAATTTGATAAGAGGTAGATACAAAGGAGTCCTAGGTGGAGACAGATGAAAGAGCTGCTAATTCTGTTATTGGGATGAGTGCTGAGTGGTGGTGAAAAATGCCTCATTAACTGGTCTTGAAAGATGACTTAGAGTTTCCCTGAAGATCAAGACAGGGAAGGGTGTGACAAGCAGAAGGAATAGCATAAACAGAAGCATGTGGATGAGAGAGCACAGAAGGTATTTGAGACGATGAGAGCCTGGCAAAGCTCAAGAGCAGCTTTGAGAGGGAGCAAGTGGGGCACATGTGGCTTGGAAAGGATGTTTTAAGTGAGTTGTGAAAGCCCTAAAGTAACGTTACCGAAGGGTTCGAAGATTAGAAAGTCAGTGAAGTTTTGAAGCAGAGGAATGACGTGATCAGATCTTTAAAAGAAAAACAAAAGTATCTGCTTCCTTTTTAGTACCTAAAAACCATTGCTCTAAACGCCTCCATTTTTATATTTCTCGATACTTTATGAAAATAAAAAAACAAAGTCCAGCTGAAGCAATTCTTCTTTCCTTGCCTGGTCTGAATGAGGCGTCCTTTTTTTCTTTCCCTTGTTTTCTGGCCAGTCATTTGGTGAAGTGAGTGCATCACACAGCTGGGAAAACACGAGCTTCTCCAGTTTGTTTGGCTTCGGAGCAATGTGGGTGAGTGCGAGTCTGGGCAGTGTGTCAGCTCCTTCCTGAAAGTCTGGGTCGAGGAAGTCCACAACACAACCTTGTTTACTTGATTTTGCTTTCAGTGTCGAGAACACTGGTTCTGAGGACTGCAAAGGTGTATGTGGTCACTGTTGGCTTGCAACCCTGTAATTCCTTTGGAAAGATGATCTGATTGGGACAGCTGTGACCTTATTTTAATAACTCGGTGCCTTTTGAAACATCCAGATGAAAAGTGATGCGTTATTTTCCTCATGGCTTTTGTTTCTGGCTAACCCTATGGTTTGCTGGATCACTGGGAGTAATTCTGACGGACTGAGTTTGCTGGACCGGCAGACGTGGCAGGGGTCGGATGGGGGGAAGGATGAAAGGCCGGTCTGAAGCAACTCCCCTGTATCAGACATGTGAAGTTACAGTTAATCGGCAAGCGTTTACTGAATGCCTGCTCTATGCCAAGCATTGTCCTGGGCACGGGGATGCCAAGGTGAATAACAAATTTCTAGCAGAGCCTAGAAACTAGACTGAAAACACATCAAAGGTAAAAGAAAACTCTTATTTCTCTTTACATTTCCCCAAGTCCCTAGTGCAGTATCTAAGTCAAGGCAGAGCCTTGATAATTACTGAAAGCCTGAATAGACAGGTATATTTCAATTGTGTCCAACAAATATTTACGAAGCACCCACTATGGATCGGTATTGTCTTAGGTAGTAGAGAGGTGAAGATGAGAGAGAGCCCATACCCTCTAACTGCTCACAGTCTGGTGGAAAAGACAGACATTAAAACAATTATTCAGCCTGTATGAATCTGAGCCTCAAGGAATCCCAGAGACCCCAAAGATCCTCTTGCCATCGGGTCCCTCTTCTGGAATCCCCAGACCTCCCTACAAAGGGGGTGATGGCTGGCATAAAAGAGAGATTTCCAGGATGCTGACCCAGCACCATGTCTGTTCGGATTGGCTGATGCCTTTTGCCTTTTTTGTTGATAATACTTTACTATCATTCCTGCAGGCAGTTAACAGAGGCACAAGACCTCATATATGGGAATCAGAGGAAGAAATAACTTCATGATACGAGAATGGAGACTGATTAAATCTGGAAGGGGATTATGCAACCTTTAGCAAAACCCAACAGAGCAGGCGATGTTTCATTTCTAGGCATCTACTCAAAACCCCTGTCCCTGCGAGCATGATGGGGGACTCCAGATTCAAGGAATTGTGCCATACAGATGCAAGGGGGCACCCAACCATTATTTCATGTAAGTAATTATGGATTCCAGACACAGAAAGCCATTTTGAAATGGCATTACAAAACATTTTAATTTTGGGGTGCCTGGGTGGCTCAGATGGTTAAGCGTCTGCCTTCGGCTCAGGTGATGATCCCAGGGTCGTGGGATCGAGCCCCGCATCGGGCTCCCTGCTCAGTGCAGAGCCTGCTTCTCCCTCTTCCTCTGCCATTCCCTCTGCTTGTGCTCTTCTGTCTATCTCTGGCAAATAAATAAATAAAATCTTAAAAAATTTAATTTTTAAAGTTAACACTGTTTTTATTTTTTCCTATTCTAGATCAACCATTATCCATGAGCCTAGTTTTGCAGCTGTCTTGGTTCAAATAAGCTTGTTATTTGCTGAATCACTGGACTCACTCATGAGCAGTTCTAATCCAGAGAACCTTCCAAGAACAGTTTAAGAAACTTTAGAGCTAATCCTCCAGGCAGGGGAAAGAGGAGTGTTTTTGTTTCCTTTTCAACCCTTGCAAAGCTGATGCTTAAAGCTTAAAAATATTATGAAACCTTCAACATTTTGAGGAACTGAAAGAAAGAGATGGGGAGGCAGTGAGGCAGAAAGAAAAGAAGGAATGAGAGAAGAGGGAAGGGAGAGAGAAAAAAAAAGGAAGAAAACAATCAACCACACAAAAAACATACAATGCTTCCCAAATCTCCCCTCTGATGTTTAAACTACAGATTCATAAAATCCTCCAGCTGGAAGGGTCAATTTCCTACTTGTAAAAGCATCAAACATCACCTGAGCCAGTTTTTCAGTAAGAACCACAATTATTCCATGGAAACATGTCAATAGTTCTCTGCTCAATTTTATGAGCAAAAACAATGAGGCAAATCACACTTGTCTGTGTTCTCCAGATAATTGAATTTGGCTTCTTAAAATTCAGGTGTCATTCTGTCGAGAAGAACATGCTAGTTCCTTTATTAACTCTTTTGTTTTTACCTCCTTTCACTCAAAGCAAGGTTTCATAATGTTGATTACTTTAAAATAAATGACTGGCACAAGACTAGACTAGTCTGTAGTCACTTGTTTGGCCTCACCTTTCTTCCTCTCTTGCTTGGCACACAAATTATGGTGCTTGGTTCCTGGGCAGACCCCACACCATTTCACCTCCGGGCATTGCCCACATCCCCTCTCCGAGGACTGGCCCCTTCCGCAGTGTTCCCTGCAAGTACAGCCTTCTCCAGGGTGACCTTCCCCCTCTCCCTCCTTCTCCTGGATAAGGAGCCCTTCCTCTGCTCTCCTGTCTCCCGCCTGTCACATCTCCATATTGCACTCACCATCTTGTGTGGCTCGTACCGTATGTGTGCACACGCCTGTCTCCTCCTCTCCCCACACACAGTCACCAGGCATCACTCCTTCTTCACATTCTTAGGACCTAGCACAATACCTGAAAATAGTTGGTACTTGTATCAGTTATCCATTGCTGCATAACAAATTACCTGAGATTTTAGCAGCTTAAAACTATTTACTATCTTACAGTTTCTGAGGTCAGGAATTCTAGTGCAAGGGCCGCTTAGTTGGATGACTGTGGCTCACGGTCTCTCACAGGACAGCAGTCAAGGCGTCCGTCAGTCTCTGTCATCTCAAGGGTCAACTGCAGAAGAATTTGCTTCCAAGCTCACTCATGAGGCTGTTGGCAGCCTTAGAAAATTGACTTCCAAGCTCAATCACATGGCTGCCAGCGGGCTTTTTAGGGCCTTGTTGGCCATTGACCGAGGATAGTATTTCTTTGCCACATGAGATTCTCCATAGAGTTACTCAAAACATGGAAGCTGGATTCCCCCAGTAAGGGCTCAGAGGGAGGGAGACAGAGACAGTGACCGACAGAGACAGAGTGTGAGCATTCAAGCAAGATGGAGGAGTCAGAGTCTTTTTGTCACCTAAACTCAGAAGTGACATTCCATCACTTCTGCTGTATTTTTATCTGTTAGAAGCAAGCCACAAGGTCCAGTCCACACTCAAGAGGAGAAGATCGCACAAGGATGTGAATACCAGAAGGTGGAAATCACTGGAGCCATCTTACAAGCTGCCTACCGCAGTGCTCAATAAATATACTGAATAGATGAATTTCTCTAGTCAGAGTGAGTCTTTCCTTCCCCGAAGATCCATAGCATTTGAACTCCTTCTTAGGGAACACAGCACAGCGAGACTTTTCAGCTGAGCATATGTTCAGACACACCAGTGAATTATAAGCAACAGTGTGAAGACAATGCCAAATATATGGCTGACACTCAATAAATAATTGTTGATTGGATGAATAAATGAAAGAAAGGTTGGCAGAGACTAATACATGTCCATCAGTATTTGTTCTTCAATGAAGGAATTTCTAATTCTTAGCTAGGCACATAGGTGCTTCACTGGAGACTACATTTCTCAATATCCCTTATAACTAGAGGTGGCCACGTTACCAATTTTTGGCTCATGGGATGTGAGTGGAACAAGGGGTAAGCACTTTGTTTTCTCTCTTCCCCCTAACTGGAATTCAGAGGTTTGGGTAGGACCCTAAGAAGGAAAAAACACAATGAATGTGCCAGGACCACCCACCTCTGGTCTAGGACATGAAGCTCTATCTCACAAAAGTCACTGTGGCTTGTTGTAATGTAGAGTATTATGATATAGAGTATTACCTGTCTGGTACAGGATTTTAAAAGCAAGGAAGATGGGGTGCTTGGGTGGCTCAGTTGGTAAAGTGGCCAACTCTTGATTTCCGCTCAGGTCATGATCTCAGGATCAAGCCCCAGATCGGGCTCCCTGCTTAGCAGAGAGTCTGCTTTAGGATTCTCTCCCCCTGCCCCTCCCCCTACTTGCTCTCTCTCTGTCTTTCTCTCTCTCAAATAAATAAATAAATCTTTTTTTTTTTAAAAAAAAGGAAGAAAAAATTCTCCCTACCCCAAAGCTAGCCCCATGCTTTAAACATACTATAGGAGTTCCTTAAATATTTGTTAGATTAAATTGTGCCTATAGACCTGTCAGGCTGTGTTGGTAGATAAGAAGGGAACATTTAGTATAGCATAGGGAATATAGTTAACAATATTATAATAACTCTGTATGGTGACGGATGGTAGCTAGACATGCTATGGTGATCATTTTGTAATAGATAAAAATATCAAATCACTATGTGGCATACTTGAAACGTATATAATATTGTATGTCAATTATAATTCAATTATTTTTTTTAAAGATTTTATTTATTTATTTGAGAGAGAGAATGAGATAGAGAGAGCACGAGAGGGAAGAGGGTCAGAGGGAGAAGCAGACTCCCCGCTGAGCAGGGAGCCCGATGCGGGACTCGATCCCGGGACTCCAGGATCATGACCTGAGCCGAAGGCAGTCGCTTAACCAACTGAGCCACGCAGGCACCCCTATAATTCAATTAAAAATAAATTTAAGAAAGAAAGGAGTATTTAAGTTACCACCTTTCCCCTGGGTCAGGCAAGCATAGGCTTCTGGGGTCAACTCTTTTAAACTTCAGAGCTGTGAGGCTCCTCAGAGAAGCAACCCATTAAGTGGCCTTAATTTTCAAAGCCTGAGGCAGAAAGCCACCACAGAGAGGCATAAGGCAGAATGGATTCTTCTCAAAGAAAATCTGTCCAGATTGAGGTTTCCTCACGGGAGGTTGATCTGTTTTTCCCAAAAAGGAGAGGAGTTCTCAGTACAACCCCCGCAAAGGGCCAGGCCAGCAGCTCTTCCAGAGCCCTCTGGCCGCCGAGCGCAGCGGGCCCACTGGGCAGCCACCGTGGGCCTTCCTCCCCACTTGTCTGCTCTTGGACGCCAGCCAGCACTGGATCCTGGACGAGAAGGGCCTCGGCCTTAATCTGGAACTGGACAGGATCCATGGCCTCAAACTGAACGTTTTTGTTCTGCTTGTGTTCTTTACAGTATACAGAGAGAAGGCTCCAACCAACACCATCCTCCCATGCCAAAATAAAATGCTCACCCGGCCAAATCATCTCTGCTGAGGCTAGCTCAAGGAGATGACCAAACCTTGTTAACATACAGGAAGGGGATAGGAAGGAAGTGGGATAAGCTTTTCTTGCCTGGATTGAAAATCTGTTAATAGGATAGATAAATGCCAAGTATAGAGTCATTGGAAGATGTCTCTTCTTCATAGGAAGGTGAATTTGAGAAACCACAAAAGAAAGAATGGGTGAGGATCTCCAGCTGAAATCTAGAAATCCAGGAGTCTTGAAATCTAGGGAGGTTTAAGATACCTGCTATTCCTGGGCCTTCAAGAAGCATTCAAGGCGCTTCAGAAGACAGCCATGCCCATTACCAAAGACAATTCCATGTGAAAATGTTCTCATGCTGTTGGTGTTAGAGGGAGGGAGACAGTGAGTCAGGCTGAGGGACAGTTTCATGGGAGTGGACTGGAGGAACTCACTGTTGAAGGGTGATTAAAATTTCCAGGTGGCCACCAGCATACAGTGGAGGGCATGTCAGGCAGGGAGGGACATGAGCCACGCTCCAGAGGTCTGAGAGGACAAGGCATGTTTCTGGAATTCCCAGTGACATAGAAAGGTAGAATCATAGGGTACTCGAGTCAGGTCTTTAATGAAAGAAAAGTAGGGACGACTTCAATCAAAAATATGTAGAAAATAAGGGCGCCTGGGTGGCTCAGTCAGTGGAACGTCTGACTCTTGGTTCGAGCTTTGGTTTGGGCTCCAGTCATGATCTCATGGGTTGTGGGATCGAGCCCCATGTTGGCATGAGGCTCTGTGCTCAGTGGAGAGTCTGCCTGAGATTCTCTCCTTCTGCCCCTCCCCACACATGCACGCTCTCTCTCTCTCTTCCTCTGTCTCCAATAAATAAATAAATCTTTTTAAAAATATGTAGAAAACCGTGTTAAGGAGATGAGGATGGGTTAATAGAACAGAGAGGAAAGAGAGAGTCTGTTCTGTGGAACCCAGTAGTAACAGTGGCAGAAGATTTAACGAAATGGTTACATAACTTGGTGATTTCAGTCTTAGGCTCTTGAGTCAGCCACTGCATGAGTGTCCTATCTCTGTTGTAACCAACTACCCCAAACTGAGTGGCTTAAACATCAGAAATGTATTGTCTCATAGTTCCAGAGACCAGAAGTCCAAGATCAAAGTGTTGGCAGGGTTGCCGCCTTCTCAGGCCTATGAGGAACAATCTGTTGCATGCCTCTCTCCTAGCTCCTGGTGGTTTGCTGGCCATCTTTGTTGTTCCTTGGTTTGTAGGGCCATCACCCCATTCTCTGCCTCCATCATTAGATGGCAATCTCCCCATGTCTGTGTCTAAATATCCCCATCTTATAAGGACATAGTCCCCTTGGATCTGGCCCACCTTAAGGACCTCATCTCAGTTACCTCTCTAAACCTTTCTCCAAATAAGGTCACATTCACAGGCACTGGAAGTCAGGACTTCAACATCTTTTTAGGGGGACACAATTCAACCCATCAGAGCCATCTTGGTTTGAAGCCCAATGTGACCACTTTACTGGCTGTGTGGCTTTAGGAAAATTACTAGCTGTGTAGTCTTGTGAGAACTGCTTAGTATCTCTTGGCCCTGGTAACCTGTTTAAAATGGGATGAAGAAAAAAATAAAAAAAATAAAATAAAATAAAATGGGATGAAGAGCACAGCTGGTGCAAGGATTAACACAACAGGCTTCATAGGCATCAGTGGTGGACTACTGCGTGCACTAGAGGATGGTGCATGCAAGTCCAAGTCAGGCCCTAGCACCACTCCTACTTCAGGAATGTAGACAAAGGGGCCACAGACAGGTCTTTATTTTACTCAATTCTTCCCTCCACCCCTGGTGCCTAACCTAGTGCCTAGAATCTTAGGGGCTCAGTGAATATTTTCTGTGGATGATGATTCTATCACTGAACTTGATTTTAATTTTGAGCCACTACCCTTACAGGGTGACAGAAAGCAAAACCCTGCCAATTTGGAGTTTCGCTCTCCATTTTCCTGGGATTGTGGCTAAATGTCCATGAATCCCATCACGCCAGGCCTTGCCGCAGAAGGCACGGGAACTGGTTCTTATTTCACTGGTCTACCGTCCCAGCGTCCTCGTTGGTTCTAAGGTAGCAGTACCCTCAGGCCTTGTTCCCGTCTGGATGCTCCCTGAGGTCTGGTGGGGTTCTCCACCTCCTCCGTGCCTCACCAGACCATGGGTTCCTTCTGTTGCCTCCAAACCAGCCTGGAATACAGAATTCTGAGTCTGTCTGAAACTTCATCCCTCATGGAGTCTCCCTGTTTCCTCCAGGGCTCTGTGGTGAAAGAGGTAGAGTACCTCTGCCCCTCAGCTCCTCAAAGCTTTCTAAGGGCCTACAGCCCCTCCCCGTGCTAGCCCCTCATTCAGAGACCATCCCACCCCTGCTCTTATTTACTCACCCACCTGTGTCCCAAAACCCGCTAGATTGGAAGGATCTTTTCTCTCTCTTTACTGTATTTTCCTCAGACATTTTGGGGATACCCCTCAACCTTCTCTTAAGGGCTCGGGCTTTGGAAAGCAAAGCCAAAAATAGACCTGTGGGCCCTTTGTGCCTTCCTCACAGTACTTCTCCCAACCCCTGTCCAGACCAGTCAGTTGCCTCAAAGGGGAAATGCCAGGAAAGGGGAAAAAAAAGTTAATATTTAAAAAATATTATCCCAGCTTGTTTCAGTGAATAAATAAATGAATGCATGGCACCAGCCCAAGGGCCTTGATCCTAAACCAGTTTCATGAAAAACCTCTCTTCTGAGTTTCCACTAACACCCCTGTGCCCCCCAAAAGGGCTGAGAGCCCCCACACCTTTCCCACCCAGGAGTCTGAGTGGAGGGTTAAAGCTTCTGTGGTGTCTAGGTGCTGCCTGTCCACTGGGCCCATGTGGAAACCCAGGTCTCTTCCCCTGTGCTCCCAAGCGTGGCCAGTGGTTCTAATGAACACTTAGCCCTGCTGTCTGGTATTATTACAGTTAATATTTTACATGGCTGACTTCTTTACTCCCTGGAACCAGTTCTTACTCAATCTATGCAGCAAACTGGAAGCTTTGCCCCTTAGTACCAGTGACCTTGGGTGACTTACCTAAGCCTCTCCCAGCCTTGTTTTCCTCATAAGTAAAATGGGGGTAAGAACACCCACCTGCTGGGTGGTGTGGGTTGATAGCAGGGGGCTGCCGCTGTGCATAACTGGGGCTGTGGTTGGCTTGGCCAGGCTCTCCTGAGCCTCCCCCACATAGAGACGGAGAGGCGGTCATGTTAATAATGGCACTGCAGAAGGAACCCTGTCTGTGGACTTCACCCAACAGAAGAGCGCTCACTGAAACACACCCATGAGTAAACCACCCCACGTTAAGTTCAATGTTGATCCATTCAATAGCTAAGCACTTAGGAAATGTCAACTATGAGCCTGGCATTTTCATACACTTGATGAAAGGGGCTCCACAGGGAGACAGACATGGACAGAATAATACTGAAAAGGGCTGAAACAACTTGATTTGAAGTACTATGGGATCATGGAGGGAAATCATTTGTCTCTTGGGGTCATTCATCTCTTCACACCACCTTCACAGCCACCTGTGTTTCCAGAAAGGAGTTAAGGAGGCCTAGGCCTCTTGGGCAAAGAGGCCATCTGTGAGCTCGGCCTCAAAGACTCTCACTAGGCATGGCAGTGAGGACAAAGACTCCCTGGCCCAG
This sequence comes from Eumetopias jubatus, assembly GCF_037043125.1. Taxonomy (NCBI): domain Eukaryota; kingdom Metazoa; phylum Chordata; class Mammalia; order Carnivora; family Otariidae; genus Eumetopias; species Eumetopias jubatus. The sequence goes on from NW_028274810.1 coordinate 51,752,622, forward strand.
GGAGGAGCATGTGCAAGGTCATGGCTCTGTGGGCTCCCTGGGCCCAGGATGGAAACAGAGTGCTTGTCCCCAGATACCCACACACTGTACTCCTTCATCGTTTACAGATTTCCAATCAAATTGCACTGTCTCGACAAGGCCTTCCCTAACTAGCAGTGCTGTGCGGAAGCCAACCAGTACTGGCTCATTAGAGCAGATTGTTAAATTCTCAGAAAATTTGCGAGCCAGTTAGTACAAACGATTGTTAATGTGAATTAAATGATGTAAACTTGTAATTAAATGAATTATATTAGAAATCAAGATTCAAGATATCCAAACTCATCCCTTCTAAGTTATTTTACATTTTACCGGTCTCTGTACTCGAGGTTATTTGCGGGCATGGTACCTGTATGCTGGAGATACGATGCAATGTCGTGCTACTGTGTGCACTTCCTCCTAATGTCGTGTTTGCTGACGTCAAATGTGTAGTTTCTAAGCTGCAGTGGCACCATTGAGATCAGGATGTCTCCCGCCCAGAAGCTGGTTATTCAGCTTGTACCGTACTGCTGGCCACCTCCCCCTTTCCCACTGTTGGCCCCACTTACTGGATTTACTTTTACCACGGAACCTATTGCCTTCTAACAGGGCGCATAATTTGTTTAGCATCATTCTTTTCTGTGTCATCACAGAATGTAAGCTCCGTGAGGGCAAGGACTTTATTACGTCCTTCATGGATCTCCACACCCAGGGGAGGGGTGGGCCCCAAGCCGGCTTTCAGTAAGTCTGTACTGAATTAATGCTGGTGATGACCGGACTCCCCCGTGGGTACGAATGGCCAGGGCAGGCGTGGGGTGGAGGCCGGGGCGCCTCCCATCACCTTGCCTTAGCCCAGGCCGTGTCTTCTGACACACAGGCACCCCTGACTTGAGGCCCCTCTCTTTCTCTGCCCCCCTCCGTCTGTCCTTACTGTCTCCCTGCTGCCGGTGGCCTGAGGAAAGGCTTGTGTAAATGTGTTCCTCGAGAGCCCAAGTCAGGGGATTTCTCTTTGCCTTGCCAGATCTAGTCCCAGGCCAAACCGTATTCAGCACATGGCTTTTATGTTCCCAAGACCTGTGCTTTGGCACCTCTAAGGCAGTGGGTTCCAAGTGGCCCCGGACCAGCAGTTCCAGAAGGACTCTTAGAAATGCAAGTTCTCAGGCCCCACCCCAGTGAGACTGAATCAGAAATTCTGGGGATGGGATTGTCTTAGTCCATTTGGGCTGCAGCAGCAAAATACCACGGCCTGGGCGGCTCCTAAACAACAGAAATGTATTTCTCACAGTTCTGGGGCTGGAAGTCGGAGATTAGGGTGACAGCACTGTCAGGTGAGGGGCCTCATCTGGGTTGTAGACTCCCTGTTGTATCCTCACATGCTGGAAAGGGCTAGGGAGCTCCGGGGGTGGGGGGGGTCTCTTTTATTAGAGCACTAATCCCATTTACAAAGAGTCTGGTCTCATGACTTAATTATTTCCCAAAGGCCCTACCTCTTAATACCAGCACACTGGGGGTTAGGTTTCAACATATACACTTTGTGGGGGGGACACATTCAGACCCCAACAGAGGCCCAGCAATCTGTGTTTCTGAGATGCTAGTGTGGGAGATTCTGAGGTATGCTCAAGTCCAAGAACCACTGCTCTAAGCTGTAGATCTAAGGCAGTGGTTCTCAGACGGGGCTATGTTTTCATGACCCCCCTCTCCCCTCCAAGGAGACATTGGGCAGTGGCTGGAGACACTCCTGGTTACCACAAGTGAGAGTGGTGGCACTGCTGTCATCTTGGGAGCAGAGGCCCTGGATGCTGCTAACCTCTTAGATCACACATGGCAGCCCCCTTACAGCAAAGAATTCCCTGGCCAAAATGTCACCATCACCGGTGCTGAGGGGAATAACTTCCTCACTTCCCCACATCCACCAAGCTTTCCCTTCCTTCTTTTCTATAATGTATTCTCTGCACCCAACAGCTGATAATAACCAACATGCCAACCTCTAACAGTCAGCTGTGAGGAGGACAGATGAGACCAAGGACCTGCTTCCCGATTCCCTGTGCTGAGGAACACAGACACTTCAGCTGACCTGATTCCCTGTGCTGAGGAACACAGACACTTCAGCTGACCTTTACAGCCCAGTGGGTTACGTGTTATGATTGGGGACATATGAAAAAGGTTATTAAACCCGAGCTTGGAACATCGGGAGGACTTCCTGGAGAAAGTGGCATCAGTTTTGAGACTTCGAGGCAGAGGAAGACTGAATCAGGGAAGGTTGGATGGGGGATAGCTTTCCTTAGGGAGTACTTTCTAGATTTTGATCCCTATGCTGAGTATTTTACTATCTCATTTAATCCCTGAAATGCTTTCTGAGGTTTATTCTATTGCTATTTCCATTTTACAGATGGGGACACTGAAGCCCAGATACATTAACAACTTGCCTAAAGCCACACAGCTAGGAAATGTTGAGGCAGGGATTGAACCCAGGTCTGTAGATTCCAAAGCCAGACAAGAAGTGATTGCTACTTATAGAAGGTTGGGATTTTTTTTAAAACACAGTTAATCCTTGTGTTATTAGCCGAATTGTGTCGCCCCAAAGTTCATGTGTTGAGGTCCCAACCTCTAGCTCCTCAAAATGTGACCATGTTTGGCGAGAAGCTGCTTCGAGAGGTGATTAAGCTAAAATGTGGCCATCAGGGTAGGCCCTAATCCAATATGGTGGGTGTCCTTAAAAGAGGAGGAAATTTGGACACCGAAAGAGACATCAGGGGCGTGCATACACAAGACAGACCATGTGAGTATGTGGTGAGAAGGTAGCCATGTGCACACCAAGTAAACAGGCTTCAGAAGAAACCAAACCTGATGAACACCTTGATCTTGGACTTCTAGCCTACAGAACTGTGAGAAAATGAATTTCGGTGGTTTAAGACCCCCAGTCTTTGGCGTCTTGTTATGGAAGCCCTAGCAAACTAACTGTCCTATACATGGCTTTGATGGTGGGAAAACTTAAGGCGTGTTAACTGTGCTTTGTCTTCTCTGCCATACAATACAAGAGAGTGAGAAATCTAGATCTTTGCCCACCCCACCCCCCCGCCACGATGACACGCAACCCCAGCCTCAGGGGCCATCTGCTGGGCCAAACCTGCTGGGAGACCATTCTCTTCCTAGCTTTTTTGTAAGAGCCAGAATTTATTGAGATTTAAGCAGTGGAGGACGTCTGAGAAGAAAGAGTTGGGAGGGCCTCCGGGGGTATAGGCAGGGTCGCTGAGGTTGAAGAGGTGATGGAAATATGGTGGTGCCACCAAGCAGGACCAATGTCCTCCATGTTCTGGAGGACATGGGATGCCTTTAGCACCAATAAAAGCTGAGACTGACTCGCCCATGAGCCCAGAGTGATGGGCCCAACTGAGACCGAGCTGAACTTAAAGCTAAAAAGAAATGTGAGCTATTTTGCACATCCATGCTTGTGCATTAAGATTCAAACTGACTACACTTTCTTTTCAGAATTGGGATGCAGAAAAGCAGGCAGAAGCCAGTTCAAGGCAAACTGAAAACACTTCTGTCAGCAGGAGAGACCATGAACCATGGAGAAGGAGGAGTAAGCTACCTCGTGTTTTCTTCTGCCTCTGCCACTGTCTTGGCTCTGTTTTGTCTCCTGACTAGACCTAATTATGCTTGTCATCTGCACCAGAAGGATGGGGCTAAGATTAACAAGTTAATATGGGTAAAAGCTCTTGGAGCTCAGTAGATGAAAGGAGATCTAATTAGCAAGGCCAGCAATGACCGCAGGCAGGCCAGCCAGCCAAGGCGGACTCCGCCCTTTGTACTCACCAAAGAGCTACTTATAGTTCCTGGGAGGGGCTTCTGCAAATTCCTCCCAAGCCTTCAGCATAGAAAGAAGAACCTTCCATGTTTTCTTCCTGCCCTAGAATTTTGTGATTCTTCCTGGTGGAGAAAAATGGGCACTTCTCTAAACTGATTGAGAGAAGGAAAAGGTGCAACTCTCATTTCTTTTTTCTCGAGGCAGGGTGATCTGCACGAATAGGGGTTAATGATGCACCAGGAGGGCAAGCAGAGTGTCGAGGTCAAGTGAGTTTTCGCCATGGCAAGAGACGGATGAAGGTTTAAATCCCCACTGCCATTTACTAGATAGGAGAATTTAACCAAAACACTCAATACCCTCGAGACTCTGGTTCTTCATTTGCCAAATGAGGATAATGCTGCCTCTTGTCCTCCTTGTAAGGCTTAGATTGTTCATGCTGGACCCCAAAAGTGCATGTTTTAATTTACATTAATTAATAATAGTAGTGCCTGGCACATAATAGCTGTTTGAAATAGTGGTTGGATTGAACTCTTTCATCCAACAAATACTGAGTTATCTATTATGGGCCAGGGAGAATGGGCATTGCATCCCCTGGGAGTGCAATGATGAGCCACAGACATGGTTCTGTCCTCCCAGAGCTGATGTGTATATCAGATGATAACCTCCGTCAGCTCTCAAATCTTCCCTCCATGTCTTCCTTCTATTCCTAAAAGGTATCACTTGAGAATTCTTTTTAAATAAAAAAAAAATTCTAAAACCTGCTCACAGGTATGTTTGCCTGAAAGAAAAAGACTGTTGATTTCACTCTAAGAATTAAAGGGGCTTGGAATACCCAAATTAGCCAAGAATTTTGGAATACCCAAATTAGCCAAGAATTTTAAAGGTTAGACCAAGTCTTTTAACCTTTCCCCTTCAATTCTTCGATGTAGTCACCAGAGTTGCTGTTTTATCTGTTATGTAAATGGCAGACTGGTGGGAGTAGAAATTGGGGAAGAGATGGTGAGAAAGACCGGTTTCCACTGGCCCTTCTTGGGGCACTCACTCACCATGCTGCGCCTGAGCATGGGTTTGTGTAAATATTGAGTTAAGGGCAGTGAGCCGGCGGGGTCGGGGGCGGCGGGGGGGGGGGGGACTCTGATGCTGTGTCCCGGTTGAATCTCCAGGCCTGGTGCTGCCTTCTGTGCACGGTCACATGGCTTGGGTACATGACTTGCTGCGATTCCACAGCTAATGAGTGCAGAGCCCTGCCTCAGAGCATGCAGTCAGACTCCAGAATCCTCACGCTCACCCATCCACTGTGCTGACAGACATCTGGAGGATAGGGATAGGTGGAGAATGGGCTGGCTGGAGAGATGAGTGCTTGGATGCAGCAGGGCCACATTCTAGGTCTGTGGGCTTCAGCTGCTGCACTCCAGAATGGCCCCAAGAACAGAATGTGGTGTATTCTGTGTGGTCTCTCTACGGGTGAGCCGGATAACCTTGGGCAAGTTACTTCATATTTTAAGCCTCAGCTTTCTCTTTTGCAAAATGTGATTTAAAAGAAACAAACCGGTAGATCAAAACCACCATGAGATACCACTTCACACCCATTAGGATGGCTACTATTTTTAAAAAAGAAAAGAAAAAGAAAATAACAAGGGCTGGCAAGGCTGTGGAGAAATTGGAACCCTCGTGCACTGTCAGGGGGAATGCAGAATGGTACAGCCAACTATGGAAAAGAATTTGGTAGTTCTGCCAAAAATTTCAAAATAGAAATACAAGGGGCACCTGGGTGGCTCATTCGTTAAGCGTCTGCCTTCGGCTCGGGTCATGATCCCAGGGTTCTGGGATCGAGTCCCGCATTAGGCTCCCTGCTCAGCGGGGAGCCTGCTTCTCCCTCTGCCCCTCCCCCCATTTGTGCTCTCTCTCGCTCTCTCTCTCTCTCTCTCACTCTGTCAAATAAATAAATAAAATCTTTAAAAAAATAGAAATACCATATGATCCAGCAATTCTACTTCTGGGTATATACCCAAAGGAGTTGAAAGGAGAGTCAAAAAAGATATCTGTACACCTATATGTTGATAGCAGCATTTTTTACAATGCCAAAGGTGGAAGCAACGCAAGTGTCCGTCAAAGGATGAACAGATCAGCAACATCTGGTACATACATACAATGGAATATTATACAGCCTTAAAAAGGAAGGACTCTGGTACAACATGGATGAGACTTGAGGACATTATGCTAAGTGAAATAAGGCAGTCACAAAAGCACAAATATGACGTGATCTCACTCATAGGAGGTACCTAGAATAGTCAAGTTCATAGCAACAGGAAGTAGAAGGGCGGTTGCCAGAGGCTGGGGGGTGGGGGGAGGGGGGAAAGGAGTTATCATCTAGCAGGTATAGAGTTTCAATTTCAGAGTAACATGAAGAGCTTTCTGGACATTCACAACCAAGTGGATGTACTTTACATGACTGAACTATATAGCTAAACATGGTCAAGTGGGTAAATTTTATGTTATGTATTTTACCACAATTTTTAAAATTAATTAATAAAAAAAGAGACAAATCTCCTGGGAGGAGTGTCGTGAGGGTCCAATGAGATAAACTCTGGCACGTGAACTCTAGGGAGGTAAGGGGTAATGGCCCAACTACCTTAGGATCTCCCTCCGACTCTGCACTTTAAGAGGAGGTTTCTATACCTTCAGCCCTAAAGAAGTGATGAGTGCTGCAAGACTTTTATGCCGTGTGGCAGGCCACACAGAGAGGTTTATTGTTTGTGGTAGTTTGTTTTTTTTTTTTTCTTTTTTCTTTTTTTTTAAAGCAGGGAAGACTTTGGGTGCAATTTCCAACTTCAAAGCAGATACCTCTTACCACTGACAGCCCACAGGCCCAGGGAGTGTTTGGAACTAGCCTCCAGGCAGGGTAGGGTAAGAACAGAGCCTGACGGGGTGAGGTCCCATTTTTATGTCTCTGCCAGACACGGGTGCCAGTTTGCTACCAGCTGCCGGCATCTTTCAGTGCTGCCAATAAAAGGTTCAGGAATGCTCACCAAGCCAGAAATGCCAGGCCTCTATCCCGGTCAGTGCCCAGTACAGCCATCTGCAGGAACTCTGCTCTGTCTGGGAAGCAGGAACAATAGGAGCCATGTGTGGAGCCCAGGTGTTTTGCATATTTAATCTCCACCACAATCTAATAGGGTGAGAGCCAAGGTTTGGGTGTGAAAACTGAAGTCCAGAGAGCTACAGTAACTTGCCCAAACTAGTGAAGGGAAGAAAGTGGACTTGAACATAGGTCTGCCCAGAGCTGCTGTCCATTTCATCATGTTACCCTGGGACCAAATCGATTGACGTGATGGACTGACGGACAGACTGATGGAAAATCATGGGGATTGTTATTTCCAAATGTCTTTCACCGGAGGATTTTGAAGCACTTTTCGAGAATTCAACAGTAATTTGTAGGATATCTCCTCTGCAGGCATCTCAGGTCACTGGAGGTATAGTCAGGCATAGTTGCCTTTGTCCTTAGGGAACTGACAGCCCACCAGGGAGAGGAACATGTGATAATGAGCAATAGCTAACTTTAACTGACATACGGGGCTAGATTTCACAGGGGTTATTTTATTTAATCCACAACAACAAAAAATAGCCTGTGAAAGAGGTATTATTACAGTAAGTCCATTTTTCAGTTGAGAAGACAGGCTTTAGGTGGGTTGAAAAACTTACCTCATGGTACTATAACTCATTCTTGCTCAAAGTGTTGTCCTTGGACCTAACTGCTGGTCAGTGGTCTGCTAACAAAAGGACAGAAATAGAGTATCTGTATTTTGTAGCAACTTGATAGAACAATTTGATGTTTGTTGAGGATTCTTATATTTCATATGTTCATTTCTTTTTATTTCATTTCATTTTTAATGAATTTGCTCTATTTTATTTTATAAAAGTATTGGTCTGCAATGGTGGGGGTGGTGGTGGTGTGGATCCCTGCTCCTTTGCCATGGATAGTTGAGGAACCAGTGACACAGCTAGCAATAGCAGACTTGGGATTTGACCTGGGAGTCTAACTCTGGAACCTATGTTTGTCCTCAGGGTGGAAAAATGGCTGCTGCCCCTCCAGCCATTCCATGTGCATTCCAAGAAGGAAGAAGGGAAGACAAAGGGTAAAAGGGACATGCCAGCTAATTCACGTGCTTCCTTGAGGTTTGGCTGTCATGCCAGCTCACAGACTTTGTTCTTGGTATCTTCTCTTCTCTGGATAACCAAATTGCTTGCTCCTTCACTCCATGCAGATCTGCATTAGAATGTCACCTCCTTAGAGAAGAGGCAGTCTCTGGCCACCCTATCTAAAATAGAACTGTTGTCCTTTTCCTCCCAAGCCCTGTGCTGTCCAACATAGTAGCCACTAAGCACTTGTGCCTGTCAAGCACTTAAAATGTGGTTGGTCCAAATTGAGGCATGCTGGTGGTATAAAATACACACTAGCCCCTTGACATTGCTTTATTTTCCTTCATAGGAGCTATCACCACCAGATATTAGAGGATATATTTATATTGTATTTGTTTATCATGAGCCTTCCCCCTTTGGAACATAAGCTCCATGATGTCAGGGACTTCTTTTCCTGTTCACCAGTGCCTAGAACAGTGCCTGACATAAAGCAGGTATTCCCAAACTATTATGAATGGATAAATAAATGAACAAAATCAACTAGAGAGCCTCTCAGCCTCATTCTGTAGGTCTGACAATTCGCTTAAAAATATGTTTTTGTAAAAACTGGGATGCCTGTTTGTATATTAACTTTAACCTCCATCCTCAAGGTAGTTAGATAATATGCGAAGTGCTCTACTTAGCAATCCACACTCTAGAGACTGCTTAAGCTTTTCAGATAAGGAAATCTACACCAGGAGCTTGTTAATTAGCATTAGGAATGTCAAAAATAATTATTTGTCGCCAGAGAAAGAGCAGTGCTCCAGGTAGCGTAGCTAGAGAGACCAGAGAGCTCAACTTGCTTGCAGAGTGAGGCAGGAAAATCAGCAAATGTGGCAGCATCGTGGCTCGGAGCAATTCCTGAGGACCCGTGCCTCCCTTTTGGTGCAGGACTTTTATGCCTGGCCCATCTACATGATGGGCTGGTTTAACTTGGAGAGGATCTTTCCTAAAGGACGCTTACGGGATTTTCCCCTCCTATCATACGTAGAAGAAAGGACTATGGCTTTTGTGCCAAAATTGCCACTACAAGCCTGGCAGAATTTGGCCTAAACCCTGCTTTCACACGTGATAGCCCATCCCCGGGGGGGGGGGGGTGGCGGGGCAAAGGGAGTGGGTTTGGCTGTGGGCCCTCTTTCCCATCCCATCTTCTCTGATAGCTGGGGGCTGCTGATACTTGGGAAAAGAAATGACAGTTGCTGAACCAACAGCCTGGCTTAGGCCTGTTAGTAAGAGACAGACTCTTCATCCCAGATGCTGCTTATTAGTTTGTGATTCATCCTCCAGCTCTCTCTCCTTCCGAGTAACAGAACCCTGACGCTGGTTCAGACAGACGGTGCCCATCTGCACTTTGGCTCGGGGTTTCTGGTCTTTTCCACACCTGTTGCAACAAGCTACTTCTAGGGTGGCAGACGGCACCTCCACGGCGTCAGAGGTCAGGGCGAGACTGCTCAATCGGAGCCAAAATCTTAGAGGCAACTGATGTTCTCATGGCCAGGCCCCTGGAATTGGCTTTGGGCCTGTCCTCCCCCTGTGGGGGACAGAGAACTTGAGTTTTGAGAAACTCGGGTAGGCCTGACTTCAGATTCCCAGCCCAGGGGCCACCACCCTCGGCCGGGTCAGGCACCAAAGGCAGGCAATGAGTCTACACGCATTCCAGGCATTGTCCGTGGGCTGAAGAAACAGGCTTCTCCCATGCATACCCAATGGTTTGCATGCTTACAGATGAATAAAATTCATCTTGATTGCGTTACCACCTGCATAGGAACGTTTCGTCAATATCTGAATCAATAGATGCTGAAGACACGAACTCTATCCCTCAGGGTCGCCATACTTGGAGGCTGGGTGCTGTAGAGCTTATGAAATCCGGAGCTGGAGTTCAGAGAGCACCGAGATTTTCAAATTTGGGGGAGGCAACATCTTCTTTTTCTAACTAAAATGCAACTGGAAAAGGAGACAGCAGTAAAAGTCCTAGATGTCTCCTTGCCTAAGCATGCACACAGCTGCAAGCCCTGTACCTCGTCAGCCTGGGGCCCGCTACCTCTCCCCCTAGAAGAGTCATCCATTCAGTCTGCCATCCAACAAACATGTGGGCTCACCTACTGTGGGCCGGGCTCAGAGAAGGGATTGGTACACAAGGCTGTAAGGTTGGTCAGACGAGGGCATGGTGCTAGTGTGGTGGGGCAGGCAGCTACAGGAAGTGGAGCCTGAGACCCCCTCCCCAAGGGGGCCTGGGAAAGCTTTCCGCAGTGTCTCCAGAAGGTTAAGTGGGTAGAAGAGAGAGCAGGGCCGGGGGCGGAAGGATGGCATGAGTATTCCAGGCTAGGGAATCTTGGACAGTGGGAATAATTACTACAACTAGCCCATGTGACAAAGACCTAAGTGCCTCTGCATGTACACAGCTGCCTAAGGTAGGTGCTATTATTTGCCCTATCTTGTAGATGAGAAAACTAAGGCCCAGAGCAGTTAAAGGACTTGCCCAAGGCCACAGAGCTAGAAAGTGGTAGAGCCAGGATTCGAGCCCAGATTGCCTAGAATCAGAGTCTTTGTGCTTAATCACTGCACTGTAGTGCCTGAGACATCAGAAAAGCAGAAAAACCCAATTTGACCGGGCTCGGTTTGATGTGGCTGGCTCAGAGGTACCGCCAGGGAGGCAGAAGGGACCAGACCACACCAACTTTGTTCACAGTGCTGAGGACTCTGGACTTGCTGTTAAAGGCTTCAAACAGACATGACATGAACAGATTTCACTAAATATTCTGCTACCAAGCCAGATTCTTATGAGATCACCAACACTATCCTCATAATTTCCCACCTCCCTGTTCACCTCAGTCACCTCCAGAAGGTCAAGGCTCCCTCCTAAGTCATTCATTATCACCCCAACCCTTAGCCCCATGGTGCTCTGCATGTCTATTAACCTGCCCATGTTTTTAGCAGCCTCTAGGCCCATATCCTTATCCCTTCTTAGAATGTTTCCCTTGACTCTTGCCCTGACTCTCACCTGAATTTTGCCCTAAAAGTTTTGCTTCCATTGCTGCTACTTGAAAGTGGGCTTCCTTTGCCCCCCTCAGACCCTGCCCATGCCAGACAATAGCGGTTGGGATGGGTGTGTGCCTCACCCACTCCTTCCGAGCTTCTGTCTCCCCACTTTCTGTTGAGACAGCCCGTGGCAAAGTTGACTGGTGACCCTCAGATGACCAAACCAAATGATCTCTTTGCCGTGCTCACTAGAACTTTGCAATAGCACTGCACGCAGTTTATCAGATCCACCTTTCGGAAAGACTTCTTTCCTTTCTTTTGGTTTCTGTGACACCAAACTTCCCTGGTTTTACCCCCACCTCACCGGCAGCTCCTTCTCCATTTCCTTTGTTGGCTTCCTCCTCTTTGACTTTAAATATCAGAGCTCTTTTCTATATTCTTTCTCCCCTTTCATGATCTAATTCAATCCCACAGCCCATATACCAATTGAAGTCTATGTTTCTTGAATCTAAATCTCCAATATAACTTCTTGGCAGATTTGGAGACTCACATATCCAACCACCTCCATGACACCACCCGTGGATAACCAATAGACCTTTCAAATGTAATGTGGTCACAGCACGGCTTTTCCTTTCCCTGTCACCCTGAACTTCACCAGGCTTCCCAAGCAAGGTCAATGACACCGCCATCCACTTGGTTGCTCAAATCAAAAACCTAGGAGTTATCCTGATTTCCTCCTCTCCTTTATCCCCATCAGCTAGTGCTCTTCACTTTCTCTCCCAACATATCCCCAGTATTCATCCACTTCTTGCCTCCTCTACTATTACCACCCCAACCAAATCCCAGCATTTTGCAGCTCGACTACTGCCAGAAAGCTCCTATCAGACTTGGCCTTCTCTCTTGCCCCTTCCCTGACAATCTACTCTCCACACCCCTGCCAGGATTATCTTTCTGAAAAGTAAAGCATGATATGTCACTTCAATCCTCCAATATCCTCTCACCTGACTTAGAATAAAATCCCCACTTCTTGTCCCAGCTCACAGAGTCCTCCATGACCTGTTCTCTGCTGAGTCTCCCCCTTGTTCACTCTGCACCACTCAGTGATCTTTTTGGTGCTTTGGACTCAAAAGGTGGTTCCAGCCTTGGGACGTTAACTCTAGATCTAGCTCTACTCTGCCTAGAATGCTCTTTCTCTGGATGTTTTAATGCTTGGGTCCTTGTCAAATGTCCGCTGAAGTGTCGCATCCTCAGAGGGGCCTTTCCTCATCGTCCAACCTAAAGAATCAGCCCTACCACCATCACCCCCACATACACATCATATGCAATCACACTATCTTGTTATATTTTCTTCAAAACTGGTGAAGAAAACACACCACTTGGCATTTTCATATTTATTTGTTTGCTTATTTTGTGTCTGTCTACCTCCCTCCTCTCTGCCCTTGCCGCACATACACTCTGGACTATAATCTATACCCTTTTCTGTTTACTAGCCTAGAAGAGTAACTGAAACTCAAAAACATACTTGAATGAATAAATTATAAACTATGTATTCCACATTCCAAAGTCTAGACTCTGTCCCTATAGCTAGATGTATTGTGAAGAAGCATGAGTAATCAAGAGAAAGATTTTCAGGTGAGATATAAAAAGGCCTTTCAAATCATTAGAACCATAAATGGACTGAGGTCCTCTAAAAAGAGGGAAAGGTTCAAAGAACTATTATTTAGTAACTTTACTATTTAGTACCTTTTTAGTCTCATCCCCACAATAACTCTGCAAGGTACATATCTCCCCCATTTACTTATGGAGAAACAGGTTCAGAGTGGTTAAGTAACTGGCCCAGGGTCACACCATAGGAAGTAGGACCTGAATCGGGGATGTTTAATTCCATAGCCCATGCTTTTCACTGCCACACTAACCTGGCCCCCTTACTTTGCTCCTCAAGCCTCAGGGTCCTCAACTGCAAAATGATGACAAGGACATGCTTCAGGGGCTGTTGTGAGGGTTGCAGGAGGTAATGCATTTAGAAGAGCTTGGCCAGTGCCTGGCACATGGAATGTACTTGATACCTATTCATGATTAGTAGTAGCAGCATTCCTGTTAGTGAATGGGAGAGCTAAGACATGAAAACAGGCCTGGCCAACTCCAAAGCCTCTCTGATTTTCCCATGGAGTTCGGCGGGAACTAGTCAGATGTGCTGTAGAAGGAAAAGATACTCAAGGACAGACCATCCTCATAGTCCCTCCTGACTGAGAGGGTATCATCCCTGCCTTTATCTTTATGGGCCAACAGTAATCCACGTTAGGCTGCATAGGGAGGATGTTCCTTCATCTGAGCAGCCACGGCATGACTGAAGCCCAGGCGAGGCCACTTGACGTGACGCTCATGAGTCAAACACAGCTACCACCCCATACTGTCTTGGGTGAGCAGGCAAGTTCCTTCATCCATAAAATGGGGATAATAATGGGACTTACCCTCCAGGAGGGTAAGGATTAAAAGGGTTAATACACAGACAGTACTATTTCCGTGCCCACAGAGCCTCGGGAACGCTGAGAGGTGCCTTCTCTCTAATGGCAGTTATGGTTATTATTCCCACCTGGGAATCCAGTGTGAGCAGCACATTGTTTCAGGACCCAGGGCAGCCATGGTTGTGCAGAATTCACTTCCTATTGTTGGACCTGTTGGATTTGTAATCAGCAGATCAGAATTTGTTCATGCTGTGTGAGGGCCAGGATGTTGGAGGGGACTGGATCCCTGTGCACAAGGCAGAATGAGGCAAACAAGTTGTGCTGTTCCTGTTTTTGAGCTGCAGGGAAAGCCTGAGGGCTATTTTTAGCTACGGTAGTTTGGGGTTCTGGGGAGGGCACCAGGGGCCGTGTTTGTTACATTGCGTTTTAACATAATAGAGAGTCAGCCGGCTGAAGGGAACAGTGTCAGGTTGTTTTTATTAATCAAAGAGTCTTGTTTTTTTTCGAAGTTGTGATGTTCAGACTTAATGGGCAGCAAGCAAACACCACCCGATCCACACAGATTTATCCTCATAAAAATAATTCCTTTGTTCTGTCAAGTTTCCATGAGCTATCCCTAAAAACAGGAAAGAAATGCCATAAATATAGCATTTGCCTTCACTTGAGTAAGTTGCTCTTTCAGGGAAAACATATTTTGTGATTCTACTATTGTATATCTCACACAAACGAGCTCTGGAATTGTGTTCTGTGATTCAGGAACAAAGCACGAGCAAGACCTACCCAGATAAGTCTTTCTGAGCTCTCTCACGTGCAGGCAAGACATTTATGTTTCTCCTGCGATGACATGCAGCACAATGTGACAGGGGTGGGGATAATGACAGCAGATACAGAGAATTTGGGTTTGGGAAGTTAGAAACAAAATGGGTATTGCCGGGATGTAATAAATAATGTCCTCCAAAATCAGACCCAACAAAATCACCTAAGAAACAGTAGTTGAGTACCTAGGATGGCCTTGCCACTGGAGGTGCAAAAGGGAAAAAGGTTGACCCCCTCACCCCAAGGGAGCTTGCAGGTCAGAAAAGAAAACAGATCCAAAAACAGTGTGGCAGGTGCTCTGCCAGGGGAAAGACCCTACTAGAGCAACTGAGCAAGTCCCAAGTTGCTTAATATTCCTGAACCTCAAATTGCTTCATCTCTGACACGAGGCTAAGAATTCCCATTAAAAATGGCACAAGAAACATGTTTCACATACGGTCAAAACAAACAAAACCCTCCCATGGCCTCTTTCCCACACTCTAAGCTAAAGGAATAACCCAGGAAAGAGGAAAGCATGGGGCCCACCAACGAGGAGTTTCAACCTCAGAGAGAGGCACAAGGAAGCCTTGCCGGATACTGAAGGGATCTTGGGATGACAGCTGTACCCCAGGCATGAGGGCCACCTGTCAGGATCGGAGCCGGTCAGAAGGCCCCCAGGGAGGTTGCTTCGAAAAGATGAACTTGATAGAACACCAAATGGATTTGAAGACATTTGGAAAAGGTTTATGCCACCATGGACAGGCTTGAGGCTGAATCAGAGAGAAGTACACAGAAAATTAAGCAGGCTTCAAATATAAGAAAATGATTCCAGGGGAAATAAAAAAATTGTGCAGGAAAAGTGAAAAGTCGAGTGTGCTAGATGACACAGCTCTGAAAATACTGACCTGGCTAAATAAGTCAGTGATACCTACGTTGGGAAGATAGGAGAATGGGGGGAAAGTATGTGTGTAGGTTGCACATGGGGCGATGGCTGGATATCAGAGCTACATCCTCATCTTCTCATGGTAGAAAGGCAAGAGATAAGGCCTAAAACTGAGAAATCACAGAGTGGCAGGAGAAGCTCATAGGGAGCGAAGTGGGGTGAAGAGAGTAAAGTGCTGAGAGTGGTTGTCTCTGGACCACGGGAAGCTGCCCTGTGTGTATTTGGAGAAAGAGCGGGGAACACGGAAGTAGGTACCACCTTTTGTAACAAAGCATCTTTTGATTCTTTAACGACATGCACATATAACTTGGACCATCATAAAACTAAATGGAAAATAATAGCTACACGAGAACAGAAAGTGCTGAAATGCCCTGCCGTGTTTGTTAACAAATATAAAGGTCACGTGCACATCACATGAGAACTTTTCTGAGAAGGAACTGCCATCACATGCTGTACCATATTATTTCTCGGATTTGCAAAGTTGGCTTGTTGATAAAACATCCTTTGCTTAAAAATGGGAGGGAGGATGAAAACAGCATTCACCCCCGTAAGGCAGTTGAGAGAGTCAAATGAGAACCGGCATTTACTCAGCCCAGTGCTCTGTGAACACTGGCAAGTTGTGCTGTTTTCCTCTCTGCTGTAATTATATAATTACCCCCAGGTGACGCCCTTAGGGCGTCAGGGAGAAGGGGCCTGCGCTCTCTACTTCTAGCACTGTCTTAGCTCTGGCCGCTGTAAGAGAATACCATGGACTGAGTGGCTTAAGTAACAGATCTTTATTTCTCACAGTTCTGGAGGCTAGAAGTATGAGATCAAGGTGCCAGCACGCCTGGTCTCTTGGTGAAGGTTGTCTTCTGGTTTTACAGACTACTGGCCATCTCCTCATTGTATCCTTACAAGGTGTGGGGAGAGAGGGAGGGAGAGACAGAGAAGGAGAGAGGGAGGGAGGAAAGGAGAGAGAGAGAGGGAGGGAGGGAGGGAGAGGGAGAGAGGGAGAGAGAGAGGGAGAAAAGAAGGGAGGGAGGGAGGGAGGCATGGCACTCCTGTGTTTCTTCTTATGAGGGCACTAATCCCATGAGGGCTCTACTCTCGTGATCTAATTACCTCCCTAAAACCCATCTCTAAATACCATCACCCCGGGGGTTAGAATTTCAACATATGAATTTGAGGGGACACAAATATTCAGTCCATAGCAAGCACCATGCTGCTGGATGGCTGGAATGTCAGATGTGGCGGTGAAGTCACCCGGGACCGTGCCAACAAGGCAATTCCTCGGGATGGTGAAACAGCATGATAGAAGGACACTTGACCTGCTGTCTTGCCCTCTAACCTCCAGTCTATTAAAATGAGAAAGAAATATACTCTGATCTTGTTTGAGCCCCAGACAGTGTCTTATATTCTAACTAATACTCTTCTTAATTTTATTAATATCAGCAGCAGTAGCAACCACTGACGGAGCATTAAGGAGGAGCACCTATCTCAGACCTGGGGACCTGAAGTCCCGACACGTATGCAAGACTGAAGGGACTGTTAGGCATTCAGGCAAGGAAAAGGACAAGAATGTTCTGGGCAGAGAGAACAGCATGGACACAGCACTGAAGAGGAGAGACACACAGAGTTTGGGGAACAGGAAGAAGGTGGGGTTGGAGGAGGGAGGGACGTTACAGGAAGTGAGGCTGCTGAGGGAAGCAATGTCAAGGCCTTAGAGGTCACATTAAGGGTTTTTTGTTTGTTTGTTTTAAAGATTTTTATTTATTTGTTTGACAGAGAGAGAGAAAGAGAGCGCGAGCACAGGGAGCAGCAGAGGTAGAGGGAGAAGCAGGCTTCCCGCTGAGCAGGGAGCCCAATGCGGGGCTCGATCCCAGGACCCTGGGATCATGACCTGAGCTGAAGGCAGACGCTCAACCGACTGAGCCACCCAAGTGCTCCACATTAAGGGGTTTTGACTTTCATTCCGGGACAGTGGAAAACCACTGAAGGGAAGATGCTGGGACTTGCTTTTTAATGGGTAGTGTCTGTGGCCTGGAGAATGGATTGGAGGTGGAGAATGCAGTCAAGGAGGCCAATAAGGAGGCTGTTTCAGTAATTGAAGCAAGACATCAAAGGGGCCTAGACTGTGGTAGAGGTAGTGGGGATTGAGACAAGAAGATGGATTTGGACAGATTCAAATAACCGAGGGTAGAATCACCTAATTTAATAGGACGGTAGAGGGAGAAGCGGACATTGAAGAGTCGGCCCAGATTTCTGGCTATTACCCTGAAAGAATGACTGAGCCATTCTTGGAGGCAGAGAACAAAAGAGAAAGAGTGGGTTTGAGGAGGAACATGGAAGATGCTGATCTCAGTTCAGACACTCAGTTGGAGGAACCTGCAAAACATCTAAATGTTAAAGTTCAGGAGAGTGTCTGGGGCTACCAATGGATTTGCATTCAATCCAGAATGAGTCTTTTCAAAGCATTTTTAAAAAGTGAACTAGGCACACTTCTGAATAGCCACATTAGGTTAGTGAAAGAGGAATCAGAGGAAATGGAGAGCCCAGACAGATCCAAAACCTACAGTCAGGGCAGTTAGAAGGTTAATCCCTTTGTTTTGCTAAAAAATTAAATTAAATTAAATTAACATCAAGACCACACAATGAAACACAACATAAAACCCCGGATCTTTGCAAAACTGCTAACCTGCCAGTCAATTCCTCTCACTAAGTCAATCATTTATTCACCAAACAATAACCGAGAACCCAACTGTGCTTTGTGCGGTCCTGGAAGTTGCAAACATATAAGTCGAACAAGGCAAAGTCTCACCTGAATGACTTCTTATATTGAAGAGGCTATTTTAATTAGGGAAAACAGAAAGTCAACAAGCAACAACAACCAAGAGAATGTCAGGCAGTGAAGGATAAATACTATGATAAAAATAAAGCCAGGTGAGTAGGATGGAGAGTGACAGGGGAAATACTTTGAATCAGATGATCAAGAAAGACCTGAGGATGCATGGTGAATGAGAAGAGCCAGCCACGCAAAAAAAAAAAAAAAAAAAAAAAAAAAAAATCTAGGAGGCCATTCCAGAAGTGGAGGGACCCATCAGTGTAGACATCCTAAGGTGAGACTGAATTTCATGTGGAAGCGCAGTGAGAGACCTGCGTGGCTGGGTTGGATGAGCCCGGGGGAAGAGCCACAGAAGATGGGGTCAGAGAGGTGGGGAAGGCCCCGAGCTGGGGGCCTTGCAGACCAGAGCTGGGATGCTATTCTAAGTGCGATGGGAATCGTCGGAGGGTTTGAGCAGCAGAGTAACTTTGGTGCATGTCCACATGACCAATCGCTCTGGCTGCGGTGTGGAGAGTGGATTGGGCCAGGGGGGCAGGCAGGATGGAGGCAAGCATGAGGAACCACAGCCCCCTCCTGCTCCCGCTCACTTCTGTGCTGCCCAGCATCTTATCATAGTCTCTTCCTCAGGATAGCCAGGAGGGGTGGGGGTTATCACCCCCAGTTTTCCCCGAGGATCCTATTATCATATTCTTCTACAAAGACAAGCACAGTTTGGGGCATGTCGTTGTCCCTTTAATAATGTCTGATGTTTGATTAATAAGTTAAACAACCCATTGATTCCATGCATTCAAAGACTCAGACAAACCAGTTAAAAGGCCTAGAGACAAAGGCCAGACATAGCAGCTGTGTGCTAGCCCCGGTCAGTTGCTCGACCGAGAAGGCTTGTCAAGCTCAATCAACAGGGTGAAGCTAAGAGTTCACAATGACACGGAGTTCCCCAGATCGGCCATTGTTCTCTCGCTAGTGTTAATCTTCGTCTCTGGGCCTCCAGGAATCTGGAGGAAAACAAAACATTCTTTTTCAAACCTGGTGTTTTCAAGTCTCAGTCATTTGTCATCATCCAGCCACACTAGGAGCACCCGCAGGCTTGGGTGTGGAACAGCAGGGCGCACCGGGCAAAGGCTGCTCCTTCTTTATCTGCTTCCTCCCAGATTCACTAGTTAATGCAAGACCTTTGGGCTTTCCTCACAAACAGGGCCTGAATCACCGCCGAAGCCCAAAGAGGCATCGTCATACGTCCTGTCCTCGCTATACAGTTCCTGGGCCGGGCTGGATCCCTGCCATCCTCAGACAAAAGGCACGGGCTCCCAGAGTTGCCTGCCCCACACAGCCCCGCCTGGGGGAATCCCCACCCCCCCTCCCCCAGCCCTTGTGGAGAGAGTATATAATTCCATGACCCCATGGTCCAGCAGTGAACCCTGACCGCAAAGGGTTTTCTAGAGTGGTCTTTAACTTGCAGCATGGCATGGCAAGGTAAGTGAAGTCAATCAAGTTACTCTCCTAGGACTTGGAACCCCAAAGCAGAGGCATGACAGTCCAAAGTGGGTCTTGGGCTGGGAGGCAAAACCAATAACTATGGTTGACCATGTTTGGAGGATGCAGAGGAAGCGGGGTGGGGCGCACACATATCCATGAGAGAAAGAGAGAGAGAGAAGCAAAGTCTGCTGTCCAACTTGGTAGCCGTATGGGGCTTTTTAATTCTCTTCAAATTCAATTGATTGGTTTAATTTGTTTAAATTTAAATTAATTTATTTAAATAACATCAGTAATTTAAAATTTAGTTCCTCAGTTGCACTGCACAGATCTAGGCCATTTCCATTGTCATAGCTAATTCTACTAGGTAGCACTGGTCTAAGAGACCCACTCAGATTGAGAATACAAAGTCTTAGCTCCCCGTTTGCAATCCCTGATTCCAGTTCACATGAGACTCAACTCTAACTTCTGCCCCATATTCCATAAGGTAACTTGTATCCTTATAATTTGTACCTATCACTCTACCTCTCCTACCACTATCTTTTTCCTGAGCTAGATTTTAGTCCTCATCTTAATTTTTAAAAAATTTTAGTAATTTATTTGAGAATGAGAGAGAGAAGCGCGAGTGGGGAGAGGGAGAGGGAGAAGCAGTCTCCACCCTGAGCAGGGAGCCAGACTCAGGGCTCATCCCAGAACCCTGAGATCATGACCTGAGCTGAAGGCAGACACTTAACCAACTGAGCCACCCAGGCTCACCGACAACTTCATCTTACTTTTTATATTCAAAAGAATCTTAGCTAAGTACATTGGCTGACTGATATGAATGATAAAAAAAATAGCCACTACAATTTATTGAGTCCTTAATGTGTATGAACACTATGCCTTAGCATTTTATATGCATGCTTTTATTTAATCCTCATAGGAACCTTATAATATAGGTCTTTTATCTCCATTTGACAGCTGAAGGAACGAAAACATAAAGAGCTTAAGCCAGTTGTCCAAGGTCACAGAGCTGGTAGGTTGGTAAAGTAAGAATGGAATTGATCTTTCATCTCCAATGATGGATGCATAGGAAGCTGGCCTGACTTTTAACCATGGAAGCAGACTGAAAAGTAGCAGATATCCCAGCCTGAGACATGGTTAAGTAGGAGCTGTAAGTCTGAAACTTCTTTGGCTATCTCTGGATTCTGGGACAAATTCTTAGGGAAGCTGATCTGGTTCCAGTCATCTCCCTGCCTAGAATTTTCTCTTTTCCATTAAAGAACAGGAAGTTGGAGAAGTGACAGGGCACGGGCCCAGGCTGACCCTGCTGAGAAATAGACCATCAGGAGCAAACTGTATGTCCTGTGAAGTGGGCGGGGGGGGGGGGGGGGGGACTGCCAGCAAAATTCCCTGATGCTAGAACTCTGGTTAGAGAATATAAGTCGTATGCTGATTCTCGTAGGAAGCCAAGTTGTTGGGGGGGGGGGAGCTGTGGGGGGAATCAGCACATACTTCTCTGCTGAACTCCACTTCCCATTTGGTTTGGCAGCTTGTTTTTCATGAAATGAGGCCAATCCAAGAATTCCATGTCAACATCACTCCTCTTACTGGAACCACAAATGCAGCCTCCTGGGACATGGCTGTATCTCTGGGCAGACATCAAAAACAACTCCTTTTTACTTTGAAATTTATAACAGTCTTCTAAGAGCTACCCACTTCCTTACCTTTCTCCCCCCTCTCTGAGGAAGAAAGTAAGGGCCAGGGTTTGTGGGCTGCAGCACCCCACGATTTACTGTTGGCATGGAGAGCCTCCAGGCTGGCCAGGCCAAGGGGGTTCTCCTGGACCCTGAGGTTGTTTTTCCTTTCTTGTTCTTCCAAGGCCTCCTGGTTCCTTCCTGCGTGCTTGTCTCCCTTCCAGGACCAGCTTGACAAGTAGGCATGGCCTTTCCTAGCCCCCTCATCACCCTCATCATGAGTTGCCCTCATGCTGTGACTTGAGGGGGCTTGCAAGAGAGGCTGTCACATCTGAAATCCTCTCCCAGTCAGTAATGAAAACCTGACATGCATCCATTAAAACTTTTGTCGCTCTCCAGGGCTCCTTTCCTTGGTGAAGAGGGGCCACTTTTTAGCTGCTCCAACACTTGAGATCCCAGCTGGGGGTGGGGATGGGCAGGAGGAGAGGAGGAAAGCAGGTACATTTGGGGAAGGGGAGTAATATTGGTTAGTGATTAATGAACAGTTAGAAGTGGATTTGTTGGCGATGCTATGTACTGATAGGGCATGTCAGCAGTGGGGCTTGCTGTAGACAAGGTTCTCTCCACGAGAGAGGAGCTGGGAATATTTTTCATGGCCTGTCCCCTGGGGCATGGGATGACCTGGCCCCAGGTCACCATTCTCTAGCAAGGCTTCTGCAACTCCCTGACCCACTCAAGCATGGGTATGTGTCCTCTTCTGTGTCCTCATAACATCCTGTGCTTCTCTCCTTCATGGCTCTAAGCGCCCAGTCATTGCCTCTTCACTTTACTGCCTTCCCAAATGGATCATCTTCTTGTTTGTCCTGCACACCCGGCGCCCTGATGTGTTACACAGCGAGTGTAAAACACACCTCCCTTTGTTGAGTGAACGAACGAATACTAGCTGCTCCTTGAAGTGCTGGGGGAGGAGCACGTGGGGGAGGAGCATGTGGGGGAGGAGCACAGTCATTGCTGCATTAACCAAAGTGGAGGCTCTATCCAAGGACAGCAGGGTGGCTGGTTACATAGTGTGCCTGGGGTGTGAATCTGGGATCCATCAGTTACTAGCCATGTGCGTGGGCAAGCTATTTAATCTGGGTGCCTCCATTTCTTCATTTATAAAATAGGGATGATCATAATACCTGCTGATGTTTTTTGTGAGAAATAAATGAGTTAATAGATCTAAAGTCCTTAAGACAAAGTCTGATATGGAATAAGCTCTTAATAAATGTCAGCTTAAGAAATTTTTTGAAAGCCCTAGAAGAGAGTCAGCTCTTCAAGCTGTCATCATCTGTTGCTGACTTCCTTTGTTCCCACCTCACTGGCCTCCTCCTACTGCTCCAAGAGAGTGGCCAGTTCTTGCCTCAGGGCTTTTACATCTCTCCTTACAGGGCATGCTCTCCCCCAGAGAGTCATGTCATTTCCTCCCTTACTTCAAGCAGGCCTTTGCTGAAGTATTTCTTCAAAGCCTTCCCTTTAGGTCCTATCTAGGAGAATACAATCCTTGCCCTGCTTTGGGTTTCATCTCATGTGTATAGTGTATAGTATAGAGTGCCAGACACGGTATTTATGCATTACTTTATCTGAGTTTTGTTTGTGTCCACACTAAAATGTCAGCTCCGAGAAGATAGGGACTCTGTGTTACTCACTGTATCATTCCTAGTGCCTCATAGGTGTTCAGAAATAGTTGGATGGATGAGTGGATGGGTGGATGGATGCATGGATAGGATGGATGGGTGAATGGGTAGGTGGGTGGATGGATGGATGGAGGGATGGATGGATGGATGGAAGGATGGGTGGGTGGATGAGGGAATGGTGGATGGATGGGTGGGTACACGAGCCTTTTGGGAGACTTCCATGTCCATCCTCAATTCCACATGCATTCTTTCCCTGACTCCTGCTCTATGCCAGACTTGCTCTCTTGCTCCTTTCCCCTCAGTTGGCCCAATTTGCCAAAGCCATGAACTGTCTTGGAGGTGGGGCTCTTGCACAAGCAGTTTGGGATTTGATGACTAATTCAGAAAAATCAGCTGCCCAGTGTCAGCTGTTAAGGGGACATAGTGAATGAGACAGCGAGTACAGTGGGAGAGACAGGTGATTACGTTCACCAGAGCTGGGTCAGAGAGAAGCCCGGGAGGGGGGCCACAGAGGAAGGGCCCGTAACCCATACTGAGGGCAGGAGTTCCCTGTAGACCCCCAAATAAGCTCCATCACAGAGCCTCATCTTAAATAAAGTGCATGTGGATGACACATAACTCGTCTGTCGGATTTATTCTGAGCTGAAAAAATACCTGAAGAACCAAACTCTTGTGGAACCAAAAGCTTTTATCAGTCACAGGATCTCAGATTTGATATCATCAGAGAAATATTTTCAAGACCATGGGGAATGGCTGGCAGCGTAATTAGCAGTGAGTGGAGCACCTCCGGCTTTCAGGGGAGGAGACAGCTTGGGCTCCAGATGCTGTGGGCCCAGAATGGGGCGGAGGGGTGACTCTCAAATTCCTGGCTGGGAAAGGAACATTTCACCAGCCTTGGTCCTCTGCAAATCACATACTCAAAGACACTCAAAAAAAAAAACAAAAACAAAAAACAAAAAAACACTCATAGACGTACAAGAAACATTCAAATATCTATGGATCCTACCATATGCCAGACACTGGCCTAGAAACTAAGAAAATGCAGTCCCTGCTTTCAAGGAACTCACAATCTGGAAGGAAAAGCACCAGGGTATAAATAATTCTATCTCAGAGCCATAGTGAGTGATTAAAATGTGTACAGAGTGAAAGGTAACAGGAGGAAAAAGTGAATAACTCAAGGAAAGGGTGCTAGTCAGAGATGGCTTGTCAGGGGAGGGTCCAGTGCAGAGTTAAACCTGCAATCTTCTCCTTGAGGTTACAAATCAGGGTGATCTACAAACCTATAAATCAGTGAAATAGACTGATACATGTCATCAGTCTTAATATGTTTTCAAAAGCTGAAAATCATTTATGGATCCTTGCAGTTTTTTTATAATAACAAAAAAAATTGGAGGCATTCGGAATCTTTAATAGACAGAATTAAGTAAATCATGATATATTCATATAATGGTCACATTACAGAAAATTATGCAACTCTTAAAAAGTGAGGTAGAGCTATATATGCCATCATGGAAAGATCTCTGAGACCTATTGTTAAGTGAAAAAGGATATGTTAGAACAATGCACATCGTATGATACCATTTATGTTATAAATACAAGGATATATGCATAATTACTTATATTTGTGAATGCAGAGAAAACTCTGGCAGAATGCATAAAAACTGGTAACATCTGTAGCCTGGCAAGATGGGGTAGGAGAGATAGGGATATTTTATATATATGCATATATTCATTTAATCTTTTACAACAAAAGAGTCTTTAAGGCAAAACAAACAAATTTTTAAAACATCCCTCGTGCAAATGGCTAGTCCACCACCGTAGGCGGGCCCCGGGAATCTACTCTGTATGTCTGAGCTGACTAGTGGGGACCTCACCTCTCACCCTTTGTCCTCATGCTCTGTCCACCTGGCCAACACGGCCATTTACATAGTGGCCTTGCCCCAGCCCTCCACAGTCATGCGCATGCTGTTTACTTTGATACACTTGTAGCTAAGAGCTTTGGATTCAATGCAGGCAGACCTGGCTTCAGATCCCAAACTTTTCACTCACTGTGTGACCTTGAAAAACCCACCCTTATCCTCTGAGCCTCTGAGCCTCTGAGTTCTCCCACAGGATGATTGTGAGAATTAAACAAGGCAATTCCCATTAAGGGCCAAATAAATCACAGCTCTAAAAAGAGAAATGACAGAAATCAGCTGTTGACGGTGTTCAGCTGATCCCCACTAACATCAAACCAGCGCCAGGTTATCCTCATCTGTGGACTCTGCCTCATCTTCAGTGGCTGTACTTCACCAGTTTTAGTGAAAAATTATATCACATCAAACCAAAAGGAAATGAATGATGGAATTTACATATCTGATCAAGAGTGCTCATTTTCAGTAAATCAGATTCCAGCTTCTTCCTGTGTCCTTTGTTTACCACCCACGACACACACACACCTTAAAACCAAGAGAAGTCAGTACAAGCCTGTTCCCAAGGGAAGAACACCCAATATGACACTATCCAAATGTGCAAATTTGCTGTACCTTTTATCAGAGCATTCATCAAGAAGTTTCTTTAAAATGAAGTGTGCCCAATAGCATTTAGTATGTATTTATAGAATAAATGCAATTACTAAATATTTATTCAGTCATCATGTTATTAAAAATAATAGCATGGTGGACTCATCATTTTCAGCTACCTAGCATCTGAGTCTGCTTCCTATTTCAGAGAATTTTCTCATTCTGTGGGTTTGGGGAAGACGCAGGAAACTTCCTCCCCCACTACAGAAGCTGAAAGAAGGCAGGCATTTTCCATCCCATTCCCTGGCAGCCGGGGCTCTGATCCGTATGTTGGGCTCAGCCATTCAGATGCCTCTATCTGGAACTTTGACTCTGGAGCAAGTGACACAAAGACAGGGGGATGGCCGAGATGATCACAGGCACCTGGTCCGGGTGGCTGGCAGCAGCCAGGGCCAGCCACGGGTCCCAACCAGACAGTTCCTGGGGCAAGGTTGGGCTGTGTTCTCAGCTGCCCAGTCTGCGTTGGTTCCTGCCCATTTTCCACACCTGGTTCTCTAGCCTTCCTGTTGATTCTGTAAGCCACCCAATATCCTTTCAGTGACTTCCTATTTTCCTTAAGTTAATCAGAGTTGGTGCCCACTTATTTGTCACCAAGAACCCTGACCGGAACTAATCACTGCAAATTACTGAGCAACTATGAGCTGCGAATTATCCTAAACTCTTTACATGGAGTATCTCACCTAAACTTCATAACAACCCTAGGAGAATGGAACCTGTTATTCCCATCTGACAAATGACAACATTGAGGCTGGCTAAGTGTAAGTAGTTTATTCAAGGTCAACACTCAGAAAAGAGGCAGAGTCAGGATTTAGATCCATCTGAGAGACTCTTCCTCCTACTCAGCTCCCAAGTATTTGTGGATCAGTTTACTAGTTACTCAGTCTCTTATAGCTTGTCTCATGTAATCCTCACCAGTCTTCGGGGTGGAATTTTTAATTCCTATTTTACAAATGAGGAAACTGAGACTCAGAGGGATTAAAAGCAACTTGCTCAAATATTTATCATAAGCCTTAAAACTGTGCATACCCTTTGATCCAACAATTCCAGGTTTGAGCATTTATCCCAAGGAAACAATCAGAGGTATGACCAAAGATTGTTCATTGGTTGTCACTTATTACAGGGAAAAATTAAACACCATCCTTAAAGTCCAACAGTCAGGCAACAGCCAAACAAATTAGGACATCCCATATGATGGAACTTTACGTGGTAATTCAAAATCAGGCTGTAGAAGCAGATGAGGGGTTGCCTAGGCCCAGGGCCCAAATGAGGGCTGACTTCAAAAGGGTATTCAGGAACTTTTGGAAATGATGGAAATGTTTTAAATCTTGACTGTGGTGATGGTTACGTAAGTGTATGCAGTTGCCAAAACTCATCAAGCTATACACGTAAAATGGGAGCATTTATTGTACATAAACAATACCTCAATAATTTTTTTAAAAAAATCCTCCTGTAGAAAAGATTTTTATCAAAGACAATAATATTAAGTGAAAAGTTTACAAAATAATATTTATAGTCTACTTATTTCCATGTGTGCTACATACATAGAGAAAAGAAGGAAATATACTAAAAGAACAATAGTGGTTATCACCGATTGATGGAAATTATGGATAATTTAGACCTTCTTTACACCTTTCTGTATTCTTTAGCGATCAGAAGAAACAAACACTAAGAAAAATTTAATGACTTGCTGTATGTCACAGAAGTATTAAATAGAGGAGAAGAGGCTAGAAATTAGGACTTTGCAGCCGAGCTAATTGTACCTTCTGCTGTGCCTCGGAGTTTCTGCTCTGTACCAGGAATTGCTATAATGCACTCTTTGGAAAATTGCCTATAAAACATGTTCTTGCCTGTGAGGAACTTGAACTCTGCACGGAAGGGTAAGGAGGGAGTGATTGCATCTGGTGAGGGAATCAAGAGAGGCTTCACAGAGGTGGATTCTGTGATGAGCCAAGAAGGATGAGTGGGGCTGCAGCAGGCAAGGGAGAGCGAGACAGTAACGTGCTTGTGGGAACAGAGAGCCTTCGGTCTAGACCAGGAAAGTCATGTGGAGGGTGGTGCTTGGTGATGAGGGTGCAGGGGAAGTTGGAGGTATATTGGGAGGGGCCCTTGAATGAAGTCTGAGGAGTTGGGCCCAACCAACTGCTTTCTAGATGACAGGTCAGAGGTACCCACAGGTCAGCAGTGCTTAATCCCCGTTCCTAACAAAGAACCTCTGAGGGGTGCCTGGGTGGCTCAGTTGGTTAAGAGACTGCCTTCGGCTCAGGTCATGATCCTGGAGTCCCTGGATCGAGTCCCGCATTGGGATCCCCGCTCAGCGAGGAACCTGCTTCTCCCTCTAACCCTCCACCCTCTCATGTACTCTCTCTCTCATTCTTGCTCTCTCGAATAAATAAATAAACCTTTAAAAACAAAAACAAAGAACCTCTGGGTTATAATGTGAATCCATGAGAAAATAAAACACAGTAAGTACTGAGAAATCCAATGTAGGGCTATTTTGAGGGTTACATATGATGAATGTGCCTGTACCATAGCTGGTACAGACATTCAGGATACCTAGAGGGCCGGTGGTTACTCAGCTACCTCTCCCCACTGCCCCATGGGGACCCCAAGGCCAGAATCAGGGGCTTATTGGGTTTTGTATTGCTGGTGCCCATCACAGTGTATACCTGTGACTGATACAGAGTAGAGAGTCAGCAAATGACTATAGAATGAATGAAGGAGACATTTATCTTAGAAAGAAATCTAGGAGAGGAAGTATAGTGTAATGATTAGAGCATAGTCCCTGGAAGCAGATTGCTTGGCTTTGAATCCAGGCTTTACCACTTACTGGCTGTGTAGCCTTGGAAAAGTTACTTAATCTCTCTGTGCTTTGGTTTCCTGTTTCTATAAAACGAAATCATGAGAGTGGCTGCTTCCTAGGGTTGTGTGGGGATTAAATGAGTCAGTAGATGGAAAGCACTTAGGACCATGCCTAGCACAGAGTATAGAAGTGTTAGATACTATAGGAGATCTTGCTAGTCCGACCTCTTTTAGAGATAAGGAAACTGACCTTATCCAGAAGTCCAAAGAAAGGATAGTGATTTATCCAAGGTCATAAAAGGAGTTGAAACTGCGACCAAGGGCTCTGACTCTGTGAATCAATAACCACCTGGCATAAAGGACTTACTGATGACTTCTTGCCATGTGCCTTGGCATTTTTCTAGATCTTATCAGGGGAACATGTTTCCAACCTTTGAAGTGGGATGAAAAGATGTATACACAGCTCCAGACCAGTGTAATGCAACAGAATGCATTCCTAACGGGCAGGCTAGGGAAAACTGGGACCTCTTGGAAGCACTGGGATTTCAACCTGCGACTTGTAGGGTGAAGAAATAATTAGAACAGTGGCTTTCCATTTTTGTGTGTGAAGGTTGACTAAGAAACACCAGACACTCCTTCTCCACAGACTCTCCCTCCACATTATAGTAAGAGGGGCAAGCCCTTTGGAATCAGACAATTCTGGATTGAAATCCTGGCTCCCTTGCTTATCAGCTGAGTGACCTTGGGATAGTCACTTGCTGTCCCTGAACTTTAGTGTCTTAACCTATAACATGGAGGTAAAAATACCCTGTTCACTGGGTTATTGTGGGACCAAAGGAACTAGTATATGAGAGATAACAGATGATCAAATAAAATCAATCTCCCACCCCACCCCCTTGTTTGGTCCTCTTGGCTGGCTTACCAGATTGAGGAGTCCTTCAATACCTCTACAATGAGGGACAGGCTGTAAGCTGCAGACAGAGAACAAATGAAATTAAATCACTGGGAGTGTTTATCTTCCCCTAAGACCTGACACCAGGGCTTTTTTCTTCTCTTTTCTTTTTCTTTTTTTTCTTTTTTTTTTTTTTTTGGCAGTGGGAGGAGGGTGTTGAGGATGGAGGGAGCACAAGGCTTTGGAAAAAGGTGTGGCAGGGACTACAGAGGAAAGGCCCAGAAAGGGAGAAGTAGGCACTGTGGATATCAGGTATGGCCAGCCCCAAGCAGAAAGTGGAAAGGGAGGTGGAAAGGGAGGATATCAACATGTGTTGAGCATGACTAAGTGCCAGTTATTGTGCTAGATGCTGGGGGATATGGCCTTGAACTATGTATGACTCTTGCCTAAGAAGCTCCAGTCTTATGGTGAACATTAGAATGAAAATAAAGTATTATAATCCAAATAATTTTAACAAGAACAAGCAAGAGCACAGAAGTCGGCATGATTGATGCTAGGGGGAGGTCCTGTGGAAGGTGGGTCTTGAAGGCTGAATAGGAGATCAATTCAGGGAGGCAACTAGGAGGGGAAAATGACGCAAGGTTCACCACTGCTGGAGTAAAAAGTGTCGGGGAGATGAGGCTGGGGAGGGAGGGAGGGGTGAGATGATGAAGGGTCCTGTTAGCCTTTATCCCGGAGTGATGGGGGCCGATGGAGGGTTTCAAACGAATGGAGGGCTCTGTCCAATTGTTAAGTTAGAAAGACCCTTCTGGAGCAGAATGTGGGGTGCACGGGAGTGGGGGCAAGCCTGGAGGCTGGATGCCAGTGAAGACACAGTTTCTGTGGTCCAGGAGAGAGAATGAGGGTCTGAACTAGGAAAGCAAGTGACCATCTTCTCCCAAGCTCCCCAACCACACGCAATCTTGTCCTCTTCTAAACCCCCAGAGTGCACTCTCCTCACTCATGGCCCTGTGACCCTGGGCTGTGTGTTGTGATCATCTGTCTCTTTGTCATCCCTCCAGTGCCAGGTTGGGAGCACTTTACCCTCCCCGCGACCCTGGGCCGAAGCGCTAGTTCACAGTCGGCACTGATGTGTTCTGCGGGTCACGGGGTTCGAGAAGAAGGGCATGGGGTGAATGCCGCATGTGGTTGAATTCATGAGCCAAACAAGACCTCCAGGCCTTCTGCTCACTTCCCTTTCTCTATTTGTCCTTAATCAAACTGTGCAAAGAAATGTCTTAACCGACTTCTGTATTGTTTTGTGAATCAACAAAAGCTCTTGCATGTTTACCAACCAGAGCTGTCAGGAAATAACATATAATCAGGGGAGGAAAGGCCAGTTGGTGGTAGCTGGAGTTCGCCTGCACAGTTGTTTGTCTCTCCCGTAACAGAATAGTCAGTTGTGGTTTATAGCCCAGGGCATTTTCCGGAGGTGAATTTGCCAGGACACAAAGACACTTGCTTGCAGTGTTTTCTCCCTCTCTCTTGTATGACTTTCCCTTTGCTGCCTTCGGTTGCCTCTGCGTGGGCACAGACAGGGTGGTTGCAGGTTAACTAGGGCCGAAAAGTTGCAGTCACCTGACATTTGCGCCAGCGGCTTATGTAAAACGAGCCGATTCTAGCAAGCACATGTCCCGGGCAGGAGCTAGCCCACCGCGGGCATCCTCCAGGCGCCGGGGCCCAGGGCCAAGAATGAGGCAGTGCCGGGGGCTGGGGCCGCGTGGGGCACTGCAAGGAGCTGCGTCTGACAAGGGCTGGGACATGTGGGCCGAGGAGTCAGGCAAGAAAGGATTGTGAGTCCCGGGTAGCACCTGTTCCCAGGGAGTAAATAACACTTGGCCCTTGTGTCCTAACGCCTGCCTGTCGCCGTGCAGGCATGCCGTTCATCCTTCGTGGTGGGCCGCCAGCCTTGCGCCACGCTGCTGGTTTCAAATGTGCCTTGGAAAAGCCAGGCAAAAGTCCTGGTAGCTTCGGCTCAGCTGAGTGTCCCTCCCCAACTCTCATTTCACAGCTGCAGTCCAACTGCAGGGCGCACAGGGTGGGCTGGCCGGCCATGTATTTGGATCTGGTGCCCCTGGCTCTGGAGAGAGGCAAGGGGACGGGGGCAGAAAGCCCAAGATGGCACTCGGCTGTGGTCCCAGGGGGACAGGTGCTTGTGGCTGAGCCTCATCCTATCCCCCCCCCACCCCGCCCTTCCTCTCCTCCTCCCTCTCGCCTCTCTGTTTACAGTCTATTCACAGGACAATATTTGAAGTATTCGAAATATGGGCATCAGAGCCCAAGACTGAATGCCAGGCTCCTGGTGCGGAAGGAGAATTGGTAAGTTTAGAGACAAGGAAGACTAATCAGTCTGTTCAGGAATGAATCAGAACTCGGTGACGACTCTGTTTTGAAAGGACGTCATTTATTGGTTTACGTTAATAGTGCAGTGGTTAAGATCTTGGGTGCTGAGGGCGAACAGGCCTGGGTTAAAATTCCAGCTCAGCCACAGGCCTGCAGCAAAACTATGCCCGTTCATTGGGTGACCAACTCATTCAGGTTCACCCCGAGTGTTGAGAACCCCTTCATCTTGATCGTGCTTGGCTTCTCCACTGTGAATAAGATGCAGATGGTGTTATCACAGTGCCTGCCTGGCACACAGTGAGCGCTCTGCTAGGGAAGCTAGTATGATGCCCTTTGAGGACCCAAAAGTCTTGGAGTCCTCAAGTCACCTGGGGCCCTGCTGGAGTGCAAAGGACACGGCTGCAGACATACCTGTCTCTGCACAAACATGGCAGCATTTATGAGTGGAGCTATCCCTGTCAAGTAGCTACTGGTAAGGAAATGACATCTGAGGGGTAGGACTTGCCAAATATTAATAGCTAGAAAGGGAAGGACATAAATCTTGAGCCCAGCTGTCCTACATCAGGCCCTGAGTTCTGTCCTAGACCATTCCGCTTCCCTCGAGACAGTTTACACTACATCTGGAGTACTGCGTAAGCCCTTGCTCAAGCTGTCCCCTCTTCTGGAATGCCCCTACCTCTCTGCCCTGGTCTTGGGGCCCTCCATCTCTCCACCTGGCACATTCCTCCTCTCCTCGGGTACCTAACTCAGGCATCACTTTCTCCAGAAATCTGTATTTATCCTTCTAATGTGTTTCTACTCTCTTGACACCCTTTATATATTTCTGTGCCACCGCTCCCTCACTGCATTGTAACCATTTACTAATGGACTCTCTCCGTGAGCTCCTCGAAGGGATTTTCTCTCTTTCTACCTCTGCCAGAGCCAAGCAGGGTTCTTGACACATTCCAGGTGCTCCAAGAATGTTGTGGAACTGAAGGTATGACATGATTGTTTTGCCTTAATAATAGCTATCATTGCTTGAGTGCTTATGATGTGTCAGGCACTGTGCCGAGCATACATATTATCTCATTTCCGCCTCACAACAAACTCATGAGGTTTGACTCGGGACAGACAGGAAAACAAGGCTCAGAAAGGTTAACTATCCTGCCCAAGGTCACACAGCCAGTAAGCGGCAGATCCAAATTTGAGCCCAGAGCTGCCTACCACCCCATTAACCGCGGGCTCGTCTATCACCAGTGCCTACCCAGTTCCCTGCTCCTATCAGGCACTTGGTACCAGATGACAAGTTGGATGGAGGCTGTGGGGTAGGGACTAGCAAGCTTTCCACAGGACCTGCAGTCCCAGGCCCAGGTTCATTGCCTTTGGGGCTCCACAGGCCAGCTGTGGTGTGTTTGCAGGAGCTGCCAGCATCCTAGGCTGGCACTAAAAGCTCTTCCTAGTTCCAGAGCTTATTTTCACCCTCATACCTGCCCAGCCTTTCTCATCCTTCCAGGGCAAGGTGAGGTCTGAGGAAGCTGAGGAATGCAGCTGGATTGTCTTCAACAAATTCTTTTGTCGATAAGACCCTGGGGAGTTTCCAGACACTTTCCTATGACCGTTGCAGCTCAGAACATTGAGCTAAGCTACAATGACTCAGCCCACGGAAAACCAGGGCCACTGAAGTTTCCCAGGAAGTCAGGTCGCTGTACGTGTCTGTGTGCAGCCAGGGCAGGAAATCACAGGCAGCCCGGCATCCTCGGAGACTCCTCGGGGAGGAGAGGCTAGGTCTGGTGGTGCGTGGCTCCCCTGACCAGGACTTCTCATCAATAAGAAACCTCCAGGATGGCCTCCGAGTCCGGGTCCTGGGTTAAGAGTCCTCGTAGTGTGACAACAGCCCGTGATGCGGCCTTTCCGAGCTTCCGAGTCCTCTCTGCAGAACGGGGAGGACAAGGGTAACTGACCTTACAGGGCTCTTGTGAGATGAAAAGAATGAAGGTCTACACGGCGCTGAGCAGCCAGCACATCTAGTGGGCACTTGATAGTAGGGGTTCTTATCGTGGGAGGGAAGACAGAGAAACCGGTGAGGGGAGACCCCAGCGCCGGGGCAGCCAGGATTCTAGCTGGCTCCTCACTGCTCATGGACCGAGCAAATCTACTCGCTGTGCCACTGTGACTGATCCCTGGACGAGCAACACGCACGGCGCTCCCTTGACTAGCAGCTCCCAAAGCATGTTTTCTGCAGGCTGGTATCTGCAGGAAGGACTGGTTCGGCCTGCGCCCATTGTGTTTACAGCACGTGTGTTGGGCCTTGGCAAGCTGGAAGTGCATGACCCCACAACATTATCACAAGGGGACTTTTTTTTTTCCCTCCAGAGGTCAGGCTGGGTCTGCTTTCTTACCCAAAGAGGGCCTTGAGTTTGAGAACTCTCTTCTGGACACATTGCATGAGAGCTCATGAGCTCCCCAGTCTTGGCTGTGTCCCCTTCCTCTATTATCTCCCTTCCCCACCCCCTTTTTGGGCAGAACCTGAGGTAAATGGAAAATTTATGCCCAGGTGAAGAAAAGATGTGTAAATGTCTTAGATAATATCTTTTCTTCTCTGACTTTGAAGTGTGTCAAAGAAAAGCCAAATGGTCTAAAATTGATAATAAGTAGACTTTTAGTGTGGTTATATCTTCTTGTCAAGTCAACAAGTGTCTATTAAATTGTAAGTGTTGGAAGACGGGGTTTGTGAAGTCTTTTTGGACAGAGAGTCCTGTGGAACAGATTTAACAGTCAAGAAATGAAAGTCTCAAGAGAAGTGACATTCTGAAGATTATCAGCCAGCTGGAGGGATTTAAATCCAAGACTCTGATCTTTGGCTTAATTCTCTCTCCCCTCTCCTCCTCCTAATGGGCACCCCGTGGTGTCACTGGTGTGGGGCTGGGCAACATAAATAAGAATACCAAGAATTCAGGGGAACACCTTCTGTCTTTGAGGGGCTTTCAATCTTTGAGAGAAATGAGCAGATGATCGCTAACAACATGGTCAGGAGAAAGAACAAAGGCTTTCATGCAAACTATCTTGGCTTTATATCCTCCAAATGCCCCACCCCTCACCCTCTGTGGGACCTGGGGCATGTTACCCAACCTCCTAAAGCCCCAGTTTCCTCATCTAGAAGACCACTTCTTAGGGTCACTATGGAAGCATTTGTTATAGAGCCTAGCACATACTAGGTGTTTGATAAATGGAAGCAAAAAATCAATCCGGCCCTACAAAAATGCTACTTCCTCCTCTTATCCTTCCCTGTGGGTACCCTGTCATTTGCAATGTAGATTTACATCCGTTTTCCCCTTCAGTCCTCCTAAGAGCTTTCAAAGGTGACTAGGGAAGATTCTGAATAAACAGTCACTGAATAACTGGCTACGTGGGTGGATCAATAATAAGGCTAACAAGCACAGAACACTTACAATATGCCAGGGACTGTTATAAACACTTTACCTGTTCTATGTAACTTACATAATACAGGCATTATATCGGCACAACAACTCTATTATCATCCCCATTTTACAGATAAGGAAACCGAGGCCCAGATTTTAAATACCTTGCGTAATGTCATAGGTAGTATGTAACTTAGCTGAGATGAAGCCAGTTAAGCTGGCTCCAGAGCTTGGGCTCCTACCCAGAACACTGTACTCACTGACTAACTGACTGATTGACCGAATAAATTGAATGAATGAATGTAGAGGCCAGGTCACCCTCTTTTTTACTGATACTGAAGCTGAGGCTGGCAGAGTATATGACTTGCCCGAGGTCACACAGTTGGCTTAACAGTAAAATGGCCATAACATGGCAGGATTCCACTTCCCTGCCCCCTCTGAAGTTAAATGTAGCCATGTGACTTATTTTATCCAATAAAATGTGGGTAGAAATTGCATATGGCACTCTTGGATGGAAGCTTTACGAAACTGCCACATTTCTTAGAAGCACACATTGAAATGAAGCCTCTATCTGCCTAGGTCAGCTGAGTGACTAAAATGAGCAGAGTCCACCTCCTACCCATGAGAGCATTAAGTGAGAAATACATTTTTATTATGCTAAGCCACTGAGATTTGGGAAGGTTTGTTAGCACAGCAGAACCTGGGTTCTCCTGACCGAGACAGGTAGAACTAAGAATGAGTTTAAGTAATCAAATGCCTCATACAACTTCTGTGGCATTATCTTACCCAGTCAGCAGTAGACCCTCAGGAGTCTCACCTACCAATGACTTCTCCCCCTCACCCACTGGACTATTCTTGGATTGAATGATCTGGATCATTTATGGCATGAGGGGAAGACAGCTGCAGAATTCCAGGCCCTGACAGAAGGTTTTAGACAGACATTGACAGCTTGGCTCTGCTGGTTTGATAAAACAGATAAAACAGGTATCCACCCCCTTCCCAAAAGTGCTGCCTTGTATCAATTTTTCTTAGGGAATAGAATAGTGTAGAGAGAGTGAGCTGTTCATAAAGTATTGAGATTAGCAATAGTATCTCCTAAAGCTAAAGATGTAAAGTCAAGTTCAATTGACCAGGTTTACATTTGACTGATTTTTTTAAAAGGTCGTAAAGATTTTTAACAATAATGAGTTACATAACCTAATAGACTTATTACTTTCTATTTGGCAAATCATTAACAATTGATATTGACATCAAAAATGCTCAACTAATTTTTCAAAAACATTTTTGATTGGTTAAATGAATCCAACTAGAATTTTTAAAAGTTTCTATATGTAGAGAGTATCATTTATATTATATTTAACTAATGAGAGATTGTACAAAAGAGAAGGATCAGGATTTTAAATACTGATTTACCTATATTGATTTATTCTTATGAAAAATGTTTGTTGACACACACCAAAAAGATAATAATGTCTAGGTCTAGATGAACCTTATATTCATCCTTGTATTTTTCTGCATCCTCAATTTTATGTATAGACTTCATATTTTTCGATATCATCTGGACTTTCCCATAAACTGTACTTATCACCAAGTAGTTCAATTGAGTTTTTCTTTTGTAAGTTATGTTTCCTTTCCTGAGATTGGCTGGCTATCTCTGGGGCCACTGGAGGCCATCTGGAAAGTGAACCTGAGCCTAGCTGCGAAGTCAGGTGAGGGCAGGCTCAGAACATGACCGTGTGTGGGCTGGATGAGACCCTGGAACACACTCCACGTCAATGATAAGGGAACTGAGGCCCAGAGAATGGATGTGCCCACAGCCACAGAGCTAGTGAGTGTAAAGTAGAACAAGAACTAGAACCCAGGCCTGTCTGATGCCAAATTTCATATGCTTTTCAGCACTCCCCAATTTTGAGGAGGTTGTAAGCCCCTGGTTTGCATTATTATACTAGATGCTCTTCCAAATCTTAGGTGGACATGATTCCCCGTGTTCTGGTCCATTTACCATTTGCAGTGCACTTTACAGTTAAAGCATTTAAAAATGCATTATCTCACTCAAACCCATAACAACTCTGTGGGCCACAAAGGACACTTAGCACTGAAACTCAGTCCTTCTGTTTTCTCGGCCCCTCTTCCCACATCAGCATGCTCCCTCACCTTCATGTAGTCAGTGTGGAAAACCCTGCAGTACTACCATATCTTGGTGCCTCTAATTTCATAACTATGTACTTTACGGCAAGTGACTTGAACGCCCTGAACTTTAGTTCCCTCCTCTGTAAAATGGGCATAATAATGTAAATTGTCCAAACGCTCAAAGGAAACTACACATGTAGCATGCAGGGCCCAGGTTCATTTCCATGTTGCAGCTCACCAGGTCCTCCCACAGATGCATTTGACCGACAGTTTCATGGCATGCCTTTTCTATTCCCTTCTATAGGGTCTTCTCCATGTCATAGGTTGGTGCTCTCTGCCTCACCAAACCCTGCTCCTCCAGCGCAGTGTCACCTCCTCTGAGAAGCCCGCCCTGACTCCTTCAGCCAAACTGAACCCGCCCACTTTTGAATTCCTATTGAAATTATGATTCTTGCCCCACTTTCCTGTACTTTAGGCTCGTGACACTAACTGGCTGACTGCCTTCTTTTTCCACCATGCCATAACAGTCAGGGATCTTTTATAACACATAAAGCTGGATCTTTAACTCAGGCTTTCAAACATTTTTGATATCTATATATCTACCTAACATCCTCACACACTTATATATGATGTGTATATATATCATATAGGCACCTGTATTTATATACGTATATAAATATGCATATGTATATATTTTTGATAACTCAGCTCCATTAGAGAGCTGAGTTTTTGCTCCATTAGAAGAATAGATCAAGACCTGGAAGACCTTTGCTTTTCTTCCCTAGCTTGAAAAGATAGAGAAATGGATGCTAAACAGGGACAGAGAGAGGAGAGGGGAAGGGAGGGAGAGAAGCTTGGGAATGGAGAAAGGAGATGAGAAAGGCTAAATATATTATCTCATTTAACCGTCAGAACCACCCTGCTGTGATGTTTACTTTACAGGTGAGGAAAGGGAGGCCTGGGAAGGGTAAGTGCCACATCCAAGATCACAGAGCCAGATTGGTCCTCACTCTGCCTGGGTCTGAAGTTAGTACTTTTCCTGCAAAACTAAGTTGTGTCTCCCTCACACAGTGGGTCTGCACACACTCTGAGCCAGGCTACGTGTGCTGAATTCTGGTCGTACCACTTGCTCATTATGTGACCTTGGGTAAGTTACCTAATTCTAGGCCTCGGTTGCATCACCAATAAAATGGGAGTGATACACAGAGGATCACTTCCGGAGGAGGCTGTGAATATGAATGATCCTAAGTGAAGCACTTCGAAAAGTTTGCGGCGCAGAATTAGGGCTCTGTCAGCATGAGCCATGATCTTTCCCTCAGGTGTCCCCACGAAGGGAGCAATGGCCCCGGCAGATCCTGGAGGAGCTCACTTCCTTCACACCTAACTTGTCCTCTGTCCCCCCTTCCCCAAGCCCAGGACCCTGCCAGGACCCCAGCTGCTCATGTCCTCACAGCCTAGGTTCCCATCCTTTCTGCAGGGGATTTCAGCCAGGGCACAGATGGACTTTCGACAACAGGAAACACATCTTG
This sequence comes from Eumetopias jubatus, assembly GCF_037043125.1. Lineage (NCBI taxonomy): Eukaryota > Metazoa > Chordata > Mammalia > Carnivora > Otariidae > Eumetopias > Eumetopias jubatus. The sequence goes on from NW_028274810.1 coordinate 51,791,146, forward strand.
TAGAAAACCCGTGAAGCAAAACTCTTCAATACACTCCACTTTACCAGTGTCTCCTGGGTTTGCAGTTTGCACAGCAGCAACTTGGTCTTCTGCTCCATTTTCACATCTCCCTCTGTCTCCCACATGGTCAGGAAAATGCCTGGGATCACACGGCGACTAACTGCAGCAGCTGCGATCTGAACCCAAACCAGCTGGTTCCAGACCCTGCCTGCTTAACCACGACCCCACAGGGCCGCCCCCTTTCCTTCTAGAATATGCCTCGAGGACAGGCATCACCTCCAACCAGACTTCCAGCCCTGGCCGGCACCTAGTGGCTTGCTCGTAATAAATCATCAGGCCCCCCGACAGACGTGTTGCCTGACAACATTAAGTGTTTTAATCTTTTCTCTTCAGAGTTGGTTATGTCAGGTTGAATTGAGGAGAGGTTGAAATATTCATTTTCATCCATCCATCCATCCATCCATCCATTCATTCATCGAACATGAACTGAGTATTTAACCGGGGCCAGATGCCAAGCTAGGTGCTAGAGGAATAAAAACAAATAAGACAAGAACCCTGCACTCCAGTGGCTTAGAATCCATGTTGGGGTGGGGGTGGAGCAGTACAGGGATTATCAACCCTGGGTGAACATTTTCATCTGCTGGGAGCTTTTAAAGAAATACTGATGCCTGGCCCTCGCCTCCAAATGGTTGAATTTAATTGTTCTGAGATGGGGGCCCCAGACTTTGTGGGGTTTTTTAAATAAACTTTTTATTTTAGAACAGGTTTAGATTTACAGAATTATTGTGAAGGTCAGAGAGAGGGTCGCTGTCTACACCATATGTAGTTTCACCTACTATTCACATCTTACATCAGTATGGTACATTTGCCACAGTGAATAGACCAATATTCATGCATTGTTATTTACTAAAATTCATGATTTAAATTTCCACACTTTTTTCCTAATGTCCTTTTCCTGTCCCAAGATCCCATCTAGTACACCCCAGTACATTTAGTTCTCTTATCTCCTTAGGCTTCCCTTGGCTGTGACAGTTTGTTGGCCTTGGTGGGTTTTTTTGTTTGTTTGTTTGTTTTTGGTTTTGGTCTTTTTAAAAGTTCTTCAGATTCTAATACATGGTTAGGGTTGAGGACTTCTGCTCTGAGGTCGAAAGCATGGAAATTCTAGAGGCAGGCTCTCTGGGTTCCAGTTCTGGCTGGGCCACTTAATAGCTGTGTGACCTTGGCGCAGTAAGTAAGCCTGTAGGGCCTCCATTTTCTCACTTGTAAAATGGGGATAACAATAGAATCTACGCCTCTGAGTTGGGATGGCAATGAGGCCAATATTTCTCAACTTTCTCACATCACAGCACCTAGGGAAAATACATAGGATTTGGTATTATGTACTGGCATAGTATACAACACAAGTTATGCTGGCGTAAATGGGTGAGTCTACTCACAGTGGAGAATGAGAGAATCAAAGAGTGGGCCACCTGTAGTTCTGGGGTGCCACTGTAGGAAGCTCTGGGTTGACACATGTGAAGGCACTCAGATTCTCCCTGGATCCTCACGGGCCCATCGTAAATGGTTTCCATAAATACAGAGGAGGAGACAGACCTGTGAAGGGCAGGGAGTAGCACAGACCTGGGCAGTGATAGTGGGCAAGGCAAGGGCAGGGACTGCAGGGGCCCACTGGTTTCCAGAGAGAATGTGCATTGTCTCCGCAGCAGGAGGGAAATGCTCTCACTTCCCTAGAGACTCCGGGTGACCAGCTATGGACAAACCCCCGGGCACCTGGTTACACTGTGAGGAACAAGAGCAGCCAGGCTGCTGACACATGAAGAATGCAGAAGGCCTGGCCAATTCAGCCCTGGCACTTGGAAACCGAAGCCTCAAGATTTCTTGTCAGGAGCCTCCAAGGCCAGATCCGTCCCGCGGCTACGGCCTCTCTGGCGCCACCACCTGGTATCCGCGGGGTGGTTTGCAGCCGGCAGAACCTGATACAGTACTGGTACATTTTTTTCTTTAATAGATTTTTCTTTGAGAAAAGACTTGTGTGTATTAAATAAAATCAATTTCTAGAAGAGAAACTTAAAAATCACAATAGAAAAAAGGTTTTAACACTGTCTAGGCCATAACAGAACCCAGAGAATATATTCATCTAGTTAAAAAAATCTAGGTGCTTCATAATTGACCTTTTGATACAAAATGACCTGTTAAATTTGCAATTTGTGGTTCTTGGTGTGGAGGTTCATAGGACGAGCTAGGGAGCCTTCAAGCCTTGAGCTGACTTCCCTGAGGAGTTATTTGGCTCCTCAATCAGGTTTCCCTTGTCTAAGAGGGAACACAGCCACAGCACCCACCTTCTGGACAGCTTCTTTCCCGGCAGGCCAAGTCTGCAGAGCTACCACGGCTTCACCCACTCCGGAGCCGGGAGCCAGCGACCCTGGCACATGCGGCAGCTCGGGGTTGCCAATGTCCAGCAACATTCCCTGAATCTTCCCAACCAACTTTGAATGCAAGTGGGAGCAAACTTTCTCCTAGCATCTGCTTCCATTCCCGAGAAAGTGCTGCGGCCCAGCATGGAGATAGTCGGGGGCTGTAGGGTATAATGGCAGTGGCCACTGCAGGCATATTTGCGAGGTGCAAAGACGCTGGCCATTTTGATTCCAGCCAAGCTTTGTTTCCTCAAAGCTGATCTGGGGATCAAGTTCCAGATTCAAGTGTTCAGTGCATCTTCAGTAACAGGAAGTCTTCTCCTCCCATCTCCCTACATTTGCTAGGTATGTGTTTCTTGAGGCTGAAGAAATTAGAGCTGTGAAGAACTATTAACTCAAGATGGTTCTCTCTGCGATTTGCCCACAGATGGATCAGCACCATCCCTATCAGACAGTCCTTGCACCTTTGAGACCCAGAGAGATTCATGGATGATTTAGAAATAATGATAAATGCTGATGTGCAGAAAAGACTTCTCAGTGTTATAAAGCATTTCTGTGTTCCTCATCTTATAGTGAAGTGCATAAATGTCAAGAGTGTTATAGAGGACACATCAGGGTTTGAATTTTAGCCCTACCGTGGGACCTGGAGCAAATTATTTAACCTCCCCAGGCCTCCATTTCCTCATCTGTAAAATCAGGATAAAAAACCGCCATCCTCAAAGTGTTGTGTTGGGAGGATTAAGAAGTGCTAAGCTTAATACCCAGCACGTGGCAAAACCTCAGTCAAGGGTAGCTAGGACTATGAAGATTCCCACCACGACTTTGTGAGGCAGGGCAGGTCTGCTTCAGAGATGAAGAAATTAGAGCTCAGAGACAGGGGTGACTGATCCACAGGAGTGGCAGAGGCTCTTGGGGCTCAAACTCTGATTCTCCAGGCACTGAGGCCAGGGCCCTTTCTCACACCATATACAAGGTGCCTGTACTCCCTGCCAAGTCTGTAGACACTCAGCTGAGGTGGAGAACTCGGGGCTGGAGAAACAGCCACATCAGAGGGAGCCAAAGCAGGCAGTGGGGGACCCAACAGACAGGCAGGAGCTAGATGCCCAGAGATCAGGGCTTAGACACAGCCCCGGGTGGATGGCAGGGAGGGCCAGAGGGGTGCATGAGGAGGCTGAGGCATGAGGTCCTTGGCGTGAAGGGAGAGGTGGCCTCACAAGCAGCCAGTGAAGCCTGACTCAGGGAGTGGCAGAGTGACATGAGAGGCCAGAGGCTGGAGACCAGGAGACATGAAGAACTCAGAGACAGAAATAGAGGGAGGAAAACCTGACAGAGAGGCCCCATGACAGCATTAACTGAGGATGGCATCTGCCTTTTTGGGCATTGCAGGTGAAAAGAGTCTGTGGTAAAGTCAGCTAAGAAACTCCTTTAGGGTGCCTTCTAATGACATAAAAAAGGGGGCCGTTCCTTAGTAAACCAAGCGACATCCCCTGCATCTCCAAATTCAAGTCAAATTCCTCCACGTCTACAGTCAAGTGAAATCAGCTGGGAGAAACAGGACTTGATAGATTTGATCTGGGATTCCCTGATGTCCACGTGCTGTGTCCGTGTGCTGTCCACGCAGCTGTCCAGAAGTAACCAGAATCTCTTTAAGCCTGTCTTCAGAGACCATGAGTCAAGGAATCTTAGAATGAAAGGTTGTGCAGCTCAAATTTCTCTCCAGTGCATGAAACCTCCCTTCCAAAGGGAAGTGGTCTGCCAGGCTTTGCTTGAACATCTCTGAAGAGGAGGAGCTTGCTCCCCGCCAAGGCAGCCCTTTACATAACATGGACAGCTCTGAATTTTAGAAAGTGTTTCCTTGTTTGCCTGTCAGGATTCCTTCCACTGCCAGTGACAGAAAAGCCCAGCTGAAACTGTCATTACCAAAAAAATAAATTAATAATGATGGAATACATTGTGTGGCAAACTCTTGATGTGCCAACCAGATAGATGCCCCTCCAATGAAGGATGTTTAGCACCAGCTGATGGAGAGCTGCCAGCCAGCAATCTTTAATCCTCAGCCCCTTCAGGAATTGCTTTGCTGCCCCAACCTTTCCTGGGGTAACCCAAAGCCAATGAATAATCAGTGCTGGAGTATAGATGTCTGGGTCATCTCCACCCAACTCAGGGCATGGCTGAAGCTGTTTTAAGGCCTGTGTTTGGCTTGAGTCCTCCCTCTGCAACTTCCACTCCCTTCCCTTCCTCAAGTGTTCATCCCCAGGACACTCCCCAGTAAATATCCTGCACCCCAGACTCCATCTGAGTCCACTTTCCAGGGAACAAAACTGTGACATACTGGCTCACCTAACCCAAAGGTCTAGAGGACATCAGGCACGGCTGCTTTCAGGGGCTCAGAATGAAAGCGTTGGGGCACAGTGTTACCCCTTCTTTTGGCTGTGTGCTCCTTTGTGTTGACCTCCCCCATAGATATATGCACTTGTGAATCCAGTGAGGGGAGAAGATTTTTACCAACAAATTCCTAGAAACTCAAAATGTACTTCTTATCAACCTGATCTGAGTGCCAAGCTGATTCTTAGACCAATCACTGTGGCCAGAGAGGAAGGGGTATGCTGATTATCTTAGACCAGAGCTATAAGATCACCTGGAAGAAGGAATAGAGTTAGCCTGCCAAAATGACCATGTTGGCCAAGTGTAAGAGGGACCTAGTCCCTGAACCAAGACGTGGGTTCTGTGAAAGAAAGAAAAGCAGACACCATGCAGGCAAACCCCGCAAAGGTTTATCACAATTTTGCCACATGGGACTCAGTCCCTATGTTGTTCCCATCCATGGGGCCCCCTGACACCAGTCTGAGCCCTCTGCCACCAGACAGCCCTTCATGTACCTGGAGAGCTCTACTCCACTCCCTCTCTGGTCTGCCCCACCCCCCCAGTTCCTGACCTTCCATCCTCCTATGGCCTGACCCTGAGTCCTCTCGCCTCTCAGGGCATTTTCTTCTAAAAACAATCCATCTTTTGTCTTTGATTTCAAAGTGTGCTGCCCAGGATAAAATACAAAGCTCTTAGAAAAGTACAAGATAATCACTTCTCTCCTGCATATTCTACTTCTATTAGTGGAGTCCGAAATCAAAATAATGAGCTTTTCTCAGTGGACAAAAAATTGACTTGTAACAACGTTAGCTCTCTACTCGCAAAACCCTATTTGCTGAATGCACTTACTTGCTCAGCTGCTTTCCCAAGTGCTATGGCCTCCCTCCACCGCTGTGCAGCTGGAGTCTTGCACAATATCGTGTATAACAAATTACAATCCTATATGTATTGATGGGCTATTAGAGCTCATGCTACTTTGCCTTTGTGTGTAGGGGTATAAAAATTCATATGAGTGAGAAAGTGTACTAGATCAGAATCCTGGATTCAAGGCCCAAGCTCCAACTTCTACGAGAGGTAGGACCTTTGCAGGTCACTTAATTGCTCAATCTCCATTTCGTCACATCTATAATGAGTTAAAAATAGCTACCTCGTGTGAAGTGTACATATCAAAGTCCAACATATAGGTTTTCAAAACTATGGGAATGTGTGTGTGTGTGCAGTATAAAACACTTTATATTATAAAATGTTTCTCTTACCATATAAAAATGTTATAGTATAAAATGTTTCTCTTACTGTAGGTCACAGTTTAAAAATCTGAAGAAAAATACTCCTTCACACCATGTGCTCCAAAGTGCCCAGGCCTAGGTCTCTCTTATTCACTATTGTGCATGCAGATACACACAAACACAGACTGAGAACAAAAGCTTCATGAAACAAACCTCATTCATTACATAGAAGTAAAAAATAAAGCTGAGTAGCAAACATGGGTTTATTACTATTCAAATGCAACCTAGAAAGAAAAAATCCCAAGATGAAGATTACAAAACCTAAATATACTGGTCATGACCCACTACGTTGATTTCCCGGCCCATCAGCCATTGCAACTCAGTGTCAAAAGCACGGGTCTGGTACAAGAGCCAGACAAGCAGATAGGAAATCCAACAGAGTGTAAATACTGCCCTGAGGAAGATACAGGAGCGAAGACCCAGGAGGTTGGAGGGCTCCCAAGAGAAAGTTGCACTGAAGCCTAAGTTGAAGGATCAGTAGGAGTTGCAGAAGCCTGGACAGGTGTGGCGAGCGACTAGCAGAAGGATCTCTCTGTGCAGGGAGAAAACAAACCCCTGGCCTCTTGCCACACAGTGCAAGGGAAGGCGAAACTAGTATTTCCTACCTAAAATAACACGGTGAGCAGAGGTCATTGAATTGAATGGTTGCAAGATAAAAACATAAAAGCATCTTTACAAAAATCCATGTATTCTTTACAAAACTATTAAGTATACAAAAACATTGGTATACATAAACAAACAAAAAAAAGTACTTCAAAACTCTTAGGAAATAAAGAAGGCAATTATGACCAAGATATTTGATAGATGGGATGAAGTTCAAGGTTATTCTCTCACACTTCCTTAGGGAGTACTCAATCAGACCTAATTTATCTAATTGCTCACGCTAACTTTTAATCTCAGTGGAAATGAAACTGCTTAAATTGCAAAGGTGATAAAGCTTTGAAAAACGTAGACAGGTGTGGTTCCTGGCTCCAGAGAGTTCCCCTTTTCCATGTGCCCGCCATTCTCAGCATTACTCACACCTGCAGATGAGGCAGGGCCTTGGGCTGCAGCTCCCAAGTGGAGCCAGGGTAGGGCTGGCTCCTATGAAAAGCAACTCAACCACAGATCAACCACCTTCCAGCTGACTCTGCCCCCACACTCCACTTTCCGGCACTCCAATAATTGGGCCTCTCATTGACTTGTTTCCTGGTTCTGGTCCATCTCCCTCCTGCCAGGACCTGGCTCCTGTACCTCGTCCCCTTTGGCATGGCATTTCAGCAAAGGTTTTTCTTTCTCCAGTTGGCTCCAGCCTCTACCTCCACCATTTCCTCTCTACAGAATCCTTCCGCGCACCTGCAACAAAATTATTGCCCCAAAAGGTCCTAAGAAACTAGATGGCACACATTGCCATTCATGTTTTGGATTCATTAAAGAAGTTCAAGGGGATCCAAAGGGGTGCAGAATATATTAACTCTGGGGGCAGAGAAAAGGGGGTTAGGGTCAGGAAAGCAGCAGGTCTGTGCAGAGAGAGAGAAACAGGGACAAAGAAAAGAAGTCTCAGGCATCCAACAGGCAACATGAAGATGGAGGATGCCAAGTGAATGGTTGAGGTGAAGAAAGGAAGGAGCCCATATAATGAAACTCTTTCCTACGTTTAAGTTTTGCTGCATTAGGCTCCAGCTACCCTGGCCTTTTGGTTGCTCCAAACACAACTCCTTCCTATGATGTGTTGTCCCCTTGGCCTCGGCAGGCTCTCCCCCCACCTGGCTCCTCCCTACTCATCCTACAAAGTCACCTTATGGGTCCCCTGCTTGGGGAGGCCTCCCCAGGTCATGTCCCCTATTATAAACTCTCACCCCACCTTCTTTTCTTAGTACCTCCCATCTGGCCATGATTACCATATTGGATACACCATTATTTAAGATCTCTTTTCTTCATTAGAAAGTAAGGTCTGAGAGGGCAGAGATCATATTTAGCTTAACTTTCTGCTATGCTTGATAGACCCTAGACCTTTCACTTAGGTGAGCCAATATGTCACAGGTTCATTCCCTGGAAAGTGGACTCTGAGATCGAGTTTAGGGGGAAATATATTTATTAGAGAGCATCCTAGGAATGAACACTTGAAGAAAGTAGGAGAAGGGAGAAAAAATGCAGAAGGACGACTCAAGCCAAATGTAGGCCTGATGATGGCAGCATCAGATGAGGCCAGGAGGTGCCTTGGCACTAGAATGGACTTCAGAGTTATTGGAGCTGGGCAGAGATGACAGGCATTGATTACTCATTGACTTCAAGTCACTTCAGGGAGGGGTAGGACCTTGGGCAAGGTGACAAAGTAGCAAAACCATTCCTGAAGGAGTTGATAGGTAAAGGTTGTCTGCTGACCATGGCAGAGTTTAGTTAGAAATTAAGACTTCCAGGGGCGCCTGGGTGGCTCAGTCAGTTAAGTGTCTGACTCTTGATTTCAGCTCAGGTCATGATCTCAGGGTCCTGGTATCAAGCCCAGTGTCATGGAGTCTGCTTGAGATTCTCCCTCTCCCTCTTCCCCTGCTCGCACACATGCTCTCTCTCTAACATGAATAAACAAAATATTTTTTAAAAAAGAAATTAATACTTTCAGAGGGAGTTCACAGACCCTAAATTCACCTCCTCTTGCAGACACAGCCAACTTAAAGCTACATATGGAACAATTTTCTCCTGAAAAGGACCTGAGAACTAGATGAACAGTATCTCCACAAAAAGTGCTAAAGAAGTTCATTGAGAGGAGTAGGAGAGGCAGACATGACCTTGCCCAGGACCACACCCCAGATTCAGTGACCTTAGAATCGGGAGGGATCCCAAAATATGGAAATCTCCCTTGAGGAGTGGGGGGATTGTGCCCCACATGAGACACTCAACCCTGGGAGTTAGCACCAGAAAGATCAGCCCCGAAAACATCTTGCTCTGAAAATCAATGAGGATTAAGACCAGAAGAATCATAGAACTATAGGGAATGGAGATCCAGCTCTTCAAGTGCTTGCATACAAACCCACTCACCCTGAGACCCAGCATAAAAGCAACAAATTGGAAAACACCTAGAACATAAGTGATGGGGACACACTTACTAATTTTAAAGCTGCTACCAGAAAGGCAGGAACCTGCAGGGACTTTATCCAGGGATGGAAGTCCTGGAAGACACCATTTTTGCAATCTCATCCTCACTTGCTGGTAATGGAGCAAACAGGTGCCGTTTTTGGTGCCCTCCTCCTGGCCTGCTAGCTCCAGAAGGCATACTCTGCCCACCCTGCCCATATCCTAGATGAGCAAGTGCCCCAAGCCACACACTACTGGAGCAGATGAGCCAGAAATGGACCAGACAAGCTCTCAGATCCCTGCCGACCCCACACAGCAACCTAGCTGGAACCAGGCCAGATGAGTGCCCTGAGCGCCACCCTCCCTGCACAGCAACCACAGCCCAATCACACCTGCAGGCACACACAGCTCATATGAGGGATGCCCAGAATGTGTCCGGCTCTGTTGGCCAGGGGAGATTGCACTTCTGGGCCACACAGAACAGCCCCTACACAAGGCCACTCTTTCAAGACTGAGAGAGGTAGCCATTTTGCCTAATACATATAGACAAATACAGAGAGACAGGCAAAATGAAGAGACAGAGGAATATGTTCCAAACCAAAGAACAAGCAAATCCACAAAAAAGGACCTCGCTGGAGATAAGTAACCTACCTGATAAAGAATTCAAAGTAATAGTCGTAAAGATGCTCACCAAGCTCAGGAGAAGAATGGATAAACACAGCAAGAATCTCAACAAAGAGAAAATATTAAAAAGTACCAAATGGAAGTTATAACTGAAGTGAAAAATACACTACAAGCGTTCAACAGCAGAATGGATAAAATAAAAGCACAAATCAGCAATCTGGACAACAAAACAATGGAAAACAACCAAGATAGAGCAGAAAAATGAAAACAAAACAAAACAAAACGATTGAAGAAGTGAGGATACCTGAAGGAACCTCCAGGAATCAAATGGAATAACATTTGTATTATAGGGGTCTCAGAAAGAGGAGAGAGAAAGAAAGGAACAGAAAAGCTATTGGAAGAAATAATGGCCAAAGACGTCCCTAATCTGGAGAAGGAAACAGACCTCCAGGTCCAGGAAACGTAGAGAGTTCCAAATAAGATGAATCCAGAGAAACACACTGACACATTATAATTAAAATGCTAAAAGTTAAGGATAAAGAGAGAATCTTAAAAGCAGTAAGAGATGGGATGCCTGGGTGGCTCAGTCCGTTAAGTGACTGCCTTCAGCTCAGGTCCTGATCCCAGGGTTCTGGGATTGAGCTCCATGTCTGGCTCTCTGCTCGGCAGGGAGCCTGCTTCTCCCTCTCCCTCTGCTGCTCCCCCTGCTTGTGCATGTTCTCTGACAAATAAATAAATAAAATCTTAAAAAAAAAAAAGGCAGGAAGAGAAAAGCAACATACTACATAGAAGGGGAAACCCCATAAGGATATCAGCAGATTTTTCCATAGAAACTTTGCAAGCCACAAAGGAGTGGCATGACATATTCAAAGCACTGAAGGGGGAAAAACTACCAAGAATTTTTTTTTACCCAACAAGGTTATCATTCAGAATTGAAGGAGAGCTTAAGAGTTTTCCAGCTAAGCAAAAGCCAAAGAAATTAATCACCACTAAACTGGACTTATAAGAAATGTTATGTCACAAAACAAGTCTTAAAAGTGTAAAAGACTGAAGTCATATCAAGAATCTTTTCTAACCATGATGGCATAAAACTAGAAATCAATTACAAGAAGAAAACTGGGAAAAAAGAAAAATACATAGAGACTAATTAGAGACTAAATTAAACTACCAATGGGTCAATAAAGAAATCAAAAATAAAAAGAAAAAACACCTTAAGAAAAATGAAAATGGTCTACCTCAAGAAAGAAGAAAAATCTCAAAAAAATGTAACTTTACATTTAAAGAACTAGAAAAAGGAGAACAAAGAAAACTCACTTAGTAGATGGGAAAAAAATAAGAAAGATCAGAGCAGAAATAAATGAAATAGAGACTAAATAAATAAGGTCTGGTTCTTTGAAAAGATAAGCAAAGTCTACAAACATTTAGTTAGACCCAACAGAAACAAAAGAGAGAGCCCAAATAAATAAAATCAGAAATGAAAGAGGAGAAATTATGATGGATACCACAGAAATACAAAGGATCATAAGAGAATACTATGAACAATTATATACCAACAAATTAGATGACCTAAAAGAAATGGATAAATTCCTGGAAACATGCAATCTTTCAAGACTAAATCATGAAGAAATAAAAAAAATGTGAAGAGACACATTACTGATAATGAATCAGTAATCAAAAGCTTCCACCAAACAAAAGTCTAGGTTCAGATGGCTTTACAGATGAATTCTACCAAACATTTAAAGAAGAGTTAATACCTATCCTTCTCAAATTATTCCAAAAAATCAATGAGGAAGTAACAATTCCAACTTCATTTTACAAAGCCAATAATAACATCCTGATACCAAAACCAAAGACACTCTAAGAAAAGAAAATTTCAGGCCAATAACCCTGATGAACATAGATGCAAAAATCCTCAAAAGATTGGCAAACCAAATTCAATAATATTTTGAAAGGATCATACACTATGAACAAATGGGATTCATTCCAGAGTTGTAAGGATAGTTTAACATCTGCAAATCAATCAACATGATATACATTAACAAAATAAAGGATAAAATCATATAACCATCTCAATAAATACAGAAAAAGCATTTGACAAAATTCAACATCCATTTATGATAAAAATTCTCAACAAGGTGGGTATAGAGGAAACATGCCTTAACCTAACAAAAACCATATATGACAAATCTACACAGCTAACATTATGCTCAATGCTGAAGAGCTGAAATCTTTTCCTCTAAATCAAGAACAAGACAAGGATGCCCCCTCTCTCCACTTTTATTCAACATAGTACTGAATGTTCTAGCCATAACAGTCAGACAAGGAAAAGAAATAAAAGGACATCCAAATTGATAAGGAAAAAGTGAAACTGTCACTATTTGCAGATGACATGATACTATATACAGAAAACCCTAAAGACTCCACCAAAAAAAACTATTAGAATAAATAAATTCAGTAAAGTTGCAGGATACACATTGACATACAGAAATCTGTTGCATTTCTATACATTAATGATGAACTACTGGAAAGAGAAATTAAGAAAACAATCCCATTTACAACTGCATCAAAAAGAATACCTAAAAATTTAACCAAGGAGGTAAAAATCCTAAACTCTGAAAACTATAAGACTTAATGAAAGAAAAAAAGAAAAGACTTAATGAAAGAAATTGAAAATGACACAGATAACTGGAAAAATATACCATGCTCATGGATTATAAGAATATTATTAAAATGTTCATAGTATCCAAAGCAAGCTGTAAATTCAATGCAATCCCTACCAAAGTACCAATAACATTTTTCTTTTTTTTTTTTTTAAGATTTAATTTATTTATTTGAGAGAGAGAGAGAGACAGCGAGAGAGGGAACACAAGCAGGGGGAGTGGGAGAGGGAGAATCAGGCTTCCCGCTGAGCAGAGAGCCTGATGTGGGCCTCGATCCCAGGACCCTGGGATCATGACCTGAGCTGAAGGCAGATGCTTAATGACTGAGCCACCCAGGCACCTCCACCAATAACATTTTTCATAGAACTAGAACAAATAGTTCTAAAATTTGTATGGAACCACAAAAGACCACAAATAGCCAAAGGATTCTTGAGAGAGAACAAAGCCGGAAGTATCACACTCCCAGATTTCAAACTATACTACAAAGCTATAGTAATCAAAACAGTATGGTACTGACACAAAAACAGACACATAGATCAATGGAACAGAATAGAGCCCAAAAATAAACCCATGCTTATATGGTCAATTAATCTATGACGAAGGAGGCAAGAACATACAATGAGGAAAAGACGGTCTTCAAGAAACAGTGTTGGGAAAATTGGATAACTACATGCAAAAGAATGAACTGAACCACTTTCTTATATGTATTATATATATATATGTATATATATACAATATATATATTGTATATGATATGTATATCATATACAAAAATAAGCTCAAAATGACCGAAGATCTAAATGTAACATGTAAAACTAAAACCATAAAACTCCTAAAAGAAAACAAAGGCAGTAAACTCTTAGACATCGGTCTTAGTAATATCTTTGTGGATCTGTCTCCTCAGCCAAGGGCAACAAAATCAAAAATAAATAACTGGGACTACATCTAAATAAAAAGCTTTTGCACAGCAAAGGAAACCCCCCCCCAAAAAAAATGAAAAGGCAACTTTCTGAATGGGAGAAGATATTTTCAAATGATATATTTGATAAGAGATTAATATTCAAAATACATTTTAAAAAATTTATACAACTCAACACCAAATAAACCAAAAAATCCAATTAAAAAATGGGCAGGTGACCTGGCTATTTTTCCAAATAGACATCCAGATGGCCAGCAGGCACATGAAAAGATGCTTAATGTCACTCATCATCAGGGAAATAGACTTCAAAACCACAATGAGATATCACCTGACACCTGTCAGAATGGCTAGAATCAAAAAGACAAAAAATAACAAGTGTTAGAAAGGATGTGGAGAAAAGGGAACCCTTGTGCATTTTTGGTGAGAATGTAAATTGGCGCAGGCACAGGAGAAAACAGTACAAATTTTCCTCAAAAAATTAAAAATAAAAATACCACACAATTTAGCAATTCTACTTCTGGGTATTTATCCAAGGAAAACAAAAACACCAATTTGAAAATACATATTGCACCCTTATGTTCACTGCAGCATTATTTACTATAGCCAAGATATGGAAACAACCAAAGTGTCTGTCAGTGAATGAATGGATAAAGATCTCTCTCTCTCCCTTAAACACACACACACACACACGCACGTCACTTAGCCATTAAAAAAAGAATGAAATCTTGACATTTGCAACAAGAATAGTTGTAGAGGGTATTATGCTAAGTGGAACAATTCCTACAGAAAAAAACCAATACCATGTGATTTCACTTATATGTGGCATCTTGAAAAACAAAACAAACCAGAAGCAGACTCCTAAATGCAGAGAACAACTTGGTAGTTGTGAGAGAGGAGTGGAGTAGGGAGTGGACAAAATGGGTGAAGGGGTTAAGAGGTATAAACTTCCAGTTAGAAAATAAGTAAATCACAGATATAAAGTACAACATAGGGAATAGTCAATAATATTGTAGTACTATGTATGGTGACAGATGGTAACTAGACTCACCATGGTGATCACTTTGTAATGTATATAAATATTGAATTACTATGTTGTATGCCTGAAACTAACATTGGGTGTCAGCTATAACTCAATAAAAAATGATGAATACCAACTATAGAGAGACACTTCCCATACATTATTTTATCTCCCCAATCAGTGAAGGACATATAACGGTCTCATTTACTACAGAGGAAACTGAGTCTCAGAAAGTTGACAAAACTTGCTTAGAATCACAGAGCTCCAAACAGTGCCAGATACAAACCCAGCTCTGCCTGAATGTGGGCTTATTGCTCAACCTTTTGCCTGAGGACCTTGGCTCAGCCCTTACTGGAAGTCATAAATCTGAACATTGCAGCTGCAAGGGGGCCTTGTGGTGGCCAGGGAGATGCTACCAGGGCGAGCCTGGCATTTGACAAACCGAGTCTGAGCACCCATCCTTCTCTGTGGCTGTACCCTTGTGGGTGAACCCCAACCTGCTAACCTCACCTGCTCTGACCCTCGATTGCTCTGCAGAATGAGTCAACTCAGCCCTCCTGACCTTGGGCTGTACTGACTGTAATTAACCGGGCCACAGCCACAGTGGCGCAGGCAAGAGAGCCCATAACCCTTTCTCTGGCGCCCTGCCTACTCTTAGATGAATGATCTCATTGAGTATAACAGGTGTAGGTGTTCTTGCTTCTGTGAAAAACCCCCAAACCTCTCATTGTATCCTCCCATAGGAAATATAAACTTGAGCTATCCCCTGCTAATTGGTAAACTCCTTCTGGGCAGGATCAAAGTCTAATTCAACTTTGATTCTGGGTACTCAGTGCATTATCTGGATAGAGCAAATGCGTATGGTCCATTCACTGGAAAGGTAAAACCAAACCACACACAAACGAGTAAAGCTAGTCTTACAAAACTAGAATGACACTGACTACTACTGTGTTCCACTATATCAGAAAGATCTAGACTTAGAACATCTTTAATTCATTTAGCAAATACTTATCAAACACTTGCTAAATATCTGACATTGTACTAGGTGCTAGAAAGACATCGCTGAAAAAGATACAGTTCCTAACTTCATGAAGCTTACAGACTGGGAAAAGAAATTAATATCAAGCAAATCATGGCAAATAACAGCCATTGTGATCTGCAGTACAGAGAAGCATGGTGTTGTGTAAATGAGCATAATCAGGTGCTAATGTGATCTCAGGGGCTATAGAAGATATTTCAGTTGGAACCTAAAAGATGAATGGGAATTAACCAAACAAAGAGGAAAGAATAGAAGGAGCTCTGACCATCCATGCCATCTAAGGACTTAGAGTAAGCCTGAGGCAAGAGCACCAAGACGACAGGAGAAGGGACATGAAGATACTGAGTGACGTTGATGAGAGTGTGGCCAGGTCAATGAGCGCACTGTGAGCCATGGCAAAAGCTTTGAATTTTTTCAGTAAAAGAACTGGGAAACCACAGACAGTGTTTAAGCAGGGGAGTAACATAATTAGATTGGTTTTAAAGATCTTTTTTTTTTTATTTGACAGAGAAAGAGAGAGAGACCACAAGTAGGCAGACAGGCAGGCAGGCAGGCTGCTCCTGGGTGGCTCAGTTAGTTAAGTGTCTGACTCTTGATTTTGGCTCAGGTCATAATCTCAGGGTCGTGAGATTGAATCCCTAGTTGGGCTCTGCATTGGGTGTGGAGCCTGCTTGGGATTCTCCCTCTCTCTGCCCCTTCACTCGTGCTCACTCTGGCATGCTCTCTCTCTCTCACTCTCAAAAAAAAAAAAAAAATGACGTGGGGGAGAAAAAGGAGGCTTTTTTAGCAGTCAAAGCAAGACACTCTGATGTCTGGGAGCAGAGAGTCGGCAGGAGAAATGCAGAGCCATGGACTCCTCAGGAGATTACTGGATTGTCAGGACTTGCTGATTATCCAATCCTATAATGGGTTAGGGTGCAGGGGGGTTGAAATGGAGAGGAGGTGTCAATGAGGACACATCCCAGATTTCATCCTTGAGTATCTAGATGGCAGGTGTCATCCTCTGGATAGGAAACCAAAGAGGAGGAATGAGTTTAGGAAAACAGCTGATAAATTCATTTTAAACCTGTTGCGTCTGTGGTGCTGGGCAGAGATACATATATTGGTGATGCCAAGTAGGTGGTTGGACACGTGGGACAGAGCTCAGAAGGCAGATCTGAAAGGGAAATATAAATGTGGGAGTGGTCATCATATAGGCGGCATTAAAGGCCATGGGAGTGGATGAGATCACTCAGGGAGAGACTAGAGTGAAAAGAGAAAGTTAAAATGGACAGGAATCAGTCTAGAATAAAGTCTTCATGACTCTTGCATCATCAACAGCAAAGTCTTGAGTCAGAAGATGACCATGTGTGCCCAACACTGATTCTTCCATGTAGGACTTGGAGCTTATGGGATCAGCAATGGATGAAGGTCAGCCAAGCAATTTGGCAAGGCAACCTTGGTGGGGGAGGGAAGGAAGTACACTTTTATATCCTGAGAACCCTGAAATAAGTCCATTCCGAAGAGGGGTACTACTGAAACTCTAAACTTCTCTTGGGTAAAATTCTCCATGTCAACCTCCTTCCTGTGCTCCTTACTATTTTTGCAGTATTGAAATGGTGGACTCCTACAGGGTTAATTCTAAAAGCTGAGGAAATCCAGTTTCTCAGATATTAAAGGGAGTCTGGCCCCTGAATGCCATTGCTTGCACAGAAGATCTAACCCAGGAAATCTAGTCGGTTAAATATGAACTTACCCATAATCAGCGTACCATCCTGTTGTCAAGTCTCATGGCTCCAAAACTGAGTTATGTAAGCTCAGTGGATTATTAAGAGCTATTTGTCAATTTAATAGCATAAAACCAAGGAAGAGCCAGATTCTCAACTGAGGCGGACAGGTTTATGCAGGCTATGACTCAGGTAGGTGCCTTTTCCCTGCAAGCTCCCTAATAAAATGCCATGGTTGATTGAAACCTATAAATGTTGTAGGAAGATTAGCTTGTACCTTAGAAGTGGCAGCTTCCAGAAAATAAATTGCAAGAATCTTGATACACACCCACATATATATATATACACATACATACCTACATACACACATGCATATCTCTGTGTACATACCTATGTGGATATGTAGATATATACAAATACTTTACAGAAAATGGGAGTGAAGCCCTAGATTCTAAGTCTGCCTAACTAACCCTCTTTTGCACAATTTACCATCATATACATGTGTGCACACACATGCACATCCAAAGCAGCAAAGTATGCTTTAAGCAGTGACAAAGGTGTGGTAATTTCCCCGCCATAATGAGAAAAACACCTGGCTCAGTGCCTAGGGCAATTACTGAAGAGGAACAGGCTTTCTGAAGAAGGCTAGAAGTTGGCCTGGGGCTCCAGTAGCTGGGGATTTGGTGGGGATGGCTTTCTAAGTGGAAGGGAACAGTTTGAGCAAGGGTGGGAAACGGATGGTGAGGATCTTGGGAAACACCAAGCTTGCACTAGAGCATTAGGTACATTTCGGAAAGAAATGGAAGATGAAAATGGACAAGCAGCTTGGGATCAAGGTCAGGTCACGGAGGGTCTCCAATTTGGGGTGACATAATTTAGATTTCATCTATAGGAAATGAGAAGTGGGAAGCATTTGAAAGGTTTTCAACAGGAAAGTGACATGACTAGAATTATGCTTCAGGAGGAATAATTGCTCACAGGATGGGGAGAAATTAGAAATGGAAAATTCAGGAGGTTGTAACACCAGGCCAGGCCAAAATTTAAAATAGTGATGCTGATGAATATCTACTGACATAGAAAGATTTTTAATATAAATTTCTAAACTTAAGTCAGTTGCAAATTGATATTATATAAAATCTCTTTTGTAAAATAAATACACATACACATACTGGGTATATCTGCAGAGAAAAAGTCTACAAGAGAAAAACCAAAATACAACATTGGTCGTTGGTGGGATTACGGAAGACTTATTTTTCATTTGATTTTGTGTATTTTGTATTATTTCCTACAATGAACAATATCATGTGTTTAAAAAGAGGGTGGGGAGATGGAATCTGCCTCTTTCAACCAAAAAGTCCATCAAAGTACTTTGGAGCTGGGTTGAACCTCTCCCCTCATTTAATAGCCCCAAGTAAAGGTCATAGTGACCTGAACAAGGGAGGAAGCCACCAGAATGGGAAGGACACAGACTTTTCCTTCTGAGGTTTCGAAGCACCAGAGAGACATACAATCTGGTTTACATAAGGAATACCAACAGTCATGAATCTAGGCTTAAAACTGGACAGGTGACTCTGCCACTCACACACTGAGAACACCTTATTACCAGAAGAGTCTTCGAATTACCGAGACCCAAGAGCAGTGAAAAATCAGGCTGTGAACAGGACACGGCTCAATAGCATCCTTGCAAGCTCTCAAGCACTTTTTAGTGCAGTGCTCGCTCACCCGGCTGTGCTAGAATCACCACACACACCCCAACTCCACCCTCCTCGCAGATTCTGATCCATCCACAAAACAACCTATGAAGCTCAGGACGTGTGCTCCGAGTTCTGTGTGTGGGAGGCGCCACAAGGATCCAAAACATTCCCTGGGTCAGACCTTTTACATTTCATCTCCTTGAAGATGCCCACTACGAATTTTTCCTTCCTTGGTTCTTTCTGCTCAGCTCCTTCTGGCTTCTTAAATGTGAGCATGTCAATGGCTGGGGTTTTTATTGGTTCTCTGCAGTATGCCTGGAACCTAGAACACCTGCTTGGCCCATAGCAAGGTCACAACGAGTGATTATTGAGCGAATGGCCTTCACGTGTGTTACTCGTTCCACGGGGCTCATGCTTCCCCTAAATTTTTGACTAGCTTGTTCCTATGAATCCCTCTTTGCAAAGCTCAAACATCCCTCTCTTGGGAGAAGCTTTCTGGAATTAGCCAGAGTCCTCTGTTAATTATTCTCTTGGTATCCTGTGTTTCTCCTTGGAGCACTTTATCATCATTGTAATTACATAATTACTTAATCTGCCTCTCCTGTTAGTATCGAAACTCCATGAAACCTGGGACCCAGCTGGTCTTGTTTACCACTCAATCCCCAGTTCCTACCACAAAACCCAGCCCGTGGGAGCCGCTCAATGAATGGTTGTCCAGTGACTGACTGACCGAATACTTACAGTTTGATCACCACTGAAACCTGGCTAAAAATGGGATTATTGTTGTTGCTGTGGTTATTGGTGATGATTGCGGACAGTTGGCAGCCAAGCAGGTCACGGCCCCCAGGCTAAGTAAGCCCCAGGGCATCTTCGGCCACGCGGGGCTGTTTCTGAGAGCAGATTCTGAGGATTGGTGGATGCACTGCAATCACGAATTCATTCCACAAATATTTAGGTGTAGTTAGGTGAGGTACAAAGGTGACTAGAGCAGTCTCTGTTTTTGAGGGGCTTATACAGCTCCATGGGGGTAATAGTCCTAGAAAGAGAAAGGCAGCGACATGCTGGAGGCTATGAGTTGTGTAGGGGTACCCTAACCAAGTACCACAAACTGAGTGGCTTAGACATGTATTGTTTCACAGTTCCGGAGGCTAGAAGTCCAGGATTGAGCTGTCAGCAGGGCCATACTCCCTCTAGAGGCCTCTCCTCATGTCTGGTGTTTCTTCACTTGGGGCAGCAGAATTCCAGTCTTCACATGGTGTTCTCCCTGTGCGCATGCCTCTGTGGCCAAATTTCCTTTTTTTATAAGAATACCAGTCATATTGGACTAGGGCCCACCATGATGACCTCATTTTAACTTGATTACCTCTGTAAAGACCCTGTTTCCAAATAAGGTCACACTCTGAGGTACTGAGGGTTAGGATTTCAACATAACTTTTCCGGGAGACACAATTCAGCCCAGAACAGAGGCACTCTGAGAGAAGTCTGCACAGCACTCAGGGGGGCAGCAGAAAGAAATAATCCACTCCAACAGAGGTAGGGGTGAGGGAAGGGTACAGAAAAGGCTTCTCACAACAAGGATATCTTGGACTGAGTCTTGACAGATGGATGGGCATTTTCCAAGCAGTGTGGGGTGGATGTGGGGTCGGGCGGGGTATACGATGCAGAGAGGGTGGGAGAAGGTGGGCAGAAACCAGACCAAAAAAGACTTGGTACAACCAAAGTGCTGGTCCTGAGTAATCCCCAAGTCCTCCAGCCTTCTAGAATCATCCTTTTGTTCAATATTCAAATGGAAATGCTGAGGCGGCCCTGCAGCGAACAGTGGGAAGCCTGATATCTCTGAGGATCTGTGTGGTTCCGGGGGAGGTGAGACTTCCCTGGGCCACTTGGCACTGCAGCTTGCTGCCCACTCCCCTGTCACAGAGGACTCACTGTGGCTCTCATCCTCTGCTGCTGGAGTCCATCTTCTGCATCCTCTGGATCCTTTCTGGGCACCAACCCATTTTCCACGACTGTGGCATGGCAAGCTTATGCTCTAGGCTGGAGAGAGCTGGAGGACACAGCACAGAACAGGGAACAGCTTCTTATGAAACACTAGCCAAGGTGGCCCCAACTTACCTTGACTACCTCCACTGACGGCAAATTCTTACCAGCCAACTTTACCTCCTTAGGATCCTGTGACCACCCCTTCTCTGTCTCAACAGAATCTTTTAGAAGCTTTTAAAAAGACCAATGCCCAGGACCAACTCAGACCATTTAAGTCAGAATCTATGGGAGTGGGAGTGGGACTGGGCAGGTATACAACTCAAAGCTCCCAGGTGCGTCTAGCATGCCGTCAGCATTGAGAATACTGCTCTGTATCTAGACCTTGCTCATCTCTCCCCTTCTCCATTGTCCTGGCAGCTAAGGAAAGCTCCAGTTCCTATTACCTCATTGTACAGAGCAATTCCTCTTCCTGTCTGTCTCACCCTCTCTCTCTGACTTGCTCTCACTTATCCAGGCTTAGGCACATTAGGCTAGTTCTTCTCAAAACAAACAGTCATCCTGATGTGCTCCTACATAACAGAATCCTTTTCCTCTAAAATTAATTGTGTCTCTCCCTTGAGAGGGGAAAAAATTGCAACTCCCAGATTTTGTTTTAAATCCCGTATTTCAATGATTTTAAGACTCAAATATTTTAAACTTTCTGCAATTGGATATGTCTTATCCTCAGTGAGGATTTATGCAATGATTTTTGTAGTACTTCAAATAATAAAATACCTTACAATTAGAAGGGGATTTGATTTGGTGAAATAAGGTGGCTATCATCTTTTTGGTCCTTCTTCCACAAGGGCTAGCTTTGTCTAGGAGTTTGTACTTTATGCTGTGGGTGGTAGGGAGGGTTTTGAGTAGGAGTAACACTGCAAAGTTTTGCTTCCCCAAGCCACTTTGTCTCATGCCCATGAGAGTAAAGGCAGGGATGCTCCTCAACTGAGCTGGAATGACCAGGCCTGCTTAGGGGTCAAGGGATCAAAACTTGGTTCGTTGAGAGCAGGAAGGAGTTCCCTGTGTTAAGGCCCAGGTGTCGCTGTGGTCCAGGAGCTATCCCCAGAGAAATGCAATCAGCTCTCTCCCAAGAGACCACAGGACACAATATTCACTACCTTGATGAATTCTCCCCCTACAGCGCCTGCTTTCTTGCCAGCTTGGACACCTGACTTTGTTGGCACTCCCACCCGGGTCCTTCTAACCCAGGCATCTAGGCATCAACTAAACACATACAAGAGGCTGATATATAAGCTACAGAATGCCCATTCATTAATTTACAAAGAGAAATAAAGCTGGCAGGCAGACAGCACACACTAGTAAGGAGATCCGACCATTCCTTCCCTGAAGGCAAATTACTGCAAAAGCTAAGTTATAATGAGACAGCCAATGTATTTATAATGAGAAAATCAACTTTCAAGAGTACTGGAAGTTCACACTGACCAGAACGGCTTGTTCTTTCCCTGTTGAAAAATGAATTGTGCAGATGCCAAATTATCCAAAAGACCATGAGCAAGGAATGGGGGCCAGGGTGATGGTTGAGCATTAGACTTATCTCTTAAGTCCAACTGCCTGTGGTGTTCTCACCCACTTACAGGGTGGTTGTGCCCAGTCAACCTCATTGCTCAGGTCTGCTTGCCAAGTTTGCTTCTTGCTTGAATGCTGACTGGATGGACACTGCCAGCACTTGCCCTTGAGACTTGCCATTAAGCTTCCCAGGCTGGCCAGTCCCCATTTCTTACCCTGTGGTCCTCCTGCCCCCTGAGTAACCGGGGCTCTATTGACTCCCTCACAATCACGATCAAATCCAAATCCAGCCTCATCTACTGAAGAACACATTTAAACACAATCTCCTAGATTCTTCCCACAAATGTTTTATCTCAACTCGGTATGTGTATTTCAGTGTTTAACCCTTTATAAATTTATATACAAGTACTTCAGGACTCCTGGCTGTCACTGCCTGGGGACTTCTTTTTGATAAGGAATTTAATTCCCCTTTTTCATCCTGGGCACGGAAGCCCTTCCTCCTCCTATGGTTGGAGTAGCTGATAGGGTTTGTCCCCAGGACCCTGTGAAGTAAACTGGATTTCGTATGAGAGAGAGAAGACAAGAGCCAGTAGTCCACATTAGTAGCTTCACAGCAGGGATGGGTTGTGTTGGGTCTGCATTATAGGAGTCATCCTATCAGAGGGTTAACAACACAGCCCCTAGAGCCACACGGAGCTGGGTTCCAATCCCAGCTTTGCCTTAGATACAGCTCTCTCTCTCTCTCTCTCTCTCTCTCTCTGAGTCTTATTCTTAAAATGGGAAACTAACACCTGTATCTCTTAGAAGGATGAAATAAAATAATAATGCACAATGCTTGGCACATAGTGTGCACTATTTCTTCCTCTTTCCCTTTTCAGTTGTTCTCATTATTAAGAATTGTCCCACCAAAGCCTTAGACTTCCACAGAAAGCTCCTCCTCCTCACTCTGCTCACCCCCACCCACCAGGTATTCCTCAGGCAGTGAGAGAGGCCCAGCAGTTAAAGTTTTCCTTTTTCTTTTCTCACAATGTCATATACACACCAAAATATCCACATCTATGTATTTATGTCTAAGATTTACTTTAAAATAATGGGATGAGGGCGCCTGGGTGGCTCAGTCTTTAAGCGTCTGCCTTCGGTTCAGGTCATGATCCCAGGGTCCTGGGATCGAGTCCCGCATTGGGTTCCCTGCTCAGCGAGGAGGCTGCTTCTCCCTCTGCCTGCCTTACCCCCTGCCTGTGCTCTCTCTCTCTTTCTCTCATTCTCTCTCGCTCTCAAATAAATAAATAAAATCCTTTAAAAAAAATGGGATGAGAAAGTAGGGAAGTGGAGACCATAGAGGACAGATTATTGGCCATGAGTTGATAGTTGTTGAAATTGGATAATGGGTACATGGACGTTCACTGTACTGTTCTCTGTACTTTTGTATATATTTGAAATTTTTCATTTTAAAAAATATTTTTAAAAGAAAAAAAATCTTACTGATAATTTTTTATATGCTAGACACTGGTCAAGGAGATAGAATTTAAAAGAAGAATAAGTTCAGGGATGCCCAGGTGGCTCAGTCAGTTGAGCGTCTGCCTTCGGGTCAGGTCATGATCCCAGGGTCCTGGGATCGAGTCCTGCATTGGGCTTTCTGCTCAGCGGGGAGCCTGCTTCTCCCTCTGTCTGCCACTCCCCCTGCTTGTGCTCTCGCTCTCTCAAATAAATAAATAAAATCTTTAAAAAAAAAAGAAGATGATGATGAAGAAGTTCAGGCTCTACCCTTGAGGAATTAATGAGTTAGTGGAAGAAGCAGGCATGTTAATGATCATTTCAAATAGAGTGATGTGAGTAAACAGTCCAAGTGGGGGCCCAGTGAGACACCTTGCCCAGCCTGGGCAGAGGGCGGCTGACTCCACAGCTTCTGCCCTCCTCCAAGACCATATCACTGGCTTGCACAAATGCATGTGAGAGATAGCAGGCCTTACAGAGAAGGACATGCCAGAATGCACATCATTCCCATCACCTTAGAATGCAAGACTCAATTTATCACCTCCTTTGAGAACTACTTCATTCTCTCTACTTTCCAAGCTGGGCTAGGTGACTTCCTCTGAGCTATGTCTACCTCCATTAGCCTTCATCACACTGAATCGAGTGGTTATATTTGATGGGCTGGGGGAGGAGGAAGAAGTCCTTGAAAACCTTATATAATGCAAAACTCCCATAATTCAGCACCAACCCTGACAGAAGGGTGCATATGTCCATCTACCAACAATGGTGGTGACCCGTGTGGCAAAAGTGGGAACATTATCTGCAAACCACCAGGTTTGCCTGCATTAAACCTGGGCAACTCAACCAATTTATAATTTGAGAAGCTTCCCACTTCCTCACTATTTGCACATAAGTGAGACTCATTTTCTATATTTCTACCACGCTGCTTCAAATCTTTAGCATAATGGAAAACTGCACACAACTTGACTTCTGAACTGTAATGATCTGTTTGCTTCTCTGATAGGGTTCTCTTCCTCACCTTTTTCTTTTTCTGGTAGAGTAGAAGGAGGGAGGGAAAAAGGAGGGGAGGGTAAGATTAGACAGGAAGACTATCTTCTCTTCCTCTTCTCCCTCCCCTACTCCCTCAATGCACAAGGTACATTAATATGAGAATTTGATGTTAGCAATCATCTTTTCTATGCTGAGCTGTAACTGACATAGAAGTGAGGTTAAGGGTGCCTGGGTGGCTCAGTCGTTAAGCGTCTGCCTTCGGCTCAGGTCATGATCCCAGGGTCCTGGGATCGAGCCCTTCATCGGGCTCCCTGCTCAGAGGGGAGCCTGCTTCTCCCTCTCCCACTCCCCCTGCTTGTGTTCCCTCTCTCACTGTGCCTTTCTCTGTCAAATAAATAAATACAAAATCTTAAAAAAAAAAAAAAAAAGAATAAGGTTAAAGTCTACTGCAGACTGGCTCCCCACCTTGGGCTTGTCATTGCACTTTCCAAAACTTTCATCCCACCATCTAGAATACAGGAATAGCAGAGCTGACCTGACCCCCTAAGGGTCTTAAAAGGATCATACTAGATAATGCAGGAGAAAGCCTTTTGAACATTATAAAAGTGTAGACTCCCGTTAGGGATATTATGACTGGCTGACACAGGGCATCTACAGCCTGCCACTTCCCAATGACTCACTGGCATCTTATTATAAGCCCATCTTACCAGGAGGCCCTGTGGGTCACTGAGCTAATGTTAGCAAACCACTTAGAGGGGGAGAAGGGCTTTAAAACAGCTGGATTGCTTCCAGTTAGACGACCCACAAGGGTACAAAGAGCAAATATGAACTTTTCTCTTCCTTTTAATTTTCTTTTAAAAAAGGAGACAACTCACTCCATTATTAGTGCACATCACAGTGTTTGAATTAGCCAAGTGAGTGCAGAAGAGTTTTCTGGGGGCAGGGTTAGTAAAAATATTATTATTGTTCTTTTTTCAAATGGGCAAAGCAATGTGTGCTTGTTAAAAAATGTAAATGGTATGGAGGTATAGAAAATAAAAGGGAAAACCCATCTCCCCAAATACCACCTCCTCCCCTTCCCAGAGGTAGCCACTATTAAGATCGATGTATGGAACTTTCTGTGCAGTCTGTCCTGCAATTTTCTGTTTTCATTTAAGCATAAATGGTAGTGTTTTTTTTTTTTAAGGGTGGAAATTTTTAAAGAAATTCAGAAGGAAATATGAATGTTCTACAAGGGGTCTGTTCATTCAACTGTGTTTCTTGAACCAGAGCACGGAGTTGGAACGTTTTCCTGGCATCTGAGAGAAAATCATGCCCTGCGCACACCTTTGTCACGTTCGTCCTCCCAAACTAGAATATGAGCTTCTCGAAGCAGTGTTCCCAGGCCCTAACACAATGCCTGGCACAAATAAATGTTTGCCGAGTGAATAACCAAATGAGCACATCAACCATGACCCCGCAATTCCTGCAGAATTAATCCCGGCTGGGCCCCTGCTGGGCTGGATGGCATGTTGCTTTCCCAGCACTTTCACACATTCGGTCATTTTGTTCTCACAACACCCTCCAATGTATGTTGCCCACACACACACCCAATCTCCACACACACATCACACACCACACTTCATTTTATCATTATTTTACAGATGGGGAAACTGAGTCCTGGTGCGGTCACAGAGCTGGGCCTACAAACCCAAATATTTTTTGTTGCCCACCCAGTCTTGCTTGTGTACCATGTCAAAGGCAAACAGAATCAGTTTAATTCCAACACAGCTGAAAGGTCCTTTTGAGGCAGGGAGGGTGAATTACCTTTCAGCTTGTGAACTAGAAGACTAGATCAGGCGCTGCACAGCTGGGCAGGAAACGAAAAATCAAGTCCTCTCATTTGCAAATCCATCTTCTGCCATCTGCTGGATAAAAGCAGCATTTCATCACTGCCATTCATCAGCCGTTTCAACAGTTTCCATCTATTAAGGGCCACGCAATTTACATGAATAATTCCTTTCCTCCTTGGACCCTATAAAGGAGGTCCAAGTCTTATCCCCATTTTCAGATGAGGCAACTGAGATTAGGTAACTTCCGTTATGTGTACTAGTTAGTTCCCTAGGGTCACTGTACCAGATGATCACCCACTTGGTGGCTTAAAACAGTAGGAATTAATTCTCTCACAGTTTTGAAGGACATAAGTCTGAAATCCAGGTGTTGGCTGGGCCATGTTCCTTCCAAAAGCCCTTAGGAAGAATTCTTCCGTGCCTCTTCCAGCTTCTGGCGGCTCCAGGCATTCCTGGGTTTGCAGCCACATCCCTCCAGTCTCAGCCTCCTCCTTCGCATGGCCTCCTCCTCCTCCTTCTCCCTGTGGGTCTCTCCTCTGTGCTTCTCTCTCTCTCTCTTTTTTAAAGATTTTATTTATTTATTTGACAGAGAGAGACACAGTGAGAGAGGGAACACAAGCAGGGGGAGTGGGAGAGGGAGAAGCAGGCTTCCTGTGGAGCAGGGAGCTGGATGGGGGCGCTGGATCCCAGGACCCTGGGACCATGACCTGAGCCAAAGGCAGATGCTTAACTGACTGAGCCCCCCCAGACACCCCTCTCTCTCTCTTTTTTAAGATTTTATTTATTTATTCGAGAGAGAGAGAGAACACAAGCAGGGGAGCGGCAGAGGGAGAAGGAGAAGCAGGCTCCCCCTGAGCAGGGAGCTGGATGTGGGGCTCCATCCCAGGACCTCAAGATCACGACCTGAGCCGAAGGTCTGCTTAACCAACTGTGCCACCCAGGCGCCCCTGAACTCATTTTTTAAATGTCTGTGGCACATGGACTTTGTGCTGTGAATCACTACCACTCGACCCCTACCGTCAAGGAGTCTACAGACTAGCGGGCAAGTGGGCAAATGGCCAGAAGGGCTGGAGAGGCCATACACCTGAGGAGCCTCTGAGCTGCTACCCGATGGAGGAAGTTTCACCTGAGATAAGCCCTCCTGGGAGAAAGGGGAATGGAAACGACATGACATAGGGTGCTCCAGATGTTCTATACACATTTATTTCATGCAGTCCTCACAATCCTATGAGGAAGGTATGGGTCTACAGTCCATTGTCAAAACTTCCTGGGGCCAGTGTGTTTTGGAATTCAGACATTTCTGGATTTTAGAGAAATAATATGTTGCAAGCGTTTATTATTTCTTTTGTTAAGATATATTTATTCAGGCCAATTGATAATACCATTTATCAACTTAGAAAATTACTTATTGGGCTCTACTCTAACAATATTTATTGAAATTTATTATATTTTTATCATCAAATAGACCACATCAAGTATTAAAATTTTTTTGGCTTTTTAAGTTTCTATTTTAATTCCAGTTGGTTAATGTACAGAATAATATGAGTTTCAGGTGTACAATATAGTGATTCAACAATTCCATACAACACCCAGGGCTCATCACAAGTGCACCAAACACCTAATACTATGTATCCAATGGTCTGAGGCTAGACCCTATAACTAATACATCCATAATTCTGTAGCAAAACATGTATGTTCATATTAAATAAAATAAATACAGACTATAAAAAGGCTCATGTGAGTCCAGGGAAGGGTTTTACCACCAAATGAATTAAGATCAGTTAGATTTCGCTACCAAATGAGTTAGGAGTTTTTATTGCTCTTAGGTTTGGGGATTGGAGATAAGACGGGGGGGGCCTATATTATTTGGTACACTTTGCAGACAAAGAAACTGAGGCTCAGAAAACTTGCCCAAGACACCCAGTTAGTATGTGGTGTAGGTGGAGTTGGAACATTTGTCTCTCTGCCTGGCTCCTCACCCTTAGCATCATTCTGTCTCAATTTTGGCTTCAAGTAAGCTACCTGAGCCCTACCAAAGCCCTGAGAAATACCATGATTTCCGAAATAATATTGATGGCTTCAGTCCACTCACCTTTGTAGAAACACTTGAACCAAAGCTTTAAGTCATATGAACATGGATAATTTTTCTGTCTACCCATGTTTGTGACATGCCATTCTTGAGACATCTGGTAGTGTGAATAATTCTGTGGTTTCAGGCAGGGGGTGAAGTTCTAACTTGTGAACTTGGAAGGGGCTTTAATTAAAAAGTCATGTCATGCCAATGACAATACAGGCAGAGTTGCTTAGACAGCAAAACCAGACAACTCCTTTTTGTTGACCTACTTCAAACACATATGATTACTTAACTTTATAAGGATAAAATAAGGTCCCCAAGAGAGTAATAATTGTTCCTAACAGCACCTTTAAAGAAATGGCCCAACTAACAGAAAATACCTGGTCTACAAATAATTTAAAATGCTTACCTCCTCATTGATAAAGCAAGATCAGGTTCCTTGCCCTCTCACTCCCAACACATATACACATCACATACACCCCACACATACCACACACGCATCATACCACACACAAGCCCCACATACCAAACACATTCACACATCCACACACCACACCTCTCCATACCACACATGCACCACATATATCACACACACTACACACCCGCCACACACCCCACACATACACCCCACACATACCACACACATCACAGCACACACACACACACACACCATAAAGCACACATACCACATATCCACACACACATATATACCATACACTCCCCACATGACACACGTATAGCATATACACATGTAACTACGTACCACACACATACACACACACATGCCCCACATGCCACACACACACCCCACATCTCCACACACACACATCACTCCACACACACACACACCTCCACATACACGTCACACACCACACGCAAACACACATACACACACACCACACACACATCTCCACACACACGTCACACCACACGCAAACACACATACACACACACCACACACACATCACACCACACACACACACCTCCACACACACGTCACACACCACACGCAAACACACATACACACACACCACACACACACACAATCTCCACACACACACACACAATCTCCACACACACATCACACACCACATGCAAACACACATACACACACACCACACACGTCACACACCACACGCAGACACACATACACACACACCACACACACACCCACATCTCCACACACACATCACACCACACACACATCACACACCACACTCAAACACACATACACACACACACCACACACACATCACACCACACACACACACACACGCCATCTCCACACACACATCACACACCACACGCAAACACACATACACACACACACCACACACACATCACACCACACACACAATCTCCACACACACGTCACACACCACACGCAAACACACAATCTCCACACACATGTCACACACCACATGCAAACACACATACACACACACACCCCACACACTGTGCATCCTGTGGACAGTGAGGCTTGGCTGGCATTTGTTTCCTTTCGTCTCTACCAGGTGGTGTGGTGCTGAGTGCTACTGCACCCTACCAGTCCCCAGTTACACTCAGCAGGCCAACAGTTCAGGCTTTTCAGTTTAACTCCATGACTTACCACCACTTTTTGTGTCCCTGAGGAGAGAATTCACTCCAGGCCAACAAAGATGTCAATTTTCCTTCTACAGCTAAGTCTTGCAGCTTCTCCTCACAACTAGGTTTTCACCATTGTTTTGTCTCTAGACACAACAGATGTCATGCTCAGAAAATTCCTTAATAAATCAGTTTCATGTTCCTCATACTTCAGCAACGAGGAATGAAATGACAACTTACCTGAAATAATCCAGATTTTCCCATTCAAACCACACCAAGGACAATCATGATGCCTGCTAACCTTGTTCACTGGGAGATTACTCTGTGCCATAGAACCCTTATCTTAGGGGAATGAAAGTGACCAAATCACAGCTTTCAGAACTGTACTCTACTGTATGCAGACCACAACAAGAAATGTTTACATAGTATTTTCATGTGCCAGGCACTGTTCTAAGTGCATTATAAGTAATCCTCTCATTCTAACTCACACAACAACCCTCTAAGGTAGATACCTATGTTATGCCATTTTACGGATGGGGAAACTAAGATCCAGAAAGGCTGAGTAACTTGTCCGGGTCACACAGCTAGGAAGTAGTGTAGCTAGGACTATAACTGTGACCCTCAGGCTCTGAAGTGCATATTCTTTCTACTGTTCTGGAAATGCTGTCTCTGTAGGTCTATGTCTTATTCATCCCTGCATCTGAGCTCCCAGCACTGTAGCTGGCAGAAATAGGTGCTTAACAGATGTTCAAGGAGGAAGGAAAAGAGAAATAAGAGAGGGAGGAGAGATGCCAGTTTCAGAGACATGCCCTGGTGGAGATGAAGACCAGGGCGCATTGAGTAACCAGTTACATTTCTGTAACTGAGAGAAGAGCTGACGGATGTATCTCCGGGGTTGGCTTCTGTGAGCTGTCAGACCACCTGCTGTAACCTCACCAAGGGAGAACCCTTCGCAACTTCACCAATGGCCTAAGGACAGATCCCTTCAGCATCTGTTCATGATTCCAGCCGCAGGATTAAAAGGCCCTACACAGATCAGGGGTGCGATTTGAGGACACAGGAGCATAGTCATTCTGCTGGGTCCATTCTCCAATTGTACAGTATTTCCTAATATTTGTAAGGAAATATTTCAACTTAAAGATTGAGAAGACTATGCTGATATGGTGCACAAACCAGACTGTGAGGTGTGGAGAGAGGCTAAGGGAAACAACTGGTTCACTACTCCCTCGGGGCTCCAGAAAATGCCAGACTTAATTCGTGTAGGTATCACATTTTCTCGGAGTTACTTGTTTATATCTAGCTCTTCTGCAAGCCCAGCTGTTCCTGAGGGGCAAGGACCTCGTTACGCATTCTTGGTGTGGCATAAGTGGCTAAACATGTGGCCTGGGGAGTCAGAGTACCTGAGATAACGTTAAGGCTTCATTGCTGTGTGACATTCAGCAAGTGACTTAACCTCTCTGAGCGTCTCTCGTTTTTATTTGTTAAATAGGAAACAATGACAATGTTTTCCATAAGGGAGCTTCACCAGCCATTGAGCAAAGATCTCTGGCTGCTGCCTCAAGGAGGAAGTTGTACTTGAAGAAAGGCTTCCCAGGGAGGAGAGGGAATGGCATTGAAGTGGGGCTCTTCGGGTAGTGTTGCAGGAAAGCGTGACGAGTAAGGGAGAGGTTCATCTAAATCGTTTAGCACGAAAGCCTGGCTCTTGTGCCTGTGAGGAAGACTGCTGTTTCCTAGTGCCTATGCTCCCTTTCTTTCCCAGTAATGATGGCACCAAAGGTTTAGTGGGGTGTGTGCCTGAAGGCTCTGGAGAACTGTAGAGAAGTGTGGGGTGCACATGGCAAGGGCCATTGCCAAGGTCATGATGAAAGAAATACTGAGCATTCTGCTGGCAGCGGAGAGAAGTGGGGAGCCTGAGGGGTGTTTCTGGGGCAGAGTCAACCAGATTTTATGAATGTCATGGCGACAGAAGGAGGCCGGTGGGAAGGGTGGGGCAAGGCTGGAGGACGCCCCGATGTTCGGCATGGTGACTAAGTAATGGTGACTTAGTAGTTAATATTCCCTGAAGTGGAGAATGAAGGAGGAGCACCAGGTTTGGGAGGCAGGGGATGAGTGTAGTTAAGGACACATGGGGGCGGAGGGGCCTGGGGATGTCCCATCCAGATGTCTGGCCAAGTTCTTTTTGTTCACTGCCTCTGCGGAATGGCGTTTCATCATCAGTATGAGTCCTGAAAAAGGGTTTTGCAAAGAGCGCACGAACGTTCTGTGCCTGGAAGATCAGAACAACCTGCAAAGACAGCAACTTTCACACACACACGCAGCCCACTGCCAGCCCTCAGGCAGCTCTCCCTGCCCTTCCGGTTTGCTTTGCAAGCCCACAGCTCAGCCTGGCCTCACCCCCACACCAGGCTCCCTGGGCAAGAGACAAAAGGTGCGAATCCACAGCACAGAATGACCATATCCACCCTGTCAGCAATGGTTTCTATGGGACGTTTGGTCACAGTGTGCAGGTTTTCTTTTTACTGAAAAGTCATTCCAGTGAAAATAGCTACATGATTATGTTGAACACACAGCTAACGATGAAGCTATTTCTCCACTGCAATTCTGCTCTCTGCAGACATTTCCCTATAATTCTATTTTGCACCAACTCCATGGGGGTTTTTCCAAGTCTTGTAAAGCTAAAAAGTGCCTAAAGCAAGCGTCCTACCCAAGTCCCTGACCTCACCAACGGAGGTCAAGTTGCAAGGATTGATGGTTTTCTGTCTCCACAAGGAGCTCTCAGAGGTGAACCCACCACCTTGGAGACCCAGCCGCGCACTCAGTGCTTGCTAGTGGCTAACGCTACACTAAGTCCTTTAGAAGGCAAGGAAAATGAGGCTCAGAGAGGGTGAGGAACTTGCCTAATGCCACACAACTAAAAAAAAATAGAGGATTCCAATCAAACCTGTCTCACCCCAGTTCCCGATGCTTAACCAGTAGGCTGCACTGTCCCTCCACCATCAGTCCAGGATGTCACCTCCCTGCTGATCTGACCACAGTTAACATCGCTGTCATTTATTTCCAGGTCCTCTTACCCACTTTGCCCTATTTTCCACTTGCTGTTCTTCACATCCAGGCTCTCTGTTTTACCAAAAAAGAATGTGTGTGGTTTCCTACCATCCACCCAGTATTAGAAAAGGAAAAGCCTTGGTCATGAAGAATCTCAGAAGCGGTGTCTCTGGATCTACTTGCTCTCCTAGGAATTACCAGCAGGGTGACCAGCGGCGACCAGTGTCATGATGGCTGTGAAAGCGGCCGCTTGGTGGAGCTGTTTCTGCAGGTGACTTTCACACCCAGCTGGGGGCATAACAGTCTTAAAAATGGAAAAGTTATCTATTTGGGTTTACATCAAATGCAGGTGTGGGTATCCTGAGCTGCAAGGTGAAACAAATAGGAAAGAATGGGAATGTGTGGAAGAGATTGTGACAGTTCTGTTTTTCTTCTCTCTGAATCACTTCTGTTTCCTCCGAGCTGCCTTTCCTCTTTGCTCGCCTGGATCATGGTCTTTCCTGGTAGCGAGCAGACATTGAGCTGGTTAGGCTAGGACAGGCTAGGCTGCTGCGCTTAAACTTACAGGGTTGCCATATAGAGGAAGAGCGTTGAGATAGCACATCAGCCCAGGGACTCCTGGGTGGTTCAGTTGGTTAATTGTCTACCTTCGGCTCAGGTCATGATCCCGGGGTCCTGGGATCGAGTCCTGCATGGGGCTCCTTGCTCAGTGGGGAGCTTGCTTCTCCTTCTGCCTGAAGCTTCCCCTGCTTGTGCTCTCTCTCTCTGACAAATAAATAAAATCTTTTTTTTAAAAAATGCCTCACCCCAGAAACAGCACACGCTACTTCTGATCAAGTTCCAGTGGCTAGAGCTAGTCCCAAGGGCTGGGGAAGGTAATCTCTCCCTGTGCCCCTGCAGGAAAGGAGAACAGGGCATGGGGGCCCTGGAGACCTCCTTCATGGAGGCTTGTCTTTCATGTCTGGTGACCCCTACATGTCCACATGATTAGGGACATGGGGAATTCTGGCAAGATGTCAGTGCTAATGGTGCAGAGTTATTTGTAGGGTTGTGGGGTTTTTTTTAACCTTATCGATTTATATAGAAATTTATATGTAATTTATGTATCATAAAGTTCACCCATTTTCGGTGTACAATTCAAGGATCTTTAGTAAATGTACCAAGTCCTGCCACTAGGTGGTGGAGCAATTTCTGAATCTCCTTGCATCCCGGTAATAACACATTCACAGCAAAAACCTGGTAACCAGTGTTTCCTTGAACTCCAAAGTTTGCGTGAGCAGGGTCATGCTACCAATAATTGCATGACTCCCATGGTATCAGAAACTGCAAAAGGAAGAGGAAGGAAGGTAGATCCCCAAATCACCTGAGGAACTTACTGGAAATTTCCATGGGTTCATTTGGAGAAGAGTGGCAAGGCTGGGGTGCAGGGAGAAGGTTCTGGTGCACAAGTGAGTGCAAGGAGACTAAGGGAGATCTGACCATGTGGGGGAGTCCAGGAGTCTGGGCCCTTTGAACTCTTAAACCTGCAAAACCAGGGGTGCCTCGGTGGCACAGTCAGTTAAGTCCGACTATTGGTCTCCACTCAGGTCGCCATCTCAGGGTCATGGGATTGAGCCCCGTGTGGGGCTCCACACTCAGTGCAAATCCACTTTAATCCACTTAAGATTCTCCCTCTCCCTCTGCCCCTCACACCCCCCCTAAATATGCTCTCTCTCTAAAATAAATAAATAAATCTTAAAAAAACAAAAACAAAAACAAAACCCTGCAAAACCAAAGCACTCTTCCAGGACAAAGCCCTATTCTGAGGAGAAAATGCTGGAAGTAGAATCCAAACTGAACAAGATGTACAACAAGATGTAACAACAAGGACAAAGAAAAGGTGAAGTCAAATCAAAGGTGGGGAGTGGAGCAGGAAGAAGAACTCAGAATGTACGATGTCATATTTTTAAAATTACTTCACGAAATCAACAGAAGGGAAGCTCAGGACTGTGGAACTAGAAAAGTTCTCTGTTGTCATTGTTTCCTCCAGAAAGTAAAGGAAGACTCATTTCATTGAAAAAGGAGTCATAGGAAAAGATTGTAGTCAAATACCAACAATGCTATTATATGAAAGAAAGAATAAGAAGCAGAATAATATCACTACAGACAATGAAAGAATACCAAAAAAACATGCTACAGAACAGAAATGTAATAAATGAAATGTAACTAAATGGAAAATATAATATTTCAAAATAAACTAAAAAAGAAAATCGAAACTATAAAAAACAATAAATCAGAATGAGAAAAAGTCAAAGATGGAATGATTCAGGAAGATTTGAAAAGAGAAATGAAAAATTCAAAACAGAATTGGAAATAAAAGAAGAATTGCTTTGGAAATGAAGGCCAAACTAGAAGGAATACAAGAAAGAACAAAACAAATGAAAAAATACCCTGAGAGAAATAGAAAATGGAAATTAGGAGAAGTTTTGTTTGTTTGTTTGTTTGGGGGGTGGGACAGAGGGAGAGAGAGACTCCTGAGCAGGTTCCACATGGGGTGTGGAATCTGACATGGGGCTTGATCTCACAACCCTGAGATCATGACCTGAAGCGAAATCAAGAGTTGGACGCTTAACTGACTGAGGCACCCAGGTGCCCCCAAAATAGGAAAAGTTTTTAAAACCAAAAAGGAAAGGAGACCTAAAAAAGGGTTTGAGGGAAAGTGATAAATATAGATAATAGGTAAAGAATATCCAATACATATATGATGAGTCCCCAAAGAAGAAAACCAAAGAATAATATAAAACAAATTACTAAAAACTAAAATAAAAAAAAACTTTCTTGAAATTAAAAAAAGAACCCTTAAAACTACATATCGAACAGACATACCATATATATTGGAAAAAATCAGCCCTTAACATCTCCACTCTGAAACTGCTAGATTTTAAAGAAAAAAAAAATCCTTTGTGCAACCAGACGAAAGCAGGCTTTTTCTAAGAGGAAGAAAATCAGATTGTCATTAGACTATCAACATCAATGCTTCATGCCAGAAATCAATGGAGTAATTTATTTAGGATACTTAAAGAAAGTGTGAGCCAAGAATTTTAAATCCAACTTTGAATTGATACTTGAAGAGACAAACAGCAGGCACACTGTCATGAACACGCAAGAACTTGGGAAGCAGTACCTCTGAGATTCTTTTCTGAGGAATCCAAAGAAACTTCAGGCAACCAAGCGGCTGAGGAGACAGCTAACCTGAAGTAATTCAGCTAAAAAGGAAGATGAACGAGAGAACTAAAATACCATTTTGCAACCCCTAACAAATTAATAGATCTATTCAATGATCATCCCTGGCTGCTAATATCACAAGATGAGAGATAAAGTAAATTGCATGCCCCATGATGGAAGTACCCAATACAATTTATAAAGCAGCCTTGAAAAAGAGTGAAACTGGGGCACCTAGATGGCTCCGTCAGTTAAGCGTCTGACTTTTGATTTTGGCTTGGGTCACGATCTCAGGGTTGTGAGATGAGCCCCGTATTGGGCTCAGTGCGGAGTCTGAGTCTCAAGCAAGTCTGCTTGAGATTCTTTCCCCTTCCTCTTCCTCCTCCTCTGCTCCTCCCTGCAGCCCCCCCAACACCCTACTTGTGCACTCTCTGTCTCTCTCTTAAATAAATAAATTAATTAAAATATTTTTAAAAATAAAAAAGTGAAAAGAACTGCATCAGGCTCCATGTTCAGTGGGGAGCCTGCTTCTTCCTCTCCTCCCCACTTGTGCTCTCTGTCAAAATCCGTCTCTCTCTCTCTAATAAATAAATAAAATCTTTGAAAAGAAAAGAAAAGAAAAAGTGAAACTAATCAGGCCTCTTGATCTAACAACCATTTTACAGGCAATACAGGGAAACATTAATTTAAAAATATAAACACAGAAAGGCACATAAAATATATGTAAGGTGTATTGAATAATTATAAAACAAAGGTCCATGCCATCACTACCCAGGTCTAAAGAACACTGCCGGCACCGTGGAACCTCAGTGAACCCCAGCAAGATCCCGGCTCTGTAGAAACCCGGGGTAACTACCATCCTGACTTTTGTGAAAATCCTTCACTGACTTTCCATGTACTTTTCACTTTTTCCTACAGCAGTCATCCCTCTCCCATATAGTTCAGCTTGGCCTGTTTGGGGCCATTTTTGATTGTGATATTCCTATGTGTCTTGCCTCTTGCCTTCAACATTATGTTTGTGAGCTGTATCCATATCGCGGGTAGCTTTGAGTTATTCATTTTCTTGGCCGTCTGGTCTTCCCTTATGAATGCACAGCAATTCTGTTATTTTATTTCTGATGGACACTGGATTGTTTACAATCCAATCATTTGAGTCTATTATATGCATAATTGTGCTGTGCACATTCTTGGGTTTGTACCTGGTGCACATATACGTGAAGTTCTCTAGCTATATACCCAATAGTGACACTGCTGCATGACAAGGTATGTGAACCTTCAGCATAACTAAAAATTCCCCAATAGTTTTCCAGAGCATGCCATCTCATTGCACAATTGGAGGGGGCATCATGACCCCATGTGTTCTATACAAATAGTATCCTTTCAAACGTAAGATGAAATGGCAACCTTGCATCTCTGCCAATTTGTTTTGCCACCACCAGTTTTGAGGATTACTCTTATTGTTCCACACTTTGCCAATTCTTAGAACTTTTGGACCTCATTTTTGTGAATCTGGTGGATATATAATTATGTTTTGTTGTTTTTCAACTGCATTTCCATGGCTACTAGCAAGATTAAGTACATCTTCATATGTTTATTGGCCTTTTGGATTCCTGTTCTGCCCCTTCTAAACATTATTTTGATAATACACATAGGTTTCTATAACCTAAACCATGTAGATAAGCCCTTTTGTAGTTAATACAATGTGTTACCCCTGTAAGGACTGGGGAAAAAAATGACTGTTTCTATGCCAATATATGTTAAATTCTGAATAAAGCCAACTCAACACAGTGAAGGTGGACTATCCCCAAAGCTGAAAGCACAATTAACATTACATACTTTTGTGTTTACCTATAAAAATACAACCAACTCCATCTTTAACCTGTAGAAATATGATTTCTTCACTAATGTGCTCCTCTAAAGTGCTTTCTAAAAAATTTTCAGGGGCTTTCTATAATCAAATGGTCTCTGACACTGCTCACCCTTCTTGACTATATGTACCATGACTTTTGATGACCTTTCTCCTTCTTTAAATAAACTCTCTTCTCTCTCAGTACCCATGATTTCTCTCTCCTGCTTTTCCTCCTAATCACGTGGAGACTTTCTCCTTCCCCATCTCCTCTCTCTGACATCCAATCAACGCTGGTGTCTTCCAGTGCTTTATCTTTAGACCCTTGTGTCTTTAGCAGATACCATTTGGGGTATTTTCCTAGTCCCACAACCACCTCTAGTCCCTCTTCCTAGGAACAATCCCCATTCACACCCCACATCCATGGGGATGAGCCTTTTACGGATATGTTTGCCCTGTCTTCCTGGTCTTAGCTGATTGGCCCAGGAGTAGACAACAGACCAAAGAGCAGCCAGTCAGATTCTTTTCCCCACATTAGGAACTGAGACCCAAAGTCTTGATAAACTCTTTGCCTGGAACTGTGACATGAGAACCTGGGATCCTAAGGCAACCTCATGTTAACAAGCGGGCTAAGAAGTGAGGAGAGCTGTCAGGGAAAGGACAGAACAAAGCGCACAAGTGTAGAGAAGCAGAGACAGGTGACAGTGAGAATTCCTGGCATAATGTTTTGGTTCCCAGGTTCCAAGCCCATTCTTCTTCTTCTTTTTTTTTTTTTTTGAGTTTAAATGCATTTTATTTTTAGACAACCTACATGACATGTTTTTTTCTTAAAAACAATGCCTCCGCTCCAAATAAATCAGGGTCAAAACAAATGAAGAGCTCAAGATGCCATCAGTCCCATCTGTCTAAGTCCTGGTGTCATGTGGATGAAGAGGAGCAGCCCGTTACAGCAACAGGTGACATATCCAAAGTCATGGCCGAATTTGTTAACATTTCTCCATTTCTAAACGATCCTTAAAGAAAATCATATATGGGGTCACACCATCCTCACGGTAGTCCAGCAGAGCAACCATGCCATCTGGATTCATGTTTTCACCAATAAAGAACTGGTAGTTTTTGAAATTAGCAAGGATGTGCTTGATTTGTTCTGCAGCCCCTGTCATAAAAGGCTTTACTCTTTCTGGCCTCTGTTCTTCAAGTTTGCCTTTGATTGATTTCATATAATCTTTGAGGTGCTTCTTGTAGGCTTCTTTCGTGAAGCTGGTTTCCGGCAAGTGATGGTTCATGACAATATCAACACCAGTGATTACTGTGCTTTCGGTACCTTCGCCCTCTGGGCCTTCACCGGAAGCATTTCCACCAATGAGCGAGTCATCAACGTTACCCTCTGTCCTACTGACCATCTTCCCCTCCACCTCCAGGCACAGCCCGTCCGCGATCTCCCGGATCTTGTAGATGTCGGAGAACATCTCATCATGGCTGATGAGGTCCCAGTAGATGATCATGACGACGGCTGGAGAGAGATGAGGGCGGCACTACCTTAGCAGAAGCCGGGAGCTCTGAGCGAGTGCGGTGCAGCCGGAGCGGCACTCGGGCGGGGGGAGGGGGGGGAGCGGGCGGAAAAGTCCAAGCCCATTCTTACCCTTGGGTTCCATGAGACAGTCACAACTGTGTTCTTATTTTCAAGTTCGTGTTGTGTTCAGTCTCACTCACCATGGTCACTGCTATTCACAATTTAAGTCCCAACTGACCTCTTCCACTTCTATTCACTCACCCTGGATTATTTCATTCCCACTGGAGCTTATCCCAGAACCCCATCCTACTCGGTTGAAAAGCGCCATCGCTTTGTATTTCTGGAGGAAGGAATGCCATAGCTCAGGAGAAATCCTCACTGGTACATCTGGTTCATCCTTGCTTCATACCATCCTGGGGCTTAAGGCTTTTCTGCCATGGCTTTCTAACAAGAAATCATCTGTTCCTTGACTTTCCTCTGGGCCCTGCCAGCCTTCTAACTTGGCAACCTCACTTTAGTGCCCAAGCCTGATACCTCTTATCCAGAATGCCTTTTTCTCTAAGCCTGGCCAGTCTGACTTAGCACCTGCCCTCTCCATTCAAGAACAGCCATGTTCTCAGCCATGCCCCCCTCCCTGACCTGGGTTTTCATATCGGCTTGGTGCCTGTTAGCACCTGCCCTCAGGACTCAGCTCCATAACCTTTCCTTAGGACAGAGCCCAGTTCAGAAATAGCAAATACATGGCCCGTGTGGTCAGTTCCTACTATTCCCACCAAAGAAATGTTTTCATTGATCATATCACTCTTTCTTGCTCATGCGCGACAAGGCAACATCTTAGAATCTTTAAAACAGTTCTCTAACATCAAGAAATTATCCATCAGGGTTTGGTTCTGGTGGTATGAAGGAATGAGAACATTGACAAGGAAGAGACATTTCGAGAAAGATTTGGGGAAA
Source organism: Eumetopias jubatus (assembly GCF_037043125.1). NCBI lineage: Eukaryota > Metazoa > Chordata > Mammalia > Carnivora > Otariidae > Eumetopias > Eumetopias jubatus. Next base: position 51,832,000 of record NW_028274810.1, read on the forward strand.
TGTGTTGAATTCTGCTTTTTTAGCCCTTATATTTGAGGAGAAGCCATAATTTCTAGGTGCAGCATTCTGATAGACAGCTGGAAAGCCAGGGTCATAGAGGAACAGGGCCCAGGGAGGGATACCTCCTTCCCCTCCTTGGGATCTCTCTGCAGGCTGGGCCTGTTCCCCTTGACTGTCCTCAGCCCTGGTCAGGGGCCCCTACATTTCTGTGGGAACTATTTGTGCTTTGGGTAATGTAGGGGCTAAAAACTTTGGTTCTAGAGCCAGGCTACCTGGGTTTGGATCCCAACTCTGCCACTACCAAATGTGGGAGGCATTTTGGGCAATTGATTTACCCCTCTGTTCCCATGCCTTTGTTTCCTCATCTGTAAAATGGGATAGTAATCAGATCTATCTCACTGGATTGTTGTGAGGATTGAGCTCATACGTGTAAAGGCTTAGAATAGTGCTCAGTAAATGGCTGCAACTATTACTGTCCCACAAGGAGACTATAGTAGAAGCTCCTTGTAGACTCAGTTGGTCTTCCTCATCTTTCTCTGGCACATAGATGGTTCTGAATAATAATGAAGAGCTCAGGCTTTGAAGTCCCAAAGATGAAATCTCAGCTCTGGCACTGGGTGACCTGAGAATAAGTGTCCTCCTTGTAAAACTGAGGTAACAATACCACTTTACAGAATCACTGTATTAAGTGAGATAACATGCATAAAACTCCAAGGACATAGCAAACTCAAAAAAAAAAATGCAAACGCTTATTATCAGGGCTAGGTATAGTGTTGTGGCTGTGCCCGACGCCTTGGTTTTGAATTCTGATTCTGCCACACAGTTGTTTCCTAATCTTGGCAAGTTCCTCAAGCTCCCTGGGCCTCGGTTTTCTCCTCTGGAAAGTGGCGATAATGCTAGCACCTCGCATATGGGGTGGAGGTACGGGTCAAGTGAGAAAATACACATCTAGTCCTTGACACATATCTCAGTCAATGCCAGCTTATTTCTTGTGTGCCCAATAAATGGATCAATTGCAGAAAACTTCTTAAAAAATAAATTTGCTAAAGGACAGCATCTGTGAGCTCTATAATTACAGGGATTCATCCTAATGTCAGATTCAGGTTGAGCTAAACCCATAAATGCAAGGAGAGCCCTGAGAGGCTGCAGCCCAGGAAGCTACGCCTTATCCCTGATGTCTCTTCTCATGGCATGGGCCATGGGGACAATTAGCACCATAGGCTGCCAGAGCTGGAAGTGTCTTTATGGCTAGTCGTGCAGACTATTTCCTCCTGGGTACTTGAAACCCAAAGAGGTCAAGACCCCAGTGTGGACTGAGTCTGAACCAAAATTTAGGTTAGTCCAGTGCTTTCATCACTGCAAAACACACTGCTTCTCGACTCCATAGCCTCCTCACATGAAAACAGAAGTCAGCTTGCTGTCCTTCGCCTGCTTCAAGGCATCAGGGAGCTAGGAATTTCAAACTCCTCCTGGGACAGAAATTTGGCTGCCACAATAGCTCGGTAAAGCAAGAATGGTGTAGATTCTACTTTCAGCCTCTAGAGGGAGCACTGGGCACGGCTGGGAAGCACCAGCCTGGAGCGCTCCCAGGCCCTTTGGGCGCTGGCTGCAGCCAGGCCTCCTCCCAGCAGGCCAAGCCCTTCTGCAGCACGTGGAGCAATGGGAAAAGCCACGATCTGGCCATAAACACATGGCTTTCAGGCCTTATTCCACTAATGCAAGTTGTGTGCATTTGTGCCCATACCTTAATCCCACAGAGGCTCCTCTGTTATGTGGGAAGAACCAGCTCTGCCTTGCCTCTTCCAGCTTTAAAAGGCCTAAGTCTAGGAATATATTCCAAATAAACAGAAACAAGCCTGCACATTTGTGTACAACAGCAGATTTTCACACTTTTTGGTCTCACGACCTTTTTATACTCCTGAAAAATTATTGAAGACCCCAAAGAGCTATTGTTTATATAGCTTTTATCTATCAATATTTACCATATGATAAATTAATACGAAGATGTCTAAATATATACTCATTTAGAACTAACAAGTCATTATATGTTAGCATAAAGAACAGTTTTGTGAAATGATATTTTCCAAAACAAATAATACATTTTTTTTCAAGTCTTTTTAATGTCTGGCTTAATAAGAGAGAGATGAATTCTCCTTTTGCAATGAGTCTGCGGTGATTTCACTTCTGTAACCTCTGCAAAACTCAACTATGCAGTGTGAGAGAATGAGTGTGAAAAATGAAATGAAATGAAAAAAAATTTAACCTTGAAATGAGGAAAAAAATTAACCTTGAGAGCTCCCTGAAAGGGTCTCCGGGACACCGCCAAGGTCCACACTTTGAGAACAGCATTTCTGTGTGCTTTATGACAGGGAGACCCCTCTGGCTCTTCTCACAGCCACCAGCCTGGTTCAGACAAATGTCATACAGGACAGGTGACAGCAAAGCCTCAGAACTGGTTTCCTTGCCCCTCTCCTCCCACCCCTCCCACCCGTGGAGGGAATTCTTCATAAAACGCTGCCTGATTATGTCATGGCCCTCCTCAAAGTCCTCCTGTGACTCCCCACTGCCTAGTCACGGCTCATACTGGGGCCCGGCTCCATGGTCTGACTGCAGCCAAAATTCCAGGCTTAGGTCACACTCTGGCCCTCTGCTATGCCTGGTGGTTTTAGCAAAACCCTCCTCCACACGTGCCTTCATGGCCCACCTTTACCCTTAGGCTTTTGTTTTTCCTGGTCCCTGCACTTCAAACACCCGCTCTCCCACTTCTTCCCATTCTCCTTTTGCTTTCAGACTCATCCCCCCCCCCATCCCCCGCAGATCTTCTACAAGCTTCTAAAACACTTACTTAGTTTTCCCTCATTTAGGGGAAGCAGAGTGTTATGTCGTAGGGCTTTTGATCCAGCTATGGTGAAGTAAGTACCCTCAAAAAGTTGCTTTATTGGTTTCTTATTGCCACTCTAACAAATTACCACAAACTTCTTGGCTTAAAATGACACAAATTTATCTTATGGTTCTGGGAGTCAGAAGATGAAAACGGTTTTTAGGGGCTAAAATCTATGTGTTAGCAGAACTTTGTTCCTTTTGGAAGCTCTAAGGGAGAATCCATTGCCTTTCCAGCTTCCAGAGGCCTTCCTTAGCCAGCGATCCCTCCAGCCTCTCTCTCTGCTCCTCCCTCTCTCTGACTTTGCCTCTCTCTTATAAGGGCCCTCGTGATTACATTGAACTCACCTGGATAATCTGGGATACTCCCCCACGGCAATCGCATCTGCAAAGTCCCTTTTGCCATGGAAAGTAATATATTCACAGGTTCCAACGATCAGGGCGTGGACATTTTCGGGTGGCCACTATCCAGTCTACTATCATAATTGCTATTAGCAAAAGATAAAAGTCAAAACACAAACTCAATGGGTCATACAAGTCTTAGAGTCAGACATATGTCCCTACGTGGAGATAAAACTCATTCACCTGATTGCTTTGAAGACTAAATGAGATAATCAGCAAGAAGCATGACAGCTGCGTAATGATCACTTACCAAATGTCTGTGACTATTATTATTAGCCATTATTTGGCATTTTACCACCAGCCAGCTTGGAGTCCCCCTCACAGCACTTGTGATATTTAATAACTTTATATGTATGTTGGCTGACTGTGGAGTATGTTATGATTTTAATTACGTTTTAATTATGTAAGCACTACCTTAATACATTCTCCTTGTAAAAAAAAATTAGTTTGTGTAATTCGTCTCCCTCATATTAGATCATAAACCTCACATGGACAAAAACTATTGTACACACCATCAAATTTCCAGAATCTACTCCAGTAGCAAGTACATACATAGTTAACACTCAGTAGGATTAATGGATTCAATCTACCTTTTAAAATACCTCTCTGGTTTCCCGTCGCCTTCAGAATGGAGTTCAGGTTCTGAGCATGACAAACAACTTTTAGCAAGATCCAGTCTCAACTTGCTTGAAATTTCACTTCCAATAAATGCCTCCCAGCTTTGTCCCCTACCCTACAGCAATACTGAGCTCACCGTGTCCTCCCGGGGCTCGTGCCCTTTCTTGTACTCAGTGCGGCTTTCTTTGCCTGAAATGACTTCTCCTCACCCTCAGCAACAAAAACACACACACGACCCCCTCCTTGTCACCTGGAGAATTCCTGCTCACGTCTGGAAAATTCACCCACACCAGCTTGAAGCACACCAGATTGCAACTGCCTGTCCACCTGACATTTCCTTCCTACTGCCTCACCCCAACAGTCTATAACATCTTTAAGGGCTGTTATATCCCAGAGCCTGGTAGGTGCACGAACATAGTAGGCTCTCAATTAGCGTTAGCCGAATGCCTGCATCTGCCTCTGTCTCTAGAATGTCAGTTTCTTGCGTGCAGGGCCTTTGTATCCTCTGACTCTAGCAAGGCTCCTGGCAGGAATATAGGGGGCAGTGAGCATTCCACAGATGTTTGTCGAATGGCCAAGTCTCTCCACAGATGCCCTGCCTACATTAACAATAAATTACAGGTTGTGTGCTAATCACCACTGCTAGGCTTTGGAAGGGATTAAAAAAATAATAATAAAAAGAAAACACCGTTCTTCCCTCCAATGCTTCCTGGAGCATATGGTGGGCGGTACCCAACATAAATGTCTACTGATGGCTTCTACAAATACATTTCAGTGGATTCCACTGGTTACACTTCTTGCCAAGAAGTATATCTCACCGTAAGAAAGGCTAGCAAATAATCCTAGAATAGCCGCTATGCTCCGCATTCTATCAGCAGTTTTCTAGCTCTGGGTCTCCTCAATATCCTACTCTGCACCTGACCACACCCTTCCCCAGATAATACTAGGCTCCTACAACTCTTGACAAACTGACAGACCTACTATGTGTCCGGCATCATCCATCCTGCCTCTTAACTTATTGGCACTTTGCCAAGGATCTCAGAGGGCTACCCTTCCCAACCCACTCTCTCTTATCTCACTTGGCAGGTCCCCAGATGCCTAGAGCGCAGGTCCTATCTCCTGGAGCAGAGCAGAGCCATCGCTCTGGTAGCAGGAGAAAGATGATTGGGGGCAGGAAAGAGGTGTGAGCAGAACAGTCTCCAGAATGCCCAGACACACCCACTGAAATGAGATACCACTTTATTTCCTGTATTATGGAGGGGAAAAAAATTTGTCAGTCTCTCTGTAGTACTAACAGGGAGCAAATGGTTGGTTGTGTAATTGTATCCTTTATAAATGTTTACCTCATTAGTTTCTTTCCAACTATCCACAACCTCATCCACAAGCGTATTAAATATTACTATGAACTGAAGGAAATAGGCGATAAAGAAGGAAATGAACATTTGAGAAGAGACGACTCTGTGTCAGGCAAGCACCGGGCTGAGCATCCTTGTATATGTTAGCACTTTAGTACTCACCAAAACCAGCACGCCAACAAAAAGACCATGCAATAGTAGGTATTTTATCACCCACACTGCCCAGGGCTGCAACGTTTCATGTGGTCACACAGCTGGTAAGCAGTATTATCACAATTTGAACCCAGTTTCTAAAAACCCATGCTTTTTATGCTACAGAAAGTTGTCTGTTATTGAGCAGCTGCTGTATGACAGGCACTTTGCAAATGGTATTTCATGGAACCCTTCCCACTACCTGATGGGAAGTGGTTTTACACAATCATGTTGTACGTGAGGAAGCCAGGGTCAGAAAGGTTTAGGGGCTCTGTGCAAGTCCTTATTTGCAAATCAGGAGATTTCACACTGAAATTTTGAAGCACACACGCACACACACACACACACACTCACACACACACACACACATAAGATAAGAAAAAATGTTCTAGCTATGTGAAGCAGGAAAACATTACAGGGAATTGGGTGCTTACAAGATGGATGGAGGAGTGGGCTATAGGCTGGGCCCCCAGGAGCAGCATTTGGAACAACACCCAGATGGTATCTCAACTGCTCACTCCAGGCTCCTATCACCTTTGCCACCACTCAGGATGGGAGAGCTGTCATTATCCCTAGTGGCTCTGCATTGGCCAGACCTACACCAGCAACGTAGTGTAGCCACAAGGTGACCCCACCTTCACCCCCATTTGATTCAGTTTGAGCATCCTGTGAGCACATCTAACTGGCAGACTCTCATCCTACCCAGAACCTGGAAGGGAGGCGGAGAAAGGTAGATTTGATTTCTCCAGCCTCTGCAGTTCAGGGAGGCATGAGGAGGAAGGAGGGACAGATGCAGAGCGAGTCATTCTGCTGTATCTGTCGTAGGCTTTCTTCCCACAGGGCAGCCATCTGCTGGAGCTGAGAAGCCCTCTTCAGGAGGAGCCAATGACCAAGTCCTCCGACCGGCATCAGCACTAAGTATGTTGCTAACACTGCTTCTATCCGCTACCTGGTGTCCCACTGTGAGAACCCAGCACTTCTCACCTATCCCTGCTGCCCGTGATGGAAACACAGGCTGCCTTTGGCCTCCTTGGGAACTTGCCGAACACTTATGCTTGGACCCTATGGACTTTTGAGCTCCTATCACCTAATTTCAGTTTTATCCAGAGAGAAAGCCGGCGGGGGGGGGGGGGAGAGAATAACAATAGGTATCATTTATGGAACATTTGCCATGAGTCAGACACTCTTCTAAATGCTGTAATGTAGTGATTCATTTAAAACAGTCCTCATGGTATCATCATGAGGATTAAATTAAGCAACGTAAGTATCTGGCACTTTATGCCAGGGACATAGTGGTACTCACTAAGGGACAGTTATTACCACCAAGCAGTATGTCAGGGGCTGGACACCAAAGCCCAGCCTTGTCTGACACAGTCTGGTATGCACTCCCAGGCAAGGTGCCTCAGTATGGCTCTGTGCACCCACCCTATAGCCTGTAGTACTTTGATTCTAGCCCCTTAAACACAGATGGCATGGATTCATTTACCTCTCTAACTCCCCATGAGTTTAGGATGCCTTTGCGGGAGGGGGTGGGTCTTATTCTTTTCAATACTATGATCCTAACACCTAGCACAGTGACTGCCACACATAGGCATTCACTCCGTGACTTTTGGATGAAGGTACTCGTGTGTAAGGGAGTTTATGACTAAGCCTGAACCTTGTAAGAGAAAGACACTGGTGGGCATCATTCCACTGGAGTTATAAGGAGCACTGGCACATTGGCCTCTGAAGGTCAAAAAAGGGTATTTTGTACCAGGCCAGGGAATGGCATTCTCTTGAGGGACGAACTACATAGGGAGACACCAAAATCCACAGCTGTTCCTTACACACGCAGCAGAAGCCTCGTTGGCGGTGGAGTAAGGAGGGGGGGACAGTACCTTCCTCAATGCTAAGGCAGGCCTGCTGTTCCCAAAAATGAACATTTCCTAAAGGGCTTCTTCACAGATCAACTGGCCACTCTATATGCAGCAAATCAGCATTCCCGGTGTCTTCCATCATGTTCCCAGAGACTGACAGGTTCAAGGTCAATAACATAATTCTTCCCAACTTGGTTTTATGGTGCCTACCTAATGTAGAAGAATCAAATGATCCCTGTAAGCTTCTGCTGCCTGCCAGGCATTGGTAGGCACCTCTCTCTACAGCACTAACTTTAGTCTCCTGACCCATCCTGTGGGTGGGTACTGCTGCTACCCACATTTTTAGATGAGGCAACCAAGGCTTCAAGAGCCTGAGAAACTTGCTCCCACCTGAGCAGTAAAGAACCAGGTTTTGAAACTAGGGCTGTCTGGCTAGAGCTAGAACCTTGTCCTTGTCCTTTAATGGTACCTCTCCCAACTGTCAATCATCCATTGTGTCATTACTGGTTTATCATATGCCTCCCTGGCCAGCCAGTACACTCCAGGAGAGCTAGGCCTGACCTGTGTTCACTGCTGTGTCCTCAGCACCAGCACATAAGGGGCCACAATGGAAATCCACTTATGGTCATTGAGGGAATATGTCAATGAATGAGTGAAATTCACAAATGCAAATGACATAGATTCTGCTCTCCAGCATGGGGTGATGGTCCCATCCTCAGCTCCTTGTTGGCTTTCACCTGGACTGTTACAATAATTCCCTTATTGCCTCCGGAATTTTCATACATCCCCAGCCTCCAAATAAGGATTGCTTGATCTTCCTCATACACCTGAGCACATCATGGTCCTGCTGAATGTCATCACTGGTGCCCCATTTCCTGCAGGACAGAGTCCAAGCTTCTGGGAATGGCTTACAAGGTCATTAGACTGCCCCTATCTGCTTTGGGAGCTTTAGCTGCTGCTGGGAGGTCTAGGCCCTGCCCACACCAGCCCCGAGTGCCCTGTAACAGCAGCCGTACTGACTCAGCTCCCTGTTTCCCAAACTTGCATTCTTTACCAGAAATCAACCTACCTCCAGTGACTCCCACCCCATGCCCTGCTCAGCATACCTGATAGATATCAACTCATCTTTTTTTTTTTTGAGATAAAATCACATAACATAAATTTTACCTTTTTAGGCATTTTAAACTGTGCAACTCAGGGTGCCTGTGTGGCTCAGTCAGTTAAACGTCTGCCTTCAGCTCAGGTCATGATCCCGGGGTCCTGGGATGGAGTCCTATGTAGGGCTCCCCGCTAGGCGGGGAGCCTGCTTCTCCCTCTCCCTCTTTCCTCCCCCCTGCTTGTGTGCATGTGCTCTTTCTCTCTCAAATAAATAATCTTTAAAATAAAATAAAATAATAAAATAAACTGTACAATTCAATCACTCCCATTACAGTCTTTTGCAACCATCACTACTTTCTAGTTCCAGAATATTCTTATCATCCCCAAAAGAAATCCTGTGCCCATTAAGTAGTCACACCCCAATTTCCCCTTCCCCCAGCCCCTGGAAATCTGCTCTTTGTCTCTGTGGATGTGCCTATTCTGAATATTTCATATAAATGGAATAATACAATATGTGGCTTTTTGTGTAACTCACCTTTTAAGACTCAACTCAAAGTTCTTCTACAAAGTCATCCCTGACCTCTTCAGATGGCTTTGACCCACCCCACTTTGTGCACGGGTTCCAAATTCTCATGGACACCTCCGTGTTGCCCCCATTCTCCTTCTACACTTCTATGAGGGCACCTGTGATACTCATTCCTCCTATTGGACCACGTCCATCTCCTTCCATTAGCTTGGAAATTCTTTGAGGGCAGAGAGTGTGCTGCTATTCATCTTTACATTTCATCTTTACATTTGCAACATCTCCTACAGTGCCTGGCACACAGCAGTTTCTTTAAAACATGTGCTGAATACATACCTAAGGTGGTGATAAGGTGCCCAGGATCTGGGACCTGACTACCTGGATTCCAACTCTACTGCTGGACTCTGCTGCTTCCCAGCTGTATGAAACTGGGCAAATGACTGGAACTTTTTGTGCCTCAGACTCCTCAGTGCACGATGGTTATAAGAGTAGTATGTATATCAAAAAGCTGTTGTGAGTGTAGGACACTCAGAAAAATGCCTGGCACATAGTAGGGTTCCATAAATATGAACTCGATTGATTGATTAGAAAGAGTATTTACTATCGTAATAAATATCATTCATAATAGGTGCTCAAAAATAATGGACTGGTGGTGTGTGGAGTCAGACCTCATTAATGTTGATGGAAGCTTCTTGGAGGAGGTGGGAATTGACCTGGTCATGGAAAGCTGTGTGAGCACTCAAAGAGCAGATGTGAAGAGACACAGAGAGGACTGAGAATGGACATTAGGGACCCAGTGAATAAGGCCTGGGCAAATGCAAGCGGGAGAGGGAATGTGGGGCCTAGTCCAGAGGGGTGTGGCAGAAGTCGAGTATGAGGAGGCTTGTTCAACAGGACATAGGCCTAGAAAAGTAGCTTGGGATCCAGCTTGTGGTGGGCCTATAGGCAGTGTGGAACTCTTAAATGTCTTCAAATATGAAAGAATGGGTTAATCAGATCACAGTTTAAGAAGATAAACCTAGTGGTCACAGGAAGATAGGTAAAAATGGGGAGAGACTAGGGACCAGGCCTGAAAACTCAGATGTTTATGGAGGCAGGTGAGGAACTTACCTGAGTAAGGATGTCTGGAGGTAAAAAGCAACAGGGACTTGGCCAGCTGAACCACAGATGCTCAAGTTCAACCTTTATCACCACGAAGATTGTGAGTTCAGTGTTACCGAATTTTTCCATCTTTTTGAAGAATACCATAGGATATAGATTTTTATGTGATCCTAACTTTTATTTTTTCTTAAAGATTTTATTTATTTATTTGACAGAGAGAGAGAGAGAGAGAGCACACAAGTGGGGGTAGGGGCAAAGGGAGAGGGAAAGCAGGCTCCCCGCTCAGCAGGGAGGCTGATGTATGACTCACTCCCAGGACCCTGGGATCGTGACCTGAGCTGAAGGTAGACGCTTAACCGACTGAGCCACCCAGGCGCCCTGAATCAAAACTTTTAAATATGAATTTGTAAGTTAAGATGGCCCTCAGACCTCACATGCGTGTCTTCTGAGAAAAGGATAAGCTATTCTAATTATCCAGAGAGAAGTGATCAAGTCCTTAGGGAAGTGGCACTGGGAAGAGAAGACGGGAACGGATAGCTCAAAGCTGATGGAGGTAGGATCAACTAGATTTGGTGACTATTGGATGTAGATGATGAAGAGGAAATGTTGGAGAAGACGCTACTATTCCCAGCCTAAATGACTTAGAGGAAGCTGATGCCACGGGCAGCTTCATGGAAATGGAACAAGAATGGCTCTTGAATCAGAACTGATTCAAATTCAGCCCCATCACTTACTAGCTATGTGACCTTGAGCATGTTACTTACCTCTCTAAGCCTCAGTTTCTTCATCTATTATATGGAGGTAATATTAATATATATCTTACGGAGTTGTTTATGAAGATTAAATGAGGGGCACCTGGGTAGTTCAATCCAGGTAAGCCTCTGCCTCTGGCTCAGGTCATGATCTCAGGGAGACCGAGCCCCACATCGGGCTCCCTGCTCAGCGGAGAGTCTGCTTGTCCCTCTCCCTCTCCCTCCCTACCGCTCATGCTCTCTCTCTTTCTCAAATAAATAAATAAATAAAACATATTTTTTAAAAAATTAAACGAGATTTGTGCATGTGGAAAGCCTAGCACAGTCTGGCACATAATAAGAGTTCAAATGTTGTCAAATTTATGGGCAACAGCCGTTTGTCCTACCTCCAGTGGAGACTCCAGTGTTTCACTTGCTGGTCTGTTCTTGCCCCAGTAGGCCCGGCAAGGGGTGTCATGTGACCCAGGTCTGGCCAATGAGAGCATTGTCCTCTTGTGATAGTGATTGGCTCAGGGACCCGTCAGACAGTCCGAAATTGGAATCAACAACCGCGAGTAGGCAGAGTGGAGAGATGAAAGAGAGACTGAGTCCTGGAGCATTTGATTTTTTGCATCACACCACACCTGAAATCAACTCTATATCTCAACATTTCAATTAATTCCCCTTTAGGTTATGTCATTTCAGATTGGATTCTCTGACACGTGTCACTAAAAGAGTCCTAACTGATTTTATTACTACAACCGCTATCATTGTAACTTTTAAATTTAGATTCCTAATGATGGCGTATCCTTGGTAGAGTTTAAAGCTGACAGCCCTTGGAAAGGCTTTCTCCAGCCATACTCCCCTAGGGAGAAGGTCTTGTTCGGGAACACCTCTTAGATGAGAGTGTGAACATGACGTATATCTGAGGTACCCTGAGAAGGCATTTCAAAGTGGGAACGGAGCCTGGTCACACCTCAGCAGCACCCACCCAACTTGAAGTTCAGAATCCCACTTTGAGGGTAAGGCGATGGGCAGTGAGGTCATTACTTCTGCAACTTCTGGGGTTCTTGTCTGGTTCCCAGGGGAGAATCTCAGGTTGGACACAAGCTAGGGAAGCAGCAGGATGGTGAGATCTTCAGACTAGGGAGAACCCTGGGTGTGTGAACAGAAAACCTTTCAACTTGATCCTCCAGAGATATGATATCTGGGTTTTGCCAGCTCTGCTCTCACATCCCAGAGGGTGATGAGAGGAGGTGTTACATGTGCAGGGCTCTGGCTGACTACTGGGAGACATGGGTTTTTAGCCCTGTCTCCAAAATACACTAGCTGTCTGATCCAGAACATTCTATTCACCTTTCTAGTCTTATTCTCCTCATCAGTAAAGCTGGGAAAATTTAACAAAATAATACATCTAAGGCACTTAGCAGTGTCTGAAACATAGTTTGTATGTTCTTAGCAATTTTTTTCCCCTCTCTGAATCTCAAGTTATTCATCTGTAGAGTGAAGGAGATGAGGGTAAACTCTAGTTACTGGATAATCCATGAGGTTCCTTAAGGCTGGAAGATATTCCAAAATAGTCTATGTTTCTTTAGTTTATTTAAAGTGGTAAAAACCCAGCACCTGAGTGGCTCAGTCAGTTAAGCAGCTGCCTTTGTCTCAGGTCATGATCTCAGGGTCCTGGGATCAAGTCCCATATCGGCTCCCTGCTCCTCAGGGAGTATGCTTCTCCCTCCGCCTCTGCCTCTCTCTCTCTCTCTCTCTCACCCTCTATCTCTCTCTTTCTGTCTCTCATGAATAAATAAATAAAATGTTTAAAAATATAAAGTGTAAAAACCATACTGCAAGCTTAGCATTATGTTACAGAAACGCAACCCTTTATCCAAAACTCGGTGTCAGATGCAATTCAAAATTATTTAGTAATCTTTACTATATTCTTTTGTAGGATAATACTGCTCCATATCTTGCATATAACAGAACACCTCCAGGAAGATCTGGGTAACACTTCTGTGGTGGTTTTAAATAATGTCCACACATTTTTTGATACTCATTTCTTAAAGAAGTGACATCTAAATCTCCTTTTCCTGTGTGTGGGCTAATCTTGGTGACTCACTTCTAAAAAACAGGGCAAAGCAGAAGTGACAGTGGCGCATTTCAGAGACTAGGTCATAAAAAGCATTGTGCTTTCTCCAGCCAACAGCCATATGAGTGAGCCGTCTTGCAAGGGAACCCCCGGCCCTAGGCAAGACTTCAGATGACTGCCACCCCAGAGCATCTTGACCGCAACTGCAGGAAAGACCGTGAGTCAAAACTACCCAGTTAAGCCTTTTCTGAATTTCTGACCCACAGAAACTGTGAGAAAATAAATGTTTGTTGTTTTAAACCATTAAGTTTGGGGGTAATTTGTTATGCAACAATAGATCACTAATACAACCCCATAATCAAGCATACGGATAATTTTGTCGTGCAGTGTCTAAATATTCACAGCAAGTGGTTTAAATAACATCGGAAAAAGACAAACAACAAAAAACAAACAAACAAACAAAAAAACCCTGCAGTCATGTTCAACTGCAAAATGAGTTTCCCCAAACTTAAGACTTTTAGTTTCCAGAGCATTTTTATTTGATCTTATTTTGGAACTGTAGATGAGAAATTGGGAACTGAGGTTACATAATGCAAAACACTCTTGGGACATTTTTCAGCCCCAATGTGCCTGTTGGATAATAACCGTAGCAAGGAACCAGTGCCATGAACTGAGTTCATTCCGTTATAATAAACATCAACAGCAGCAAACTGCCTTCCTCGTTCAACTGTGTACTTGGCATATGTGGACTTCCCCATCTTCACAGACTTGCAGCCAGAGGGAGCCTTAGAGATCATCGAGGCCAGAGTTTTCCAAAGTAGAGAGTAAAGAGGTCAGCCCCATCTGAATTGGGAAGGTTGGGGCAGGTTCTTGTAATGCAGATTCCAAGGACTTATCCAGGCCTACTGAGTCAGATCTCAGTGGTGGACCTAGGAACCATAGTAGCTTCGTGGTGTTAGGTAAGTCAGTTAACCTCTTTAAACCTGAGTTCCTGCATCTATCAAAGAGGGGTAGTAATACCTACTTCTTAAGCTTGTTGGAAGGATCAAAGGAAATGATGCAGCAAAGTGTCCAATACAGTGCCTGGTACAAAAAATGACTTCTGAACTGAATTACGTAAGAAGGCTATAGCTTGATTCTTGGGAGACCAGTCTCTGGGGACTATATAACACACCTTCACTGCCATCTGAAGTGTCAGCAGGGTACAACAGTGTGATAATAATAATAACAACAACATAATTGTTGAATGTTTATGTGCCAGGTACTGATCTAAGCACTTATCTAACATGAACTAATTAAATCCTCCTAACAATCCTGTGAGGTAGATACATTTTTCAGACCTAGTTTACAGATAAGGACACTGAGGCACAGAGCAGGTAAGTAACATGTTATACTTAGGGCTTCCGAGGGGCAAAGCCAAGATTTGAACCCAGAAGACCTAAGTAATTTGTAACACTAAGCTTTACCCAGGTCCACTTGTCATAAATTGGGAGAGAAGGGACCCCATGTCCCTAAATGCCCTCCTTTTCTTGATGAATGCTGCTCTGGCTCAGAGCCATAGCTGAAGGCTGAGACTCCAGATGACCCTGTAGATTCTTATAGATCCTGGAAAAGTGGGTTCTCAGGCTATGACCAGGAACACGTTTGGATGGAACAAAGGAAAGCAGTGAAGGCCCCCACCAAGAGCAACTTGGCTATTTCTGCTTGCCTGAGCTGACCTTGACTTCAGAGCATTTACACAATCCATTCCCTCTGCCTGGAGGTCTCCTCTCGCTTCTTTATCCTTCATGTTCGTTATCCTTCAAGTGCAATCCTTCACATCCTCAGAGAGGTCTCCTCTGATTATTCCATTCAAAATAAATAGTCCTGTCTCATCCCCCCCTCTCGATTATTCTCTGTAACAGCCCACTCTTTATTCCTACCCTCACTCACCATAATTTGCCATTATTGAATTTAACTGTTAACTTCTATCTGATCTTCCCCACTGCTGCAGAAGGCCAAGAACTGTATCTGTCTTATTTGCCATTGTAAACTCCAGGCCCTGACTGTAAACAAGGTTTACAATCTGGCACATAATTGATTCCATCAGGACTTGTTGAATGAGGGTGAATACGCTGAAAACCATGAGTGCACATCCCAGCCTTTCCCTCTCCCCCCTACTTTGACACTAATCCTCATCACTTCACTCTGCACTTTCCCTTTGCAGGGAATTGCTGAGAAAGGCTCTTGAGCAAGGGACATACCTGTTTTCAGCACCCATCACTGTCCTCAGTGGGATTTCTCCCACTCCCCCACCTTCAGTCTTTACCACAAAGTGCCCACATCTTTGTGCAGGAAGGCTGAGCCAAGCACAAATGAGTGACCTGAACACAGTGGATGATGGCTAGAATACCTACTTATGTATTTGGAAAGCAGACCAGCTTTAGAGCTTTAGAGTCTTCATTCCTAGAAAGGAAAAGAGAATGCAATTAAGTGATTCATGCTACAGGAGGGAGTCGTCTTTAAGCTAGAACCAGCGTCATTAGCCACTGTACACAAAATCTCTTTAAACCAATCCATTGAATGACACCCAAGGTTTGAACCAATTAATCCACAACTAGATCACTGCTGGAGACAAGTGACGGCAGAGAGAAGGCACCAGGGCCCCATCTCACATCCCAACTGTAGACAATCCATAGTCCTATTGACTTTACCAAAAAAAGAAGACCATTGGGGGTTGTTGACTGTGTTCTTCCCCCACAGAGTCCTAGGGAAATAAAACTGATAACTAGGGATGACTTAAAAGTGGCAAATGGTGCAATTCAATGAGGAAACCAGGCTTGCACAATCATTAAAACAGCAGTATCTCCCAGAAGGCAATTCCTAGAAATAAAATGCCAAGCATAGTGTAAGTCATCAGAAAGCCTCTGGAGCTGGAATTTCCAGCTTGACAGAAACCATCCACTTAGTGCTCAAAGAGAAAAGAACAGCATTATCCCAATTTCTTACACTTGTATTGTTTCTGAGACTTAGAATTGATTATTCAACCAAATAATTGCTCCAAAATTCATTTGACATTTTTAGCTCTGTGACCCTGGGTAAATTACTTGACCTCTCTTGGTCTCTATATCCTGTAGAATAGAAATAATTGTAGTACCTGCCTCATGTTGTATAAAGATTAAATAAATTGTAACATATGTAAGTGCTTAATACAGCATCTGCCAAATGGTAAATGCTATGAAAGTGTTGAAAACCAAATTCATTTTGCAGCTGTTTATATGGCTACAGCAAATATGCTATCAGTGAAGTTCGCACACACCTCTACCACCTCATCTCGTAAAGCCAGTTTGCTTTTCCACTTCCATTCTAGAGCAACATGAGGGCAAGGACTTGGTCTTTTTCTCTGTGTAAGCAAATTGTCTGACAAATAATAAACATCTGATAAGTATTTGTGATGAACATATAAGTAAAGGCATATTTCTCTGAGGTTATAAAATGAGTAATACACAGTACTTGCCCTTGAAGAGCTTGTAGTCCAGTGGGAGAGAAAGACACTAAACAAATCCCCATCATGTGATTGGTTAGAGTTCTAAAAGAGGTATGGAAACCCTGCTGCTAGAATTTGTTTAGCTTGGGGAATTGAGGGAAGGAGGTGATATATAAGCCAACCTCAAAGAAGGAGAGGAATTTCACAAGTAAAGGTTTGGATTCAAGAAGGTGCAGCTGAACCGAGTTTTGAAGGATGAGTACAAGTTATTCAGATGAGGAAATTAGAGAGGGCTCACTGGGCAGATGAGATAGCATGTGCATGCTTCAGGCTCTTGTGTGGAGAGGGTGTGTGTATCTGTATGTGTGTGAGAAAGACAGTTCATCATCACACTGTTCCTATAGGACAGGAGTCGACAAGTTTTTTCTATAAAGGGCTAAATGTAGGGGCACCTGGGTGGCTCAGTCAGTTAAACATCTGCCTTCAGCTCACGTCATGATATTGGGGTCCTGGGATCAGGGACCTGGGATCAAAACCTGCTCGGGCTCCCTGTTCAGAGGGGATTCTGCTTCTCCCTCTCCCTGTGACCCTCCCCTCTGCCTGTGCTCTCACTCGAACTCTCTCCCTCAAATGAATAAATAAAAAATCTTCTTTAAAAAAGGGCTAAATAGTAAATATTTTCAGCTTTGTGGGCCATCCAGTGTATCACAACTATTCACTTCTGTCACTGTAGCAAGAAACCAGCCATAGGCAATATGTTAGACAAGTGATGTGGGCAGATTTGGACTGTGGAGGGCTGGATTTGACCCATGGGCCCTAGTTTGCCAATTCCTACTACAGAAAAAGGAAACCACCCTCTGGCCTCCCAAGGACATGGTGCATAAAGGTGACCAACCCACAAGGCTTATGCTGGAGGGACCTTCACATAATCAGACTTGCCCTTTGCGTGGGTTATCAATTGCTGTGTTATAAATTAGCTCAAAACTTAGTGGCTTAAATCATCAATATCTATCACATTTTCTCTAGGTAAGGAGGATTTGGGGCAGTTCTGGCTCAGGATCTCTTATGAGGTTGTAGTCAAGATATCAACTGGGGCTGTAGTTATCTGACGGTTCTACTGGGACTAGAGAAACTGCTTTCAGGGTGGTTCACTCACTTGGCTGACAAGTGGGTGCTGGCTTTGGCAGGAGGCCTCAGTTCCTCCCCATATAGGCTCCTCCACATGGCTGCTTCAGTGTTCTTCACAACATGGCAGCTGCCTTCCCCCAGAGCAAACAATCTCAGAGACCAAGGTGGAAGCCATGAGTTAGCCTAGAAAGTCACACACTGTCACTTTTGCCATATTTTATTGGTCATACAGACAAACATGGATTCAATGCAAGGAGAGACACTATGCAAGACATGAACACCAGGAGGCAAGGATTATTGGACGCCATTTTGAGGCTGTCTACCACACCCTTTCTTCCTATCCACAGTGAGATGTACCTTCCTCTTGGCCCTATCTTCTCTCCCCTCTGTCAGCTGAATATTCTCATGGAAACTCCAAAGAATCTAAATGTCCCACATCCCTCACATTGACCATAAAAGACAAGGAGAAGACCTCTTGGATAATATGGAGACATATGTTTACTGTCCTGAAGAACATGAGAGAGACTGGGCACAAGCACAGGAAGCTCATCTCTGAAATTCTCCCTCAAGGAAATGGCTTATTAGAGCCATTAATTGCTCCCTCTCAGTAAATGGACCCCAGCCTTCCACATCCTAACTTCCTCTCTTGCCTAAAGGTGAGCTACACTAAACAGACAGTTCCTTCACTCTGTACCTTCCCTTTCCATAAATGAAGTACAATCCAGAAACTGCTAAAAACTACCTAGAAACACAGCTTACTGTTTCCGAAGCAAACCCAGTGGGGGCTATTGAAGGAAACAAGCTGAAGCAACTCCATTTCTCTTAAACTATTTGGGGCTTAGGATTCTAAAATTTTAGAATTGATAAGATCTTACCATTCTTTCTAGCCTCCAACTTCATCCCGCACCCCTGAGAATAGTCTTCTTGCTTCTGCTTTCAGGCCTCACAGGTCCTTTTTGGCTGAGTAAAGGCTGGTGAGAAGCGAGGTGACAACTCTTTAGAGTTCTCTTCACCTGGTGCATGGAGGCTCCGTGTTTTGTGGCTGGGGGAAAAGAGAGTTTTATTTATTGCAGCTGTTCAGGTGACATGAGACAGTTGAGAAAGAAGCAAAGGTGAGAGAGAGGGACGTGAGTTGTAGGGCCCAACTCCATCTGGTGGACTGTCTCTGAAAGTCTATACCCAAGGAGATGAGGGTCAGTAGCTGTGAGGGACATTTTATTGTGAGAGACAGAGGACTCTAGCTAAAAGTATCATTTCTTGGGGACTCAGATGACAAACTGAGGCACAGAAGTCTCTCAGAACCCAGAAAACCATAGGCCTTGCTTGAGCCCTACGGACTGGGGCACATTGTGAGGAAACCCCCTTGGCACACACATTAGTGGTCTCACAGTTAGTATAATTGGCGAGGCTGTGTAAATAGCACTCTGAGAGCTGAGACATCACCAAGACAGAAGCCATGGTGCATGACAGATGCATGCACCTTATCCACTAGGTTGTAGGTATAGATAGACACTCTCTGGGGACTCCTGGAAATGATCTGGGCACCTCTGGATGAGAGAGCTTAAATCCTATATTTTGACATGCAGGAGCCTACGGTCATATCTTGGGGGTATTAATATAAATGTAACCTCAATATAGGAGTTAAGAGCATGGATGTTTGACCCAGACTACCTGGGTTTGAGTCACAGTATGGCCCTGGGCAAGTTACTGAACCTCTCTCTGAGTCTTATTTTTCCTCATCTATAAATTGGAGATAAAAAATACACTTATTTTAGAAGGATATTATAAATATTCTGGGAATTATATATGTAAAGTACTTAGAATAGTGCCTGGCACATAATAAGCACCACATAATTGTTGGAAAAAAGTTTTGCACTCTCAAGTTGGTGATGCTTGAAAGAAAGCTGCTACACGGACTTCCTCTGATGAAAATCACCTCCTCAGCTATGGAGCCTATAGCATGTTGGAAAATTCTTGTTACTAAAAGTTCTTTCTAATATTAAAGGCAATTTGAGGGACGCCTGGGTGGCTCAGTCGTTAAGCGTCTGCCTTCGGCTCAGGTCATGATCCCGGGGTCCTGGGATCGAGCCCCGCATTGGGCTCCCTTCTCCGCGGGAAGCCTGCTTCTCCCTCTCCCACTCCCCCTGCTTGTGTTCCCTCTCTCGCTGTGTCTCTCTGTCAAATAAATACATAAAATCTTAAAAAAAAAAAAAAAAGGCAATTTGCCTCCTTGCAACTTCTCCACATGGGTTCCAATTTTTCTCTGAGATATTATTCCAAAATAAACTTTTCTCATGCTAGCAGCTCATTGAGACCATCTCAGGATCTCTCTGAGTTTTCTCTTCCAAGCTAAGCAGCCCCAGGTCTTTCAACCATTCCTCAGAGAACTGGCCCCCAGACCTCTCTCCAGCCCAGGTGCATGCTCCTGAATGCAATGCAGATTGCCAGCGTTGGGGAGGTAGGTATATGGCCTCCAAGTAGAGAGCCCGGGGACTGTCTCCAGGAGATCCCCCCACCACCACCCCTCCTTCATATGAACACATGTTCTCAGAGGAAGAATGTCAGATTAACCCAACCGTTTCAAATTAATTTTGTTTGGGAAAACGAGGGGAAGGGGATTTCCAAACAGGGCCAAGGACTTTGTCAAAGCTGTTCCTCCAAGATAGAGATGGACAACTGGCTGCCTGGAGAGGGGCCAGCTGGGAAGTGTAACTCTGTCCAGGGATGTGAGCCAGCATTGGCTCCTCCTCTTGGGAGGTAAGAAGGAAAAGCTGGTTTCCTCAGTAGAGATAAGCCTATGCTGTGCGCTCAAGGAAAAAATAAGACTTCTCCTTGTACCTGGCCCGGGCCCTAACTCATGCTCCCAGCTGGAACACATGCCCCCCTCATTCCACTTTCACTGTGAGAAGCCGTGGACAGCAGTTGTCTGCTCTTCACCTCCGGGGCATGAGGCTGCAAGATATAAGCACGGCACATTTCTGGTTTCACTTGTTCACTTGTTCAGGACTTTTTGAATCATTTTCTTTTATGGGCCTGTGGGGTAGAAGAATAGGAGGTAGGAGGGAGCATGGAAAACTTTTGGTCTCAGTCAGACTTTGTTTTCTATAGATTGACAGCTGAAACTCTCTTGGGTTGCTTTCTGTTGAGCAGAGAGTATAGATGAAGAAGGATTATACCCAAGAACTGTTTGGGAAATAAGGCCTCTCATTTCTTTTATTAAAAAAATAAAAAGGTTTCCTCTATTATAAAAGGCCTGTTCATCAACCATACTTCATCACCCAAAGCAGACTTCTTTAACACTTCAATGGATCTCTTGCCAGAATTTGTCAGAGCTTCTAATTTTCTTTCTAAATAATTGTAATCATAATTCACAATGCACGATTCCAACTCATTCACAAATACCATGAACATTTCTTCTCTTAGTGTATACACAAATGTATTTTTAATAATTTTATAAAGATATAATTCATATGCCAGGTAATTTGCCCATTTAAAGTATGTAATTTAATGGGTTTTGGTGTACACAGAGTGGTACAACCATCACCATAATCAATTTGAGAATATTTTCATTACCCCAGAAAGAAAGCTATGCCCATTAGCAGTCACTCCCCATTCCCAACCCCTACACAACCACAACTCTCTTGTCTCTATAGATTTGCCAATTCCAGACATTTCACATAAATGGAATTATACAATAAAGGTCTTTTGTGACTGACTTCTTTCATTTAGCATAATTTTTTCAAGTCTCCTCCATGTTAGAGCATACATCAATACTTTATTCTTCTTTATTACCAAATAATATTCTATTATATAGATACACTGCATTTTATTTATCACTTTGTCAGTTGATGGACATTTGTGTTGTGTTGGTTCCACTTTTTAACTACTATGAATAATGCCGCTTTAAACATTTGTGTACAAGTATGTGTTTCTATTTCTGAGTGGAATTCTATATGGAATTGCTGGGTCATATGGGAACCTTTTTGTGGAACTGCCATACTTCTTCCAAAATGGCTGCTCCATTTTTCATTCCCACCAGCAGCATTATGAGGGTTCTAATTTCTCCATGTTTTTGCCAGCACTTGTTATTTTGTTCTTTTTAAAGATTTTATTTATTTATTTGACAGAGAGATAGAGAGCACAAGTAGGCAGAGAGGCAGGCGGAGGGAGAGGGAGAAGCAGGCTCCCCACCAAGCAGGGAGCCCGATGTGGGACTCGATCCCAGGACCCTGGGATCATGACCTGAGGCAAAGGCAGCCACCCAACCGACGGAGCCACCCAGGCACCCCTGCCAGCACTTAATTATTAACCGTCTTTTTTGGTTTAACCATCCTAGCATGGTTTGGATTTGCATTTCTCCAGTGGCTAATGATGTTAAGCATGTTTCATATGCTTATTGGCCATTCTTACATGTGCCTTGGTGAAATGTCCATTCAGAACCTTTGCCCATGATTTAATTAGGTTATCTGTTTTTTTATTTTGGAGTTGTAATTTTTAATATATATTCTAGAAGGATATAAGTCCCTAATCAGATAAATGGTTTGCAAATATTTTCTCCCATTATTTTGGATTATCTTTTCACTGTTTTGACAGTGTTCTTTGAAGCACAAAAGTTTTAATATTGATAAAGTCTGATTTGTCTGTTTTTTTCTTCTGATGTTTGTGCTTTTGATGTCATATCTAGGAAGGCTTTGCCTAAACCAAGGTCGCAGTTACTCCTATATTTTCTTCTAAGAGGTTTATAGTTTTAGCTCTTCACCATTTCGGCCTATGATCCATTTTGAGTTAATTTTTGTGTATGGTGTGAGGAAAGAGTCCAACATCATTCTTTTTCATGTATATATAAGTGTCCTTTTTAATGGTTGCAAAATATGACATTTATTTGAAGATATTTTAATCTTTCTAATTTGTGTCTGCTATAATAAATTCTATGAAGACTCTACATTTAAAATCTTTTTTCTTTTTTTTTTAAGATTTCATTCATCTATTTGTCAGAGAGAGAGGGAGAGAGAGAGAGAGCACAAGCAGGAGGAACAAGAGGCAGAGGGAGAAGCAGGCTCCCCGCTGAGCAGGGAGCCCACTGCAGGGCTTGATCCCAGGACCCTGGCATCATGACCCAAGTGGAAAGCAGACGCTTAACCAAGCCAGCCACCCAGGAATCCCTAAAATTATTTTTTTCAAATAAATCAATAAAATCTAGAAAACTCTACAAACAGGTATGTGACGATCTAGAAATAGGATTATCAAATCAAAGAGAATAACCATTTTAGAGGTTATTGATCTATGTCACCACATTGATTTCTCAAATGGTTTTATTGATTTACATCCCTTTCAGCAGTATATGAGAAAGCTCTTCCCCTTTTTATTGCCTTAATGGCAAAGGAAATCATATTTTTTTTAATTCTTGCTAACTTGATGGGTAAATATTTTCTTCACTAATTTGTTTTCTAGTTGCATCTCTTACTCTATGAATTTTCTGATTCCTTTCCCACATTTATCTGTTTTTCTTACTGCTTTGTTTAAACTCCTCCATCTCTTGTTTGGCTCCCTATCATCCATCACCCTGCAGCATATTGATCAAAACTTCTTGCTGGATCACTTGAATCTTCCGTCTCCACAGTGAGAACTTGCAAAGACTTAAGTCAGATTTTTAAAAATGTTTTAGCATCTTTTTACCAGGGGTCCCCACTCCTGGAAATGTTCATCCTGCAGGACTTCTTATAGCAAGCTGTAACATTTTTGGCCCTTTGCTTTCTCCTGAAAACTTACCAGTCCTGTGTTCCATGCCTCAAAACTCTTCTGATTGGCTCATTTATTAATTTAACTGTGCAAATAATACAGTTTTATCAGATAAAGCATTTTTGCATGTAGTACCTCTCTTTAGCTCATATAAATGCTAAGAGATAATTATCACTATCATCCCTGAGATGGGAAACCTGAGGCACAGATAGGTTAAGTGCCTTGCCCAAAGTCACACAGCTTGTGAGTGGTTGAGCTGGACTTTGATCCCAGGCATTCAGACTCCAGAGCCATTGGGGTGGCTAGCTAGTTCATCTGATCCATGAAATCACATTAAGGTAAAGGGGGTGAATAGGACCAGATGTTACCATTCCAGGTTAACATGTACACTTTAAAAGTCACCTCAGCCCAGAGTTATGACTAGTTCTGGGCACATGACAAGACTGATACAAGGTAGAGGAGCTATTTTAAGGTCGGATGCCATTCTTTTCCCTTCCTCATAGCATGCTACTTTACTCTATATTGTATTTGAGCTAAATATGTACAGGCCTAGCATAGAGTAAGTGCTCAAGAAATGATGGCTTTTTCTCCCTGTTTCCTTGGCCCTCAGACAGATGCCCTATCATCATCAGTGCAGAACCTTGGTGATGGTCTATCAACTTGACTAATAGCATAATAATGAGAGCTACTTCTTAAGTGCAATCTACTGCCAGACTCTAAGCAATTCATATGCACTGCCTCATAAGCTCATGTCAATCTTAACACATGCTTGAGAAGTCAATCTCTAGACACATAGTCAAACCACATGTTAAAACATCTGGAAAGTTGGTCATTTTCCACATGGACCAGATCACGTTATTTCTTTTCTGCTCAATACAACCCCCCCTCCATGGCTTCCCAGTGCATTTAGAGTAAAATCTAAAGGCTTTACTTGTTCCAGCCACCTTGATCTTCTTACTCTTCCTCAAACATTCACTGTAAGCGTACCTTCCTTAGGGTTGTCACATCTGTTCTTCCCCCCACCTGGAATTTTCTTCTCTCCACTTAAGTCTATATTTCAGCTCAAATGTCACTTTCTCAGGAGAGCCTGCCTTGGCTGCCCCTTCTAAATACCTCCCTTCTATCCTTCATATATATCCCTTACTCTGCTTTGCTCATTGCACTTGCCACCTGGCATCCATATTTATTTTATCTGTTTCACTCAACTAAACTCTTACATACATGAGAAAAGGAAATTTGTCCTTGTTCATTGCTGTATTTATTCCCAGAGCCTTGAATCGCACACTGCAGATGCTCAAAAAAGTATTTGTTGAAGGAGAGAGGGGAGGGAAGGAGAGAGGGAGGGAGGGAAAGAGAGGAGGGAGGGAGAAAAGAATCCTTCCTATCCCCATTTCATAGATGAGGAGTCAGAGAGGTTAAGTACTTGCTCAAAGTTGTACAGCTAACTGAGTGGCAAAACAGAGATAGGAAACTTCTGCTCTCAGCCACTACATGGTTCTGTCACTAAGTGTCACCTCACACATACATGAGCATTGGAGGGTTTATTTGCAATATTGCATGACTTTAAAAATAAAAGAGGCCCAAGTCATTGTTATTTATAGACTACTTGTTTAAAAAAAAAAAAGGAAAGAGAAAACACAAAAAGAACCAAAGAATGACACATATATTCTAGGTGAAAACACAAAGTTAGAAGTACTTGAATACTATAGTAGGTTTTGGTTTAGTACCTTATTTTAATTCCCTCTCATATGTATGCTCAAAAGGCATGGAATAATCCTTTTGTCTGTGACACAGGGAAGTCATTGCAAATACCTAGGCATGGGATTTATCTAGAAGGCCACAATCCAAGCATCTTCTCAGAGTGCTAACCTATTCTTTTTATTTAGTCCAAAGTGACATAATCCTTTAGACATCTAATTTGTAGATCAGCTATAACATGGATGGGAAACTGGGTGCTGGATATCATCCTTTTTCACTCTTTTCAGTTTATAATGAACAAAAAGTGATATATAATGTCTGAAATACATAAACCAGAGAGCACAAGTACTGGAAAGCCCTTTAGGGAGCATCTGGTTTACCCTCTCATCTTCCAGATGAGGAATGTAGATCCCTGGGAGGTGAATTTCTACATATATAATAATTATGCTTGACATTTGCTTTCAAATTTAGCATAGAGATATGTCAAATGAACCAAAAAACTGAGACTATGTAGCCAAAAAATTCTATATGTTTTCTCAGGAAACTCACTGAATCATGACATCAGTTTCTTTTCCCAAGTCTTTAAAATCTGAGTCTAACTAAAAATGACCTCATACCTCACTAGGGAATAAATCTATAGGGACTGTTAACCTCAAACTAGCCAAATATTGACACTATGTGCATTGTGGGCCACCTCTGATTCAACCCACCAATCTTTGTTGAGCCCCAACTCTGTTCAAGGGTACTGACCAGTCACTACAGATATGAAGTTGTGGTCTTTAGCCAGGTGCAAACTCAAGTCTAAGGATTGTCTATGTGCCTGCAGTGAAATCCTCTGCACAGGGAACTTATTAGCATGGATGGTCAGAAACAAGTTGCAACAATTTCTTTTCCTCTTTTTTTTTTCTATTCGATTGTTGTTTTATTTCCCACTGTTCCTTCTTTTCTTCCTTCCTGATAGTAAAATAAATACATGTTTGATGTAAAAAAAAAATCTGGAAAGAACAATTAAGTACTGACAACATACATCTATAATTTCAAACATTGGTAACACTTTCATGTGCGGCACTTAAAAGTCCATTGATTAAGAAAATGAGGCTCTTTGGGAGAAATATGGGACCTCAGATTTGACATCTGTAATCGGAACCTCTTCCACATCTTCCCAGGGCCCATACTGAGAAAGAATCTCAGAGTAGATAGTGGAGTCCATGGTGGGAGATTTTGTTATTGAGAACCTGAAAATAAATTGCATCAGCTGGGTACCTTCAGATTGAAATCATGGTGAGAGAGAAACAAAGGTCAAGGCTGTGGTAGGCATATCATGGTTAAGCCCCTTGAGGTTCTGGAGCTTGACTCCTGGGTTAGAATCTCATCCTATTATTTTTAGGCAGGTTGGTTGTTCAACCCCTCAGAGCCTCCTCTGTAAAAATGAAGATAAAGATTCCTTCTCTGTAGGAAGATTATGAGGATCTCATGAGATGGGCCTATATAGATCTTAGTGCCGAGCCAGGCACATAGTGTGTCCTCACTCAGCATGAGCCACTCCTGCATGTTGACCTTCAGTGCAATGTCTCAGCAACCAGAACTCACGGAAGAGTCAGAAAAGGCGAGTTCCCTGCACTGAATCATCCATAGTTTCACAGGGGCTCTACCAGCAACCTCATGGTAGGTGAACTATAGAATCCGGCCTGGGAGCACGCATACCCTGCCCACAGCTCCAGGCTTGGGAAGCCAGGGCAGTAGCTGCCAGGGGTGCAAAGTTAATCTGGGGGCTCCCTCCTTCATGCCAGCATACTGTCCAAGTGAAACCTGGTGAAAATGAGGAGTTTGGACCACCAAAGCAGCCAGAGGAATGGAGGCCCCAGAGGGACAATCTGAAGGCTGAGGAGGGGCAGTGTGAAGTCAGGGAGGTGATGCCCAGCTCCAAAGCCTTAGTGGAGGGAAAGGAAAACCAAGTCAGTCCAGCTGGTTCCTATGACAGGAGGGGGAACTCCATAAGCCAGGGCCCTTGGGAAATCAGTTTAGGAAATTAGGCACCGTTTAATTTGTTAAACCATTGGAAGCATAAAGATATGGGAAAGGGATTCCAGGTACCTTGGGAGAGGGGACAGTGGGTGGCATATCCTCTGCAGGGAGAGATAAATGCATTTATTCTTCTGTTGTCTGCTTTTCAGTGGAATGGAAAAACGTGCACTCTCTCTCCTCCATAATAAGAGGTTTGGTCTGTGCCTCTCTTTGACTTCCTCACAAACAACCACAGGGAGCAGACAGACTTCTCAGATTACTCTTGACCTTGGGAGCTGACCCTTAGAAATGCATTTTACTTCAAGATCTGAGAAAACAAAACCCAAACCAACCGAAAACAACCTCTTGTGAAAGATGGTTTATTTCTGCTGGGGACCCTGTTTTCCCTCTCTACTCATTGCTGCTCCACAGTTAAGATAGCTTTAAAACACACACACACTCACACTCACACACACATGTCAAATCATCTTTCTTCTAATCAAAACCCTTCACAGCTTCCCACTGTCCTTAGATTAAAATCTGTACAGCAAACTGTGGACAATGAAGTTTCACATGATCCAGCCCCTGCCCACCTCTGGGACCTCATTCCACACCAACAGCCATTCTGGCTGTTCATTATGTCCCAGCTACCCTGACCTTGTTCTTCTTCCAGGCTTATTCCCACTTACGGCCCTCATGCCAGCTGTTTGCCATGTTGGAGATGCTCTTCCCCCCTGATTTTTGCATGGCTGACCCCTTCTTGCCTTTCACATCCCTCTCACATGTTACATTCTCAAGGAGACATTCCCCAACTATCCAGGCCCTATCCCAGTCTGTACCCACACTGTGACTTGCCAGCACTTAATCACTTTCTGGCATTTTCTTCTTGTGTACTTGCTCCTTGATTGTGTTGTTTGTCACTCCTACAAAGACATGAGCTCCATGACACAAGGCTCTAGCTGTCCTGGTCACCATTGTATTCACAGAGTCTAGAGTTTTGTCTGACACACAGCAGAGCTCAGCTCAATATCTATTCATAAATGGGCAGAAGGAAGTTCATACTTCCCTACTCTCTCCCCCACTGCCATCTTTGATGACTTTATCATCTACCTGGATGACACCTGATTCCTTCTCATCACCCTTCCGCACCACCCAGAAACCAGCAGAGCCATATTAGGGGGGTCTTCATCATTATGTTCTAAGGTTCCTACCCAAGCATTTCCTGCTTGGAACCACTCTTGTCTTCAGAGCTTCCACATCTTCCAAGCCTCCTTTACCTCCCGCCCCTAAGGCAGGCATTCCAATTGCTCAACTCTTCCCAAATCCCCAACCCCATTAGCTTCCTCTCCACTTGACTCCCTGCACATTTTTGTCATTGTGGCTGGGAAGATAAGGTTGTAGTCAGACTAGTGACCAGAATTTGAGGATTTAGGTGAGGATTAGGTAAGCACAATGCCTGGCACATTAAAAGTGCTCAGTCAGCAGTAGCCTGTCTCATTTCTATCACTATGACGATGAAAGTTTCTTCTTAGCCTCTGCCTCCTGCCCTTTTCTTTTCTCCCTCCCCTTTCACTCCTACTTGATTAGTTTTACTCTCCTTGGTTCATTTATATGAGGGACAGTGAGGACCTTGCCTGTCTTCTTGGTGGTGACTCAGAGTTCTGACTGGATAGAACCAGCCTGGTGCAGGTTGAAGAAGAGCTGGTTGCTTTCCAGGCTCCGTGGGAACCTTGCACACCAGCAGCCAATGCGCTTCAGGCTCTGGCTGTCTGGTATCCACAGGTGGGTCTCTGAAGCCATTAGAGACAGGCGACAAGGCCCCCAGGGCCAGGGTAGGTTGGACTGATGTTCACCTGTGTTTTTACTTATTAGATATTTAAGAAACCAGTTTCTATCCCTTGGGATCATCAGTTCAAGATTTACTATAATCCTTTCAATTTTTTCACCTTTCTCGTTCAAGTTCTCAAGAATCCAGAGAAGCAATTCTTGGAAACAACCATGAATAATTCCTGGCCCAGTTCCCTGGATGGAAGAGCAATGGAGTAAACACAGAGGAAGCTGCCTGGGTCTCCTGGCTGTGATTCTGTGGCCCAATCTGAAACTGGGAGACCCTTTCCTAGGTTCTCCGCAGATAGGTCTCAGGCCCAATATTGGGGAATTTTTCATTTGAGGAAGTCCAATTTATTTCAGGATGACTAATGCTGATCACATACCAGATTGTCAAATATTTGCTAGAAGAATTTATAAGTGACTAAATAAAAGAACTCAGAAATGGATATGACTCTTGACCCTCCTGCTACGAGGGATTAGCAAGTCTGGAATAAGCAGGGTGACTTTATAAAATGAACTAATTATTTCCACAAATGCCCTGGGCACACAGTATGTGCCAGATACTGTGACAGACGCTGGGGATACAGGGTGAGACAAGCAGGCCCAGTCTCTGTGCTCATGGAGCTCAAAGTTGGAGTGTACAAGTGAGAAGGATACAGTGTGACAGGTGCTACTGCCAGAGGGAACATACTGGGTGATCTATCTGGAAACACACGGGAAAGGACATTTCACTCAAAGCCCCAGGCTTGGAGAGGGCTTCTTGGAGGACAATGTACGCCCCAAGTGAGGCTTGAAGGATGAATGAGTCAGCCAGGTGGCAGGAGGGGAAGCAAGGTTAAAGGAAAGTTTCCAGGCAAAGCCAAGATCATGTGCAAAGGATGAAAGATGAGAGAGGGTGTGATGCTCTGCAGGTCTGAGGAGTAGCTGAGTAGGGCTCCACCATCAGAGGTTCCGACTTAATTGGTTTTGGAGAGAGCCCAGCCTTGGGTATGCTTTACAAGCTCGAGTCTGTTTTAAAGTAGGTGACTTTAATGTGCAGCCCGGGTTGGGAGCCACTGGACCAGAACACGGGATGAAAGGGAGGGAGTGGTAAGAGGTGAGACTGGAGATGTGAAGTGGGCCAGATCACACAGTGCCCGGAAGGCTGTGGCAAGGAGCTTGAGTTTTCTTCTCTGAGCACCGGGAAGCTATTTAAACATTTAAGCAAGGGGAAAAGTGGCATGATCAGACTTGCAGACTTCAGAACATCCCTGTTGTGGAATATGGATGGGGGGGGCAGGAATGGAAGTAAGAAAAACCAGTTGGGAGGCTCTTGCAATACGTGACGCAAAAGATAATCACAGCCTGAATTAGGTAAGTGGTAGCCGGGATGGAGAGAAGTAGATGAATTCCAGAGATATTTAGGAAGTAGAACTGCTAAGGCTGATCAAAGATTGGCTGTGAGAGGGAGAAGTCAAAGGCCATCCCTTTGTTTAGACAGTTGAGTGGGTGGAGCGTCATTCCCTAGGACAGGGCTCACTGGAGGGGAAGCACCAGGAGACGAGAAGAAGCTGGTTTGCGGATGTGTGGGCAAGGACATCAGCCTGCAGCCTGTTGAGTTTGAGGCGCAAGTGGGACATCCAAGTGAGACGACCAGCTAAGAGATGGTAGCTTAGTCCTCAGATAAAATATCTCAGTTGAAGACAGAGGTCTAGAAGTCATTGGAAAAGGATGAGAATGGATGAGATCACCCAGGGGAGAGACTGTGGAGTGGGAAGAGAAAAATATGTCCACAGAACCTTGCAAGTTGCTCCCTTCCTCCAGGTAGACAGCTCTAAACCCATTAAGGGTAATTAGGCTAAGTGGTGACATGACTTGTCCTAGCTAGTCCTCCTCACATGTGTGAATAGGCTTACCCTAGTCAATGTGAGTCCCTGCTGCTGGCCTATATTCGGCCCATCACTGTCAGTGCAATTGGATCAAGTCAATCTGCAATGAGAAGTGGCTGGCAGTTGTGTCTTGCACCTATGGAGCTTAGCTGCGGAAAGCAGTTCCAAATTCCATGGCTCTGCTTAGAGTTTTCTAAATACAGTTGTAGTTATGTGTTAGACATCAGAGACATTTCAAAGAAAGTCAGCCTGAATCATCTGAGAATTGGAACATCCAACAACTAACTCAACACAAAGGTCCTGGGAAGAATTTGCTGTGGAGAAGGGAAGGATGGGTAGGCAGCTAGTAATGCTTTTATTCTAGGCTCTGTGCAATTGTGATTCTATTTTTGGTTTTCAGTCTGCCTGGATCTAAGTGCCCTGTTATGCCCTCAGATTCCAGAACCAACCTCTGTTATATTGTAAATCATAACAACAAAGCACTTTGACATTAAGCAGTTTCTTTTATTCCTAACAACAGGCCTATCAAATAAATAAGGCAGGTGTTAGCCCCATTTTAAAGATGAAGAAACTGAGACTTGAGCTAATTCACTTACCCACGTGGCAGAAAATATAAATGTGGTTGAGGAGTTGATCCAGTTTCTCACTCCAAATCCACACCAACCTCCTATTCTGGCTTCCAGCTCTTTAAAAGGGCCCTTTTTTAACCCACTCCAGAGTAGAGCTGCAAGAGGGGATGGATGGGAAGAGTATTTGAAAAGAAGCTTGGCAGGTACCTCCTGTGATAGCCATGTTTGCGAATTTTTGCTTTGCTCTAATCTCATTCCAACATAAATCACACATGCCCCATACTAAAAAGTTAGAAGACAGTTGTCTGGAGCAGGTAGCGGAGTCAGGGAACCTGATGACTTACACACCCTCAGGACTGGAAGGGATCACTGGCTCATCTACTTTAACCCCTGGGTGTACAGATGGGAGAAAGTGAGGGGAAGGTGACTTGTACACGCTCATCTGGCTAACTGTGGTGAAAAGGAGAACAGAACCCTACCTAGCCTGCTGATGTATAACCAAATAATAGCGTGGAAGTAACTTTAGACTCTGAGCACTGAAACAGAGAAACAGAACCAAAAACCCTGGGTGAGTAAAGAGCTGACCTAAAAGAAACAGTACACACTCTGCTATGCATTCCCTTTTTCTTTTGGATATGTTTTTATAGGGCTCTGATTGAGAAAGTTAATTAGGGAAATTATGATGGTACTCTCTTTCTCTTGTCTTTGACTAAAGTCATGGAAGGAGGTACGTGGAGGTGCCTAGCAGGTAGAGTGGGTGCAATTGGGAAATTGCTCTGTAAGATTCAGGTTGGTGACAATGGGATTGTTGGTTCCACCAGTTTATTATTCACTAGTCACTAGA
Organism: Eumetopias jubatus; assembly: GCF_037043125.1. Classification (NCBI taxonomy): domain Eukaryota; kingdom Metazoa; phylum Chordata; class Mammalia; order Carnivora; family Otariidae; genus Eumetopias; species Eumetopias jubatus. The sequence goes on from NW_028274810.1 coordinate 51,863,985, forward strand.
ATTAAATGTAATAATAGCTTGCATTTGTATGGTATATTCTAATTTGCAAAGGGCTTTTATGACATTATCTCATTTGATCCCACTGACAAACCCGTAAGGTAGACAAGGCAGGTATAATTATCCCACTTTATGGATGACAGAACTAAGGCCCAGAGAAGTGAAAAGACTTGACCCAGCACATTCAGTTATTAAACCGAAGTTTGGACTAGAAACCAGGCATTCTTACCTACAGAGCTTCAACTTTGCAATAGTCACACAGCTAAGTAAGTGGAACTTGAATCCCAGGGAGGCCGCCTCCAGAGCCTGTGCTTTTGACTACCATGTTTTACGAGTCATTCAAAAGACATTTGTTGACTGTGTCTTGTTTTCTTAATTTCCTGCTCATTGTACATATAATTCATGTGCTCTTGCTGAGGCAGGTACTCATTAGTGAAGGCATGGTAAAGGCTTCCAGAACCTTCTTCATACCTCAGCAAACACAAGCCTATGGCCTAATTTCAGAGTCTCCATAAGCACTAATTGCAGGGAAGATGTACCAAGAGGACTGATGTGTACCCCGCCGCCCCACATACACCTGAGGCTCTGGGCCCATGAGAAGCTGACGTGCTACATGTCCAGCCTGGGTCCAACCAGAAGTGAGGAAGCCAGAAGACCCTGGTTCCCCAGGAGTGTTTTGTGTTGTCCTCTCCCTTGCTGTGTTGGCCTTTCTTAGTAAAAATTAGTAGCAGCTGTTGGCTAGTCTGGAAAATTGTCCACCCTCAGGAGAACGTGTCATGAAGTACACAGGGCCTCCTTGGGGCTGGACCCCTGGGAAAGGCAGCTCACTCCTGGGACAGGCAGCTCCATAAATAGTACCTGTGCTATGTGAAAGGGGAGGTGGGTCAGAAAAGCAAGCTGACTCTCCTCAGGAATCATAAACCAGTGAGTCTAAGCGATGACTCTCGGAAAAAAACCAGTTCCTATTACATAGGTCTAACACTGAGGAGTCCCTTTAAGAGCTAATTTCTATTATAAGCTATTTAGGACTTTCTTTTCCTTAGTCCTTCCCTCCGCTCTCTCTCAGTTCCTGACTAACATGCCCTCTCCATCCTGTCTGTCAGATGATATTGTATAAGAATCCAGACTGAGTGCTTCTGACTATTTATAGAAGACAGTTGTGCTGCTTTAGCTACTCCAGGAACTGGAGTTTGGTTCCCGGTTATGTTTCATGAAAAAAACTTACAGAAATGTATTTGTTCTCAAGTGTTCCTATCCCACTCCTGTACCATCACATTGAAGAGGCCTCTCTGGGTGCCATTTCCCTCCCCCGTGTCCTTTTTTAATGAAAAAAAAATTTTTTTTCTGATTACAAAAGCAGTTTGTGCCAGTCAAAAGTGTTAAAGACTATATAAATGTATAGCTAAAAATGTAAAAGTGCCTCTCGATCTCTAGCCCAGGAATAACAACTGTTGACAGTCGACGGCTCCTTTAGTTTGGAGGCTCTTGCAATGATTCATGGGAAAGGTAAAGGGTGCTGAGAGGAGGTATGGAGGGGAGCGGACAATTACAAAACCAGTCCAGAGCAAAATCACTAGGAGGGTGGGACAAGAGGAAGGTGAAGACGATTAGCCCCAGTCTTTCAGCCAGGGTGAATGAAAGGATGGTGTCTCGTGGAATAACGGTGGCGGGGTGGGGCGGGGAGGGGGGCGACTAGAGCTGAGGAAGAGAGCTGGGGAAGATGCTTGGTCTGCCAAGCCTTGGTGGTCAGCTGGTGCCAGTTATTATCCTGGGAGCCGTAGTTAACAACTGCTCAAAGGCCTGCACTTAGCCTCCCAGATGTGCTGTTGAGTATTCTAAACTCAGACGACCTCAGCATCTCCACAGGAATTAAAGGCTGGGAGGGAGGGAGAAAACTCAAATGTAGAAAACACTCGTCTATTTGAGGGATCTGAAGTCTTCGGTCATCACCTCCAAGCAGCTGCTTGGAACATATTTATTAGTTCTGGAATCCACGTTTTCTATAAACTTACCCATAACCTTCTCAAGGTATAAACACTCTGTAATTAATGCAAAATCTGCTTCAGCAAAATGTAGTTAACTGAGCCAAACATACATCCTAAAGCTAAGGTGAGATGTAGACTGTTTCTACATTCGAAATGTGAACTCTGCCAGCTGACTTTGGGGGTACATCATCTAATAATTACAGCAGACCAAGACTCAAACTTTTGACTTCATCACTCTTGCCACTAATAATGTTGCTCATACTCATTGTTGTGTGTATAACCAGGAAAATTCCCATTTTAGGACCTTGACAAACAAGTCCCACTGGTCTTATCCTTCTTAATCCATTATCCTGACAGATAGCACACGCTATTAAGTAGTCTATGCTAATGCCAGTCTTAGGCACCTTGAATGAGGCCCGTGAGGACACAGTCAGCCCTCAGCCCTGCTGACTTCAGAGTGGGAGGTAATTGCTGCTGACTTGCAGCTCCTACATCCTAGGAGACTCCTACTCCCTGGGGTTGCCCCTCTTCAGAGGTTTTCAATGGGGGTGATGATTGCTGTACTTCTCTTTCTTTTTAATTATCACAAGAGAAAAATAAGATAATATTGTTACTGTCATCTGGTTATTTTATCTAATTTTACTTCGCCATTTTAGGTTTTTAACATTGGCTTAACTAAACCAACTTGAATTTTCTCATCATAGTCCCAAAGGCTGGAAAAAGGCTCAAGGAAAAGAAGGCAGGTTTTAGCATTTCTAAAAGCACCAAGCAGGGGCGCCTGGGTGACTCAGTTGTTAAGCCTCTGCCTTTGGCTCAGGTCAAGATCCCAGGGTCCTGGGATCCTCAATAGGAAGGCTGCTTCTCCCTCTCCCACTCCCCCTGCTTGTGTTCCCTCTCTCGCTGTCTCTCTCTGTCAAATAAATAAATAAAATCTTAATAAATAAATAAATAAAGGCACCAAGCAAAGGCCAAAAAAGCAACCCATAAATACTGAGTCCCGTCTCTAGCAGAAGTCGAGTGTGATCTTTTGTTAGGACCTTGTCATCTGAATAGAAAGGCATGGGGTGAAGTAAGACATGACTTGAGCGAGCAAGCTAGCTGACCATCTACAGAGTTTACCAGATGGTGGCATTAATTAGGTAGTCACCAGATTTCCAGGAAGGGTTCTCCCCTTTAAAGGCTCATAAATTGAATTACAAGTTCACCATGATTAGATCAAACACTGAGACTAACTTACCAAACTCACAAGAGACATATATAAAAACTTAGAACGTTCTTAACTCTTTCCCATTGAGAAGTGTAACTACACAACATATAAGATACGTCAACTAATTGACTGCATTATCAGTTGTGAGGGGGGAAAATAAGATTTAAACACATCTACAGAATCCTGGAAATATATTGTCAAGACTGTGTATAGTTAGGGAATTTATCAGACCTTTAGTTCTCTGGGAAGAGAACCAGCCTCATAACACGTAAGACTATTGAGTGATTTTAGCATACTCAAACTTTTGGAACATTTCCCCAAGTTTTGACTTTAACTAGTTTTCCAGAATAAGTCTGCCTTTATGTGTTTAGTAGAAACAAGTGTTTCTTGTTTTGAAAGGGGAGTGTTCACAGACCCTCTCTTAGGTCATTTCCTCAGTTACTGAGCTTATGCCTTACATTCTGATTCTCACTGATGCTCTTCTCAGAGAGTTGAGTTGAGACAATTATGAGAAAAACTGGAAGCTCACCTCTGTCCTGACTACAGGGTATTCAATTATGGGAAGGGAAGTTGGACTAGATGACATTTATGGTCCTTCTATTCACAGGGCAATAAAGGGAAAGGTGAGAAAAGTTGGATAGTTGAGGTAGAGAGATAAGGAGAGGGCCAAATCTGATTTAATGAAAGAAATGACTTTTACTGAGGGCAGAGATATGGAATTGTGTATGTTAAATTTTCTCTACTTTCATCATTCATAGGTAAATGCCACTTTTGGCAACTGTAAATCCAAGGAGGCTCTCCTGGTAGACAAACTAGGCAGCTGCTCAGAACAGTGTCTATGCAGCAGCCCCCACTGTGTAAGGGCCCACATACCATGTATACACTTTCTGATAGATCCCATGCAGGAATTGGTTTGGTCTCGATGCCATTCAGCTAAGTAGCCTGTTCTGTCTAGTCATTCATTCGCTCAAGCAACTTTTACTGAGCACTAAGCCAGATGTTGGCATAGAAATATAAGATATTGTCCATTCACAATCTAAGGAGGAAGAAAGATAGAGAAGGAATGGTTTTAAACCAGAGTTTTGCTAAAGGAAATGCTAAAGGAAAGTGCAAAGTACTGAGGGATTCAGAGGACAGAAGGAGTGCCTCCAAGAACGGCTTCAGTTGTGTCCCACAAATTTTGGTATGTTGCATTTTCACTTATTTCAGTGTAATTTTTCATTTCTCATGAGACTTCCTTTTTAACCTACAGATTATTTTGATGGGTTTTGTTTTGTTTCCCAGTGCTTGGAGATTTTTCTGTATTGGAGATCTTTCTGTTATTCTAAGCCGATTTCATTGTGGTTGGAGAACATACTCTGTGTGATTTCAATTCTTTTAATTTTGTGGAGGTTTGTTTTATGGCAAGCATCATAGGATATGGTCTATCTTGGGATGTGATCCCTGGACACTTCAGAAGCATGTGTATTCTGTTGTCATGGTGTGGAATATTCTGTACATGTTTATTAGTTCTTACTGGTTGGTGGCATTACTGAGTTCTCCTATATCCTTGCTAGTTTTTTGTCTAAGTTTTCTATCAGTTATTGAGAGAAGTGTATTAAATTTTCCAACTATAATTGTGAATTTATTTCTCCCTTCATCTTTTCCCATTTTTGCTTCACATATTTTGCAACTCTGTTGTTTGGTGCATACATATTTAAAATTGCCAGTTCCCCTTGGTGTAGTGTCCGTTTTATCATTATATATTGTCCTTCTCTGTCTTTGCAAATTTTCTTCTTATTGGAGTCTACTTTTTCCGAAAGTAATATGGCCAATCATGCTTTCTTTTGATTAATATTTGTATGACATATCTTTTTCTATCCTTTTACTTCCAACTTGCTTATATCATTATATTTGAAGTGAGTTTCTTACAGACAACACATTTGGATTATATGTTTTAATTCATTCTGCCAGTTTCTGTCATTTAATTGATGTATTTAGACCATTTATATTTAATTTAATTATTGATATGTGAAGGCTAAAGTTTGCCATTTTATTTTTATATCATTTTTATTCTTATTTCTGTTTTCTTTTTAATGCCTTCCTGTGAGTTACCTGAATATTTTTGAGAATTCCATTTGTATTTATCTGTAGTGTTTTTGAGTATATTTCTTTGTATATCTTTCTGACAGTTGCTTAAGAGATTATACATACATAATTTATCTGCTGGTGTCATCACTGTACCAGTTTGAATGATCTGGATGATTAAATTGTAAGTGAAATTCCTTCCCAAGTCTATGGCATTTCACTGCAAAATATCATCTCTGGCACCTGAGAAGGTCTTGATGTCACTGAAGTCCAGATTTCATTCCTCCCATATATCTCCAGAAGCGCTTGCCTGTGAAATCCAGACCACCTCTGACGTAGGAAAAAGAGGCATACTGAAATGTTTAGAAAGCTACCAATCATTCATACCAATGAGCAGAGGGATAAACCAGATAATTAAAATCCAGATAGAACTTACAAAATTCCAAATTTTAACTACATATACCAACCTGTTAAACTTTCAAGAGGAAAGTTTAAAGATAGCAAAATTGCGTGATTTAAATGTTACCTGCTGATTTTATTCTTTTTCTAATATTACATGTAAAGGGAGAAATGGGTCATAAATGACTCACACTGGATCATCAGACTGCAGGGACTTTGAGTGAGGTATTATGGATTGGCAATTTAGCCTTACAGAAGATATCAAGACTCAGATGTCAGATAGATGTGGGGTTGAATCCCAGCTTTGCCATATATAAGCTGCGTGACACTAGATAAATTACTTAACTTTTTGGATACTCTGTTTCCTAATTTGTCAAGTGTGGTCAATTATATTTCCTGCAAAAGTTTGTCGTGAGGATTAAATAAAACATAACATATGTAAAAGACCTAGACCAGAGAAGGTGGTCAACAAAAACGAGTTCCTTTGCTATGTTCCTGTTGACTTTCACAGAGGGAAGTCAAATATCTGTGTTTAAGTATATGGGTCTTTCTAAACTAGGCCTGTCTCATCAACCAAAGTTTGTTATTTTTTGAGACCATCTTGATATATAAGCACGAGTGGCTATCAGAGAGCAGAGAGATGTGCAAGATAGTTAATATTTTGGTAGCACTAAAGAAGTCCTTTCTTAAAGAGCTTTTTAAAAAGCCAACATTTGCTGATCACTGACTGTGGGATGAGCCAGGGGTGAGCACTTTGACGTCTGACACCGTGGCTTCCTTTCATTGCACCCACCTTATCATCTCTGACATCCAGACAGATGAAGAGTCAGGCAGGAAGGGACTTAACCTGAAATTTAAGTCTGGGATCTAGATCAGAGTTGCCTAGGTAATTGTTTGGCCTTGAAGAAGTGACTTAACTTCTTTATAGTTCAGTTTCCTCATCTATTAAATGGGACTAGACCTGTTTTGGGGGAAGCTGTGAGGGTGAATTAGGTCATGTACATAAAACACTTGAGGTCTTTGAAAGAATAGCTTTTACAAACCTATAAATGGCATAATTAATGTCATCATTGCCATTATTATTGTTGATGAGGTGGAATATTTCTGCACACATGCAAACTTCAGAGTTGGGAATATTTGTTACAGAGAATGTGAACCTAAAGATTCACATACCCTAAAGAGTTTCTCTTACCCCACTCTCTTTTTTGCTGGCTTGAAGTATCCCACTCCCACAGAAATACTTTTGTTTGCACAATTGGCATTTTATTGCCAGCAATAAAATATGTGTGTATGAAGTCCCCTGAGCAACCACCCCTCTCTTTCACAATGGTTAAGGGTCCCTCAGGAATGTGTTAGGTGGGGCTAGAAAGATTTCCACCTACCTGTAGCCTCACTGTGATGAAACACTTTCTTTAATAACATAAGCAGCTAATACTGATACAGTGCCCAGTATATTACAGATAATGTGCTAAGTTTATCAGCTTTATCTCATTTAAATCTCACAATGGCCTAAAACACACTTCATTTTCTCACTTTCTTTAGACTCCACTCAAAGGGTACCTTCTTATGGAGGCATTTCAGACCACTCTATATAAAAGGGTAACCTGCTCCGTCACACCCCCACCATGTCCTTCTACCTGGCTTTATTTTTCTTCATAGTCACCTTCTAACTTAGTCACCATCTGACATATTTACATTTCTTGGTATATTCTCTGTGTCTCCCCTTAGAATGCAAAGTCTGTAAGAATGGGATCTTGTTTTGTTAACTATCTATCCCCAATATCTAATAGCGTACCCAGCACATGATGGGTACTCAGAAAAAATATTTGTGAGCAAATTAATGACCCTAGGAGTTAGGTAAGATTATACCATTTTACTAATGATGAAAAGGAGACTGAGATTTGTCCATGGCCACACACACACACAAAAATGGCAGAGCTGAGACTGGAAAGAAGTCTATCTGATTCTAACCTGGTCACTAACCATTGACCTCACGCCCCACTGCTTTCAGGAAAGATCACACAGATGACACTTTATTGCTGTGGTATGTTTCTGTCAGAAGAGTCATGAAGAGAATAGCAATGACACACAGGCAAGGGATACGTGTAAAGTATCAGATAAACTGGGGGGAATAATTAGATGCTAATAAATTGTCCCTTTCTTCCCTTCCAACATTGTTCATATCTAAAAAACATGTTATCAGTCAACTTTCTCTCCAGGTCTAGCTAAGAAGACCTGAAATTCTAGGGGCCCACATCTCTCCCAGCCTTTGTCTATCTTCTCTAACCTCTCCATCAGTTTGCTGGGGCCACAAGTTCCTATAAGGAGAAAAAGGGAAATAGCATCTACTAAGCATTTAATACACATCACCACTGCGTTAGACATGCTACATTCTTTATCTCTATCTTTACATGCCAATTTACAGGCAGTAGGTATTTTTAATCCACATTTTATAGAGGAAATATACTGAGAGTCAAGAAGGCTAAATATCTATTCCAAGGTGTCTTAGTCTGACTTCCGGAGCTCATGCTCTTTATCTTTGTAGATTAGTGAAGATAGAGACTGGAGTAAACCCACAGGGATTTTCCTAGTAGGATCTCCTCTGGTCTACTAGGAAATTGATGAAGAATTCCGGTCCTTGACTATGATGAATATTCAAAGTTGCAGGGATTGTAACACCAGAGCCAAATGACAAGATTGGTATCTCTGTACTTGGTTGAGATATGTCCTCACTGTCTTTCTACACTTGGTCCCCAGATGCTCTTCCATGTGGGAAAGACCAGGGTCCAGGACTAGGCATTCTTTACCCATCAGCCTTTACTCTCTCCAGGTCACATGCTAATGCCTAGGGGGAAAAATCCTGATTAAAATAAGTTATCCTAGGAGTGTGGTAGAGTCAGGCTGTGAGAAAATGGATGTGATTCTGGAAGACAAAAGGGAAAGAATGTTAAGGGAAGTCAGAACTAAGGAAATCGAAGGTGGTCAGGCTCCAGGGCAAGGATAGGAATTGGACCTGGCAACTTCCTGCACTTTCTACTTTCCTCTCCATCACATCTCTTAATCCCCACTTCCTCCAGTCCTTCTAAAAGAACCCCCTCAGAAAAAAACAGGCTGGGGGGGTGAAATACTAATGTCTAATAAACATAAGCTGCCAAACTGTCTGGAAACCTGAGAAAAGGAAATTTAAAACCAAGCTAACAAACCTTGAAAGAGTTTTTTAACAGGGGAGGAATGTGATCAGAACATTTTTAAAACATGCACCTTTGTTTCACCTGAAATTTTCCCAAAAAACAAATGCTTCAATTTCAAGTTTAAATATATATATGTAACAAAAAACACGCTGATGTTTTGATATTTAAAAACAAGATGGTATCCTTGTAATGGAAATTTAGTTTTCCAATGACCAGCTAGTTTTGCAATTGCCAGCTACCTTCCCTTTTCCATATCTGAAGGAATTCTTTTACCTTGGGACTTTATAAGAAAAAAAAAGGAAGATTAGTGATGAAAAAGCAAAGGGGAAGGCATGTTCTACATGAACAATTTGCAGTTTGGTAAATATTATTGAAACATATTTAGATAGGCATAAATTCCATTTGATAGGTAGACATACCTTTAGGGTGGTACTAACTGCATAACTCAGAAATCTTTTGAAACTGCAAAACTCAGAAAGCTTTTGAAAAGTTCTAAAAGCTAAAAGTTGGTGTTTTGTTTTGTAACTCATTCCTGGCAAGACCTAACCTGACCTGAATTCATTTAAGTGGCAAACCTGAACCGAGCTCACATGTTATATGGCTATTTACGGTCTTTATTTCCCACTTAGTATGAATATTCATACATTTCACTGCAGAACTAATGTTTGTTTTTGTTTTCCTTTTTACTTCTTTCTTTTCCTTACAGCTGCAGAACTAATGTTTGATCACAGTTACAAGTATGCTGTGTAACCCACTGGAGTGTTATGTAATATATTTTCTATGCACATGTTATTGTTCTTAAATCTGAACAATTTTGAATTCTGAAAACTTCTGGCTCCACATGTTTTAGATAAGGAATTGAGGGTCACCTTTCTTGACTCAGGTGTTCATAGCTGCATTAAAATGTTAAAGGAAACTATCTTAGAGATCATGAAGTTCACTATCTTCCTCTTTTTAAAGGGTAAAAACTAGTATCCATAGAGAAATCACCTCCAAACACACAAATGGTAACTCAGAAAGCTAGGGCCAGCATTGCCAAGACATCTCTCTGATCCTGCAGAAATTCAGCCAGGGAGTAGCGCCCATGCTACCTTGTTTGAATTAGCTACTTTCACTGTCATGATTCTGAACCTGGCTTTCCTCTACCTTCTCGTAGAGAATGAGAATTTTTGAGAATCCTGGTATGTTTTTAAAAGAATGCTAGAAAGAGGTGGTAAAAATTGTGATCATACTTACATCATGGAGTTTTCAGTAACAGTTTTGTTAACATAGGATAAAAGCAATATATTTTTGCCATGCACAACATCATTATGAGATTGTCTTACTAAATTTATTAGTATTATTAAAAAATATCAGTTGACAACACATTATAGGTGGTGTGGTCTAGCAATGAAACACAAGTTTAAAATCGCATAATGGACATGACCTTCTTTCAATTCTGTAAGTATATCTCCAGGACAACCAAATATGTAACTTTATTTGGAAATAATATGAAAAATCTACACTGGAGAGCTTTAAACATGAGGCCCAGGCCTCATGTCAGGCCTCTTAGACTGTCCCTGGATTGTTTGCTTTTTCTCTTTTAAATGCTGATCTGCACAGAACTCTCAGTCTCTGAAGCTGCTCTAAGTTGGGTCTTGCAAGCATGGTGTTTCCCTGAATTGTGTATTTGTGTTGCTAAATTTATATTATTTTTATGTTTTGTTTCTGTATCTAATACTTACAGAACAGACACAAATACCAGGAACCTTGACCCTCCCCCCCTCCCCGCCACAAGTCAAAATCCCTGCAAAGGCACCAGACCGTCAGTGACTCTTCTCAGACCTATGGTGGAAGGACAGGCTGTTAGGGACCTCTGTATCTAAAGTCTGTTGAAATAAAAGGGCAGTCTTCTGAGCCAAGGACCGCCCAGAAGACTTTCCTCTTATTCAAAACTCTTTTCCTCTTTGGTTGTTTCCCGCCTCTCACTGTAATTGTCTCCCACCTGCTCTGGTTCTCTGGGAGCCAAACACAGCCAACTGACCCGGGTTTTCTGTTTAACTGCTTCATGCCTCTCCCACACGGGTTATTATTCAGGCAAGGAAACTGAGAATGAGAGAGGTTATGTAATTTGCCCACGGTCTCACCACAAGCAAATGGCAGAACAATGACATCAAAATCCATGCTTTATTCCCCTACACTAGATCGGCCAGGTAGTCTATTCCTTCTGACTTTTTCAAAGAGCTTGTAATCAATTGTTGAATCAGTCACAACCTCTTCATTCCACTATCCTGTGGCCCACAATTCCCTCCAGGAATTCATGAAATGTGTTACTAAATGTCATGAATTCTTTACAAAATGTATATAACTTCATCAAAAAAGAAATAAAATTAGTTCATGGGACAAGTATTTCTTGGCTACCTATTGTATGTCAGGCCCTGTGTCTACCATGATTTGTTCCTAATGAATTGATGTGGGATTTTAGTGATCAGTTCTTCCTCTTTTAGTAATTCACAAAGTATTCCTTTAACATGCTATTATCCAGAATCTAACCCAGGATGAGGGAACCAAGCTGTAGTTTGCAGTATCCAGCTTTTTTACTTTTTTAGAAAATAAAGCTATTTTATGCATCCCCAGGAAAATTTCTCATTCTCCCTGATACCTTAGAGAGATAACCAAAGTTGTTCAGCTTTCTCACTTTTAATTTCCTTCCACTGCTCCAATAAATCTAACTGCAGAGTACAACTTTATTCATATTTTGTTTGACTTTTTTATTTTTAATGGAAATGCCTCTTCTTTTAGCTATTTCTGAGGCGGCTATATTGCCTGCCTTCTCCCAGGATCTGCCCAAATAAAGAAAATCTCTCTGACCACAGGGAAGCCATATTCCTGGTTCTGGGATTGTTTGTGTTTTATCGTGTAAAATCAACCTCCTATATGTATTCCAGTAGAGGGGCCTTTGGTAGAGGACCTGCAGCTGTTTGGTACGAATGTTCTAATTTTCCTTTGCTGCATAACAAACCACCCCAAGACTTGGTCAATTAAAATAACAATTTCCCGTTATGTTTCATAGTTATATGGGTTGACTAAGCTCAGCTGGGAAGTTCTCACTTGGGGTGTCTCAAATGGCCGCAATCAGAGTCTACTACACAGCCAGGGCGCCAGGGCGGGTTTTATAGCAAGTGACCTATGCAGCCACATAGGGCCCCAGGCTTTAGAAGGGCCTCACACTTGGTTCATTGCTCTGTTGTTGCTGTTTTGAATCTCTTAATATTTTTTGAACAGGAAACCCAAGATTTTCATTTTGCACTGAGCCCTACAAATTATGGAACTGGTCCTGGCTGAGACTGCAGTTATCTGTAGAGTTGAGTTGGCAGGATGTTCAAGATGCCTGACTCACGAGACTGGCAGCTGATGCTCATTGTTGACTGGGAGCTCCACTGGGGCTGTCACCTGGAGTCCCCACACATGACTTATCTGTATGGCCTGAGCTTCTCAGAGAGAGTATTTCAAGAGACCCAAGCCTTTGGGAGAGATCCAAGCAGAAGCTTAGAAGCTTGCTTTTTTTTTTTTTTTTTTTTTTTTTTTTACAACACAACCTTGGAAGACCCAGTATGTCTTGTCATTTGCAACACATTTGATTAGTCAAGCAAATCATTAAGACCAGCCCAGACTCAAGGGTAAGTGCATTGAACTCCACCTCTTGCTGGGGAGTTGCAAGATCACATTGCAGAAGAGCACACGGAATGAGTCATTGTTGTGTTCATCTTTTAAAAAATATATTCTGTTGAGGTGCTTGGGTAGCTAGGTCAGTTGGGCATCAGACTCTTGATCTCAGCTCAGTTCTTGATCTCAGGGTTGTGAGTTCAAGCTCAGTGTGGAGCCTACTTAAAAAACAAAAAAACAAAATACAAACAAAAAAACCCCAACATTCTGCCAAAGGGCTATTCTATTTGGGGCACACCATTTCTTTGCTTGGGTGCTCTGTCTCTCAGGCTTCCCTGCAAGCTCTGTCCCATTGGGAGGCATTCATTACCAAGTGTACATAGACAAGACAGCTTCAGGGTATTGGCCCAGTCTTTTTCTGTCTTTCTAATATGATTAAAATGCGTCTTGCTCAGAATCTCTTCTAACTAAGCATGTGCCTATAAGTATGCCATTAAGGAGGATTCTGACCTGGAGGTGGGTAAGGGACTGCAGAGAGACTACTTTTTGAGCTTTTGCCACACTTCATTTGAGTAAAAATACCGAGCATTTCTAGTTTACATTGATAAATCTTGAAGCTTCCAGCTTCAAGACTTTATAGCAGAGGTGAAAAAGAAAGTTTGTGGGGTGCCTGGGTGGCTCATTTGGTTAAGTGACTGCCTTTGAGTCAGCTCATGATCCCAGGGTCCTGGGATTGAGCCCCATGTCGGGCTCCCTGCTTAGCGGGGAGCCTGCTTCTCCCTCTCCCTCTACCTGCCACTCCCCTTGCTTGTGTTCATTTTCTCTCTGTGTTAAATAAATAAAATCTTTAAATTAAAAAAAAGGTTTGGTGTTTGATAATTCTCGGATAAATCCCAATTCTACCACTTACTAGGTAGATAAACCTCTGAGAGCTTCAGTGTCTTTATTTATGAAGCAGTAATGATTCTCTCAGAGGGGCTATTGTGATGATTAGGTAGGATAATGTGTTACGTGCTCAAATAGGTACTGTTATTAATAAGTCTATCACTTGACCTTGATTTGAGTTACTCCCTTTTAGGCTTCCTTTGCCCTGGAAACTCATGGTTGAGTTCTGAGAATCACTCAAATCCTCTGGGGTTACTGACTGATGTAGACATAATGAAAACAACCGTTTGGGCCCACGGCCTCTGTCCTAGAAGTAGTAGTATGAGGTGTCCGTTTCCACCTGTCAAAGTTGAGGGCTGTCAAAACTAGTAGTAGTGGTAATTAACATTTACTGAGCAGGGTACTTAAATGTGTTGGGACTTTCAATTTAATCCTCACCACAACCCTCTCAGATGGCTCTTGTGTTATTCCTAATATTAAAAATGAAGGCATAGTAGTTGGGTGAGAATAAGCAATTTGTTCAAAATCACCAAGGTGGTAAGTAGTGGGCCAGGATCCAAACCAGTTTCTCTGGCCCCCAGGCCTGCATTTCACTACTCTGCTCTATGGCCTCACAGACAGATGAAAGTATTCACATAGCTAATTCCTTGTAATCTGAGACCCCAGGCTCTTGTTTACTGAAGGATTTGAGAGCTTGAGACTATGATATTTTACTATCAAGTCCGGTTGTAGGACCTTATTGGGGAAAAGTTCCCGAGGCTTCCAATTTTTAGGCTGTTGGTATAAAGTCCCCTGGAGGATGATCTTGTGGTGGGCCACTCCCTCGTGCTTGTGGCTGGGTAGCTTTCAGTAAGGCCTCTGACATTTGGCATTTTTCCTGGCAGGCAGCCAAGGGGACTGAGTATTTCTCTGTTTTCTTTTACTTTCATTCTTAACCATTTCCTCTCAAAATAAACAAAAATAGAACTCAGGGATTTTACTGGCAGAAATGCATCTTAAAAAGCAGTTTGTGAGGGAAATTTGTAGCTGGAGAGGAAAGGAAGAAAAAGGCGATTGAGGGAAAGGAGGAAACATAGCCATTAAATGATTAACAGAATTCAGAATCCCCTTGAGCTAAAAAGGTTCTAATTTTTTTTTAAAAGCGACTTAAATTCCTCGAAAGAGAGATACTCTAAGTATAAATACATGGTCAGGCACTTCTTGATGAGCTATGGAGAATCCCTAGGTGATTATTTATTTGTGTTTTGTACCAACATTTCCCTTTAGCAAAAGTTTACAATGGCCTTCTCCTCCTAACCTTTAATCCCCAAAATGATGGAAAGCAGCAAAGAATTGACTTAAGTGTGGATCCTTTTTCTTCCTCTTCTACTCATTTAGAAAAGGTGCCGGCAGCTATTTACAAACCACTGACAGGACCACTTGGTGTTAGTGACCTTCCCTAAGGGGAAACACTTTTTCCTCTTTCTTTTTCTCTCCTCGAGCACTTAATTGCATGCTCTGCTCTAAGTGTTTTTCATGTCTTAACTCACTGAGTCCTCACAATCCTAAAAGATCCAAACAACGGTATCTCTATTTAACAGACAAGAAACTGATGTTAAAGAGGTTAAGAACTGAGCTCCACACACAAGGCTATAAAGTGGGGCGATGGTTTGATGGGAGGGCCTTTAATCCCACATCAACCCATTGCGAGAGTCAAGTTTACACAGCCCTGGTGATCAAGCCCAGGCTCTGCTAACTCACAGTTGCGTATACTGCCTGGAAGGTGCCTGAAGTTCTCACAGTATCTCAACCCTTCTCAATGAAATCAATGAGAAATTAAGAGCCTCCTTACACAGACTCCTTAATCCCTCCTTAAATAGGCTCAGGACTCTTGGGCTTTTATTCCTGTAGAAATTGGAAAGGATTCTATTTATTCAGTCCCTCACCAGACAGACACACAGGCCACAGGGCATAGTGTCAGAGTGCAGATATTGGAACCAGACTACAGTTGATCCTCAAACAATTCAGGGCTCAGAGGCACCAACTCCCCCACAGTCAAAAATCTGCATATAATTTTTGACTTCCCCAAAACTTAACTACTAAGAGCTTACTGTTAACAGGAAGCCTTACTGATAACACAAAAAGTTGATTAACATGTGTTTTGTATATGTATTATGTACTGTATTCTTAAAATAAAGCTGAAGAAAATGTTAAGAAAATCATAAAGAAAATACATTTATAGTACTATACTGTAGTTAATGAAAAAAAATTCACATGTAAGTGGACCTACACAGTTCAAACCTGTGTAGTTCAAGGGTCAACTGTACTTGGTTTGAATTGTGGTTTTGCCATTTACTTGCTCAAGGTCACACCACTTGTTATTGAAACTTTCTGTCCGTCAGGTTTCCTGTGTAAAATGGGTTAATGATACCACTGACCTCACAAAGCTATTATGAGTTTTAAACGAGTTCATCCATATTAAATATTTAGAACTGTGCCCGGCATGTTGTAAATGCTCAAAATGCCTGAAGTATCACTGAAGAGATATTTAGGATATAGAAATATGCTAGGCACGAGAAATAAGAGTTTAAATCCTATGGGATATAAGGGGCACATTATTCAATAGGGAGATTTATGTGCTAAGCACCAGAACTTGGGGGCATAACAGCTAAACTCAACAGCCCCACTGCAAAGATTTACAAACTACTGGACGAGGTAAATAGACAGTGCTAATGCAGTGTGGTGAGTAGTGTAAATGAGGTAGAAAGGGGTAATATAAGAGCACATGGTAGGGCAGGGGGACATTATGTTTATGGGTCAGAGGAGGCTTCTTACGGGAAGTGAACTCAAGATGAGACCTGGTGGATGAGAAGGAATTTGCCACGTGAATTCTTGGAACAGCGTGTGGCTTGTAAGGTATCTAAAGGATATGGAGCATGAGCATGTGCATGGGGTAGAGTGAGTTAGTCCCATAGGGTTTGAGGGTTAGGGTGCATGGGGTGGGAGGCTGTAAAGAAGGTAGTACCAGATTATCAAAGGCCTCCAGTGCTTTGCTGAGGGTTCTGGACTTTATCCTATATATAATAGGGGAAGAGCTGTCAAGCCTAGGAATGACATGATCTGCAATACAGACCAGATGAAATTTGAAGTCAAGGCCACCAGATAGAGTGATACTCCTAGATACTGTGCATTGGAGTGCTGGTCATGGCGGGGCGGGAGGGCGGGGGAGTGGGATGTCTGGGAGATAATGGGAAGAACTATTAGAAGGTAATGACTGATTAGAGCAGAATGGAAAGGCAATAATACTGTACATTGCTTTCAAAAATGTTACCCTTCTAGCCATTACGGATACTTAGAAAAAAATTGAAAAGTACTGGTGGCATAACAGAAGGAACATGAGTTTGGAGCTGGATGAAATTGAATTCAAATTCAGTTTTATCATTTGTTGGTTTCACATTTAGTGTGGATGAGAATCCCCCCTCAAAGTTTGTTATATGATAATATAATATGTGCAAAGCACCTAGTACAGTGCCTGGCACATAGTAAGCACTCAGAACACGACAGTTGTGAGTTTATGGGATTAGAAAACAAGATATGATCAGGGGTTTATGCCAGACAGCAATGGTTCTTAGTCTTTTGAATGTCTTAGATGCTTACTATTAAAAAATTTTTTTGAGATATAATTCACATACCATCAAGTCACCCATTTAGTTTACAATTCAATATTTTTCCATATATTTACAGACTTCTACAACCATCACCACAATCTAATTTTAGAACATTTTAATCACCCCTAAAAGAAACTCCATACCCATAAGTAGTCACTGCCCAGTCTTCCCCACGTCTCCTCCACAGCCCTAGGCAGCCACTAATCTACTTACTATCTCTATAGATTTGCTCTTAAATGCTTCAGAAGATCTGATGAAAGTAACCTCTACCCTGGGAATATGCAAAATTTTGTATGCAATTTCTTGGCAATCAGAGACTCCAGATTAAAATTTAAAAGGAATACCCTTAATAAACTCAAACAGAATTTCTACAAAGTTGGCACTAGAGAAAGGAAGAACCTCCCAGTGGTGGTGGTGGGCCGCAAGAGCTCGTAGCCCTCACACCCAGATCTGTGCCTAACCTGAGATTTCTGCATACACGAAACTTGCTCCAAAGTTTTTTGTTTGTTTGTTTTTTTAATTAAAGATTTTATTTATTGTTTTTGACAGAGACACAGCGAGAGAGGGAACACAAGCAGGGGGAGAGGGAGAGAGAGAAGCAGGCTTCCCGCTGAGCAGGGAGCCCGATGTGGGGCTCCATCCCAGTGTCCTGGGATCATGACCTGAGCCAAAGGCAGATGCTTAACGACTAAGCCACCCAGGCGCCCCTGCTCCGAAGTTTCTACATATAATCTCCTCCTGTGAACATTAACCATGGAGGCTTCATCTCCTTCACCCTTACCGTTTGTTTCCTTGGGAACTGCAGAAACCTAAGAGATTCCAGCTAGCAATCAAGAGTAGTTATCACTGAAGATCAGCCAAAGCTATTGAGATAATAGCTATCATTTATTAAGTGTTTATTATGGTTGAGCATTGTGCTTATAATTATCTCTCCTAATTTTTCAGTTTTAGGGATAACACCCAGATATATTCTATCTCAGCTCTATGGTAACTCCTGATAAATATGATATCACTATGAAGAAGGCTTTTGCCGACAATTTTTGTTTGGTGTTGTTGCCTCTAATCCACTTCACAGAAGCCAACAACAGTTGGAGTATGGAGAGGGGGTGACCTTCTCTTAGTTAAAAAAAAAAAAAAAAAAGCAATGCTTAAGTTCCCATTAGATCAAGAAGAAATGCCTTAAGTTCCCCTTAAGGTGGATCAAGTAGGGAATGCCTTTGTCCTCAATGCCTAAGGCATCAGGTTAAAATTCAAGAATGTGTTGATCCGGCCTCTTTAGAATAACAAACACTAATTTTGATTACAGAATATTTTCCTCATTTAAATTTTAAACTTTATTACCACATTAGTTGAGGATTCCTCTTTAAATAGGAAACTGGAGGCATACACAGTCTTAATTAAGTTTGTATTCACGTCAGGAACTATTTTCCAGTTTGTCATCCCAAACGTGCTCATTTGCCTATAGACTCTCAGAGATATTTGGTTTTACTCTTGTTTTTTATCTTGGAAACTACAAGCTACTTCCTACCTCTTGGTGTCTTGCTCACTGTTCCTTCTGTTTTGTTTTGTTGTGTTTTCAAATCATTGCAAAGCTGGTGCTATTGGTCATTGATTCAGACCTCAGCTCAAAGACTTTCCGACCATGTAATCCAAAAAGTTGACCCTCCCTCATATTACACTCTCACTTATCATTCTGAAAATAATCTTAGTGATGTATCTATTTGCTTGTTTTTTCTTTGTTTCTTTCCACCAGTGTGTACACTCCATGAAAATGAAAGCCTTGCCTGTTTTGTTCACCACAGAATTCTCAGGGCTCCGTATAGTGCTTGACACACAGCTGGGTATTTATTTAATAAATAATTGTTGAATTAAGTGTCTATTCTTAGAATGAACAGATAGTATTAAGTGTGAACCATATTTTCTATTTTCAAAGGGGTTTAGACAGATGCATTTGGAACTTCATTGGATGTATT
Organism: Eumetopias jubatus; assembly: GCF_037043125.1. NCBI lineage: Eukaryota > Metazoa > Chordata > Mammalia > Carnivora > Otariidae > Eumetopias > Eumetopias jubatus. The sequence goes on from NW_028274810.1 coordinate 51,882,981, forward strand.
TAAGCCTAAAAACTTGCTATTTATCGTAATGTCCAAAATAAAAATTTTGTAAATAAGATGAATAATAACAGTATCTTGTTTTTCTTCTAAAGTTCTTCTTTTTGGTTTGACATATTCAAAATTAATTTAAATTAAAAGTGGGGGGAACACCTGGGTGGCTCAGTCAGTTAAGCGTCCAACTCTTGATTTTGGCTCAGGTCTCGATCTCAGGGTGGTGAGTTCAAGCCCCACATTGGGCTCTGCGCTGAGTGTGGAGCCTACTTAAAAAAATAAAATAAAATAAAATTTGAAAAAAAGGAAGGGGAATACACGAAACAAAAAATTATTTTTAAATGGTTGATAGGCCTAAATGTAAAAGCTAAAACTATAAAAAAATCTATAAAACTTTTAGAAGAAGACATAGATGAAAATAGATAAAAGAAGACATAGACACAGATGTAAATCTTTGTGCTTTGGGGTTAGGCAAAGTCATGTTAGATGTGACAACAAAAGTACAAGTGACAAAAGAAAAATGGATAAATTGGACTTCACCACAAAAGACCACATCGAATTAAAAGCTTTTATGCTGTAAAGGTTACTGCCAAGAAAGTGAAAAGTCAGCCCACAAAATGGGATAAAACATTTACAAATCATATAACTGATAAGGCACTTGAAATCTAGAATATATGAAGAATTCTTATAACTTGATAATGAAAAGATAAGTATACCAGATAGAACCTAAATAGATTTTCTCCAAAGAAGATACAAAAATGGCCAATAAGCACATGAAGAGATGGTCAACATCATTAGCCATTAGGGAAATACAAATCAAAGCTCCAGTGAAATAGCACCTCACACTCACTAGGATGGCTACAGTCAAAAAGACAGACAAAGCAAGCATTCGTGAGGATGTGGAGACATTAGAACCCTCATAATTGCTGGTGGGATTGTAACATGATGCAACCTCTTTGGAAAACAGTTTGGATCCTCAAAATGTTAAACATAAAGTTACCATATAATCCAGCAACTCCATTCCTAGATATATATACAAGAGAAATGAAAACATGTCCACACAAGCCCTGTAAGCAAATATTCACAACAACATTACTTATAATAGTCCCAAAACAGAAACAGTTCAAATGTTCATCAACTGGTAAATGGATGATTAAAATGTAGTCTATCTGTATAATGGAATATTATTCAGTCAAAATAAAGTACTAATACATACTACAATATGAGTGAACCCAGAAAACATTATGCTAAGTGAAAGAAGCCAGTCACAAAAGACCACATGTTATATAATTCCTATATAAGATGTCCTGAATAGGTAAATCTGAGACAGAAAGTAGATAAGTGGTTGCCTAGGGTTGCGGGTGGAGGGAATGGGGAGTGATTGTTAATTGGTATTGTTTTCTTTTTGGGGTGATAAAAATGTTCTAAAATCAGCTAGTAGTGATAGTTGCATAACTCTGTGAGTATACCAAAAACCTTTGAATAGAACCCTTCAGACGGGTGGATTATATACGGCGTATGAATTATATCTCAGTAAATTTTTTTTTAAGAGTACAATGCAGGAGAATAAAAGGAAGGGAAGTTTAAAATTAAGAGGATCAAACTTCAAAGTAAGTTTTGAGGTGGCAAAATAGAGAGTGTAATATTTCTATTTTTAGCCTTGATATTCTAACTTTAGCAAGAGCACAGACTTGCAATTTTATACTTAGCATTGCATTCTCAGACACAGAGGATTTGCCCCTTTCTCCAAAAGTACCATCTTTATTGCTTTTGTTTTAAAAATGCACAATGTATTTAGAGTGCACTAAAAATTAGAGCCTTTTATTTACATTTATGTGTTGCCTATATCTAGTGCCCCCAAAGTGTTATAATAATAGTTTTACTTTGCTAAAATGTAATAGCAATATAAAGTTGAAAGACTTTGTTCCCTCTGCCATGTCCCTCACGAGTGTAATAGTTGGGTGCCCAGGCTGTGAGGTCAGACTTCCTGAACTGTTCCAGGCAAGGTGAACTTGGGAGAGGCAGTTAACCTCAGTTTCCCCATATGTAAAAGGGAGGTAGAGGTCATGATACTATTTACTTCATAATGTTGTTCTGAGAATTAAAGGAAATAATGCATGTGAGGAACTTAGCACAAGATGTCAAGAGCATCTTAAATGCTCCAATTACAGTAGTTGTAAGCAATTATTATTTTAATTTAACAACAATGATAAGTGATTGAGATTATTAAGAAATGGGTAGAAACAAGTTGTAATGTGGTTGAGAACTGAGTATTAAAATCCTTACAGTGAGGACTGGAAGGATGTATAATATTCTTATTCTCAGTTTCGTTAACATTAGGTAACTGCATTCAACATTTTAAACGAGATATTTGGGTAGTTTTCAGGATTTATCGCTAGAAAACTCTTTAGAGAGCTTGCTAAAGATACAACTTTGAAGTTGTATGAATATTTTTCAGAGAACAACATGTGATTCAAGCATTGCTAGAGTCCTGATATTTTAGGCTACGTTGCTGATCAGTGGTGTCTTATCACTTGTCACTTTACAACTCAAGCCTTTGATTTGTAACAGATTTGCCAAAAAGTCTCCTTTCCTCCTCCCTTGAGGTTTATTCAGCCAATATTTTTCTCTATGGAGAGCAGCAGGAACTTCTAACTATTTTCAAGGACTATTTTAACTTCTTAGGAGAAGGAAACATTAGTGAAAATAATTACTTATAAAATAATAACTGATTGTGAGGTGTGAAAGAATTGCCGTTTTGAGCTTTGTTTGTATACTTTAAAAGTGGGCTTTAAAACCTTCCCAGATTAACCAAAATTCCAGGAGAGAAGAAAGGGAGAGAAGGAAGTTGAAAGTACTTAGAAATTTCTCCCCTTTTCCTCAAATGTTTATCCTTATTTTTATATTAGTAGGTAAAATTCTCTAAGGAGCATAAGTAAACCTCAGAAACTCATAGCCACACAATTCCCCTCTGTGTAGCTTACTGTAAATATTCTTATTGTAATAACACTTGGTGGTCATAAAGATCTGTTTGAGGAAACAGAGGATCTGTACATAAGATAAAAATTACTAAGGATAGGCCTACCCCATGCCCCAGTTAGTGTCTCTTTGTACTTCATTTTCCTCACCTTAAAAAGGGAATACGTGAACTTTCTCAGAGAGTTGATAAAAGAGTGAAATGGAATCAAACATGTAAAGTGCACCAAGTGCATAGTAAAATGTCAAGTTTTTGCTCTCATTATTGTTGTTGTGGCAGTGGCCAGAAAGAGGTAAAGAGGAGCTGTAGCAGATGTCTCAAAGATGCAAATGTTAACAGGCCATGGTAAAGAGGAAGGGTTTGTTAAAGCATGGACATTGCCCTTGAGGTATTTTCAAAGGGGCATAAAGAGTACTGTCAAAAACTCCTTGTCTTTTGTCTTGGTGGGAGCCACAAGAATCAGAGCTTGTGGAAGGGGGTGGGATGTGTGTGTGTAGAACGGGAGTGTGTGTAGCAGGGACTGAGGCAACAGAGAAATAAGTGACTTTGAGGAGTGGGGCTGGTGTTAGAAACTAGAAAACTACCAGGCTTGCTGCCACATGCCTGAGCTATGACTCTTTTATTTTCCCTGTTAAGGAATTGATTTAAAATCTCAGAAATTGGTAAGATTATATTCAGCCATGTTTACATACCCTGCCTGACATGCAACAATATTTAAATCTTATTAAAGATTGGAAATAATTAATACTGGACTGACTTCTATCAGAAGGCAGAGTTTGGATTTAAAAGTTGATGTTAACAGTCTCACTGTGGAGTTAGAAGACTGGGTTACCTCCTCGTATTAGCACTTAAAGAGGTGTGAACTTGGTAACTCATTTCACCTCTGAAATGGTTTCATCAGCTGTGAAAAGAGGAAACTACCTACCTAACAAGTTGTTGTTGAGATTAAGATTATTCATAGCACCTGGAACATAGAGATGCATTTTTTACTTTGTGTAAATGGGAAAAGGTTGAAAAATTATGGTGATATATTTAAACACTTAAGAGTGTTACCAAATATATTTGAATGTGTACTGACATCTATTACCTTAATGGACCTTAATATTCTCAATTAATATCAATGCTTTTAGTAACGGCAATTAATTTGCTGACATATTTTCCTCCCCTCACTGCATCTGTCAGCACCCTGCACACTCGGATGCTTTAAAATGTTATTTCTTGAGCACATTTTACTAACACCTAATCCTTAGCTTGCCGGACACTAATGGACAATTGGATTGACTTCCCTAAAGCACCCATCGCAACACCCAGGAAAGGCGCGCAACACTCCCCTGCGATAGTTCAACCTGTCTTTTCGATTAATTCTGCTAACCGAGCTCGTATCCCCGCGAGAGAAAGCGTATTCCTCCTCACATTAAACAGAAGAGTCTCGATTCATTATTGGCGGTGCAAGAGGGCGACTCCAGCACCTGGGCAGCTAGGGACTTGGAACAGATCGGGACCTGCCATCGGGAGGCCAGTGGGGTACCTCAGCAACGCTCCAGCCCTGGAAGTTTGCGAGTCCCCACTTGTAAAATCTAGTCACCTTGACCTTCCCGGTGAGGTGGGGAAAGTTAGTCCAGGAATGGAGGCGGGGTGAGTAAAACTGAAGACAGAGAACTTTCGCGAGCGAAATACGCCGTCACGTTTTCCTGTTTTCGGCGTAGCTGAAGACCCAGAGAGTTTGAGGGTGGCAAGAGCAGGTGGCAGGACTCCGCCCACCACCGCGCTTCCCCGCCCTCAGCTCGCACGCTCCACTCCCTCCGTGAGGTCCCGCCTCTTAGGCGCGCGCGAAGAGTTGTCACGCCGTGCATTCTGGGAATTGTAGTCTTGGCGCCGGGAGACGCCTCAAGAGAAGCGACTTTGGCCTACATACCCCATAGTGCCGTGCGGCGCTGGCCGCTCCCGGATGTGTGCCTGGCGCCGGAAGAGAAGACGACCCCCCTCTCTCGGCCCGGCCATCTTGTGGGAAGAGCTGAAGCAGGCGCTCTTGGCTCGGCGCGGCCCGCTGCAATCCGTGGAGGAACGCGCCGGCGAGCCACCATCATGCCTGGGCACTTACAGGAAGGCTTCGGCTGCGTGGTCACCAACCGATTCGACCAGTTATTTGACGACGAATCGGACCCCTTTGAGGTGTTGAAGGCAGCAGAGAACAAGAAAAAAGAAGCCGGCGGGGGCGGCGTTGGGGGCCCTGGGGCCAAGAGCGCAGCTCAGGCCGCAGCCCAGACCAACTCCACCGCGGCAGGCAAACAGCTGCGTAAAGAGTCCCAGAAAGACCGCAAGAACCCGTTGCCCCCCAGCGTTGGCGTGGTTGACAAGAAAGAGGAGACGCAGCCGCCCGTGGCGCTTAAGAAAGAAGGTAAAGCTGTGGTAGAAGGTGGGGGAGACCCGGGATGGAGGGAAGGAGCGAGGGTACTTAAGGCTACCACTTGCCTCTGGACTTCCGAGGGTCCGCGGGAGAGTTTGCCTCCGATTTCCTCACGTTTTACCCCCACGACAAAAGCCAGGTCCCGCGAAGGTGCTGGGAGCGTGGTAGCCCCAAGTTGAAACCACCTGCAAGGATCCTGGAGCCACCCCCTTCCCGCCTCAGTTCCTGAGCGGGGGAGCGTGCTCCAGAGATAAGCTGCTCCTCGAGCGTGTTCGCAATCCTGGGAGGCTGTTGCCTTCCCGCCGGATTCCTTGGCGGGCAAGCGCATGGACCGAGGTTCGGGCAGGCTGGCCACTTACTGAAGCTTTTGTAGTTAACGGAGTAACAGCTGCTTCCTGCTCAGAGCTCTCCCTCGGCGTGTTGCTTTGAGGTGCGGTTGGCTTCTCTCCTGCCATCTTGTCCCACGATGGCGCGGAGTACCCCCACTGAAAAGCTGGGAGTCGGAGTTTGCACCTGAGGTAGTTCGAGGTTCTGTGGAGTGAGCTACTGTTTCAGGTGCCACATGTGCCTTATTGTCCCTTCTCATTCCTTCAAATATTTAAAGACTAACTTGCTAGAGTGAATTAAGCTTTTGAGAAGCTTACACTGTAGTAAGCAGAAGCGGGAATTCTGAACGAAGACTAGTTATTGCGGGAAATCCTGAGGCTCGTCCTCTCCCGACAACCCCCCCGTCCTGCACTCAGTATTTCATGTGGTGGCCCGGCCTGGGCCTCGTGGTGAATTGAGTGCAGAGGCTGTCACAACTTTTGCCACAGCAGAGCTCTTTTGAGTGTAGCTTTTTCTCCACATGTGCGTGAAGCATGGTCGGGATTCATTGGCGGGTAATAGTTGCTTCCAGAGGTCCCTGTAAACTTCACAGGATTGTTTTGAGGCTGATTTTTTGCATTTTCTTACTACTGTTTTGTCTTTTGTGGTGGACGAAAAAGCAGAACAGTTGAGGATAAAAAGTGTACGTGATCAGTAGCAAGTAGGTGTAGGATCCTAAGACTGGATCTTTAAAGTTGCCTTTTTATGTTGAAAGTTGAATTTAGCCTTTACTGCCACGTGCTCCTGAAAGAAGTTGTTTCTCATGAGTTTTCGTTGAATTCCGTAGCATTCAACTAATTTTAAAAATCACAGCAATGGTGCTAGGTTTTGGTTTAGGATTTTTTTTTTTTTTAAATAAAGAACTTCTGTGATGCTTGGAATGAAGAACCTATGTGGTGAATAAAACAAAAGAGTTCTTGTATTAAAATTACAGGTTGGGGAGAAGCTCAAGGTAGGAGTGTTGGAAAGCCCTGTATACATCGTTTAGACCAAATATCTGTTCAGTCATCTTAAATTTTAAAGCAACCTGTAGCACAGTTGAATAATTATTTACTTTCTGCGTTAAGGAACACAGGCCTGTGTTGTTTATGATTTTTGCTCAGTTTTACCTCCTTGATCTCACTAAATCAAAAAAGTGCGTGAAAAAAATTGAATCTAATGTATAAATCTAAAGTGTATCAGGTAATTGTGTTTCACCCATTTTTAATGCTCAAAGCATGAAGCCTGGTTTAAACCCCTCAGTTGTTTTGATCATAAAGCCCATATTTGAGGAGGTAAGATTTTAACTTGGAACCTAGTATTTTAAGCTGCACAGGTGGGGAATTATTTCATAAATTTATAACCAGGACAGAGTTCAACGTTCAGTACTCTTTACTTGGGAGAACTTCCATATTAGCTATCACCATCTTTTTTAGATCAGCAATACATATAGCACTCTTAACCTTAAATTGCATAAAACATAAGCTTATAAATATGGAAAAATGTTGAATGAGAAGGATTTCGTTTTCAGATTCTACTACCTGTCAGTCGGCATTCTGGGCATTGGAGACATATAGACCTGGAAAAAGTCTCCCTACCTCTTGTAGTGGGAAGAATTGCTACCTGATTATGTGTTCTTTGCCTTTGGATATAGGTGCTGGCAAATACTAGACATACCTTAGATATATGTATTTAATATTATAGGAGTTTTGTAGCTTGTCTTTTGTCCATTTGAAGAATTTGAGAACTGACACCACAGAACTTCACTAAGAGTGTAGACCAAGGTGTTTTTTTAATTTTTTTATTCAAAGCCTGGAATCTACTGAAAATCAAGTGAGTTTGCAAGTGCAGGTAACTAGATTAAGAGAAGCTTGAATTTTTAAATGTCAGTCATTGGGTAAATTTATTTAGTAAGTTTTTTAGGCTCTGTAAGCATAATGAATATTGGGTGGGGAAGGAAGCCATTGTTCACATTTGGGTGTGTTTGGCTTGGATATCATTATTATAAAGAGTGGTTCCATAGCTCCACCCCAGTATGCTATACCTGTGACAACATTTGTTTAAGATGCCTTAAGATCTAACATTTGTGGTCTGTCAGAGTTTATGTGGCATGGACCTTAAAATTTCATTTATGAGTTTGATATTTACCATTTGACTTTAGTTACAAGAAAATGAATGTGGGGTGCATCCTGGTGGTGGGTCACTTTCTTAGAATCATTGAATCAATTTAAGATTTTGTTATAAAACCAACTCCTCAGCCTTTTTTTTTTTTTTTTTTAACTTTGTCAGAAATTATGGTTTGGGAGTTAGAGCATACCTGAAATTTTCCAGTCATGAATTTATCTACTTATCCTTAAGGCCAGTAATGCATACTGGTTGCCTTTGTGGGCCTCAGACACTAGCAGGAAAAAAGTAATACAGGGGGAAATCAGTAAATGCTTCAGCCATTACTTAGTGCCACAAGTTTCTATTTCTTGAATACTGTTTTTAAAGGGGTGTGTGTGTGTGTGTGGTTTTTAAAGATTCTTTGGAAACAAAGATACGTGTTAAGGCAAAAAAAAAATATCCATTTATAATAAAACGACTATTTCCTAGTGGTTGCATAGCAGTATGTTTTGTTTTTTTTTTTTTTTTACTGTGTGTGTGTGTGGATATGGATGGATGCATATGTGACTACATATACAAAAACTAATTGAGGAAAACTCCTTTTTTCTGGTTAATTGTTTGAAACTATGGAGATGTAATCCTCAATGCTCTTTCCCTTTCAGTTTTGTGATTTATAAAACTATCACTCTTTTTACTCTGCTGTAGTTTTATTCTCTCCAGATCATGTAAAATGGTGTGGTCTTCACTGTTTTTTTGAGGGCCCTTATCTGGTGAGTGTGTTGATTTGCTTGGATATTATTAATGAATGGCTACTGGTGTTAATCTTTTTGGTATCTTTAAAGCCAAAATGTAGCATGCCTAAAATTTCTGAAAAGTTAGAATTTTAAATTAAGAGACTGTGGCATTTTGAAAAGAGGAATGATGGCTACCCAGATGACTTTCAAGTCAGTTACAGAGATTCCTTGGGGGAGGCATAATTTGGCAAACTAAATAGAAGTTTGAAACATTTATTGGTCTTTAAATAGGAATTTCTCAGGTACTTTGTTACACTTTATAGAGATGCCCAGTTTTTGCCTTCTTCAGCAAGTGCTAGTTACTAGATTGAAAGAATAGCAACTTTTTTTTTTTTTGGTCTTTCAGTGGTCTGCCAATTTTTTTGTGTTGCAAAAAATAATTTGCTTATGCAGGTTATTTATCATTTCAGGAATAAGACGTGTTGGAAGAAGACCTGATCAACAGCTGCAGGGTGAAGGGAAAATAATTGACAGGAGACCAGAAAGGCGACCACCTCGTGAACGACGATTTGAAAAGCCACTTGAAGAAAAGGGTGAAGGAGGAGAATTTTCAGTTGATAGGCAAGATTTTTTTTTAATCTCTTAATGTTTTGTTAGTTTAAGAGTCATATCTTAATACAAGGCTATAAGTTGGGCATAATTTGCCAGGTAGCAGTGTGGCTGGTTACATTTATCAGAGAAATATGAGTGTATTCATTGTTCTACTATGAACATTTTGGTAACAATTTTTAGTGTTCAGTCTTGGATTTCTGGTAATGAAACACTTCAGTTGAATCGATGGTCAGTTTCTTTTCCTTGGCATCCCTAGATGTTAGCAGGAAAGTTCTGTTGGGTAATTGTTTATAGCAAAACAGATTACTCATTATGCATGTTACATGCGTTTATTCACTCATTATGCATGTTAGATATGTTTAATTTAGAAGTGTATTGGTAAGGTGTAGTGGTTTTACTGGATTATAATATGAATAATCATGAAAAAGTATAGGCACTAGTAGTAAAGTTTTAGAGAAAACAAAAATAATTTTCTTGTTTTGGGGGGAGCTTCCTAGTTCTGATTTCTTTTAAGTGTTTAGAAGGAGACTGTTTTTGAATTTTCTAAAACGTGTGTTTAATTAGCCATTGAATTATAGCCAGTAAATATGTTTTTACATTTGAGCCTTTGGATGCATTCCTCCCCCCCTTTTTTTCCCTGGAAACCTTGGAAGTATATGATATTTTTTATCTGTTGTAGACCGATTATTGACCGGCCTATCCGAGGCCGTGGTGGTCTTGGAAGAGGTCGAGGAGGCCGTGGACGTGGAATGGGCCGAGGAGATGGATTTGATTCTCGTGGCAAACGTGAATTTGATAGGCATAGTGGAAGTGATAGATCGTAAGTCTTATATAGGTTTTTATTATATTTTTACATGTGAATCTACTTCTTTAATAAAACAAAATTTGAATTTCTAGAATTAAAGAGTATTATGTTAACTCAGTTTTGTTAGTTCTTTTTCACATTACAGTGGCCTGAAGCATGAGGACAAACGTGGAGGTAGCGGATCTCACAACTGGGGAACTGTCAAAGATGAATTAACGTTGGTATTCTGATTTTTAAAAATAATATTTAAATAAGATTTTATGCTTTATTAGAGTTTTATCCATAACTATTAAATTTTACTTGTCCTTAGGACAAGAACAGATGCTCTCATCTCAGAGCTACTTCCTTACAATATCTTGTTGGATATGTTTGAGTACAGCATGTCACATGACCAATTTTTCTATATTTAAATAAATGTGATGTTTTTCTTTTCATATGGCTATGTAACTTTTCCTGAAACCCTACATTTAAGTTATTTGGGGATTCTGATTTTCTGTCTTTAATAGTTCCTATTGTAGCTCTTGACCCTTGTGGTCATTACAAAAATTTGATAGGCTGGTGAAGCTTTGTCTTAAAGCAAGCTACTCTGTCCTGCTACTTTTGGAATAAAGTACTTGAAATATAACTTGGATCAGTATGCATTTTTGAATTATTTTCTCTTGGACGTCTACTAGGAAGTAAATTTAGTAAGAAAAGACTCTTAGAATGTGAAGATTTTAAAATTGTATAAAGAATCCTTAAGCTACATGTAAATGGACCTAGATGATTTTCTTTTTCTTTTTTCCTTAGAGAGTCCCCAAAATACATTCAGAAACAAATATCTTATAATTGCAGTGACTTGGATCAATCAAATGTGACTGAGGAAACACCTGAAGGTGAAGAACATCCAGTTGCAGACACTGAAAATAAGTAAGTGGTTTTATGTACAGTGGTGATGCCACACACAGCATTGGAAGCAATCTGGGTTTCTACCGAGAAAATAACATATAGGTTTAATGCTATTATTTGATGGTTTTTAATAGGCTTGTAACCCAATTCCTCAAATAGTATCTATTTAGAAGAGTGTTTTACACATTCGTATATTAGGCTTTAATGGTTTAAAAAATGGAAATGGTTATTTTTATTTGAAATTATCATTGTCATCTTTGAAAAGATAAGGAAAATACGTTATTTTGCTAATACCTGTTTACCTTAAGAACAAAAATTAACTATTTAACTTGAGAATGGAGAATAGGAATAAGATGTCCTGCATTTTACTTAGCTATATCTTATTTGGTAGAGAAGTTGTAATGAATAATCCTGGTGATGATAGCTGTCCAGAGACACTGAATAGGTGGGAACTGGAAGCTAAAGTTGGGGGTTTCTACAAATTTGACCAAATGGTTGTCAGAAGAGAGAGAATTTAGAACACACTGTTCAAAGTACTTTGGACTCTTACTATATAAATTTTGTTTTGAGACAGTTAAAACTAGAAAATGTGACCATTTTAAAATTAATTTCTCTGAATTTTTCTTTTTCCATCAACATAGAATTGGAACATAGCCTTATTGGCTTATTTTAAAATGTATGAGGAGAGCAAGGGCCAGAATATGTTATTAATTCACTGGCTTTCTTAATCCTTTTCATTTTCAGAGTTTTTAAGTATAAGATTTGGTTTTGAAGTTTTCATTCAAGGATGGAGGAATTATAAATATACACGTTAACGCTGGTAGAAATAATTTAATGCCTTCCTTTAGTTTCCATCAACCCAAGCAGAACTTACATGCTGGCCATTTCTTACAGTATTGTGGTTTAAAGTATTAAATTACCAATTATTTAGGGTTTGTAATTCTTAATCAGAGTTTATTTAAATCAGGGAGGGGATGCTTTTCTGCTTTTTCTCCAAGAATTGCTCCTATAGTGAACCACTGTTGGTAATAATATATTCCATAGGTTTGTTGGAAGAAGGAATAACAATTGATTCACTATTAGATAAAAATACATGGTATTAAGTGATATGTTGAACATGGGGTAATATGAAGTTAGAATTTTGAGTGCTAAACAATGAAATTATGATGGGCAACTGAAATGAACCTTAGAGTAACAGAAGTATTTCACAGTGCCCAACACAACTGTTCCTTTAATAAAAGAGCCTATATTTAAATCACCTTAAGAGTGATTTGCAAAGATTATAACTGTTTATCAGAAGAAATGATGTATTGACAACATATTGCAAACAAATCTTCCTCTCAGGACCCAGGAATGAAATTGGGGATATTTGGGCTAAAGAAGATCAAGATGATGACATTAGAGCAGCCTCTAGTCTTACTCCAGAGTAGGGGGAATCTGAATATAGCATTAAATCTTGCATGTGGAAATATAAATTTAAGAAGCACAGGCTGAACTTTGATTAACTCCCTTAATACATATTCCCAGAACTTTTATTTTGTTCCATTTGATTCTTAAAACAACCTTTGAAGGTAGGTGTTGTGGTTTCATGACGTGGTAAAGGTATGCCAAGTTCTATTCTTGGCTATGTCATGACTTGGGAATAACTAGGACCTTTTTTTGACCCTCCGTTTTCTCATTTGTAAAGTGACAGAGTTGGACTCGATATTGATAGCCAAGATCTCACTAATTAAATGTAAACTTGGTATTGGCAGTTTTAAGATAGGATTTGTCAAACAGTGAGGAGTAGCATGGAGCGGAGATATTTGAGCTCTGAGGCTAACAGAATCACCTGCTATCTTTGGAAGGAAGCAGGTCTCCCAAAATAGCAAACAACTTGTTTGGTGACAATTGCAAGTTGAGATTAGACCAAAATAATGGATTCTTGGGCCCATGCTTTGTTTTTATAAAAAGGGAAAAGGATTGTATATAAGTTACATCCTGAGAATTGTATTTGGAAATAACTAATTTCATATTAAGTATTGAAACTGTGTTTTGTGGAGGGTTCCAATACTAGTGGAACCGCAGTTTCCTGTCCATATACAGGCTGGTTTGAAAATTTGGAGTATACAGGATTTTGGATTTGTGGGAACTTTGCTTTTAAAATTGTTTTGCCATTGAGTGTTGATAAAAGGAACAGTTCTTTTTGGTTGTTCACAGGCATCCTAGATGACTGCCTTTATTTTTGTTACAAGTCCTATATTGTGGGAAATTATGGAAATTAAAAGTGCTTTAGGAGAAGCTAGGTTAAATATTTTAATCACATAAGGGTATGGTTTTAAAGCAGTATAGCTTTAAGAAATGTGTATTTTGGGTAAAGACAGTTCAAGGTTGTTATTACTGATAGTTGATTTCATAGTTTATGAAGTTGAATTGTATATTTCTCAGTTATCCATGCTTTGACTAATTGAATAAGCACTGAATTCCTAGCCTCCGCCAAGTTATGTATTAGCCATTGGGTGACAGAAGACTGGGATCCTCTTGTCCTTGAATAATCTCTTAAAGGTTATCAATAAGCCAATATTAACTTCTTCCTTATAATTATAAGTTAATGATTTTATCAACCCCTTACCAGCTATAAAACAAATATATTTTCACAGGGAGAACGAAGTTGAAGAAGTAAAGGAAGAGGGTCCAAAAGAAATGACTTTGGATGAGTGGAAAGCTATTCAAAATAAGGACCGGGCAAAAGTAGAATTTAATATCCGAAAACCAAATGAAGGTGCTGATGGGCAGTGGAAGAAGGGATTTGTTCTTCATAAGTCAAAGAGTGAAGAGGTAAAATTAAGTTTTGTGGTGTTTGAAAATGTTCAAATGTGTATTGAATTATATTTATACTTCCTGTTTTAAAATATCACATGGATAATGTTTATAAAAAATGAAAGCTTTACTTACGTAGGATCATTTGGGGTAGATAAACTGTTCAGAAAGGAAAATAAACTGCATTACCATGTATTTCAAGAAAGGTAGTCCGTCAGTCCATCCACAGTGTATTTAATGTGGTGGTTTTGTTTTTTCTGGAAAGCAGTCAGTTGTGTGTAATACATTACTAGTATTTAAGGTAGGTCTTTTCAAAGTTGTAGTATTTTTTAAAAATCTTGCCTATGAATCATTTGAAAGATTTGCATTTTCATGTGGTTTAAGCTAAGAGTGGCTTCATCAGTATTCAGTTTTTCAAACTCTGCCTTTGTCATTTGTAAAGATCAAGACTCTTCAATAAATGATGCTATCCTTTCTGAGGACTGATGTCTTACAAGAACCAGCGAATTAATTTACTAATGAAAATATTTGAAAAAGACACGTTGGTGGTTTTTGATTTGGTAACAGTCCCTGGGGCAGGTCGTTAGAGGAATGGCTCACTGCTACATCATTTAGGGCTTGTGCAAGTATGAGATTTTAGTCATAAAGTTAAATTGAAATGTTATTAAGGCAACCTGTAATAAAAAGACTCAATGAGCTATTGTATGTTAATTTTCTTAAATAGCTGTGACACAAACTTGGGACATTTTGAAATAAAATCAAGGTTGAAGAGACTTAAATATTATTCTAGGTTTATAGATGGTTTTTTTAAACAACATTGACTCCATAAAATAATATAAATGGGGACATTGCTTTAAGTGCCAAGTCCTGTAGGAAAAAAATATTTTGCTTCATTTGAATGCTTTTGCTTATTTTTTTGGTAATTCTTTCACATAAAGTTGTGTTGTGTATCTGGGTTAAACAAAGTATTCCTGATTAAAGAAACCATGAAAGTTCATCTTGGGGAGATTAATTTGTACTAATGATTAAACTGCTTAGGTTAATATGAAAAAGATGTATTTAGGCACTTTTGACACAATTATCTGTAACTTTTTTGGGGTCTTGACAGAACTGTTTTCTCCAGAACAAGACACATTCACAAAATACTGATATATTTTACATAATTCATTAATTGCCTTGAAGTCTCTATGCATTTTGTAGACATCAGGTTAGGTATCATAGTCTTACAATGAGCTTTTCAGAAATAATTATTATATAATAAGATATATGATTAGAAATTTTTGAAAATTAAAGTGTGAAATTGGTTATGAATAATTTTGAAACCAGGATATTTTTCTTACCAAGCCACTTTTATTTGTTTGGATTCATGTTGCCTTTGTGATGTGTTCACCTGTTTAGATCTGACCTTATTGGCATATATGGTTTTGTCTTTGAATATGTATAGGTCTTCAAGTTTGTTGTATATTTAAGTGCTTTCTCTTTACGTATCCTAATCCTCAAAACAAATAAGTATAGTTAGGGAAAATAAAAAACTTTAGAAACGGAAAACTGAATTAAGGTGTTAATTGACAGAGCTGAAGCCAGAGCTCTTATTTCCTGATTATCATTTCACTGCTCTAGGAAAAAAGAAAAAAAAACTTTGCAGATTTATTTGCTGCCTTTAAAGGGATGTTCCCTGAACATCTAGACTTCCTCTATATTACTGTAGTAAAGCCTTTGAGGTGTTTAAGTAGTATATCAATTAGGTTTTTTTTCTTCTGTGCTCTAGAAACTTAGAAAACGCTTCTAATTAATGAATTGGTATTGTTGCCTTGCAATAGCAAACGTTTAAAAATTAAACAATTAGTATATATAATTGATTTTAATTTGCTGGTGGTTTTGTGGATTTACATTTAAACATTAATTTAAAACTGCTGTTTTAAGAAGAACCTTCTGCTGCCTTTAAATTAGGTTGGCCTAGCACTGAGGAATGACAATTAATTTGGATATTAGATGATTAAAGGGTGAAAACGTAAGTACATAAGTACAAAATTTATTGGTACTTTCAGGGATAGTTACAGATGTAGCGTTACAAGGTTTAGAAAGAACAAAATCTTTATTCCTTTGGAAAAGGATTATACTGGTATTCAGAAAAACTAAAACATAAAGTAGTGTAAGAAAAGTTATCAACTAGAAGATTTTAAAACTTACTCATCACAAACATACAGGAAGAAATTAGGAATTAAGCAGTGTAAAACTGGGTTTTGTTTTGTTCAGAGTGGGGTGGTGTACGTTATATATAAATACAAAGGAGGATCTGGATTTAACAAACATGTTAACTTTAAGGTTACCAGTCTATAATTAAGGCTTGGATTTATTTGTGCTTGGCTTTTCAAGGTTCTCTGATGTAAAGTTTTGTTTCACTTGAATCTGTAGTTCTCCAATTTATAGGGAAGAACACAGAATAGTTGCATATGAACAGAAAAGCATTCTGAGAAGTTAATATGTGATTTTTTTTCTTTTTCTTTATTTTTTAAAGATTTATTTATTTGACAGAGACACAGCAAGAGAGGGAACACAAGCAGGGAGAGTGGGAGAGGGAGAAGCAGGCTTCCCGTGGAGCAGGGAGCCCAAGTGGGGCTTGATACCAGGACCCTAGGGTTTGTGACCTGAGTGGAAGGCAGACGCTTAACAACTGAGCTATCCAGGCGCCCCTATACAGTTTTATTTTCCCAAGTAATACTTGGAAGAGTACAGAGCCAGGGTTTTCTTTATAACTTAAAAAGTGATTCATTATTTATCACCAGTAGAGACCTCACATGCCACCTATCCAAAAGTCTTCATCAGGGGTTCATACTGGAATCTAATCTGAAGGACATATTTAAAATGTACTTACCAGACTTAACTCCCAAAGATTATGATTTGGTAGATTTCAAATGGGGCCCAGCCACTTGAGTTGTTTGATTATATACCTTTAATTAAGACTTGCCAGTATCAACTGTAGCTTATAAAGTTAAAAGTGAAAGGGGTTCTTCCTCTAAGATCACTATAGCTGATCCCCAAGCCTTACATATTAACTGTAGTGGCATTGGCAGTTTTTATTATTTGTTGATACATTTGTTCACATGAAGTGCAGATTAAGAGAAAGTTCAGTATTTAGAAATTTGCAGTGTTGCTTTCCTATTAATCACTCCATGGCCTGCTCTTAAATTTTTAGGCTCATGCTGAAGATTCGGTTATGGACCATCATTTCCGGAAGCCAGCAAATGATATAACGTCTCAGCTGGAGATCAATTTTGGAGACCTTGGCCGCCCAGGACGTGGTGGCAGGGGAGGACGAGGTGGCCGTGGGCGTGGTGGACGTCCAAACCGTGGCAGCAGAACTGACAAGGTAATTTTAAGAATTTTTACTTTTTCAAGTAATTTGAGGACCTCTTCTCAAGTAATCAGCCCTAGCAGTGATTTACAGTCCTTTTGAGGGTAGGATTAGAAGGGGAAAAAAGTAGGTATACTTTCAAGAACTTGAATTACATTTTAGGCTGTATTTTTGTTTTAAAGCACTTAACTGAATAGCGCTGCTAGTAAAGTTGTATTATCACTGTTTATTGAGTACTTACTAGGTGCTGGTCATAGTGCTGTGCTAAGTATTTTATGTACTATTACATTTAATTCTTGTTACTACATTGACAGCCCCATTTTATAGAGGAGGAAATTTAGGTACAGGGAACCAAGTTAACTCTTGGCTTTGGCTGAGGTCTAGTTCCTTTGCTTAGACTCTTTGCTACTTTTGTAGTTCTCAGTATAGCATTTGTGTCCATAATTGTGTGCTACTAACTGGATGATTGGCACTTTTTTTCCTTGATTTTTTTTTTTTCTTTTTTACTACAGTGTGAGAGCTGAGTTCATTTTTGTCCTACTTTTATAATTTAATGCTTTGTACAATGTGTATGACACAAAACCAGTTCTTAAATATTTTTATAGAAGCCCTGGTAATTGATAAATTTGCACTATGATCTTTTTGATGCCCAAGTATATGCTGTTAATGACTAGATATTATTTAAGTATTAGCAGTAACCTTCGGGTTAGGTTAGTTCATTGTCTCTTGTGGTTTGGGTAGGAAACAATGATGTCCTTCTGAATTCTCAACACCTGATACGCAAATTGGGGTCCTACCTGCTTGATTGAAGTCTGTCAATGTTTGATTATAGTGGTAGCTTAATACAGATTTTTATAGTTGCTGATGATAATGGGGTGATGATTTCTTTTTCTTCCTCCGAACATCAGGTTTTTTAAAAGGTCAATGTTGTGTATATGGATCTTTCAATATGTTTTTGTTGTTATTCTTTAAGTGTAAATAGCAGTTGGGTCCCTTTCTAGCACTGATGAATGAATCACGTAATAGGTTTCTTAGCTGGCTGAATTTCAAATTGATGCCATTTTTATTTAGCAAGTGAGGAGAATAATAGTAAAAAAGAATCCACATACAATCCCATGTGGATCTATTTATGTGATTTATTAGAAAACTAAACTCAAGATGTTATTAAGGAATAGGTCTTGATAGACACTCAGGACAAGGCTCATTGCAAATAATTATAGTCCTGATCCATAACAGTAAAGCTTTGACACGTTTTTACTTAGTATTTTAGAGTTATGTGTGTAAATGTAGACACTGGCAGTCCAAGATTTGAGAATTGTTAATTTTGATTTGTTTCTTTTTCAGTCAAGTGCTTCTGCTCCTGATGTAGATGACCCTGAGGCATTCCCAGCTCTGGCTTAACTGGATGCCCTAAGACAACCCTGGTTCCTTTGTGGACCCTCCCATCTGAGGTTTTGCATGCTTAAGGATCCCAAACGACTTAAGAATTTAAAAAAAAAAAAAAAAAAAGACTGTCATTCATACCATTCACACCTAAAGACTGAATTTTATCTGTTTTGAAAATGAACTTCTCTCGCTACACAGAAGTAACAATATGGTAGTCAGTTTTGTATTTAGAAATGTATTGGTAGCAGGGATGTTTTCATAATTTTCAGAGATTATGCATTCTTCATGAATACTTTTGTATTGCTGCTTGCAAATATGCATTTCCAAACTTGAAATATAGGTGTGAACAGTGTGTACCAGTTTAAAGCTTTCACTTCATTTGTGTTTTTTAATTAAGGATTTAGATGTTCTCCCAATTACAAACTGGTTTTAAATATTGGACATGATATCAGTTTTAATACCTGCTTTGCATTTTCACACATGGTCAACTGGGTCATGTAAACTTTGATTTGTCAAATTTTATGCTGTGTGGAATACTAATACTACTTTATGTATTTTAACTTAGTTTTAATATTTTCATTTCTGGGGAAAACCTTTTTTCACTTCTCATGATAGCTGTTATATATGCTAAATCTTTATATACAGAAATATCAGTACTTGAACAAATTCAAAGCACATTGGTTTATTAACCCTTGCTCCTGCATGGTTCATTAGGTTCAAATTTATAATTGACTCACAATTTCAAGTATATTTACTTTTAAAATGTGTGACTTTCCCATTTTAAAAACCAGACCAGACACCTTATTGGTGGAAGTTTAAGCTACTTATTGTTGATACACATCATATCAAGTGAAGTAGTTTTATGGGTGTTGGGTTTTTTTCCCCTCCAAAGGGTGGGTGGAACAAATTGATTTGGCTACTGCGGAATATTTAAACTGTTGTGTAAAATAAGCGCCTGGCCACTCAGTATGATTTGTGTGTATGGAAGGTCCCAAATCAAAATTGATCTTCCATAATCAACAACCCTTTAATCCTTCCTTTTTCTAAAGAAACCAAAGGGCACTGGTTTGTATGGTAAGATGGGGGAGTATGTTAATTTTTGGAATTTGGAAAGCAGACAGCTTTACTTTATAAGGTTGGAACAGCAGCACCGTCCATGAAATATAAACCAAAAATCTTATGTTTCTGAATTTCCTATATTGCTGTTAATTTTGATCGATGACTGTTCCACAGAAAGTGATAAGTATCTTTTACCTCTTCCTCCATTAGAAAATTAGGTTAATGGATTCCTTGAATGGGAGCATCACCACTTACTAAAACATTCATGGAGAGAATTATCAACACACAGATTTTGTAGGATCTTTTTTTTTTTTTAAATCTTATGCCACATTTATTAGTAAATAGGAAAGGAATTTTCATGTATAGTTTCAAAGATCTTTTTTCACTCAGTATTTTCTACCTGTGTATGGTAATGTCCAGTTTTGAAATATTGAAGATCTTAAATCATAAAATGTCTTCTATTTAGCTGATTCATTCTCCCATATACTTCTGAAAGAGAAATTGTACAGTACAAGAGTTATTCATTTGGGTTAGATTTATTAATCTAGTTACCTGCTAGTTTGACATCTTAGGAATGAGGTAATTGGTTTTTAATGATGGATAAACTTTTGTGCTGGTGTTTTGGATCTTATGATGCTGAGCATGTTCTGCACTGGTGCTAATGTCTAATATAATTTTATATTTACAAACATACCTGCTACCCAGAGGCAAGTATTAATTTAGTCCATATGGACTATTGACCCCTCTTGAGATTGCAACATACACACTCCGAAATCATTGTGGTTAGACTTTCAAGTATCTTAACTTGTTTCCAAACATGTAACATGTTTATATAAACCTTGGTTTTTAGCAACATAGAGAAAACACCTCCTATTAAAAACACTTCACAAGTTCTACTTAGTGTCAGCTGTTGCTGGCATTCTGTCACTAGAGAATACAGCAATATCTGGTATGTTGCAAGCTTTCAAGATAGCCTGAACTTTAAAAAGTTGGTCCATTAGTTGTATCTGATGGATGTAAATTTGCCTCCTAGTTCACTTTTGTGTCAAGAGCTAAAACTGTGAACCTAACTTTCTCTTACTGGTGGGTAATAACTGAAAATAAAGATTTTATTTTCATGCTCACTTCTTAAAAGTAATGAAAACAATCAAATAGGAGCCCATTTATCGTTATGTGTTTTCTGACCTGTGTGTGCACCCCCAAGATAATGTTCGTATTTCATTTTTCCCCCTTAGATTTAGATTTTATGTGGGGTTTTTGTTAAATCAGGACATTGGATCACATTTGGAAGGGATGAAACCTACTACAATTAGAAAGTTGAATTTTTAACTTAAAAAATGAATTTCAAGGACTGACATGGCAGTTGGCATTTCTCTTAGCAAATCACATTTTGAGCCTGAAGGTTAATCATACTGAATGCCACTCTTTTTTAAACCAATGATATAATACTAAAAAAATCCCTTAATACAGATCTCTAAATAATAGTGGTGGCTGATTTAATGTTTTAGTGAACATTTATCTTGATGCTTTTACAAGGGAATAATGCCAGAGTTGATGGCATTTTCAGCTTGCATTGAAATAATTGGAATCTAGTTTCTTTTTTAGTTAAATAGTTTTTGGAGATCTGTGTGGAATTAGGAAAGATTTTAAAATGTGGAGTAGGTATATATCTAGTTAATTTACTCAGTTTTATTTTAAACATGGAAGCAAGACACATCATTTCCAGGGTTGTAAATATATTTGGGGCTTATTTCTAGATACGGGTTTGGAGGCAGAATAGTAAGTACTCATTCTGCTTTTATTACTTTTCTAAATGCTAGAGGTCATTGCACTGAAATAGAAAAATTTTATTGTGCCATTAGGGAGTTGCATACAAAGTCTAAATATGTATTGGATATTTAAAACACATCTTTAAGAGCACTAGTACTGTGTGGAAGGAACCAAGTATTAAAAGGTTAAAACAAGTGTGAAGCTGCTGGAACCTGAATGATACAGACTTCAAGGTAAGATTATATCAGGTATATTAATGGCCATCTGTCCCAAATTTGAAGTAACTGGTATGTAAATTTTGGGCTGTCCAGGTACATTTAAGTTGTACTTGCTAAAGAAAGTAAATTAGTACTTAGATTTTAACCTATACGTTTGTAATTTTGAAATTAACCTGTTTAGCAAGTCTAAAGCTGCCACATCTCCAAATTAACTGGAGAAAGCCCAGAGTGTGATTAGTGGTACACTTTACAGAATATTTAGTGACAAGTTGTAAAATGATCTCAACAGATTTTCAGACCTAGTAATTAGTGAACTAGTTTATTGATGTGATCTGCAAAATTGTCAAAGTTTTAGCATTAAGATTATATTGACTGGCAGCTTTTAGAAATTTGGGTGGTTTCTTTGCTCAGCCTAGGTTTACCTTGGATGTGTTCTCATTGAAAAATCCCACTTGATTTTTAGGTTAGATAAATAGAGATGTAGGAGGACTAAAGCTTGTTTCAGGCTGAGAGGAATTCACTAAACCAAAGAATCTAAAAAATTTAAAGGATGAGAGGCTTAATTTCAGAAAATGATTAGGATGTAGAGATACATCTTGAAGCCATCAAGATTTTGGCCTCAGGAAGATAGCATTGGAAATGAGTATTGTATAAGTTCTATATCCAAGCTAGGAGTCCCCAAGCTTCAGCCTTTGGCCTGCTTTTGTACACTAAATGAACTAAGAATACTTCTACATTTTTAAAGGGTTAAAAGCTATTTGTGTAGCCCACAAATCTTAAAAATCTGTCCCTTTGTAGAAAGTATTTCTTGACTCCTGATCTATCATTCCCAGGTCAACATATAATGAGTTCTTTTAAGTGAAGGTTTAGTTCTAGGTACAAATTAAATCATCCTACCCCATGGGAAGTTGTGAAGTTAGAAGTGTATTAAAGCAAGTTACCTCTTCTATAATCAAAATAAGGGCAAGATACCTGGTAGCCTCTAGTAAAGATGGTCATGTTTTTAAAAAGATTATATAACTTGTAACATATCTCCTGAAAACTGGGAGATTATAAATTTGCTGTAAGAGTAAGTAAGCCTAATGCCATGATTAACAGTTTAATGTTTTATGTTCGGTGCTAGTTTTTGTCAGTGCTAAACTCCTAATTGGTTTTTCCCATGAGGTGAGAGTTGGGAACATTTTGTATAGGTGAGAAAACAAACGTCTTTTAATTAACTCCATAGGTTGAGTTGGAGTGTGAATCACTGGCTTCTTGACTGCATTTCTCAGAGCTTACTCAGGAAAATACTCATTTGGGCAGAATTTAGATTTTGTGCCATTGATTACCTCATAAATAGGAGTCGATTGTGCATTTCTAAATGGAAAGAAAAGATGAAAAATGACCTATACAGGTCAGGAAATTACCAAATTATGTTTTTGTTTGAGGTGTCAATTATGTAGGTACTTGAATGTTTTAAATTAGTTAACATTGTCCCTTTTGCTGCCTATTTGGGAGGGTGTAATAGTTCCTAGTGTGCTTGTATGTATGCTAAGCTTTGTGCTTGGAAGACCTATAAAAGATAACTGGTGATAACTAGTATCTGATAATTCTGATGGATTTCTTAAGCCTACTTTGGATGACTGATACAGGTGTTGAGAGAGTTGCTCTTACCTGATCCTGGCTTTATTTCTTAAATAGCTGCATAAAGTATCACTGGTATGGAAATGTGGAGAGCAAAGGGCTAGTTAATATTCAGGGTTTTGATATTTGGTGAACTGAGTACTGAAAATGGACAGTATTGATTACCCTATATTACCTTCAGTTGCAGTTGTAGCTGATCATTTATCTCTTAAAGATTTTAGGACTTAGAGCTGTCTTAATTTGAAGAAATGGCCCTGGTTTTCATCCGCCTAGCATGAAGATTCTTTAAAAAGTGGTCCACCTGAACGTGGTTCTTGACATTTGACTGCATAGAGTTTTGTTACCTTGAGCCTAAAATTTATTAGCTGATGGATAATGTCAAAAACTTTGTTTTGGGAACTTGTTGAATTCTTTAACACCTTGGGCGTAATAATCCATAGTGAAATGTTGCTTTGTTTGGCAGCCACACTCAAAGAGTGCTCAGACTGCCAGAGGTAGTTGTGTAAAACAGAGCAAAGAAGATGGTAGTTGTCACCACCCCCCGCCAACTTCCAGTTTCATGGCTGAAAATGTTTAGGCTTTCATTGGTGAATTGAACTAAACAGATACTTTCGCTGTCTAGAGAGAGAGTTTGTCTTTTACCTAGAAATTCTGAGTTTCCAGTGAGGCTTCCACACTTTTTTTTTTTCCAGTAAAGGAAAAACTTTTCCAAATGACAGATAATTTTGTTTCAGCATGATTTTATGTAGTTACCAAGGTTTTTACCTAAGTACTAAAGAGAGCTGAAGAGTGCATGAGAAGAATGGATTGGATAAAGGTACTTTTAAGACCTGTTACTGGTCACTAGGAAGGAAATCAGCATAATTTAGCAGATATATTTTATTCATAATGGTATCCCTTGAAGATTGAGTGGCATTTAGTCACTGTATTAACAAAACCCGTAAATCGAAGTTTTTAACAATTAGACACCCCTCCCCCCACACACACATAGACACTTCCTGGGTCATGGTAGAACTCTGGAAGTCATGTTGACTGAAGTAGAGAAGGGCTTTGGATGCTGTGTAATGCTAAGTGAATTAATCTGAGAAGACGTTCCCTTCAGGAGAAAATGGGCAAGATTTATCAAGAGAAAATTGCCAATATATTGAAGAAATAAGCACCTCCAGTTAAAAGGAGGGCATGGATGTTCCCCTTTTTTTCAGGATCATCAGTGTTGCTACTTAAGAGTTACTAGACTTTAAAAATAACTGCAGATTTTTAGAGGAAAGAAATCTGAATTGATTTGAAGATTGCATCTGTAGCTGGAGAAATGACTTACTGACTTAATTATCCTTGCAAGTTATTTTAGTCTGTTGCAAGCAGGTCCAAAGGTGTTTTGTAAAAACTGTCTTTGCAGCTGCTTTGAAATCTACCCTGCATAGACCAGGAGGGGTAAACTAAAGGGGGTGTATAGGAATGCAAAGTAATCTAGTCATAATGAAGTTGTAGTACAAGTAGAAAACCTTTTTAAAAGTATTTTATGCAGTGTTGTGGAAAGATGGCAAGTGATCTTTTTACTCTCTGTGATGGAATAATGGAAGATTTCTGTTACTAAATCTTGCGACACCGTATTTTCAACCTTGAGAGTTTTTGTTTGGGAAGGATTGGGGATTGGGGTCTCCAGGCTCCTTGGCTTAGGTGGCACAAGAAATGTGCCCTCAGCCTAACATAGGCCACATTGTTTGCTATCATTGCTACTTTAGCAGGTGAATTGAGATTTTCTTTTCATAAAGAACAAGTGTCTTATGTTACTGGTTTTCATCTGATTTTGCAAGAATGTTTTTGCAGTTTTTTGAACTAGTAAAAGTATTCTGCTATGGGGCGTTCAGGTCTTTTCAGTGACAATTCAGGGCTTTTGAGAACAGTTTATTCTCTGAGGAACTCCCTAAGTTATTAAGAGTATTTCTTTGGGGTCCTATTATTAACTTATAGGTAGTCAAATGTCTGAAATTGTGACAAGGAAGGGAATTTTGAACCTCACCTCACATTCTTTTGCCTAGGGCAAGGCCAGGGTCTCTTATGCAAGAATTATTTAAATTTGTGGAAATTAAAAAAAAGGCATGAATTGACTTTAAAGGGAACCCATGACAGCACATAAATAAGTTTGTATGTTTCTTAGAAATGTGATTGAAATCTCAGCAGATCCAATTAAGACTAGTTTTGCTGCTATAAATGGCCACTAGCAAAATGTGGAACCAATTACCACAGAATGGAGGAAGGGCATTTATGTTTCAATAATTCACATTCACAACAAAATTAAGTCAAATGCAACCCCAAGAAAGCCTTCATATATGGAAAAAGAAATAGGTAAGTTGGGTGAGGTAATAGCTGTTTTTTAATTAAAGAGAAAACACATTGCTCTGGCTGTTTTTCTATTTAAAAGGTATAATGTACTCAAAGCTTTAAATACTCAATTTATCAATTCCTTAAAATAATGGACTTTACTGGGAGTGTTACTTCTGTGGCCTACCTGTTCCTTCTATTATAGGATTTAGATTAGCTGGGTAGATAAATTTGCAAATTCAGGAGTGCCAGATTTTTTCTGGTCATTAAAGCTTTACCGTGGTTTTAGGTAGATTTCTCAAGAACCAATAATCTAGAACTTCAAAAGTACAGAAAAGCCATTTTTTGGTTCCCTAGTAAAAATAGGCATCAAAGATTTTTATGGAATTAAAAGTCAACTACAGTCAGAACTCCAGTTGATGTAAATTAGTAGAGCAGTCTTGCATAGGAAGGAATTAGTAAAGTTGATGCTCTGAAACAAGACTGCCCAGTATTATGTACTAGTTATGTGACTTAGTTTGTATCTGTTTCCCCACCTCTATAGTCAGCACTGCATTACACCCTTCAAAACTGCATGTACTAAGGACTGTATTATGTGTTATTGATCATTATTCCTGTTAAAATGGGGGATTTGGGAAAAATTAGCTTGTGATATAAACTTTGTATTTCCAAGATCCATCGTTTGAGTTATTACCCTAAAATTTCCAACCCCCACCCTCACCAAGTGTGTCATCTACTTTGCCTTTTTTACTTTTCTGCTATACCCTCTGACAGGAATACTATTGGTCAGTGAAAGTGCCAGACACGGTGGAGGATGAAAGCGGCATGGGCTTAAAGAAAGTGCTCAGCTCAGTAGGGTCTGTCTCTAGATCCACTGTTTCAAGTCTTCGAAAGAAATTGGTAATACTTCATATTTTATTGACTTTATCCAATTATAAAAGTAATGAGTATTCGGTGAAAAGGATGCAAAAAAGTAATTTAAAAACCTATGGCTGGAGATAACACTAGCATTTTGGTGTATATTCTTCCAGGGTTGGTTTTTGTTTTTGTTTTTGCATTGATTTTATAAAAGATGATTCTCTTCAGCCTTTTGTAACTGACCATTTCCATGTCGAATATGTTATACTTTTATAAAGACT
This sequence comes from Eumetopias jubatus, assembly GCF_037043125.1. Classification (NCBI taxonomy): domain Eukaryota; kingdom Metazoa; phylum Chordata; class Mammalia; order Carnivora; family Otariidae; genus Eumetopias; species Eumetopias jubatus. Next base: position 51,909,517 of record NW_028274810.1, read on the forward strand.
ATAGTATGCTTTTCAGCAATTCTAAAATCCATTCCAATTTCAGGCATGTTAAAATGGTGGGGGGGATGTCCATCATAGAAATTGATGGAATATTACAGTTTAGGAGTTTTTCCTACTCAGAACATAAAGTAATGGTGCGTCCTAAAACTGGTGGAATCAGATTCCATGAAATTGAGTGTTTCATTATGTGGATTATGCTATAACCACGTCCTTACTGAAGGGCATTTAGGCCCCCTCTCCATTTTAATCTATGCTGTGATCAGTCCTTTATCCAACGGAATTACTTATTCAAATTTTACTGAATATCATTGTCCAACTGCCTCCAGAAAGGAGCCTGCTAATATTCCTGGTTGTGAGCACCAGTTTCTCTGATTAATACTGGCTAATTTTTCCCTTGATTTTGCTAATTTGATAAGTGAAAAATGGTATTTAACTTTCATTTCTTTGATTACAGGTGATTGTTTCTTTCATGTTTCTTGGGCAGTTACATGTGTTGTGAGTTGGTCCAGTCCATTTTCTTTAGTGTTGGCTTTTATCATACGGATCTCTTAAGAGCACCTAAGTTTGTTATTTTGCGCATATATTGCAAATATTTTTATCTACCTTAGTGTATGTGTTTTGCAAAGTTAATTATTGGAGATTCTCATTTAGGCTGTGATGTAAAGATCTGACTCCTTTCCGTTGACAGCCGGAAAAGACAGTATCTTTTATTAGTGGAAAGGAGATCTTTCTGATCTCTAGTTATGTTAGAGAAGTGACTTCAGAGTTCACTTACCAGCCTTTCATAGGGTGGATAATATGAATGTCCAGGAGTCCTTCAGATTGGGAAGAGAAAAATGGGGTTTTTTTGGAGGGTTTGAGCTGCAATATTGGAACAGATCACAACTGTATCAGATGAAGGAAAAAGAGGCTAATGGAGAAAAACCAAGAATCAAACATAAGGGATTGACTAGAATAGAATGTGCCTAGCTTGGCATGTCTTTCACTGGCCTGAGGGCCTTGGTGAGTTGCAGCTGTGGGCTATTAATGGAAGCTGAGAAATTAGGACAGAATGGAAGGGAAAAGTCAGTAAAGGGAAAGAACCAGATAACACTAGTTAGACTTTATTGCCAAATAAGACAGAGGCCCAGGAAATAGAATCTCCGGCTTCTGAGAAAGAGGGCCCTTTCAAGAGGCAATTTAAGATAAGGATCTCTACACAAGAATTAGTGGTGGAGATTCCCATGAATCCACTAAGAGTGAACTTGAACTCCATTTGTAGTATCTAGGTCTCAGAGAATAAGGAATTTCATGTGTTTCAATAGAGCAGAGATTTCTGGGTTGACTTTGGGATGTACAGAAGGAGTGAGGATTAAAATCATAGCTAAGTATCCTGAGTAATAAAAACTGGGCATATGAATATTCATGAGCCTCACCTAGTCCTGGTTAGAGGAGGCAACCTGATGTGGTATTTTGACTGCATCCTGCAGGATGAGGGGACTGTGCAAACTACTTGGCAAGGGCAGAAGAAGGTTACCCGTCCTCTGTTCTCCATGAAAAGAGAATCTTTTATCTGGCAGAGTGGAGTAGCTAATGCCCAAAGAGGTCTTTAAAATACGAGCTACTGCTACATGTATTATATAGCAATGTTGTTAGTGACAGTAGGTTAGAATGTTGGGAATGAAAAACAAATAGTTGTCCCAATAAAGAGGAAGCAGGCACAGCTAGACTGGCTTCTGGAACAGAAGGAACAAGTGAAAGCCGTGGCAGGTGATGGTTCTTACTTTCTATTGATAGCCTGCTATGAACCAGGCATGGTGCTGGAGAAGCAGATTACCATCATTCCTGCCTTCATGTTATTTACAGTCCAGTAGAGGAAATAAGTGGTATGGGCATCATGCTTAGGGAAGCATTGAGAGGGTGAGACCTCTGTGGTCTTAGAAGGAGCCTTTAGAGGTCAAGGAAGTCTCTCAATTTTTTTTTTTTTTTTTTTACTTTTTAGGAAAACAAATGCAATATCACCTGGAGACAGGAAAGGGTCTAGGGGGTAATAAGGAGATCAGAGCTGGGTGTTGGGTCCAAGCGGGGAGGGGATGAATGACTAAGATGGATACCAGGCAATCAAAAGAAAATCAGAGATAGGCAAAGCAGGTATTTCAAGAAGAGAAGTTGGCTCCCATTGTCAAGAGGTGATAAATTAGCCAGCTTCTGAGGAGGTGGCCTTGTCTGTTATGACCCATCGTAAACAGTCAAACATGGGGCACCACATCCTGGGTATAGATAAGCCAACACTGAATCTGCAGAGATGCAAGAAACCATGTGTGAGGGTGCTGCTCAGCACCTAAATAGAGTAGAATAGAGATGTAAGGAAGGAACTTAAGCTTTTCAAAGAAAGCCTGAGGAAACTAAGTATGTTTGAAGTGCAGGGAGCATAAATAAAGTATTAAACATGAATAAGAGCAAATGTTCATGATTTCAATTTCTAGAGCTCTGAGGGACATCTGGTAAACCAACACTGTCTTGGTGCCAGTGTTTGGGTTGGGGTTAGGGTAGGGGGTAGGCCTGGGGCTTGACAGGGATTTAAGAAGAAGGTTCTTGGACCTTTCATCCTGTTATTTGGGAAGGGCACTAAGCATTTTGAAAGACTTCCCCACCAGCTTTGCAGAAGGGCCTATAGTGAAGGGATAGAGGCAGTGATGGGGTAGGGGAGGGTGATAAGCCAGGGGCCACAGCTTTAAATGAGTAAAACATGTATCATGTTCCAAGTTCTCATGCTGAGAAAAAAAGTATCTTTTAGGCTCAACTTGAGCTGTCTGAGGACCAGCTCAGAGTCTTCCTGAGAAAGGAAAAATAGGATGCCTTGGGGAGAAGGGGATGACACAAGTGTAACCTTAATGATTTGGGTCTTAGACCCTGAGACATCCCTGATCCTGAAGGCAACAGCTGCTGCAACAGAAGGAAGAGGAAACAATGTATCAGCCTTTGGCCCACTACTTTCCAAGATACTGGATTGCAGAGTGGGGAAGCTATTGGCCCAGGGTCTTAACGGCAGGTTTATGGTAACTTTCCACCATCAAGCTGCTCTTGATTCACTGAAAGAGGGTGAAGATAAAATAAAACAATAGGAAAAAGGTACATTTGTGTAGGCTTTCACAAGGACAGTCATGACCATCTTGGGGGGGCTTTTATATTGGTGTTCACCAGAGTCTTTTATGTCTTCATCTGTAAAACTGGGTTGATCTGTTTTGAAAACTCCCTATAATAATGCTTCCTAGTGTATCATTCAGATGTGTGCCCTCCAATACAGTAGCCACTAGCCATGTGTGACTAATTACAATTAAAATCCACTTACTCCCTCAGTCCTACTACACACATTCCAGAGTGGTCAGTAGCCATTGTGGTTCATATCTACTGCATTGAACAGTGAAGATATATATAACATTTCTACCTTAGGCCTATTGAATGCTACTGACCTAGGTGTATGACCTGCATAAACAGTCCCCTGGACTATTAGTGATTGCTAGTAAGAGCTTTGGTTTCTACTCTACCCTTTTGCTTTACTGGCCAACAGAGCCAAGAAAGTTGCAGGAACCCAGATTGCAGTCTAGGTACACATGGTGTACAGGTGACCGTTGGACAACATGGATTTGAACTGTGTGGGTCTATTTAGGTGGATTTTCTTCAGTGAATACAGTACAGTACTATAAATACATTTTCCATATGATTTTCTTAACATTTTCTCTAGCTTTATTGTAAGAATACGGTATATAATAGATACACAAAATATCAATAAGAGTGGTCATCAGACCCAACAGTTAACTTTCTGGGGAGTAAAAAAAATACATACTGATTTAAGCCTGTGCCCCTAACCCTCACACTGTTCAAGGGTTAACCATAATCCTAAGGCTCTGGAGAAGGCAAGACGAGGTATCTGGGTTAAGGTCAATTCTCAGTTCCCAAGATTGACCCTGAACTGCTCGTCTGTCCTCTAGGTGCAGACCTGATGGCAGCACCCAGAAGTGTTGCCTGCATGAGCAGGAGGCTGGGGAGGTGGGACACATTGGGGACTAGGGACACATTGACTTTCCAAGCTTTACCACTTACAGGATGAGGGAGCTGCACCCCATCTTTAACCGATCCAGAGTCAGCTTCTTATCACAGGAGAAGGTGAGCGGGTGAAGGGAACTTGAAGGGAAAACGGAAAGAGAGATGTGCTGAGTCTCTAGTTCTTCCAGAGGGTCAGTTATAGGAACCTCATGTGAAGGGAGATACTGTATGTTGGAGGGTAAGTATCCCTCATGGGTGGGAAGGTAGTCCACTGGAAGGACTGTCAAGGGGCTGGCTAGGTGTCCTGGCTTTGAGTCAGGACCCCTGCTCCCCAGCATCTTGTACAGATCCACTAGTTGTCCCGTCTCTGCTATAAAAGTTTTTGAAGGTGGTAGGCTTGAGGCACTGTACCCTGTGTCTTCCTCAGAGTTATAGTGACCTTGGACTCCTTGTCCCTTATCTGGCCATTTGGGGTGATAGGGATGTCTGAAGACTGGGGTCACTTGATGAAGGACTTCGGTGATGACCAGGGTCTCAGGTTCTTCAGGATTGGGCCAGTCTGTCAGGAGCCTGTCCAAGGCCAGCTGCGTCTTCTCCTGAGAAAGGGGAGGAAGAGGCTCATACAGCTATGTTACGTAAGTAGCCCTTGACTACTGACTTCTCCAGGGTTGTGAAAGGCCTTGCAGCCTGCGCTGCCTAGGTGGCGCAAGGTGGGACACTGTGGGCCCTTGACTTTGTGACATGAGTGAAGCAGTTAACATCAGGGAAGAAGACAGGAGCCATGGACTCCTTAACTCCGCAGCTAGTGAGTGACTCACTACCCAGCTCAACCTTCAACCAGACTGTTTCTGATGGGTCCAACTGCACTAGCTATTTCTCTAGGATAGCGGGCACAGTACATTCAAAGGGAAGGCTGGGCTTGCTCCTGTCTACGGGAAGAGGCAGGGAAGACTCAGAAAGTCACACTGGAGCTGAATCTTGAGAGATACTTTCCAAGTAAGGAGGTAATGGGCCAGGAGGATGGGTCTGTTCCGGAACCTGCTAGTTCTTTCTTTTGCCAGGTAAACTGAGGCTTCGGAAATCTGAGGTCATGATTAAGAGATTTTTAAGGGATGCTAATGAGTTTGGGCTTTGATTAAAGGTTCAGGGTAAACTGGAAACTGGAGTAACTTGGGAAAATGTTCATTCTTTTTTCCCCTATGGCTAATTTTCTCTGTTACTTCTCTGCCTTCTCTTTGTCAATATCACATCAGTTACTAGCTCTTCAATGTCCTAATTCTTCCTTTCCCAAATTATGGATTCCTGAGTCCCAAGTCCAAGCACTTTGTTAACATTTTTCTTTCTAGGCTTTATTGGGCTCTACCTACCCCTCAAAACTATCTTTCACACAGACTGCTTGATCTTTCTAAAGCAGAGTTCCAAAACCTTCATCAACTCGGACTTAATATCTGCAGTGAAGCTTCTAGCCCTTAGTGGGGTAGTCAGGTTCCTGCACCTTCTTCTACCTCCCCATGTGTCCATTCAGAAACTATGTCAGGCACACCATCCCGGTCTTTTTAAAACCATTTTTCTCTGCCACCCCCATGCTGGTGCTTCCACTGCCAGCCACTGCTCTGCTTTTGTTTGCTGCACCATTTCCTGCTTGATGCCCTTCCTCTCTCATGAAGCCCCTCCTGATTGTTCCCTGCACTGGACTCCAACAGCAAAGAAACCACCGTCAGGTTCTTGGCACATGGTGTTTTATACTGTCATTTTCTTTTTTTTTAACATGCCCACAAACCATCTACAAACAGGGATCATTCATGCCTTAAGAGAGGAGGAGGAGGACAAAAGATAGCCTTGGAACGGGGGAAACCCTGAGGACTGGTCCCAACTCTGACACTCTACAGCTTGGGCAAATTCCATCAACCTCTCCAGCCTTTGGTTCCCTCATCTGTCAGATGCCAAGTTGTGTAAGAGTGCTTAGGTCTGGATCAGCCTCTGATGTCCCCTTCTTTCCTTGAGCATGGCATGCATCCAACAAGTGAATGATGGTGCTGTCTCAGGACAGACTTCCGCAAAGGACACTGACAAGCTAGAGGGTAAGTGTGTGTTTCTTTCTTGGGAGTGTGCTCCTTTTCTGATCATTACCCAAAACTGGCTGTGGCACAATGGTCTGGCTTGGTAGATGGCCTTCCGCTCTGGGAAGCAGAGCTGTCAAAGCACTGTTACCCCAGATGTGGGAGAGACTATACAGGATGCAAAAATGGTTTGTTTTTTTCTTAAGGTGAGGCATTTGCTATGCCTCCTTGAAGGCTTTGACAGTATTGATAGAGCCTGCTCCTCAGAGCTTGTACAAAGCAGGCCCTCTGGCTAACAAGACCTGGAACCACTTTTAGTTCAGGTATCTCATGGACATGGTTTAGTTTCTACAAGCTCAAAATGGAGAACACCTCAGTGATCCCTTTTATGATTTGGCCTTTTCTCTAGAGCTTGAAGACCTGTTATATTTTATCCACATCTTAAAAAGTGGTAAGGGGGATCTAAGACCTGGAAACTCAAAAGAATTCTGAGAATTTTGTTGGAGTTGAAAGACAGAATAGTATGTTTCTAATGTCTGCCTCAGCCTATTACCAGGAGAGCAGTTTGGGTCTTTAACAACAGTCCACCCACTTCAGGGGTCAAGTGAAATGGTGTTCTGAGGCTACCTCAAGGCCATCATCACAGATGCCATGTTTAAGCTAAATTTTATTTTCTAATTTACCGGTTATTTTTGCAAAAGATATGTATGCACATAGTTTTGTAAAATAATTTAAAAGTTTAAATAGACTTTGTAATAAAAATTAAGTGACCCTCTTACCTCCAACCCGCTACCCAAAGGCAACCAACATTATCAGTTTCATATGTAGGCTTCCAGAAATATCCTGTACACATGCTGCAGTTGTGTGTGTGTGTATATAAAAATCTCCTTTTTATACAAATGAGAACCCATTTCAGACAACTGTTACAAACTTTTTTTTTCACCTTCAAATATCTTAGGGATTTTTAGACATTTAGATCTCTCTCTTTTTTTAGTAGTTACTTAATATGGATGTACCCACGTTTAATCTGCTCCCCTGGTGGAAGGCTATATTATGCCCAATTTTTTGGCTTCTATTTATAATGCTACAATGAACATACACTATACAACTCTGGACAAATGGATGGCAATTTCTGTTATCTTTTCCCTGTGTTACTGTCCTAACCCTTGTGTGTCTTTCTTAGCATTTCTTCTAGGTTTTTACAGCCTTCATAGGCCCTGCACACCTCCGTTTCTCCTCATGCCCAAGCAGAGGCAAACAGACCATGATGCCAAAGCTACAAGTTTGGAAGCCAGGTGTCCGGGACTGACCCAGTGATGCTTCCCACCATGCTATTTCAGGCTCTTAGGACATGGGACTGTGGAATCTCAGCACTGGAAGAAATCTTGAAGCTCAGCTGATGTAGCTTCTGGTACTTGAACGCAGTAGCATCCTTATCGAGTGCATGCCCATGGGTCATCACAAGACTGCCACCAAGTAAGAGCCTGGCGTGGGAATACCTTTTCAGTTAGCCTGTTCAGCTCAGAGGTGCTGACTGCTAGAAACACTCCCCTCACCCTATGCTTAAAGATCTTTTAGAGAACATAATATAATGGCAGATAGCACATCCTACTTGTATGTGAATCCAGGATCCACCATTCACTAGCCAACTAGTGTTGGGCAAGTTACTTAGTTCCTCTGTGCCTCAGTTTTCTCATCTGTGAAATGATGATAACAATAGTACAACCTCATAAAGCTGTCATATGGATTAGATTTTAATGCGTGAAAGAGGTTTTTTTAAAGTGCCTGGCACAGCAAAGCTATATAGCTGTAGGTATACCTCTGTATCTGTCTATCCATCTATCTGTGGCTGTAGATACACTTCATTTGATCATGCTTAGCTTTACTGCACTTTGCAGATACTGTATTTTTTACAAAGTGAAGGTTTGTGGCAGCCCTGCTTCAAACAAGTCTGCTGGCATCATGTTTCCAACAGCATTTGTTCACTTTGTGTTTCTGTCACATTTTGGTAATTCTTGCAACATTTCAAACTCTTTCATTATTATATTTGTTATGGTGATTTATGATCCGTGATTATGACTTGCAGAAAGCACAGATGAGGATTAGCATTTTTTAGTAATAAAATATTTTTAAATTGAGGTATGTATATTGTGTTTTTAGACAATGCACTGCACACTTAATAGACTGCAGTATAGTATAAACGTAACTTTTATGGGAAACCTAAAAATCCATTTGACTTTATTACAATACTCGCTTTATTGCAGTGCTTCAAAACCAAACCAATAAATCTGAGGTATGCCTGTATATATGTATATATAAACATAAATATATTATTTAATAATACAATTATATACTATATTTATAATTATGTATATGACATATAATACATATAATTAAATATATGTCTACATATATAAAAGCTACTGTTGCTATTATTGTTCTTGCTATTGTAACTTAATGGGGACAAAATCCCTCAATAGTGGAAGATGTCAAGTGTGTCTTCCTGGGAAGAAAGTAAACCACCTTTGCCTTGTATGACTCACGTGCCTTACATGACATCTTAATCCTCACACCAGTTTACATGGAAGATACTGTCAATTCCTGTTTTACACAGGGTGAAACTAGGGCTCAGATCATGAGGCAAGTTGCCCAAGGGCCATCCACCATAGTAAGTGGCAGAGGTGGAGTTTGTACCCAAACTTTATTTCAAAGGCCCTGACAGCAGTGACTTCAGTTCCCACTGAGGCAGACATGGCCGAAAGCTGCTCTCTTCCTGAGCAGGAGCTGGTACCACTGGCTTCTGGCCTGAGAAAGGGTGTGGATGAGAGAATGCACTGTGTAACTGCGGAGAAGAATCTTGGAGGAGAATGGCTACAAGGTGTGAGGAAGAGTGTGGGGCTGTCAGGGTCCCGGGCAATGGGAAGACTACTGGCATACCGCCTTCCTCCTCTTTGCTCCCCTGAAATGCAGTCTTGCTCCATATTCAGATGCCTCCAACTCCCAGAACCCCCACCCAAGACCCACCGTGAGCTATTCTCACCTCCTTGGGCTGTGTGGCAGTGCCCTTCTCATCCTTTAGTCTCTGCTCTCCCATCTGCCAGCCGAGCAGCCTCTCCTTCTTTGAAACCTTTTCCTTACACAATGGAATGACTTACTGGCTTCCTGCCAACACCAAAATAGTCTGAGCTCTATTTATCTGTTCTATGCTCAGGACAGGAAATGTCACGGTAAAGCTCCAATTCTCCTGAATTTGGATGAGTCAGGCTAGTGCTCAGCAAATGGCAAAAATACTTGCTTTTTTATGTCTTTTGAAGTTGTTGAGGTGAGGACGGGAATATAAGGCAGAGAGAAGAATGAAAAACTATGGGTCTTTTAGTCTTGGTCATAAGCTTCAGAAAATTCCTGTGTGTGGGAGGGATGACTCAGTAACCTAGCACCGGGGGCTCTACCTGTCCAAGGAACTAAGCACCTTGTAACTAGAGTGGGAAACTTGCATCACTGGAATCCAATCAACTCACCAGTAAGGCTTTATAACCTTACCTCCACGATGGAGTATTTCTTGGCCCAGGTGCTGTTCGCTGGGTCTGGAATTTCTTTACTACACCACTGAGGTCTGAGGGCCAAAAGGAGAACAAATACCCTGTAGATAGAACAATGACGTCTGGTTAAGTGTGGCATGGAAGCATTGATTCTTAGTGCACTGATTTCATTGTAGAGGTGGTTCAGTATAGGGATATGCAAAGTGAATACAATAAAAACCCTGAAGGAGAAAGATGATGCATCATGCAAGGCTAGACTAGTTTTCTGTGAAGTTTGGATAGATGATAGAGTCATGATGCAGCCATTTGGGGTTTGCTAAATAAACTATGAAACTTTTACTCAATGTAATGTTTAGCTGTCACTCTCCAGCCATGCATTCATTCCACAAACATTGACTAAACCCCTAATGTGTGATGAGCACATGCCATATACTGGGAATGGAATAGCAAGCAAGAAGAATGGTTCTTATCTGTGGGGAGCTTAATATTTAGTTTAATATTAGTATAGTAACAGGTAAACTATTATGAATAAAGTAAAAAAAAAACCTTAACAAAACAGTATACAAAGGGCATAAGTAGCTTGAACATAACCATGTTTTAAAAAAATACCTAGAAAAAAAGAGAAATAACCCAAACTGTCAACAGTAGTTGGATTCTTTTTTTTTTAAAGATATTTATTTATTTATTTGACAGGGAGCACAAGTAGGCAGAGTGGCAGGCTCCCCACAGAGCAGGGAGCCCGATGGGGGGCTCGATCCCAGGACCCTGGGATCATGACCTGAGCCGAAGGCAGCCACTTAATCAAAACTGAGCCACCCAGGCGCCCCATCAGTAGTTGTATTTGATAATCAGAAGAAATATGGGCCTTTTTTTTTTTTCTATCATTTCTGGGTTTTTGAAAGTATTTTAAAATGTGTTTATATTTTGTGACATGGAAAGAAAAAAGTCCTACAAATATTTCTAATAAATGCATGTGACTTAAATGTTTTATTTTTTAAACATTCAAAACTAATATGAAACATTTTTGAAGAACTGGCTTTAATAAATTAAGCTTTGGTGTTTAATAAGAATGGAAAGCTTCCAGGATGTTTAGCCCTTTGAAGCAAGAGATGTGCCCATGTGACTCGTTTTTCTCCAAACGAGTGTGAGCAGATCATGCAGATGAGGACGGTGCCCAACGGATGGTGGGCCAATAAAGTGGAAGAAAACTGGGTCCCTAATGACTGTGTGGAGCACAACTGCCAGCCAACCTGGATGACTCCCCTCAGGACTGTTCTATGGCAGATAAATAAACTATTTTATTAAAGCCACATATCTGGGGACTTTTTTTTTTAAACAAAAAAGCCTTCACCCTGATAATATTTCCCTGAAGAAGAATTGTGATTTGCTTGACTCTATTGGAATTAAACATTTTCAAAGTCTACCTAAAGAGAGCTCTGCTTTGAAGTATCTATCACACATGGGAGCTTCAGTAAATGTAAAGCTTTTCAGACAAGTTCAATGGCTAGCAGAATGACTTTGAGCTAGTTTTATTTTGACCTCTTAACACATTAGAAGAAAACTCTGTTGAATAACATTTAAAAATTCTCTTTACAAAATACTTGTTTAAAAAAATTGTAGAAAATAGTTAAACAGAATTATAGTCACCTGTTACTCTATCCTCTGATATAGCCACCATTAATATTTTGGTGCATATTGTTGGGGTAAAGTGTGTTAATCACTACCCAACACTCCTTTACCCTCTTCCTTAGGAAGAGGACCTTGATTTACTGGGATGACAATGAGCCAAGATGTAAGACCACAATTTTAAGTCTCCCTTGCCTCACCAAGTTCTGGCCGTTGAGGTGTAACCAAAAGTGTCCTGACTTCTTCATGTAAAGGCTCCTGCATAGGGAAGTGTGGGCACCTTCCTTCCTTCTGCCTGTAAGCTGTAGAATGCAAGCATGACGGCTGTAGTTCCTGCCGTCATCGGACCATGGAGTGAGCTTGAGGATGGAAGCCAAGAGAGGACAGTGGCACGAAAAGACAGAAGGAGCCTAGATCCCTGATGACTACAGAGCTACTACACCAGTCCTTGACCTAAGTATACTTCCTTAACTTGGGTGAGAAAATATCGCCTAGTTTAAGTCCTATAATTGGCTTTTTATGTTATACAGAGCCAAATTTAATGCTAGCTGATATATCTTGCATATGGGTATGTGTGTGTCTATGTACTTTTAAAAAAGTGAAAGTATGTAATTCTTTGCAACCTTTTTAACATATAATATTGCAAATATTATACCACTTAATTTTCTTATACCTCTTTAATGGCTATAATATGTCATACAGCATGAGACATAGTATGACGTAGAAACCAATCCCACATCACTGAGCATTTAGGTTGTTTCAAATTGTTCTCCTTTAATGAACAATAATTCAGTGAACATACTTGCCACTAAATATCTGCGGATACTTATAATTAGCATAAATTTCTACTTAGGAATCGCTATGTCATAGGTAAGTTTTAAATTTTTTCAAAATATTTAACATCTGTTGTCCAAGAAAGTTGGATAAATTTAGTCTGCTACCAGCAATGTTTGAGAAAGCCCATTTCTTTGACACATAGTGGCAACAGCTATTATCATTAAAAAAAATAAAATAAATTTACTGAAATTGGAAAATGTACCCAACTCACTTTTGCCGGAAGTAACGCACTGAGAAAATGCCCACCATGACGACAGCAACACAAATGCTTGGTGCCACAAACACACTCCAACTGGCTTTACCTGAAAAGTGAGCAAACCCTGTGACTGAATTATCTGCAATGGACATCTAAAAATACTGTTTCGTCAACCCTCTGGCACCTACCCACAGCTACTGGGTAGCTGGGCTCAGGAACAAGGCCAACTTGTTTTTGTCCCTTCAGTTAGGGAAAAGGGGCCCTAAGGGGGCCAGCTCTGTGGTTCTAAGGAAGGGGCTCCAGCCCTACAAGGGCTCCTTCCTCTAACGGGGGCGGAAGGAGAAGGGGATATGGTATACAAAGCACTGGCTGTGAACCGGGAGCCCTGAATTCTAGTCCTGGCTTTGCCACTGACTGCTATGTGATCAGGAGACTGATCTATATTCTTGATCTATAAAACGTGAATGATGACGTCTACCTTGAAGGTTGCTCTGAAGATTAGAGATGGTGCATATAAAGCACATGGTGCTCTTTCCGAACATAAGCAGCCCTTGAGAAATGGTATTACTGATTTTACTAAGCCATTGGAAAAGCCTTCTGTCTAACTAGGGTCTTTAAAATTGTTTTGATTCCTCACTATGAGTATGTATTTTGCTGTGTCAGGATTCTTCATTACGTCATCTGGTTATTGAGTATTAATGCATCAGGCCCTCTTAGGTGCTAGGATGCTGAGCTCACTAGGACATGGGCTCTCCTGCCTTAAGTCACGAATCTAGTCCAGGAGACAGATGTGTAAACATGTAAATAAACCATGATGCCATGGGGTATACAAAAAAAAAAAAAGGCACGTACAAGACAGTGTAGCAGGGATCAGCATGGGAAATGACATCAAGGGCAGCTCAGGATGTTCTCCTAAAGGCACGATGTGAAAAGTGACAGATTTGAAGGATGGAGCCAGCAAAGCAGACAAGTTAGGGAGGCAGACTAGACAGAACCAGGCAAAGGCACGGCAAGAGCAAACAGTGCGGCACTTTCGGGCAACTACAGATAGTCTGGTCTTGCTTTCAGGTATAAATGATAAGCATGTGGCGGAGGATGAAGCTAGATGGGTGAACAGGCGCAGATCATGCAGGGGTTGGGAATGGAGCCATTTGAATTCCGGCTTGAAGGCCCTTGGGGAACCACTGATGGGTGCCACAGGAGGTGGAATATCCCAGCACGGAGCAGGGTGTCTTGCAGAAAGAGTCTTCTGATGGGGTGCAGGACAGGCGGAGGTGGGCGCGGGGGGTGGGGGGGAGGGGGAGGGGGAGCAGGGAGGGACTAGAGGCCACAGACCTGCCAGCCCTGAGAGAGGTGTGCCACCGGGGCTGAAAGGGGGAGTTGACACAGGCAGCTTTGCTACCCCCCACCCCCGCCCCAGAATCTTCATGATCTGACATTTCTTTAGCATCTGCTGTCCTTCCTGGGCAGATGGGACAAGTCTGGAGTACCACAAGTAGAAAGATGCGGAGTCGTTAATCCAACTAACTGCTCAAAAGTTAGCTTTCATGGGAGTACTAGGAGCTTTCCCAGTGGAGAAGTACCTGGCATAGAACAACAAAGTCCTGAATGATCAACTGGATACCCCATGTTGCAAAGCAAAACAGCTTGTTTCATTCCTGGACCAGACGCAGCCAGGTGCTACCAGAGAGAACAGCACAATTTAGCCCGCGGAGGGAGGCCCATGTTAGCTAGGTCACTTCTTTATATACTCCAATTTAACTGGAGTCACTAAAATCTGAGTTTGAATTGTAGTTCAGCCACTTGCCACTTCTATGACTTTGGGTAATCTTTCTGTACCTTCTGGGCCTTATAAAAAGGCATTCTCATCCCTTATTCCCTTATTCATTTTGAATTGAGTGCCTCCTGGACTGTGGCCAGGTACACTCGTGTAAGGCAGACACTTTACGTGGCTGTGGTCAGGATCAAATGAGTAAAAAAGCATGTGTTATGCAGGTTGAATTGTGTCCTCCCAACCCAAAAATCCCTATGTTGAAGTTCTAACCTCCAGTACCTCAGAAAGTGACCGTATTTGGAAATGGGATCATTGCAGAGGTAACTAGTTAAGATAAGGTCAGACGAGAGGAGGGTGGCCCTAATCCAGTATGATCGGTGTCCTTATAAAAAGAGGAAATTTGAACAAAGACCCTCCAAGGAGAATTCCATGTGAAGATGAAGGCAGAGATCTATAAGCCAAGGAACACCACAGATTGCCACTCAACTTGAGGGGAGAAGCAGGGAGCTGATTGTCTCATAGTCCTCAGAAGAAACAACTCTGCTGACACCTTGAACTCAAGACTTCCACCTTCCCCAAGTGCGAGAAAATAAATTTCTATTGTTTAAGCCACTCAGTTTGTGGCACTTTGTTAGAAGAGCCCCAGCAAACAAATACAGTATGCAAAGCACTTAACACAGTGACTGGTGCATAGTAACTATCCGATATGCAATAGCTGCTATTATTATTATTGAGATTATTCTCACTGGTCATTGGAACAGATATTTAGTGAACAAGTGCCATGTGCTGGGCACTGTACTAGACCTTGAAGATAAACAGATACCAGTTCCTACCTATTGGATTCAGAGTTTTGAATAGGGGTCAAATGTAGTGCATTATGAAGGAATTATGGAGGTGCATTGGGGAAGGCTTCCTGGAGGAGGAAACATTTAGGCTGAGTTTTGAAAAATAAGTGGGTACTATCTCCAAGCAGACCATGAAGTAGTAGGGTACTCCAGTTAAAGGAAACAGCAAGTGCAAAGGTGTAGCGGCAAGAACGTAATTAATGAGTTAGAGAAACTCTGATCATCTCTATGCCAGACATAGTGGGAGTGTATGCCCATGTAGGAATCCAGGGTGGACACACCATCTTTAAAATTGTTTCTTACCTTGCAGACAAAATTCCCTCTCATTTCCTGGGGGGCTTTCACCAGCAGCTGTCAGAGCTGTCATCCACAGGACATATGTCACACTGGGCTGCAGGTTGTCTATTGAATGTGAATTTGGGGATACCCTATAGGGAATTTCTGAAAGGAGGATAAAGATAGAACAAGAAAGGCACATATTAAAGGAAATATTTGAATGTGAGGTTTTACTTTTGTTGTTAATGCTCTATTTAATTTGAAAGAGAAAAGCACATTGTTGTTTTAAAACAGTCCTAATTCATTAGTACTTAATATTTTAATAGGCCCTAGACACTGTCATTTATGGAGGTCCTACTTCACAGCATACCGAAATAATTAAATATATTTTCTGTGGTAAAATCCTCTGAAAGAACTTTTATCATTCTGATTTTTTTTTTAAAGATTTTATTTATTCGAGAGACAGAGTGTGCAATGCAGGAGCATGAGGGAGAAGCAGACTCCCCGCTGAGGAGGGAGACCCAGGTGGGGCTCCATCCCAGGGGATCATGACCTGAGCCAAAGGCAGACGCTTAACCAACTGAGCCACCCAGGTGCCCCTATCATTCTACTTCTGAAATTATTTAGCTGTAGTAACTCCTTTTATTTCCTATGACTATAATGTTTCCAACATTTTTAGGTATCTTTGAGAACTTTTGGGGAGGAAATTAAATACACAAAATGTTTTCAATGGAATTTTTAAGCAAGCTAAGTTTAGCAGTTAATGAAATAGACAACATTAATTTTGATTTTCTGCTTTTTTTTTGGTAGGTTCTGGATACTGGTCTTAATGGGTTTAATACGATGATCTGCTTTGACATAAAATCTAAACGTGGGAGCAATGGTACTTAGATTAGATTTACTTGGCAGTTTAAACCTAGATTATCAGTCCCTTTTGCTCTCAATACACCTGCAGAGTCTCAGCAGGGAAGATGTTGGGTTTTTTGGGCAATGCCCTGATGTTTTTCTCTTCCTGTAGTACATAGGCAATCTTCTCCAGCGATCTGCCGGGTGTGAGTTTTGGAGTGACTTCTCAAAAGCTGGGGATGCAGGGGCAAGGGGACTACAAGATCAAGGGCAGAACTTTGGCAGGAGTAGCCTGCTGGCTCATTCAGCAGATGTGCCTGTGCTGGTGATCAAAGTGGAAACCAGAACCCAGCACTTTGAGCTGCAACATCAGTTACCAGCTCACAAACCCCAGGGCAGGTCAGACAATGCTCCTGTTTGCTAAATTTATTTCAACAGTCACAAATATTTATTGAGCTTGTGCTCTGGACAAGTCACCAAGTATACAAAAAGCACAGAATCCGCCTCGAAGAGTTCACCATCTAGTGGGGAAAACAGACTTCTTATACTCCCACACCCTTGCTTACTATGGACAACCAGCAAGAAGGAGTCCTCTAATATCAGGGCCACTCCACCCAGCGGGGCTGAGGCCTGAGCAGATCACTTAACAGCTGTGACTATCAGAGCAATTTCTATATTCAACATCCTGTTGAGAAAAAAGTACCATGTGGAAAACTGCAAGCCAACTCTAACCTGATGAAATTGCTTGCACATACTTAAGCAGTATGAATAAACTCAAAAATCTTTTTCCTTATTCCTAAGGCAGGGGATTAAAATATTAATTTTGGAGAGATTTTTGCTGCAGCAAAGCATCAGTGAGCATCAGAGTCAACTATCCCCAATGTGTGGAGGCATTTTCAGCTCTGAAAGTGAAATGAGAGCTCAAAACAGAGGGGAAGGGATTTGAATGGTTTGCTGGGCCAAAGAGGTTTGCATGCACACACACACACACACACACACACACACACACACACTTGAAGAACAAAAATAGTAACTCCGTGGAGGGAGCAGTGAGGCGGGTGATGGCACCAGCAGTTTGGCTAGCAGAAGAGGTTGTATTGAGTAATGGGACAAGGAAGTCATGCCAGAAATACTGGTTCTGCTGCCTGGTCTGGACTGCGATCTCCAGCAGAGATAAAGGGGGGCATTCAATCAGTGGGGGTCTGAAACTTTAGGCTCCCATGGTGGGTGGTGAACCATGGGTGGCACTAGTTTAGGAAGATGGGACAGCTGCCAATCATTTGAAAGTCTGCAGGTAGGAAGGTCAAGTGCCACCAGACAAAACAGCTGCCGTTACTGGAAACTAGTTCTAACCTAACAATCTACATTGGTTTAACAAAGTGTGGGGCAATATTCACTCATGTGTCAGTCAACAAATACTCTTTTTATGAAGCACCTCCTGTATGCCTGGCTGCATTGTAGGTACGTGGAGACAATGGTGAGCCAATTGCCACAGCTTCTTCTTTCAGGATGTGTAAGAGTCTGTTGACAAAGGCAGCCCAGTAGTAACAAAGCACAATGTGTGCACTGGTAGAGACATGCGCTCTTGGTGCACATGGCAGTATCGGCACGTTTCCAGAGAATCCCCTGTGCAAGGTACTAAAACGCAGATGCCCCACCCCAGCTGCATCCCTCCTTTCTGCTCAGGCAGGACTACTGCACACCCCATGTGCCCTTCATGCTGCTGCCTGGGGGGCAGCACCGAAACACAGAGGACAGGGCCCCTTCTTCCCTGGCTCTCCATCTTCCTCTTCCGTTTGTGATGCCACTCTCTTGGGCGTCTTCTTCCCTCGTCCTTAACCTACTGCCCTCCATTACTCTCTAGAAACTGCACTTGTGGATTTGCCAATGATTTCTGGTTGCCAAACACAATAAGGAGTCGTCAGTCCTTGATTACAGCAGTTATGTCACTTCTGTGGGCTTTTCCGTCTCCCTCAGTAGACCGTGAGCTCTCTGAAGATAGGGGACAGGTCTAATTCATCACTGAGTGCTTACTAAACAAAAGGAAAACTTAATTTAAACTGGTGTGAAATAGGACTTTGAATCTGCACCTCCTTTCAACTTTTTTTTAAAAGGTTTTATTTATTTACTTGACAGAGACAGAGAGAGCGAGAGAGGGAACACAAGCAGGGGGAGTGGGAGAGGGAGAGGGAGAAGCAGGCTTCCCGCCGAGCAGGGAGCCCAATGCGGGGCTCGATCCCAGGACCCTGGGATCATGACCTGAGCCGAAGGCAGACGCTTAATGACTGAGCCACCCAGGTGCCCCTCAACTTCTTTTAAAATGCCCTTACAGAGGGGGGTGCCTGGCTGGCTCAGTCCGTGGAGTGTGCAACTCTTGATCTCCAGGTCTTGAGTTGGGTATAGAGATTACTAAAAAAATAAATAAATAAATAAAACTTAAAATGCTCTTACATAGATTTCAGATTCATCAGATTTGTGGTAAAATAGGGTAGAAATTTTCTTCAACATGTGCAAGAGTAGCTTTAAGAACCAACTGACCATGTTGATTGTTAATAGCCATCATGGTTTAAATTCTGCTAAAATGACAATTGGGGGTGGGAGGAAGGAGCACATTTCACATGGAGAATTCCAAATGGCCCACAAAGAGGTCAATGAAGTCATCAGGTTCTGGGGTGCATTTCTGAACTGACCCTGACAGGCCCAGTAGGAAGCAGCTCTGTTCAATGATAGATTCTACTTATCAATGGTGGATTTAGTTAAGTGACTGCTTGCAAGGCCTTATAATAGAATTCTACAGAACTGTTAAAAAAGAATGATGCAGGGCGGGAGCTTTGTGGTCCATGGGGTGCCAGCCGAAAGGTCCTGGGGGAGGTCCTCAGCCAGCACGATATTTTTAGCCAGGACATAAGCACAAGTCTGAATAAGAAAAACAATTTCTTCCTCCTCAGCCATGGCATATCAGTTATACAGCAATACCAGTTTGGGAAACAGTCTCCAGGAGAGCCTTGATGAGCTCATACAGTCTCAACAGATCACCCCCCAACCTGCCCTTCAAGTTCTACTTCAGTTTGATAAAGCTGTAAATTCAGCATTGGCGCAGAGGGTCAGGAACAGAGTCAATTTAAGGGGCTCTCAAAAAACATACAGATTCTGCGATAATGTGTGGACTTTTGTACTGAATGATGTTGAATTCAGAGAGGTGACAGAACTTATTAAAGTGGATAAAGTGAAAATTGTAGCCTGTGATGGTAAAAATACTGGCTCCAATACTACAGAATGAATAGAAAAAAAATGGCTTTTTTTATGCCATCTTCTGTTATTATTCATCGCTTTTTTGAAGAGAAGCATAGAAGAGACTTTTTTAAAATTTATTCTGGCATTGCAGAAATGACAACACTGTGCTATATATACTATCAGAATTCCAATAGAAAGAAGCTTATAACTCTAGCCTCTTACACTACCTTTTCAGCATGAAGAAACAGAAGTTTTTTTTAATAACAAACATTGTTGCCTTCCTAAGAACATCCTTGAATAAATTCATTCTAAAACTCAAAAAAAAAAAAAGAATGATGCAAATCCATATGGAATGATGTGGACTGATATATTACTGAGAGGTAAAAGCAAAATGTAGATCAGAATACAGATGATGATCCCAAATATATGCTTTTATCTGCATTAACTTTTTTTCCGGAAGACCATGTGAAGAACTGCTATAACCTAAGAATGGAGGAAGAGATAATTTCTATTGTATAGCTTTCTAAACTATTTGAATGCTTTTACCAAGTGCAAGTGTTATTTATATAATAAAAATTAACTAGTATTAAGAGTCTTTCAGAAAATCAATACTGAAGATCTTCTAAGGTCAAGAGAAAGGACCATTCTGTACAGTTTCCCAGGTAAGTCACTCTTGCAGGCAGCTCTCTGGCACCCACAACTCAGGGTGGCTTTGCTGCATTCTTCCTGGACCTAACTGCTCTCATGAAGGAATAAAAATATTGCTTCTTTATGATAAATGCTCCTGAAAGAAAGCCAGATGCTTATGAAATAAAAAGAAGGTCAAGCCAGGAAAAAAAAAAAAAAAAAACACGACTCTGAATAAATCAAAGATTAGAACATCAAATCTGGCAAGTGACTTGGAGCCGCTACATAAATGAGAGATGAAATCATTTGAGATAATGTCCCAGCCAGCATTTAATTGCTTTCGTTTTAAAGTTATAGAATAATTATGGGTCATAAGAAGTGACTTAAACTGTATTGTATTTTACCTATTTTAAGGAGAAAATAATACACTATGATAGTGTTTGCAAATGTGGGGATTCAAAATTTCTTCCAACTCATCCCTTGCAAACCTCAGGGGTCTATATAAGTGCTGTTATTGCTTTCTGAAATGCTGTCTCCCTGTCTGAGCAGTTCCTGAGGGCCTAGTCCATTACCTTTGCTTCTTCAGTTTGCTTGGCACATAACATATTCAGTAACTCTGTGTGCATGTGTGTGTTTAGATCTTTTATTTTTCTTCAATTAATTTCACAAATATTTACTGAGCACCTATTATGCACCACTTACAGTGCTAGCACCTATGTGTAAGTATGCACATGCACATAGTTATATGTCCCTGACACCTAAATAAGAAAGATCCCACTGCGTTTGTTTCTCACACATACCACAAAGTTGAGGCTGGGTATTGGAGTCCTGTTCCTTCCAGTATATCCTGTAATGGAGGAGGCAGCCCATTTTCTCCTGGGCTGGAATTTCGGTCCATGAAATTAACACGCTCCCTTTTTCCTCTGAGATGGCATTAATGTGGGGGCCACTCCGTGGTGCTGCAAAGTAGAACACAGGAAGCTTTTGTCACCCTCCAAATCCAAACTGTTGAACTAAAGCAAAATTTGGCAAAAGGTCCCAAGACTCACCTTTGGGCTTAGAGTTACCCCGGATGGAGCTGCATCCTCTCTGGTGCCCCGACAGCGCATACACACTGATTTCATAACAGCTGTAGGGTTTTATATTCTCTGAAGGGAAAAGGGAGTTCTTATAACAGGTTTGGCATCACATGTGAGTCACTAAAGGGAGACATTTAAGTGTCTGATATGGATGCATTCAAGGCACTTCTTTGCTCTGCTTACTTTGAAGATAGTTCAAGTAGAGTCTGGACTGAGGGTGAAGGGATGACCTAAGTCACCAAGTCTCGGCATCCTGTTTGCCACGTCAATGGCTTCTGGAAGCCACGGCTCCCACCTCCCAAGTTCACCTCATAGTGAACAGACAGGCCAACCTGAAGTGTCTTTGCAGGGTCACACGATCAAGGAGACAAAAGCTATTCCGCTTTCAGCAAAGATTTAAATATAACCACACAGACTGCATTTGAAACAGAACTCACTTTCAAGGAAAAAAAAAAAAAAACACATGGACTTCTACAAACAAATCATTTGCTATTTACAGAGAAGTGTGGCTGGTGTTTTGCAGCCACAGAACCTGGACAGCCCTTCCAACTCCGGAGATGTTTATCAGGATCTGCCCCGTGCAGCTGCGACTAACTGGGGCAGCTCAGGGCAATCCAACCTCTCCTGCTAACCTCCTCCCCCTCGCTCCCCGCTGTGCCCCAGTCAGATTTCACCCGCTTCACAGCCTGGAGATTAGGACGATACTTGGGACTGTGAATGCCACTTCCTAGCTTTTAAAACGCCACACTTGGCAATTTTCTGTCAGTCATGAAGTTGGCTGGCAAGTTGCTCTTTCCTGTCAACTCCTTATTTCCACGAATTTCAGATTCTACTTCCTGTAAAGAAAAGGCCCTTTTCATAGATACTGCCTGTGACCAAACTTTGAATTCCCAAGGAAATTTAAAGGGAAATGAGAGAGAATCCCTACCAGGCAACGATAGGGTCACATGGTCAGAGTAAGGCCTCTCTCCCATAGTGTTTAATGCCCTGCCATAGGCAGATCTGGTCCCCTCCACTGACAACTGATTAGGGTTTAACATTTTATTGTTGAGGAAGAGGAATTTTATATCACAGAATAATTTACTAAATAATGTGTGTTTTATATGAAAATCCATCGTCCCTTAAATATTCCAGCAAGTACCCTACATAAAGCTCAGATGTGCAACCAGTACTGTCAGAAGAGACCACGAGGAGATCCAGACTCATGCTATGGTGAGTTTCCATTTGTATTCATGAACCGAGCGATATGGATAAAAGGGCACAGTCAGCTTAGTCCAGTCATCCAAAGATTCTTCGCGGTGGCATGCAGACCCAGAAGCTGAAAGGGCAACACGGAATATGGAATCATATTTCATTTGGGAGAGGGTTGGGCCTGGCTGCCATCTCTAGTCCTGGAAGCAGCCAACCAACCACTGTGCCATGAGCAGGTGTGGGAATTCCAGATGAGCTCATTAAGCAAACAGTATCATTGCATTTTGCCATGCAAAACACGAGTTCAGGGCAAAGGCCTTGGAACTGCTGCATAAGAAGCTGTGGGCTTCTTGTGAACAGCCTACCCTTAATGGAGAAGGGAAGAAAGTGTGGCTCTATAACCTAGCTGACATTTCCCTTTGCATGAAGAAGAGAACCCTCACAAGCTTGTTCCCTGGTTCAGACCTTAGGGACTCTTGTTTTATTGGCTAATTCTTACACAAACACACCCTAATCATTAGCTTTCAAAAATTCACCTCAAAACTTCCTTGGCTTTGCTGTCCAGTGCACAACATCCACATTCCTAAGGCTTTTATTTCTTTCTACAGTCTGGCCCCAACTTCCAGCTCATTTCCCACTACTCCTGCGCATACATATATACCTGGCATCCTGGGGCAAAGCCTCTGACGCCATGTTTATAAACTACCTCTTTGGTGGATTTTTTGCAGAAAGCTACCTTCACCCATTAAGTATGGGAGAAGACAAACATTAAATGATCAGTAATGAGGAGTGATCACAGAGGAAATACAATGGGAGCATGCAGAAGAGGGACACAAATAGCCTAGGCATTGGGGAAGGCATTTCTAGACACCTACAGATTTCTACATATTTGTAAAAGGAGTGGCTCTATATGGTCAGAATTATTTTTACCCACAAAAGACAGTACTGATGGTCTCCTAGCCTAGGCCCCATAAACCTATCACCCAAGAGCTGGATTATATTCTGGCCTCCAGAATATACTCCAAAACACCCAATGCTGCCCCAGCCAGGTGCTAGAAAAAGACTGGTAAGGATCCAATGGCAAGGAGTCACCTTACTGTCTGGAGAGTGCCATACTGAATTTATAAGTATGAATTACTTAATTTTCTAAGTGTTTATTTCTAGAATGTAACATCAACACTAATAGCTAACCAAGTGTTTTCAAGCAGGGGAACAACTTTAATTCATAGTTATTTTACCCAGTATTATACTGATTTCATTCAAATGAGTATTTCTAAAATGCTTAAAAATATTTTAGTTCCCTAAATATGCAAAACATTCTCTCTTGTCATCTCTTTTCTGGTATTTGGGTAGTACTACAGAATTTCTAAAAGGAAGAAACTATAAGGACCACAGGGTCCAAACTATCCCACAGAGGTCAATCCTAATATAGTTTATAATAAGCATTTACAACTTTGTAGCAGTTTGGAGTTCAGTAAATGCCTTTTCTATCCACTATTTCATTTGATCTGATGGGCATAACAGCCCTAAAGGGAAGTTGGTTCTACTGCAAGAATTCTAGGGACAGGGAATGCCTTGCCCTGAGGGCCACTCGATTGTCCTGTTAGAGACTATCACATGTAAGGCAATTTCTGTCTCAAAATTGAGCTGATATCCGGCTTATAATTTCCATGTAGAGGACTTAGTTTTGTTCTTCAGAGCAACAAAGGACACATACTCTTTCTCACATATACATCAAAGCCAGCAACAGCCATCAAATAGCCCACCCACATCTAGAATTCTCTTCTATGGGCTAAATGGTTCCCACATTACTACTACTACTACTACTACTACTACTACTACTACTAACTACTACTACTACTACTACTACTAACTACTACTACTACTACTACTAACTACTACTACTACTACTACTAACTACTACTACTACTACTACTACTACTAACTACTACTACTACTACTAACTACTACTACTACTACTAACTACTACTACTACTACTACTACTAACTACTACTACTACTACTAACTACTACTACTACTACTACTACTACTACTACTACTAAATTATTTTAAAGTAGACTCCACACCCAGCATGGAGCCCAGTGCGGGGCTTGAACTCACAACCCTGAGAGCAAGACCTGAGCTGAGATCAAGAGTCAGATGTGGTTCCCACATTAAAAGTTCCAGACCCCCAATGACTTGTTCGTCTTCCTCTGATGTTCCCTGGGTTATCTAGACAACACCATCTTTAGGTGTAGTGATTATAACTGAACACAACCCACTAGAAGTCTGAACAGCTAAACTGTAGAAGAGGCCTACAGTTAAGGACTAGCTCACGTATTGTTTGGTGGTGTGCTCTGCTTATTTCATTTGTCTTGTCTCCATAGGCAGGGTGTGTGTATCCTCTTGGGCAGGTGTAATGATGCCATGGTGTAATAAAAATACTATAGAATTTAGAGTTTGAAAACCTATGAGAATCTTAGCCCTGTCATGTATAATAATAAGAGTGACAGCTAAATTACCAAGTACTTAAAATGCGTGAAGCTCCATTCACAATGTTTTCTCTACATTAATTCCCAATGAGGTAGGTATTATTATTTTCCTCATTTGACAGAAAAGGAAACTGAGGCAGAGAGAAGTTAAGTAACTTGCCGTAGGTCACACAACCTAGTAAGTGACAGAGCCAGGGCTTAACCCCAGATAGTCTGGCTGTAGAACCTGCACTTTTTACTATGCTGAGCTTATTCCTAAAAGTGACATTGACGAAGTTCTGTCCAGTCGTTTTAATATCTTTTCAGATGCTATCACTTGATAGAAACCACTGACAGATTTGGACTTGAGGACTGAGATGCTGATTATCATATAGATAATTCTGGATTTATTATCACACAAATAATATGCAGCAGAATTGGGAATGAAAGATCTCCTGGTTTCCTCATCTGTACAATGGATATAATTAAACACTTGCTGCACATGATTGTTCTGAGAATGACATAAACTCCTAAGTGAGAGGTGCCCATCACACTGACTGGTTACTACTTAGCTTTCAGCCATGCTTGTGTGGTTCAATGATGCATTTGTCTTATATGGCTCTGTGCCAGGCACACGAATTTTCCATAAATACTAGAGTTTTTGGTCAATCAGTTGGTCTTCTATGACTGTAGTGCTGTATTCTGAGGTGCTGTCTTGAAGGACTCTAAGTCATCACTGTCCCTCTTATTCAGCTGCCTGTAACTGACGAAGGTTCTGGGTTCTCACCTGTGATTTCTTAAAAAAAAAAAAAAAGTGAAACTCAGTAGCATTTGAAGAAGAAGGTGAACAATAAAATACCTGAAATCAGAGCAGACACATTGGAGGGGTTACTCCGCAGCCAGTTTAGAGGGGGCTGCGTGCCACCCCTGGGATGGAGCTCCTTCCATTCCACCACATACTCCTGGACAGCAGGTGCAGCTTTCCCGGGAGGCTCCCATGTCACCATAATGTTGTCCACACCCTTCGAGTTTGCAGAGACCTGGCGAGGAGCCAGCAACTCTTTTTGGGGAAAAGGGGGTAAGCACAAAAACAAAATCACAGGTGGATAAAGATATAAAAAACAATTCATCCCAGCAAAGCTTTAGGAAGAACCAATTTCTTGTTAAGAACTTCAGATTTGTTCTTATTAGTGCAAGGATCCTGTGCAGGGATATTTGTAGAATTATTTTCCCCTTCATCTTCCACTTCCGTGTTCCCAAAGTACCTGCTGTAGTGATATATGCATCCTTCTAATCTACCTCTCAGATGTTTATTTAGATATCGATGTATCCTTGAAAGTTAATGTGGCTTTGTGCGTGTGTTCTGTATTTTCACGAAACGTGCTGGAGTAAATTTAATGCTTTTTCTTACTTTTTCCTTCCCACTCAATATTATATTTCTGGAATATGTCCATCCTGCTGCTATATGTAAATCCAGCTCATTCCTTCCAACTGCTACCGCAAACCTCTTTCTGTCCAGTCTCCAAGTGACAATCAGGAGGTTCCTTCCAACTCTTTGCTAACACAAACAAGGATGCAGTGAACATTCTCTGGCATGTCCTCATGTGTGCAAGAGTGTCCCTGGATATATCTTCACAGAGCTGCTCAATTATAGAGCAAATCCACACATTATTTCATTAAACACAGCCAGAGTGATCTCTAAAATAGCTAATCAGTTGACACTCCAACAAGAAAAGCATGAGGATTCTTATTTCCCCACCAACACTTGGCATTCTCTGACTTTCACATTTTTGCCAATCTGGTATATGTAAAGGGGCTAATTTAACTGTGGTTTTATTTTGGTTTTCTGATTTCTTTTTTTTTAATAAATCATTTTCCAATTTCTTATGAAGCTGAGCTTTTCTTTATATATTACTAGTAATCTGACTTCTCCCTCTGTAAACTACCTGTTCATACACTTAACTCTCGTGTTTTCTCTTGAGTTTCCTGTCTTTTCTCTGATTTACAGAAATAGGTTTTATATTCTAGCTATCAGTCATTTGTTAGGTTTTCAACATTAGAAATATATTCCAGTCTTTCAACTCTCTGATAACTTTATGAAGTGTTTATTGCACATATTTACTTTGGTGTAGGTAAATTTATCTCTTTGCTTATGCATTTTGAGTCTTGTTTATGAAATTCTTCCATCCTGGGAGCACAAAGATACTCAACTACATTTCTCCTATTGGCTTTTGGTTTTACCTTCTCCATTTAAGTTTTTAACCCAAATCTAGCTAAAAGCCTTTTTTCTTAAGGGAATAAATTTTTTATATTTTTCCATACTGTGAGTCAATTTTTCCAAATGTGATACCATCCCTAACATATACCAAGTTCCATATATTCATGGGTCTGTGTCTGGGATCAACTTCTTCGCCGGAACACATTGTTCACATTATTAGGCATTGTGATATCCGATTATTTACTTGGTAAAGTCCCTTCCTCATTTTGCCCTTCATTTTTCAAAGTGGTCCTGGATATTCATGACACTTTATTTTTCCATATAGCTTTAAGAATCAGTTTACTAGAGTCCCCAGAAATTCCAGCTGGTATTTTTTATTGGAATTAAGTTAAATTGTTCCATTCATAAATATGCTGTTTCATTGAAATTATTCAGTTCCTCTTTAAAAGCCCCAGCTCCTCCTTAATGGAGGTAAGGCTTTTATGCATTCTTTGTTACAGGCTAATTCCTAGACACTTTATACTTTGAGTTTGCTGTTTAAATGGCATCTTATTTTCTACCATTTATTATAGCATTAATTTGTGTGTGTTATTCTTATTTCTGGCAAACCTGCTAGAATTTCTAATTGTTCTAATAATTTGTCTATTGCCCTTGTTGAATTTGCCATGTAGTAATCTTATTAGCGGCACACGTAAAATATCTTCTCCTTCCAATCTTTAAATCTCTTATTTCTTTTTTTATCTTGTTGCAAATTTTAAAGAGAATATGCCTACCTATATTTATTAGCGTGATATTTGCTGTAGGTTTTTGGTAGAAAGTCTTTAAAAAAATAAAACATTTTCTTTTTTCCTCATAGTTTTCAAAAAGGTTTATTTTTATAAAATACTGTTTACTAAAAAATTCTTTTTCACCAAATACTTTTCTACATCCATTAAAAACATATCTTTTCTCTCTCTTTTTTTATTATTGTGAGGAATTACATTAATACATTTTTCTGATGTTGATCCATCTTTGTATTCTTGGAGTCAATTAGTCATTCTGCACTAATCTGTTTTCCTCTCTCCACCCCCTCCCCCTGCTAATTTTTTCTTTTTTTTGCAGAGACTTTTCAAAAACAGATTTTTATGTTTTAGAGAAGTGTTAAGTTCGCAGCAGCATGAGTGGAAGGTGCTGAGGTTTTCCGCGTCCTCCCCACCCCCACATGCGCACAGCCTGCCCCGCTGCCGAAGTCCCTCCCCAGCGCCATACACCAGCATGTTATACGCCACCAAAAGATTTTTTTTAATAAACATTTTCAAGTATTTTCCCCCTTCATTTAGTTTTTTCTGTTACTGGAAATCCTTTTAAGTAGTTCATAACTTCTCTTTCTATTCTTTCGATGTTAATTTTAAGCTTTCTCATGTTTTGACTTCTTTCCCCGTTTTGGATGCCTTTAGGAAAAGTCTCTCACCCAATCTTCTGCTCACTCATTCAGTCTTCAGATGAGTCCCTTCTGCTATCCAACCCATTGGCTGTGTTCTTGATTTCAAAACTAACTTTCCATACTGAATCTCTTTATTTGGGGCTTCTTTACAACCACCTAATTCTGACTGAGTCATGTTTCTAGCATCCTTTCTAATCTTTCTAAGGATACTTGTTATGCTTATTCTAAACTTTCGTTCTTTCTGTTGCATTAGTGAGATTTCCTATGGTACAGGCTGCCTTTCCCAGAACATGTGCCTCTCAGATTTTCCTGATTTTCTCCTTTGGGATCTTGTGTTTTTTTCTTGGACTGCTCAGCGGCCTTGGCCTTTATCTTTCTATGGGAGGAGAGTGAAAGGTTTCCCCTAGCTTGTGCTTCCCCAGGCAAGTTCAGGTGGGGAGGAGGAGCTGTTCAGAGTGGAAAGCTCCATGCCCGAGAGCCTACAGTGATGCAGCCTGAGCTCTACCTGTCCCTGGGTTCCCCCGAGGTATACCTGGTACCTCCAGACCTACCCATGCCTCTATCGCTGGCACGGCTCTTCACAGGGAATCAAGGCTGTTATTCTCTTTTGTAATTGCCAGGCACATGGGGTGGATGGCAGGAGAAATCTCAAAAGCCAGCCAGCTCACAGGTACTCTTTGCTCTCAGACCCCCTCTACAGTTAGGTATCAGGGCTTCCTTGAAGTCACTCTGTTCTGCTCTCTGGACTTCCCTGCTCCATAGCAGAAATGTCCAAGCAATGATCATACCAGGGCAACCTGAGCAAGAAGAAGGAGTAAAACCAGAAAGTGCTTACCTCAGGGCTCCCCCTTATCACTATTCTCCGCTGCACTCAGCTATCCATCCTGTCCTCAGAACTGTGTTTGGTGGTGAGAACCTGTAACCTGTGCATTGGCTATTTTGCCAGGGACTGGAATTCCCCAGTAGGGGTTCCTTATATTCATCTGCCTTGGTATTGGATGTCCTGGCTATGCCACAAGATTTTTTTTTTTTTTTTTGAGAATGAAATGCATTCATTTAGTAAATATTTATTGAGCACCTATAGGTTCTAGTTACCCTTTGGCAGGTGATGGGCTAAAATAGCCAAAGAGCCCTTCTGACCACTGCTTCTTTGGAATGAGCTAAGCAAAGCAACTTGGCATTGCCCTGAGTCATCATATTTACCAGGAACGCAGCCTGAATTTGCTTCCCATGATGTTTGCCAGGGCACATTCTCTCTTTCAGAACTCTGCTAACAACTCACCTTCTTTCTATTACCTTTCAAAATTTTTTCTTTAGCCTCAACCATTCAACTTCCCATCTCCTTTTTCCCTGAGAGCTTCTGAACAGAATTATGCAATTCGTAAGGTATTTGGAATACGTGCCCACCTAAGAGACAGGTGGCCTGGTTTTTCAGTCCAGCTCTGCCACTAACTGGATGTATGGTTTTGGCTAAGTTCCTTCACCTCTTGGGGCCTCAGTCTCTGACATCTGTGTGGGTCTCTGTTTACTACTGTACTGGCGTCTGACTCTTCCTGTAGTTTCAAGAAGTCTTGAGCACAGGGACTGGTCTGAAATATTAAATGCATTTTTACTTGTTGACCGCAGGGTTTAGCACACATTCGGTTTTCATTGTAAACCAACAAAATCACTCTAATGATTCTTTATAGGCAATGCTGTGGCAGCTGCTTTTTACAACAAAGTTGTCCCTACTTTCTCAAAGTCAACATAATTCTGCCTGGGGGTGGGGCACATTATTTTTCCTTTCCTAAAAGGAAAGTTATATATGTGAGTGGTGTGAACATATACTGAAAGAGAGGGAGACAAAATCATGGTATGCTATTCCTACAGATCATTCAGAATATGTATGAGACAAGAGCACTCAAGGATGGGATGGTGTAATTTGCCAATGTGTCCTCCATGTCGTTCTGGGATACACAGAGTATTGGGTGGTTAAGATGTGATCTTAGGAGAGACAATAAACCCTTAAGATTTCAAGATTTCCAGGACCAGGACCCTCTTAGTTACAGCTCAACTCAAGGACTGTCCTATCTTACCTCCTCTATATGTTCATCCTTATTAAGCCTCATCCTTATGCAACACCTGGTTTCCATCATCTTCCCACTCCCCATGAACCTCATTCCATTAATTAGCTCCTCTCTCCCCTTTATCTCCAAACTCTTCCCAACCCAATTCTTTTCCTCAACTTCCACATTTGCTCAGATCTCACTTTAAAGCAAACCCTCACGCCCACATACCTCCACTTCCTCAAGTTGGCTCCCACCAACTTGTCTCTCCATCCTCCAGTCACATGGTCTTCCTTCCCTGGCATCCTCTCCAAGCCCATGCTCCATCTTTCCTCTGTTCCTAGAGTTACCTGGGCATCCCTCTAATCTCACACTTATTATACTGCACCACAGTTTCCTTGTTTATGTCTGTCTCTCCCACATGACTGAATATAACTGGAGGACCTCAACAGTATTTTTAACCTATTATTGGATTCTAGCTTCCTTAGGTAGTATATGCTCAGGAAATGACTATTGAATGAATGAAATAGGGGCCAGTTCTAATATAATGAATGTGTCATTTTGAGAAGTTGTTACCAAATATAAATAAAGCACCTGGAACAGATCCAGAAAATTCATGAAGTTTTTAGCTTCAAGACCTGTCTGCAGTGACATTTGAAGAAGTAAGATATTCTGACATACTACATTTTAACAATAGCAGGATACTACTAAATAGTGGTATGAGTTCAATTTCCCCCACAGAATTCACTTTAAAAACTATATATGCAGTATTTACCCACAAAAGAAACATTTTTAAAATGTAAAAAGCAAAAGGGAAGGCAAATCACCTGCAGTCCCATGATGCAGTCGTGACCTCTATTAACATTTCCACATACATTCTACTAGACTTTTTACCGATGAGTACCAATGTGTACTCATGTAAACACATATTTTAAATGGCATCATCCCATATACACTATTGAAAGCCTACCTTTTTACTTATTATGTGCATCTTTCCTTGCCAATAAAAGCATAGCTACAATGTCACTTTAACCCTAGTGTGGGGTTAAGGCAGGTGAAAGTCATGATATATTCCAGTCCCTTCTCTATTATTTTACACTTAGGGTGTTCATGGTGTTTCACTATTTCAAAATTTTTTCAACAAACATCTTTGTGCTTACACTTTTAAGCACTTATCATTTTCTAATGATAATGTATCATTAGATACATAATGTATCCATTAGAGGATACATCTCTAATGGTAAAATTTTTTGGTCAAAGATACATTAGTATTTAAAGTTACATATGGCCAAACTGTCTTCAGAAAGTTGTACCAATTTACATACCCACCACCAGGGTACAGCATATCTTTTCCCCACACACTCACCCACATGGGTTAAACTAATTCTACTTACTCTTTCTCAGTCTGATTTGGTTTCTCATGTTTTCTCAGAATTTGCATCTCATTGATTGCTAGTTAGGCTGAACATATTTTCATGTCTTTACTGCTACTTTTCTATTTATTTTTTGAGTTGCCTGTTCATATCCCCAATCTCTTATTTATTTGAAAAAGTAGAAAGATAATCGATCTCTTTTTGCCAAAAATGTGATATATGCTTTTCTTAAACTGTTATTTACATTTTTAAAGCTTCGTTTATGGTGTTTTTAAAATTTTTATTTTACTATGCATAGAGTTTAAGCTTTCTTCCCCCACAGTTAATTCATCTTCTCAGGTTTGTGCCTTAAGTACCTACCCACATAGGCACAGATTACCAGTTGCCTCCCAAACATTCTCTCCTCTTTAGCAAGGGAACACTGCTGCCTGAAATATATTTCTAAGCCTCCTTTGCAGCTGGGTGTGACCAGGTGACCAGTTAGAGTCAGTGACTACAAGTGTGTTGTGTGACCTGGAGCAAAGCTCCTTGAGGGTGAGGCATGGGCCTTCCTCTCTTCCTTCTTTTCCTAGAAGAAAGTAGATAGAGCTCTGGCAGCCATCTTGGTCCTTTTCCATCTTGAGGATGTAAGCCAACTCGGCAGAGGAAACAGAAGGAAGGAGCCTGGAATCTTAATGATGTCACCAGACCTCTGGTACGAACAACCCTTACTCCTAAAAGTAATTCCTAACTCATATACCAACTTCAAGTTACATCAATATTTACTTGTATTTTCTTCTAGTTATTTTGATCTACTCTATCATCTCTATGTTTATGGATATGTGACTGAAAGGATATATATAACTAAGATTTAACAGTGTATATAAAATAACGTTTGGGTAGAAGCTTCTTTCAAGGGATGACTGCTAGACTCATATGTAGATAAAATTGTTCAACTGAATTTTAAGAAAGGATTTAATTATAGTTTTATTAGGCATTTTTGGAAAAGTTAGGCCAGTGATCTGGACATTGAGAAATAGCACTCATATCCACTTTATTGACTAATCACAGGCTTTTATCTTAAGAAATGAGTTTTCAGAGCATGCAACTATAAAATACATATAGTTGGGAGATTTCAATGTAGATAATTGGATAAATATCTAAATTTGTGTAATAAAGAGCTGTAGTATAGAAAAATTTTACTGCAGTTTCATTACAGCCAGAATTTCATTTTAATACTATTGGTTTTAAAATATGTTTTGACTGTAAGTGTAGAATGTTTTTGCTAGAATTTGACAACATATACTATTCTTACACCCAGAAAAATTAGCCAGATATTAGTGTTCAATTTAATGTAACTAACATTTCCTTAACTAACATTTGTTAAGTACCTGCTATGTATTAGTCTCTGTATTTAATCTCACAATGACCTGCAAGACAGATAATATAATCCCTACTTTACAGAGGGGGAAATTGAAGCTCAGAGGTGTTACTTCACTTGTCCAAGGCCACTCATAGGCTAAGTGCAAAAGAGCCTCTGAAGGCTGTTGGCTCCAAAGTCTAAACTCCTGTGCTACTCATGCCAGGCCCTGGGCTGAGCCTGTGGGAGATAAGAGATAAGTAAGACACAGTTTCCCATAGGCGATATTGAAGGAAAAGTTGGTACTTACCTGCCCCACACAGGTCCGTTATGTTAATACGAGTGGGCAGGGAACTGCCTTTTGAGTTAGCTGCAGACACAGTCACAACCCAATTCCCAGTTCTGGGAATGACCCAGGTCCAGGAGGTGTGTTCTGTGATGTTCTGTAGTGTGACTTTCCCCCCTGCCACCTCCTGCAAGGTCACGTGATAATGGAGGATTTTTCCTCTTGCCTCAGATATACTCATATTCTGCAACGAAACACATCCACTTACTTGTGTACTCCCAGACAAGGTCGCCGGACGCTCTGTGGCTGGACCTGATGGCTCCCCAAGCAGGAGGAGACATATGAGTGACCTTTTTATTTACATCTTCTCATCTCCTCCACTGCATATTTTTATGCCTCTGCCCAAGCCCACCATTTAGGGAAAAAAATTCAGTTGACATTTTTCAAAGCTAATTCTTAAAAACACAATTGATTTTCCTTTCTTGCTTCAAAATGAAACTTCCTAACAGTAGAAACCTCAATTATATCCAATGGAACAAGAGTGGAATCTGAACTCAGATGATCTGGGTTTCTGTTCCATCTCTACCAATCACTACTAGCTGTGTGACCTAGAGCAGGACACTCAACCCCTCTGAATCTCCATTTCTCAATCTGTGAAACACACACACACACACACACACACACACACTTTTCATACAGAAAGTGTAATGCTGCTCATTAAGTCAAAAATGAGATTTTCAAGAGCTAAACTCATAAAATTCACACTTAGTTAGCTGGATTAGCCATCTGTGCTAGAAAAGTAAGACACTGTTTATAAATGTGTGACTAATGAGTTTTGGAATTGCAAAAATTCCAATTGAGATCATTTGGGAGCAATCCCAGAAAGTAAGCAGAAAACTAATTATTTGTATTGTAACCCTGTTTGGATAAGAACCATGGGAAACAGAAGCAATGAAAATGGAGAGCGGCCAAGGGCAGCCCTGGCAGTGCCTGTCCTTGCCTAGTGCAGGGAGAGGAAGATTAGCTTGCCAGACTTAAGCATGATGATTTTCTTTCTTTTTTTTTTAATAAATATTTTATTTATTTATTTATAATAAATATTTTATTTATTTATTTATCAGAGAGAAAGAGAGAGAGAGAGCACAAGCAGGGGGAGCAGCAGAGGGAGAGGGAAAAGCAGGCTCTCCGCTGAGTAGGGAGCCCGATGTGGGACTCAATCCTGGGACCCTGGGATCACGACTGGAGCTGAAAGCAGACACTTAACTGACTGAGCCACCCAGGCATCCCAAGTGTGTTGGTTTTCTTGGCAAGTCTATTCCTTCTATGGGTTCAGGTGCTGAAAGACACACATTAGGACTGGCAAATGCCCCTTTCTCTGATTCCCTACCCCTTAAACAATCTTCTAATAATTTGGTTTCCTGTGTATTTATCTGTCAGGAGAGACTGGGGTAACATGAACATCTGGTTCACTTAAAATTTGTATTTTTCACTTTAAGTGAATAAATTGGCCTTCTGATGATAATTTGGCTTCTGAAATAATTAGCATGCTGAGAGAGAATGTTCCTATCTGCTGACTCAAGCCTTCTGGGTAGCCCAACAGCTGCATTCCCCACTGTAAATTAATCCATGAACATCTAGCTTTTTATATTTCAGTTTCTGGGAACTTGATTAATGCAGGTCCTATCCCAGCTGCCCTTCTGGATCCTCAAAGTCCAGGACTGTATCTTAAACCATGGTCAATGCACCACGGGAATGCCATGTTGCTGAGGGCTCTTTTGGGTGCACATTCAGTCTTTCCCTGGAAGACATCTTTGTGTTCTGGCAGGAACCAAGAAAGTTAGCATTTTAATTGTCCAGCACAGTCAATCTCACAGACCTATTGTGTGGATTAAAGTAAATGTCAGCTTTTGAAATTGTGGTGTCCTAAACTGTTATTAATGCCCTTTGTCACAGGAGAAAAACAGGATAAATTAAAGCAAAAACAGGTGGGGAAGACCATTCCCTCAGCTCTTTCTCAATGCATCCTTCTCTGTCTCCTCTGTAGGTCCAGAGATAGGACTATTATTTCACCCCCACACCATGCACCCTCTCCTTAAGGTACTCCTCAAGAGTTAACTGAGCTCACTAAGCTCCCCATTCTTGCCAGGAACCCAAGGGACTTCAGTCTTACTCTGACAACTGAGGAACGAGAGCCCTAATTGAAAAAAAACAAAAAAACAAAAACATTGCAAATCAGTCCTTATTACCTTCCTCTCATTCTCCTTCATAGACACCTCAGTAATCCCCATCAGTCTTTTGACAGAGCATTGGAAGAAGGGGAAATGTCAAGTCATCTTGGATCTGATGAACAGCCTCGTGACGGCTGTGGAAATCTAGCTGATTTCCACACACCACACACTACAGTGATCTAGTAAGAGAGGTGGATCTGAAAGATGAGTAAATGTTCCTAGAGGGTAGTGAACGGCCTGGACCCAAACCCTTGCATTTTCTTCTCCACATCTCATATTTTAGACTTGAAAATATCATTGAGAAGATAAAGGTAGAATTAAGGTAGTTAGAGAAATAAATATGGTATCCCATGAGTTACGCTTGTATAAAATGTCAAGCTCAAGTTTTGGGATAAAGGTTAACATCTCTCAGGCAATTGGCCTCCTTCACCAATTTGAAAATGGGCCTAACTTGTCCAATATGGTCCACGGAACAAAAAACCCAATCAGCCAACAGGAAAGCAGGTATTTATCCAGCTGAGTGTAGTTTCCTGAAGCAACTGAAAACAGTTTAATTTGGTTAAAAAAAAATAGCACATAAAGTTTGCAAATAATGCATGTTAATCCATCACCTCTGGATTATATTGGCCCTAATGTAATGGAATATCATCACAGAACTACAGAACCAGGAAGGATTCTATAGCTTAACAGTTAATTCAACATTTCATTTTATCAATAGGGAAATAAGTCCAGGACAAGAAATGACTTGCTTAAGGCCACTCAAGGAACAGATGGAGGAGCTGAGAGTGGAACCCAGGGCCCCTGACTTTTAAACTAGCGATCCCTCTGCTCTGACATGCTGCTCCTTACGTTGTCACCACAGAGCACTATGTTTCATATTTAGAATCCCTAGTCACCCTTCTGGCCCAAAGTTGGAAAGCAGTTTGTCTAACTGGGAGGTTGTGGTACATGCTGATGTGGAGCATCACCAGCAGACATCAGGCAGCAATTTTGGGAAAGTGGAGATCCAGAATTCTTTTTTCCCAGAGTCAACAGGCCTTAGGTCAAAAGGAGACTAGCTGTGAACCCAGAACTGCCACCTGAGGAGCCAGCTGAGTCTTTCCAGATGAACTTACTTTTACTCTGATGTTTATATATTTGGGTGGGTGATCGGGAGAAGCTATCATTTATTGGGCCATACCATGAGTCAGAAGCTTTATATCTACTGTCACATTTAGTCCTCATATTTCCCTGTCCTGAGGTTAAGAAACTGACTAAAGTAGTTGCCACAGAAAAGTAAGGTGAGATTTTAGTGCGCCCCCTGGTGGGCATGAGAGAGGAAGGCGATGTCCCGAATGTGTCTGGTGTACCCGGTACTTCTTGTACCTTTATGGGCAGTGCTCAAAGGGGTGTCAAGCCAGTGTTCCTGTCATTGTCACCCTCTCCTATTGGTAAGGGTGTGCTAAACAGGAAAAGCTGTTTTATGGCTTTCTTCAGTTTTCTTTCTGCTCTGTGTGTGAGAAATGATCTAAACTTAGTAAACTTAGCTTTTTTGACTTAGGTTTGTCTGAGAAGCAAAGAGTGAGCAGCTCCCTTATAAAACTATTATGAGAGTTCTGTTGGCTGAAAAGGCTTTCAGCATCAAAAATAATGTGGTGAATATAGGACATGATAGGACAAAATCTGGTTCATGTCAAAATGCAAGGCCTCTGTGTTTGTTTGTTTTTTTAATGTTTTTAAGTAATCTCTACATCCAACATGGGGCTCAAACTCACAACCCTGAGATCAAGAATCGCATGCTCCACTGACTGAGCCAGACTGGCACCCCTGTTTTGTTTTTAAGTATACGGGAGGAAGGGTATTTCTGTGAATTGATAAATCATTTCTTCTTAGGACTTGAAGAAAAAAAACTACTGTACTTGTCATAAAGTGATATTTTATTCTGAAATTTCCCTGATCCAAACAAACAAACAAACAAAAATCTGTCAGAGCTAAGCCTACGTCAAAGAAGAGAGTCTGTAATCAAGACCTCTTAGAAATCTGGGGAATTCTAAACATCAGTTTTGTCTATGAAGACTTTCTGGGGGGTGAGGTTGGTTTTTCTTATTAAGGCAGATCCTTCACTTTCCTGCTCCACCACACAGCAGCCGTGTGACCTTGAGCAAATTATTTTACCTCTCTGAGGCTCAATTTACTTATCTATAAAATGAGGATAATTCTATGTACAGCTTAAGCTTACTGGAGGATGCAATGCGTTGAGGGAAGCAAACGGTTTCAAAGAGTGCTTGGCACATAGCAGATGTCAGCCACCTGGCGAGTTCCCTGCTCTCAGTTACTCTAATTATAAAAATCATCATAATTGGCACTTTTCCCATTGTAGTTATATGACTCTTCCACCAATCAATGGAAACCCAGGCCTTCTTGACTTGGCTCCCACCACGGCTCTGTATGAAAGCCTTACCAATGTCATACAGTTGATTACAAAGTACATATAATTTGTGGGTTTAAGCCTGGCTAACTTGATCTCAGGACTCATGACTGCTTTCAGCAACCCCAGTCCAAACTGAAGGAGCAATTCAAAAGACAACCTGATCTGCAAGTTTTAAAAAAATCACTGTATTGAAGTGATCTATCTGTGGATCCGTCTTCCCACTAGCCTGTCAGCCCATCTTTGCATCCTTGGCATCCTGTACCATGTTTGCCTTCTAGTGACTTAGCAAACACTTTTCATGATTCTCTCATTGATCTTCGCAACCACCTCATGTGGTATATACTACTACTAAAAGCACTTAACTTGTAAGGAAAGGAAGGCACAGAGAGGATAAGCACCTTGCTGAAGAACACACAGACGTAAATGGTGAAGCCTCCCCTTGAACCCAGGTGGCACAGCCCTACCTAGAGGATGAACTCTTAACTGCTGTCATGTTAGCGCTCAGTAGATAGCCCTAGGTGTTTCGTTACCCTGAACTTATGAAATTGATACTAATACCTCACGCTAGTTAACCTGACCTAGTGATTTCTACCTTATTTTGCAGCAGAAAAACAGCAAAATAATAGAAACTTTGTCAGAGCAAAACTTGAACTCCCCTTCCATCTCTGTTTTCCATCTTCTGTTAATTCTCTGCTTCCCAATTTCTTATCTTCGTCATTGACCATATTCTGTCACCCAAATGAAATTCCCTCCATAACAGCTGCTAGTATGATATGTATGACTAGTAAGCAAGGCAAAACAACCTGTTCTTTCAAAAAATACCTTCAGAAATGCTGTGCCAGCCTGCTGGGAAAGGAAGGGAGACAGAGTTGAATATTACAACAAAACTATCAAAATCTTTTTGCTGCTTTTGCATTTAAATATCGATTCTGAGATTGGATGCCTCCTCTAATTATATAAATGCCTCAGGCTCCCGACAACCAATCTTCCCTGTGGATTTATGACAGACCTTCATTGTACATCAATATAAATCAGATTACAAATAATACTTTCCTACATTTACTGGATTTCTTTCATATAAGGAGGCCAAAGAACACATCCCCTCCAGGCAATGTGATATGGATTGGAATATTCTTCATACAACACAGAGAGATACAGGGAGAAAGAGACAAAGGAAATGTACCAACGAGGCTGCCTCTGGCCACAGCAGCGATTCTGAGGCTCCACTGTGAGCTGGTGTATGGGGCTTGTTACTTTCTCTTTCTTCTCACCTTCTGTGGTTTGAGGGTAGCTGTTTATCCAAATGAGTTACTTCATTTAGCAAGTGAGTAAAACCCACCAAATCCTTCCCCTACTTTTGGAACCGAGTTTGCCTAACTCTCTTCTCTACTGCTTGTGAAGGGCCTTGTTCATTACAGGACGGAGCCACTGGCCTCACACGGCCACAGAGCTCTTGAAGCGTGACTGAGATGTGCTGCTCTCTGGAGCAGGAGCTCTTAGCCACTGCACCCACGGGCACTTGGTAGGCACGCCAGTTTTCAAAGACTTAGTTGGATAAGGAGAATGTAAAATAGCTAATCAATAATTTTTAAATATGTTGAAGTGATAATATTCCATACATACTTGGGCTAAGTAAAATATATTGTTAAAATTAATTCCACCTTTTAATTTTTTAAATGTGGCTACAAGAAAATTTTAAATGATACATGTGGCTCTCATTTGCAGCTTGCTTTATATTTCTATGGGATGGTGCTTCGCTACAGTTATCCTATGGGATGGTGTTTCGCTACAGTTATATTTCTATGGGATGGTCCTTTGCTACAGATATTCCAATCCATATCACATTGCCTAGAGGGGATGTGTTCTTTGGCCTCCTCATATGAAAGAAATCCAGTAAATGTAGGAAAGTATTATTTGTAATCTGATTTATATTGATGTAGAATGAAGGTCTATCATAAATCCACAGAGAAGATTGGTTGTTGGGAGCCTGAGGCCTTTATATAATTAAAGGAGGCATCCTTTACATCCTACCAAATGTCCTCTCACCCTTGTCCCAGCTAATGTGTTCTTCTGGGGTCGGTTCCAGTATTACCTTGCAAGAGGTCTTCAGCAACTCCTCACCCATTCCCCTGCTCTACTGGCTGACCCTGATCATCATCCCCCCAGCTGAATCTTTTTTTTTTTAAGATTTTATTTACCTATTCATGAGAGACAGAGAGAGAGATGCAGAGGCAGAGGGAGAAGCAGGCTCCCCGTGGAGCAGGGAGTCCAATGCAGGACTCGATCCCAGGACCCTGGGATCATGACCTGCGCCGAAGGCAGATGCTTAACTGACTGAGCCACCCAGGTGTCCCTACCCCCGGCTGAATCCTGAACTCCTCCTTTACACCTGAGTGCTCTCATCCCCATTTCTGTCCTTCTGCTGGTCTGTGAGCTCAAGCACCTGAGGATTTCTCTTATTCACTTCCACATCCCTGGCATGCAACAGTGTCCAGTACTAAAGAGAGGCTTTCATATGTTTATTTGAGTGAGTGGATGATAAATAAAGTGAAGTTGGCTTCATTTATAAACACATTTTTCTCTTCCAAATCCATGGCCTCAACCACAATTTCAGAAAGTTTATGACCTGCTATGATTAAGAAATTAACAGAGGAAACCGGAAAGGTTAATGTGGTTTAAACCCATTGTCATATATTTTCATATATTATCTATCTATCTACCTACCTACCTACCTGTCTATCTATCTACAAGGCGATTTTCTTTTTAAAGAATACATGTTATGTTCACTGGAAGAAAGGTGTATTGGAATCATGGATTGAAATGCTTAATTAAAGCAAACAATATGAAACTTGGGGAATCTGAGGGAGAGGAGCTCTGTGAAGGACTCTGACATGACACTGGGGCTATTTCTGACAGAGCAACACTTTGTACTTGTCCTTGCATTTATTGTTTTAACAATACCTAGGTATTTTTGTTTTATTCCATAGATTAAGTTGTACTTTCTGGCTTCAATATAGAAGAAATTCTTGACTTAAAAATAGCTATGGCAAAAAAAAAGTATAAGATCATTTTGAGGAAATAGAACTTTCAGAAGAAACCTTTTAGGAGAAACGCAGAGTAAATAGGTAAGAACCAAAACAACAAAGCAAAGGTCTCCTTTACCCTCAACACACTCCCACACTCACATTCATATACACACACGTTCACATACACATCCACACTCATACTCACAGACACTCCCTCCACACACTCATACTCACTCACTGCCATAAGTCTGAATGTTTGTGTGTCCCCAAGATTCACGTATATGTTGGAATCCTAATGCCCAGTGTGGTGGTATTAGGAGGTAAGTCCTCTGGGAGGTGATTAGGTCATGAAGGCAGAGGCTTCATGAATGGGATTAGTGTCCTTATTAAAGAGAACCTACAGGAGCGCCTGGGTGGCTCAGGTCATGATCGCAGGGTCCTGGGATCGAGCCCCGCATCGGGCTCCCTGCCTGGTGGGAAGCCTGCTTCTCCCTCTCCCACTCCCCCTGCTTGTGTTCCATCTCTCGCTGTCTCTCTCTGTCAAATAAATAAATAAAACTTAAAAGAAAAAAAAAAAGAGAGAACCCACAGAGCTCACTAGCCCCTTCTTTTTTTTTTTTTTTAAGACTTTATTTATTTATTTCAGAGAGAGAGAGCACAAGCATGAGCAGGGGGAAGGGCAGAGGGAGAAGCAGACTCCTTGCTCACTGAGCAGGGAGCCTGATGTGGGGCTCGATCCCAGGACCCTGGGATCATGACCTGAGCCGAAGGCAGACGTTTAACCCACCGAGCCACCCAGACACCCCTCACTAGCCCCTTCTGCCATGTGAGGATACAATGAGAAGTCTGCAACCCAGAAGAGGCCCCTCACCTGACCATGATGACACCTGATCTTGGACTTCCAGCCTCCATAATTGTGAGGAATAGATTTCTGTTGTTTATAAGCCACCTAGTCTATGGTATTTCGTTATAACACCCACATGGACTAAGACACTCACCTACATGCACCCACGCTGACACATATACTAGTACATACATACCTACACTCACACCCCACACACATATAAAAAACTCACACCCATTGCCACACACACATTCACACTTACCCTTTGCACTCACACACAACTACAA
This sequence comes from Eumetopias jubatus, assembly GCF_037043125.1. Classification (NCBI taxonomy): domain Eukaryota; kingdom Metazoa; phylum Chordata; class Mammalia; order Carnivora; family Otariidae; genus Eumetopias; species Eumetopias jubatus. Next base: position 51,951,624 of record NW_028274810.1, read on the forward strand.
CACACATGCACACATATCACTCACTTAGATGCACACTCACACATACTCACACTCACCTACATTCATACTTCACTCCCTCACACACATAGGCTATACCCATTCAGCACCAAGTTGTTCTCTTCTGATGTAAACATCCTACAAAAATGAAAGGTCATCTCACATTTCCCCAGTTGCAAGAGAAACATGTTCTTACTTTGTTCATAGACTAATGGGGTTTTACCTGGGGCTTCCTTTGGTGATAAGACCTGAAATCCCCCTCTCTGCAGTGGCAGGGTGTCCCTCTCATTAGGTTTCCCAGTACTGATCAAAGTGAAAAAAAAAAAAAAGCCACCACACACATACGTCTTTGCTTCCTTTCCCCAGTGAGGTCTGATTTGGGCCCCACCACAAGGCACCTGATCTGGCTGCAGCGTTTCTTTCTAGTCTGTCATTTAGACAAGTCCCTGTGTCATGGCACCATCCCATCAAATTCCCAAGCCTGCCTGAGAGTAGTATAAGGAATCTGCAGTTGGATGAGTGGGACAGGAGGGGTTCTAGACAGAAGGGGCAGTGACTTCTGCCCAGGAAAGTCTCCCAGCGGCAAGCACCACGGTACCGGAAATCCTCTCTTTGGAATTACTTCATCTCCCTAGACCTGTTTCTGTGTTTGTAACGTGAGTGGTGGGACTGCACACTGCTTACATTCCCTCTGGGCCTCGGACTCCGTAGTTCTGTGGTCTGAAGCAGGCCTGCTCATCTCAGTAACTCTGGTCAGTCTTTTACTCCCACTCCCGGGTAAGTGGCCTACTGGGGGCCCCTGAAGAAGCCCAGGATTTTGCAGAAAAGGACTTGATCCTGTAATGGTCCTGCAAAACTGAGGACTAGATCCAACATTCCTTAAGGAGTCTCTCAGACTGGATAGTCACTGAAGGTTTTGAAGGTGCCCTGTCTTGATCACCATCGGGTGCCAAGTTGTAGAAGTTTCTAATATTTACATTTTTGGCTTCTTAGTCAAGCCAGTTCCAGTCCAGTACCCACAATTCTGGCTCCACAAAAGGGGAAAATTTTTTAAAAGTTTTGTTTATTTATTTTAGAGAGAGTGAGAGGGAGAATGCGCACATGAGTTGGGGGAGGGGCAGGGGTACAAGGAGAGAGAGAATCCTCAAGCAGACTCCCCACTGACCATGGAGCCCAGGGCAGGGCTTGATCCCAGGACCTGAGCTGAAATCAAGAGTCAGCTGCTTAACAGATTGAGCCACCCAGAACTCCCAAAAGGGAAAATTTTCTAACAATAAGAGATGCCCACCACAGCATGGACTGCTTAGAAAGTGGAATTCTACCTGTCCCGGATGGTCCCAACAGAGGTATCTGTCTGTCCTGGCTGGAGTGGGAGCAATGTTTATGACAGCAAGGGTAGACTAGAAGAGAATTGAAGTCTTCTTGAATTCCAAGACCTCACTTTAAAATTTAGGCTTTTTAAGGATTAGGGGCAAGATTAAAATGAGAAGCAGAGAAGAATTTGCATATGCACATTGGCTGAGCCTTACCTGTGGCTAAAGTATGTTTATTGGAACTAAAACAGTATATCTTTTCAGATCACTGTTGAGGACATTTGGGGAGAAGGAATCTTTATGGAAGGAGGAATTTTGTTTTTAACCAGTTGCTTACTTGTGAAAATGAAAACAGCCAAGAACTGAGCTGGTTTCTTCTATAATATTCACAAATTATGGCTGCTCTAAATGTCTTGCGTTAAGAATTGTCTTGCTCTTAAACATGGCTTTATTTTAAAATAAATTTTAAGCTGCAGTTCTAGTTTCAAAGTGAAGAGCTTGATTATGACTCACCAAGCTATTTATAGTAGTCTCATACCAGACATTTTGTGTGCGTGTGAGAGAGAAAGGAAAAGAGGGAGAAAGAGCTCATTTCTTGCCTGGCTCATTTCTTAAAACTGAAGAAGATTGCAATTATCAAAATCTATCATGCTAACCCCATCAGAGGACTTTATATTCATTTCTCTGACTACTCAGGGTTTCGTGCTCATCAGCACGAAATTCCAAAACTGTTGATTTACCCTTAACTGGAAGAGGTGTAGTGAGAGGGATGCAGGCTTGGGGGAAATAAAGAGAAGTAGAGCTCACCTGAAAACCTCTTATGAGCATCCAATCAGGAGCTCAATTCAAATAGTATTTTCTTTTCATAAAGATGAGTCATGATGTAGCAGAAAGAGATCTGGATGGGGTTTCGGTCTCAATTCTGCACTTAGTAGCTGGGTAACTGTAGGAAGAACATCCTCTCTCTCAGTTTTTCCATTTGTTAAGTAGGGATACCTGGTACCTACCTCACAGGGTTTTTAAAGGATTACGTGAAATAACTGCCCCAGATTTCAGCACTTTGTGAAACTCTCACATCCTGTAATAACATTAGGCCTCCCTGTTTTCTGGAAGGTTGTTCAAATCACTACTGTTTTACTATGATTCCTGAGGAAGAGCTGCTTTCCGTTCCTGTTCACACTATTTTCTACTATTGCTTGAGTTCTTGAGGTAGAGCAGCCTTCTTTCCACCCTCTCCCTTTTTGGTGACCATAGAAAATATATTCCTGAATACCCATATCCACATACTTCCCATCTTTAATTTCCCAAAAAAGTGCATAAGTAATGTGACACGGTCACTGCTGGGGATGTTGTCTGCAGGGGAGATAGGGTGACTGGGAAAGGCAAGAGTCAGAAGAAATGTTGGAGTGGAGTCAGAGGGTGGACATGCCTGGGCAGGGGAAGGGATGCAAGAGGATGAAGAAACGATGCAGTGTGTGGAGGAGAGAACTCAGCCAGAGCTCTCACCCTTATCTGGCAAAAGTTAATGACACTGAGTCAAGGATCCTGAGGATATCATGGGGAAAATGAGCTCCAACTAAGTCTCTGAAGCCTCGTATAAAGCCATTACAGAAATAAAACTTATTTTTTGGCCTTGAAACATTGTTCAAATATATAATTCTTTTTGTGTAACAATTATATCTCAATAAAAACAAAGTAAGACAAAAAAATATATATAATTCTCTTGAATTTTACATTGACACTGAAAACTTACCTTCCAGAAAAGAGAAATATGTTGTCTACTGTAGTCAATGTGCTGTTTCATGTACCAGACATCCAATGTTCCTGTAGGCTCTGTTTTGAAGGGGAAAAAACATATTTTTTATACACACACATACACACACATCCACAGATGCACAATATAAAACCTTTCAATGGCAATTACTTATTTAATAAATAACGCTGGGAGAGTAGGATTATAAGACAATTTCAATTTTCTTTGTGCCCCAGTATTGCTTTCCTTTTGTTAAACAATGAACATGTATATCATTGGCCATAGAAAACACAAGGTTACCTTAAAAACAAATTTCAAAAAATAGTGGTAAGGAAATTAGATTCCTAATTTACTCTTAAAATATGTATTGATAAAGTAACTCAAAGAAAGTATGTGTGGTTCTTTTTTGTTGGACTGCAGAAAGAATTCTAAGCAGAAAAATAAAACCATAAATCATAAGGAACATATTTTTTGATCCTGTAAAAATGAAAAATACAAATGATAAACTTGTTCACTTCCATTCCTGAAATTACATGTTGTGGCATAATTATTTGGTTTACGATCATTAGGCAATGATCTACTTGAAAGGAAGGCCTATCTCATTCATCTTAATATCCGTCACACCTGTGTGATGCTTAGAATGTAATAGGCTCCCAATAACTCTTTTTTAGGTGATGAATGAGCAAATGGACAATCCAGGCAATATTAGCTACCTGATGCTAAAACGCAGGCTGAACTGATAGAAGGAATAACCACCAATCCATAAGATTATGGTCAAATGTGACCTAATTTAATTTGAAAAAGTCAATCAAACAGATTAGAAAAGAAACTGAATAACAAACTCCTGTGTCTATAAGAGAGAGAGAATGTGTGCGCGCATGTGAATGAAATAGTTTTATTTCTCCCATTATCAGATTTGTCTTGATTTATAGTCAGGGGTGGAATCCACAGAAGGAGCCCCAGAAAACAGTCTTCAGCTGCACCAGTCTAACTTGTTTAGCAATGACACTTAGAGTGTATTGAGATGAAGCTACACAGGGGTTCCTTCTCGAGTGGCAAGTTCCATTTAACCAGACGGAAGTTTCCAGAACATTAAGTCCCACCAAGAAAACAGAGGACAAGCAGCCAAGGAGAGGAGAAGAGAAAGAGGGAAAGGTAGGGAGCACATGCACCTGCACATAATCTGGGCAGGTCCTGTGGGGGCCCACTCACAGTTACCTCCCATGTCCTCCTCACCCCCATGATGTACGCAGCTCTAGTGCAGTGGTTAAAGTGTGAGTGAGCTCCAGAGCTAGACTACCTATGGGCAATTCCCAGCTCTGCGATCTTGAATAAATGTTAACCACGTCCTTAAGCCAGTTTCTTCATCCGTTGAATGAATGTCGTAGTTCTATACGTCACATGGGGCTGTTGTGAGAATTAAGTGAATAGAAGAATCCTGACCCGTGGTAAGCACTAAGTAAATTTAGCTGTTGCTGTTTTGGAAAATGAAGTTCTGAGAGCTAAAGGAGCTTGTTCAAGGTCCCAGAACTAGTAAGTGAAGCCAGGTTTTGAACACTGGTCTGTTTCATTGCATAGCCCAAGCTCTTTGCTCTGCATCCTGCAGTTACCTGGCTCTGAGAAGGATTACAATTTCTCTACAATACTTCCACCCCCAACAGGTACTCTTTCATGTTTTACTCTCCTCCTCTGTCACTTCCTTTTCCTGCCTCTCTCACCCTCTTCCCTTTCTGTTTTTTTCTAAATATTCACTTATTTTCTTCCCCTCTCTTCCCACTAGTGGTAACTTCTACCCTTGCAATGAGGACCTAAAGATAAGAAATGCTTACCTAAGACATTCTGAAAATGCTCTCCATCCTTCAGGATTATGAACAGAGACCCAGAAATCAAGCCTAGGACTTTTTTTCTACTAGTCCAGATGCAAAAAGGAAAAAAGCACAGGCAACAGAAGGAAAGGGGACCTGACAGTTATCAACCACCTACTATGTTCCAGGAAATATTTGGACACTTTATATACTGTACATTATCTTATTTAATCCTCACACAATGCAGGGGGTGCGTGTAGCTACACCTGTTTTAGAGCCAAAGACAAGGAGCCTCACAAAGGTTAAATGATCTACAGAACACTTGGGGCTGATAAATGACAAAGCCAGGAGCTGAGCCCAGGTTTCACTGTTTCCAAGGACCCTGCTCTTCCATTACAGTTCACTACATTGAGCAAAGACTTGAGCAAACTAGGTAATCCAGACATTGACTACATAATCAGGATTTGGAAACTTGGGTGTGCTCAATGTCAAAGCCAGATGACTCGTTAGTGCTAATGTCTCCAGTTAATTACATATTGGTAAGAAATTTCAAGGAACACTCATTGCCTCATTAAAGGTCTTCAACCTACCAGATTACTACAGAGCTAAGAATTGAATTCTAGAATCACAGTCTCTTCAAAGGAAAAATTGCAAGTGAAACTGAAATTTTAATGGTGCCCACCTGCTGTGTTAGCCTCTATGGGAGAGAAATCATTAGTTGAATCTGTGTGTTTCAAAGTGTAAAATTTCATAACCGGGGGTGCTAAACCACTGCTGCTTAAAGCAAATAAGAGTTGATATTAAAGAGAATCTTTGACATTCAACTGACACAAAATCTCTTGAAGTTCTAACCTCAGTGTTATCTAACAAAGGCAGATGAAACTATTATAGGCAGGCCAGAAAAGGAAAGTCAAAGGCCAATGTCCAAGTGATTACAAAACAAATGGGCACAAATTATTAAAAATACAAATATTGAGAAATGAAGGGTCTCCTGAGATGAAACTACCTCCTATACAATAAATGGGGAAACTATAGGGTTGCATAGAGTCACCAGCATGAAAAAAAAGCAAAGATCCTAAATTAAGCAGGAGATTGGCCTAAATGACCTTGAGGGTGCTTTCAACTCTAAAATCCCAAGATTCTGGGTTTCTACGAAACAGTATGTGTGGCAAATAAATCAGAGTCAAGCCTTGTGCTTCTGAGATGAGCATCCATATCTAAAGCTAAGGCAAGTGCAGGAACGTGGACAAGAGCAACTGAATCGCAGGTGGAAAGCAATCCTTCGACAGAGGTTTTCACACAGTGAGGAGTATAAAAATTTCCAAGAACAGTGGAAATGGAGAATTTACCACAAAAAGAATATGGAAAAGACATTATCTTGGGAGAATTTAACACAAAGAGAATATGGAAAAGGCATTATCTTGGGAGGTTTCAGGTAGTGGACTAAATGCAGCACACGAGAAGTTTTTGGTCCAAGTCATGCTCCAGGCAGGGCAAGGCAGAAATAAGTTATTCGCTGCCCTGGTTCCTTGATGTGCACTTTTTGGGGATGACACATTTATCTAAAATCTAGTTTTAAACAATTAGATTCAAACAGATCTTACAAGTATCTACTTGATTAAACAAGTTTTACTTTCAGATGTTATCACCTACTATGCCTGCATGGGAAGTCCTATACAGAATCCCTCATTCCCCTTCCTTCTTGATTAATGATGTTTAACACTTGGTTCACTCTCTCTTTTCACCTCTGTCACCTCTTTTACTAGTTGTGAAGGGCCACCATTCACAGGTTGTTCCTTCCCAGTAGCTGGTGCCATCATTCCTTCCACCTGCCCACTTCTAATAGTATGTTTCTCTCAGCTGATGCTTTTGTTTCATACTTCACTGAGCAAAAGGAAGTAATCAGGCAGGGATTCCCTCATCTTTCCACCATGGAAACCTCCAAACTTCACCATCAATTCCCTGACATAGCACCCCTACTTCCATCAAAGTTCAACCGCTTAACCTGAGTGCTGGATCCCATCCTCTCTTGCTTTATCAAGGACCTCTCCCCCACTTCTCTTGTATCATTAATTTCTCCCTCTCTGCTGGGACCTTATCATTACCTTGAAAATACACTATATTTTCTCTGATCCTAAAAACAAAACCAGGCAAAGCATTTCCTGATACCTCATCCTGCTCCAGCTACTGCCCTGTATCTCTGCTCTCCTCTATAGAACTCCCTGAAGAGCTGTGAATTGTCTTTAGTCCCTCACCTCACACTTGCTCTCAACCTACAGCACCTGAGATTGTCTCCCCATCATTCCACTGACACTGCCTCTGGTTGGCAGTGAATCTGTGTTGCCAAATCTAATAGTTACTTCTTTGTTCTTATGTCATTGGACTTCTCAGCAGCATTTGACATAGTTGGGCACTTTCTCCTTTTTTTTCTTAGAAACATAAACTTTCAACATTTTTTAAAAAGATTTATTTATTTATTTGAGAGAGAGAGTGTGTGCCAGGGGAGGAGCAGAGAGAGAGGGAGAGAGTCCCAAGCAGACTCTCCGCTGACTGTGGAGCACAATGCAGGGCTCAATCTCATGACCCTGAGACCATGACCATGAGATCATGACCTGAGCTGAAATCAAGCATTGGATGCTTAACTGAGCCACCCAGGCACCCCAAGCTTCTTTTAACATTTTTAACATCCAGGTCACAAGCGAAGATCTTGTTTCTTGATAGAAGCAGGGAGGTTTCATCCATACTAAACTAATGGAGGCATTGTGCCAGATTGCTGATGGGAAACAAAGCAAGTTGCATTACACTATATAATTTTGATTAAGCTCAGAAACAAGCAAAACTAATTATTGTTTAGAGATACACACATTTCTGAAAGCTATGAGAAAAGTACTGATAAATGTACAGGATAATAGTTACCTCTGGGGAGGCATGACAGAGGTAGGAATATATTGGTAATTTTATAGTATTTAAGTTGAATGGTAGGTTAATAACTGTTCATTTTGTTGTTAGCCTTTGTAAGGAGAAAGTAGATTAAACTAGGATAATCATAGTGGCAACAGAAGGAACGAACAGATTTTGAATATGTTTACGAGAGTCAAGTGCTGATAAAGGGGAATGGGGGAAAAGGAGAATTTTTTTAAAGGAGAATTTAAGAATAATTTCTTGATTTTTGACTTCAGGAACTAGGAAGATGGTGGTTTAAAGGAGAATTTAAGAATAATTTCTTGATTTTTGACTTTAGGAACTAGGAAGATGGTGGTGTTGTTTACTGAAATAGAAAATATTAAAACTGAAGTATTTTAGAAACATTTTGTTTTGAAGAAAAAAAGTTTTGTCTAGGCTATGTGGGGTTCAGAATGTCTGTTGATATCTAGGTGAGATATGGAATAAGCTATTAGAGCACAAATCTGAAGTTTTGGAGGGAGTCCAAGACTGAAACTATCTATCTATCTATCTATCTATCTATCTATCTATCTATCTATCTAATCTTCTATCATCTGTCTAGTTTTAGAGCCATGGGACTGGAAAAAATCACCTGGGAAAAGAAGGAAGCCATAGGGATTGATACTGAGAAGACAAAAATGACCAGCAAGAGACCAAGAAGAACTGGTCAATAAAGCAGAATAAAATCCAGGAAAATGAGATTTCACAGAATTCAAAAGAATCTAGTACTTCAAGGAGAAACTAGCTCCCTTCTCCTACTGCAATGACCTTGGAAGCCATATGTTTCAGGTGAGGGAAGGCCACAAGAATCCCTTAGAACTTTGCATTTCTTCTTGGTGTCGTATCTTCCAGGAATCTTTCCCTAATATTCCAAAATAGACCATATGCCCTTGAGTCTGAGGATCTGACTAGTTATCACTGTATCCCAGCACCTGGCACAGTTCCTGATACACAAACATCTTCCTTAAAGATCATCCAGAGAAGCATGTATTTTTCATTGGTTTCTGTTTGGAAGCCTACAAGGGAAAGCATTTCTTCCTTTGGGATAATCACCATCTTATCAAATAATTGAGCCCAGACATTGATTTCTTCCAGGATAGTTATTGAGTTTAGAGAGACCAAAAGAAGAAAGGAGGGCAGGGGCTGTCATTAGATCCAAAACATAACATTTTCCTTCTAATGAAAATGTTTGCATGTAAGTTTCTTTCATAAGCTAAGAACCTTTCATTCTCATTTTCTCAAGCCTTAGGCAGAAAGACACAAATATGATATATTCAAGTTTAGCTAGTTTAGGAGTCAGCAAATTATGGCCTGTGGGCCAAATCTGCTCCCTGTTTTGGTACAGCCTGTGGACTAACCATGGTTTTTACTTTTTTTTGTTTTGTTTTGTTTTTACATTTTTAAATGGTTGCAAACAAATAGAAGAATAATTTTTGTGACATATGAAAATTATATAAAATTCAAATTTCAGTGTCCATAAATAAGGTTTTATTGGAACATAGCTTTGTCTACATATTTATATACTGTCAATGGCTGCTTATACACTGTAATGTCAAATTTTAGTACTTGTGACAGAGATATGGTCTGCAAAGCATACAATATTTACTGTCTGGACATTTACAGAAAATGTTTGCTGACCCCTAAGCTAGACTGTTATGAAGTGCTTGCTAACCAAAATAATAACTTCTAGTATTTAATTGGCCTTCTCAGAGCCAGGTAACTGAGGGGTGCAGAGCAAAGAGCTTGGGTTATGCAATGAACAGACCAGTGTTTGAAATCTGGCTTCTCTGTTTATTAATTCTAGAACCTTGAACAAGCTCCTTTCCAAATGAAGAAAACAACAGCTAAATTTACTGTATGCTTACCAGGAGTTAGGGCTCTTCTCTTCATTTAAATCAACCCATCTTGGCAATATTTCAGAATTACAAATAAATGAACGAATTGCCTGGTGTCTCAACTTGAGAAGGGGTAGTTGCAACTGGTAACCCTACATTCTCTCCTCTTGGGGGTCTCTCACCAATCACCCATGCCATCACCTATGCTGGGAAAGGGCTACTCCCTTACTGCTCTGGCATGAGTTTGAGCATGTAGCGTTTCCTTTATTAATTGTCCATAGTAGACTATAAATTATAAAAAATATAAACAAGACTTTAGAAAATGGTGAATGAGCAGACAGAAAACCTAACTGATTCTACAGCTCTAAGGAATGGCCTGTTCATCTTTATCTTGGAGTCTCCTCCTGGGTGTTCTGAGTGGTGAGGGAATCACCTTCCCCCAACAACTGCATGTATTCTCAGGCATGTCTGGAGGCCATGCAGCCCAAACTCAAGAATGTTTTTCCACTACAGTCAAAATATGGTTGCTCAGTTCCCAGTATCAGGCCTACTTTTGACAGATACCGACTGAGGGACTGTCCTCCTCAACAGAGGAAAGCAAGTTCTTTCTTCCTACTCCTTACTTAGTGGCCACTTAAAAAGTGTTTTACATGGAGGACCATGTCAGGAGTTGAATTTAATGACATAGGAAAGGGCCATAACGGAGTAAATAAAGCCCTCATTCTCTGCTGACATGATCTAAATAACTGTGCCCAATCCACCAGAAGATAACATTGCTCTCAGTTTTGAGCAGCAAAGGCTGCAAAGAACTCTCTTGTGTAAGGTCATTCACAGTTTTGAAAACTAAAAAAAAAAAAGAAAGAAAAAATTTTAAAAAAGCTTACTAGTAATTTTTTTAAATGCCAAGTTACATTTGAGTACACAGTCAAAGGTTGAAAAGGAAGAAGTGCTAAAAAAAATTCACACCTTTTAGGTGACATCAGTTGGTGTTTCATAAAGAAACTGATGACAGAAACAGCGGTAAGGGGTGAAAACCATGCCGCTCAGAGTAAGAGGGAAGAGGCTTTGCATCAACCCACAGAAAGATCAAGCACAGACAAGGGAAATGCAGACACTGAAAGAAAGCCAGCAGAGCTTGGTAAACGTGGTATCTCAGAGGATGGGTTTCTTCACAAATGCCTGTTACTCTGAACGAGCCAGTTCCTTGGTTCAATTCATAACTGTCCACGAATTCAGAACCATAACAAGCTGCTGTACTCATTGTTATGATAGTGGTTTATTTTAGGGGATATGGGAAATTCACTGTCCTACCTTGAAGTGTTTTTAATTCAACAGATAGACATTGAAAACAAACAAAGAAAAAAAACCCTTTTCATACATCTCCAAACAGGTCATTATTAAATGTCAGTAAGAATGACAAGAATTCACAAGCCCAGAGTTCCCCTGGTTTACAGTTAAGCCTAAGGTGATAGAACTTAAAAGCTTCTCAGCCTATTTACTACCTTGGCCTTGGACATAAAATATGGCCCATTTTCAAAAATTTTATCTGTAGGGCATATAAACAAAGTCTAATCCATGAGGTATTTAAAAAAATATATTACTTTGACTATGTGTAATAAAAGAATAAAAAGAGTAAGCTCTGGATTATAAAAATGACAAACATTTAAATGGAGAGCAAGTGTCTCAACATTAAGATATTTGTATCATAAAATGAGAGGGAATAAATTATAATTTGTTGGATGGAGTTATGTTAAAATATTTTTTAAAATACAGAAATGCAATTAATATAAGAAGAAAGGAAGAATACACAATTATTCTACAATTTATATATTAGGCATTTTATCTTATCAGTAGACCCTTTGGGTCCTTGAAAGTCACTGGGGTATCACTGATAAGTGTCATCAACTCTCAAAGGCCATTAGCAGCTCACAGAAAATGTATGTAACTTATATCATGAGACTAACTTACAGGCACACATATCCATAAATTTTACAAATAAGCACTTAGACTTTCTCAAATTAATACTTCAAAATCTCCACATAATAAAGTAATGAATTATATGACAGTAATTTTTCTTCTGAGCCAGATTTATAGATTGAGAGAAGTCATATAGTATGTCACTAAATGAGTACCTTTAAAAACTTATATAAGGAACTTCTCAAATTCAACACTCAAAAAACAAATAACCCAGTCAAAAAATGGGCAGAAGACATGAACAGACACTTATCCAAAGAAGACATACAAACGGCCAACAGACACATGAAAAAATGCTCAACATCACTAGCCATCAGGGAAATACAAATCAAAACCACAATGAGATAACACCTTACACCAATTAGAATGGCAAAAGTTAACAAAACAGGAAACAACAAATGTTGGCGAGGATGTGGAGAAAGGGGAGCCCTCTTACACTTTTGATGGGAATGCAAGCTGATACAACCACTCTGGAAAAAAATATGGAGGTTCCTCAAGATGTTAAGAACAGAGCTACCCTACGACCCAGAAATTGCACTGCTAGGTATTTACCCCAAAGATACAGATGTAGTGAGAAGAAGGGGCACATGCACCCCAATGTTCATAGCAGCAATGCCCACAATAGCCAAACTGTGGAAGGAGCCAAGATGCCCTTCGACAGATGAATGGATAAAGAAGATGTGGTACATATATACAATGGAATATTATTCAGCCATCAGAAATGAAGAATAGCCACCATTTGCATCAACATGGATGGAACTGGAGGGGATTATGCTAAGTGAAGTAAGTCAAGCAGAGAAAGACAATTATCATATGGTTTCACTCATATGTGGAACATAAACAATAGCACGAAGGGCCATAGGGGAAGGGAGGGAAATCTGTAGGGGGAGAAATCAGAGAGGGAGATGAACCATGAGAGACTATGGAACCCAGGAAACAAACTGAGGGTTTCAGTGGGGAGGGGGTTGGGGGGGTAACAGGGTGATGGGTATTAAGGAGAGCACGTGTTGTGATGAGCACTGGGTGTCATGTGTAACTGATGAATCGTTGAACACTACATCAAAAACTGATGATGTACTATACAGTGGCTAACTGAACATAATAAAAAAAAAACAGAAAAAAACTAATATTCAGATGGCTACTTCCTGTGTATCCAAAGATTTGCTAATATTGACATAAAGCTCATACAGGTAATTTTGCTCCAATAAAATGTTTGATTACACCTTCGTAAGTTGTCTTCCCTATAATTGCTAAAAAGAAAATCCCATCAGACTGAGAATTATATTTGATATCCTTTCCATAGCTATGGGCAGTCTGGTGGCCCCCATTTGAGCAGTGAGTACCAAAGGCATGATGAAAGGCAGTGCCATAATATTTGGAGGAGAGAGGATTGCTGGATGTTAAACTTTATTTAAAATGTTATGTCTCCACGAACCATGAGAGACTATGAACTCTGAGAAACAAACTGAGGGTTTTAGAGGGGAGGGGGGTGGGGGGATGGGTTAGCCTGGTGATGGGTATTAAGGAGGGCACGTATTGAATGGAGCACTGGGTGTTACACGCAAACAATGAATCATGGAACACTACATCAAAAACTAATGATGAAAAAAAAATGTTATGTCTCCAGAGTCTACCTTCTTTCAAGCTTTTAATTTTCATAGAATCCAAAAGGTAAAATGTATCAAGTTTTAACTTTTATAAAGGAATGAAATTACCGGTTATGGTTTTGTGGAATGAGAGAGTTCCTGAGATAAGAAGTGAAATAGAAATAGAGTTATAACCAAACATTACTGAAGCTTCAGCTTGTAACCAACATGACAACATGTGGCAAGAAAGAGGAGGACTTACCGAATGTTAAAAGTTTCCTAGCAATATAAACATATAGCCCTGGATAGTTACAGTACTTAAGCTAATGTCAAAATTAAGTTGTTAATTAATGTACTCATTTACTTGTTAATTAATGCATTAAATTAACTTGTTGGTTTAGTACCAGTACTTAGAGATCCTATTCCAAGGAAATCCTTATATCTTCCTCTCCCCCTCCTGTCTCTCCTCCCTCTCCTTCCACTCTCTTTAAAACACATACCTTCTTCTGGGGTTTGTGTTCTCAACGATTCACTCCAATCACTCCAACTACCTTTATATAGATGTAGCTTAGCGGAAATCTGAAATTCATACTCTGTAAATGGTTTCAGATCCAGCAAATCATGTCTTCCTTTGGTATTTGTAGCACTGACCTTGAATCAGACAAAAATTTTTTTAAAGGGATCTATTTAAAATTAAATGAAAGAATTTTGACACACATAGGTAAGAAACTTGAGTAGATAACCTTTTCTATTTTTTTAGATCTGTCATTCATTGAGAAGACAATGACAGGGTTATTGAATACAAATGATGTTAATCTGAATTAGCTTCTCAATAAAAACAAACTCTGGGGTCTAAGAACCCATCTATAAGGCCCCAAGGGGGATCCTGAAACAAGCTGAAAAATACCAATTCTCAGAAAAGTCTTGGAGAATTTTCTAGAGATTATTTTTTATTTGGTCACAATTATAATGTGATAAATGTTTCTTTTAAAAAGATTTTATGTATTTGAGAGAGAAAGAGAGAGCAAGATAGAGCAAGCATGAGCAGGGAGAGAAGCAGAGGGAGAGGGACAGAGAGACTCCCTGTGGAGCAGAGATCAGAGTTCTAGATCCCAGGACCCTGAGATCATGACCTGAGCTGAAGGTAGATGCTTAACGGACTGAACCACCCAGGTTTTAACACAGACATAGAACTGGCTTCAGAAAGAAAACTTTAATTATATTAAAAAATTAATCACTATATTTCTCCTGAGTTTCAGCTATATGTGGAACTTACCTTCTGTTATTTTTATGTCATTATATTTTACAAAAATACCAGGAGGAATTATAATCTTACAATTTAATTGTTAAAAAAATTAATGTCTAATATTAGATCAAAGTATGGGTCTTTATCTTTGGAATATTCAATTCCATATAGGTTTCTAAGGACATTTCCTAATATTCCTCTTTCTAATATGTTAAAAAAATTGCTAAAAAGTAATACAGAGGGAGTTGTAGCATAACAAGGTGAAATGAGTCCTTTACGAGAAATAAATCACAGAAAATTAATATTGGTTTACAGAAGCCTGTGGCTAAAAAAATTTCAGAATCAAGGACGCCTGGGTGACTCAGTCCTTTGGGCGTCTGCCTTCGGCTCAGATCATTATCCCAGGGTCCTGGGATGGAGCCCCGCCTCAGGCTCCTTGCTCCGCGGGGAGCCTGCTTCTCCCTCTGACTCTGCCTCTACCTCCATCCCCCCCACTCCGGCCTGCTTGTTCGCACTCTCTCTTTCTCAGATATAAATAAAATTTTATTTCTTAACAAATAGAGTTGTATATGACTATCTGATCTATCTCAAGTGTGTACTTTAGGGCTAAATATTCTTAAACCCCGTATTTTGCTGGCATGAAAAGACAGAGATCTCTGCAGTGATATTAAGAGCCCCTCCCTGATTTTCCCTTTTACTCTAAAACCATTACCATTTTCCAGGCCCCACTGCTGTTGGGCCGATATCTGAGTCGATTAAGCAGCACCAGTCCCTCATCGTTCCACTGAAGGATACATCTGCTCACAGAAGCGTTTACACATTTGATTCTGATGTCCCATGGAGGAAGAGGCCTCACTGGTAATCAGGACAAACAAAAAAGTGTGATTCAGGCTCTACAATTGGAAATAACCTTTGTTTTGACATGAGCTAGAAAGAACTGAACAAAACTCATTTCTAAGATACATGACCACCAGAGCTGGTGAAATATACAAGAGAGAAACCCCTGGTTTTTCAGAGAAGAAAAAGTTTGATTCACTACAAAATCATTAAAATAATTTTCCTTAATCTACCCTTATTTTTACCAAATAAACTACCTCCGACATAAGTGACAGTGTCGACTGCATTTAATCCAATGTATCAAGAAAACCAACATGCCAAACCTGAGAGTTCCAACGGCTGAGAAGGCAGAGGTGGCTAGTGGTGATCAGCTCTCAGAAAGGGAAGAAACATTGGTAGGAAAAAGTCATATGGAAGGGACAGAGGAACAGAGAACACAGGAATAGAGTAAGAGGGGAAAGAAGGGGCCTTACAGAGGAAGAGTCAATGGGAAGAAATGAAAGGTAAATGGGGAGAAGGATGACAGGAAAATGTACAGTAAATGCCTACGTCAAGACTCATGGCAGCATGTGTGCGAAGAGGTGCTATGGGAAGAGAGAAGAGACATGCACAGTGGAAGGCCAGAACTTAAGGGAGGCCAGAAGCCCAGTCCTATTTTGGATGGTCAGAACTTGAGGATGCTTGAGAGTGGCCTCTGATTCAACTGGGCTAATTATATTTGCTCAGAAACGTGCCGTGATTGGCTCACTCCAGCTCCTAAGGTGATGAGACGAATGGAAGTAGGTATTCTCAGGGTAAGATGCATTTGTAACTTGATACATTTTATCGATAGTTGGTACCTCTGCTCTGGCCCAGCAGGCCCACAGGTAGCCTATCTCAGAACAATGGAGTAACCATGGGGTAAAAAGACACCTCTGCCAAGAAGTGCCTACTCTGAGCTTCATGAATAACCTTGCAGGACCCTCTCCTCAGTCGAATGGTATCACTGGCAGCTGGTGCCTCCATACTACTGGTCTCTTTTTTCTCCAACAGAGAGAATAATGTTGAATATTCCATTTTGTACGACCATCTCTATAAAGTTCTAGGATCATGCACCCTTTTACTTGCATCAAAGTAATATCTATCCTTTGTGACACTGTCCCTTTTGAAACAATCACATATAGGACATTCGAGTGATTTTTAAAATAATGTTCATATACCAATGAATGATACCTACAAAAAGGTGAAATAAAATGTACCTATGTCCAAGAATGTAAACGTGGATGGAAATGAAGAAGCAGTTCCAAGGCTATTGATAGCAGTAACCTTGGCTGTGTAGCTGGATTCAGGCAATTCAGGGGTCAGGTTGACTCCAAGGTCCAAATGGTCACAATAATGACCATTACATTGCTTCTGCCAAGTTAAATTTTTTGGTCCATTTAACCTATAAATAAAAGACAGTCGTGTTTAGCAAGATACTTTATGAGCTACTGGCTCCTTCTAGTACAAAGGAATAGAATATTCAAGTATTTAAAATTCTAGACATTTTGTTAAGGTCAGTCTTATTACTAGGGGATACATTATAGGAATATTTGTATTCTATGGTCCTAAATAGGACCATATTTTTTCCCCTCTCCCCTTTTTTGGTAGGATTGAGACTTTTCGATGTTCATGTAGATAAGTAACCATACCTACACCACCTAAATTCCCAAAACACTGGCTGGCATCCTGGCTCCTCAAGGCAGATATAATTGTTATACAAAGGATCCATGGCCATGTAGACATTTTCTGCACAGAAGTGCCAGCTTCTGGTACAGACTGGAACCCTGGGCTCCACTTCCTTTCCCCCATTTCCTGCTCACTTAGGCATAGGGCAAACCAGCTGGATCTTTGGATGGGATTATGGGATCAACTCCAGAGAACAGACTCTCCCAGACTCTCCTTTGTGTGGACTTTCAGGTCAGGCAAAGGTGCTTTAAAAAGAAACTCCTCCAAAGCTAATGGAAAGCTACCACAAGGATGAGTCTATTTATATATTATGACCCCAAGAGTCTGCAACGGCAAAACAGGGAAGGGATATAATGCAGCCAGTTTAATCCTATTAGAGCAGGGAGAAACATCCATAACATGGACCTCGGATGCTCTGAGAACTCCGAGTTAGATCTCAGATTCAAGACCTTAGTTCTCACACTTTAGATGAACCAGTTTTAACTGAACCCTAGACATTTTTTTTTAAGTACCTAATTACCTAGAGGTGTCTATTGCTTCTTCTCTCTGGCAAAAATAAAACTATTAGATATTTCTAAATGTAGTCTAAGATAACACCTACAAAACAGTTGCAAAATTACAGTCTCTCACTCACTGTAAAGTATATGCAGTATATAGATGGGTGTCACGTCCTCTGTCCCAGGTGCAGGCCACAGTCCCACGTTCTCCCTTCTGTATACAAGATAAGTTTTGAGGCTGTTCTGGAACAACTTTAAAAACAAAGTGCAAAGCCTCATATTGTAAACAGCACATGGTTGATATCTCAATCACATTGTTATTATTTGACAATAAGATAACAATACTTTCCCTATGTCTAGATTCCACCAAATTCAAATTTGCTTCTAGGGCATGAACGTTTTCTAATAATAATAGTGAATACGGATCAAACATTACATGCCAAGTCCTATGCGTTATATGAGGTTTTTCTCAATTAGACATCACAGCAGCTCTATCAAGTATTTATTGTTATCATCCTCAATTTATCGAAGAGGAAACTAAGACTTAGAGGTTAACTATCTTGTCCCAAATTACAAAACTGTGAAGTGGCAGACTAGGAGTAGCAGACTTGAGTCTGAGCTTTTTACCACCACATTCCCCCACTCTCCCCGACAGGTGAACATTCAGTGCTAGGTCTGTACCAAAAAAAAAAAGCCTGCAATTGATGGAATAAATGACTTTTTTTTTTTTTTTGTCCTTAGCAAACACCACAGACCTGGGCACAATAATTGCCCCCTGTGTGATAGTGGACAGGTTAACTTGTCAGAAGTTCAGTTTCTTCATCTATAAAATGGGTATATTAATATGTAGCTCATATAGTTTTGTTTAATGGAATAATAAACTTTTTTCCTGAAAGAACAGACTCTTTCATATATATATGAAATATGTATATCTTATATTGAATACATATGAGCTATATATACACATACACACACACATATATATATATATACACACACGCACACACACACACACTCTGCATATACTATATACAGTTCCCTGGGAAAGGGTGCCAGGAAGGAAATATTTTGAGCATGGTTAAATGTATATATACACTGTATATATCTGTATACATAACTACTTATGATCCACTTAGAGACTACTACATTAACTTCTCATTTTCTGTACAACTTTTTGTTTATTCTGGAGCCAGTAAAAAAATTGTCCCGTTCCTCCATTAGTTTTCTTATTCCTAATATAATTCCAAACTCTCAAGCCAATTATCTGAACCACTGTTCAACATATTCAAATGCTGTTTCAATTGCCTGAAGACCTCTTTCTAGGGTCCTTGGGAACTATCCAACAAGACAGGTTTGCCTCTGTGCCTGGTACACAGCTGTTATTCTGATATTGCCAGTCCTTAGTATAATGGAAATTCCTTCATTTTCCAGTGTTTGACCTCTTGTTTCTTAAATCCAATTCTTTCTTCTCCCCTGATTTAATTTTTTGTGATGGTGGGGTACATCCTCCAGTAATTCCTGGGAAAGGGTACAGGGAGGAAATATTTTGAGCACGATTAAAAATGTCTTTATTCTACCCTCACACTCGACTGATATTTTGGCTGAGTATTGAATTCTAAGTTGAAAAGAATTTTCATCCAGGATTTTGGAGGCAATGCTCTGTTGTCTTCTACATTCTAGGGTGCTGTTAAGAAGCCTAAAGCCAGGGATGCCTGGGTGGCTCAGTCGGTTGAGCATCTGCTTTTGGCTCAGGTCATGATCCTGGATCCTGGGATTCAGTCCCACATCCGGAAGGGCTCCTTCCTCAGTGGGGAGCCTGCTTCTCCCTCTGCTCTGTCTGCCGCTCACCCTGCTTGTGCTCTTTCTTTCTGACAAATAAATAAATAAAATCTTAAAAAAAAAAAGAAGCCTGAAGCCATTTTGATTCTTGAACCACTGTTTTTAATTTTCAGAAGATTGTAGAATCTTTTCTTTGTCCCCACTTTTCTGAATTTTCACAAAGATATGCTTAAGGAGGGTCTATTCTCTTCTGGTTTCTCAGAGTTCATATATTCTGAGAACTTATATCCTTCGGTTTGGGGAATAGTCTTGAATTATTTCTCCATCGATTCTCCTATTTTTTCCTTTCTAAAAATCCCTAGTTTTTATAGGTTGGATTTTCCTCTAATTTTATACCTTATCTTCTATATTTTTAAGCTCTTGGTCTTTCTGTTCTACTCTCAAGGAAAAACCTCCTCAGTGTATACATCCACCCTCCTATTAAGTTTTTCATTTGTTTATCTTTGGGGGCAATGTTTTCTCTGAGTATTTCCTTTCCACACTGCATCCTATTTTTATTCTATACGCACTAGTTTCTTGTAATTCTCTGAGGATATCAAGGATAGTTTTTGTTTTTTAACATTTCTTCTCCCTGAATACACTCTATTTCTTCCACTTTGCTTATATGCTTTGTTGCATACATTTGTTCTGGTTTCTATCTTTCATAGTAGACATTTTCCCCAGATCGTTATATTTTTACTCATGTATAGGAGTGAGGCACTAAATTACAGATTGGAGCTCTGCATGTGTGTCAGCTGAGGGGTGTTTGCTGACTCTGGGTTTTACTCCAAGGTGATCTGGCGAGGCTTCCTTGGGAACCTATGTTGTAAATAATTTTAGGTATTTCCTCTTGGACTTATCAGATTTCCCAGAAAAGGATATTCTAACTTGAGTGGAGGAGGGTATAGGGCTGAAGGGAGCTGTATGCAAATGTTCCTTTAATCCCCTTTGTTTTCCAGCATGGTACTACCAATCTCAGCTGAACTGGCTGGAGCTAGTTTAGTGACCCTTTAATGCCAAGCCTCCAGTCTTATGCCAGAGTAGCAGAGCTGTGAATGTCTAGCTACATGGAATTGGGAAAGAGATCTGAGAATCTGTTTTTCAAATAGATTTTTCAATCAAACCTCTCATTTTTAGTCCCATTCTTACCCTCACTCCCAGAAGGACATGGTATCACCAATTTCTGAGTCTTTCTGGGGCGGGAGATTCTGCATTCACTCACGTTGCATCAAGATGTTTCTCACTGCTGGCTAAGCCAATTATCACTGATCTACCTGTTTTCCAGCTTCCAAAAGTTTGTTGATATGTCTCCCCTCCCATCCCTTTTGTCCTTTAGGGTTTGTGCCTCTAGAAAATTTTCTTTACTGCATCTTGGCTTAATTTCAGGGGGATCAATGTAAATATATGTGTTCAAACCACCATCATTACCTTAACCCTTCATAGGTAATGATGACCAAATGAGATATAAAGCATGTGGCACCTTTAAGTAATGAAACAATTCTTACTCATACCTTTACTCCTAAAATTTTGCAGAGACTCTCATTTTAAAGAGCACAGCTTTTACTGAAAAATCAAGTCAACTTTCCCAACATGAGGTCCCCACACCATGAAATCAAGGTGTCTACTTCAGCCCAGGACTTGGTTTTGGCAGAGACTATCTGTCCCAGGGCAATTCAGATCTCATTCTCTTCAATACAAGTGTACAATAGCTGACACCCCCCCCCCAATAAAGGACAGAAATCAAAGCCTCTGAAAATTAAAATAGCTTGCAATATAATAAATTTCTATGAGCATTATGGTTGTTATCATTTTGTTTTTTTTAGGGAGAGATTGCAACAGGGTGAGGGGCAAAGGAGAGGGCAAGAGAGACTCCCAAGGAGGCTCCACATGGAGTCCGACGTGGGGCTCAATCCCACAACCGCAAGATCATGACTCAAGCTGAAATCAAGATTCAGAGCCAACTGACTGAGCCACCCAGGCGTCCCACGGTTGTTAATGTATTTAAAAGCCCTACTTACTATGGGAAATTAAATGTCTTAGAAAAACAGCTTTCAGAAATATCAACAGTCAAGCATATATTGAAAACAACCAAGCAAGGATCCATTGTCTTTCATTTATTACCTTGATTTTCTAAGTAGTTTGTAGATCAACCCTGCAAGGTTAAGCTAGAGCACTGACTGCTTAGCAACCACACAACTTGAACGAATTCTTGGTAGTAGAACCACCCAAACCCAAGGAGAGGCTGGGAAGAAAAGGTTAAATTACCCATTCCCAGTTCTGAAAAACCAGCCAACTTTATGACCACATTCTCAGGATATACAATGGCACTACAAAAAAGGATACCACTTACCACAAAAAAGAAAAGACGCTGTTTACTCCCTCACTAGATAAGGTTAAGCTTACCATACTAGGTGAAACCAAAATTCTTTTCTTGGAATGATTAGCCATACTCAGAAAAAGCTGTTGCTTCCAGTCAGTCCTTCACCTCAAAGGTGCTAAACTTGCTCAAAGAGCAGCCACTGATGGTGTGGTTACCACTTGAGCACACTGGACAAGCAACATTCCAACAGTACCACCTAACTAAGCTGCACTATGACAGATCCTCTTAACCATCTCTCTAGGTCTTCTGAGGCTGTAAACTGTCACAAATGCATCTGTATACTCTGGATGAAAAAAAAATTACGTAGACTCCATGCCCAGTGCAGAGCCCAATGCAGGGCTTAAACTCACGACCCTGAGTTCAAGACCTGAGCCGATATCAAGAGTCAATGCTAAACCGAGTGAGCCACCCAGGCACACCACTGGATGGAAAACTTCAAAAATGGAAAGGGGTCGCAGCACTCTAACACATCTGAGCAAAGTAGGAAATGGACTGGATGGCTAAGGACGTGTGCAAGAATACTGACCTCCAAGGCTACTGTTAGCCTAATAAATATGAAGGAAAACACCAGCAGCAACTGACATCATAGGCCTGGGAACATCTAATATAAATACGTAATATTGGTCTACTAAGACAGCGAGTTAACCTGGGTGAAACAGTCAGGTGTTCTGAGGACGAAAGAGGTGAGGACCAATGGTGTTTTTTTAGAGAAATTTTCATTTGTCTATCACTTTCTTGTACTTTCTTTTAAGGGAAATGGACTCGTATCTACCATGCTGCACACAGGAAGAAGAGTCAAGCCAGCTGAAACCTCCACCCTAGAGCTTATCACCTCAGTGCCTTCTCTGTGCCTGGTACTAGATTAAACACTTTGCATACCAGGTATCATCTAATCACTACAACCATCTCATGAAGTAGGTGTTAATATCTTGATAACACAGACAGAGAAACTGGAGCTCAGAGAATTGAAACTGCCTATCAGTATACTGTTAGTGACAGGGCTGGGCTTCAAAGCCCATGCTCCTTTTAGGACACCACAGGCAGTTGGAGCTGAGAGTACATGACCGGTAAGTGGTGTGAATAGGAGGCCACAAATGGGAAGAAGAGGCCTGGACCTGGTTTATGTCTCCTTAGCCTCCAATGATTATTTGGCTGTGTGCTTGGTGTTCTGCTTGGTGCTTCTGGTGGCTCTCCAGGAAGATTGCTTGGCCCCAACCATATCCTTAGAGGTTACAGAAAAGTGGTTTCCATTTTTCCTGAAAAGAGTTTCATTGAGCTGTTTCACTGTCTTCATGTCAGGGGCTCTGTCCTTGCATCTTGGTCAGCCAGCCTGCAATCCTCCTACTCTCCCCATCCCTCTTACTGTCCACTCCAGACTTCTCTGGAACCATGGAGGCACAGTTTCCTGGGATGACTCAGAGCCCATGCATACTCACTGGCTTGCCTGGCTGGGCCTTCAAGGCTAAGGCTGCAGGTTGCAGTCTACAAGCTTTAGGCAGGTATACTCCTGGCTCACCTGGGGCACTGTGGCTCATGCTATAGATGCCAACTCTGATGTCTTAGTTCTTACTCCCAGCAGCTTCCTGGAGGGACCAGCACTGTAAGCCAGCATGTAAGGGAGTTGATACCCTATGGGTAAATTTTCACCAATGACAGTTAAGTTCTTCTCTTTCCCTGTCATTGTATTCCCATATGTTTTTTCTGGGAATGTCCCTAGTGACCAAGCAACCAACTGTATTTTCTGTTGGTGCTGTGGCCAGCTCAGTAATTTGACCTCCTTGTGTTTGCTTTGGTCCTTTCCTGGCTCATTCCCTCACTCTTGCTTCCTTGAGACTATATATGTCAACTCTCCTGACAAAGCATGAGCCTATCAGTTCCGGCTCATGGAGATTTTTAGAAAACCCAGAAAAGAGTGTGACAACAGTTCTCCTTTAACCTCCGCTAAGTATGATAACCAGTGGTCAGGAATGAATGTGGATATAAGGACTATTAAGTTAGGGAAAGGAGAATTGCTCAGCCTTGGGTAGTCAACCTGGGCTTCCTAAGTCAAAAACAGTATCTCTTCTTTTTAGGAGGTTGTAGCTTTGAACAAATTCTCATAAATCAAGAAGGCATGAAGATTCAGCTGCAGAGATTCTCTTTCCTGCCACTGGAGTCCAAGGACAACAGGTCCTTAGTCTTTTTTTTTTTTTTTAAGATTTTATTTATTTATTTGAGAGAGAGAGAATGAGAGATAGAGAGCACAAGAGGGAAGAGGGTCAGAGGGAGAAGCAGACTCCCTGCTGAGCAGGGAGCCCGATGTGGGACTCGATCCTGGGACTCCAGGATCATGACCTGAGCCAAAGGCAGTCGCTTAACCAATTGAACCACCCAGGCTCCCAACAGGTCCTTAGTCTTAATGGGCAAAATAACTGGTGGGGAGGGAGAGTTGGGAGAGAGAGAGAGAACACTACTACATGAGATCCAAATTCTATTGCTTTCTGGATTTCTCATATTGAGGTACTCATATTGCTATCAAGATAAAATAGATCCATGTGGCAGGAAAAGATGGAACACTGCCCTATATTCGGATTTCTGTCTAACACATGACAAATACCAAAAGATGACTAGTTTTTAAGAATTCAGAATGGAATGCTCACCACCAACTGAGATCTCTGCCCCACATATTCGTAATTCCTTGTTTTTGCTGCAGGCCAGTTTGCAGAGAAACACTGTTGTACCCAGAGGAAGACCTGTGACTTGAGAACTGAGGAAGTGACCATGCAGAAAATTGATTCTTCTGTTAAACTTGTAAAGGATTAACATGTTAAAACCGGGATATTGTGAGCAGCCTTGTTCGGGCTTCAAAGAGCATGAAATATTGACAGCTGATCCAAGTGAAATTACATGGGAAGGCTCCACAGTCACATCTCCTCTCCTGCATGCATCTGCAATAAGACACAAGTCAGCACATAAGAAACCCATTTCAAAATGGTGGGTTTGTGTGATTCTCAAGAGCAGGGTAAAATTAATCCCATCAAATCATGGAAATAGAAATACCCCACATTGCTCTGGCTGTATTGGTGATGCACAATGAGAACAGAAGGCAACCACATTAAAGTCTAACTTTATTTTAATTAAAAGATGCATTGTTCTCAAAACAGTAAGACTAAAAGTGCTGAGAGAATAGGGTTGAAACAGAGGACCAGGAAAAACCAATCTCTCTTATATGCAAATTTTTCACCAGATTACTGGAAAATACTTCCCACAGTAGATTACATTTGCTTCCATCCTCATTTCTGATTTATAAGGCTTGCTTACTTCAATACTCAGAGCAAAAAGCAAAACAAACAAACAAACCAAAAAAATGACCATTTAAAAGGCTATTACAAACTCTAAGGGGTAGATTCAGGAATAATACTTTCTTTTGCTGTAGTGGTATAAAGTATGTATAACCTATAACATTATTTTATAACAAAAGAAAATATTCAGTGGCTCTGGTATGTTTGTGGTTGGCATCAAGGATGAAAACTAGGTCCTCCATGCCACACTTTGGTATTCCTTCAAGATGCAAGACACTGGGCTAGATAAACCATAACCCAGTACAGCTAATATGACATTACATGAATGTATTCTTATTTTAAAAGAGTGTGTTTACTTATTTATTTATTTATTGCCAGATCCCATATTGAGCTCATTAAAAGAGAGGTCATTCTTACTTTCTAGAAGTTTTTGTGTAAATAAGTATGACAACTATTCAGAAATGAACAGTTTTTGGTGGTCCTGCCAATGAAAGAATCTCAGAATTGCTGAGATTCAGAAAATTCAGAAATGCCCTGAATTTTCAGATGTGATGGAAAGCCTCCACTGAAAGTCTTTTTTTTTTTTTGTAATTGTAAGATTGCTTTAACTACCCTAAACATGAATTTATAAAAAAGTTATTTAAATCAAATAAAGGAAATACTAAAAATTCATTTTAAATAAAATATTCTTTTTTTATTTTCAGAACTAAAACTAAGTCTCTCTGTCTTTTTCTCCCCTCCCATCCTACTTATATGTCTGTTCTCTGCTTCTTTGGTTTTCATTGGTTGTAATGAGCTAGAAAGTAAAAAAGTAAGCTCCCAATAAAGAAAAGGCAAGGAAAATGTCAGCCACTATTTTTTTTTTAGAATAGTTGAATTCAACCATGCATACCCTCTGTTAAAATGCACTATCATATCTCATTTTAGTAAAATTCACAATGCCAGCTTTGTGGTTACCGAGCCACTTTTTAAAGAGAAATTATATGATTGGACTCATATATTAATCAGCATAAATTAAATAAAATGCATATTAGCTATAGATATGGAACCAGACTTACCCATTTAAAATGAGAGAAGACAGACTACAAAAGACCAACTACCAGAACAATTCTCACAAATACATATTTCATCTGTAACTGAGAGTTTAAACCACAAATCCTTCTAAGATTCAATTATAGAAATATCTTACCTATGTTTGCTTTAACCAACAACAACACAATGATAAAAATAAGTGCCAATGAGCACCCTCCAACTGTATGTGCCATGAACAGTCAACTCTGGAATACACCTCTGTAATTTTCCTTGCAAAAGAAGACAAATTCATTCATGTTAAATACATTCAGAAGATACCAGAACCAACATCATTCTCAGAAGGACTTAAAATGCTCCTTTAACTTCTCTATATTGTTAAGATTTTTTTAAGCAGTATACTTTTAAAACTAGTAAATTAAAAATCTTAGCCACCTCTAACCCCCATTCACTTAAGCTCCTTGGCATTGGCAAAGGGTGGGAGAAGAGACATTGGAGTCCTTTAGAACTGGGCTTAAGAACTTTGAGACTGTGGGGCACCTGGGTGGCTCAGTCGGTTACGGTTAAGCATCTGACTCTAGATTTTGGCTCAGGTCATGGTCTTAGGGTTGTGAGACTGAGCCCCACACTGGGCTCCGTGCTGGGTGTGAAGCATACTTAAGATTCTCTCTCTTCCTCTCTCTCTGCCCCCCCACCAAATGATAATAAAATAAAAATAATAAAAAAAAAAAACTTTGAGGCTGTGGGCAAGTTACTTAACCTTCTGAGCTTCAGTAGCACACAAAAATCTTTTTCTTCCAAACAGGGCTGCATTATCATAGTCAAACACAGTGGTGTTAAATCCCAAGACAGATGAGAATTTCTGAGCTATTCATGTGCTTTTAGAAGTAATGGGAAATTAAAAAGTGGCTTATACCCCTCTCCTGGAACTTAGTAAAAGACTGATCTCTTTGGTCATAAGAAAGGGAGTTGTTGGAGTCTTCTACAGAAGTTCAATTTTACTTGTTTGTTTGCTTGTTTATTCATTACTTGTTTATTTTACTATGTATTTCTATCTTGAATGTTTCAGAAAATGCAAACTGGTGATTTCTGATTGTTTCCCAATTTAAATCTAAGAAATGGTTCTACGAGTCATTAGGAAATTCTCTAAATTCTATTAAAGGTGGGCCTAAAATCCATAAAGTAGCTGGAAAGTTCTGTGATGTTAGGCCACTGGGAACCAGAAAATGCAAATGTTCACCTCTTACTCCCATACCTAGAGATATGCCAGAACATATTGGCCATTTTCAAAAAAACTCACTTATTCATTCAATAGTCCACCTTTCATGTGCCAAGCACATTGTTAAGTGCTAGCGATACAACAGTACTGCTCTAATGGGTATATAGAAATGTGCCCACTTGCTCCTTTGACTTTTCTACCTCTAGCCTAGCCATCAATCAGGAAAGCTCCCCAAAATTTAGCACCTTTTCAATAGTCTTTGCTGGTTGCTCTTTCTCCTCCTGAATTTCAACTGTGGGAGGACCTCTGCTCACTCAAGACATTTTTTTCTCTACTTCTACTCCCTTCCCAGGGGATCTCATCTGGTCACCTGGCTCTAGAAATTATTTGTATGCGAATGACTCTCAGGTGCATATCTTCAACTCAGACATCTCTCAGTGCTCCAATCTGTCTCCTTGCATCACCTCTTGGACCTCTAATAAAATGCTCAATATTAACATGATCAGTTGGAATCCTTGGTCTCCCTTCCTCAAATTGGTTCTTTCCCTAGCCTTTTTGATTTCAGCAAATAACTGAAGTTTCTCAAAAACCTAGAAGTCATCCTTGATTTCACCCTCTTTCTCATCCCCTACAACCAAACCATCACTAAGTCCTGTCAGTTTTACCTCCAAAATATATCACAGATCAGTCTGCTCCTCTCCATTCCTACTGTCCTCACTCTAGTCCAAAAGACTGTCATCTCTCCCCGAGGTGACTTCAGTAGGCCCTCAGTGTGTCTCTCCAATCCATCCTTACCCCTTTCTAAGTCATTTTCACATAGGGACTACCTTTTAGAAGTACAAATAAGATTACATTACCTGTTTCATACCACCACTACTTAAAACCCTCAATACGTCCACTGCTGTTAGAATAAAATCAGAAGTCCTTACCGCACATGATCTTTCAGGCACCGCATGGCCTCACTTCTCCTGTCTTGCCACCATCATTTGCTCAAATTTTTCTAGCCTTGCTCACTCCTCTCCATTTGCACTGGCTTTCAGATTATTCCATGAATAAGACATGTCTTTTGCCGCCCAGAGACTCTGCACTTTCCATTTCCTCTGCTAGAATCCTCTTCCTCTGTTTCTTTGCAGCTGGCTGACTTACACTGTTCAGATCTCAGATCATGTGTCACTTCCTCAGAGAGCCCCTCCCTGACCACCTAGCCAAAGTGGTCTTGCCCAGCTACTTTCCACTCATCACCTTATTTATTGTCTTCATGGGACAGTCTGTAACTACTCTGTTGATTTACTTGACTACTTGTCTATCTATCTTTGTGCTAGAATAAGCCACCACGAGAGCAGGAACACTGGCTGTCTTGCTCACTGCTGTATGTCAGCACTAGGAAAGAATACTTAATAAATGTTTATTAAAAGAAAGAGAAAAGGGAGGAAGGGGGAAGGAAGATGAGCTATAAAAAACTCCCTATAAACATCCCTGTGGTAGGCAGAATAATGGCCCACCAAAGATGTCCATGCCCTAAGTACCTGTGAATATATTACATTACGTGACAAAGGGACTTTGGAGATGCCATTATAGCAAAGGATCTGAAATGGGGAGGTTATTCTATATTATCCAAATGGGCCCAATCTAATCAAGTGAGTCCTTAAAAGTGAGTGAGGGAGAAAAAAGGTCTGTCAGAGAGCTGTGATATGAGACGGCCTGGATCTTCCACTGTTAGCTTTGAAGATGGAGGAAAGGGGCCATGAGCTAAGGAATGTGGTGGCCTCTAAAATCTGAGGGTGGCTCTCAGTTTACAGAAAATATAAAATGTATTTTCTTTTTTTTTTTTAGATTTTATTTATTTATTGACAGAGAGAGCACAAGCAGGGAGAGAGGGCAGGCAGAGGGAGAAGCAGGCTTCCTGCTGAGCAGAGAGCCCGACATGGGGCTCGATCCTAGGACCCTGAGATTACCACCTAAGCCAAAGGCAGACACTTAACGGACTGAACCACCCCAGGTGCCCCTAAAATGTACTTCTTATGGGTCTTGGTTAAAAATGTTTGAGAAACACTGATCTAAATTGAAATCTGAGTTTCCCTTCGTCTAAACCACACAGTCCAAGGTCATGGCATACAATGGCCTCCGTCGGCTAATTCCTGCCTTTATTACCAAGCACATCTACCTCTACTCTCTGCTGGCATTCTACTGTCTACTAACACTGAGCTGCATTGCTTCCCTGCACATCTCATTCCAATGCATGCTTCTGTATCTTTGCCAATTCTATTCTCTTACTTTTCCACTGTTCTTAGAATGGCTATATTCATCCATCCCAACCCAATTCAGAAACCTTTTATTCAGCCATTCATTCAACAAATATGTACTAAGCAGTTGCTATGTGTCAGGGGCTAGGGATAGAGTAGACAGGATTTCAGCACTCATGGAACCAACACTCTAGAGTAGGGAGACAAAAAACAAAGAAATAAATAACAAATAAATTCAGACAATGATAAAAGAAAAACATAAGAGAAGCTAAGGGGAGAGAAGCCTAGGGAGGAGAGAAGTTGGTCAATGAAGGCATTTCTAGGAAGTGAAGCTTGAGCTGAGATTGGCAGGCGACAAATGAAGACTCAGGATAAAGCCTAGAGGCAGAGGAATAAGTTGGCTATTAGTGAAGCACAGAAAAAGGTCAGGGTGGCAGGGAAAGTGACTGTGATCAGAGAATGGTAGGACATGAAATGGAGAAGAATCCAGGAGCCAGATCTTCCATGGACTTGTTTGCCATGGAAAGAAGCCTGGATTTTACTCTCAAATCTATAGGAAATCACTGATGTTTAATTAAAGGTTTTATTTATTAATTTAACTGAGTTTTAATTGAGGGTGTTACAAGATATGAATTATATTAAATATACACAGGCAAAGGCAAAAAACAAAAAAGTTAGTCTTGGCTTCATGTACGGGGCCAGAGTGGAAGCAAGCAGACCAGTGAGGAAGCAATCGCAGGTACCCAGTAAGAAATGATGATGTGGACCACACTTACAGTAGTAGAGAAGGAAAGAAGTCGTTAAATCTTAGGAAGCCTTACCTATGTCTTTAGGTCAGACTGAAGCCTCCTATATAGCATCCTGGCCTCCTCATATCTTAGCACCTGCCATATTAAGTAGAACTACTTTATTAGTTATCTGTCTGTCTCTTCCATTTGCTTACAAACTCCTCATGAGCAGAGGCCACAATATATGGCACATAGTGGGCATGTGCTGAACTGAACAAAACTTAAATGGATTTTTTGTGTTCATCTATTAATGTAATAACATTACAATTACATTAAATCTGATTCTGCCACATTGTGGTTGACATCATTAATAATAAGTTTTTCTTTATTACCACTACCTTAGTTGCTTCATTAAAATTTGTAATAGTCTGGCATAAAGGAAATTATGAATTGAACTAGAAAATAACTGAATCATGAAGGAACAGTTACATAGGGATTAATAAGTTTCTGCTTCCTGACTACAAGGGGTATCTACAGGGTATCTTTCAATATGCACTGCAATTTATGGAGCTATGATAGTCTCCAAATAAGTAAAATATTTAATATCAAAATATTTGATTAGTTATTTTAAGAATTTTTAAATGTATAAATATGAAATATGTAAATACAAAATACATATGAAATATGTATATAAGAAATATATATGAAATATGCATATATATGAAACACACCCCTATATACCTATATATGAAATAAGCAAAATAGAGGCTAAAGTTCAGTTTATACAGTACATTTATCCAAATATGAGCTTGCTCATTCTCTTTGAATACCCAGTAAAATACTTTCTCCTTTTATAAGAAACTCAGAACCTCAAAGACCTTCAAGTAAATGAGATCTCTTCCAATAAAATGAAACCTCCTATCAACTGCAAACATCTTTCAGACAGCCTGCCTAGAGGGTTGATATTAAAACTACAACTCTATCTTGAATCAGAAAATCAAAGAGTATGCTATGTCACTGACTCATCATTCAAATTGTGACAGTTTCCAGATAGTGAAAACAAGGTCTCAGTGAGGAGGACAAGGACCAGCCAGAAATATAGCGACTGGCAGGAAGGCAGGGCCATCTATTACCACCTCAGTGAGTCTCTTTCCCCACTGCTCCAGGAAGAAGCACAAAAATATGCACTACCTCAAAATCATATTTTACTAGGCTAGGAAAAACCCTTACCACAGGTGATAATTTCATGTAGGCAGGAGCATGTTCTACTTCCACATTACTTTTCTTTTGTAGCACCATGTTAAGTTCAAGGGACAGCATGGTATTATGGAAAAGAAAAAGGCTAGTGAATCTCAGTCCCACTGTGTGGTATTAACAGTAAAACTGCCATTTCTTACAGTGTGTACAGTAATATGGATCTAGACAGAGTTATTGGGAAGATTAATCTGATAGTGTCATGGACCCATGAGAATACCTAGAATGAAGTAGGTACTCCATTGAGGCTAGCTCCCATTTTCTTTTCTGGGTCCTGCTTTTGCATTTCTTTTTTAAATCACTTATGACTTTCACCGTACTGGAATTATATGTTTTGTTAAACTACGTAAAAAAAATTCGTATGTTAGTCTATCTTTATTCTTAACCCTACCTATCAAATACTTTAATAAGTCAGAGGAGGAAGG
This sequence comes from Eumetopias jubatus, assembly GCF_037043125.1. Classification (NCBI taxonomy): domain Eukaryota; kingdom Metazoa; phylum Chordata; class Mammalia; order Carnivora; family Otariidae; genus Eumetopias; species Eumetopias jubatus. The sequence goes on from NW_028274810.1 coordinate 51,983,494, forward strand.
AACCTCAAAGGTTAGCTATTAATTGCCATGGTCCTGCTGCTTTCTTCCCCTCCCAACAGCTGACTTTTGAGTCCGAGCCACTGTAGAACAACCAAGTGATTGTTCTAGATGTGCATCGAGGCTGGCTGTCTTACAAATGAATGCCCTTGGGGCGCCTGGGTGGCTCAGTCGTTAAGTGTCTGCCTTTGGCTCAGGTCATGATCCCAGGGTCCTGGGATCGAGCCCCCCATCGGGCTCCCTGCTCAGCGGGAAGCCTGCTTCTCCCTCTCCCACTCCCCCTGCTTATGTTCCTGTTCTTGCTATCTCTCTCTCTGTCAAATAAATAAATAAAATCTTTTTTAAAAAAACAAATGAATGCCCTTAATAACCCAGTTCACTCAGTGAGGCAGAGTACAAAATCCTTCCCTTCTGCTGGCATCGCTAGTTACAGACATGTCTTACTGGTGGCAGCTCAGTATGAAGACAACACTTTGGAGGCCATCTCTTCTACCTTCCCCATTTTACAGATAGATAAACCGAGGCTTAGAGAAAAGAGGGGACTTGCCAAAGGTCATTAATAGCAGAATCCAGATCAGAACATAGGTTTCCTGATTTCTAACCCAACATTACCTCTAGCATGTGAGACTGCTCCTGATCAGTAGCAACAATAGCAGCATAACATTAAAAACAGTGCTAATGCTAACTCTACCATTAATACTAATGCTATAGTTTGTTGATCTCTTATGATATTCCAGGCACAATGCAGTTTACATACAATCTTTATGTTACCCACTAGTAAAGCAATTATGATGCCTGATACTTTAATCTTCAGAAGCTTGAATCATTATTTCTTTTCTTTTCTTTTTGCTGAGATTATATGATTTATTATAGAGCACAGAACCACCTTCAAATAAGAGGTAAGAGACTTAGAAAATATCAAACTGGAGTCAAAGAAAGACTGTATTCTTACTGAATATACAGTAGCTTCGCATCATGGATATATAACAGAATATGGTTACGGAAAGGAACAGTTCTACCAAAAAGTGGCATTTTGATGATTAAGGGCAACCTGGTAAATTGTTCAAAACCTATTCTGCCAAAAAATTCTAATGTTAAAACTTGTGGCTCCTTATAAATTTACCCTGAAATGAAGCCATTAGTCAACAAATACCACTCATAATCAGTTTAACTACTCATTTTTTTAAATTTAAATTCAATTAATTAACATATAGTGTATTATTAGTTTCAGAGGTAGAGTTCAGTGTGAATCATTATTTCTGATACCCTCCTCCCTCTCTGAAAAGAGGATGAAACAAACACAAAAACTGTATATACGAAATATGTAACCACCTCTAATGATCTATTCCACTATGAGGATGGAAAAGGATAATCCTATCCACCAAGTAGGTAACTTGCAACTTAGCCATTGGAGCCAACCTTCTTCTCCATGACTTTTCATGAGCTAAGTCATGAAAAAGAACAGTCTCCTGACTGAAGCATTATTTCCTTTTTTCTTCTGAGTCTACCATTTGGTGAAAAATCTCACAAGCCATAACATGGACAAATGCTGGCCTGTCAGGCCCTGATCATCAAATCAGCCTCTTCATGATGTCATGTTAGGTGGTATGACAGGCAAGGAAAGTAACATCACCTCAACCCTTTCTGCTTTTTCTTCTTTCTCCACAATAATCCCAGTACCTTTTACATGAGTGAAGCTGGACAGGACAGACACCTGTTTTTCTTTCATACACACCTGCTGAGGCTCTCTTGAATTTTCTTTCATCTCACTGGTAAGCATTTGTAGCCCTAAATTTACCTATACATAGGAACATTCTTTTCTTGCGTGAAATCATGAGACTTCTGAAATTTTTGTCCTTTTTTTAAAAATTTTTGTTGGAGGGTTTTCTCCTTTCCCTCTTAATAACCTCTTCATTATTTTTCTTTTTCTTAAAGATTTTATTTATTTATTTATTTGACAGAGAGAGATAGGAAGAGCAGGAACACAAGCAGAGGGAGTGGGAGAGGGAGAAGCAGGCTTCCCGCAGAGCAGGGAGCCCAGTGCGGGGCTCGATCCCAGGACCCTGGGATCATGACCTGAGCCAAAGGCAGATGCTTAATGACTGAGCCACCCAGGTGCCCTATTTTTCTTTTTCTTTCTTTCTTTTTTTAAAGTAGGCTCCATGCCCAGTGCAGAGCCCAATCTGGGGCTTGAACTCTTGACCTTGAGATCAAGACCTGGAACCAAGATCGAAAGTCAGACATTCGACCAACTGAGCCATCCAGGTGCCCTACTTTATCATTTTTCATTAGAAAAGTTCCCTTACACTTTTACCCCTTCTTTTATATTTTTCTGAAATGTTCTGTCAGTTCTATTTGCCTTTATTTCCATTTCAGATATATCACACTGAACATAACAGACAGGCTCTTCAAATGTTGTATGTAAACAAATTACATTTAAAATGTATGAGGGAATCATATCCCATCCCAACCCTCAAATCATTTGTAGTGTGAACTGTCTTGTAAACTGAACAACATTCCCACAAGAGAACTACAAAAAAAGAAATAAAGAAAGGAGAAACAAGACATGGATGGAGTTTTGAAGAAACTAGTTACTTTCAAATCAACTGGTGTTGTTTTGTTTCCTTTTTTCTTTCTTGAATTAGCTCCAAAAGCCAACAATTTTCGTAGCACTTGTTCAATTAAGTTCTAACAATCCAACCTTCTTTATTTTCACTCTCTGCATTCTTCTAGAGCTATAAATAAAACAAGCCATTTACTTTTGGGAAGGATGATGTACTGGAAAGAGCACAGTGTCTGGGGCCTGAGGAACTGGGTGCCATCCTGGTTCCTCCACTTTTATCTGTGTCACCATCATAAGTAACTTCACACTTCAAAGCCTCTTTTCCTTGTTTGAAAAATGGCAATTTACCTTTATTGAGAAAATTAAATCTCTTTCACTTAAATTTTCTTCCTTGGTTTACTGGAAGAGTCTCCCTCCATCTTGAAGTCTCAATTTGAGGACAGTGGCATGAGGTGGGAGGTTTATCTTTGGATCTTGCGTATTATGAAATCCTGGCAAGTTTTGCTTCACCTTGTAGCATCAATCACCTGGTGGTTTCATAAAGTGCTATGAGGCATCAAAAATATTTTTTTAAATATTTTATTTATTTATTTATTTGAGAGAGACAATGAGATAGAGAGAGTACATGAGAGGTGGGAGGTTCAGAGGGAGAAGCAGACTCCCTGCTCAGCAGGGTGCCCGATGCGGGACTCAATCCCCGGACTCCAGGATCATGACCTGAGCCGAAGGCAGTCACTTAACCAACTGAGCCACCCAGGCACCCAGGCATCAAAAATATTAAAGCACACTACAATTACTTTGTTTTGGGGAATTTTCTACGAATTTCACAACTGAAGATAATTGGAGGCATACTGACAGGGCGTGGTGTGAGCTAAGACTATTGATCAAGACTATTGATCATCATCCCACAATTTTCCTCAAGCTTTCTTATATACATGAAGAATTCAGCTGAAGTCTCTTACAAACAACCCCATGTCTCAACATCTCTGCCTGATGTTGTACTCAATGTTTACCTCTTCCTCTGCATACCACTGTAAAGAGATGTAAATTAAGATTCTAATCTTAATGATCTTTTATAGGCATTTACTTAGCAATTTATCACAATCCAGAGCATATAATTGAGTTGTTAATATTTGGTCATCTGCTACACAAAGTACCTACTGGTATCTCAATTCTCTAAGTGGGGAAATCTGCACGTTGACCAAGATAATACAGAAAAACCAGAAGCAAATTCAGAATTAGATAAATTAGAACCACCTTCCATACTTGAGTTTCCTGTCATGGAAAATGAGAATAAAAATAGCACCTCCCTCACAGGATTATTGTGAAGGTTAAATAAGAAGCTCTTATTACAGTGCCTGGTACATAGCAAGAGCTCAATAAATATTATTATCTGCTATTATTATTATAAGAAAATGGATAATATCATTTACTTTTCAAGGACAGCCTTGCTTTTTGACCTCTCTCTTTGCCTATTTTTCTGGTTCATTACTGAAGATTAATTTGATTAAAACTAGATCCCATACCTCCTTTATAATAGGTGAATTTATGCCACCTATCATCCTTGACATAGTGTTCTCATAATTATTGTCTTCCCAAATAGTTTTAACATCTTGAGGACAGGAACTGCATCTTACATTTCTTTATATTCACTACAGTGACCAGTACAATGTCTTGAACATAACAGCTATTCAATACATATTTGTATTAAAAAAAAAATCATTGTTACCATTAGCAAAGAGCACCATGATTCCAAGAGCAAAGGGCACTAGACAAGCCTTCTTTGGGATTTGGCTTGCTTTTTTATGTTGGTCTGCACAAATTTACATGTAGAAGTTGAGAGCAGTGCTGAGTGTTATTACAAAGATGACAGATAACCAGAAAACAAAGCATTACTATACCATAGTAATACAAAAATAAGTCCATGCTTGAGAAATGATGTGCAGCCATCTACTGAGAGGATTCTTCTCCCATAAAAATCTTACATATGCTTTAGAATTTTTTCGCCCTAGAACTCATTCTAACACAGGATTCAGAGCTTGCCAAAATTTGGGAATTGACCATCCCATGTAATCATCATGACATTCAAGAAACAAGACACATCAAAAAGGAATGTTGCAGACTCTTACAGAGCCTTTCATGCCTAACAAAGTGCTGGTAGGGCGCCTGGGTGGCTCAATTGGTTAAGCGACTGCCTTCGGCTCAGGTCATGATCCTGGAGTCCCGGGATCGAGTCCTGCATAGGGCTCCCTGCTCAGCGGGGAGTCTGCTTCTTTCTCTGACCCTCCCCCCTCTCATGCTCTCTATCTCATTCTCTCTCTCAAATAAATAAATAAAATCTTTAAAAAAAAAGGGCTGGTAATGATTGAGGATTTTGCATTACTGGGGGGAAGAGAGTGTCAGCTCTTAGCCACTAAAGTCCTTTCGTTGAACAGAGAAATAGTACCATTTCTAGGTAATGGGAAATGAGAATATAATGTTTGTTTGTCCAAGTGGAAGTGGATATAATGTTATGAGCCAGAGGTGCAAAGGCAAGAAGCACAGAGTTTGGAGCCAGAAACCTGTAACTTACTATCTCTGTGAAAGCTAGAAAGTTTCCATATCTGTAAAATGAGAATACTAATAACAACTTCACCGGCTTTTTAAAGAATTATATAGGATGAACAATATATATCCAAAGCCTGGGTACATAGTAGGGGTTCAACAAAGACTTTTATTCACACAGGATATACATGTAAGGGATTATAACAATTATCCAGAGTTAAGGGATAAAGACTAATTTTGTCCTGTTCTCTAGACATACCTGGTAAAAGTCTTTTTGTAGGCTTCTGGGTTACTAAAATGCTTAAGATGTCCATCTAATCTAATGCAGATACTAATCTCTTAGAATGCTTGTATTTAGTGCCCCTTAACCAAGCGAGAAGGACCTTCCGAAAGACATTTCACAGATGAGAAAATTGAGTCTGGCCAGTGGCTAGCCAGTTGGCTTGCCCCAGAACATTCCTATAGTAACTAACTGGCCAGGTAGGGACTCTGGGTCTGTCTACAGAGGCCACAGGAAAGTGCTGCCTATGATGGGACAGTACACTCCCACTATGAGACTAAGACTCCTCAATAACCTAGTCAGAGAAGGCCTATTTTCTAGCCCAAGTCACGCCTGAGGGCCTGGACCAAGACTGGACCCTAACTAGAGCCCTCAGCCCATTCCCAGACGCCAGCCCTCCCTGCGCCACGCAGCCACCATTCTGCGTCCTGCCCCAGGGAGCACCTGGGAGGCTCAGTATGAGCGCCCTCTCCCCTCCAATCGGCCGAACGCCAACCTGTGCACGTGAAGGTGCACATCAGCACCCAGAGAGTGAGCACCTCGATGAGGAGTGCCCCCCGCCGCCCTCCGGGCCAAGTCTCCCGGGAAAAGCGAGGCACAGAAGCTCCAGGCATTTAGACACCCCGCTAGGTCCGTGTCCCGAAGTCCCCGATGCCCCCACCCCACTCGAGCCACTGGTCACTCACCGCGCGTCGCGGGTCTGCAAGGGGCGGCTCAGGCCGGCGCCAACGCGGCGCTCCCGGCGCACGTGTCGCGCTAGTCCCCGGCGCTGCAAGCTTCCCGCCGCCAGCGCGCGCCCTCCGGCCGCCGTGTCCGCGGCGCGCGGCTGGTAGCCCCAGAGGCTGGGCGCGGCGGCGGCAGGGCTCGCGGATGTGGTGGCGCGCAGGGAACGCGGCCGCAAGCTTCAGCTGCCGGACGCCCGGCCCCGCCCGCGCCTGCGGTTTCCACGCCGCGTTCCCAGCCGGCCGGGGCCGCGTCCTGCCACTGGTGGGCTTCCAGTGTCGCCTTGAGCAAGGTAATTATCGCTCCGCACCTCCTTCCCCCTACACAAAATGCGGACAGTAAAGCCTTCGCATACGATTGAGCGAGGACTGACTGAATTGGTGCGGTGAATTATGTGCATGGTAGGACAAGCACAACAAAACCATGTCCTCGACTTGCACAGCCACAGAGGAGTCACTTTGTAGACGCTTACTAGAGTGAATGAAGAAGCGAACATTTAATAGATGGCATGACACCAACCCTAAATGGTCCCACGTTCGATGTGTTGTAATGGGGTTCTGAGGGAAGAGGGAATGCTGCGCTGAAGGCAGAGGGGATGACAGCAGTGCTCTTCACTTATGACAATATTTATTGAATCCAGGAATTCATCAACTATACGACATACCATTTTTTTTGTGTACCGGTAAGAAATAACTGTCACATAAACTATGACACATGGGTTCTTATCACTTAATATACTTTCGATTAAAATGTTATTGAAATGTCCCTTTCAGACTTATTTAGAAATATATGTTTATTTTCTAACACACTTGTTCATTCATAAAAGGAAATAGAATAAATTGGTTAAAATATTCTTCAGATGCATTCACATTGAGTCCAACACTCCTGATCCCTTTTTTTGGTTCACGCAGCGTCATCCTCAGTGACCTAGAGTTTTAATAAGGCAGCATTTCTTAAGAGTGTCCCACTATTGTGTCTGGAGTATTCTTCCAACCCACTAAAACCAACCCAAGTTTGCTAAGCATCTGCAGAGCCAACCGCATCCCCATACTGTCTGGGCAGGAGGCATAAGACTCCCAACTTTGGGATATGTTAAATACAAAAAAATGTGCAGTTTAGAATCAACAATGCACACTAGACTGCTTTTATGAGATGGTGATGTATTGTAGTTTACACACTTCGGCAGTTTGTCTCCGTAAATAATTTGATAAAAATTAAAACTTTAAGTTGTAGAATCTTAACATTACTGTGTAGTGAAATGGTGAACAATTGTGAAAATCATTTGCAAGAAAGACAGTTATCTTAGTTAAAACTGAGTTAGTTTTTATGCTATTTATCTTTTTCACCAAAAAAAGGCAAATATTCTAAATTTACTGAACTTTTCTGTAATGTTATGCATCTCTCAGCAGTATGTTACCGAATAGATATTTCTGAAAAAAATCAGTTCCTTCAAGGTAAAGATAACATTTTAATACTGAGTGAGAAGGTACTATGAAGAGAACATTTGAAAACAAATATTTCAAAATGTTACCATTATTGGGTGTGCTGGGGGTGGGTTGGTAAAATTATGTTTGTCACCTACAAAAATAAGTGCTTAAAAAACCCTGGAAACAATTTGCTATCCTATTTCAATGTTTCAGTTGAGTAGTTCAGCAAATTTTAAACCCATTTGTTAGAAAAATAGGAAAATGCAGCCGCTTCTGAAGGACAAATCAATAGCAGAGATAATAAAATTATGGTAACCAAATGTTAAATAATAAGCTTGTACAATTCATGGATTGGCTTATTTTTTCAATTTTCTTTAGTAAAAAGAAAGGCTTTTATTTAGTTAATAAATTATTCCAAAATGTATTTTACTCTTTATCTCATTTTAAAATTTATATTTTGTGTATATTTTATTACATATAGTAAACATATTTGCAATACATATTTATTTATGTATATATAAAATTTATAAGGAAGCAAAAAACAGCTAAACGTATATTGGCAATACATATTTATTTATGTATATATAAAATTTATAAGGAAGCAAAAAACAGCTAAACGTATATTGGCAATATATTCTCAATCCCATTTTTTGCTTAAGGAGTGCACAATCTAGGGGTGCCTGGGTGGTTCAGTCTGTTAAGCCTCTGTCTTTGGCTCAGGTCATGATTCTGGGGTCCTGGGATTGAGCCTCGTGTTGGGCTCCTTGCTCAGGGGGAAGCCTTCTCCCTCTCCTCTGCCTGCCACTCCCCCTGTTTGTCTTCTCTCTCTCTCTCTCTCTGTCAAATAAATAAATAAAATCTTTTTTTTTTAAAGGAGTACACAATCTAAAACATTCTAATTGCAGCATGTTATAAAATTGCTAAGTCAGATACAGGATGGTGTTCCAAATGCACCTGAGCCATTTTCTTTAAGAGAATAGATGAAGGTATTGGAGAAAGGACTTGAATCTGATTGTTAAGCAAACAAAACAAATTATAAGAATACAATAAGATGCAGGCAAAATGTTGGCCTTTGTTATTCTCTTCTTTTCCCTAGATGCAAATAAACAAGATGACCAGTCTTACATCAATATTATTAGAGAAGTTATCATCTAAGTCCACCAGTATATCATCCAATTAGGGTTAAATACCAAGGGAAGACATGTGCTAATAGTTTCCGATAACAGCAGTTCTCATCCTTCATGCTCCCTCCCCGTGTTGTAAGCTCCATTAGTGCAAGGACCACATCTGTCTTGCTTGTTCTTTTATCTTCAGCACCTCGCACAATGAGTGGCACATAACAGGTGCTCAACAAACTTTTATTGAGCTGAATTGACTTGTTCCAGAGAGATCTCACTCTCTTTGGTCAATCAAACTTATAGGTGGTGTTGAATCTTCAAAACTTTCAAGTTAAAAGAAAAGTAGTTGGAAAATTATAGGTAATTTTTCTTAACAAGACAGTGACCCTTCCATATAGAATCTAACCATCCTTTTTTTTTTAACTGTTCTTTGTTTGATAGACTATAGAGACCTTTATATTTTCTTCCTTTCTCTTCCTTTTCCTTCTCCTCTTTCTTTTAATATTTGGGAGTTTCCCTAGTAGATGCATGTTTGTTATGAGGGGCTACTTGTGTAGTTAGAAAAAAAATCTTGCTTCTGTGTTTCTGAGAATAAGCCTAAGTAGTGGAGAAAACCTAATGAAGCAAGAGCCTAACATACAAACCAAAACATCCACCTACTATGATTATTAAGTCTACGGGTATGAAATGGCCTTCTGTAAAGCTATAGCTACATGATTGTACTTGCAAATCAGAAGCTCAATTAAGTGAATAACCACAGTGACAATGACAAAGACTTTTCTAGGAAATACTAGTTCAGTTTCCATTTCTGGTACTTTTCCATTCCTTTACATATCTATTTTGTTTCATTGTTGATACCAAAAGTTCTAAAAATACTTAACTCACACAGTGCTATGACAATTGTGTGTCATTTGTCAGAATAAGTACTAAGAGATGGTTGGAGCAGAGTGATTTAGGGCATCAGACAAATGCTGGCACCAGTTAAACTTGATAAGAAAGTTTTGACACATATTTTAACCTTTTACTTTAATAAGGAGATCAGAATCTAAGATTAATTACTTACCCTTGCTGCTTCACTTTGCAAAAGTTTCATTTCTAAAAGTTTTCACTTATTCATCTGTCTAAAATGTTACACTTATAGGACACCAATATAGCTCCTAAACATATTTGTAGTATCATATGTTGAAAGGCTTAAATAAAATACTGTAGTGCAAGATTCTTAGATTATTAGTAATCTCCATCTAAGAGTAATCTTAAAATGCAGAGTTGTAACTTTTCTACAACTGACATTTAGCAAGCACAGATGTTATTTACAGATGAACAAACCACATGGAAAATGCCATGTCTTGGATAAGAGTAATGTATATTCAAGAGGTTTCAGGTTGCCATAGGCCTTATTAAATGAAAATAAAGGTTAAGGAGTAAAGTGAGACATGAGGCAAATTTAAAACACTGACAACCACAGGGTCCCACACAATATAAACTTGATTTACAGTCTGGCTCTGCTATTCTCAATCACTAAATCTAAGAGACACAGGAATTATAAGATTCACAGATTCCATAATATAATGGCTTGTAACCCTGTCATCAGAGGCAGAACTTTGGTGGCCCAAGAGAAAGTGTTTTCTAGATTCTTATAAAGATGAGAGTGTTTCACATAAATGACAAATTTTTCACAAATATTTCTGCATAAAACCACACATATTTTCCTTTAGTTAGTTAGTTAGTTAGTTATATAACTCCTCAATGAAAGCCTAACAAAGAACACTCTGGAACATGGATGCTTGGTGAGCATTAACATTCTATTCTGTATTTCATTACTTGAGTCTCCAAATATGCCTTTGTGCCATGCTTCCCGTATATAGAAAATAGTCCGTGATTTCCTAAATGAGACAACCAAAATCCTGTCCTGTCACTGCATCCAGCTCAGAACCAAGCTCTGTGGGAAGTGAGCAGCCGTGCCTGCCTAGTGGGACATGACTCCTCTGATTGTAATCCAAAAACACATGTTACCTGTACCCCACACGCCTCCCACAACGTAAAGTGCTAGAACAGGAACAGAGAATGCTCCCCTTTGGAAAGAAAAAACATGCAAGATGCCAGAAGTCACTGGTCTGATCTGCTGGGCGATCTGTTAGGGTTTTTGATTTTGGCCTATAGGATCTCTGTTAAAACTGAGACAGGAAGAATCTCAAGTGTCCTTTTCTGCAAGTCAAGCACAATAGAGTAATACCAAATTTTAATAATTTGTCCTCTCCCTTCCAATCTCTTCTCCAAAAGCAATAGTTTTGTGAGACTCTTTCCACATTTTTTCCATGCCTTTATAGGTGTATAAAAGCATGATGTGCTTTTCCCCCCTACATTCAAACAAAAATTGAGCCATGCTATTATTCATGTATCTATCTATCCATCTATCTTTGTTCATTTTTCTTTACCAACATGGCATAAACTTCATTCCATAACATACATAATTAATCTAATTCTGTTTTCAATAGCTACAATTTTCCATGCTGTGTGTGTACTAAAATTTAGTTAACTATTCTCTTGTTTATAGGTTTTCAGGATTTGTTTGTGTTTTACTTTTCCCCCAAACAAAAATATAATATATTCACCAAAATAAAAATATTTTATACATATACAGGGATATGGAACTTTTACATGTTTGTGATAGAATAGATTCTGTTTGTAATAGAATCTCACATATGGTTTGTTGCACCAAAGAGTATGAGCTTTTTCACTTTAATGGATTATGCCAGATTTTTATCCAAATTGTAGTAATCCACACTCCTACTAGGATACAACATTATCACTAACCGTGAATGATATCTATCTTCTGTAATTTTTATCAATTTAACAGATGAGAAATGGTATCTCATTATTTTAAATTGTATACTCTTCACTACAAACATCTTTTTATATGCTGATAGTTTTTACAAATATGTATTATCAATTTATCTCAGTGTATCTTCAAATAGCATATAATTTAATAACTTTATAATATACTTCTATCTTCATACCTTCTGTGCTATTTCACTGTACATTTTACTTTCATATATAATACAAACCCACAATACATTGTTATTACTTTTGTTTTAACTATTTATCTTTTAAAAAGAAATTTAAAAATAGAAAACAAAAGTTTTTTTCCCACATATCTATGATTACCAGCACCCTTCATTCCTTTGTATAGATCAAAGTTTCCATGAAGTATCGTTTCACTTCTAAAGAAATTCCTTTAACATTTCCTATAGTGCAGATGTTAGTGACAAATTTTCTCAGTTTTAGTTGGTCTAAAAATGTTTTTATTTCACCTTCATTTCTGAAGAAATTTTTTTAAAGATTTTTAAAATTTATTTATTTGACAGAGAGAGATACAGCAAGAGAGGGAACACAAGCAGGGGGAGTGGGAGAGGGAGAAACAGGCTCCCCGCTGAGCAGGGAGCTCAATGCAGTGCTCCATCCCAGATCCCAGGACCCTGGGATCATGACCTGAGCTGAAGGCAGACACTTAGTGCCTAAGCCACCCAGGCGCCCCAGAAATTTTTTAGTGTATATGTAATGACAGGTTTCTTCTCCCTAGCACATTAAAGATATTATTCCACAGTCTTCTGGCTTGCATTGTTTCTGATGAGAAGTAAGTGGAACTCTCATCTTGTTCTGTTGTATGTAATGTCTTTCTTTCTCTCAACCCCTTCAAGATCTTCTTAGCACTGATTTTCGGTATTATATTTTGATGTGCTCCTGTGTGGTTTCCTTGGTGTTTATTCTGCTTAGTGTTTGTTGAGCTTGTTAGATCTGTGTGTGTGTGGGGGGGGGGTTGTTTGTTTGGTTAGTATTTTTAGTTTTTGCTGATTTAGAAAATTTTTCTGACATTATTTCTTCAAATATTTCTTCTGTCCCTGCTCCTAGATTCCAATTACATAATTTTTGAGTGCTTTATAGTGTACACTGAAATTTGTTCTTTTTTTTCCAACTTTTTCCCCCTCTCTTCTCTTTGGTTTGGATAGTTTCTATTGCTATGTCTTCAAGTTTATTACTCTTTTATCTTCAGTGTCAAATCTGTTAAATGCATCCAATTAGTTTCACATTAGGTATTAAAATATTTATCAGCTCTACAAGTTCCATTTGATTGTTTTTTATAGCTTCCAAATCTCTTATTATTTAAATCCTTGATTACATTTATAATAGTTGTGTAAAGTTCTTGTCTTCTATTTCTATCACTTCTGCTATTTCTAGGTTTATTTCTATTGTCTGATTTTTCTCCTACTTATGAGTTACATTAATTGTGCTTCTTTGCCCATTTAATATTTTAGTTTACCGAAACCTAGAGATTGTAAAAGTTATGTGATCTACAAAGGCTAAAATATTTACTATCTGGTCCTTTTTGGAAAACATTTGGTGACCCTGCCCTAGATGTATAGAATTGTATTGAGTATAATTGTTAGTATATGAAGTACACAGCATGCAATTGTCTTTTAAAGTCCTACTCTCCCCTTTTATTACAATTAATACATCAGCCCCCCCCCTTTTTTTTTGGTCAAGATTCAAGAATACAAAAGAGTGAAAGACAATATGAACAATCCCTTTGTTCCCCACCCCAATCACAAACTCAACAACTGTCAACCTTTGGTTTAGGGAGATTTGAGTTCTCTCATCATCTCCATCAGTCCTTCTACACCATACTTTGAGAATGACACTTTCTGTTTTTTCGATTTATGCAAAGTTTTAAACACAACTTTGACCTGGATCTAATGTTAACAGTTTCTAATCTCTACTCATTGTATTATCAAAGATACACCTTTATTTTTATGAGTGTATTTGGGACCATAGACTATGTATTGTTCCTTTATTAGCATTATTCACCTTGGAGCTCTTTCCATGTCAAGGTATATAAGTCTACCTCACACTTTTCTTAAGCAATTTCATTACATCTATAGTACAAATAAGCCACAATTCATGAACTATTTCCATTCTAATGGACCTTTTATTTGTAGTTTTCTATTATTACACATGATATTGCAAGAAACACTATATAGCTTACATATATGTTTATGAACATATGTGGCTATTTCATAGGATTTTGGAAATAGAATTTCAGCATCAAGGAAAGTGCATGTTTATAATTTTTTATTCAGATATAATTGACATATAACATTATATTCATTTTAGATGTATAAGATAATGCTTAAATATATGCATATATTGCAAAATGATCACAACAGTAAGTCTAGTTAATATCCATCACCACATATAGTTACAAATTTGTTTTTATTGTGATGAGAACTTTTAGGATTCACTATCTTAGCAACATTCAAATATACAATACAGTATTATTAGCTATAGTCAACATGCTGTATATTATATACCCAGGACATATTTATTTTATAACTGGAAGTTTGTACCTTTGACCCCCTTCACCCATTTCACCCACCACCCAGTCCCTGCCTCTGGCAACCATCAATCTAGATGTTCTCTGTAGCTATGAGTTCAGTATTTGTTGGTTTTTTAGATTTCACATATAAGTGAGATCATAGAGTATTTGTCTTTCTGTCTGATTTATTTCACTTAGCATAATGCCCTCAAGGTCCTTCCATGTTGTTGCAAGTGGCTTAATAATATTCTGGGATATATGTGTGTACCACAACTTCTTTATCCATTTATCATGGATAAATGGACATTTAATTTGCTTCCGTATCTTGGCTATTCTGTATCTTGGCTATTCTAAATAATGCTGCAGTGAACATGGGGATGCAGATATCTTTTTGAGTTAGTGTCTTTGTTTCCTTCAGGTAAGTAACCAGAAGTAAAATTGCTGGATCATGTGTTAGTTCTACTTTTAATTTTTTGAGGAAACTCTATACTATTTTCCACAGTATAAAAATTTACATCCCTACCAACAGTGCACAGGGGTTCCCTTTTCTCCAATTCTCACCAACACTTGTTATTTCTTGTCTTTTTGATAATAGCCATTCTAATAGGTGTATAAGGTGATATCTAATTATGGGTTTGACTTGAATTTACCTGATGATTAGTGATGTTGAGCACCTTTTCATGTGCCTATTGGCTATCTCTATCTTCTTTGGAAATTGTCTATTCAGATCTTCTGCCAATTTTTAATCAGATTATGGGTTTTTGCTACTGAGTTGTATAAGTTCTTTATATATTTTGGATGTTAACCCGTTATAAGCTATATGACTTTCAAATATTTTCTCCCATTCAGTATGTTGCCTTTTCATTATTTTGAGGATTTCCTTTGTAGAAGCCTTTTAGTTTGATGTGGTCCCATTTACTTATTTTTGCTTTTGTTGCCTTTGCTTTTGGTGTCAAATCCAAGAAATCATTGCCAAGACTGATATCAAGGAAACTGCTACTTATGTTTTCTTCTAGGAATTTTATGATTTCAGGTCTCATGTCCAAGTTTTTAATCCATTTTGAGTTAATTTTTGTGCATGTAGTAAGATAATGGTCTTGTTTCTTTTTTTTTTTTTGCATGTAGCTGTCCATTTATGTTTGATTACTGTAACTTTGTAATATAGTTTGAAATTAGGAAGTGTGATATCTCCAGCTTTGTTCTTTCTCAAAATTGCTTTGCTATTTGGTGTCTTTTGTGGTTCCATACAAATTTAAGAATTTTAGGATTATTTGTTCTATTACTGTGAAAAATGCCATTGGAATTTTGTTAGGGATTGCATTGAATCTGTAGATTGCTTTGGTTAGTATGGACATTTTAACAATATTAATTCTTCCAATCCATGTGCATAGAATATCTTTACACTTACTTATGTCCTCTTTAATTTTTTTCATCAATGTCATAATTTTCAATGTACAGGTCTTTTACTTCTTTGGTGAAATTTACTCCTAGGTATTTTATTCTTTTTGATGCAACTGTAAATGGGACCGTTTTCTTAGAGTCTCTTAGTGTATAGAAACCTAACTGAATTTTGTATATTGATTTTGTATCTTGCAAATTTACTGAATTTATTAATTATTTCCAACAATTTTGTGGTGGAGTCTTTAGGGTTTTATGTATATAATATATCTGCAAGTAGTGACAGTTTTACTTCTTTCCAATCTGGATGTCTTTTGTTTCTTTTTCTTGTGTAATTGCTCTGGCTCGGACTCCTGGTACTATGCTGAAAAAAAGTGGTGATTCCTGTTGCGTTCCTGATCTTAAAGGATAGCTTCCAGCTTTTCACCATTGAGTATGATTTTAGTTGTGGGCTTGTCATATATTGACTTTATTATGTTGAGGTATGTTCCCTCTATACTCATTTTGTTGAGAGTTTTTTTTTTATCATGAATGGATCTTGAATTTTGTCAGATGTTTTCCCTGAATTTATTGAGATAGATCATATGATTTTTATCCTTCATTTGTTAATGTGGTGTATTACATTTGTAAATGTTGAACCATCCTTGTATCCCTGGAATAAATCCAACTTGATTATGTCTATGATCCTTTTAATGTATTGTTGAATTTGGTTTGCTAGTATTTTGAGGATTTTTACATTTATGTTTATCAGGGATATGAGCTTGTGATTTTCTTTTCTTATAGTGGCCTTGTCTGATTTTGGTATCAGGGTAATGCTAGACTCATAGAATGAGTTTGGCAGTGTTGCTTCCTCTTCTTTTTTCTGGAAGACTTTGAAGACTGCCATTAGTTCTTTAAATATTTGTTAAAATTCACCAGCAAAGCCAGCTGGTCCTGGACTTTTCTTTGTTGGCAGGATTTTGATTACTGATGCACTCTCCTTACAAGTAATCAGTCTGTTCAGATTTTCTATTTGTTCATGATGCAGTATTGGGAGGTTGAATGTTTCTAGGAATTTATCCATTTTTTTAAAGTTGTCTAATTTTTGGCATATAATTGGTCATAGTACTGTCTCATGATCCTTTGTATTTCCTTTGTATCAACTGTAACATCTACTCTTTCATTCTGATTTTGTTTGCGTCCTCTTTTTTTAATGAGACTGGTTCATATCCCCTTTTAACTTTTTGTTTTGTCTTTTTTTTAAAGATTTTATTTATTCATTTGAGAGAGAGCATGAGTGGGTGGGAGGGCCAAGGGAGAGAGAGAAGCAGACTCCCTGCTGAGCATGGAGCCTGATGTGGGGCTCAATCCCAGTACTCTGGGATCATGACCTGGGTTGAAGGCAGACGCTTAACCGACTGAGCCACCCAGGTGCCCCTGTTTTGTTGTCCTTTTTCCTCTCTTCTCCTCCATCTCCACTTCTATTCTCCCTCCCACCCATTGATGTTCTCATTTACATAATGTCTTTGCAATCCATATTCCTGCTGCTTATTTATATGCATATGAATCTGTGATAAATATGTAATATTTTTATATTTTAAAATTTAAATGAATGGTATTGTTTTATAAATTTATTTTTAATTTTATCCTTAAACATCTTTAAAGAGAATTTTATTCCTCTTTAAACATGTTTTAAAGAGAAATATAATTATGATCAATCCATGTTGTTACAAGTAGCTCTCGTTCATTGTTTCAGCTTGCTGCATGGTATTCCATCAAAAGCATAACCCACATTTCCCCAACCATACTCATACTAATGGGTTTCTAGGTTGCCTCCAACTCCTTGCTACCCCAATTAATACCCTGATGAATAAACATCCTTGTGTATGTCTCTTGTACATGCATGTGGATGTTTCTCTGAGGTGTATACCCAGAAATAGAAGTGCTGGGTCATAAGTGATGAACACACTTCATTTGCACTAAGTCCTACAATATTGCTCTCCAAAATTGGCTGTAGCAGTTGCCATTCACATGAGTGATACATGAGGATATCTGTTTCTTCTCATCCTTTTCAGGATTTACATTATTCAATTGGATTACTTTCCTATTGCTTTGCAACAAATTACTACAAGCTTGGTGGCTTAAAACAACACAAATTTTTACAGCTCTGGAGGTCAGAAATCCAAAATGGGTCTTACTGAGCTAAAACCGATGTGTTGGCAGGGCTGCATTCTTTTCTGGAGACTCTACGGGGAATCCATTTTCTTGCCTTTCCCAGCTTCTACAGTCTACTTGCTTTCCTTGGCTCATGGGCTCCCTTCCATCTTTAAAGAAAGCAATGGCTGGTCAAGCGTTTTTCACATTGTATCACTCTGACACTCCCTCTTACGCTTTCCTCTTTCACATTTAAGGACCCTTTGATTACATTGGGCCTGCCTGGATAATCACCCCCTCTCAAGGTCAACTCATTAACAACTTTAATTCCACCTGCAGCCTTAATTCTCTTTTGCCATTAACCCAATCTAGTCACAGGTTCTGAGGATTAGAATGTAGATTTTTTGTGTGTGGGGAGGGCATTTTTCTGCCTACCACAGCACCTTTCTAATTTTCACCAGTCTGTAAAGCACCTCAATGTAGCTAAAATGTACAAAGAACTATAAATTGGTAAGGGAAAAAATGAATAGAAAACTATTGGATATAAGTAGACAATTCACAGAAGAAAATAACTGAAAGGCAAATAAATATATGGAGAGATGCTCAGCTTCACACTTAATAATAGCAATGCAAATTAAAACTATGAGACTATTTTTTGTAACAATTTGAATACATTCAGATGTAGTTCATGTACCATATAATTTAGTCATTTAAAGTGTATAATTCAGTGGTTTTAGTATATTTACAGAGTTGTGCAACCATCACCACAATCAATGTTATCTTTACCCCCAAAAGAAACACTGTAATCTTTAGCTATTCCCTCCAACCCCTCTAATCCTCCTGACCCTGAGCAACCACTTATCTACTGTCTATATCTCTGGATTTGCCTATTTTGGACATTTCATGTAAATGGAATCAAATGTGGTCTTTTGTGTTTGGCCTCTTTTACTTAGCATAATGTTTTTAAAGTTCATCTGTGTTGTAGCATGTAGTATTTCTTTACTCCTTTTTATGGTTGAATAATATTATTCTCTTGTATTGATATACTACATTTTGTTTATCCATTCATCAGCTGATGGACATTCTGGTTGTTTATGTCTTTTGGTGGAATGATGCTGCTATGAGCATTCATATACAGATTTTTGTGTGGATACATGTTTTCATTTTTCTTGGGTATATTCCTAGGGATAAAATTGCTGGATCAAAGAGTAACTCTATGTTTAAATTTTTGAGAAACTGCCAAAATGTTTTCTAAGGTGGCTGCATCATTTAAAATTTCTACCATCAGCAGTATATGATGGTTCTTGGCCAGAATTTACTATCTGCCTGTTTGATTATAGCCTAGATCCTAGTGTATATGAAGTGGTATCTCTTTATGGTTGTTGCCATTTGCATGAGACCATTTTCACCTGTCATATTGACAAAGATAAATTTTTTTAAAAAACACTGAGGTAGAGAATATACGGGGAGAAAAAAAGCACTGGCCTACATTGCTGGTGGGAATGTGAATTAGTGCAACTTCTGTGGAGGTCTATTTGGCTAATTTATCAAAATTTTAAATGCACATACCCTTTGAACAATTCCTCTTTTAGCAATTTGAACTTGAGATATTCTTACACATGAAATTGTGGGAAACAATTTAGGAAAACAATTTAGAGATTTTCACAACAACATTGTTTGGACCAATTTTCATTTATATGGAATGGATTGTGTAAATGGAATACAATGGTACACTTCAAAAGAATGAGGCAATTTCATAGGTCTGGATATGAAATTATTCCCAGATATATTGATAAGTGAAGAAAAGTGGGGTGCCAAGCATTCTACTGTGCTGTCATTTTGCAAAAAAATAGGAAAAATTTGCCTGTGTATGCCTGGGATATCTCTGCAAGAATGCATAAGAAACTAAGAGTGGTTGCCCCTGGAGAAGGGAATTGAGTGGCTAGGGAAGGGTGGGAGGGAGTTTTTAGATAATATTTCATTCTTTCTGTTTTTTAAAATTTCAAATTATATGTATGCTATGGTTATTTTATAGATAATTTTTACTTAAAATTTTCTACATAAAGGTCTGGTATTACTTATTATACTGATTCCAAATTACTTTATCGTTTCTTGCTATTATAAATGAAATCTTTTGGCTGTGTTTTCCAATTGGATATTGCTGGGATCAAGGGACATTAGTGATTTATTTGTGCTGATCTTGTTTTAATAAAGTATTATAATAACCTTTTATCATAGTTTATCTTATTAGCTATCATAGTTTATCGTGTTGGGTTTTTTTTTTTTTACAGTTTATCACCTAAAAATAATGAAACCTTTTGTCTCTTCATTTCTAATTCTTCTACTTATTTGTTTTCATTGTCTTAATTTGTTGGTTTGGTAGAATTTTCCTTGTCCTATTTTCACTAACAGGACAGCCTGTCTTTCACAGGATTATTCAGGCTTTCCATCAAGCACAGGTCTGAGGCTGTCTGCTTATTCTCCTCAGAGGTAGTAAAACTCTAGTCCCAAAGGTCTTATAGGTATCTCTACCCTGTGAGCTGTTCAGTTTTAGCCCTTACTTGATTTACTTTTGGCCTCACTTCATTTCTCACCAGTGGGGTTGTGCTTTCCTGCTTTTGGCTTGGCTCTGTATTTTACTTTATTTTATTTTATTTTATTTTATTTTATTTTATTTTATTTTATTTTATTTTACTTTATTTTATTTTATTTTCCTTCAGAGAGAAAGAGAGGGGGCATTTGTGGGTGAGTGGGGGTGTTGGGGCAGGAGTGGGCGTGGCACAGAAGGGAAGAGAGAGGATCCTAAGCAGGCTCCCTGCTGAGCATGGAGCCTGTCGCAGGGCTCAATCCCACAACCCTGAGATCATGACCTGAGCTGAAATCAAGAGCCAGACATTTAACCAACTGAGCCACCCAGATGCCCCTTGGTTCTGTATTTTAAACAATTAAAAAATATATTTAGAATTTCTGTGTGCTTGGAGTTAGAGACAGCTTCTTGTGTCAGCTGCTATATTCTTATCTGGAAGTCTTATCTGGATGGAATGTTTGTGTTTCCCCACCCCAGATTCATATGTGGAAGCTTTAATCCCCAGTGTGATCATATTTGGAGGTGGGGCCTATGAAAAGTAATTAGGTTTGGATGAGGCTGTTGCGGTGGAGCTTCCAGGATGGGATTGGTACCTTTTAAAGGGTTGAAGAGACCAAGCTCTCTCACACTGTGATGAAACCAAGAAAAAGACTCTTTTACTAGCATCTGACTATGCTGGTACCCTGATATCAAACTTCTAGCCTTAAAATTGTGAGAAATAAATGTTGTTTAAGCCACCCAGTCTTTGATATACTTGTTATAGCAGCCCAAATTAAGACAACCACCCCATTTTAATAGCCATTACTTTAACCTATTTCTTTTCCCAGTTGCTCAAATGTAGGTAAATTTGACAGAATTTTTTTTTTTTTACCCTCTTTGGTTCTCTCCATATTCTTCCCTTGGTGTGTTAGTATTCTACTGTTGCATCACAAATTGCCACCGATGTAACAGTTTAAAACAATAGATATTTATTGCCTTACAGTTGTGGTGAATGAGTAGTCTAGGTACAGCTCAGCTGGGCTTTCTGCTCAAGGGTTCACAGGCTGCAGCCAAAGGGTTGACCAGGGCTGTGGTATAATCTGAGTCTTCCAAGTTTACAGAGTTGTTGGTGGAATTCATTTCCACGCAGCTGTAGAACTCATGCTTCTTCAAGGCCAGCAGGAGAGAATTTTTTTGAACTCAGGAAGGGCTTCAGACCCTCATTGAAAGGGCTTATCTAATTAGGTTAGGTCTATCCAAAATAATCTCCCTTTTGGTTAACTCAAAGTTAACTGATTTTGGACCTTAATTACAACTGCAAAATATTTTCACACTTGCCATATAAGGTAACATAACTATAGGAATGATAACCTATCACCTCTACCATGTTTTATTGGTTAGAAACAGGTCACAGGCCCCAGACAAGGAAAGAGGATTACACAAAAGTGTGAATACAAGGGAGCAGGAACCTTGGGGCCATTGTAGAATTCTGCCTGTCACACTTGGTAATCTCATAACTAGGTATGTGAAATTCATTCCTCAGCAGGAATGACTCTCAAATCTGTATCTCAATTTCAGTTTCTTTTCTAATAATTATTTAAATTATCTAATGAGCATCCCTGCCTCTGCAGCCCATTAGCATTTTAAACTCAACACAGTAAACCTTGATATTCAAGATGAAGGAACATCTGCTAATTCTCTCATAAAGAAATGCTTGTGTGGATTCATAATTTAAATTAGCCTTTAAAGTAATGATTTTCTCTTGCATATACCCATTCCACAAGCTGATCTTTTTCACTTCGTTAGAGAAGGTGTATGAACAAGTTTTATTTGCAAGGTGCTCAGCTGAGCTAACTTCTGAGTGACTTGCTGTTATATAGCAGTGCCTCAGGATTCAAATATGCTTCAGCATTCCTAGAAATTACACACGCTCCCCAAGGGTCTCCCCAAGGGTGTCAAAACCATGCACACTCTAAGGTCTTCTGTTTTCTCAAAACCCAACTTCCCTCTACTCCTCTAACCTAGCTATTTTTCAAGTTCTTTGTAGGTTGGTTAATTTGTGTCACCATCCTCCAAAACATCTAATCTCACAACTTTAAAGTAGTGGTATGTGAACTTGAGTGGGCAATGTTTAGGAAGGGAATCTCCTGATTTAATGTGCAAAAAGGTTTGTGAATGAGCATATGTGCATTTCTTTTAAGGTATGAATGCCCTTAGCTTTCTTCAGATTTTCAGAGGTTCCTAACTGAATAAAATTGACCTACAATTAATTTTGTTTGTTCTTTCTCCTTCTTAACTTTTGCTTGATTGTCAAATCCTTTTAACCTTGCCACCTTGATATTCTTAGTATTTCTATCAATACTAGCAGCATCCTAATTCAGGTCTTCATTGTCTTTGTATTTTTTTAAAAGATTTATTTATTTACTTGAAAGAGAGAATGAGTGGGAGGGGCAGAGGGAGAAGGGGAGAGAATTTTAGGAAGGCTCTGAGCTCAGTGCAGAGCCCGATGTGGGGCTTGATCTCACGACCCTGAGATCACAGCCTGAGCTGAAACCAAAAGTCTCTGCTTAAATGACTTTGCCACCCAAGTGCCCCCATTGTCTTTGTATTTTACTCCTAATTACTCTTTTGCCAATTTAGTCTTCCCAAAGCCTATATTTGAACATTTGTTTAGCCATGCAACCATTCTTTTGGTTTACAGTGCCAATGGCTGAGAACACCAAGATATGTAGACATTTCATGTCCTCAGTCTTTTCACATTTTGGTGAAGAAAACAGATATATTTTTAAAAGACCCCACAACATATGTGCAAGAGTAAGTTTTAGAATGTATGCATTGCTATGGGAATAATCAGAAGAGTATCTAACTCATTTTGAAGGGATCAAAAATGGAATTGCACAGGTTGTAATACTTGAGGTGGGTCTGGAAGGATGAATAGGAATTTTGCAGGCCCAAGGAGTGTGGAGAGACAATCCACAGAGATGGACTAGTACAGTTAGAATAAGGAGTTAAAGTGCAGGTTGAGCTTGAAAGTTTTGAGTAATTTCTGTGAAATAAGATTCGGGGGGTAGAGTGCTGGGAAATGAGCTGAAATATAAGGTGAGTCAGATTGGGAAGATACTCATTTGTCCTTTGTGAGGACCCATGAAAGATTCAGCCATCCATTCCATTAGTAATCATTTGTTAAATGCCTAGTATAGGTTGAAGATTATGATAAACCCACAGGAAAGAGATAAAAGACACATGTTGAAATTTGCTTGGATAGTAAACTTAAATGTTTCCACACATACACACAAAGATAAATATGTGAGATGGTATATGTATTAATGAAGTTGATGGTGGGAGGATCCTTTTACAATGCATATTTATATCAAATCATCATGTTGTATACTTTAAATATCTTATAATTTTATTTCTCAATTATACCTCAGTAAAGCTGAGGGGAAAAAAAAGAGACCAATAAATAAGTAATCATAATAACTTCTGATAAATTCTATGAAAGTGGCCATCTTGTGAAATGGGGGAGACAGATCCCAGTGTTTTGCACATGAAAAGCACTCATCAAAGATAATTGAATGATTACATGGACAAGAGACTGTCAGGCTGATAAGATGGAAAGGGTCTTTCAGGGAGAGGATGAAGGAAGGGTATGTTATGTTTAGGGAAGGATAATTATCCTGAAGTATATAGATAGCTAAAGATAAATAGAAAGGAGAATGACTTGGAGGAAGGAAAGAATGAGTACTCTGCCAGTGGGCAAGAGACTTTTAGGAACATACTCTTAAGACTTGACCAGGAGATCATGGAATGTCAGAAAAGAATGAGTCTAAGATGGCTTGGGAGATTAAGAAACCTGAGGAGCATCAGGTCTGGCTAAGAGGATAATGAGTTCAGCTTTGGACATGATGAGTTTGAGACAGTTTGGGGGTATGATGGGGAATGTTTAGTAGGCAGCTGGCTATATAAGCCTGAAACTTTAAAGAGAGATCTAGCTAAGATTTAAGATGTTAAAGTCATCATTATGAAGGTGGTAACTGAAAACATGAAAGTATATGAGATCATCCAGGGAGATTTTATAAATTTCTTGGGACCCTTAGGAACACCAGCCTTTAAAGGATGTGGAAATGTGGGATACCTGGTGGCTGAGTTGGTTAATTGTCTGACTCTCGATTTCAGCTCAGGTCATGATCTCGGGGATCTGGGATCCAGCCCAGCATTGGGCTCTGTGCTCACCCAGGAGTCTGCTTGAGGATTCTTTCCCTCTCCTCTGCCCCTCCCCCTGCTCTCTCTCTCTCTCTAAAATACATAAATATTTTTTTTTTAAAGTGAAAGACGTGAAAATATGAGATAGACAAGAAGCAGTGAGAGGTAGGGGCAGAGAATGAGGCCATGGAAACGGAAGGAGTGAGCTTAAGAAGGGAAGAAACAGTCCAAACTGTTAAGTTCTGTTTCAAAGGAATACCTTTAGTCATTAAATTCATTTGTAAAAGATTAATTGGGAACTTAGTCTGTGTTAGGTTCTAAACATTAAGAATAGAAGTAGTTGTAAACATTAAGAATAGAAACCCAAAGTTTGGCAGCTTACATTCTAATAGAGTGAGTATATACATAAGGAAACATGTGTGATGAAGTATTTAAGGTGCTTGATCAAAATTTCCATAAGGTACAAAAAGAGCACCAATGCAAGCAAAACCAATTCTACCTGTGGAAGGCAGGGGGAAAGGAAAGGATTCACGCAGAAGGTGACATAAATGAAAGTTTCAATTGGATTTGGCATCAAGGAAGTCAGTTACCTGCATAAGAGGAATTTTTTAGATTTTAGGTAAGGGAAAAAGTCAAATTGTAGTTGGTGAGGAGTAAATGAGTATTAATCAAAAAATGTAAGTTTTTCTTTCAATAAATTTGGTTCTGAAAAGAAAGAAGAAATTTGAGATTCTGTCTCCTTCTCTCCCAACTTCTCTCTATTGCTTCAGCTTCTGGGAACTTCTATCTGTATGTATTAATCATGTTTTTCATTTTCTATATTTTACAGTGCTTTGATTTTTGGGGCCTGAGGATCCAAGGAGAGACTGACCCTCCCAGAACTTACTGATTCCTGAGATAGTAAACAATTTGCCTAAAAACACTCCTTTCATGTACAAACCAACTGTCTTTGTCAGCTCAGGCTGCTATAACAAAATACCACAGCCTGGATGGCTTAAAAAACAGACATCTCTTTCTTTTTTTTTTCTTAGTTTTTTATTGTTATGTTAATCATCATACATTACATCATTCGTTTTTGATGTAGTGTTCCATGATTCATTGTTTGTGCATAACACCCAGTGCTCCACACAGAACGTGCCCTCTTTAATACCCATCACCAGGCTAACCCATCCCCCCACCCCCCTCCCCTCTAGAACCCTCAGTTTGTTTTTCAAAGTCCATCGTCTCTCATGGTTTGTCTCCCCCTCCGACTTACTCCCCTTCATTCTTCCCCTCCTGCTATCTTCTTTTTTTTTTCTTAACATATGTTGCATTATTTGTTTCAGAAGTACAGATCTGTAATTCAACAGTCTTGCCCAATTCACAGCGCTCACCATAGCACATACCCTCCCCAGTGTCTATCACCCAGCCACCCCATCCCTCCCACCCCCCACCACTCCAGCAACCCTCAGTTTGTTTCCTGAGGTTAAAAATTCCTCATATCAGTGAGGTCATATGATAAATGTCTTTCTCTGATTGACTTATTTCACTCAGCATAACACCCTTCAGTTCCATCCATGTCGTTGCAAATGGCAAGATCTCATTCCTTTTGATGGCTGCATAATATTCCATTGTATATATATATACCACTTCTTCTTTATCCATTCATCTGTCAATGGACATCTTGGCTCTTTCCACAGTTTGGCTATTGTGGACATTGCTGCTATAAACATTGGGGTGCTTGTACCCCTTCGGATCCCTACATTTGTATCTTTGGGGTAAATACCCAGTAGTACAATTGCTGGATCGTATGGGTAGCTCTATTTTCAACTGTTTGAGGAACCTCCATACTGTTTTCCAGAGTGGTTGCTCCAGCTTGCATTCCCACCAACAGTGTAGGAGGGTTCCCCTTTCTCCACATCCCCGCCAACATCTGTCGTTTCCTGACTTGTTAATTCTAGCCATTCTGACTGGTGTGAGGTGGTATCTCATTGAGGTTTTGATTTGGATTTCCCTGATGCTGAGTGATGTTGAGCACTTTTTCATGTGTCTGTTGGCCATTTGGATGTCTTCTTCGGAAAATGTCTGTTCATGTCTTCTGCCCATTTCTTGATTGGATTATTTGTTCTTTAGGTGTTGAGTTTGATAAGTTCTTTATAGATTTTGGATACTAGCCCTTTATCTGATACAGACATCTCTTTCTCAGAGTTCTGGAGGATTGGAAGTTTAAGATCAAGGTGCCAACAGATTCCGGTCCTGGGTGGGAATGCTCTTCCTGGTTTGTTTATGGCTACGTTCTCACTGTGTGCTCACATGGCCTTTCCTCAGTGCGTGTGTGTGGAGAGAAATCTCTCTCTCTCTCTCTTCCTCTTCTTATGAGGGCACTCATTCCATCATGAAGATCCCACCTTTCTGACTTAATCTAATTACTTTCCAAAGTCCCTACCTCCAAACACCATCACACTGGGGATTAGGGCTTCAACATACACATTTGGAATGGGGGAAGAAAAAATATTCAGTCCATAACACCAATTAATCCAAAGCCCATATCTCCAAACATATAATTTTATCTAATTCCCACACATTAAGTCAGTATTTCCCCTGCCTTAAACCATCCCGTGTCCCAGTACCAGACAACTAAAGACTACCCCTATAGCCCAGAGCCCACTGAAATTATTCCAACTATCTCAATTCTAAACTTGCTCAAACTTGCCTACCCTGCCTTGCCCATTTCTTCACACACACACACCACAAAAAAGTCTCTAGATCATGCTCTCCCCTTGTTCCTTCTGCCTCCTGACCAATCCTGAAACTTCCCTATGTGGTCCTGCCCAGTGTGATATGCCCCTTTCTCTTGGGAACTGTGAGTAATAAAGTTGTTCAATGGCATTAACCTCTCCATGTCATCACTCTATTGCTTCTATAAATGAAATCCTGAGTACACAATCAAAACAATGCCACAGACTTAATACTAATGAGAGAAGTTATGATTAATTTTCCTAGTCATTGTGTTAGTTCCTCAGGGCTGCTATAACAAATTGCCACAAACTCAGTGATTTAAACGACAGAAATTTATCCTCTCACAGTTCTGGAGGCTAGAAGTCTGAAATCAAGGTGGGCCTCTGAAGGCTGAAGCCTGTTGGGAACAATTCTTCTTTGCCCTTTCCCAGCTTTTGTTGGCTTCCAGCAGTCCTCAGCTCTGCCAGCGTCCGGTCTCTGTGTCTTCCCATGACCTCCTTATGAGGACACCAGTTGTTAGATTTAGGGCCCACCCTAGTCCAGTATGACTCTATTTTAACTAATTATATCTGTAAAGACCCTTTTCCCCAATAAGGTCATATTCTGAGGTTCTGGGGAGACATGAATATTTGGGGGACATTATTCAACATGGTACAGTCACTCTCCAAACTGCCGTTAGGACTAGTTGTCACATCAGGCTGCTCACACAGAGTACTCATGTTGCTGGCTATGCCTACATCCAAAGCCCAACTTCAAGATGAAGTTTATTATCTAATTTAAAATATATACAGATTCGGCTGAGGTGTTGTGGAAAATGAATGTCTTTAAAGCAGTACTTCTCTAGAGAATGTATTTTTTGTTTTAAAGATCTTATTTATTTATTTCCGAGAAAGTGCCAGCATGAGCAGGGGTAGGGGCAAAGGGAAAGGGAAAAGCAGGCTCCCTGCTGAGCAGGGAGCCCAAAGCTGACCTGTCCCAAGATCCTGAGATCATGACCTGAAGTCAGACACTTAACTGACTGAGCCACCCAGGTTGCTCCCAAAATATTTTTAAGGTTAATTGACTCCAGGTGTGTGTATTCCAGTCTGTTAGAGAAAGCCAAGATTGGTGATGGGGCTCCTTGTTCTTGAGGCAATAGCAGTGGTTCTGTGAGACATCTGAGCACAGCTCAGCCAACCAGCCAGTATGTCCTGACAGTGGAACCCTTTGAGAAAGTCAGCTTCCAAAAAGTTGATTCTGGTTACTTCTTTTCCCATCCAAACCTAGCTGGCAAGAGGCCAAGGAAGACAATGAGAACTTGCAGGGCCAAGACTAGGAAGAAAAAGAAAGCCTAGATATGTGAGTTCAGCATTTTGACTCTCTTTCTTTTTAGAAATTTGGGACACAAATGGTGACAGAGAAGCTCCATGAGAAGTGGGACCAAAAAATGGAGGGACAAAAACATGAAGCTCAGAAAAATTTACCTGGCAAACACTCCAGACATTCAGTTGAGATTCTGAAGGGCTTCATCCTAAGAGTAAATGTAAATGGGAGATGGGCTTCACAAGAACTGCAGCCTAGCTTTGCATTATTTTAATCCCAGATTACATTAAGATGAGTCCCCTCTGGCAAACTTCCTGCCAGAAGTAAAGGTCAACCAGAGCTTCAAATTGCCTTTGTAATTCTTAATGTACAATGTCTAGAACTCAATAAAGAATAATGAAGCCTACGGAAATAATAATTGACCCAAACCAGAAAGAAAATAGAACCACAAGAGACACAAATATTGGAGTTTTAATTTTTTTAAATATTGGCATTTTTAGACATGATTTTAAAATAACTAGGAGAATATGTTCAAGAAATTAAATGACAAGATGGAGAATTTTGCCTGAGAGCTATAAACAGTAAAAATCAAATGGAAGTTCTAGAACTGAAAAATACAAAGTAAGAACTAAATGAATTGATTTAATAGTAGATTAGATGCAGCTAAAGAGAAAATAAGCAAATTGGAATGTAGGTCAGAATAAAATAGCCAGACCAAAGCAGGGATAGATAAAAGATGTAAAGGACATATGAGACACAATAAGGGGTCTTAACATACATCTAGCAGGAGTCTAGAGAGGGAAGAGGGCTGATAGGACAGAATCTGGGAAATATAAAGAGCTCCTAGCAGCAAAGAACTCAAAAGAAAAATGGGCAAGAGACTTGAAAGATACTTCTACAAAAGGGTATTATGGGCTGAATTGTGCCCTCCCACTGATATGTTGAATTCTTAATCTCTAGTACCACAAAATATGACTGTATTTGGAGACAGAATCTTTAAAGAAGTAATTAAGTTCAAATGAGGTCATTAGGATGGGCCCTGGTCCATTATGACTGGTGTCCTTATAAGAAGAGGAGATCAGAACACAGACACACACAGAGGGAACACCATGTAAAAACAGGGAGAACCAGACATCTACACATCATAGAGAGCCCTCAGAAGAAGCCAACCCTATTGACACCTTGATCTTGCACTTCTAGCCTCTAGAATTATGAGAAAATAAGTTTCTGTTGTTTAAGCCACCCAGTCTGTAGTACTTTGTTTATAACAGCCCCAGCCAACTAATACAGAAGGTATTCGTAAGGCCAAGAAATACACAAAAAGGTGTTCTACCTCATTAGTCACTAGAGAAAAGCAAATTAAAACCATGGTGGGATACCACCACTCACCCATCAGAATAGCTAAAAATTTAAATGTCTGATAGTGCCAAAGGTTGTGTTACTACAATTATTGACCCAGTTAATACATATTTATAAAACATTATCCAAGGTACTGTGTTAGAGAAAGGAGCCACAAAGATAAACAAGACAGATACTATCCTTACCTTCCTTGAACTTATAGTCCAAGAGGGAAGATAGATAACTAAACTAGTTAACAGAAATAATATGTACTAAGTGCTGTGATCATGAAGGTGTAAGATGCTTTGGGGACACACAGTAAGAATACCTAGCCTAATATGGGAGTAAGCTCAGTGGCGATTAAGGACATGGATAAGCATTTCAGGGCTCTTCTAATGAGAGATAGACTGAGATATGTGGGTTCCACAAGCAGGCTAACAACTGGTGTTCCTTCAGGGAGATGGTTTTCAAATAACTGCTCAACATTTGTGCAGAGATGAGTCTACATCTGTTTGGAAGAAGAGCAGAGAAGATCACAAGGTCTGCTTCAACCCCTCCCCTATTATTCACAGCCATCTCACTCTGGCCTCAAACTCATCAAAACAGAAGTCTGCAAATAAGGCTGGCTTCATGGGTGTGTTAACCTGAGCTGTTGCACAGGCCACACACTGAGAAAACCTGTGTTTAGTTTAATTTTCTGCTCTCAAAATTTTTAATAATTTTTTAATAAGGGGCCTCACATTTTCATTTTGTACAGGCCCCTTAATTTATGTAGCTGGTCCAGCCTGCAACTAACTACACTTGCAATCCTTAAACAGCTGTTTAGCACACTCCTTGGGAGTTTCATATGGCCAGGATTGTTGTAGATGCAAATTCTCTGGGCCTACTACAGACCTGCTGAATTAGAATCTGTATTTTAAAAGTTACCCTGGCAATTTAATGCACATTAAAGTATGAGAAGTATTCATTGAGAACACCTCATCCCCCATATGTGCTGAGAGTGAAGCTAACCCCCCAACTTCTCTGGTGGGCATGTGACTTGGCCTGGCCAACAAGAGCATTGCATTCCTGACAACAGTGATTGATTCGTCTGGACATATGCGTGTGACGCATGTTATGCCAAACACTCTATTGGAATTTATGTAGGAACTACTCAGCTGAGACCATCTCTTTTTCCCTGGGACTGCTAACAGTAAGAGTGACCTGAGTCTTGATAGGTCAAGCAAAAAATGCACCTATTGGTATACACACATGATTATAGCACAACGTATTTCTCTACCTCTGAGAGTCCCCTTATGTAGAAATGACCAGGAGTTTATCCATCCTGTCTCTTTTGGTACTAAAGAGTAGAAAACCTGACTCAACTGAACTTAAAATGGAAATTTATTGGATCAAGTAACTCAAAAGTTCAAGGTAGATTTAACTTCAGCTACACTTTGACCCAGGTGCTGAGGCAACAGCATCAAGCCTCAGTTTCTCCCCATCTCTTAGCTTGTCTTTCTGTAACGTTGGTTTTATTTTCAGGCTTCATGTGGTGGCCACAACTCCAGACTCAGGTCACTCTTACTGTTATCAAGTTGCAGAAATTCAGTGGGTAATTACCAAATTTCCCCTTCATTTTACTTTAAGTGATACCAGTCCTGGATCAAAAATATTTTTTCTTATGTTTTTCTACTGTTTCAAAACATGCCTTTCAATTGTAGCTATTAATAAATGACCAGTCAATTTCAGTGTGTAATAACATATTTTCTTTTGGGCTGTAACTTCCTTGGGCAGTTAGCTGAGCCAACAATGCTGAGAATGAAAAGCTCCTGTTTTTACATCAGGAATACATGGCTAAAAGCTTTTCTCCAATGCCTGCCCTTCCTCCCACCCCTATTCTTTTTCACCTTTAATTGTAGCTTGAGTTATATTATCTCAAGGAAATGATTAACCAACATTTTTTCTTTAATACAATATCAGAGCTTTTTTTTCTTCAAAGCATTCCAAACTAAATTTTATTTATCTCTAACTACCTGGTAGGTAGCTCAATGCCTTGCATAAAGTATTTTCTCAATATGTGCTTATTGAATTCTGTTAAATTAAATCTACACACCCTCATAAGCAGGCTAAAGTTTATAAGGTTTGTTAAGGTAACAAATCTAACTTGAATATAGATCATTAGAGCTGGAAGGGACTGAGAGATTCTTTAGCTGAACCCTTTTATTACACTCTCTGTCTCTCTCTCTGTCTCCCTCTGTCTCTCCCTTCCTCCTTCCCTCCCTCCCTCTCCCTCTATTTTTCTCTCTCCCTTCCTCCCTCCCTCTCTCTGTCTGTCTGTCTCTGAGAAATAAAACGTTATAGATACAACTAAAGCCCACACTACTATTCCCTCCCTCTGCCCTTCCCTCTAGGTAAGCTGTATGGTAAAGTTGGTGTCTATCAACCCAGTCTGTTTTTATACTTTTATGATGTATTTTAATGTCTGAAAATTTTTATAAATGGAATCATATTAATGGATCCTTTTGCAGTATGCTTTCTTTCCCCACTCATTCTTATATTCTTGAGTTTATCCCTGTTGATACATGTGGATTAACTCTAGAACAAGCTTGTATATGAGCACAAGGAACCATGTATACAGCTGCTCACTGTGGCAGTTTAGTAATAGTGAAAAAGTCAAAACTACTCAGTGTAGGGGAATGGATGAGCTATTTCCTATAATGGAATGCCAGTCCACATTTAAAACAGAACTTCTGTGTTTTACATGGTCCAGAGAGGTTATGTGAAATGACACGTACCACTCAGGCGGGTAATGGGAAACCTGAGCCTGTACTCAGGACTCTGGGTTGAAACCTAGTGCTCTTTTTTTTTTTAATCTTATATTTTGAAATAATTTCAGACTTATAGAAAAATCATGAAAACAATACATCCAAAGAATTCCTATATACCTTTTACCAGATTATTTTTAACATTTTGTCACTTTGTCCCCCCGTCCCCTCCTCTTTCTCTTGATGCAGTTTCTCTTTTTTTAAAAAAATATTATCCAAGTATAGTTGACAAAGAATGTTACATTAGTTTCACGTATACAATATAGTAATTCCCCTTCTCTGTACACTGTGCTTTGCTCACCACAAGTCTAGCTACTATGTGTCACCATACAACGCTATTACAACATCACTGACTATATTCCCTGTGCTGTGCCTTTTATTTCCATGACTTATTCATTCCATGACTGGAAGCCTGTTTGTTATAATTTCTTTCCTAAGCCATCTAAGAGAGGTTGTTTGCATATATTATGTCCCTTTAGCTATTCTCCAGCGTGTTTTCATACAGATAAAGATACATTTTTAAGTATTCATATTACAGGTATCAAATGCAGGAAATTTAATATTGATACAGCATTTTAAAAATAATCTACAGTTTGTATTAAGATTTTGTTGAATGTTCTAATAATAATCTTGACAGCAAATATCCCCTCTTACTTGCCTTTGGTATAGGATTCAATTCAGGATCATGTGATGCATTTGGTGGTCAAGCCTAGATTTTAAGTGATTATTATTGCTGAATCTGAAAATATTTCACAGGTGTGCCTTTTGTAATTCCTCTATTACACATACCTGCTGACTTTAATATATTCTTGGTGTAACTGCTATATTCTTGGTGCTGTACACATTATTATTACCAAGAAGATTCTAGCCTTGCATGACAAATGTTAATTTAAAGAAACAATTTAAACAGCACCTCCCATATGTTGAGGAATTCATACTAGGACACAGTGCTAAATGAGGGACATGGTGGGAGTGAGGTGACCTATGTGCAGAAGCTAGAGACAAGATGCAGGATCTCTCTGACTCAGTCCCCTCAGCTGTAAAATGGTGATGATACTGCCTCACAATTTCTTGGGAAGTTATGTAAGGCATGGGAAGCACCTGATATGAATTTGTAGAACTCACTTATGGCAGATACTTTTTTTTCCAATTTGTGCACTGAGATTTAGTTTTACGGCAACAAGTAGCCCTTACATCTATTCACATTGGGAGACGTAGGAGGTGACACTTAGGTCATTTCTTCCCCAGTTTATGACAAAGCTACCTGGTTCCTGTGCAAACACAGATAAAGTGCTTTCTCTTTTACATGTTATACCACATAAAACTTGGTTCCATGCAAAAGATTTTTGTTTATGTCAGCATAGAAAAGGAAATTTGCATCACTTCACTTGAACATTTTGGTTAGCCATGCTTTAGTT
The DNA here is from genome assembly GCF_037043125.1 of Eumetopias jubatus. Taxonomy (NCBI): domain Eukaryota; kingdom Metazoa; phylum Chordata; class Mammalia; order Carnivora; family Otariidae; genus Eumetopias; species Eumetopias jubatus. The sequence continues at coordinate 52,017,400 of NW_028274810.1, forward strand.
GCATTCTGAAATTCAGTCATATAATTTATTTATTTTATTTTTATTTTTTTAAAGATTTTAAAATCTTTAAGAGATAGAGATAGCACAAGTAGGCAGAGAGGCAGGCAGAAGGAGAGGGAGAAGCAGGCTCTCGGCTGAGCAGGGAGCCCGACATGGAGCTCGATCCCAGGACCCTGGGACCATAACCTGAACCAACTGAGCCACCCAGGTGCCTCTCAGTCATGTAATTTAAAGGGATTTTCCTCTTCTCAGATAACATGCAATATCTTTATCGAGACATAATTATTGAGATGGAAAGATAACAATTATATACATTTATAAAAACAAAAACATTAGAACTTTGTTTCTATTTTAGTCTTCCAAATAGGATGCAAAATGAGTTGATAATGCAATCTAGTGGTCCTTCATAGGCTTTTAAAATTTATGGTGTTTTCTTTCAGCTGAATTGCATTTATTGCCAATTCCTCTGTCTGTAATTACAAAAAAAAATTGATGTAGGGAGAAGTGTCAGGATAGCTTGAGATTTAACCCCAGTAACAATTTACTGAAAACAACATCAAATACATCTTTGTGTGATAGTCCCTATTCAATACCAGGTAAATTAGGATACAAGATAAAACAAATGCCATCATTGCTAATCATCACTAAAAGAAAGTGATATAGATTCTTAGGAGCAAAATACAAAGCTTTTTTTTTTTTTTAATTCTAAGGGATTATAATAGGACTCTCAATCATAAATAACAGAAATACAACTCTAAGAAGCTTAAGCAAAAAGACTATGATAAATGTTTCTCATATACTATAAGTTATGAAGGTGATTGAACCTTATTAAAATTAAAACCAGGGATCCAGGTGCATTTAGGGTTCCCATTCCATCTCTCTTTGCCCTTTTCTGTTCATCGGTTTATTCTTTTTGCTCTATGTCTGCAGACCATCCTCCTTTTATTCTGGCCACACAGAGAAGAACATGACCGACAACAGCTTCTGAACTTTGCATCTAAAATTCTGTCACTGAAGAGAGTCTGTTTTTTTCCAAAATTCCTGAGGAGAGCCTTTGATTGGTCCAGCTTAGGTCAGGTGTGCACCTCTAGGCCAATTGTTATGACCGGAGGCAAGTCCTGGGGCAGGACTCATCCACAGTGAATGAGGATACCTCATACCAATCAACTGCAGCCAGCTGACCAAGGTGACACCAAAGGAACACGTGGAGAAAGAAAGCGGTAGTTTCCAGAAAAGGGGAACTGGGGAGACAATATATGATCACCATAGGGGTATACTCCATCCATTTTTTGAAAAAATAATTTCTGATGGCCTATTGCATCCATTGTGATTAATTCAGATATGGCTAGCAAGACCAGCAAAAACAGTCATTTAAAAACATTATTCTCAGGGTGCCTGGCTGGCTCAGTCTGAGGAGCATGTAACTTTTGACCTCGGGGTCATGAGTTTGAGCCCCACATTCAGTGTAGAGATTACTTAAATAAATAAATCTGCAAACAAACAAACAAACAAACAAATAAAAATATTAGTCTCATCTAAAAGTAAGAGATAAGTGCTCCAGGACAGCTCCTCAAAATCATCTGGGATATGGCCTTCTTCCATCTTTCTGCTCCACTATCCCCAGTGCATGGCTTCCATCTCCAGGTCACCTTATGGTCCCAGATGGCTGCAGGATCTCTAGCTATTATGCCCAATTTCCAGTCAGGAAGGAGAAAGGGGGAAGGGGGAGGGGGAGAAAGGGGGAGGGGAGTAAAGATTTATCCATTTGTCTGCCTCCCCCTTTAAAAAACCTTCTTGGAAATCCTTCTAACAGCTTCTATGTATATTTCATTGAACAGAACTCAGTCACATGGCCACACCTAGTGGCAAAGGAGGCTGGAAAATGTATCTTTTGGGGGGGGGTGCATTGTTGCTTCATTACTGGAGGAGTTCCGTTTGTAAGTAAGAATGTGAGAATGGATGTTGAATAGACACTTCGAAGACTCTACCACATTTACTATGAGACAGATACTGCTAAATGGGAACAAGATGAGTATGATATGTAAATCGATACCCATAGCCAGTCCCTGAGGAGGCACAAGATGAGGGGAAGAGTCCAGTGCCAGGTGGAGACATCAGCCTGACCAGGGAATTTTGCACCTCTTTTGCTTTATGGAACCAAAGGAGAGAAGACGGGTGAACGGGTGAAAGCAAGTTTGTAGCTGGGGTATAGTGAGGTGTCTGGTCCACATCTGTTGTGTCTGAGAAGAAGAGGTGATGGAAGAATCGCTGCTAAATAATAATGAACAAAGGCAAAAAGTTCTTTTTATAAGAAGGAACAATTAAGTGGGTGGTTCTCAACCCTGGCAGCGCATAAAATACCCCCGATGAAAAGGTATCAATGAGGATGGCATGGTGAGCAGGCTTTGGTAGTTTGTCGTTGTTGTTGTTGTTGTTGTTTAAGTTCTCCAGGTGATTCTAATATTTAGGTAAATGAGAACCACTGGTCCATTTCTAAACAGCTAATTTCCTGTATGTTGTAAAAGAGATCTGGACTAGGAGTCAGGAAAGTGAGAATTGTCCCCTGCACACACCAAGCCAACCCCAGCTTCATTTAGAAAATGAAGATTTTCTAGATTGAAACACAATTACATGGCATTTGAAACAACAAATAAATGAATAGGTACATTCTATGCATTATCTCTACTTGGCTATTTTAGGTTGAATTTACTGACATTTCCTTAAGCCAAAGTCCCTATCAACTATGAGAATGCCCAGTCTTTTGGAATTCAGCTATTGTTTTTTACGAGCAAGCTATTTAATTGATGTTCTGTAAGGTGAAACCCCTGTTTGCTCATTTTCTTTAATACATCACGCAATTCATCTGGCCCTGATTATCAGCCAGAGAGCTGTCTAATTAGTGTGGTGGCCTGAAACCTTTCCTCCTGAAGAAATGAAAGGTACTGTTTGCTCACTGAGGTGTTGTTAACTCTGCCATATACATTTCTTTGAAATAACAGTTTCAGTCAAAAGTAAAAAAAGTGGTTGAAAAAACTGTCATGTTGAAATGATCTAAGGAATAAAAACTGCACAGTCAAAAAAAAATGCTTATGTTTACATCATATTATTGCCTTCTCATCAGTTCACACAGTGGCAGTTTAGAGAGAAGTAACAATGATGGTGATAATAGAGTGTTATGGAAGAACTTCAGAAAATACATTGAGGTCTGAAAGTTCTTGGACACCTTTGTGTAATATTGATTTCCTTCTCATGTGAAGCAGATGGAATTAATAGATTAGACCATTGTTAATTTATTCATTCTTTTAACAAACATTTATTGAACATCCCACTACTTGGCAGGCACTGTTCTAAGCATTAAAGATTTATGGGGGGGAAAAAGAAGACAAAATTCCTCCCCTCTTGGATCTTATATTGTAGGTGAGAGTGAACAGATTAATGTCTAAAAAGTGCAGCATACTTGATTTTAAGTGGTGGCGAGTGCTTTGATGAAGGAAAAGCAAAGGAGTATAGGAAAAATGGGCTGGGGGGTGGGGGGTTGCAATTTTAAATAAAGTGACCAGGGAAGGCCTAAAGGTAGTGTGTTCATGAGCAATGCAACAATCTTGGGGAAGAGCATTCCAGGAAGAAGGAATGGCAAGAGCAAAGGCCCTGAGGTCCTTGCTAGGTGGCCAGTGGGACAGACAGAGGTAAACTAGGTGGGGCCTCGTAGGTCACTATAGTGACTTAGACTGCTGTTGTTTATGGGATAGGAAGCTGTTGGCAGGTTTTAAACAGACAAGTGTTGTTTCAGCAGGATCATCTAGGTACATACAGTTGTGTTATTGAAGATGGACCTTAGAAGACTTTTGCAATAACCCAGGCAAGGGATAATAGTGATTGAACTAGGGTGATCAAGTTGAGGTAGTAAGAAGTGATTTAATTTCTGGATATGTTTTGAAGGTAGGGTGGATAGGATTTCCTGACAGAATAGACACGAAGAGTGAGAACAAAGTCAAGGATAATACCTAGATTTGTGAGCACTGGAAGAGTGGCAATACTATTTACTGAGATGGGGATGTCTGTGAGAACAGAAGACTTGGAAGGTCATCTCATATGGGTGTGAGGCCACGAGGATGTGCAAATGGGTATGTCAGACAGACAGTTGAAGAGTCTGGAGTTCAGAATAGAGGCCGGACTAATCTGTTGTCATGATGTGTAGATAGATAGTGCTTAAAGCCACAGGAATTGATGAGGTCAACCAAGGACAAAGTAAGGCCTGAGCTGTGGGGTCTCTAATGTTTATGTGACAGAGATACTAGGGGAAAGCAAGAAAGGAAGCTGTGAATGAGTAGTCAGAGAAAAGAGGTCATGGGCTTGTGGTGTCCTTGGAGGGAAGTGAAGAAAGTATTGTCGGAAGCAGAGAGGGTCAGCTAACCGCATCTTTTTTAGCAAGGTACACCAAGGTCAGTATCCCTGTCCCAGAAAATTAGACAAGGAGAGAACACCTGAAACTCCAGTGATTGCCCAAGGTCATAGAGTTGGCATGGGGTAGATCTGAAATTCAAAAACCCTGATTGTTTGACCTTAATCCAAGGGAAAAAAAAAAGGAGAAAATAAAGGGAAAATAAAAGGAGAAGGTTTAGTCCACCTATTTGCAACAGCAGGTATATTTGTAGTTCTACATGCTTTTTTGCAAATTTTTTGCTAAATGAGGATTTCCATTGCTTAGTAAAACAAAAGAAACAAAGTGGAAATTTAAAAAAACACAAGAGTTTTAAAGAGGCTTTTAAAAATTAACATTTCATTGAAGTGCAGAAGATAGGTTGAAATCTATCGTGTATTGTGTTTCCAAAGCACTTCTGGGTTTGTCTCCCCGCCCCCCAGCAATACAATTGCTTTTCCGCATTGCTCTGGGCTTTAGCACGCTCCCTCCCATCCCTCACAGGGTTCTGCATAGGCTGTCTGTCTCTGTTCAATCAAATGCAATCTCCAAAGTAGCACATTGAAGGGAATGTGCAATGAATACTAAAAAAGGAAACCTGAACCTGCAAATACGTGGCAAGCTGGCAGCTTCTTAAAATCCTAATCTCCTCATTTAATGAAATACAAGTGATTTTCAATTTCAACAACTAAGACAAAATAAATCTTCTACATTGACTACCAAAGTAAAATGGGGGCCGAACTTCATTTAAATCCAGATAAGAAGAGGTTTGTGATAAGTATCACATCATCTAGTATCCAGTGAATATCAAATTTTGCATGTTTACTAGGAAGTCCTGAACACAAGCAAGAGTAGGGTGGGAATTGAGGGTCAGTCCTATTTACTAGGTGGACAAGACTGGTCCTGCACTACCTAACAGTGCATCTTTGCAGGTTCTCTAGTGCTCTTTCCTCACCTCCTCTTTACTCCATACATCTACTGCCTACCAACATTCCCTGATTCTCTCTCCTCTCGCGTACCTCATATTCCCATACTTGCCGCATCCATTTAGGCATCTATCCCTCCCCCCACCATTCTTATATGTGTGTAAGGATCATCTATACAAAAGGAATTATTACAGGAATGGGCTTAATAGTGAAAAATTGTAAACAATCTAAATGTCCGTAAACAAAATAGGAAAATATATTAAAACACGTTTATTCTATGAAATACTATTTAACTGCTGAAAGGAATAAGATAAAAGCTATATATAACAACAAGTGAAGATTTCCAACATATATTGCTAGGTGAAAATAGCAAGTCACAGAGCAATACCATATGTTAACCATTTGGGTTAAAAAAAATGGGAAAGAAAAACATTAACTTGTTGAGAGTCACTACTTTAGATGATGGGGGTGGGACACAGGAAGCAGGGGTGTGAAGAAGTACTGTCACTTTTCACTCCATTTACATTGGTATTACTTAGATTTTTCAAAGTGTTTTTTCGTGAATTACTGTGTAGCTTAAAAATTAACTTTAAAATGTCGCTGTTGTATTCTTTCTCACTTCTAATAATATTCTCAAGCAGGATATGAACAGAAAGAAAACAGTCAGGTTTATTGACTTCCGTATCTCACACTTGGGCTCCAGTGTTTGACTATGATTTCCTTCCTGTGCTCTGACAGAGTCACTAATTTTAGGTATGCCTTTATGGTTAGAAACTGCATTTTGTTTTGCTTGAATTTTTGAACCAATAATCTCAGGAAAGAACTATGTTTCTGTAATACTTGTGTAGTATAGTGGTTTTTTTTCTTTTCATAAAGCTAGGCCAGAATCCTCTTACCATCCCAAATAAAAATAGACCATTTAAGAATAAGTTCCTAATTTGTTGTTAAATGCTAATTATGAGAATTAGACAATAAGTTGTTTTCCTGAATATAAGCATAAAGGAAATGCATCTTCAGAAAATTGATGGAAATACTAGATATAAAAGATGCAGTGTATCCTAAATTAAGTTGAAAAATGAAATTAGCAAAATGGCTAAAGGAGTTTTAACATGAAACATTAATTGGGATTTAATGGTATAATTTTAGCAGTGGGAAAGAGACATAATAACATTCTATCAATCCTTCGTTGGAGTTCCTTGTAATATTGCCTTAACTGTAGCTTCCAAGAATGTGTTACACAATCCACTCTATGAATCAGAATCCAATTATTTTATATTGGTTTTTCATGCTTTTACCCAAGAGAAATTCATAAATTGTTTTTAATTACTTCTTTTATTTTAAATCAATAGTGTCTGCCAAGTGGATAACATTTCCCATTAAAACATCACCTCCTATAATTGGTATAATTACTTTGTAAAAAGATAAACCGCAACACAATTTGACAATCGTTGGGTTTATAAAATCTAATTATGTTCACTACACAATATTTTATTCTCAGCGATCACAAAAAGAGCAAAATCTTGAACAAAACCCAAACATTTATGATAAAGTAATTGGAAAGAAACAAGTTAATTGTTGCATATAGAACTGCCTCTATGAGCAGTCTTTGAGAGAGAGATCCTTTTTATGCAGCTGTTCAGGAAGTAAGGAGGTTTGAGGGCGTTCTGGTCCCCTTCACCTGGGCTGGCAGTCTTCTGGCTGGAGATGGAGGGTTTGGTACAATCCCAGGATACAGGTTTTTCAAGGAGGGCCAGAACCCAGGTCACGCAGGTTTGGAAGAGAGAATCCCCAGCCTGGGATTTTCATCCTGCAGGCATAGGCTGATGCAGAAAAGGGTTGTTGGAGACAGGCATGACCTTCAACATCTGTTTCAGCAGTTGCTTTCATCTATTTTAAATTTTGGGCTTCTGCAACAGATTTCATTTGGAGAAAGGGTATCAGTTGCTAAAATTTATTTTTGAAAAACCTCTGCTCTATGCCACGGTCACTTGCTGCCTCTATGTCAAAGGGAGGATGACTGGAAATATAAGAAAAGAAAAAAAGCTGGGAAAATGCTTTGATTGAACCAGGAGCACATTACATGAGAACCACATGCTAAAACTCATAAGCCTTTTTATATCATCAATTGTATATCTAACTCTGGTAAGAACACATTCCTAATTTAAAAAATGATAAAACACACGCACACACACACACACACCAAGAAAACAACCTCAAACTATACTTCACTTGTACCTCCCCCTATTGCTTCTATATAAGAAAAGGGAGATAGAGTGTGAGGAGGATTCTAGAACAGGAGGAAATCAGATGTCCCTTAATCAGCTTTAATATTGTCTGGAACTGGGGTTCCATTTTGCTTCAGCATTACTGAAGATTAATCTGCTTCTCTGTATTTGTATTTCTTTCCTCTTCTTCCCTTTCAGTGGTATCTTGAGAGACTTTTTCTGCCTCTTTCTTTCTTCCTCCTGCTCCTTAACCCATACCAATAAGCGTGACATCTCCATTTAGGAAGTGGCAATTTACAAACATTGTGAGACTCAGAGAAAGAAAGTTAATACTAAGCCAGATGGAAAGATAAAAAGATATACACTTGTCCCCCAAAATCTACAGAAGGTTCTGGCTGAGAATGGGGAGGTGGCAAGGGGGTGGGATTAGGGCCAACTTGTACAGGAGACAAAGAAGTAGAGATATGAGCCACTGGAGAATTTTTCTATAGAGGGAATTTAAAGTGGCAAGCTGATTCTCACACGCTGGCTCCTACCTGTGATTCAGACGGCAACGTCAGTGTCCCTCCCTGGGAGAGAGCTTCCCTGACTGCCCAGCAAAAAGTGGCCATCAAATCACTCTCCACTTTTTTTTTTACATTTTACCTCTCTACGCCACATTTATCATTATCTGGAATTTTTCTTCTTTATTTTTTCTTCCTCTCTCCAGCCTTATCCTTATCCCCTTCCCCACTAAAATGTAAGCTCCTTGAAGGGCATATACTGTCTGTTTCTTGCCCCTAGAATATAAGCCCCAAGGCTGCAGGGACTTGGCTGGTTTTATTGACATCTGTATTGCTCAACATGCCTTGCACATTTAATACTTCAGGGGATAGTTGTTGAATAAAAGAATCATGGAAAGAAAACTGTTTCTTACTGACAAGGTTGCATTGTGATGAAACAATTGAAACTTTCCCTGAGTTGGAGCAATGGCAGGTATGTTGCCTCCATTATAGGTATAGCCTCAGTTTTTAATCTATTGGGACCAACAGAGGCTAATGGTAGAGATGGAACTAGAAGTATCTTCTCTGTGCTAAACAGTGATGTGGGTATGGAAGAGACACCATAGGAAGAGAAAGGAACCTCCTTCTCACTCCAGGGGACAAGAAAAAGTTCTAAAGGAAGCGCTCACTGCAGTGGAAGCATACATAAATCAAATAATGCTGCAGTCCCTTAAGCTTGACAAAAGCTTTTTTGATGTGTGGCAGATTACAATTATACTGAAATACACTATGAAAATATTCTTCCTATGTTAACAGATGTCTTCATCAGGTTGGTAAACATCAAAGATTTGTCTCAGTCTTTTGCTATTTTTTTTAAAAGATTTTATTTATTTGAGAGAAAGAATGAGAGAGAGAGAGAGAGAGCACATGAGAGGGGGGAGGGTCCGAGGGAGAAGCAGACTCCCCGCCGAGCAGGGAGCCCAATGTGGGACTCGATCCCGGGACTCCAGGATCATGACCTGAGCCGAAGGCAGTCGCTTAACCAACTGAGCCACCCAGGCGCCCAGTCTTTTGCTATTTCTATCCCAAGTATGACCTGCCTTTTTGCTTCATTATATTCTCCCTTCGAAGAAGAATAAAGGAAAGGCATATGATCATTTACAAGTCATGCTTAATATTAGCATTTCATTAGTGATTTAAAATATACTCCTTTTAGAATATGTAAAGTACAACAAATATACACATATTTTAGGATAAACAGAATAGAAATTCATAGCAAGGGGTATGTTTTTTACATTGTGAATAGTAATGTTCCATTTTGGAGCAAATGGCTTTAGTACATGATAAAGTAAAATAAAGATTGTCAATGCAAAAAAAAGTGAATTATAACAAATTGCTTATATGCTGGACATTAAAGTATTCATAGATAGAGCAACCATATGATTTATCTTCCAAATGGGATGCCTCTAAGAGTGAAAGAGTGCACTGGTCATAATTAACACTGGGTCAACAGACCATAAGCCAGCATAAACCAGGGAGTATGGTCATCTTCCTCATGGGGATACTTAATGACAACACAACTGCTTTTAGGGTTTTTTTTAATTAAAAAAAAAGCCAAAACAAAACAAAATAGCTTGTTCATGTGCTAAACACACAGTAGGCAACTGGTCCTTTTTTTGATTAACTACTCAATTTGTTATAATAAAATTAAACTAATCTGAATATAAATTATTATTGTTGACAACTGTTTAGAAGAAAAAGAGAAACTCAGTGGGTAGTCTACCCTATTTTCAAATTATTCTGATCATTAGAACATTTTTTCCTTGGACCACAAAAATTAATCAGAATAGAGAAGTCTGTGGGAGGCCTGGGTGTCTCAATCCGTTAAGTGACCGACTCTTGACTTTGGCTCAGGTCATGAGCTCAGCATCTTGAGATTGAGCCCCATACTGGGCTCCTCACTAAGTGTGGAGCCTGCTTGTGATTGTCTCTCTCCCTCTGCCCCTCCCCACCCTGCTCACGCACTCTCTCTTAAAAAAAAAAAAAAGGAAAAGTCTGCTGAGTACCATTTTCAACTGAAAAATATGCATTTCATATTTTAAGATCACCTATCTCTCAGTATTGACCTGGGTGGCAGATACAGTTCACCTCCAGTCCTAGACCTTATTGAGTGTAGCTGTCAGGAGCACCATGTTGAGAGGACTCTGAGGTTACCTTAAGGCTTAGCAGAAAGGCTTGTGGTAATCAGTTAGTGATGTCTGCAGGAGACACGGGCTATAGGGCAATGGTAGTTGTGGCAAGAATTGCCATCCCAGATTTGGACAAATACTTGTTTTAACAATAATTTTCTGACATATATCTAATATATAGTCGATTACAAAAGGAATAATTACAACTTGCTGATACTGCATCTGCTACTTCAGTTCTGCCATAGTGTAATTAATACACCAACTACACCACAGGACGACAATGCCATCACGCTTAACTTGAATGAAGACAGCAGTTTCATCATGTCATCACATCATTGTTTTATAACTCTCTTAGTCCAAAATCAAAATAAAGAAAAATCAAATCCCTAATACCTGAAAAGAAAGTAGTAGAAAAAAATAATACAACCAACATGCCAATTAATGCTCTCTGATTCTATTCTTATTTTGTTGTTGGGGACTATATTTTTACCTACCCAAGAGAATTTTAAGCCATAAAATGAAAATTAAATTTGCTTCTCCCATTGCAAACAAACATTAATGTCTCAATTTTTTTTTTTAAGATTTTATTTATTTGACAGAGAGAGACATAGCAAGAGAGGGAACACAGGCAGGGGGAGTGGGAGAGGGAGAAGCAGGCTTCCCGCCAAGCAGGGAGCCCGATGTGGGGCTCGATCCCAGGACCCTGGGATCATGACCTGAGCTGAAGGCAGACGCTTAATGACTGAGCCACCCAGGCACCCCATAATGTCTCAATTTTTAAGAACTATTTTCAACGTTTATTTCACCACCACATATCTTGTATTATTTATCCTTCATACAACAGAGAGATCTGTTCTGTGCCTTGCAATGAGCGGAAATAAAAAGGATATAATTGTTGATACTTTTTAAAAAATACAGAAGCTGTACCTAATATCGGTGCTTCCTTTGTGACTATGAAGTATGTTCCATCTTTGGATCTTAACTCTCTAACTTTAAAAAATAGGGCAGAATTAAACTAAAGAGGAGATCCAACTTCAGATTACAAGGCAGCTTTCCTATATTGACTTTGACTATGCAGCTCTATTTTTCCAAGAGTGAAATCGTATTGAAGTGGTTTTCGAAAATATTTTGTGGAAAATAAGAATTAATAGATGGCAACTCCTCATTCATGACCCCCAAACAGGAAACAAATTCGTCGGGCAACAGGGTCTGTTCTGGAATAGTTTCATTGGGTGAAGCATTTTCCAAAAGCATGGCAGTTTCTCCCTCAACTGAGTTTTGTATGTCCAGAGGATTGCATTCTCCTTGATTTAAAATGAGGCTTAATTCTTCAAGAAATAGTGTGTTGCTTAGCGAATTCCTACTTGAGACAGAAAAAGCAAAATTAGGGTATCTTTTAAACCTGGCATTTTCCCCCAGGTCTAAGGAATCAGCCGGTGGTTTGAGAGTTGAGGAAGATGTGTCATCATTTTTGCTGAGATGGTTTCCTCCAGTGAGAAAATTTGAAATCTGGGGTTTATACCCAGTGCTGAGACCAGGAATATACACAACTGTAGTGTTGGTGAGTAGTGACTTCTGCAGGCAGTCTCTTGTCTCCAGGGATCCCGTATTCTTTTCTGTCTTGTAGTCTATGGGCTTCTGTTCTTCTGGGATTTCTATCTCTGTAATCACCGGATCAACATATAGGACCTGTTCGCTGGAATTATTATTCATAAATTCACTTTTTTCCTAGGAAGAAAGATTTTATTTTTATTTTACAAAAGGCATTTAAAGGAGCTAACTGGATAATTAAATAAGGACTGGAATCCTGCTTTCCCTCAGCTTTCCTTTGCCCTCCCTCTTCTGATATTGTTTCTCTTCCCATACAGTTTCCTCCTTTTGTTATCCTCCTCTATTCCAAGTCTTTATTAAATTCTCCCACGAGGAGACTGAAGAAAGGAATAATAAAAATAATCCCTGTTTTGCACACGTCTTGGTTTAAAAATTTTAAAGAGAAAGATGTATCTTGCATATTAACTCGCATACGATTTCAGGGCCTTTTAATATTTGGAAGTTCAATGTGTTGGAATATTTCTTAATATCATGGAGCATTACTACAAGAAAATATCTCATTGCTTAAATAAAAGAAAGGAAGGTGGGAGAATCCTGTTTTGCTTCTATTTTCAAATAAGGTAATAATAAATGCTTTGTGCTGAGGTTCTAAAGGTGTGCAGCTACTTACAATTCAGACAGGAACAGGAGGGTCAGTGAAGAAGGTTTTCATTTGTGTAAAAGCCTGATGACTCTTCTGGGTAAGAAAATGACTCGAGGCCTCACAACTGATGGCTGGCTTCTGAAGGCAAATAACTCCCACCCAATGCTGTTATAAAATGATAGCCACTTGGTATCAACTGAATGTTCGTGTTCCTACAGAATTCATATGTTGAAGCCCTAATCCCTAGTGTGATGATATTAAGTGGTGGGGCCTTTGGTGGGTAATTAGGTCGTGAGTATGGAGCTTTCATAAATAGAATCAGTGCCCTTATAAGGCACTCTCTCCTTCTACCCTGTGAGGATACTGCAAGATGGTGGCTATCTTCAGGAGAGCTCTTACCAGGAACTCAGCCTGCTGGTGTCTTAATCTTGGACTTACCAGCCTCCAGGGCTGTGAGAAATAATGTTTGTTGTTTAAGCCATACAGTCTATGGTATTCTGTGATAGCATTGCAAGCTGAGTAGAAGACTGCCCCTTAGTCTTTGGGCAGAAAACAAAACTTCATCTGAAGGTTTGTTTCTAATTCCAGGAGCCCAGAATGGGAAGGAACTCTGGCAAAAAGAAAGACCTTGAATAAAGCAGCATGAAGTGTCTTTCAAATTTTCTTCAGCCTCAGCCTTCTTAGGGAACATGCCAGGTTTGGGTTGGGAAGGGCAGACATGTAGTCAAAGGTCAGATGAAAGTCAAAGAAACTAGACTTGCAATAAGAAACGAAGATTGCAAGGTGGCTGTGTTCTGTAGAGGGAGGTATTTTCCTTACTTCAGGCTGGCAACTGAATGATGTGGGTGGGAGTCAGACTGCAGTGAAGGACACAGAAGAGCAACAGGGACCATTCCAGAATGAAGGCAATAAAGGAAGAAGAGGACCTGACCACAACAAGGTCAGGGACAATTATCTGAGCCACAGAAAGTCCCCAGTCCCCTTGGATAATAATTAGTGGAGGAACAAGATAGAACTAGCAAGTGGAAGGGATATAAGATTACAGTATTTATTATCTGTAGTTTGATGAACATATGCTTGTCCTTCAGTTACTTGTTAACTATGTACTTCGTCACATATGTGGGTTCAATTGTTCTAAATCACCCCTCCACTATTAGGCAACATTACCTCCTTCAAAATCAGCCATGTGCACACCCTTTCTCACCTTCAAGTATCCAGAGACAGGAATCCTCCCTTCTGCCTAAGGCGAACCTTTCCATCTCACCCCTTTAGACCATCCCCTCCCCTCTTCTTCACAGTCTTGTTGGATCAATATTCCCTCTTTCTCTGTAATAGTCCCTCTTAAGCCTGTCAAATTTAGTATAAACATGCTTCTGACTCACATCCCTCCGAAGCTACTGTTGTTCATTCACTGCACGAGGATATGAGAGCTGACCACGTATCAGCATAGCTCCTTTCTCTACTCCCTTTTAGAAGAATGTCTTCATTCTCAACCTCTGCTTCTTCACTTCCTAATCACTTCTCAACTCACCAGTGACCTCCCCCTTGCCACATTCCATGGAATGTTACAGACCCTCTACAAAGTGGTCAGCACCATGGGTCCTTGCTTCTTGACACTTTGCTCTTAACCTCATGATGTTCATTCTCTGACCTTCCTCTTCTGCCTCTCTCCTAGGACCTTGTCTATTCCAATGGAAAAGCCCTTAGTTACTCCTCATTGTCTTTAGCAGTAGTTTTCAACCACTTAACAGTGTTCTCAACCTCAGCTGCAGAGTGGAATCACTTGGGAAGCTTTGGATAATACTGATGCCTGGGTCTCTCCATGCCCTCCCTCCCTCAGAGATCCTGGGATGTGGCCCAGGCATCAGGATTCCAATATGTAACCAAGGCTGAGAACTACTACCTTAGGGATTTCTCTGGGGTTGGGTAAGGAGTTGATTAATGGGTTCATAAGAGTTCCAAACAAAGCCACTTTTATTTGTTTTATAAATACTTGTCTTCCTCACATCTTTAGAACAAAGTGTTTCTAGGGGTGTCTGGGTGGCTCAGTCATTTAAGTGTCCAACTCTTGGTTTCTGCTCAGGTCATGATCTCAGGGTCGTGAGATCAAGCCCCGTGTTGGGATCTGTGCTGAGCATGGAGCCTGCTTAAGATTCTCTCCCTCTCTCTCTCAATCTCTCTCTCTCTCTCTCTCTCTGCTCCTCCCCCTCCACTCGTAAAAAAAAAAAAAAGAAAGAAAAGAACAAAGGATTTAGAGGGCAAAATTAATTTTTTTTAAAGTTTGAACATTGTTGTCAACAGAATGAAGTCTGAGTTCTGTAAAGTTCTGTAACAGGACCTTTTATGATCTGATCCCAGTCACCATTCCAGCAATATACCAACCACTCCTCACATCAAGCTTTTCAATAAAGCAACACCTAACAAGCTCTTCTCACTCTGTGCTTTTGCTCATGCTGTCCTCTCTATTTTGAATGTTTTCTGTTTCTCCTAAGCAACTCCTTCTCATCTTTCCATATGCTTCCCGTATACCCCCATCATGTTTGGTCTCATTTCTGTCACTGCACTTACATTAATGCACTGCAATGCTTGGATGATATGTCTGTCCCATCAGCTGGGTTTTGAGCCCCTTAATGGTGAAACCAGACTACCAAAAAGTAGAAGGAGCACACATAGCAGAATCTTTTCCCTTCTCCATAATCAGCAGCAGTTCCTCCATACTTGGCAAAGTCCCCTATAGTCTCCGGGTCTTCCCAGCACACCTTTCTCTTCTTTTTGAGATGGAAACCTGGCCCAGCCCTGGTGACACCATCTCCCACAGTCCTCTCACATCTATTTTCTCAAATCCACTGGACCTCAGGAGTGAAGCAGATCTCACCTGCTTCTCCAATCTCATGTAAAACACAAGCCTCTTTGTGTCTTTGAGCTGCATTTTATTGAGCTTTTCTACCCGTCTCCTTTTGTCCCCAAAGTCATCTATCAACTATTGGCCACCAGGTGACTGATACCTGGCCCACAAGCTTCCTCTTCTCTTTTCTCTTTTGAATAGCATTGTTTCTTTCTTCCTTCTCTCTTTCCTTCCCCTAACTTCATGCCCTCATCTCTAAGTATAACTTGAAATATGTGTAATTCTGTCTTGACATATGTTTATACAGTTATGCTAAAATGTACACACATTTATGTATTTGAACAGAAATTCTATTCTAATTATTGGATTGCACTTTTACTCTTAGCTGCCACTTAGTTTTTATTTGATGGTGTTTGGTTACCTGTAGCATTTTTACAACATTACTGTTTTCCATATTAGGAATATCTTCATGAAGCCACTTTGGTATTAGCAATAAGATTCTTCTTTTAATTCTAGGAAATAAAAATGACACATTTAGAAGAAGCATTTTACTTAAAGATTGGTGCAAGCCATCACATAGGAGGCCAGGAAATCAACTGGAATGGAATGCATAAAACTTCCTGATGCAGATTTCCATCTCCTACTTTAGAAAGTTAAGTGGGAAGTTGATTCACTATCTTTTCAGATTTCCTCCTCCCTCTATTGCTCCGCTTTTCTCTAATGAGCCAGAACATTTCAAAACACTCACACTAGATTCAAGGTAAGTGGGAGAACCACCCTGGAAGTAAAACTGTACGCATGTTAAATATGGCTAACCATTATAAGCAGATATCAGTGTGGAAAGGTTTGGAAAATGTAAGGGATATTTTGCAGAGCTTTCCAAGTCAACCATAGCCACAGAAAAATATTGAAGAAGAGAATGCTATATAATAAAAAGGTATAATTCTAGCTCCTCTAATTCTGAATTTGTACTGATTTCATACAGGGTTGAGGTGATAGGGATGGCTCCAAATGTTGTTTATGTGGATAGAGTAGGAGGCTGCAGAAGTTGTCTTGCAGTTGTATGGCACAGTGAGAATACTGGTTTTTCCCTGGGCTGTGTGCTTATTAAGGAACACTAGGGTGGGGTGATGGAAAGAAAAGGGAGAAACTGTGAACACCCCGCTTCTTCCCCAAGCTACCCTTGGCACTGCCACTGTGTCAGAAGCACTTTCTGTATTTATAATACAAATTGACTTGAGCAAAGGTTGCAACAGGAACTTAGACTAAACTGGTCTCTGGCACATTTTTACCTGTAAACAAGTACCTGTTAGCAACAGGTCAAACTTGTTTATCTGTTTAAGCAGGTTTTCTAAGGACTTTTACTGAGTAACAACCAATATCCTGAATGAACTTTGCTCGCTCAATTTGACCTTCAACTGTAGGGTAAAAATAATTTCTTTACACATATTTATATAATGTTTTATGATTCAGCTTTTTTACTAATTCACACTCTCTTTCTATACTTAAAATTGGACCAAATTAGTAAGTTCATGTTATTACAGAAAAGTTTTTATACAGCATGCTGATAACAGTGAGAATATCTATATATATGTGTGTGTGTATATATATATATACACACACACACACACACACATACATATATATACATATATATATATTTACCCATTTTTGGTTTCAGTTTAGAATGTTTTCCAGTTTTGTTTCTGAAGTAAGGCTTTTATAAGTAATGTATAGTTATAGTAAATAACAGTGTCTGTTTATATATAAAATAGTTGTATTGAAATGGTCTCGTTTCATTTATCTTTTTAAAAGGAATACTTATTTAAATAATTAAATTAGCAAAGAATTGTCCTATTTTCTTATTTGTCATTGCCAACTGGAAATTAATTTTTAGGTTATTGTAACAAGCTTAATGCTATTTAAAATTTCACAGTATCTTTGGACAATAACATAAATACTAATATTTTTATGTCATACAAGTTCAAACATTAAGAGGGGCTTTATAATCAAGTATGTTTTTAAAACTACCTGAAACAAAGTTTTATATTAGTTTGCCCACCTCATAATGATATCAGGGATATATTTATTAATGGGTAATTTAAATTTTGAAATATCACTAACTTCTGAAGGAAAAAGCCTACTTTGTAAATTTAAAAAATCACAAGTGTACCTTACTTAGAATAGCTCATTCTAAATCTTCCTACTGCCTTTTGATTATAAATTTAAAAGAAAGAAAAATAATGTCATGAAGCAAGTGATGGCAAGAAAAACTCAGTGCCATCAGTTAAAGAACATTTGTACAGTTAAAATTTGTGAGTTGTTAGCTGTACAAGGAGACTGCCACATCAAACAACTGTGTATTCACAGATTAGAAATACTCAACACATCTAGTAAAATTTAGAAAATTGAAGGCTTTGCTTTCCTCAAAGCCTCATTTATCCATCACTAGGCATTGATCTTTACTAATTCCATACTGGAAAACAGTGATCGAAGGCCAAGGAGAATGGTCATGGGAGCTGGTTGCTAACACACCAACACAACTTGTATCAAAGTGATGAATTCAGATGTTGCCACACTTCTCTTCACACTGATTCAGAGGATTTGTTTGGGTAGGATTCGAGGCAGGTTATGACCTAACCGCTTTAAAGAATCCAGGCACAGTGAGCAGGCTGTGTAGCCTGAGAATGTGGGTTGTGATGTCAGCCAGGTCTGGGCTCCTGACTTAATGCTTAGTGACCTTGGGCCAACCACTTAACCTCTTGAAGCCTAAAGTAAGTGATCTGTAAAATAAGCCTTTGGGTTTTCCCAGCAGGGTCATCATGAGGTCATCATGAGGATTACATGAGCGACATGTGTCAAGAGTTTGGCATGGGTTGGTAATCATTAAACACTACTCATTTTATTTTTTTCTTTCTCTGACTAAAAATGTTGATGGGTTTTCCTAGTAAATAACTGAATTGACTAGGTTTACTATATATGGTCTAAATCAGAAAATAGAAATTCTACAGAAACCTACCCCGTTCGGAGTGATTTGTTAAATATCCCAATCAAAGAAAGAATTGACAACATAACAGCAAAGAGGACCATTCCTGATAAAAGTCCAATGTCTTGTTGCCTGTTGTCTGAAAGAAAGAAAAAATAACTTTAGCTAAGCATTAGTGTCCGTGGGATGTCAGAATCATTGTTCTCTCTACTCTGTGCAAAGCAAAATTCATTGAGCTCAAAGGAAAAAGGGAAGGGGAGAACAAAATTAACTTTTACCTTGGGCTGCGTGTATAGTGACTGTCCTTCCAAAATGCACAACAGTACCTTTCTTTTCTGAGAAAATTGGGCTGCACGTATCTGGTATCAGTGGGTTTCTAGAAGTGCATCTCTGGCAAATGTGGTCAGCATTAGACATTTTTTTCTGAGCTTGTGCATGCATATTTTATATAAAAGGGTTTAGTGATGAACCTCGTTTGTTTTGTCTGACACAAGTGAGAATTCCCAATTGCTGGTAACAGAGTCTAAAGCTGGCCACAATCACAACTGAGGTTTATTAGGTTTTCTTTTTAACCTTTCGAGCAAGACAGAAGTTATGTAGAACTTGTCACCATTCTTCAAAATGTATTGTTCATGAATTTTTTCTGCCGAGAAAGGACATTTGCTCTACTTAAAACAATATATAAGAAAGAAATTCAAGTTGCTATATATCTTGCACTCACATTTTATCTTAAAAACAATGCTTTTCTTGTGTTTTGAAGCATCAGTTAATCACCCCAAATCTTTAAGTAATTAATATGATATATTCAACATACATTACCTACTGGGCTCATCACATTTTCTCCCTAGTTTATAAAAAAAATCCTGTTTTCTATTTTCAAATATAAACTATGCATTGAGACATGACTATCACGCTCGAGTTCTGAGTGACGATGGATATTGGCCTCCTTTCGATCTCTCATTCCTTCCTTCCTCATTCCCTTTAGCAAATATTTATCAGATACTTACTATGTGGCAGACACTTCACTGGCCCTTGCCCTCATTATCTCCCAGCTGCACCTGACATGCACCTGGGTGTCTCCAGGCTGCCTGGTCCCTCTCCTAAAGCCAACTGGTGAGCAGGGGCCAGGCCAGTGTAGCTTAGCTTACTCCAAAGTCCTGGGGGTGGGGGTGGGGGACTCTGGGTGGCTCAGTTGGTTAAGCATCCGACTTTGGCTCAGGTCATGATCCCAGGGTCCTGGGATTGAGCACTGGGACCATCCCATGTGGGGCCCTGTACAGTGGGCTCCCTGCTCAGTGGGGAGTCGGCTTGAGGATTCTCTCTCTCCCTCTGCTCCTCCCCCAGCTTGCATGTGCGTGTGCTCTCTCTTTCTCTCTCTCTCTCTCTCTCAAATAAATAAGTCTTAAAACAAACAAACAAACACACAAACACGCCCCTCCCCCCCGTGCCAAATCCCAAGGGAGATATGGAATTAGTAGTGTTTTTCTGGGAAAACTCTATTGCTGAAGATTTCATACCACCTAATGGTGCCACATACCTTTGGGCGTTAGTGCCTGGGAGAGAATAGAGAAGTCCCACAATAACTGGGGCCAGGCTGCCAGGCATAGGGGTCTAAGGATACAGCAGAGTGATCGAGAGACAACCGTAGGTATGTGGGTTCACATTGGGCTCTGCCCCTTACCAGCCCTGTAACCTCAAGGCATAATTATAAACTCACTGAAACTCAAGTGTTCTGTAACATAACTTCTGTAAAATGGGGATCATAACGCCTATCTAATAGGGCTGCTGTGAGCTCCTGGCCTCCCCAGTTCCCACAGAAATGTCAAGGTGCAGACCTGGGTAGGTGTCTGTATGGGGCCTAAGCACTTGGCTCATTGATTTACATGTACACATTCAGAGTGGCCTCACTTGCTTCATGTTTCTTTATAATACTTAACTGCCACCTGACTCTTCTCTTGTTGTTGTTCTGTTTATTGTTTTTCTCCCCATCTGTCCAAAATGGAAGCTCCGTGAAGACAGGGCCTTTGTTCATTTTTTTTACTGCTGACTCCTGACCCAGAACAGTGCCTGGCACATAGTAGTTGCTTAATGAATATTTGTTGACTAAGTGAATGAAAGTCCCAAGAATGTCAATGTAACCTGCAAAAATTCTCATACTATTCCTGCCAGATTTTTATGCAGGGAGATAAGTGGTCTACCAGTGGTCAGAGGTGAAATAGTTATACCTAAAGTTTTTCAATTTGAAATTTCTGTTTAGAGTTATATTTGTCCATTGCACAACCTGATCTCATAACTTTTTATGCCTAAAACATTTAGGTAACCTCATCAAAGGAAAATACTGAGTCATACTAATGAAACAGGAGCTGGTTTATACAAGAGAAAGAGCACAGATTTCAGGATTTGAAAAATAGGATTTGAATTTTAGTCTGTCACTTAGTGTGACCTTGGACAAGTTCCTTAGCCTCTCTGAGCTCCAGTTTTCCCACCTATAAAATAGATATATGACACTTGTCTCATCTGGTTGTTTTGAAGATTGAATAAATGATGTATACAACCTCCTAGCACATGGTAGACACTCAAATAATGTTTTTTTTTAAGAAGAAGTTTAGGGGTCTTGAACCCCAGCACCCATTGAAATGAAAATGTATCCAACCCATAGCAAAAGCTGGTGCAGTCCACCTAAATCATTCTTTAAATTCAGTTTTAAGTGGATCTTTATTGATTATTTTCCTATAGAAAGCATATAGCATATCTTATTATTAAGAAATTTATGCCTGACACATGATTTTTCATTTGGAGGATTCAAATGGATGATTAGTAAAGACTACCCAAAAAACCCAAGTAGTATTTTCTTACCAGAAGTAAGGTGTCCTTTAAAGATGGACGCAATTAGATGCCCAGAATTCTGAGTATCATGTTGGAATGATTTCCGTGTGACCTGGGGAACTTCAACAAAATGAAAATAGGGTGAGCTTCTTACATTTTGCATTCACGTTACCCACATTCTTTTAAGAGTTTCTTCACTTGTTTGGAGATGATTAAAGTACACTTAAATAGGCTTGAAAGTTGAATAAAAGCAAAGGCCTTCAAGTATGTGTGTCTTTTCTTCTCCTTCTTATTTAATTGGGCAAATCCTAAAGAAGGAAACACTGAAAGGACAATAAAAACTACCTAGGGTTTGTAAAACTTCAAGGTGTGTCCTCTAATTTCATGAGGCTTCTAGGCAACAAATACCAAGGAGCTTTATTTAGTTCACTGACCAAAAAATGCACAATAACTGGTCTCTACTTGATTCCTTCCAACAGATGATGCAATAAAGTTTAGGTTTCCTGAAGAGCCTCCAAGATGTGTCACTTTTGTCTTTGCACAATCTTTGACACACTGTTGGTGAACAGTATCTTGGCTCCATAGAAGAAGCCCAATTTTGATTAGCAGACACTTTGAGGTTATAACACAGGGGTGGAATGCTATTAATGACTTCCCTCTGCTCCTTTCCCACTGGCTAAGATCCTGGCCAGTCCTGTCTAGTCATAAAGACTGTCAGGACATGCTTCTGACTGGGGTGTGGTGAGCAGCCTTGGCAGCTAACTCTCTTTCACGCTGAACCCAAAAGAGTCCTGGAGCTTTCTTACTCATCTCCTCCCTCCTGAGAATTAAAAGCTTCCAGAGGTGACTTCAAGGACACTATTCTTCCAGCTGACAGAGACATTCCTGAAAACGGTTCTAAGCTCTGGATTCCCAAGAGTGCCTCAAGCCCTATTTATTCAGCTATTGTGATTTTAGTGTTCAGATTTTTCTTTTTGAAGAATTACTTGTGGGGCCAGGGAGAAATCACGACTTGAGGCAGCTTTAACTGCCACCATGATATCACAGGCTTGTATAACAAGCTAAGTGGCACAGACAGCTCTCTTTGAGAAAAATATCATGGAGTTGCAATAAAAAGATTCCTATGGTCTTTGGAAATTTTTGAAAAAGGTCGACTGGGTGCAGGCACAGGCTCAGTAGTTTTCTAAGAACAATGGGTAGGGAATTTTAGAAGGTGAAAACATCAGAAGAGCCAAAAGTTCTTTTCTGTGTTTTTATTCTGTCTTCTCTATAGTGAGAGGAAAATGTTGCACTGTGAATTGTGACAAATCAGAAATTCTTTTTGGCTTCTCAGTGCTTCACTAAGTCTCTTTTGTTTCAAAGTATGCAGTTCCATCAAACTCTGGGAGCAAGGTTATGCCCCAATGGTCACCAGCCAGGTTTATTCATCTAAATTAGTATTTTGTAGGCTGATGTTCAGTCTTTGGGAGCCAAGCAGGAGTCTGCATCTACATTATTTTGAAATTTTAAGACTAGACATATTACATTAAAATATAACGCAATTTTCAACTTGGCAAGATCATGGGTTTATAGCATATGTTGCTAGATTATTTTTGTTTTCACTTTCATTATTTTATAATTAGCATTTTTATTTAAAAGTAATATGTGGTGCTGTGGGGCTTTTAATGCAGGTTAACTTAATTCTGTTGTATAAAGTACAGGTGATTATTTAG
This sequence comes from Eumetopias jubatus, assembly GCF_037043125.1. Taxonomy (NCBI): domain Eukaryota; kingdom Metazoa; phylum Chordata; class Mammalia; order Carnivora; family Otariidae; genus Eumetopias; species Eumetopias jubatus. The sequence continues at coordinate 52,040,205 of NW_028274810.1, forward strand.
CAGTGAAACTTCAGTTATTAACTTGTTTCACATAAAAATAATGTTCATATCTAACTAGGGCTTTATTAGCCCTAATAGGGAGAATAAACACAATCATCCTTTAGGGTCTTTTTGTTATCATAGTTTCAAATCAACCAGGTGCCTTAATTTGAATTAGATTAAAGTCATTTAAAAGAGATGATTAATTATCAGAGGGTAATTTCACAAAGAATCAGCTATCTGAAGTAAGACAGTTTACAAACAAGATTGTCAGAGAAGAAATCAAGCCAATGACAAAATTTTTAAGCATAGGACTGAAATGAAGTTATATATTGTATATTTTTCATGGTCTACTGCCACCAAGTGGCTAGGTCATTTCTTTTAAATCATACCTAATATTTACATTATAAAAGCAGTAACCTTAATAAAGAAAAGAATTTTAAGAGGAAAAATAAAAGGGAGAGAAAAAGAACCATCCCGAATCTTGTCCCCTTAATTCACTTGCTGTTAGTATTTTATAGTATTTCCAAGTGTTTTGACACAGAAAAGCATTCACAAACGCAGAATGATGTGCACACACACAGAAACTTTATAACTAAAAAACATTTATGTCTTTCAGCTCTAATCATCAGTATGTTGCCTAATGTGCTAGAAAAATCTCATGATATTTTCATTATTAATTTAATATCTATGTTGCTATATCCATAATGAGACAATTCTGTCCCTGCTTGTTTCCCTCACAGCACATACCTGAGTATACTCAGAAACTCAAATTATCTCTAATTTGGTAAGAATTTTTATACATCTTATACAAACTGGTATTAGACTTTAGAATTAGTCTTGCCAAAGACAGTGCATTTAAACGAAGTTAGTTTTTAAACAAAAAAATGTAGTCTCCTATTCTTGAACAAGACTAGAAACATATAACATAACTACATTCTGTACCCTATCAAATGCCAGCCTATTTTAATCAAATCTGCTCAAAAGTGCTTGGTTTTAGTCATAATGTATTTCATCTGTTTCTGAGGGATGATACCAAATCCGTTTCCTGAGTCTTTCACTCTATGCCTATACCATGGGGCAAAGTGTATTTTATTATTCTTTTTAAGTGACCATTCATTGAGTACTGAATATTCTCCAGGTAATATACTAGACTTTACATGCTTTCTCTCAATTAATCCTTACAACAACCTAATCAGGCAGAAAATATTATTGTCCTCATTTCACGGATGAAGAAACAAAGGTGTAAAAAGGATAGATGACTTAACCGAAGTCACCTAGGTAGCGGTCAAAGAGTGAAAATTCCCATCCAGTCCTGATGCATAGTTTGTGCTGGTCACTGGCTCCATTAATTAATAACCTCACTTCCACAGCAGGATGGCTCTGGATGGGGCAGCTCAGTCAGTCCTGCAACAGCTGCCCCCATGCTGAGACTTACCCATCGCTCCTCTGGGGGCTGGCCACGGTTTGTTAGAGCTGCTTGGCCTTTTAAGACTCCAGCCCACACCACAATGGGCTCTGGTTGGGCTGACCCAGGCAGCACGGATTCCTAGAATCTTCCAGCCTACAGTTATTTCCCTTCTGAAAGCCAACTATTTTCTTTGATTATACAAGCAAGGCACACTAATTGTAGGATGCTTTTGAAAAGTATGGAAGAGTATGGAGAAGAAAGTACAATTTTATATTTGTCCACAGACTAGAAGCAATCATTTTTAAAAAAATATTTAACAGTCTTTTGTGTATCTCTGTACCCTAGTGAAGATCATTCTCTTTACTAAGTGTTGTGTCTTGTTTTTTCTTTCTTTCAATATTGTCATGAACATTTCCTCATTTTATTAAAAATTGTTCAAAACTGTCACACTAGTAACGATATGATATTTCATCATGTTTGTACTGTATTTATTCAGTCATTGCCCTGTTGAGAAACTGTCTGGCTTGGTGGTTTCAAACGCCATCTTTGGATTCAGACAAAACTCACTTCAAATCCTGGCTCCACCACCTGGAGTTGCATGGTTCTGGGTAAGTTGATTAACCCCTCTGTGACCAGTGTCTTCATTTGTAAAACGGGATAATAACAGTACTTCACCCCTGAGATCTATGGGATAGTTCATATCAAGCACTTAGTACCATGCCTTACACAATTTGGAAGCTTAATAAGCATTAGCTATTGCTATTATTGGACTTTTAGATTGTTTCCAAATTCTTATTATATAATTAGTTTTTGGATAAATATCATTGTACATAAATCTTTTTCCCATATCTCTCCTTATTTCCTTTTTTTTTTAAAGATTTTATTTATTTGTCAGAGAGAGAGAGAGAGAGCACAAGCGGGGCAAGCTGCAGGCAGAGGGAGAAGCATCCCCACTGAGCAAGGAGCCCGATGTGGGACTCAATCCCAGGACCCTGAGATCATGACCTGAGTGGAAGGCGATGCTTAACCGACTAAGCCATCCAGGCGTCTCTCTTTTTATTTCCTAAGGCTAGATTTCTGTTAGTGGAATTACTGGTCCAAAGGGTATGGACATTTATAAGTCTTCTTGACTTATTTTTGCCTTTGCCAATCTTGGTGTCAAAGCCATGCTACCTGAGGCCTATATCTTAAAGGCTTTGACCAGAGCTGACACAAGAAACTTTCTAGACCCTTCTTTCAGTAGGTTCTAGATATAAGAGGTATCATATTAATAGAGACAATGGGTGTTTTTCAAATTATTTTTCTTAAAACACAAACATCTCCTTTTGTGTTCTCGCTTTCTAATCTTCTTCTTCTAATAATCTCAGCTGTTTCACAGTGTTTACATGCTATTTCCCCAGGCCAGTTTAGGTCTAGGGTTGGAATTCAGCATTATTGGGCTAAGGGTAAGGATAAGGATTTGACACTAGTCTGAGTCAGTTGACAAAGCAGAAGACCTATCAGAAGACCTATTTGATAGGCAGACCTAACAAATAGGCACCAGAAGCCCAAGGCAGGGAAAATCATATGTCAGAGCAAACTCATTACCACACCTAGAAAAATAAGTCAAACGATGAATCATTTAATGAGTTACAGTCTCATCCTTGTGTATTAAGGATAGGAGAATGTGCTTAGATGTATTCAAGGGATTATCTTCATGCTAATGTTCCTAGGCTCTAAGTACTTGGTATGTATAGGGAGCAGAAGGTAAGAAAGAGAAATATATGTATTGTGATCACATGTTTAAAGAAAAAGATTAAGAAGAGGAAAAAGTAAAAAGCAGCGGCAAACACAGGAAATTTTCCTAAGTGACATGGAATACACAGAGGCAGGGGTCTGATGTCAACGTGTAACAGAACTCTATGTGCAGGAATGGGCAGCTTCCAAGTCTTACTCAGTAGCTTAAGATTCTTCAAAAGTGCAACCTTGCTCTCAAGCATAGATTGTGCCTATTCCTGAGTCTGAATAGTCTAGTGGACATTTATCCTTTTTTAGTTGCCCAGCACCAGGATGTACTTCTTTGCGGGCATCCTAAAATAGGTAAGAAGCAGGTAAGGCTTCCCACTGTGGAAGCCTCAATGGAACAAAGACTCCCTCTCCCCATTGCCAGCAAGTAGCTATAAGCAGATGATCTAAACCTACCCGATCAGATGCTTTCCTCCCTGCACTGGCACAGAACACTCAGCTCCAGGAAATTTCTTATAGCAGCATCTATGTTCAGGGTCTGGTAACAGTAACACCATGGGGAGTTCAGGCAGGGCACAGCTCAGGCAATGGCCATGTGCCAGCTGCAGGGTCCTCACCAGATTTTTCATGTGCTGCAGTTTTGGCTGTGGTTCTGGCTCCTGCTCTCCCTTGTATCCTATTTAGTACCATTTGCCCACCCTCCTACTGATTTCTAGCTATCTTTCCAACAATTCCTTTTCTGTTAAGAGAATCAATTTATTTATTATTATTATTACTTATTTATTTATTTTGGCTGGCATCAAATCACGATGACTAGTAAAAATTGCAGTAATAGGTGGTGGAGTTAGATAGGTGAGGAGATGTGGTAGGACAAATAGTGATCTTCCCACCTCCCCCAAAATGTCCATGTCCCAACCTTGGAACCTTTGAGTTTATATATATATTTATATAATTTATATAGCAAATATTTGTTATATTTATATTTAGCTATATTTATAATTATTTTCTGTGGTATATTAAATATAAGTAAATATATAAATTATATAATTTATATAGCAAATATACATTTATATATATTTATATAATTTATATAGCAAAAGGGACTTGAGATTGGGAAATTATCCTAGATTGTAGGGGTGGGTCCAAATGAAGTCACAAGAGTCCTTACAAGAAGAAGGCAGGAGGGTCAGAGAGAACGAGATTGGAAGACACTATGCTTCTGGCTTTGAAGACGAAAAATGGGGCCACAAGCCAAGAAATGAGGGCAGCCTTTAGAATCTGGAAAAGACGGTGAAACTGATTCTCTCCTAGAGCCTCCAGAAAGAATATAGCCTTGCTGATATCTTGACTTTAGCCCAATGATACAGATTTTAGATTTCTCACCTCCAGAATTATAAAATAGTAAATTTGTATTGTTTTAAGCCACATAGCATGTGGCTTATGTTTGTAATAACTTGCTAAAGCAGCAATAGGAAACTGATACAGAAGATTATTACTTCCTCATAGCAAAGCATAATCTTTATTCTTTATTAGTGGATATTGTGAACCTCAGAGAGATTGTAAAACTCTTATGCATCTTTTTTTTATTCTACAGAACTCTGATTCTTTATTAGGAATAGGACATGAAGAAGATTAAATAAATCCAGACGATTAAACTGATAGTATTTCAGGGAACACTGTGTGTCTGTTTAACCTGGTTTTAATAATCATGAATCTATACATTTATAATCCATCTCAATGTGAATGAATCAGAAACCCCTAATTACAAGTAACGGAATTTTTGAAAAAGTACAGTTCTGTGTACCAGCCTCTAATCTGCGTTCTATTTAATATCACTTATATTTAGTTCCATTGACATAACTTTTGTTTTTTTTTCCTCTTGTAGTCCCTAAAAGTTCTGAAAAATTAATGAGACTCTTTAAGGAGTCATTAGTAATGCACCAACCAATGGTGTTGTGTGAGAACAAAACACGGTGTGGTTTAATATCTTGCTCATACTTGCTTTCCTCTGGAGAATTGTCAAAAAAAGAATAATATGATTTCTCTGGGAAACTTTCCTACTTCAAGTAGCAATTCAAGCAAGTTAATTAATCATTATGAAATATGACTGCCCTTCCCTCAGGCCTCTGACTTGTCATTAAAGGGATTATGGAGGCTGTGCCTTTCCTTCATTGCGAAGAGACTTTATACAGCAGAGTTGGACAACACTCTTGCTCAAAAGTCATCTGTTCACCTTTTTTTTTTTTTAATCAGTATTATTGAATTTAGGGAACTGACTTTCACATTTTCAGTGTTGGCTTTCTACACTCACAGATTATCTTTTCCCCTTTGGGGCTCTTTCTGTACTGCTTAAAGACCCCAGGAATTTTTTATAGTGACTTTCCAGGTTGGTGGTCTAGAACCTCCAACTTCAGCAGCCCTCAGTGGTTCTCAGAGCTTCAACCGAAGCTTCACATCCAGAGGCAGGGCAGGGTCTGGGCAGAGGGGATAACGTGGGACATGATGGTTCACCGGCGCAATGGTCCTGCATCCTGTGCTTCTGGGGATCCTGGGCTGCCCAGGTGGGCTGGGGTGCTCAGTAACTCAGGAAGCAGTGGGCAGGAGGAAGAGGAAGCAGAGAGGTGACCAGATAGTACTAGAGATAATGGCCTGAAATTCTCATGTACCCACTCTGCTCTGACCCCCAAAACCACTATTACTAAGGCAATAGCTTGGGCCATCAGGTCTCCCCGTTTCTGTCCACGTTTCCTGCCCACACCCTACGTCATTTTTCATGACGCTTCTCTCTCTTAAAGGGTGTGTCTAAGCCCTAGAGCGGTGGTCCTTACAGTTTACTGCAGAAGTATCACTTGGCTAGAGGCTCAGCAATCTGCATTTTAAACTCATACCCAAGCATTTCCAGTGCAGATCGTCCACAGACTCCACTCTAAGAAGCACTGCCTTCTAGACACTTTATTGGACCAGGACCAGCTGGAAAAACACATGATGAATTGCCTGTGGAGGTCCTGTCTTTAAGAGAACCACTTTTTCCACCTGTACTTTGTCTTTATCTCAGGCTGCTCCACCCTAGTCCCTGTTCTCCAGGTTCCTGGAGTCCTGTGGCTTCATTTTCATTGCCATAACACAAACCTACTTCCCCATCTTGTATTCAGGCCAGTATAGAATTAGCCAATAGCATCCTGTGGTTCCCTCTTTTCTCATGTATTTGCATTTTCATAACAAACGTTACATTAAAAGTGAACTTCTCCTGGCATTGTCTTATTTTTAGCTAACGTGTAGAGGAGGATTTGGTTCAGTGGCTGAGGGGAGGAGTTTGGCACAGGACCCTCTTAGGTCTCTTAGGAAGACCAGCAAAGCTATAGTGCAGGTGCTGGAATTGTACAGGATGAATTACGCCCTGGCTTCACTGTTACCAGCTTTATAATGTTTGGCAAAACTGCTTAACCTCCCTGGGCCTCATCTTCATCTGTACAATTGGAATAAAACTTTTATAGGGCTTTGGTGCTGAGTAAAGGACAATTCATATGTAAAATGCTTACCACAGTACCAAACACATGGTAAGCATCCAATAAATGTTACCTATTATCTATTTATATTATATTATTTATATTTATATATTTTATAGATAATAAAGTATATGTATTATATATGATTTATATTTATATCTTATAATTCACATATACTATATATATGAATTATATAATATATGTTATATTATACTATTTTATTTTCTATTATTTGCATACACAATTTATTACCAGGACAAAAAATATGCATCTCCAATCTAGAGAAACTTCTCCTGTGTGTTTGCTAAAGCCTGATATTATATTCTGAGGTTTATTTATTTCTTTTTTAGTATAAGACTTTGCTTTCCATTGAAGTCCAAATACTCAGGGTGCCTGGGTGGCTCAGTTGGTTAAGTGTCTGCCTTCAGCTCAGGTCATGATCCCGGGGTCCTGGGATGGAGCCCCACATGGAGCCCTCGCATACGGCTCCTTGCTCAGCAGGGAGCCTGCTTCTCCCTCTCCCTCTGTCTGCTGCTCCCCCTGCTTGTGCTCTCTCCCTCTGTCAAATAAATAAATAAAATCTTAAAAAAAAATAAAGTCCAAATACTCTAAGGAAGGAAAAGAAAATAAGGCTAATAAATCATTTAACTCTTACTATAAATGAGTTTTTTTTTTTTTTTTTTTGGAGACTAGGTTTTTAAAGACCAAGGAAAGCGATATAGAAGAATGCTGGGGGGTTTGCAGGACAAGCCATATCTACTGCATGATTTGCCCTGCAGTACCATCTCAGCATAATTTTGAAAACACATTGGTTTGAGATAAATAGCCTCAGTGATAACATACATAAGGATTTTAGAAAGTAAAATAGCAAATTCCTGCATGGAAGGATCATTATTGCCTAAGCTGTCTTTCTTCATAAATAAATGAACCTTTAATTAGTGGGAAAATTGGCTGGTCAAAAAGCCCCATTATCAAACAGGTTCGTTAATTAAAGTATTATAGAAATTGTATCGTTTAATTTTTTCAATTGTGAAGCAATTCAAACTTCAGTTGTGAGGTTTGATTCTTACTGCTTTTATTTGTAAGGTATTTGTAGTGCTGTGTAATTTATTTTTTTATGATTATTTTTGCTGTCTTCTCTAGAAGTCAGAGATCTTTGTCTCCTTTGTTCACGGAGATTCTGCAAGTACATAGCAAGTGGCTGGTGCATCGTAGAGGTTATTTGAATATTTCATGAATGACTAAACGAACGACTGTCTTTTCTTAGATATCTTTTTAAAAAGCAATTAATATTAAAGATTTATTAAAAAGCAATTTGGCAACTTGCATCAAGCATCTTAAAATGTGTTTAAGTCTTGATTCAATAAAATCTAAACACGTAAGGAGAGTTTATATAAAGAGCTATTCCAAGAAGATTATTGATAATGGAAAAAATGGAATAACCTAGATATTGTTGAAATAGGGAAAGGAGTCAATGTATTATAGTACATCCATACACTGTGTGGCCATTAAATAGATTTTTTAACTTAACAAGGGAGACTAAGTAAGAAAATCAGGATATAAAACAATATATACACCACAACACCAATCATTTAAAAAATGACAAGAGAAAGACACATACCTATGATTTTACTTATATGTGGAATATAAAAAACACAACAAATGAACAAACAAACGTCTCTCTTAAATACAAAGAATTGGTGGTTGCCAGAGGGGAGATGGGGGGGGCGGTGGGTAAAATAGATAAAGGAATTAAGAGGTACAAACTTCCAGTTATACAGTAAATAAGTCATGGAGATGAAATTACAGCATAGGGAATATAGTAAATAATATTCTAAGGATGTTGTATGATGACAGATGGTGACTACACTTAGCATGGTGATTAATGTGTAGAATTGTTGAATCAATGCCATACGCCTGAAATTAATATATCATTGTATGTTAATTATACTTCAATAATAAAAAATATGTGCACAGGAAAAAACATTAGCTAAAAAATGTAAACAGCAGTTATTTCTAGGTTGTAGATTACAATAAATTTGCATTGCTTTTACTAACAAAAAAAGAAATTTTGAAAATATTTAATATTAGCACTTTCCCTACACATAGTCACCGTTTTTCATTTAATGTGTCTTGGAAGAAATTTGTACCAGAAGAAGTTTATGGTTCCTCTTAGCTACATATTAAATTGGATAGATGCAGGTTTTCAGGGATATTTAATTTTAACTAGCATTTTTGCCTCTTAAGTGATTTTTTTTTCCCATTAGGAAACAAAAGACTTTACATTTAGACTCATTGTACGGTGGCTGTGGTTTCTATTTTCTTCCACCTGAGATTTAGGACCTTTGCCTTTAAAGGAGAACATTTGTGGTCCTATATTTAACTTGTAGAGTATTTAATAAGCTGTTCCTTTACTTTGATGTAATGAGTTAAAGAAAGAAATTGATGAAATTGCTGAGAGCTGGTGATGACTAAGAAAACGTATGTTCTTGCTTAGGCACTATTAGTCACTAGCAATGTGCTATTTAGCAAGTCATGCCTCAGTTTTCTTATTTGTGAAATGGTGCCAAATTGACTACCAAATATGGCTGGTGTAAAGATCAGACAAGCTTATACATAGTTGTACTTTGCAAGTGGTAAGTAAATATTAGTTATGAATTTGAATCGTCTTGATAGACAATTCTAAATTTCATTTAAAAATAACTGAGTTATCAACTAAATTCTCACTGTTACAAAATGGCACCTAAAGTCCTAAGAACTTTTAGCAATATAAATTTAAGAAAGAATGTTTAATTTAAAAACTAACTTTTAAAAAGGAACTGATAGGGCGCCTGGGTGGCTCAGTCAGTTAAGCATCTGTCTTTAGCTCAGCTCATGATTCCTGGGTCCTGGGATCGAGTCCCACATCAGGCTCCCTGCTCATCAGAGAGACTCCTTCCTCCCCCTCTGCCGCTCCCCCCTTGCTTGTACTCCCTTTCTCTTGCTCTCTCTCTCAAATAAGTAAATAAAATCTTCAATAAAAAATAAAAATAAAAAGGAACTGATGGCATTGCAAATTATTCCCTTGCTGATGCATTTCTAAGATTTGGGCATTAGGGGGCGCCAAAAGAACTGTTTAGTTAGTCTGCCATTTCACTCCCTCTGTTGATGTGGCAGCCATCAACGTTTATAATGTATACCAAAGTGCTTAAAAAAAAAACTCAGTTCCCAGATGCTATATTATTATAATAAAGATGGTATTAACAATCCTGTGATTATAATTAAGTGCTTCAGCTCTGAAAAGAAAAATTTCAATCTAAGATATAAGCTCCCTACAATAGGGAGACATCATAAGGTTAATGGGAGCCATTACGGAGTATTATGATACTTATAATAGATTCACTTTGTTTGCTTACTATTGAAGTCGATTTAGCCAAGATTTTATTGAATGACATGTGTAAATGGATAGAAAATTAAACTAATCATGTTAAGAGCAGGGAAATATCTAAACAATAGGTCAGCTAGCTTTTGCTGAGAAGAGAGTTAAATAATCCCATTAACTTTCAGATTACTTTGCACACAGTAGGTTATCAATATTTATTGATATGATTTGATTTGTGTCTCTCTTAGGAGAATATATTTCATCAGAGTGGTCTAAAGAGTTTAACATAACCCTAATAATGTGTTTCAAAAGAAAGTCTTAGATAATTATATGCCTCACAGTCAGTCCAGATGCTTGTAAGAAATGCTTACTCTTGAGCACCCCCACCCACCCACTCCCTTAGGCAGGTGGACACAGACCGTCTGGGAGCTGGGACAATGAACATTCATACCAGGTGGTTTTAATTGGGTTTTATGCCCAAGAATGTTTGAGAACCATTACATAAATTGTAGTCAGCCTTAACAAAATCAAAACAAAATGACAATTTAAATGTAACCACCTGCCCAACAGTAGTTTTGTCAGTATTGTTACAAGTCAAGAAGAAAGAATATATACATATTTAGAAAAGACAGAGGTCAAAAGAAAAGCCTAAGAGATTAAATATATAAATACACTCACCTGTTTCAGCTGTTTTATGAGAAAAGGGTGAACTCCAGGGCTGCCAATACTTTTTACCTGTTTCTTGGCATCTCACTTGAAATATATAATTAATGTTTGACTCCAAGAAGAATTCTGACTGTTGCTCATATGTAAAATTGGTGTCAAATTCTTTAACCTAAAATGAATGAATAAGAACGATGAAAAATACAGTGTGCTTTGAAAACAAACAATTATTGCATTTAGACAGAAATGTATGGAGCACCTATTATGTTCCAGGCACTCCTTTGGACCCTGGGAAAACAAAGAATAGGGCACTTTATATAAAACATGACCATAAATAATCAAATACATGTTATTTAACATTAAAAGTGAAATACACATTGCTTTGTGTTTGACAGTGCTCTCAAGCTTTTAAATCTCAAGTCAAGTCCAAAATGTAATATATTCTTAATTCTGAAGTAGCTGATTTTAATGGGATGGAAGAAGTGGGGGACCTAAGAGCAATCGTTTGAATCTAGAATTTCTTTCACCCTACCCCTTCAATCTCTCTCTCTCATTCCCTCTGCAGTTGGATATTTACATCAATAATTGTTCATGAATGATGAAATAATTTCACTTTCTAGTGATGACTTTTGGAAAAAATTATTCATAAACTAAGCTGTTAAATTGGTCCTTATTGTAGACTTTTGTTGATTCTATAGAACCTATTATATATATATATATATATATATATATATATATATGTTTGTGTGAGAGAGAAAATAAAATATTTAAGAATGTTGAGCTATGAAAACCCAGTGGAAGATAGTCATGCACATAACTGAGGTCTAAACTTACAAATCCTTTTTTGGGGCACTATGATTTGCTATAAAACGTAATGAAAGACGACCCCTTAACAAGCTGGTTCAAATAGGAGAGAGAAACCAGGGTATTTACATACCTTCCGTATGTTGTGATAAGTGGATTGACTGAAAAAAAGTGAAGCACGATTGAAAATAACCACAAAATATGTCTAGAATAATGCACTTAGGCAACAACCAGGAGGAAACAGTTACTAGACACTCATGAAAAAGAAAGTTGAAACTGTAAAGATTAAAAAAAAAAAGAGCAAACTATCAACCCTACTGAGGGATTCTTCTGTGAAAACCCAATCTTAACATAAATCTTTAAAACTTTAATGTATTGAAAATGTAAAATTCATGAAAATATCTGTTTGGGGGATGTCATGCTCCATCTAAAGTACCCAGAGTTTCCATAAGCTGTGTCTCCACCCTTTGTCCTTGGAATTTTCTGCCATGTAAGTATGACGGGCAGGCATCTAGGGTCTCCTGGGATCCAGGAAAGATTTTTACTTGTAGCTGAAGTTTGACTTTCAAATGCACTCTGCTTCTGTTTGCTTCTCTTGGAAGGGAGTTGTTATTCTCTAATATGTCTCTTGCCATTACATTTATAGATCAGTCCCCTTGAAGAAGAGAAGTACACTAAAGCACAGCCAGAATTCTAAAATGGAAGAATTTTATAGAACTGTTAACAGATTTGTTTCTACCATGAGGCAAGCCAGGTGACTGATGAGGGTCTTGTAGGCACAAGATGATACCTCAAGGTATTTTCAGAGGCTAAAAAGAAACATTGAGAGAGGTAATTGAGTGCCTGTGTAGAGGGTATGATCTTGAGTACAAGAATGACTTTATTTTTTATAGCAGTTAATTTCTACTTAAAGCCTCAATTCTGAATGGAGATGAGGCATAGAAACTTATTCTCCATCAGTTTGAGATACCCTCTTCTCTTAGGGTTACATTAAGTTTCTGGGAGCATCATTGGGTGGAGGGAAGGAGAATCTCTGACTGAGTCAGGCAGTTCTCTAATCCCCACTTCCTCCAGCCCCCTACCTGGGGCAAGGCCCAGGGTGAAGGGGTCCTTCTCAGGGACCTACCACTGTCTAAACTCTTCTGGTTCCTTTTCCTAACTCCCTCTAGCCTTCCAACTTCCCCCCGCTCTCTGCCCAGTTAATCTTTACTTAGTGTTTGGTGGAGGAGGGAGGGGGGTGTTGATTGAGACACTTAGTCGTGACTAACCACAGTTCTTCCAAGTCTTGGTCTTACACCAGCATTTACACTTTTGAAATGTGAAGGTCAAAGATTTGACCCTTTGCTATCTGTGTACTGTTCTATTAGCCTTACCTGGAAAAGAAGGAATGCTTGGTTTAATGCACTCCATAAACTAAGAATCATTTTTACATTTTTAAATGGCTGTATGAGAATCATAAGAATATTTTGGGATGCATGGAAATTATATGAAATTCAAATTTCCGTTTCCAAACTTAAAATTTTACCATGCCCATTCATTTGTATATTGCCTATGGCTGCTTTCACACTACAAATGCAAAGTTGAGGAGTTGGATCAGAGACCTTATGGCCTGCAAAGCCTAAAATGTTTACTCTCTGGCCCTTGAATAAAAAGTTTGCCACTTTCTGTGCTGATAGTGCTCTTGCAAACATGGTGAATGTTTCTAAAACCCACTGAATTTTCGGTAAGAAGTATAACAAGCATCTACCCCACAAAGTGATACGGTACAAGAAGGGCAATGATTCTCTCTAGGCCCAGGGAAAGTGGCTTTATGACAGGAAATAGAGTGGCAATGGTGGGCAGATGAAGCTGATTTTTTTGGAAAACACTGAAAAGTACAAAGAAGATTGTGCGGAGACTTGAATGTGTTGAGCCCAACTGCAGATCTAAGAGAATGCTGGCTATCAAGAGATGCAAGCATTTTGAACTGGGAGGAAGGACCAAGTTCCATTTCTAAGTTTCACATTTTGTTTTATTATGAAGACAATAAAATCTTGAGGTTATGTTAAAAAAACCAAACAGGTTGCCAATACCCTAGTCGAGTTTAATTAGAGAAATGAGCCACCATTAATCCACTTACTTGAATGTGCTGCAAAGACTTTTCTGCCTTACCATCACTACTGTTGGGCACTTATTAAAGGCAAACAATAATATCAATAGCTAAGGTTTCAAATGTTATCTACATGAACTACACATTATAAAAATCAATGGAGATACAAAAAATGATTATGGAACAGCCTGCCTTTCGGGGGCTTATAGTTAAAGGATGGGGAAATAGAAGAGTGAGCCGGTAAATAGATACACAACGTGGTAATGCTCCTGAGATGGGATACACGGAAGTGGGCAAGGATTGCTGGTGAAGATTGTGAGCTTTATTTTTAACACAAGTTTGAGGTGCCAAAGAGAAAGTCCATGAAGATAAGCAACAAGTAGATGAATATTTTCCCTGTGGTGTCAGCCTTGCAGAATCACCTGAAGGACTGGCTGGTTCCCGTTAATACCTCAAAGTCTATGTAGCTTAGTTAAAGGGGGATGAAAAGCAACCTCAATTCAGTTATTTTAATTTTTCGGGAGGGCTTCCTTTGCTCTATCAAACTTGTTGCATGGCTCTCCTGGAGGTTAAGATAAACAGTAACAACAGCTAGTATTTACTAAACTTGAACTCTATTCCAGACTCTGAGCTAACTTCTTAGATTATTTGATCGTCCCCACAACCATATGAGGTAAGTTACTGTCTTATTCCTACTTTAGATATGGGAATAATGAGGCACAGAGAAGATAAGGAACTTGCCCAAGGTTGCATAACTAGAAAGTGGCAGAACCAGGCCTTAAATTCTAGAACCCGTGCTCTTAGCCACATGGCTTTCCTGCATGGCTGCCTGTCTCTTTGAAGTAAAGAACCTCCCTCAAGTAATATCTGACGGAGGCACAGGTGAAGTAGAAGATCAAACCTGGCTTGAGGTCTTTCGAGCTATACATCCTCATTTGTGTAACGGAGCTGATACTTACCTGTCCCAAAGGATTGTTATGAACATTAGATGAAATAACAAATACTCTTCCAGCTCTTTGATTTGCCTGCTTCTGCGTTACCAAGTCTCACAATGGCCTAGTAGCACCAGCAGGGGGAGCAGAGAACAAGAGTTTGAACCAGTAAACGGTTTCTGAAAACCTATTCAGAGTTACTGATAGTGTAATTACTTTCTATTTTCTAAACATTCTCATAGCCTATAATCTCCGCCTAATTATGCCAAATAAGGGAGTTTTGTATTATTAATATCTTCCTATGATCATGACACTAAACAAAAGGCCCCAGGTGTCCTATTAGAATAAAATCCTATTGACTCAGTATCTGAGACTCAGAGGATTTCAGTTGGGTTGTTTTCAAATTTACCTAAATTCCACATTTGCAAGAAGATTGACTGTGGAGTTGTGTTTTGTTTTTATCCTGCTTGTCCCAAGCTTTAAGCACGGGCTTGCTAGGCACACAGATGCCACAACTGTTTAGTCAGTGAGTCCAGCAGTATCTTCACTTGGTAATTGACCAAATGATACAGAACATGGGCTCACATCTAAACGTAATCTAAACTGTAAAGTTCATATCACATTTCTGATTTATAAATGAATGGTGGTAAATAAACAAGTTGATGTCAGGGATTTATTTTTAGAGAACAATCTTTAAAGTATGTCATGAAATCAGTATAGTTTTACCCTCACCTTCTTGACACTCTAAACACATTGCTCTGCAGCAAAACTGATGGTTAGCATGACTCCAAAGATAAGTATTAAATATATACCATTTTTTTAACTTCCTGAAAACAGATAAAGTCAAATATGTTACATAACTCTTAATTAAACAAAGCTAGAAACTCCACTCCTTAATTAGTTTGACTAAATGGCAGTTTATTGTACTTAAAAATAATAAAATGGCATTTCTTTTAAAATACACCAAAATTGGAACTTTTTCCTCAGACTAGTGTTCTTCCATAGTTCAAATTAGTTTTTATTATAATGTTCACGGGTGCTGTCACGTGACGTGATTTCATTAATGAATCTTGTACCTATGCTTCTCCTAAGTCAATTGGTAACTTACCATTGGTATTTAAGGTTAGTTTGTCTAGACATTCACTTTTTACCTTAGCCTCATGTAAGACTGAGGCCTATATTAGTAACAAACCTTATATTTTGAGTTGCATTTTTAATTTAAAAAGAGGCTCCCATAAATCTGAAGTCCTTTTTTTTTGAAGTTATTGCTGGAAATGCATTTAAATTTCAGCATGGAATGCTTACATCTTATATATCATCACTGATGTAAATTTCACTCTAGGAGGCACAGAATTACAGGGAGCCTAATAGATCACTCTTAGTTGAACACTTGTCTACTTAGCAACTTAAAAAAGGTAAGAGGACATTTTCAAGAGACATCTCTCCGTTTGGAAGCATATGGTAATGATTATTAAAACTAGAGTGGTTTAGGGCCCCTGAGTGGTTCATTCGGTTGAGCCTTGGCTCTTGGTTTTGGCTCAGGTCATGATCTCGGAGTCGTGGGATTTAGCCCCGAGTCAGGCTCGCACTCAGCGCAGAGTCGGCTTCAGAGTCTCTCTCTCCCTCTGCCCCTCCCCCTCTTCCTCTCTCTCTCAAATAAATAAAAAAATAAAATTTAAAAAAATGAACCTAGAGTGGTTTAAGGAGCGCCTGGCTGGCTGTCAGTAGAGCATGCAACTCTTGATCTTGGGGCCATGAGTTCGAGCCCCATGTTGGACGTAGAGATTACTGAAAAAAAAAAAAAAAAACCCAACAAGCTAGAGTGGTTTGAGTATCAGACAAACAGATAAAAACATGTAAAATAGATCATGTGGGTTGGCTTTTCTTTCATTCACTTACGTGCTAAAGAACAGTGGAAGTTAGCTTACCTTCCAAGTTTGGTTTGTTGTAGTCCTGTATCTCATTTCACAGGAAACCTTTTCAATTTTTGTTTGACTATGCCAGTGAATTATAGTCTTGGGCACTGTAGTATTTATATCCTCAGCCTTGGAAATGCTGGATACAGAAGGTATCACTAGAAAAATAAATAAATAAATAAATACTCAGCAGTTTAAAACTTGCCTTGGGAGAGATCAGTATCTTTTCATCAATATATAGACATGTTAAAACTAAACAATTGCATGATCTAATTAACAATGAATTTTTTCTTGTTTTCTAAGCTATTATGTAGGAGAAAACTGCTGCTGTTAAGTGAAATTCCATTCAACCTATTTTCCATTTCTTTTAAGTGGGACTCTTATAGTTCACTTTCCCCCACCCCCTATTCCCTTCTAATCCTAACTAATGAAATTCCAAAGCCTGGCTTTATTAACAAAAGAGAGTGAAAAAGAGATAAAGGAGATATCTCTTTCTTCCTGCATCTGTTTGGGAAAAATGATGTTTTGCCTTCTAAATTTAGTTCAGAGAATCTGATTTGATAAGATATTAAATTGAGACCTTTCACAATAACATTTTTATTCTCTTGTGTCATAGGGAAACTTATATGAATAATTAAATCTATTGCTAACTTATTTTGTTATCTATTAAAATAAATCTGTACTTGAAAGTATGATTTGAACAAAGCAAGTCTCATAAGACTCTAAGGCTTTACAAATTATTGCCATGCTCTGTGATAATAATTTTCAAAAGGAAACTGAAATTCTGTTGGGTTATATTACTATCGTTTTGTTGTACTAGGAGTAATGGTGTAACTGGAATCTCTGTATTTCTAAACTGTATTAATTCTTGTACACTTGTTCTGTCTGAATAGAATGAAATCACTGGCATTTCCTATTTCTCCTATGTGCACCACAGAATGATGAAAACCTATGATTTTGTTAGATGTATTATTCAACAAAGAACTGAAGAGCCTACATATGTGTTTTTAAGAACCATTATTATAGTTTAATATTCTCTATGGATTAGTTTCCTTTTCATTTATTCTAGATGTATAAAGTATTCTTTGGGAATATGATTGTTTTATTATTAATGATTTATTATCTAAAATTATATGCCCTGGTATATGATTTATAGAGAAATTTAAAATTAAAGATTTGCTGTTTAGTAGCACAGTGCTATAATAAAATCCTTGGGCTAAAGCTAACATAGAAAGGAAGTAGTAACAAAATCTGTCTAATTAAAAAGCTTACTGTACTTAACTTTTATTATCTGAATGCCACAGTTGATTTCCTTTTGGTAGTGTAGGCTTCTTGTAATAAGGATCAGTATTCGCAGATTTCTATAGTCAGGGAAGTGTTTCCCAGGGCTCTGAGACCACTTGGGACCATTTAAGCACCCTCAGGCTAAATTACCCACCCACTCTTCTCTCTCATTCTCTGAGTCTGGCCTGCTCTTGGTAGAGTAGCACAAGCATTCCTGAGACCCTTCTGCAGAAAGAAATACTCTGGGGACGAAGCAAGTCTGTTTAGTCCTATGAGAAATGCAGATGGAATAGTAAGTCCTGTTTAGGATAGAGTCTTAGCACAGGGCAGGTCAATGCAATAGAGAGCTAAGCTTTTAGGTTTGCATGACCTCATATGTTTTCAAATAAACATGCTACATAATAAATACTTGACTATGTACTTTGTTAAATGACTCAAATGTTGAATGTTTGCTCTCATTGCTTAGGTTTCAAATGTTCCCATCATATCTTAGGTTTTTAAAAAACTGTCAAATCCATCATAGATGCCATGTGTTTAGTTTTCACTTGTATTGAAATGAAGAACCAGATTTATAGTTGTTTGGTATCTTCCCAACAACATATATTTACCTACGTGAGAATTAACATTCAAAAATGGCAACTGGAAGACACTACGGGGCATTTATTTCTCCACAGGAGAAGCTGAAGCATCCCTCTCACAGTCACTTAGGCACAGTGTTACTGTACTATGAGCCCGGGACTGCCTTTCAGCACAGCCTCCCTAACTTAATTAAAGCCCAATCCTGTAGCTGTTATGTGAAAATTGTTCTCTGGAGAGTCCACTGTCCCCAGCTTCATAAAACAGTTCATTTATCTAACATGCAATGTCTCATTCTTAAAAGTGTCATAAATGAGTATAGCTCATTTATTATATAGCATGTTTATTTATCTGGTGGCTTTATTGGGTGGAACATCCTACACAATCAACCTATGTTTTTCCACCTGAGTTTCGAAGAGTCTGTTTTGAGGTTTAGAAAAGAAAAAAAAGCAGGTGGAAGAACAACTCCAAACAAGAGGCTTCCTGGTTCGCAGTGTGAGAAGTCAGATTTGGAGGTGGTGGCCAGATGAGATTTTCCCTTTGTGGGAGGCGGGGTGGTGATTAACCTTATTCGCAAGTCAGCAAGTCTGCAAGGAAATCTGGCTGTCCTCCTTACTAGCTGTGGGACCTTGAGCAAATTATTTTATCTCTTTATCTGTAAAATGGGCACAGTAGTACCCAGTATGATTGTTTCCAGAATTAAGTGTGATTTGCATGCTAATTGTCTGGAACATTGTAGGTGTTTAATAAATTGATTGATGTTAGTAAGATCATAAGATCACAACGATATTAATAGCAGTAATACCACTACCAATAATTTAGTTCTAAAAAATGATATTGCCAAAATGATACAGGACACGGTAGCCTTTAAACATCATTAATCCACTGAGGGGAACCTGTTTTAAGAAAAGGACTTTTTATGGCATCCTACCTCAAATGGTAAATTTACAAAAACATGTGCACCATGGTCAAGAGAATTATACATGGAGGAATATATCATCATAGTCAGCAGTGTTTGTTTTCAAATCCAATATTCAGAGCATAAGGACAGACTTTTAGGCCAATCCTGTTAGCTGGAATAGTTGAGTTTGGTTGAGGCAGAAGTTGAGAAGTTGAGATATTAGTTCCAATGAAAGACTCCAGTGGTCCCCAAAGGATACCCAAGAAGGTGTCACATCCCCTAGATCACTAATCAGCAGAGAAGTTGTCAGACACATAGCATGCTTTTACATAAAGATTGAGGGTAGAAGATGAGGATATTGGAATTAGAGCTACCTAGCTCCACACTCTCAAAATTTTTAATGTCATCTAGCCTTGGTTCCCTCAAGTAGAAATTACAATCTCTTCTACTAGGGTTGTTGTGGGAGATTAAATGAGGTAATTTATGTAAAAGCAGTTAGCACTGAAAAAGTGCTCCATAAACGTGAGCTTAACTGAAATCATCCTTAATAATAAAAACAGAAATAGTTGGTACTAGGATGTCCAAACAGAGGGTGATTCACTTGGTGCTCTTTGGCTGAACTTTGGCTTTAGGACTGGGATGTAGCTGTAAAAGGCTCAGGGGCAATTACATTTTGGAATTTATCTTAAGGAAAAAGAAAACAAGGGTGCCTGGGTGGCTCAATTGGTTGAGCATTTGCCTTTGGCTCGGGTCATGATTTTAGGGTCCTGGGATGGAGCTGCGTTGGGCTTCCTGCTCAGTGGGGAGTCTGCTCCTCCCTCTCCCTCTGCCCCTCCCCCCATGCTCGCAGGCACTCTCCCTCTCTCTCTCTCAAATAAATAAAATCTGTTTAAAAAAAAAAGGAAAAGGAAAACAGCTACTATGAAAAAATTTATCCAAAAGGTTGTTCATGGCAGTATAGTTTATAATGGTGAAAATTTGAAAACAGCCTAAATCTCCAACAATAAGGGACCAAGTAAAGACGTGCATTAAAAATTATACTGTAGATTAAATCAATAGAAGTATTTATTCTATATTATAAGTTTTAGAAGGCAAGGTCTAAAATATCTGAAGCAAAACGTTAACATTTGTAAAATCTGGCTGGTAAAAACAGAGATGACCACATAATTCACCATTTTTTATGTTTTTTGTAAAACTTAAAAAAAAAAGCCCATAACCTCCAAAATAGTATGTTCAGTAGAATCATTTATTATGCTGTACTTCTCACAATGTAAGACTCATCACAGTTTATTATAATCCTTGTTTCTTTCTATCTTCCCTGGTAGATTTGCAAGATATTTAGGGCAGCAGATACCTTGCTTATCTTACTCTCCCTAGCCCTTAGAACAATGCTTGAACATATGAACTTCTTGATAAATATGTGTAAAACTGCATGCACCCCTGTAGAAATAAGACTGGAAGGATATACAACAAAATGGTAGCAGTACTTATCTTTGAGTTGTCTCGGGCTGGTCAATTGTGGGTAATTCTTGTTTTCTATATCATGACCTGCAGGAACTTCAGGGGAACTCCTTTCAGATCTAGACTTCATTCGTCTAGGTCAGCACAAATAAATTGTTTAGTTGTAAAGACATACTATTTCTCATCCTTTACCTATATCATCCAGATTAATTTGCAGTTGTTTTGACTTCTCTGTGCCCAATGCATTTGCAGCTTGGACCCAAACCAAATATTTCTTGCCACCTTGCAATGAATCAGTGGAGATGTTAATATAACTTGAAGAAAGATATTGTTGCTCTTCTTCTGTCTCTAAACTTAAAAAAAAAAAATTATGATGACCAGTTACATTTGGTTTGAATGAGTTATTCCTCAATTTTTTATGCTACTTTTTTAGCCTGCTTTCAGAATACA
The DNA here is from genome assembly GCF_037043125.1 of Eumetopias jubatus. Classification (NCBI taxonomy): domain Eukaryota; kingdom Metazoa; phylum Chordata; class Mammalia; order Carnivora; family Otariidae; genus Eumetopias; species Eumetopias jubatus. Next base: position 52,061,263 of record NW_028274810.1, read on the forward strand.
AAAATGATTTCAATTTGAAAATTTTTAAAAATAAATTCAAGACTATTGAGAGTCACACTATGACTTTCATGGGCCCTAAGTCGTTTTGCCTTTATGGACTCATTCTTCCATCAAGAAAAAAATAGTATATATGTGTGTGTGTGTGTGTTTATATAGATACATATATATGTTCATATAGATTATGTTTTACAACATTGATATAAAAGCAAATATATTAATATTACATCTTAAACATATTCTTTGACCTAATGGTTTATTTTTTCTTCTGATTTTATTTTATTTATTTTTTAAGATTTTATTTATTTACTTGACACAGGGGAGGGGAGAGAGCAAGCACAAGCAGGGGGAGTGGCAGAGGGAGAGGCAGGCTCCCTGCTGAGCAAGAACCCGATGTGGGGCTTGATCCCAGGACCCTGGGATCACGACTCGAGCTGAAGGCAGCCTCTTAGCCAACTGAGCCACCCAGGTGCCCCTTTTCTTCTGATTTTAAATTAAATTAAGCATTTTCATGGACTCCTCAAAGTATCGTGGGCCCTGGGGACTGTGCCCACTATGCCTACTGGATAAGTCGACTCTAGACAGAGCTTGAAATAAATGTGTACCCTCTGGGAATGCATAGGAGCTCAGTACAAGGGCTTTGAGTCAGACATTTCTACCAGGTGTAGAGTGAGGGGTAAGAATGGCAGGAAGGATCAGGATAGGGTGAGAGATATGGATGGGGTAGAGAAAGACCTATCTTCCAGGGGAAAACAACAACAACAACAACCCCCCCCCCCCCACCAGGGCATGTTCTAAAGTGAATAAATGAAGTGTCATGCCATTTTCAAGGAAGTTCAGAAAGTTCATTCTCTGGAGCATGAATGTGCAAGAAGTAACTTGAAGTAGAGCAGACAAGATCAAAAAAGACTTCCTGTGGACTTTGACACGAGAACTGACCAGATCTGGGGGCTGGTTAGGTAAGGGGAAAGGAAGTCATTTGCTGCCAAAGAGGATGGAGGAGATAGAGGGGAGAGGCACGGTTTGGAGTGAAACACAGAGCTTCTAAATCATCACTTCAAATTATGTTCTTTTAAGTTTTTATCATTGAATGAGTGAGGATCTCTAATCAGCCAATTTAGCTTAGTGAAATTTCAAATGTTATTGTTAAGGCTAAAATTTTAAATTTTATTAATTTCCATTGGCTTTGGTTAGCAAGTTTGAGCCTCTGTTATATCTGTTAAAAATTTCTGGGGCACCTGGCTGGCTCAGTCAGTAGAGCATGCAACTCTTGATCTGGGGGTCCTGAGTTGGAGCCCCATATTGGGTGGAGAGATTACTTAATCTGTCTTAAAAATTTCTACTCCACAATATCTTTAGGGGGTAGGGGCTGGATGTAGTGGTGAGGGGAGTATTGGGAAATGTTTCTTCCATCCTTTTCTGGTTTCTGGTTTTTGTGAGGAGAAACTGTCCTCAAAACTCCCCTGTTCTGTCTTGTCCCTCCCTCCCTCATCGCTCTTGAAGGTGGGCATGATTCTACTTATGAAGAACTGGCCTGCATACCTCACAGTCCCTTCCTCTCTCCCGTTTTCCCTTGGGAGTCAGAAGACCACAGAAATGACCTTTTCTGGTCTTCTCCAATAAGCTGTAAGATTTAGAGGAGTTGGCCCCCAAGTGGGGATGTGCAGCTGTCTAATACTGGCTGTGGTTCAGGGCAAGGGTAGTAAATCTGTTTATTCTGGGAAGATCAGTATTAGAAAGTTCACTGTTGCCACATACCAAAACCATGCTCTCCATTAACAAGCTTCTTCAGTAATAAATATTATAAAGTATTTTAAATGTTTAGTTATTTAAATATATATTTTAAAATATTTAAACATAACTATTTTTATATTTCTATTTTCACCTATTGGCTTTTTGATTTCTCTCAGTTGGTTTAGAACTCATGAGGAAAATCTACAGAGATAAATATTGAGCCACCTCAGACTCTTATACACCATTACCTATAGTCAGATCCATTCATAACATGAAAGTGGTTTTCACTAGACTTCACTAAGTTTGCATTTCTTGAACCCTTTGAACTACCAACTCTTTTTATTTCCTTTTCTTAAGCTTCTCAGTCAGATTTTCTACATCCCTGGTAACTACATCCAAATTACCATTTCCACTTGTTCTTTAAGCTTTTTGTTGTGCTTTCTGCCTTCACTTTTCCCATGAAACTACTCTTCTAAAATGGCATCCTTTCCAAGGTGAAGTCCTCTGAATCCTCTTTGTAGCATCCGTCCCTCTTGATAACTTACAAGTCTTCCTTCCCTTGGCTACCCAAACCGTGTCTTCTGGGTGAGAGAGCCTACATCTTTTTCTCACACCTGCTTGGTGATGTCTTTCCTCCTCCAACCCTCCACTTAGGTTGCCCTCCCTACTCCTCTAACCCCACCACACAGTGAGGGTCAGCTCTTAGTGCTTGCCTTTTCCCTCAGCTCACTCATCTTCCTGGTTTCAATCACAACAATGGACAAAACATTCCACACATAGAGCTTCTGGGTATCTGCACTCTCACTGGGAGCTGCATTTGGAGATCTGCCTGAGACCAGAACTGTAGCATATTTACAACTTGTAATTCTTCTTGCCCATTTCTCTGTTGTTGTCAATAGCGTGCTGACTTTCTGATGTCCTCAGTTTGCCATTTTTAACAACTTTTCCTCCATCACTTAAGAGCCAACCAAAGAAGGTGAAGTATTTCCTTAGCTATTATTTTCTTATCTTTTGTTTCTGTTTTGATAGCTGTGGCCATGGTCTAAGCCCTAGCTCTGTATTATCTGTTTGATATATTACTTGTAGATTCCTGCATTAATTGTATTACATTGTGAAACCTAACTTTATATACATCTACTAACTTGGAGGGAAATAACCTTGGAATTTGAACAAAAGTGAAAAGACAAGTCCCCAAAATTTTTACATTTAACAAACAGAAACGCTTCACGAATTTGTATGTCATCTTTGATTATGGGTCATGTTCATTTTCTCTGCACTGTTCCAATTATATACAGTATTTGTGCTGCTGAGGCGAGCACTGCTCGGTTTCTTTATCTAATACCATCAACTTTTTTCTGTCCTGGGGGACTGACTTGATACGATTTATGGGAAAGGAAGAGTTGAAAAATCACAATCATTTCATCTCTACAGCTGCACTTCAGGTCCTATTACTACTATGCATCTATTCAGCAATACCCCGAATTTCTCCAGCCCCACAATACCCCAGCCCAGATTATAACTTGCCGGCCACTATGATCTGTTAGAATCCAAAGTGGCATGCTTGCTGAGACACAGAACTCCAGGGGGGAAAAGAGGAACCAGCCTCACTCTACCAAGCAATAAATGCATTTATGAATCAAAATACTACAGAATTTACATATCTGTATTTTAAACTTATTGCCACCATCAGAGCAGGATAATCTCAGCAGGCAACCAAGGAATCTAAGGCTGACATTGCTACGTGGATGGGGGTGAGGGGTCTACCTGGAATGAAGGTGGCAGCGGCTACTCTAGTTCAGCTTAGGTTTTTAACCCTCAGTGCATATTTTCTGTTGCTGCCTCTTTCCTCTCAACAGCAGGGAGATCACTATGAACACCAGGAGAAGACAAGGACATATCATAGTGATGAAAAGCAGAGGGCTTGGGTTTTAGAAAAAAAACCTAGGTTCAAATCCCAGTTCTTCCCCTCAATAAAATGTGGGAGTTGGAGCCAGTTTCTTAACCTCTATGTACTTCAGTTGACTCATCTGTACAACAGAAAGAATAACATTGATGTAATCATGAGTAAATAAGTGAGTGAGATAAGGAAGCATGGAGCAGATGGCTTAACAACAATAAAGGGCTTATTAAACACACATTTATTACTGTGAATTAAAAGGTATTTATGATAAGACTTTTACACATTCTAAAGAATACAAATGAAACCTTAAAAGTTGTTTTATTTCAACAAGCAAAATTTCTTTTATATTACTTGTATCTGAAATCAAATCCTTCCATTAAATTCAGGTGTTTGCATAGTTCCCTTATATATTTTTTTGAAATAAGATGGAATGCAAATAAATTACAGAGAGTTTGTTTTAAGGTATGCTAAACTCATGCTCAATAAGATTTCAAATGTGAAAATAAGAAAATGGCAAATATGGTTAAGTAGCAAGTAGGGCATCTCTGAGTATTTTCCAGTTAGAGAAAACCACATGCATGTCCTTGGTTTGTGGCTAATTCTTTTATCTTTTATATTGAGACCACAGTCAAAATGGAAATATATTCTTAAACCAACATTAACTATAGTTATTAGGTAATTTAATTCTGCTTTTAAAGTCTAACTTCATGTTAGCACCTAGATCACAAACACTGTTTTAGATGAAGAATCAGTAATAACGAATGAATGACTATAACTTTGGGGCTATTTTTACATAAAACCATATATTACAAAGTTTTCAAATTTCTTATTTCTATTTCTGGTTTCGGTATGCTTACTAATACATACCAGATTATTTTTTGAAGGGAGTCAGCATGATTTATATGTCTCTGAAGTTTCCCATGCACCTCACCCTAGTTGTTTTTAATAAATTTTCAATGAACACTGACAATTTATGATGAAAATGATGAATAGTGTTTTCCATTTATTTAGCCACTCATTCAACAGATATTTATTTAACATCCACTATGGTCCAAGCACTACTTTAGACACTGGGAATACAACAATGGACAAAACAGATAAAAGTCCCACTTTTTCTTTCTGAGCCCATAGCGCTCTTAGAAATATGGTAAATGACGAGAACATTCACCATTCAAAACATGGTGAATGTTCCTAAAACCCACCGGACTTTCTGCAAGTGTGGCAAGGACCAACCCCACAAAGTGACACAGTACAAGAAAGGCAAAGATTCTCTTTATGCCCAGGGAAAGCAGTGTTATGACAGGAAGCAGAGTGGCTATGGTGGGCAGACTAAGCCGATTTTCTGGAAAAAGCCTAGAACTACAAAGAAGATTGTGCTGAGGCTTGAATGTGTTGAGCCCAACTGCAGATCTAAGAGAATGCTGGCTATTAAGAGATGCAAGCATTTTGAATTGGGAGGATATGAGAAAAGAAAGGGCCAAGTGATCCAGTTCTAAGCTTCATATTTTGTTATATCATGAAGACAATAAAATCTTGAGGTTATTTTTACTTCATTTGGTTGGAGTTGGTCTTTTAAGAGGGAAATAAACTAGTGCCATCAATAAAATTCCCCTTGTGGGGCAGTTTATACTTGAAAAAAAAAAAAAAACAGATAAAGTCCCAACCTTCATGGAGCATACATTCTGGTGGAAACAAATAAATATATGATATACCATGTGGTGATAGATGTTTAGAAGAAAAATAAAGCAAAAAAGGGTTAGGAAGTGCTAGAAGTAGGAGTGGGGATTTTTTTTTTTTTTGAAGGAAGTTGAAGATGAGGAAGGCCTGTCTGTCTAAGAAGGTGACTTTCCTTCTCTCTGGAGGAAGAGCTTTCTAGAGATATGCAAAGACCCTAAAGCAGAATCTTGCTTGTCTTGTTCAAAAGAACAGCAAGGACATCAGTGATGTTTGGTGTAGGTGAGGCAGATAGAAAGGGATTAAAGATGAGATCAGAGAGTCTGGAAGAGGGAGGGATTTCAAAGTTATTATAAGGTCACACCATTGAAGGACTCTGGCTTTGATCTGTGAGAGAAATGGGAGGTTTTGAGCAGAGGAGTGACACAATCTGAGCTGCATGTGAAAAGAATTACTCTGGCTACTTGCATATAATAATAACTATAGGAAGGCAAAAGTGGAGGCTAGGGTACCAGTTAGGAAGTTTTTACTAACCCAGATGAGAAATGATATGGTTTGGCTCAGCATTGCAAAGTGGATAGTGAGAAGAGGTCACATACAATAGGTTTTGCTGATTAATTTTGTTAAGGGCATGGTAGGGAGGAATCTAGGAGGACTCCAGTGATTTTGACCTAAATAATACGAAGATGGAGTTGCCATTTACTGAGAAGGGGAATGCAGTGTGGGTAAAAGAAACAGGGTGTTTGGTTTTGAACATGTTAGCTTTGAGATATCTTTTGGATGTCTAAGAGAGAGTGCTGAATAAGATGTTAGATATATAGTAGCTGTGGACAGGGGAGATGTCTAGACTCAAGGTAGATAAATTAGGAATTTACACTATAAATTTGCATTATGTCTTTTAGGTAATGAGTATAGATAGAGATGAAAGGAGATCCCATGAATAAAGCTATGGGTACGTATTACTTTACTAGAAATGAAGAGGAATCAGCTGAAGAGTCTGAGAAAAAAGCATCCAGGAAAGTTGGAGGAGTGGTGTCCTCCAAGCCAAAAGAAGGAAGTGAAAAGCTTAATTAAATGCTCCTGATAGGAAGATAAGGACTGAGAGAAACCACTGAATTTGCTAATGCAGAAGTCATCAGTGACACTGATAAGACCTGTCTCAGTGTACAGCAAAAAATTGACTAAACTAGATTCAAGAAAAGATGAGAGAGAAAGTAGACAAAAAGCACAGACAACTGTTGAGTTTTGCCATAAAGAGGAGCAGAGAAACAGGGTAGTGGAGAGAGGAAGGACCAAGGGATTTTGCATTTTTCAAGAGGGCAGATGCTGCAGGTTGTTTGAAAGCTGGTGGGAATGATCCAGTAAAGATAGAAGAGGTGATCATGCAGAAAAGAGAGGAGCATTGTTGGAGCAATTTTCTCCAGGAGACAGGAGGGGTAAGATCTAGCACACAAAGTGGAGAGTTGGCCTCAGGGCAACTGTAGTTCATCCACAGTAGTAGAAAGGAAGACCAAGTATATGGGTACAGATATCAATGCATCAGTAGATGGGGGAGGCTTATGGTATTTCTCATTGCTCATATTTTCTCAGTGAAATTATAAAGTAGGTCATCAATAGAGAATGAGGAGGGAGAAAAGCCGCAGGAGACCAGAAATGAGAGAACAAGTAATGAAATAATTATTGGCTTAGTGGAGGAATGAGTTGGCCAGTGATAGGTAGCAGGATACTGGGTGGCTATCTGGGCCCCACTGAGATTAATGGTCATGAATATAAGTCGCATCAGTCAGTAAGTCTATGTTTGTCCCCATCCAGAATTAGCTTTCCTAGTATAGGTGCAGAATCAGTGAGGACATGGATTTAAAAATATGAACTGCTTAAGTCCTAGAAGAATTATTGAAATATAACATCACAGCCTTAAAAATATTTGGAATCATGCCAAAGAACTCTTTCTGATTATTAGGAATATGCATATAGAGGAGAAGAAGAAATGGCAAAAACAGGCCATATGAATTGACAGAATAGGCAATTGACCCTAGGGGGTCTAAAATAATATCTCATCTAGAAATTATTGCCCTACCGGTCTTTCACAGTGCCTGGAATTCCATCATTGGTGTTATTCTAATAACTTTATGACCTTGTCATGCACAGAGATGGTGCCTATCCACAAAAAAATCTCTAGAGTTTAACATAGTAACAAGAAGGCACAAAATGTTAAATAAATATTTGCTAAATTGGCTTGAATGGAATAGAATGAAGGGCCATCATGCATTCATTTTTATTCAACAAGTATTTATTGAGTAGAAGACACTACAACAGACATTGCAAGAATTTCTAAGAAAGCACATATTTTCATGAAGCTGTTGAGGGTAATAGACAGTAGTCAGTAGATGTTTATTAGCAGAGTTTCTTCTTTGGTTTCTCCTATCACCACTTATTGATATAAATATCTATCTATCTATCTATCTATCTATCTATCTATCTATCTATCTAGCAAAATACAGAGCAGTAGAGGAAGGTATGTGAATGGCCATGCAACTCTGCTGGTGGGGTCACCACAAAGATACTAGGGGGAAAGAAAGCTCTTGAAGCAACACAGATAAATTCCTCTGTTTTACAACTTCAACCCAACACCAGAAGGGAAGCCCTGATGACCTATAGGCTGCAATAGAGGGAATGCCACCTTTCTGCCACTAGTGGAACAAGTGGGTGGACTGAGGTAAAATACCTCTCCTGTATATGTGATTTTACTGGAAAACAGAACCACATGGGTTGGAAGTGAAATCTTGCAAATGCTGATCTCTATACCTATCTGCCAAAGTGGAAAATAACCTAAGAACCAAGGATCCAGAATAACCTTTTTAAACTACCTCAACCACAGACTTTTTCCTGGGGGGAAAGACCTTTCTGATAGTTAGAAAAATTAGCTTTCTTTTCTCTAGTTTTTTCAACTCATTGGTGTGTTTTTAATTAATTGTAAGATGAACAGATGTTTATTCCCTTTTCCAGTTTGTGCCTCTACGAGCTCATTCTTTGAATTTGCTACAGGAGAACATTCGTTTTTATGCTAATCCTTCACATCTTTTAGGTCCTTTTTAAAATATGATAAAATTCCATTAATCTGGACTTAATTTAGAATTTGAGTTAGGTTTGTCTGAGTTTGACTATAATTTACTGTTGGATTTTAGAAAATACGGTGAAAAAGCTTTTCTAATAGGTAAGACTTTGTATCATTATTATTTAACTAAACTGTGAAGGGATAATGCGGGAAATGTCTATTTCTACTTATCGGAGTAATCACTCAATAAATATTAATTGAGCAGTTACAATGCACCAGGCGTCATTCTAGGCTCAAGTGATACAGCAGTGAACAAAACAAAAATTCTTGCCCATATTGAGTTTACATTTCTAGTCTGAATGAATGAGTGAGTTTACTATTGACATATACACAACTGCTAAAAAATTAGTCTTATTTGTATTTTTTTTAGTTTTATTTATTTTTCTCCAGGAAAGTCTTGATTTTAGAGCACATTTAACATCTCTTTCTAGATAGTCATCTGCTTAAAGTTACTGTTACTTGAAAATAATGTAGTAAAATTATTGTTTATAATATCCTGTAAATGATCATTTTTAATGGCCTTATGTTAATCTCCTCACCCAAATCAGTCAGGTTTTGATGTAAGAAAAAATCAAAATCAAACAAGCCTAGGATGTCAGCCTTGAGTGTCACCATAACACTCTGCCTTTTTGTTGTTGTTTTTAAGCATTTCTATTTGCAAGTCATTTTTTATAGCTTGTGTCTTATAAACTTAGGAATAGCCAGTATGGTATTATCCTCATTTCTCAGGAAGCTACTGCTTGGCAAAGCTAAATAACTTTTCCAAGATCACACAGATAGAAATTATGCCAGATACTGTTAGATGACAGTGCTAGATTCTATCAACAATGCCCTTCTCCTAGGTTCCCATCCAGATAGAGTAAACATGTAACCCAGTTCTGGCCAATGAGATGCCGGTGGAAGTCCATGGGGGGACGTTCTTTTTCCTTCACCACTTTTCCTGCCTGGGACTTGGATGAGAAGCCTAGAGGTGCAGCTTCTGAGGATTAAGGCCAACACACTAAAGCTTACAGAGGAGAAAGGTGGAAAAAGCCTTTGGGATATCAGTGAGTAATCATGCCAGCTCTGTAATTCCTACCACTATGGCTTGATATAAGTAAAGCCCCATCTGTTTAAGTCATTGCACTTGGGTTTTCTGATATTTGCATGATAAAAAACACCTAACGGATAAATTTCAGAACTGGAAATCAAAAGTAAAACTCAACACCCCCCCATTCTTTCCAATGGATAGTTCTGAAAGCATGCTCTTTTATAAATGTATTCTTAATACTTTCAAGGTGACTTTTTGAGTACTGAGAAAATCTCAACACTCATAACTATATACAGGTATTTCTCACTTTATAAGATAGATGTATTTCTCAAAAAAGCCATGTGTAAATAATTTAAACATGTAACTGAATGCATTAATGGATTTTAAGAAAAATCTATAATAAATAGTCAAAATACTTGGAGAACATTTTTTTTTTATGATACTAAATAGGAAATTAGGTGGTGGTTGGCAAGTTTTTGTTCAACAAATATATCTTCTCAAATTGTGGTATGCCTGTTCCAAATTTATAATGCAATTTTATTGTCAGGAACCTGAGACAGCAAGTAAGTGGGACCTGAAAGAATTAATTCATACCCACTAGGTTGGCAATAACCAGTAAGATAATAATAAGTGTTGCAAGAATGTGGAGAAGTTGGAATCTTCATATAGTTCTGGTAGGAATGTAAAATAGTGCAGTTGTTTTAGCAAACAGTATGGTAGTTCCTCAGAAGGTTAAACAGAATTAACATATGACCCAGCAATTCTATTCCTAAGTATATGCCCAAGAGAAATGAAAACCTGTGTCTACCGAAAATCTTGTACATGAATATCTCAGAAGCATTACTCATAATAACCAAAAAGTGGAAACAACCCGAATGTCCATCAGCTAATGAATGGATAAAGTAAATGTGATATATTCATACATTATTTGGCCATAAAAAGGAATGAAGTACTTATACATGCTAGACTAAGGATGAAACTTGAAATCCTTGTGCTAAGTGAAAGAGCCAGTCACAAGAGACCACATATTATATGACTCCTTTTATATGAAGTGTCCAGAGCAGGCAAATCCCCAGAGGATGCCTCAGGATGGGAAAGTTGAGGGAAATGGAGTTATTCCTAATGGATACAATTTACTTTTGGCATAAGAAAATGTTCTAAAATTGTGGTGATGGTTGCACAACTCTGTGAATATACTAAAATCATTGAATGCTATACTTTAAATAAGGTGAATCGTATGGTATGTGAATTATACTCTATAAAGCTGTTATATTAGAAAGAAAGAAAAAAACCAACCAGTGAAGATCAGTGGGCCCATGAGGTAGTAAAATTTCCACGAGATAGTAAAATCCTCAAGGCACCATGCTTTCTCTGTCAATCTGGCACTATCTAGCTTTTCTGTGAGCTTCCATTGTGGGAGTTGCTTCCATACTGCTTTCATTTTCAAAACTAAAGTTGACTGTATAAGGAGACTCTTAAGTTTTCTTGTCCTCTTTTCATCTCGAAAGGACTACTTTACCCTAGAAGCAGAGGGTAAAGGTTAAGTCTCTGACCTGTGTTAGAACCCTGGCTTCCTTACCATCTTAGCTAAGTGACTTTGGAGAGGCAATATGAGCACTGTGAAATGGGTACAGTAACGATCGTTATTTCACAAGGTGGAGTTGAGGACTGAAGATGTAGTACACATGACAACATAGCCTATGCCTAATCTCCATGTTTCCATCATCTCTTTGATACCCGACCTTGCCTCTGTGTAACCCCTGCTTAGAATGAAAAGTGTGAGCGTCTTGCCCATGGCATATACATGGTGACTGCAGGCTTAGCAATGTATTCATAAAATCTGCCCAGTTTTTACACAGAATTTCTTGAATGGAGAAGTGTTACCTTTTATATTTCAATCAAAATTATTCTGAGTATGTCACAGGTGGAGAGAGAGAGCAAGACTGGAAGATTATTCTCTTCTACTGTGATGAGACCTGGTTATCATCTTTCAAACATGGTCTGTGATCTGGTTCCCATGCTACATCAGCAGAAAATAACTAAATTGGGAAGAAGGCAGTAAGGCCAGCCCAAGTTAAAATCCCACCTCTCCCTCTCTGTAGCTATGTGGCCCTGGATGTATCGCCTAACCCCATTGAGCCTCAGTCACTTTGTCTACAAAAATCAGAAAAATAATCATATGTACCCCACAAGATTGCATAAGGGATTAAATGAAGTAACACATATAAAGCTTTTGGCTGAATGCTTGGCAAATAGTAAGGGTCCCATAAATGCTTTTTAAAAAATAAGTAGTTCGGGAAATTTTTTGAGAGTTACAAACAGGAAAAAGTATACTTCAAATACACCACTGAAAGCATTCTTAAAAAAAATAATAATAAACTAAACAAAATGAGAAACATGGATGGGTGACACCTTAACCTTTTTTTTTAAATTAATGGTTTTATTTCCAACTTTAACACTAACAGAGGATTCCAAAACAGACTAATATATGTGAGAATAGTTTAAATGTAACAAAGAAAGAATTCAGCTATGTACATTGGAGGGAAGGGGATTTTTTCATATCAACCTCTTTCGATTTTGCTGTTTCTGAACAAGTATACATGTTTTCCCAATTTAATTTAGTACAAAGTAGAACAACTTTGATAACCAACGATTTTTCTGTAAGCATAAAACTTAAGAGATTTTGGCTGTGTGGTCATCTTGGCTCTGGTTATTTTAAGAACGTGACAAAAGAGTATTTCCACAAAGCCCTTCTGGACTCCAAGTAGAAAATTATCATTTTCACTCAGTTATCACTTTCACTTTTAAAACTGAAACTCCTGTGTCCTGGGAACTTCCTTTAGTCTCAGACAAACCAGAAGAGATGGTCAGCCTGTACAGACACCAAATTTAAGATTTCGAGATCATTATTGATAACTAATGGCTTCCATGAATTTAGTGCTAATGGTGGACATGGCGCTGTGCTACATGCTTTAAAAGCCAAATTCCACTGAAATAATTAGAATAAATCTGTGCATTAGGTTCTATTCTTATGCCCATTTTCAAGATAAAAGAAAGGCAGTTTGGAGAGGTTGACTAAGTTACCTAAACCCTAGAAAGAGGATACAACTGAGATGAAAGCAAAGGTCCTTTTAAAACTATTCTGTGGTATATTCCCATCAGGTCTCTGCCCCCAGTTACATACCAATGAATTAAAGGACAGAAAGTTTATAGAACACATTGTCCCAGAGAGTGAAAATATGAGTGGCCCTAAAAGCGTTTGGGTAGCTTCACTGATGATAATTAGGGAATTGGGGGAAATCAGTGTGTACATTTACTGTTTATGGTTCATTTTTTTTGGAACCCTGGTGGAAGCAGAACACTGGCTGGACTGGAGTGGAATTGTTCATAAAACTGTTGTAGGAACCTACCTCTTCACATACACCACATACTTTGTGTCTATGTAGGTGGGCTTCCCGGAATTCCAGGTACAAGTCATGTTGCCTGAATATTCATAAATGACACAGGTTACCTTGTCAGGAACATCTGGTGGATCTGCAACAAAATGTATCACTTAGAAGCCACCCTAGAGACATAAAGTTCTTTATCAAGTAGTTAGTTGATAAACTTTCCATTTTATTTAGGAAACCAGACCAATCAGCACTCAGCACCTCCCTCATTCCATCCTGATCACCTCACCTTACTACCTACTTTGACATCAGGCATCGCTACTCTCCTTTGTAATACTTTACTATATTCTCCACGCTGCTGGGGATACTAATATGATCAAATTTCTCCCATCCCCCCCCAAAAAAATCACTCCTCAAATCCCCTATCCTCATCTATCACTGTATCTCCTTTTCTTAACAGGTAAAGTAAGGGTCCTATATTATGCTGGTCTTTTACTTCATCTCCCATTTGCTCTTGAACCCTAGACAATCAAGATTCAGACCCACAATTCCATCAAAACCCTGTTGCTAAGGTCATTAATGACTTTCTAATCAACGAATTCCGAGATATCTGTGCAATCACCATTGAGCTTGACTTCTGTGGCATATGTAAGTAAACTATAATATGCTCCTAAAATACATCCCAAAACAAAGTTGTAGATGATAATTTAAGTATCTAGTCTCTGGAAAGCACTAGAAATATGTTTAATTAAAGGAAGTTCTGGCCATATGATAAAGTGAAAAATGCAGGTTGCAAAATAGTGTAATATAGTGATCTCATTCAAGAGAGAGACACAGAGAGAGGGGTTGGGAAGGAGGAGAGAGTGAGAAAGGGAAGAGAGAAACTAAAACTTGAAAGACATATTTCAAATTATTAAAGCGGGGTTGTTAGTAGTGAGATTATGGGATTATAGAGATAATGGGTATTTCCTTTCTGCTGGTCTAAATTTTTAAAAACTTTCTATGTTGTATGCAATTTGATTTTATAATTAAAAAACAATTTCAAGCAGTAAGAACATACTAAAGTACTTTAAAACATTTTGATGAATTGTAGCATTGAGTTACAATGGGGAGAAACTGGACTCCAAATAAGTGAAAAGAAATATTTAAGTTTTATTTGAGTCTTAAAGGAGGTAGGTCTGGAAACATAAATTTAAGTCATTTTGAATATTGATTGAGTTGTGGTCCCTTACTGATTACAGTGATTTGTGCTAAAGTTATTTTTCCCTTCTGGTTTTAGATAGAGTACGATTGATTTGGCCATCATAAAAGACAATGGTCAATATTTTGGGCTATGTTATTCCACAGCATTCTATATAAAGTGAATGCTCAGGGTTATAAATGACTCGTGGTTAATTAATTTTGCAAAAGATCAAATAGATTATATACACACATGCGAATAAGTGCAATATTTGTTAATGTGAAATATATAAAGATGGGAGTATGATTAGTTATGAGAGTAAAACCGGGTTGTTGTTAATCTCATTGCCAGTTTATCCAACATCAAGGAGAAAAACCTGCTATCCAGCCAGGTATCAGAGTATACTCTGACATATACAAGGATGAGGCTTATGTGTTTGTTTTTGTCTACCAATCCCATCCCTCTCCTATTATTGGAGCACTTACTAATCACAGGCCAGATTTCTTGTCAGAGTCTAGCCAAGGATCATTTTCTACTAAGAGTTTCTTGAAGGTAGAATCCCTCTTCTTTGGATTTCTAGCATTTAAAACATTTTTGGTGCATGGCAACCACTCAGTAAAGTTTATCTCATAATTTGATTGGCTTGATTAATAAAATGATAATGAGGAGAATTTAAAATGAACAGAGGCACAGTGCTTCTGGCAAAGATCACTGCAATTCCTTTCCCAAGGAGAGCACAGGCCAGCCTAATTGTGCCAGGAATGATACTAGATAGCAATGTTAAAGACAAATATTCAGGGACTTTTATTGGATAAAAAGTGTGCTTTCCTCACAATAAGTAGAAATCAAAGATGGTCAAAATTTAAGTCAAAGATATTTAAACGTTTAAATAAATGATTAAGTGGAAACAGATTGTTCCGTGTCTGGTTTACTTTAATTTGGTATTTTTAAATGAATAAAGACATCTTATAATATTTTATCCCATGATTGATGTGAAACTGATAGAACAAAATTCCCATAGTATGTGTGCATTTAATCACAGATGAGATTCTTGGAAGTGTTTAAAATGATGACTAAAAATGGAAATTGTGATAATAATAGTTTATATTTCACAGATTACATATTAAAGTACAGAGCTTTTAAATATATTTGGATTTCTTTTCAGGGAAAGCACTGACTCATTTATTTTCTCTTTCTTTTATGATTTGTTTCCAGTCTAAAAAAAATACACATAATCATTTTATTCAAAACAGTGATGATAAGTTAACATAGTAAAGCTCACAGGACAAATATCCTGTGATCAGAGTAACCCAGTGAAAGCAATGTGATTTCTAGAGTACCACAAAAACCCTCAAAAAACTTTTTTTGACCTACTTAAATAGGAAGTTTTGTTTGCTAAGAATGCAGAGCCCAAGAACATAGGGGTGCTTGGGTCCAAGAGTTAGAGTAAATTCTTACCTGGCAGTTACAATGTCACACTCATAACCAGAGCCCTATGTAAAAAGTTACAACTCACAAAGTTAAATAAATGGAAAGAATAATGTTCTTTCTAAGCAGCCAGCAGCAGAGAATCTAAATTCTTCTATGATATCGTCCCAGAAGAGGAGCAAAGTCTGTTCCCTGACCCTAAACATGGCCTGGTGGTTGTGTTTGGGGGCAACACTAGAAGAAGCTGTTGGGGATAATTTGTCACTCAAATTGTAATTCAAGGAAGGAGGCCATACTTCTTTTGCCTCCTTTCTTCCTCTGGCTCAAATTAAAAGCTAACCTTTCCCCATAACTGTGAAAATTGCTTTGCCCTCCAAAGAAATTGTATCTTCTCTCAACACCCCACCTCCACCCACAAAGGATAAATAGTAAAATATTTAAGCATTAAGTGTTATGTTTCCTGAGGATGTAGACAAGCTAAGGACTCCTCATATATCAGATAAGATGTCCACCTATGTCTTCAATTCCCATAATTTAGGGCAAGTTTAGTTTGCTTTTATCAGTTTAAGTCATGAGTTGGCCAACTTTATTCTTTGACCCCAGAAGCTACTGCGGTCCTTCCTCAGTTCACCTCTACCACCTCCCATAGCTCTTCTTTCTTTTTGAAAATCATGCAAGATCAGGTTCCCAGAATTAAGTACGACAATGGCCTTATTTAAAACAAGGCAGCCTCTTGCTTCTCAGGTGTCCACTCTAGGGGCAAGTGGTGACCACCAGGTGGTCTTGTTCTTGCTAGTTAAGGTCTGGAGATGAGGAAGAATAAGAACTCATATTTGATTGTCAAAATTATGGATGAAGGGAACATGACAAAGTCCCCAAAGCCCTCTATCGTTCTTCACTGAAATTGGGTCCAGATGCTCTGGGGAATGAATCTCTGGGTTAAAACAGTGCTGAATTTATTGACCTATTTCTCATAATACTAGAACCAAGAATTAAGTATATAATTATACAAGTGAGCTCATATTACTATGATAACTTACACATCTTCAGAATACTATAAATACAAATTGAATTTAGCAATTATTTTTGAGATGAACGTGATTTTTTTCTTTTTTTATAAGATTTTATTTATTTATTTGAGAAAGAAAGAGAAAGCCTGTACGCATATACATACTGGAGCAGGGAGAGGGGCAGAAGGAGAGGGAGAAGCAGATTCCCCGCCGAGCAGGGAGTCTGATGCAAGGGCTCTATCCCAGGACCCTGAGATCATGACCTGAGCCGAAGGCAGCAGCTTAACCGACTGAACCACCCAGGCACTCCTAATTTTTTTTTTTAATAATTACAGTTACAAAAAATGATTCACATTTGAGGCAGTGGGACTAGGAGCAGGGAATTATATCAGAATCTCTTCATGTTTTATCAAAAGCATGCAATTTTAAGTGCATTTAACACACTGGTGTTGTACTTTAAAATGTATAATATGCTTTCAAATAGTTTATTAAAATTTGGTGCTCACTACAGCTGGAATAATTGGCCTCATTTTACAGACATGGAATCAAGGCTCAGACAGATTAACCGGCCCAAGGTCACACAGCTCATAAGAAGTATAGCAGGAACACAAAGCTAGTTTTGCAACTATTTTTTTCTCCCTAAATCTTAGCCTCAAAATTTCTTGATGGGATCTGCTTCAAGGCAGATGATATTAGTTTGGAAAGCAAATAAACAAAAAATATAAGTGTAGAGCCAATGAAAAATACAACACTTAAAATCATGTATGCTGTTTGGACATGACAGTTAAAATTTTGTTTTTTGAATGCATCAGCAACATTTAAAAATTTGTAGAGTTGATATTGAAAGTTTATATTTCTGTCTTCTTTTAGAGTCAAAAGATTTAGGATTACAAGATCCTCATAAATGATGGAGTTGGGCAGTGACTGTCCGCAGTAGACCATCTATGTGCTTTCCTCTCTGCACAGATCCCATTAGCCTCCTTGACTCATATTTTACCAACCTGGCCCCTGGAAGCATTTGGGTTTGCAATTCCTATATTAAACTCATAAAAGAAGTAAACTATATTAATTTGTCTCTAATTTTAGACAAGATTTTATTTTTTATTATTTTTTAAGATTTTATTTGTTTATTTATTTATTTAACAGAGAGAGTGTGCACAAGCAGGTGGAGAGGCAGGCAGGGGAAGAGGAAGAAGCAGGCCCCCCACTGAGCAGGGAACCTAACCTCCCCGCTGAACAGGGAGCCCAGCTGAGCAGGGAGCCTGATGAGGGCTTGATCCCAGGACCCTGGGATAATGACCTGAGCCAAAGGCAGACACCCAACCAACCAACTGAGCCACCCAGGCACCCCAACCAGATTTTAGACTAGTTTGCTAGATGAGCTTTCATTTGAATTTTGAATGCACCCCAACACTTACATCCAGAAGAAATGTCTTTTCCACATATCAGTGTCTCTTGAAAATATCCAGGACATTCAGCAGTGCAGTACATAGAGGCATGTGGCTCCAGAAAGTTGTTATACCAAAGCCGAGCTGTTGTTTTATTAATTCTTGTGATTTGAAATCTTTCTTTAATGCCATTTTTATAAAAATAAAGTTTCCTTGGTTGGCAGTTCTTAATTGCTGCTTGACAATATATAGAGATATTCATACCCATCTTAAAAATTGTGGCTGGTTCTACCCAGATGTGGCCAGAGCAGTTTATATTTGTAATTCCTGGAAACAAATAGATAAAATTTTAAAAATTCCATGTAAAACATTAAAACAAGAGATTCAAAAGAATATACTGTTGCATTTAAATTTTATTCTTTTCTATTAACTAAATGATTTTCATTGGAAAAAAGTTTTAAGGTTAACCGTATCTTTTAACTGATTAGGTTATTATAATGTGCTTTTTACTGTGCTTCTGTTGATGCTCAGCAACATGATACAAAACTAGAGTCAGCCTTTAAATTACTCTGTCTAAAGAGCAAATATAATTAGCTCTCCTATTTTAAAATAGAGAACTGAGGCATTATGAGGCTATGCCATTTTTCAAAGGTAAGATTAGAAACAACACTTGGCACTGCAGAATCCAAACCCCTTTCTCAAGCTACTCAATCAGTCTTTCATTGTTCTGTAGATAATGGCTACTTTCTCAGAAAATTAGGAGTTTAGGGGCACCTGGGTGGTTCAACTGGTTAAGTGTCTGCCTTCAGCTCAGGTCATGATCTATCCTGGGATAGATTCCCCAGTGGGGCTCCCTGCTCAGTGGGGAGCCTGCTTCTCCCTCTCCCTCTGCTGCTACCCCTGCCTGTGCTCTCCCTCTCTCAAATAAGTAAAATCTTAAAAAAAAGAAAATTATGAGTTTAATGAATAAAATCATACTCTTACTAATGACAAAAATCTATTGCTTGATAACCATTAATTCATCATTAATTTAATAATATGGGAAAATTCAGAATATATTTTGTTAAAAAGCAAATTGCAGAACAACATATTTAAGACAGGCTCAATATCAGATATAGATAAGTGAATGAAGAGAAATACACTAAGATATTAACAATGATAATCTCTGTATGTTAGACTAATTTTTTCATTTTTAATTTCATTTTTCTGTGTTTTAAAAATTATATAGTGAATGTAATTACTTTTATAACCCAAAATAATAATTTAAAGTCATTTTCATAAACTCAAATGATAGTGCAATGTAGTATCAGTTAAATTAAATTCACATCAAGGAAAATTTATTATTGTGTTTTTCTGGAAATACTTGCATTAAAATATCTTAAAATCTTATCAAAATAGTGATAAAGGTAAGTATTTGATTTTAAAAGGTCCTATCTTTAGACTTCAGTGCTTAAAGAATTAACTTGTATAATACAAATGTAATTGAATATTTCCATTTACATAATGAACATTATGTAAAAATTATAAGTATTTAAATATTGAAGTACTGATAAAATAATTCCATCATTATTAAGAAGATATTTAAGCCAAAGACATGAAAAGGAAGTTTTAAGAAAGCATCCGACTGCTTTAAATAAGGTCAACAATTCAAGTTTAAACAAACTGAATCCCCAGGACTTTAAAAAAATATGTGAATACTATCATGGAATTATTATGAATAGTGTTTGAAAAAAATATGAAAAATGTCAGAAGACTTCAGATTTGGACAAATGTCCTGGTTTTCAAAAATAGAATAAAGAACTTTGGACCACTGAGCTTTACTACATTCAGGAATAAATTAGTAAGTCAATGATTTCTCAGTACCTAAAAAATCAGTAGTCAGTGGGAATCAACACAGATTGTATAAGAATAAGTTATACAAATATGTTAATTTCTTTTTTTAATAGGGTTAGATTGATCAGAGGAATGTTAAACTTTTTTTAAATTTTTTTTTTTAAATTTCAGCAGAGCTATTGAAAAGGGGGAACTTGAAAAAAATGTAGTCTGGATGATATTAAAACTATTCATAGATTGAACAATAATACATAAAATAATTTCTTTTATCTTTTTTAAAGATTTTTGTTTGTTTGTTTATTTGAGAGAGAGCGAGCGCACGAGCAGGGTGAAGGGCAGAAGGAGAAGCAGACTCCCTCCTGAGCGGGGAGCCCGATGCAGGGCTCAATCCCAGGACTCCGGGATCATGATCTGAGCTGAAGGCAGATGCTTAACTAACTGAGCCACCCAGGTGTCCCTATAAAATAATTTCTAAGGGACAGCTTGAGGGTCTAAAGCCATGTCAGAGGGGATTGACTCATTTCTCTACATTCTATATTAATTACTTGAATGTATAAACACAAGTCCTACTTATCATTTGCATATTTCAAGAAGCTGGAAAAAGTTGGTTAGTGACCTATTTCTTCTAAATCTTCTTGGATAGCTGTGGTCTGACTCTGGGAGTGTCTGATACCTGCTGCAGGGATTCTAGTTCTGATGATAGGGCTACCTCTACATCTCCAATATAATCGTGTTCCAACCTGGAGAAGACAGTTTCCTTTTGTCATTAATCTGAGTAACTTGCACGATTTGCAAAGCTTTCTTCAAGGTGTAGAAACCTACCTTGGTGTTGCTTGTCTCCCAGTAAATGAATTTCTGCCACCTTCCCAGGACACAAAACCCTCAGTCGAAACTCTCAAATGCCAACAGCTATCCTGCCTGAATTTCTGATGATCCCCCTCCTGGATTCCTCAAAGCTGCTTATGCCTGTATCTGTAATAGTGCCAGATGTTTGTGTGAATTATAAGATGGGAATAATAGCACAATACCATTGCACAAAGTTGTGAAGAATAAAAGGCTTAGCACAGTGCCTGATACATAGTAACTGTCAACAAATGGTTTGTGGAGTTGAATTACATTCAAATGTTTGACAGATTATCATGTAACAGTTATAACAGTTCAAAGATAGAATATGCCAACTCAGAATAATTAGCTTCTTCATGGAAATGTTCATATATGAGTTAGAGGTTTGTTCCTTAGGGATGCTTGAGAAAGGAATCCTGCCATTAAGAGGGAGGTTGGATTCTTTTATTTCATTCACGCATATAATTTTTATGTGCATATAGTTTTTCCCAAACTAATAATTTTTTATTCTTCGGGGATCTTAGAATAATGCCTTGAAAATAATAAACACTCAACATTTTTTTGAATAAAAGATAACAATAGGTACTAAAAATACTATACCTCCATGACACCAGTTGAAGAATATGTAAAGAGCTATTACCACATCCCATTGAATTGTGACCTGATTCATTCCTGAAAGCAAGCAAAAGCTCTTTGTTGCCCTCTAGGAAAGAAAAAATATGAAAATTGTTTAAATTATAATATTTTAATAAAATAACAATAATAAAAGGCATTCCTTTTTTTCCTAACAGTTATTATTGCCTTTAATGAGACCATTTCAGTATGAAGAAACTAAGGAAGGAGGGAAGGAAAAAAAGAAGAAGGGGAGAACAGAAAGGAAGAGGAAACAGGGCAAAGAAAAGTCAGTGGTGTGTGAAGAGGTATAATACAGATGGAGGAATAAAGCGAAAGAATGGTCTTTTATACCCTTCAAATCACTATGAATTACCTTAGTAGGACATTGTGACCCTTGATAAAATACACTTTCTTCTAATCTTGTCTCTCTCATCAGAAACCTCTGCTCTAACTCCTGATGATAAATTCTCCTGGCCAGATTTCTGTGCCTAAGAAGCTCCAGAACTATCAGTCTTTGATGGGTTAAACTTGGGAAAAGCCAAAAATTGCAGAATTTCCAGAAAGTAAGCATTCAAAATGACGAAAGATGAAGTGAGACAAAGTCATAGGTGCTCTCACCAGTTAAATTTATAAAAAAGCCTTTTCAGTAGACAGTTCAAAAGAAACACATTATATAAATTCCAAACAGTATTGCCATATGTTTACAATTAGAGTTGCGTTATTTAATTGGTTACCTACGTTATTGAGTAATCAGTTACTCAATAACCAACATTATCTAGTTATTTTTATCTGTTTAATAAAACCTGAGCTTTCCATATAAAAGAGCAAAACAAAATCGTGACTTGTCTTATAGCATAAAATATCTGATAACTTTTTTTTCTTAAAGATTTTATTTATTTATTTGAGAGAGAGAGAGAGCACGAGCAGGGGGAGGAGCAGAGGGAGAGGGAGAAGCAGACTCCATGCAGAGCACGGAGCCCGACATGGGGCTCGATCCCAGGACCCTGAGATCACAACCTGAGCCGAAATCAAGAGTCAGGCACTCGGGGCGCCTGGGTGGCTGAGTCGTTAAGCGTCTGCCTTCGGCTCAGGTCATGATCCCAGCGTCCTGGGGTCGAACCCCACATCGGGCTCCCTGCCCCGCGGGAAGCCTGCTTCTCCCTCTCCCACTCCCCCTGCTTGTGTTCCCTCTCTCACTGTGTCTCTTTCTGTTAAATAAATAAATAAAATCTTAAAAAAAAAAAAAAAGAGGTGCTCAACAGACTGAGCCACCTAGGCGCCCCATATCTGATAACATTTTTAAAAATTAGGGTCCCCATTACCCCCATGAATATAGGAATCCCTTTCATAATTTGTTAGCAATATTAGGCCTTCTCTTTATAAATAACAGGCAAAACCAGGCCTAAAATGTTCCTGGTTAGAAGTTAACTACACACCCAATAGAATATATGCAATAATTATTATTTAAAGTGATGGGCTATCAGACAGTATTTTAGATTCAACTTTCATCAGTAACCACTATATGAAATATCACAAGAACCTATAAGAAAAAACAACCTGGCCCATGTATTTCCAAAAGAAAATATAGCTGTTTTTAAGTATTTGGGTGATCATTGTCTCTTTACCTTTCAACTTGCTGGAAGCACATAATTCCACTTCAGGGCCAGGTTGCTATCTTGTGGCCTTTATCATGTCCTCCTTCCCCACTGCCTGCTTGTCAATAATCACTTCAGATTTTCAGCAACGAGGCAAATGGAAATGTCAGCAAAGCCCTGACCTACATTTCAGATTCTTGAAGAGGAACTCAAAAACTGTCCAATTCGAAATGACTGGCTCACATGTCACTATTTGGGAAAACCCAGATTACTGAAAGTGAACTGCTTTGTCAGTACTTTTTTTCTCATTTTAATTTAAAATGATCTGTCTCATCCAAGAAGTAGAACACATACGTAGGCTCTATCTGTCAAAATATAACGCCAAAATATACAAAAATATAATGCTTAGTTTTAATTTGCAATTAACATAGATATTTATTAAGAACCAGTTTCTTAAGGCAGTTTAAATTCTACTGTTGACCATTTATTTATTTACCAAGCATTTTGAGTATCTAATATGTGTCAGGTATTGTTTTGGGCATTAAAAATATAATGGTGATTAATTACTGAACAGCTCTTTTGTTGTATTGTTTAACTATTACCCATGCTTTAACAGGATTCTGCAAGCAAATAAAAAATTACCAAATATTTGGTGTGTTTATACTCGGCATCACCAGGGACTTCTCCCAGCCTGCTCTTTCCTCCCACGTTCTTTATCGCTTCTACATGAATATCTTTTTACTCTGTGTATTTCTTTTTATTGTAAATGACAGTTAAGTTACTTGTTTCAATGAAATTCTTAAAAAAAATTTTTTATTATCTTATGTTAGTCACCATACAGTACATCATTAGTTTTTGACATAGTGTTCCATGATTCATTATTTGCATATAACACCCAGTGCTCATTACAACATATGCCTTTCTTAATACCCATCACCTGGTTACCCCCATCCCCCCACCCCCTCACTTCTGTAACCCTCAGATTGTTTCCCGGAGCCTGCAGTCTCTCATGGTTCATCTCCCCCTCTGAATCCCCCCCTTCAATTTTCCCTTCCTTCCCCTAATGTCCTCTGTGCTATTCCTTATGTTTCACATATGAGTGAAACCATATGATAATTGTCTTTCTCTGCTTGACTTATTTCACTTAGCATAATCCCCTCCTGTTCTATCAATGAAATTCTTAAAACCAGAAACTCCATCCTGCCTTTTAAATGTTTGTATCTTTGGTATCCAGCACATTAGAATACTCTGGGGAAACATCTGAAACATTTCTATGCTCAGATTTATTCTAGACAATGAAAATTAAAATTTTTGTGGGTGAAAGCTGGACATCAATTTTTTTAATCCCAAGTGATTATAATGAAGAGTCAGGGTAGAGAACTACTGGAATATAAGAATAAGAGGGTCTTTGAAGACCACACAGAAGAAAGGACTTCTTTCTTTCCGGGGCTTTAATGATTAGTAACAATTTTCCAAGCTGTAAAGGAGAGGGTATGGGAAATATTTCACATACAGGAACAGAATGTGCAAGTAATAGAGATGTTTCGGGACTGGCTAGTTGTTTCTTCAGGTTGGAGGGAGTAGGTTATGAGCTGGAAAACTAAAGTCAGTGGCAGCTTGTAATTAATTACTGGGCCTTGTATTCCTGCTAAGTAGTTTATTTTATTTTTTTTTCCTGCTAAGTAGTTTAACCTTTGTCTTGAAGTCAGTCAGAGATAGCCAAGATTGGTAAGCAGAGAAATAACATAATCAGATTGGATTATTAAAAGATAATTCTAATTATTGTGTGGAGAATTGAATGAAGATGAAGAGCCCAGTTAGGAGGCTATTGAAAAGCAAAAGCTAATGAGGGTCCAAAGCAAAGTCGATGCAGCCAGAACTGAGAGGAAAAATGCAACTGAGAGCTATGTGGAGGAAGACTGGACAGACCATTGTGACGAGTAAGGGAATGGAACCCCCTGGAGTTATGTAGTGAAAACACATGTGTGTATGGGGGGGTAAAAATTCAGGAGCATGAAGAGTGACTCTGGTGGTGATTTTTGTTGACCCAGTAGATAACAACATTAACTGAGCATGCAAATGGAGGAGTCGTGGGGAAGTGATGAGTTTGATTCTGGTTATGTTGATTTGGAGGAGCTTACAATATGTTCAGAGAGAACTGTCTGGTGGGCCATTGTAGATACAGGTAAACTTGGGAGAGAAGTTTGAGATGGAGATCTAAATTTGGAAGACTTCAGCATGTCAATAGTATTAAAACTAAGATTAGAATAAGAAAACTGAGAGAGCACATCCAGAATGATAAGGGAGGGAAATAGGTGACCAGAACCAGAAAATCTTACCAAAGGACAAGGAGAGATACAAGGAGTGTGTGGCCAACATCTAATGGTTAGAGATTAAATATGATAAGAACTAAAAGAAAGTATTGGATCTGACAGTGTCTTCCCTTAGAACAGTTTCAGAAAAGAAATGGAGGTAGAAAGGGGATTGAAGTGAGTTAGAATAAAAAATAAAGAGAACATTGGCTAATCTTTCAGGAATTTGAACAGTGAAGATGAGATTGATAGCTCAATGCAAATGAGGATTCATTTATTTTTTTAGTGGGGACCAGTGGTGGTTCTTCTTCTTTGGTGAGCAATCTGTTCTCATCTTTAATCTGTTTCATTGGTTGGTTGTTTTTCCTACTATTTAGTTTTGAGAGTTCTTTACATGGTTTGGAAACCAGTCCTTTATCATATATATTCTACAAATATTTTGTCCTAGTCTGTGGCTTATCTTTTCATTTTCTTACCAAAGTCTTTTTTTTTTAAGATTTTATTTATTCATTTGAGACACAGAAATACAGAGAGAGAGAGAGCATGAGCAGGGAGAGAGGCAGAGGGAGAAGGAGAAGCAGGCTCCCTGCTAAGCAGGACCCCGATGTGGGGCTCCATCCCAGGACCCTGGGATCATGACCTGAGCCGAAGGCAGATGCTTAACCATCTGAGCCACCCGGCTGCCCCACCAATGTCTTTTGAGATCAGAAATTTTTTAATTTTGATCAAGTCTAATTCATAATTTAATGTTTCATTTGTTTTGTCCTGCTTGCATTTTCATCAACGGATTAATACATAATCTTGTCTTATGTATATTTCTGTTTAAAGACACCTTACTTAATCTATATTGTTGATTAACATTGAACTCAGGGCCAACAACACTATAATTCATGCCTGAACAAAGCTCATCTAACACATGAAGTTTCTTTGTAATGTACATTGCAGCCTTATTGTACTTATGAACACTAGATGGTACTTCAGGACAATGCTTGGGGGTCATTTTGAACAGTGAAATCACCAAAAAAAAGTACAAAATGGGAAATGTGGCACTAAGAAGACCTCCCAAAAGACACTTGTTTATAGTACGAGAGCTGAAACAAGTATTATTAGCTGGGAACTTGCATGTTGGGTGACCCAAATTTTTCACCACTCTACACATGTCTGCAAATTACTGACAAATGCTGCAAATATTGATTTGGGGGTTACAAGTAAATTTTAGCTCATAAAAGAATTAACAAATGTGGAATCAGGGAATGATGAGGATCAACTATATCAAATCTCATATGTAAGTGGTTTGACTTCATTTGCTAATCAAAGACCCACTGTCTTGACTTTTTCTCCATAGACAAGGTTGCCATCTGGGCATACCAGGACAGTTTAATTTAAACTGGTTTAATTGTAAACTGGTCCCTGGTTATTATAAAGAACACTCCATTTTATTTTCAAAATTATTTTGGTTTAGAAGATATATTGTCACTCTTTTATAGGCCTACAAGTAATAGACTTTTTTCCTAAAACTATTTCGAGTTTTCTCTGGTATTTGGTAAAAGTTTGGAATAGTTGTTGGCTGAGAGGAATGAAAAGGGCAATTGAGTATAAAATGCATGATCCTGAAAACATCATATTAAATTAGTAAGCATATTTTGAGTTAGCACATCATCAAGGCAAATACATCATAATGGAATATTTAAGATTTTTTCCCAAATTTCAAAAAATCCTCTTTAGGGCACTTAAGGCTAGAACAGAAGAAAACAACTAAAACTGTAGTACTTATGTAATTGTGCTTTTCTATAAATTGACCTGCCTATTGTGGATTGAAAATATCTGCAGTTTCCCTATCCAGAGGCAACAAACATTGTCATAAACTAACTGGCTACTAGAAGGAACTCCTTGAAGTAGTTAGGATCTCCCAGTTTAAGAAGTATAGCTGGACCAAGACCTGGAATGTTAAACTGGTTGCCCAGCAACACTGGTCTACCCATTGAAGAGTAGGCCTAGAGGGCTCTACCTTGCCTCAGGACACAGATGCCATATGTTGGTGGGAATGAGTGGAACAGGGAGTGGACTGTTGACCCCTGAAATGGGAACCTAGTGACTTTTTACTGAAGAGAGATGGAAAACCTACCACCTCTATATGGGGAAGTGATACAGCCACCCTCGTGTTTTTAATAGGGCTGGTAATCTGGTTAGAGAAGGGGAGTAGGAAACTAGTCCTGAGTTTGTGCTTGCATAGAGGGTACACTGTTTTTACTTAGATTACAGCATTTATTTGTGGTAGCTTTAGCAGGAGTGTTTACACACAGTAATTCAGTCTCTCACCCCTGAATATTATCGTGTGTAAAGCTCCTTAGACATTCCGTTGGAGGCACCACTAAATTTGCAGATCCCATTAGATAGACTTAATGTGGGAGGCTTAAGATTTTGTAGAGTGATCTAGTAATTCTGTATGAAATAAAGAAATCAATATCATGGAAGGGTAGGGAAACTGTTGGTGATGGGTGGTTGGATGAGTTGGTTTTTGAAGCAGAGAAGATGGCAACAGCTACTCATAGGGGCCAGAAGAAGTCCCTTGATATATGGGTATGCTCAGGTAAGATACTTTGTACATATCTGCACAGTTCTTGGTAGGGAAGGTGCAGTGGTACAGCCTAGGCTGTCTCTATACCTGGGTGGAAAATAGGTGTCCCCGTTTGAGAAGGCTTACAGTACTATAATGGGTAAAGTGTGACTGCATCTGCATGGGTGGGTCCCCAGAAATTGAGGATAAAAGCAGAAAAGCCCACTGTGAACTGTGGATGGACATGTACAGTGAGTCACCCTTCATAGCCTAGTTAAGATCATTTCTGTATATGCTGCATTAAGGGGCTTGATCCTGGGGTAAAGAACTCTTCTGCACTCTCCTATATACTATAGACTGTATGTGTAATTGAAGTGAAGACTTATTTTGCTAATTTATTGTGACATCCTGCCTTTCTGTTATAGGCCCAATGAAAGGGCTGCATATTCCCGAGTGCCTTAGATGTACCAGCATACACGGTACTTGGGGCTGTGACTACAGAGAGGATGTTAATGGCTTTCAAGGACCCTTCAGTGGGAAAGAAGATTGTATTTAAAAATTAAAATGCAAAAGAATAAAATGCTAACGGGAAGATAAGAAAACAGTGAAGGGAGCAGAGAGGAATATACAGCAGCCTCAGGTCCACACTTTTGCAAGCTTCAGGCCTGAATGCCAACTCCTGTAGGATAAAATTTACCTGACCTGGGTCAAGGACTCAGGCTGTTTCTTGCGTGTTCCCTCCAGTTTGACCACCCTTGTGCCTCTGAACTTGATTTTATGGTATCAGCATATCTCTTTCAAGTGCCTCTCCTGCTGCCCCATCATCCTTCAGTGGGTGTGTACCATGCTGTGCCCACTTTGCTTCACCAGTGGTGTGCAACTCAGCGTCTGGGGCTGCCTTGCTTTTCAACACTCACAACTCTGAGTAACTATGAAAAATACAATTTTAGGTTTGCAGCCTTTATTTAAGAAGGTAACAGAAAATGTTACTCATTTCAGAAAGCTTTTTATCAAAAATACTGAACTTCTGTTTCTAACTTCATGGCCTTGAAGTTATCTTTTAATTATCTTGAGCGTAGTTTTACCTGGAAGAACTCATTCTTCAAATATGCCGGATAAATGAGGTGTCATTTTGTTAATTTTCTCAACCACTGAATTAATAACCCCATCATTCATAAAGAGATATGTAGACTCTTTGCAGAGAAATAAATACCATAAATCTTATGGCTCATCCAGAGGATGGTACCTACATGTAGCTTCTGGATTCCTTTCAGCATCAAACGCCCAATGGCATGTTCAGTTATGTTGGAGGCTGACATAGGCACAGGCTGAATCATCGCTATTTCTTGTGAGGTGTGCATTAAAACTCAGCTTTACCTTATTTCCTATGAGTGCGTTAGAGACTTAAGAATGCTTAGAAGTGGAGATGATTTCAAAACCTTATTTCTAGCTCTTGGACACATATACACTTTTAAGGAGGTCAATTTCCTGAGTCTCGATTTCCATCATGTGCCCTTTCCTAAATTTGATTCCTCTGAGAATGAGTCTGGGTATAAATAGCTGCAGGTGCTGTAAACACTTAAGGTTTCTCTCATCTTTGCCTGCATTTTATATATATTTTTAGAAATGTGAAGCTTACCAAAATACTTGTATTTCAGCCCATGTTGAGATCTCTGAACTTTAGCCAATTTGGGGATATTTGGATCCGTTTTGGAATAGTCTGAGTGCCAGGCATCAGAAGCACTATGGGGACTTATGGTTCCTTTCTTTCTTTCTTTTTTTTAAGATGTTATTTATTTACTTTAGAGAGAGAGAGTGAGCGGGGGAAAGGCAGAGGGAAAGGAAGAGGGAAACTCAAGCAAACTCCACACTGAGCTCAGAGCCTGGCGCAGGGCTCTCAGTCCCACAACCCCGAGATCATGACCTGAGCCAAAATCAAGAGTCTGATGCTTACCTGACTGAACCACCCAGGCACCCCAGTTATTTTCTTAAATGTAAATGAAATCTTTGATAGACTATTGCAGTTTTTCTAGACACATTGTATAAAATTTATGTGTTAAAATTTTACTTGATTTTTTTCAGATTTAATGTACATCATTCCATAAGGTAGTTCTGGCATATTTGTTCCTATTATAGTTTAGTTGAACCTGTTTCATCATCTAAAATGTTTAATAATTTCTATTGTCTATATAAAAGGAAATAAACTTTTTTAGACTTATGTTTAATATTTTAGATATTAATTAAAAATATGCCAGTGGGTACATATTTTTAAAAGCTTCTTCTAAGAGTATTTAAGGAAAATATTTGGAAGACCACTGTACTACAGATCAACTATACAAGCCAATCAAAAATCATGGTGGAAAAAAAATATATCAAAATATCAATAGTGGTTTCTTTGGATTATTGAATTATGGTTATTTTTTTTCTTCCTTTTGCTTTTCTATAACTTTCCATTTTTTAGGATGAGTATATTATATATGATAATTTTAAAACATTGAAAAAATACTAAATATGGGCAACCCTGTCAGGACCCCTCACTCTTGAGAGCTTTTTCTGTCTTCACTTAATAAACTTTTATCACTTTACTCACACACACACACAAACACAAAAGAAAAAATTCTAAATACATTAAGGACAAGGAAAACTTTAAATGAAGGGATATAAAGGGGAGTTTCCTTCCTAGTTGATTCTAAAATATGTGACAGCTGGAGGGAATTATTGATATGTCTACTGATGTACGCATTTCATTTATGCAAACTTAATTATAAGGGGCAGGAATGAGAAGAGTTTTTCTTCCTATAGAAGAAAAATGAATTCTTTCACACCTTTTAATATAGACCTTAAGCCTTTATGACTCAAAGAAAAGAAGGCCAATGAAAAATGCAACAATAATTATTTTTTAAATTGAAGTAAAATCAACAAATAAAATTATATATGTTTCAAGTGTACAACATGATGATTTGCTGTATATATATATGTATATACATATGCATATATATGAAATGATTACAAAAATCAAGTTAATTAACACATACTTTTTTTTTGGTGAGAACACTTCAGATCTACCCTCTTAGCAATTTCTTTTTTTTTTTTAAGATTTTATTTATTTGAGAGAGACAGAGAGAGATAGGGACAGAGATAGCAAAAGAGAGCATGAGCGGGGAGGAGAGGAAGAATCAGGCTCCTCACTGAGCAGGGAGCTGGACGAAGGGCAGCTTCTTCACTGCCCTTCGTCCAGCTCCCTGCTCCCTTCACCTGACACATTCAGGTCAGGATCCCAGGACCCTGGGATCCTGACCTGAGCTGAAGGCAGACGCTTAACTGATTGAGCCACCCAGGTGTCCCTAAATTTCAAGTGTGTAATACATTATTATTAACTATAATCTCCATGCTGTACATTCAGTCCTCAAAGTTTATTCATTTAATAACTAAAAGTTTTCACCCTTTAACCAACATCTCCCCATTTCCTCCACCCCATAGTCCCTGGCAAATACCATTCTCTTTTTCTATGAGTTTGACTTTTTTTTGGATTGCCCATATAAGTGATACCATACAGTATTAGTCTTTCTCTTTCTGGCTTATCTCATTTAGCATAATGTTCTCCAGATTCATCTATGATGCAAAGGACAGAATTTCCTTCTTTCTCATGGCTGGTGTGTGTGTGTGTGTGCGCATGCATGTGTGTATCATATCTTCTTTACTCATCTCTTCAGACACTTAGGTTCAATATCTTGCTTATTGTATATAATGCTGCAGTGAACATGGTTATAGGTATCTTTTCAAGATAGTGATTTTAGTTCCTTTGGATTTATACCCAGAAGTAGGATTGCTGGATTATATGGTAGCTCAATTTTTAATTTTTTGAGGATACTTCATAATGTTTTCCATAATGGCTGTCCCATTTCACATTCCCACTTACAGTATATAAGGGATCCCTTTTCTCCATATCCATAACATTTGTAATCTGTTGTCTTTTTTTTTAAACAATTTTTTTAAAGATTTTATTTATTTATTCATGAGAGACAGAGAGAGAGAGAGAGAAGCAGAGGGAGAAGCAGGCTTCCCCACTGAGCAGGGAGCCCGATGCGGGACTCAATCCCAGGACCCTGGGATCATGACCCGAGCCGAAGGCAGACGCTTAACCATCTGAGCCACCCAGGCGCCCTGTTGTCTTTTTATAAAAGTCATTCTAACAGGTGTGAGGTGATAGCTCATTGTGGTTTTGAATTGCATTTTGTTGACGATTTAGTGATGTTGAACACCTTTTCATGTACCTGTTGCCATTTGTATATCTTTTCTGGAAAAATATTTATTCAGTTCCTTTGACTATTTTTAAAATCAGATTATGTGTTTTACTGCTATTGAGTTGTAGGAGTTCTCTATACATTTTAGGTATTAACCCATTATAAAATACATGGTTTGCGAATATTTTCTCCCATTCCATAGGTTGCCTTTCCATTTTTTTGTTTCCTTGCTGTGAAGAAGCTTTTCAGTTTGATGTAGTCCCACTTGCTTACTTTTGCTTTTGTTGCCTATGCTTTTGTTGTCATATCCAAAGGATCATTGCCAAGGTTAATGTTGAGTTTTTCCCCCACGTTTTCTTCCAGGAGTTTTAGTCTTACATTTAACTCTTTAATTCATTTCAGGTTAGTTTTTGTGACTGTGCAAAATAGGGGTTCAATTTCATTCTTTTGCATGTAGATATCTAGTTTTCCCACTACCATTTATTAAAGAGACTATCCTTTTCCCATTGTGTGTTCCTGGCACCTTTGTCAAAGATTAATATACACATAAGTTTATTTCTGGGCTCTTTATTCTGTTCCACTGATCTGTATGTCTGTTTTTTTTTTTAAGATTTTATTTATTTGACAGAGAGACAGTGAGGGGGGAACACGAGCAGGGGGAGGGGCAGAGGGAGAAGCAGGCTCCCCTCTGAGCAGGGAGCTCGATGCAGGGTTGGATCCCAGGACCCTGGGATCATGACCTGAGCCAAAGACAGACGCTTAACGACTGAGCCACCCAGGCGCCCCTGTGTGTCTGTTTTTAAGCCAGTACCATACAGTTTTGATTAGTATGGCTTTATCCTATAGTCTGAAATCAGGAAGTGTGGTGCCCTCAGCTTTGTTCTTTCTCAAGATTGTTTTGCCTATTTGGAGTCCTCTTTGGTTCCATACAAATTTTAGGATTCTTTTTTCTATTTCTGTGAAAAAATGCCATTGAAATTTTGATAGGGATTGCATTGATTCTGTAGATTGCTTCAGAGGTAGTATGGGCATTTTCACAATATTAATTCTTCTAATCCAAGAACACAAGACATCTTTCCATTTATTTGTGTCTTCTTCAGTCTCTTCCATCAGTGTCTTCCAGTTTTTAGTGTACAGATCTTTTGCCTTCTTGGTTAAATTTATTCCTAAGTATTTTATTGTTTTTGATGTTATTATAAATGGAATTGTTTTCTTAATTTCTCCTTTAGATAGTTTACTATATAAAATGCAACTCAGTTTTGTATATTGATTTTGTATCCTAAAACTACTGAATTTGTTCCAATTGTTTTTTGGTGGTGCCTTTAGGTATTTTTTTAAGGTATATTTTATTTATTTATTTATTTGACAGAGAAATAGAGAGCACAAGTAGGCAGAGTGGCAGGCAAAGGGTAAGGGAGAAGCAGGCTCCCCGCTGAGCAGGGAGCCCGATGTGGGTTTTGATCCCAGGACCCTGGGATCATAAAATATCATGAAATTTGCAAACAGAGACCATTTTACTTCTTGTTTTCCAATTTGGATACCTGTGATTTCTTTTTCTTGCCTAATTGCTCTGGCTTGTTGACTAGAAGTGACAATAACAGGCATCCTTGTCTTATTTCTGATCTTAGAGGAAAAACTTTTCACTGTTTTTTGTTTGTTTTTTTATTTTTTTATTTGAATTCAATTTAGTTAACATATAGTGCATTATTAGTTTCAGGGGAGGAATTTAGTGATTCATCACTTGTATATAACAGCCAGTGCTCATTACATCAAGTGTCCTCCTTAATATCCATCACCCAATTACCCCATCCCCTCCACCTCCCTTCCAGGAACCCTCAGTTTGTTTCCTATACTTAAGAGTCTCTTATGGCTTGTCTTCCTCTCTGTTTTCATCTTATTTTATAAAGCTTTTCACTCTTGAGGATGATGTTACCTGTGGCTTTTATTATGTTGAGATATATTTCTTTTATACCTAATTTGTTGGGAGTTTTTATCATGAAAGAATGTTGAATTTTGCCAAATGCTATTTCTACATCCTATTGAGATGATCATATGATTTTTATTCTTCATTCTGTTACTGTTTCTTCATTTATTCTTCATTCTGTTATATTTATTAATTTGCATGTTTGGAACCATTCCGTGCATTCCAGGGATAAACCCCACTTGATTATGGTATATGATCTTTTTAGTGTGCTGTTGAATTCAGTTTGCTAGTATTTTGTTGAGGATTTGTGCTTCTCTGTTCATCAGGGATATTGGCCTGTAATTTTCTTTTCTTGTATCATTGTCTGGCTTTGTTATCATAGTAATGCTACCCTCATAAAATGAGTCTTTTCCACCTTTGTGGAAAGAATTTGAGAAAGATTAGCATTAATTCTCCAAATGTTTGGTAGAATTCACAAGTGAAGCCATCTTGTCTTTTCTTTGTTGGAAGTTTTTAGATTACTGATTCAATCTCCTTACTACTTTTAGGTCATTCATATTTTCTATTTCTTCATGATTTAGTCCTGGTACGTTGTATGTTTCTAGGAACTTATTTTTTCTAGGTTATCTAATTTGTTGGCATATAATTGTTCATAGTAGTCTTTCATGATCCTTTGTATTTCTGCAATATCAGTTAAAATGTTTCCACCTTCATTTCTGATTTCATATATTTGAATTTCTTTTTTCTTTATCTAGCTAAAGGTTTGTCTATTTTGTTTATCTTCTCAAAAATCAGCTCTTAGTTTCACTTTTGATCTTTTCTATTGTTTTTCTAGACTGTTTCATTTATTTCTGTTTTGATCTTTGTTATTTCCTTCAGCTAACCTTGCGCTTAGTTTGTTTTCTTTTCTAGGTCCTTCAAACGTAAAGTTAGATTATTTACTTGTGATCTGTCCTTTTTCTTAATGTAGGTGCTTATTGCTATAATAATAATTTGAACAATGAAACTTATCATTTATTATTATTATAATTATATTGGCTTTGATGGAAAATTTATATCATTTGCTAAAAACATAGAAGTTATTAGAAGAAAAAAGTTTTCCTTATCCATTCACTACTGTCAATTGATGGGAAAAATTATGAATTCTTTCACGATGTTCAAGATATTTTTAGAGAATTTTTCAGATAGAAAAAAATATAGCAGCATGATCAAAGCACACATTCATCACTCTGTTTTGCAGAAACAGACCCCCTCCTTCCTCTGGTCTTCACATATAATTCTGATAGAGGCTCACATTGTAAGGGTGACTTTAGGCTGTTCAAATTATCAGAGATATCAATTAGATATTTTAATGTTCAAATCCATTCATTAAAACAGTTTTGAAAATTGAAGTTTCCTCCAGTAAGATTTAGAGTCCTATCAACTCAAATGGAAGAGTGAGGACCCCACTACATGAAAGCTAATGATCTTCAGTGATTTTCATTGCCTCTGCTCATCTCCATGAAAGGAAGAATCTAAGATTTAAGAGGACTTTGGATGATACAATTAACATTTGAAAAGAATCATTTAAATACTCATCTTCAGTTTGCAAATGTGTGCTCAGCGTTGTTTGTTTGTTTTGCTGGTACATCTAAACAGCGACTAGATTATGCTTTCAGGGCAACCATTTCTGTGCACCACTCATGAGCTTCTCAAAGTGACAAGTCAGTTAAGTGCTAAAAAGATTTCAAGAATGGGCTTGAAAATTAAAACATACTAGTGAACATCATCATCCAAGTTACACATTCCATGAACAGCTCTAGGAGAAAATTCAGTCATGGAGGTTTACAGCAATCATGGGCGGCCTGAATCCAACTCCTGTGTTCATGTAGTGTTCAGATTAGCACTGCTCTACTTGCTTTAGCCTTATCTGGGAAAGTCACGTCCAGAAAAATCACATTTCTGTTATGCTAGTTTTATTTTTCCTAATACACATTAAAATAAGCACATGGCTATTAAATGGAAATGTTTGTGTATAATTTAAAATTACTCATTTATCACCAGAAATACACACACTGCACTAAAGAAACTTTTTTAGAGTATCCCTATAACAAGCTGATTTTTTTTTAGAGCACCAAAAAGATCTTTTTTTTTTTTAATTGCTTTATTTTGGCATATTTTCTCTGCCATTCTTTTTTTTAAAGATTTTATTTATTTATTTATTTGAGAGAGCGAGATGAGAGAGAGAGAGAGAGCATATGAGGGGGGGAGGGTCAGAGGGAGAAGCAGACTCCCTGCTGAACAGGGAGCCCAATATGAGACTCAATCCCAGGACTCCAGGATCATGACCTGAGCCGAAGGCAGTCGCTTAACCAACTGAGCCACCCAGGCACCCCTTTCTCTGCTATTCTACCCATATGTATTTTAAAATAACTGAACGAGAGTGTTTTTTATTAACAATGTAAAATATACTATGGAATCATTCTTGCCTTGTAAATGCATTGAGAGGTATAATTCAAGGGAAAAGAAAATTATTCTTCTTCATTTTGTTCTGACCTTCTGTACTTATCTATTTCTAGAACTTTCATTTATTGAAGAGATATTTATTGAGTGTTTCCCATATTCCAGTAATTATTCTACTCCTGAGAATAAAGTGTAAACAAAACAGAAAAAAAAATCGTCCTCATGGAGCTTACTTACATTCTAGTGTAAGGAGACAGATGGTAAGTAAAATAAAGTATAGTTTTAGATGATGATAGCGTTTGGTGAGAAATAAAGTAGGAAAGGCAGACAGAGTTCAGTGTGCTCCAAGATCTTGCTATATCACTTGAGCAAAGATCTAGTAGAAATGAGGGAGAGGCTATGGAGTTAATTTGAAGAAGAACAGAAAGAACAGTAGGAGACGGGGGAAGTGAGGAGAAAAAGCAGCTCTGGGATGCATTCAAGGACCAGGAAGGAGGTCAGCATGGAAGGAGCAAAGTAAGCAAGGGGGAGAACAGTGAGAGATGAAAACAGGAGGAAATGAAGTTGAAGTAACTGCAGTAAGGGGTGATGGGCAATAGTGTACGGCTCCATAGGGCCTTCAACTCTTCTGATGATTGAGATGAGAAGTCATTGGAGTTTTCTTTTTTTTTGTAATTCAATTAATTAACATAGAGTGTATTACTCGTTTTAGAGGTAGAGTTCAGTGATTCATCAGTCTCATATAACACCTAGTGTCATTACATCATGTGCCCTTCTTAATGTCCATCACTCAGTTATCCAATCCTCCTACCCTTTCCCTTCCAGCAACCCTCAGTTTTTTTCCTGTGGTTAAGAGTCTCTTATGGTTTGTCTCCCTCATCGATTTCCTCTTGTTTTTATTATTTCCCTCCCTTCCCCTATGATCCTGTTTTGTTTGTTTCTTTTTTTTTTAAGGCTTTATTTATTTATTTGACAGAAAGGGGGAGCACAAGCAGGGGGAGCAGCAGACAGAGAGAGAGGGAGAAGCAGGCTCCCCACAGAGCAGGGTATTTTTTTTTTATTATGTTATGTTGATAGGGATTGCATTGAGTATATAGATTGCTTGAGGTAGCATAGACATTTTTACAATATTTGTTCTTCCAATTCATGAGCATGGAATGTTTTTCAATTTCTTTGTATCTTCCTCAATTTCTTTCACGAATGTTCTATAGTTTTCTGAGTACAAATCCTTTGCCTCTTTGGTTAGGTTTATTCCTAGGTATCTTATGGTTTTATGTGCAATTGTAAATGGGATAGATTCTTTAATTTCTCTTTCTTCTGTCTCATTGTTAGTGTATAGAAATGCAACTGATTTCTGTGCATTGATTTTTATATCCTGCCACTTTGCTGAATTCCTATATGAGTTCTAGCAATTTTGGGGTGAAGTCTTTTGGGTTTTCCACATAGAGTATCCTGTCATCTGCAAAGAGTGAGAGTTTGACTTCTTTGCCAATTTGGATACCTTTAATTTCTTTTTGTTGTCTGATTCTGAGGGTAGGACTTCTAGTACTATGTTGAACAACTGTGGTGAGAGTGGACATCCCTGTTGTGTTCCTGGCCTTAGGGAAAAAGCTCTCAGTTTTTCCTTATTGAGAATGATATTTGCTGTGGATTTCTCATAGATGGCTTTTATGATATTGATGTATGTTCCCTCTATCCCTACACTGTGAAGAATTTTAATCAAGAAAGGAGTCTGTACTTTGTCAAATGCTTTTTCTGCATCTATTGAGAGGATCATTTGGTTCTTGTACTTTCTTTAATTAATGTAGTGTATCACATTGATTGATTTGTGGATGTTGAACTGACCTTGCAGCCCAGGAATAAATCCCACTTGGTCGTGGTGAATCCTATTGGCTAATATTTTGGTAAGAATTTTTGCATCCATGTTCATCAGGAATATTGGTCTGTAATTCTCCTTTTTGGTGGGGTCTTTGTCTGGTTTTGGGATCAAGGCAATGATGGTCTCATAGAATGAGTTTGGAAGTTTTCCTTCCATTACTATTTTTTGAAACAGCTTCAGAAGAATAGGTATTAATTCTTCTTTAAATGTTTGGTAGAATTCCCCTGGAAAGCCATCCAGCCCTGGGCTCTTGTCTGTTGGGAGATTTTTGATTACAGCTTCAATTTCCTTGCTGGTTATGGGTCTGTTCAGGTTTTCTATTTCTTCCTGTTTCCATTTTGGTAGTTCATATGTCTCTAAGAATGCATCCATTTCTTCCAGATTGCCTAATTTGTCAGCATATGGTTGCTCATAATATGTTCTTTTAATCTGTATTTCTTTGGTGTTAGTTGTGATCTCTCCTCTTTCATTCATGATTTTATTTATTTGGGTCCTTTCTCTTTTCTTTTTGATAAGTCTGACCAGGGGTTTATCAACCTTATTAATTCTTTCAAAGAACAAGCTCCTAGTTTCGTTGATCTGGTTCTACTGTTCTTTGGTTTCTATTTCATTGATTTCTGCTCTGATTTTTATTATTTCTCTTCTCCTGCTTGGTTTAGGTTTTATTTGCTGTTCTTTCTCCAGCTCCTTTAGGTGTAAGATTAGGTTGTGTATTTGAGACCTTTCTTGTTTCTTAAGAAAGGCTTGTATTGCTATATACTTCCCTCTTTGCACCGCCTTTGCTGCATCCCAAAGATTTTGAACAGCTGTGTTTTCAATTTTCATTTGTTTCCATGAATTTTTTAAATTTTTCTTTAATTTCCTGTTTGAACCATTCACTCATTCATTCTTCAGTAGGATGCTCTTTAGCCTCCATGTATTTGAGCTCCTTTCAAATTTTCTTGTGATTGATTTCCAGTTTCAAGGCATTGTGGTCTGAAAATATGCAGGGAATGATCCCAATCTTTTGGTACCAGTTGAGACCTGATTTGATCTATTCTGGAGAATGTTCTATGTGCATGTGAGAAGAATGTGTATTCTGTTGCTTTAGGATGAAATGTTCTGAATATATCTGTGAAGTCCATCTGGTCCAGTGTGTCATTCAAAGCCCTTGTTTCCTTGTTGATCTTCTCTTTAGATGATCTGTCCATTCCAGTGAGTGGGGTGTTAAAGTCGCCTACTATTATTGTATTATTATTGATGTGTCTCTTTAATTTTGTTATTAACTAGTTTATATAATTGGCTGCTCCCATGTTAGGGGCATAAATATTTACAACTGTTAGATCTTCTTGTTGGATAGACCCTTTAATTATGATATAGTGTCCTTCCTTATCTTTTATTACAGTCTTTGGTTTAAAATCTAATTTATCTGATATAAAGATTGCTATCCCAGCTTTCTTTTGATGTCCATTAGCATGATAAATAGTTTTCCATAGTTCACTTTCAATCTGGAGGTGCCTTTAGGTCTAAAATGAGTCTCTTGCAGATAGCATATCGATCGGTCTTGCTTTTTTATCTAATCTGATACCTTGTATCTTTTGATTGGAGCATTTAGCCCATTTACATTCAGAGTACTATTGAAAATAAGAATTTAGTGCCATTGTATTACCTGTACAGTCACTATTTCTGTATATTGTCTCTGTTCCTTTCTAGTCTATGTTACTTTTGGGCTCTTTCCTTAAAGGATCCTGTTTAATACTTCTTGCAGGGCTGGTTTAGTGATCACAAATTCTTTTAGTTTCTCTTTGTCCTGGAAGATTTTTATCTCTCCTATTTTGAATGACAGCCTTGATGGATAAAATATTCTTGGCTGCATATTTTTCTCATTTAGCACCCTGAATATATCATGCCAGTCCTTTCTGGCCTTCCAGGTCTCTGTGGATAGGTCTGTTGCCAGTCTAATGTTTCTACCCTTATTGGTTATGGACCTCTTGTCCCAAGCTGCTTTCAGGATTTTCTCTTTGTCTCTGAGATTTGCAAGCTTCACTATTAGATGTCGGGGTGTTGACATATTTTTATTGATTTTGAGGGGGTTCTCTTCCTCCTGGACTTGAATGCCTGTTTCCTTCCCCAGTTTAGGGAAGTTCTCTGCTATAATTTGCTCCAATATACCTCTGCCCCTCTCTCTCCCTTTCCTCTTCTTTTCGGATTCCAATTATTCTAATATTATTTCACTTTATGGTATCACTCATCTCTTGAATTCTCCCCTCATGATCCAGTAGTTGTTTCTCTCTTTTCCTCAGCTTCCTTATTCTCCATCATTTTGTCTTCTATATCACTAATTCTCTCTTCTGCTTCATTTATCCTAGCAGTTAGATCCTCCATTTTTTTTTAAGGCCTTTATTTATTTGTTAGAGAGAGAGAGAGTGGCAGGCAGAGGGAGAAGCAGGCTCCCTACTGAGCAAGGAGCCTGATGCAGAACTTGATCCCAGGACCCTGGGCTCATGACCTGATCCGAAGACAGACATTTAACCAACTGAGCCCCCAGGCATCCCTAGAGCCTCCATTTTTGGTTGCATCTCATTAATAAGCTTTTTGATTTTGACTTGATTAGATTTTAGTTCTTTTATTTCTCCAGAAAGGGATACTCTAGCATCTTCCATGCTTTTTTCAAGCCTAGTTAGTATCTTTATAATAGTTATTCTAAACTCTAGTTCCAACATCTTACTTATATCCATACTGATTAGGTCCCTGGCAGCCAGTACTGCCTTTTGTTTTCTTTTTTGAGGTGAGTTTTTCCATCTTGTCATTCTGTCCAGAGAAGAATAGATGAACGAGAGAACAAAATACTAAAAGGGTAACAATGCCCCCAGAGAAATATACACTAAGCAAATCAGAAGAGACCTGAAACCAAAAAAAAGTAAAAAGTAAAAAAAGGAAGAAAAAAAGAGAATATAATCAGATAGGTGAATGGAACAGAGCAATACACTGGACCCTGTGTGTATTTTGGTCTTTTTGTTAGAAAACTAGATCCTAAAATTGTGAAGAAAGAAACACACACACACACACACACACACACACACACACACACACACATATATATACAAATAAAATTAAATACACTGACAGGATAGAATGTAACTGTAAAAATGAAAATTAAAAGGCAAAAAAAAAAGGAAGAATATAATCAGACAGGTGAACAGAACAGAGCAATGCACTGGATCCTACCTGTATTTTGGTCTGTTTGTTAGAAGAAACTACATCACAAAATTGTAAAGAAAGAAAAACTTGTATATATACAAAAATAAAACTAAATACAATGAAATGATAGAATGTAACTGTAAAAATGAAAATTAAAACACAAAGAATATAAACAAATAGATGAAAAGAACAGAGCAATACCCTATATCTTGGGTGTATTTTGGTCTGTTTGCTAGAAGAAATTACATCCCAAAATTGTAAAGAAAGAAAAACTTGTATATATACACACAAAAGTAAAATTAAATACA
Organism: Eumetopias jubatus; assembly: GCF_037043125.1. Lineage (NCBI taxonomy): Eukaryota > Metazoa > Chordata > Mammalia > Carnivora > Otariidae > Eumetopias > Eumetopias jubatus. The sequence goes on from NW_028274810.1 coordinate 52,102,840, forward strand.
GTGAAAGGATAGAATGTAACTGTAAAGATGAAAATTAAAAAAGACTTAAAAAATAGTTGATAAAATAAGAAATTGGTTGAAAAGGAAAGAGAAAAAAATTAAAATTGAAAGAGTAAAGAAACATGAACAAAAAACCATATATTCTTTATACTATTTTCCACTAGCGCTGGAGTTTTGCAGTTCTGTATGATCGGTAAACTTGGTCTTAGCCAGATGTTCTTGCTGATCTTCTGGGGGAGGGGCCTGTTGCGCTAATTCTCAGGTGTCTTTGCCCCAGGCAGAACTGCTCTGCCCTTGCCAGGGGGCCAAGCCAAGTAAGCGGTTCTGGATTGCTCAATGTGGCTTTTGTTCCCTGAAGGTTTTCCGCACTGCTTTAGAGGATGAAAATGAAAATGAAAATGGCGGCCTCCTAATCTCCAGCCCTGGAGCCGAAAGCTCCAGGCCCCGCTCCTCAGTGTGCCCTCAGGGAAAAACAGTCAATCACTCCTGTCTCCCTGGTCTCTGCCTGCAGTCTGCACTCCAGGTTCACCCAGCCTGTGACCAAGCATTTCTATCTCAGGCATGTGACCCTGCTTTGAGTCTCCAAACCCTGCAGACTCCTGTGGCCTGCCCCCATACCACTCCTCCTGGGGGGAGGGAGGGGAGTCTCACCACAGTCCTGCTGCCTGCTGGGCCCCTGCTCAGAGAGTGGTTGCCCAATCAACACAGTTCATGGTTTATGACAACACCAAGCTGAGAGCCCATTCCTGGGCTCACTGATTATAGCCGGCTTCCCCATTCCGAAACTTGGGAACTCTGCTGCACTCAGGCACCCCCGGTCTTCCTGGTACCCCAGGGATCCTGAGACCACACTGTCCCACCTAGGTTTCTGCCCCACTATACCACCTGAGTGTCTTTCAGGCAGGGAAGTCCCTCATCAGAGCAGACTCCTAAAAATTCTGATTTTGTGCTCCACTGCTATATCACTTTCCGGTAGCCAGCTTATGGAAACTCCCTCCCCCTGTGGTTTATCTTCTAAGATATCACTTCGGATTCACTTCTCCACACCTCCTACCTTGCAGAAAATGGTCACTTTTCTATTTGTAGAATTGCAGCAATTCTTTTCTTCGATGTCTGGTTGAGTTCACAGGTGTTCAGAATGATTTGATAGCTATCTAGCTGAATTCCCGGGACCAGACAAAACTAAGGTCTCCTACTCCTCTGCCATCTTGGACCCAACCTCCATTGGAGGGTCTAAATAGAGGAATGACAATGATTTGACTCCAGTGATTCTGGCCTAAGCAACTAGTAAGGTTGGGGTAAAACTTGAGATGGGGTAAAACTTGAAGAGGAAAATATTTTGCAGTGGAATGGGGAAGGGAATTAGAAATTTGTTTTGGGACATGTTAAGTTTAGAGTGCCTAATATGCCTCCAGACAGAGATGTTCAGTAGGCAGCTGGTCACATCAGGCTGAAATTCAGAGGAGAGAGAAACAGGTGGGATATAAAATTTTGAGTGTCACCTGCACACAGATGGAATTTAAAGCCACAAATATGAGTGAGATTACCAAGAAAGGAGATATAAACTAGAGATTGAAATGGGGAGAAGCCCTAGGACAGTGCCCAGAACATTGCTATGCAAAGATCTATGATCTTCTGGGGGAGGGGCCTGAGGAAAAATAAACCAGGGCAAATTTTCTACCAACTATCCAAAGAAGGTTATTAGGGAATGCATTTATTTATGATTGGAAAAATAATTAACTGCCTATTTCACAAAGCTAAAGAATCTTGATGCTAACATAGACCTTAACCTAAGGGATGATGACATTCAACCTGTTGACCTTTTGGCAACAAATACGTTGACCTTTAAAAAAACTAGCTGACTGAGTCATTCATCAAATTCTAACTTAGGGGTTTAATTTCAGTCAAATGATGGGCAATGATTGAAATATGAACTTCCTGTCTAAAGTAAGTGAATTAGAATAAATGGGCTTACTTGAACAAAAAAATAAAGAGATCTAGTTTTAACTCAAGGGTTTGGATGGGGAACCACACAATTTCACAAATATTTATTCAGTGCCTGTTATCACTTGAAAGGGTAATTGGGGAAATACAGATAATTTAAATTAGACACTTTTTCTTCAGAAAGATTGCAACAGAAAAATGGACAATGAGCTAAGTAAAACATGATAAGAGACATAGAGAGGCAAGCACACCTCATGGAGGTTCAAGCTTAAGAAGGTGATTCTCCATTGGGTGCATCTTAGAAGCTCCATAGAGGACATGGCATTTAAGATAGCCCCTAAAATATGGGTAGAATGGGATATTGACAGGTAGAAGATATAGTATGAGCAAAGGCCCTGAGGTGGGAAAGCTCAGGAGTATGTTTCCCGGGTGGGTAGTCATGTCCCCAAACCATTGTTATTGTTATCCATATTTCTTTCATTTTTTTCCTTCCAAAGTACAAAAGAAAAGATTGTATAAATAATTATTAGCTTGAATCCACTAAGAAAATAAGTGTATATTTGCACACTTATGTTCATTGCAGCATTATTCACAATAGCCAAGAGGTAGAAACAATCTAAATGGCCATCAGTGGATGAATGAATAAGGAAATTGTGGCGTATAAATGTAATGGGACATTTTGCAGTCTAAAGAGAAGAAAATTCCATCAGATGTTACAACATGGATGAACTTTGAGGACATTATGCTAAATGAAATAAACTGGTCACAAAAAGACAGATACTGAATGATTCCATTTCTATGAGGTATCTAAAGTAGTTAAACTCACAGAAACTGAAAGTAGAATGGTAGTGCCAGGGGTAGAGAGGAGACAGAAAAGAAAAATTGTTTCATGGATATAACATTTCAGTTTTGCAAGACAAAAATGTTTGAGAGATCTATTGTACAATAACATGCATTTGGTTAACACTACTGCACTCCATTCTTAAAAATGGTTAAGATGGTAAATTTTATGCTATCTGTTTTTTACCACAATAAAAAAAAAGAAAAAATGTGAATGTGCCCATACTCCTTTGATTGTAATTAAACCCAACCCAAATAGCTTAGTCAAACAAAGGAGAATTTATTGGTTCAGAGAACGTAAGGAAGGGTAAGGATGCAGCAAAGCCTTAATAAAAACTGCCAACCAGGGACTCTAAAAAACCACTAGGTGTTGCTCTTTGCCTCCTGACTCATTTTCTCTCTGCAAATGTACTTTCTCTACAGGCTGATGATAACTCCCAAGTTTTACACCTTAAACATCCTGCCATAGAAAGATTGCCTGACATTCTCCTTCCGAGTTCAAAACATTGAGAGCAGTTCTAAGTAGCCCAGTCAGCCTCTGGACCAACTGATGACAGGATCTTACAAGAGGATATTACAGATCTTATAAGAAGTTTGTAAGTCCTGTGGGAACAATATGATTGGGAATGGAGAGGGGTGACAGGTATATCAGCTAGCTATTATCACTTTAATGCTGTATAACAAACATCCCAAACTAGTGATTTAAAACAACTGTCATTTATTTCCATGATGTGCTGATTGGCTGGTGCAGCTCTACTTCAGACTGTGGTGACCAGGATATCTGTATTCCACACCTTGGTCATCCTCCCTGGGGCCAGTAAGCTAGCCAGAGCTCGTGGGAGGCCTCTGAAGTTTAGACTGAGAACCATCTTAATGCGGCCACTCCTACTCTCATGGCATTGGTCAATGTAAATCACATGGCTAAACAATAAGTCAAGGGGCAGAAAAATACTTTCTGCCCACGGTGAAGCTATAGTCAGAGTGGGATGCAGAGGATTGGGAAGGATGAGGCTGAATCATTTCATCCACCATAGGGGGTAAATGTGAGAAACAGCTCTCAGAGAAAGACTGGATACAATAGGTATCCCATATAGTATTATTACATAGATACAAACATAGTAAAACCAAGTAGTAGATTTTATCAATCCCAAAATGCTAAAGTAGAGAGCAATTAGAAGCGAACTAGTTAGTCTTACAACATAACAAGTACTATACTAAGCTTTTGCAATAGTCAGAATTTTTTTTACTATACCTGATAGAAATCCAACTCAAACTACCTAAGTAAAAAGTGAGAATTAATATGTTAATTAATGGCATGTTAATTAAGGGCATGTTATAGCACTAATGAAATTTCTATGGGGAGCAGATCACTTCAGGTATCTCAGGGAGAGAATTTCTAACTTGACACTTCTAACTTCTAACTTGACCAGGACTCATTCTTTTTCATATCATTCATCTCTCATCTGCTTAATTCTTCTAGACTTTGCTCTCTCCAAGTATCTTTCACATAGAAGCCCAGATTACAACTGTATTTTATGCCTCTATAGAACTATAGAATGAAGGAGTGGTCTTCCTGAAAAAAATCTCAAAGAAGGACTCTGATTGCCCTATCATGGGGCCTTTACTCATCCTTTAGAATAATCCCTTTTCCTAGAGGGATGAAGTACTATGATTGACCAGAACAGGGTGGTGTTCCTATCCCTGTGGGCTAGTATCCCTGTACTATAATTGACAGTCCAACCACAGCTAATTGGGAAGAGGGAAGGGCAGTTTCCCCAAGCAGAAGGGTAGCTGTTAGTAAATGAAGATGAGTAGAGGAGAGGTACTCCGCACTGATTAAACAAACAAACAAACAATAAATGTCTCCAGTCTTAATTCACTAGAATCTGAGCATGTTGGACCTCTTGGTTTTGGCCTTCTCTAGATATGTCTAAAGGTCTGGTGAGCTTCTATCCTAGGATTTGTTTCCATGAAGGACTTGGTGCCTGTCTGGAAAGATTTCAATCCAAGGGAAGGGAATGTCATGGCACAGAAGTATGATTTAAGGACAATGTCCAGGATAAAGGACGAGAAATGATTATGAATGTAGCACTATTTCTGTCTATCTCTCAGATTGGTTTTTGGCCATGACCCCATAGATTCATGCCTGAGTCCTAGAGTGAAAGGAGTATAATAAAAATGTGAGTCAATCAGAAGAGCTGTTTTACAATGATCTCTGTGGGACACTGAAGTGCAAGAAGTCAGCAGTATCCATGACAAAATTTCTGTAGTGACCTGAGAACACACCCCAGTGTAGACATCTGCACTCTCAACATTAAGTACCAGCAGCATTAGCAAAGACATTGGCAGACACTGGTAATCAGCCTGGCATGACAAGGACTTGCAAGGCACCAGAATCGTTACTTTGGTCATTACATGTATAGAAGACATGACCACATTAAGCCAGAATAGGAAAGAAGCTGTTGATTAGGCTAAGCTGAGATGTTCTTCTGTCCCCCATGATATTGATGGGGCATGCAGTCATCTTGTTTGGAATATCAAAATGACTCATGCATGGAGCTCGTAGCTTGTGCTGGCTGGCATTTGGGAAATCAGCTGGGACTGTTAAACAGAGTGCCTCAGTTTTCCTCCTTGTATGTTCTCCACGGCTTGGGCTGCTCCGAGCATGTTGCCTGGTTTCCAAAGAGGAGTCTCTGAAGCAAAGAAGTTAGAAACTGCAGATATTTTAAGCCCAATCTTAAAAGCTGCACAGCATCACTTCTTCCACATTCTATTAACTAAAACTAACCACAAGGCCAGTCCAGATTCAACGTGGGAATGGTTTACATAAAGTGTGAGTACTGGGAGGTATGATTCATTAGGGACTATTTTGGCAAACTGTATACCACAGCCAGAGAAGGCAATTTTATGGCTTTTTTAATGATCCTGCTTTTCCTACAAGCTATGTAAGAAATTATTATAGCTAAAAATATTATTCACTTATTCACATATTCATTATTTCATTCAACAGAGGTTTAATTATCTAATATGTGCCAGACCTTGTGCATGGTAGTGAAGACATTAACATGAATCTGACAGTGAGATGAACACAGACATGGGAATAAAGAGCTACACGCAGTGCATAAGGACTAGAAAAAAGAGGGCCATGGGAACACAAAAAAGAAGAGATGGAACAAAGTGTCAGGGAGGATTTCTTCCTAAAAGGCAACAATTAAGTTGAATTTCTTTTTTTTTAAAGATTTTATTTATTTATTTTAGATAGAAAGAACACAAGTGTGGGGGAGGGAAAGGGACAAACAAATTCTGTGCTGCGCGTGGAGCCCAACATGGGGTTTGATCCTACAACCTTGAGATCATGACCTGAGGAGAGATCATGACCTGAGGCGAAATCAAGAACTGGACACCTAATCAACTGAGTCACCCAGGTGCCGCCTAAGTTGAATTTCTAAAGATGCATAGAAGAGGCATTCCCAGGAGGAGAAACATATTAGAAAAGCAGAATAAGGTACCTTTGGGAACCTGAATGGGATGAATATAAGTTGAGGTTAGTGGCCAAGGATCCTGTAGCCCATACTGCAGAATTAGGGCCTTATCTACTGGGGCATGGGAAGCCATTTAAAAATGTCAAGGGAGAACAGGGCATTAATATATTATTTTAGAAGGGGCACTCTGGGCTGCACTGTGGAGTATGGATTGGAGATGGCTGAGGATGGGGGCAAGAAGATCAGTCATTTAGAAGATTGTGGTAGCTGTCCCAACTAGAAAGACAATGAGGGCTTAGCCTTAGGCACTGTGCAAAAAACAGAGAGGAAGAAGAATTAAGGAGGAATGAGATTTGCTGATTGATTGAATGTGGAAAGTAAAGGAGAGAGAGAAATTTATTGGCATATTACCTGTATTAGTTAGGATAGGCTAGGATACACTAGGCTCACAACAGACCCTGAAATCTCCAGAGCTTACTGCAGAGGTTTTATCCTTACTCATATGGAGTCTTCTTCATCTTGTAGCTATGCCATCTGCAATTCATTGCCTCTAAGGTTGCCATAGCTGAGGAAAAAAGACATTGAGAGGAATACCATTTCTTAAATACATTGGCCTGGAAGACATATGCATCATTTCCATTCTTATTTCACTGGCCAGAACTAGATGGATGGCCCCAACCTAACAGTGAGGGAGGTGGGAAAAGGGTTAGATACATATGGATATTTGGTGCTGTTATCATTACCAGTGTGGATTAGTAGTATGGACTCTGAAAACATACTGCCTGAGTTTAAATCCCAGTTCTTCTACCTACTAGCCATGTTGCTGTGGACAAGTCTGTTTCCTCATTTGTAAAATGATATTAACTCTAGTACTTACCTCATAGGCTTGTTTTGAGCATTAAATAAGGTGATGCACATAAAAGACTCAGTGCCTGGGACAAGGTAGGAACTCAATTAGTAATATGATTATTCACATTAAAATGATTTCAATATTTCGTTCTCAATGACCAGGTGAAAGGGAAAAGGCTGTGGGATGGAACAAGTTTGGGAACAAGTTTACCTTCTTGGGGCACCTCAGTGGCTCAGTCAGTTAAGCATCTACCTTCGGCTCAAGTCATGATCCCAGGGTCCTGGGATTGAGCCCCGCATTGGGCTCCTTGCTCAGTGGGGAGCTTGCTTCTCCCTTTCCTCGCACACCTTGCTCATGCTCTCTCTCGCTATCTCTCTCTCTCTTTCTCAAATAAGTAAATAAAATCTTTAAAAAAAATAACTTCTGGACATGTTGAATTTGCAGTGTGTGGACCTCCAGTGGAGATGTTTAATAGGCAATCAGAAAATAAAACTGGAGCTTTGGGGAGTGATGGGGCTAGGAATATAAGTCTAGGAATTGTCAGTAAGTGGAAGATTATGAACGTTAGTCATGGGTGAGATTGCTTAGGGGAAGTGACTAGGTTGAGGGAAAATAGAAGTTGGAATACAGAACCCTGGAAAATATCAACATTTAAAAAGTGAGGAGAGAAAGAAGAGCCCACTATAGAAACAATCAAATCAGTAGGAGGAAACCAAAAAGAAAGTAGAAGGGGAGTGTGAGAGCATATCAATCCTTTTAGGATTAATAACAATTTATCAATATTTAATTTTGCATTTAGTTCAAAAATAATGATGGTATTTTATACAAGCTTTTAATTACATTTACTTAGGTTTTTAAATGAATCACTGTAATTAGCTTAAGAAGAAATGTGAGTATAACACAAGAAGTGAATAAAAAAATGGTTATTTTATCAGCATTTATAATAATTCTTGGTTAGAATTTTTAGGAAAACAGCTCCTCTCTTACTAAAAAGAAAGATCTTTCTGTTCTATAATAAAGAATGCCAATATAAAGAGACAAATCAGACCTCAAATAGCAGCATAAAGAGACATACAAAGAAAGTGGTTTAAGCATTAATTCAATAATTTCACTGCACTGTAATAGTAATTTCATGATTGTAATAGGTGTAAAAATGGTCAGGGCCAGGGGCAGAAGGGAAGCACTGGAGAAAACCCTTCTGAAAACCCTACAATATAGTAGTAGCTTAATCTCCAACCGGAAAAAGGCACATTTTGAGGAAGTTGTTTAGCAGCCATTATCATGGGATATTTGGTGTCATTTCAAGTCAATCTTTCTTTCTTTTCAAGGCTTTCTTTTCTTTCTTTCTTTTTTTCTTTCTTTCTTTCTTTCTTTCTTTCTTTCTTTCTTTCTTTCTTTCTTTCTTTCTTTCTTTCTTTCTTTCTTTCTTTTTTCTTTCTTTCCTCTCTTTCCATCTAAACTTTGGTATACTGCCACCAAGTGGTAGGAGGATGAATACAAGTTAGAGAATATCACTTTTCTCCTCATTTTATTCTATTGAATCTACTTCTAAAACTGTGTTTTATTTACTGAAGTTACACACACACATGGTATTATTTATTGGTCGCTATGGCCAACTCTGTCGATGTCCTGCCTGTACTCCCTCAGTCCACTCTTTAGGTCACCTGCAGCTTCATGGAGAATTCCTTTATATGTCAATGGCATCTTAACCTCAAGCATTTGTGCTCTCTGCCTGGAGACTTTCTCTGGTTTCAAGAGTGAGCTTAGCCCATTTGTGGGCAGAATGGAAGTGCCAGGGATATAATGACACAGAATAACTATTAATCGATGAGGGATGAGTGTTGCAGATAAATACCCTAGCTTCCTTACCCATAGAAGAGAAAATTCTGCTGTGTGTTCTACATCAATTCCATCAACTCTCAGAGCTACCCACGGGAACTGAGCTCCAGTTGCCAGGAGCAGTGACCCACTCATTAACATATTAAATTTTCTTCTTTTCTTGCTTTACTTCCTCATCACACTTTATAAGATAACTTGCTGAATAAACTCCTTGTACCAAAACCCTTGTCTTTGCTTGTTCTGCTTTTGAGAGAACCCAAATAAGACAGTGGAACCCTTTAGTATGATCTTTATATTTTCATTATCTATTCACCTTTAATTTTACTTTTGAAGTGAAAATTCTTCCCAGCATTATACCCTAAGTTCTGTTACTCATTTTCAAACAATCTAAAGATTGTTTATCTCTTAGCAGACTGTCAAATTTGTCTTGAATCACAGACAGGATATTCACTCTGCTTGGGTTCTCCCCATGAAGCACATGTATAGCTTTTGATTTTGTTATGCTGTGAGGGGCAGTAGAAAGATCCTGTATTGGAAAGGAAAAGAAAAATTAACCTCTCACTACCTAAGTAACTTTGTCAAATTACTTAATCTATCTGAGTGTCAGTTTTTTTCATTTATAAAATGGGGATAATAATACCTCTTTCTTAAGCCTGTGGGGAAGATTGAATGAGGTTATGCCCTAACACAGTCCCGTTAAAAGTGGTTTATTCCTTAATAAAATAATGGAGATAAAACATCTAGCAACATACCTCACACATGTGTCTTTGCTCTTTCTCCCTACCCCCTTTCTCTTAAAGTTTTACCTTCTTTCTCTACATGGTACCAAAAAGAAAATAACAAAAGAGATATCTATGACATATTCTTATTTGTATAATAAAACCTTTTGTGATTATTTTTTCTTATTTATAAATAACTTATTTGCTCTTTAATCCCCTCCCCCCTCCCATTCAATTCATTCTGATTTCTCTCTCTCTTTCTTCTCTTCTTTCTACCTTTCCTGCCTACACTCCTCTGCCCACCTTTGATTGTGGTTTGTCACTGGTCTGTGAGGACTATAATAATAATATTTTTCTCATTTAGTTTTAAAGTATTTTTTAAGTAGTTTAAAATACTAAGATTTCTGGGAACTTTTTAAAAAAGTAACTGAATCCCTTTGCAAAATTTCAAAGAAAATGTATAAATATTTCTTTTTTTTTAAGATTTTATTTATTTTATTTGACAGAGAGAGAAAGAGCATGAGCAGGGGGAGTAGCAGAGGGAGAGGGAGAAGCACGCTCCCTGCTGAGCAGGGGACCCAGATGCCAGGCTTGATCCCGGGACCCTGGGATCATGACCTGAGCCAAAGGCAGACACTTGATGACTGAGCCACTCAGGTGACCCAAAAATATATAAATATTTCAAAATCATGTTAAACTCACTTTATATCACTGTTCTACAAAAGTTGAAAACCTGATTTTGGAGTTATAAGGTAACACTAAGTTAATCTAAGCAGGAATTCTATGTTCAATTCAGCATTTGAGATTCTATTTTAATTCAATTGGTTGTATCCTCACTAGTTATTGCAATAAAAATATTTATATCTGATTTTGAGTCATAGGAACAACTAATCTATTATTTCCACTCTCAGATACAATCTGTACTTAGGAGTCTTGAAGTCAAAATTTAAATGTCTTGCTCATTTCAGATTTTTCCTGCTTTAGGATTAAAACAGATTGTATTGTATTTGTAAACCATCTTGGAGAGCAAGCTAATTGGAGAAGCTCCAGCTCTTATTCACAGAAGCAGGTCTTGGCCCCTCCCTCTGGAAAAAGTGCCTCATCCTGAAAGAAGAGAACAGAAGGATTTTAAAGGGGTTTGCTCGAAAATTATCAACAATCTTTCTTTTGTCTACTTTCAGCTTTTCTATTTATCCTTAACTTTTGAAATCATTAAGTTATTATTGTATTTAGCTTTATGTACTTTTGTAAAAACTGTTTTGGGTGTTAAATGGAAAGACATTTTAATTTTTTTATTTTAAAAAGGCTTTTGACTTTTCAAATCTCGCAAGAAGAGGCCATATTGGCCATATTGAAGTTTTTAAATAACTTTTTGGCTGCAAAAATAATACATATTCCTATATATTCTCTATGTGTTAGTCTTTGTGCATTTAGAAAATACAAGAGTATTTTTACAAGCAGTAAAAATATTCCAAGATAACCACCTTTTAAGACATTTTATCACAGATCTTCTTCTGTGAACATAGACCCATACTTTATCTTGTTAAGAAAAAAATAATTCTCTATGTAAAGTCTTAAAATATGTTTTTTTCAACTAACACAAATATCATAAACATTTTCCTATGTCATTAATATTCCTTTATGTCACTTTTAATAGATGCATTATATATAACATCATATGGCTAGATAAGAATTTAGACAAGAAAATATAAAAATAATAGTAAAGACTTAGATTTTTGGAAACAAATATAACTGGGCTTCAATTCTGAATCTGCCACTTAATAGCTTTATGATTTTGACCAAGATGCTTAATGTCTCTGAATCCAATTTTTAAATCTATAGAATAAAGAATAAGTGAGGCAATGTGTGTGAAATTGAGATTTGACAATAAGTAAACAAATAATAGATGCCATTATTCTAGTTTTAATTTTTCACACTGTTATAAAGACTATTGTTACATTTATATCATTTCTAATTATGGATTTCTATGATTAATTTCTAAATATAAATTTTTGAAAGTGGAATTGTGGGGCCATAGATTATATATTTTTAAAGATTTTCTGTAAATTGTAAGTTACCATCCTAACAATTTACTCTTGCACCAGCAGAACATATGTATACATATTTCTCTGCTCCTTTCTCCAACTTACCAATATAAGGGAGAAATTCATATCTTGTTGGTTTAATGCATATATATGCCTTTGAATACTTTGTTGATATTAAAAATTTAATTAATGGTCAGTTGTAGTTATTCTTTTGCAAATGGACAGTTTATATCCAACACATATTTTGTTTTCATTATGGGTCCTTTTCTTAATGATTTGCAAGATTTTTTTTTTAAAAGAATTTTTTTTTTTAAGATTTTATTTATTTATTTGAGAGAGAGAGAATGAGAGACAGAGAGCACGAGAGGGAAGAGGGTCAGAAGGAGAAGCAGACTCCCTGCTGAGCAGGGAGCCCGATGCGGGACTCGATCCCGGGACTCCAGGATCATGACCTGAGCCGAAGGCAGTCGCTTAACCAACTGAGCCACCCAGGCGCCCGATTTGCAAGATTTTTAAAATACTCTGCGTTTACATATGTTGGGCAGTTTCCCAAGTTCAATATGTTTTAAAATTTTGTTATGATGTTTTTTAACATGCAGAAATTTTAAATATAAAGTCAGATCTAACAATCTTTTACTTTAAATATTATGTTTTTGCATGGAAAGCGGAAAAACATTTTAAGATGCTGTTACAGTTGTGGTTTTTAATAGGAGGAAAGGATTTATGGAGAAAAAGGTCTAGGATTTGATAATTGAAATATTTGAGAATATGTATTTTCTTTTTTTAAAATTTTTTATTGTTATGTTAATCACCATATATTACATCATAAATTTTTGATGTAGTGTTCCATGATTCATTGTTTGTTCATAACACCCAGTGCTCCATGCAGAATGTGCCCTCTTTAATACCCATCACCAGGCTAACCCATCCCCCTACCCTCCTCCCCTCTAGAACCCTCAGTTTGTTTTTCAGAGTCCATCATCTCTCATGGTTCGTCTCCCCCTCTGACTTACTCCCCTTCATTCTTCCTCTCCTATTATCTTCTTCTTTTTCTTTTTTCTTAAAATATGTTGCATTATTTGTTTCAGAAGTACAGATCTGTGATTCAACAGTCTTGCACAATTCACAGCACTCACCGTAGCACACACCCCCCCAATGTCTATCACCCAGCCACCCCATCCCTCCCACCCCCAACCACTCCAGTAACACTCAGTTTGTTTCCTGAGATTAAGAATTCCTCATATCAGTGAGGTCATATGATATATGTCTTTCTCTGATTGACTTATTTCACTAAGCATAACACCTTCCAGTTCCATCCACGTCGTTGCAAATGGCAAGATCTCATTCCTTTTGATGGCTGCATAATATTCCATTGTGTATATATACCACTTCTTCTTTATCCATTCATCTGTTGATGGACATCTTGGCTCTTTCCACAGTTTGGCTATTGTGGACATTGCTGCTATAAACATTGGGGAGCACGTACCCCTTTGGGTCCCTACATTTGTATCTTTGTGGTAAATACCCAGTAGTGCAATTGCTGGATCGAATGGTAGCTCTAATTTCAACTGTTTGAGGAACCTCCATACTGTTTTCCAGAGTGGTTGCACCAGCTTGCATTCCCACCAACAGTGTAGGAGGGTTCCCCTTTCTCCGCATCCCCGCCAACATCCGTCGTTCCCTGACTTGTTAATTTTAGCCATTCTGACGGGTGTGAGGTGGTATCTCATTGAGGTTTTGATTTGGATTTCCCTGATGACGAGTGATGTTGAGCACTTTTTCATGTGCCTGTTGGCCATTTGGATGTCTTCTTTGGAGAAATGTGTGTTCATGTCTTCTGCCCATTTCTTGATTGGATTATTTGTTCTTTGGGTGTTGAGTTTGATAAGTTCTTTATAGATTTTGGATACTAGCCCTTTATCTGATATGTCATTTGCAAATATTTTCTCCCATTCTGTCGGTTGTCTTTTGGTTTTATGGACTGTTTCTTTTGCTGTGCAAAAGCTTTTTATCTTGATGAAATCCCAATAGTTAATTTTTGCCCTGGCTTCCCGTGCCTTTGGCGATGTTTCTAGGAAGAAGTTGCTGCAGCTGAGGTCGAAGAGGTTGCTACCTGTGCTCTCCTTTAGGATTTTGATGGGACTCCTGTCTCACGTTTAGGTCTTTCAACCATTTGGAGTCTATTTTTGTGTGTGGTGTAAGGAAATGGTCCAGTTTCATTCTTCTGCATGTGGCTGTCCAATTTTCCCAACACCATTTGTTGAAGAGACTGTCTTTTTTCCATTGGACATTCTTTCCTGCTTTGTCAAAGATAAGTTGACCATAGAGTTGAGGGTCCATTTCTGGGCTCTCGATTCTGTTCCATTGATCTATGTGTCTGTTTTTGTGCCAGTACCATACTGTCTTGATGATGACAGCTTTGTAATAGAGCTGGAAGTCCGGAATTGTGATGCCGCCAGCTTTGCTTTTCTTTTTCAAGATTCCTCTGGCTATTCGGGGTCTCTTCTGGTTCCATACAAATTTTAGGATTATTTGTTCCATTTCTTTGAAAAAAGTGGATGGTATTTTGATGGGGATTGCATTGAATGTGTAGATTGCTCTCGGTAGCATTGACATCTTCACAATGTTGGTTCTCCCAATCCATGAGCATGGAACGTTTTTCCATTTCTTTGTGTCTTCTTCAGTTTCTTTCATGAGTATTTTATAGTTTTCTGAGTACCGATCCTTTGCCTCTTTGGTTAAATTTATTCCTAGGTATCTAATGGTTTTGGGTGCAATTGTAAATGGGATCGACTCCTTGATTTGTCTCTCTTCTGTCTTGTTGTTGGTGTATAGGAATGCCACTGATTTCTGTGCATTGATTTTATATCCTGCTACTTTACTGAATTCCTGTATGAGTTCTAGCAGTTTTGGGGTGGAGTCTTTTGGGTTTTCCACATACAGTATCATATCATCTGCAAAGAGTGAGAGTTTGACTTCCTCTTTGCCGATTTGGATGCCTTTGATTTCTTTTTGTTGTCTGATTGCTGTGGCTAGGACTTCTAATACTATGTTGAATAGCAGTGGTGAGAGTGGACATCCCTGCCGCGTTCCTGACCTTAGGGGAAAAGCTCTCAGCCTTTCCCCATTGAGAATGATATTCGTTGTAGGTTTTTCATAGATGGCTTTTATGATATTGAGGTATGTACCCTCTAACCCTATACTCTGAAGAGTTTTGATCAAGAAAGGATGCTGTACTTTGTCAAATGCTTTTTCTGCATCTATTGAGAGGATCATATGATTCTTGTTCTTTCTTTTGTTAATGTATTGTATCACGTTGATTGATTTGCGGATGTTGAACCAGCCTTGCAGCCCAGGGATAAATCCCACTTGGTCGTGGTGAATTATCCTTTTAATGTACTGTTGGATCCTATTGGCTAGTATTTTGGTGAGAATTTTTGCATCCATGTTCATCGAGGATATTGGTCTGTAATTCTCCTTTTTGATGGGGTCTTTGTCTGGTTTTGGGATCAAGGTAATGCTGGCCTCATAAAATGAGTTTGGAAGTTTTCCTTCCATTTCTATTTTTTGGAACAGTTTCAGGAGAATAGGTATTAATTCTTCTTTAAATGTCTGATAGAATTCCCCTGGGAAGCCATCTCGCCCTGGGCTTTTGTTTCTTGGGAGATTTTTGATGACTGCTTCAATTTCCTTAGTGGTTATAGGTCTGTTCAGGTTTTCTATTTCTTCCTGGTTCAATTTTGGTAGTTGATACATCTCTAGGAATGCACCCATTTCTTCCAGGATATCTAATTTGCTGGCATAGAGTTGCTCATAATATGTTCTTATAATTGTTTGTATTTCTTTGGTGTTGGTTGTGATCTCTCCTCTTTCATTCATGATTTTGTTGATTTGGGTCATTTCTCTTTTCTTTTTGATCAGTCTGGCCAGGGGTTTATCAATCTTGTTAATTCTTTCAAAGAACCAGCTCCTAGTTTCGTTGATCTGTTCTACTGTTCTTTTTGTTTCTAGTTCATTGATTTCTGCTCTGATCTTTATTATTTCTCTTCTCCGGCTGGGTTTAGGCTTTATTTGCTGTTCTTTCTCCAGCTCCTTTAGGTGTAGGGTTAGATTGTGTATTTGAGACCTTTCTTGTTTCTTGAGAAAGGCTTGTATTGCTATATACTTTCCTCTCAGGACTGCCTTTGCTGTATCCCAAAGATTTTGAACAGTTGTGTTTTCATTTTCATTGGTTTCCATGAATTTTTTTTAATTCTTCTTTGATTTCCTGGTTGACCCATTCATTCTTTAGGAGGATGCTCTTTAGCCTCCATGTATTTGAGTTCTTTCCGACTTTCCTCTGGTGATTGAGTTCTAGTTTCAAAGCATTGTGGTCTGAAAATATGCAGGGAATGATCCCAATCTTTTGGTACCAGTTGAGACCTGATTTGTGACCTAGGATGTGATCAATTCTGGAGAATGTTCCATGGGCACTAGAGAAGAATGTGTATTCCGTTGCTTTGGGATGGAATGTTCTGAATATGTCTGTGAAGTCCATTTGGTCCAGTGTGTCATTTAAAGTCTTTATTTCCTTGTTGATCTTTTGCTTAGATGATCTGTCCATTTCAGTCAGGGGGGTGTTAAAGTCCCCCACTATTATTGTATTGTTGTCAATGTGTTTCTTTGCTTTTGTTATTAATTGCCTTATATAATTGGCTGCTCCCATGTTTGGGGCATAGATATTTACAATTGTTAGATCTTCTTGTTGGATAGACCCTTTAAGTAGGATATAGTGTCCTTCCTCATCTCTTATTACAGTCTTTGTTTTAAAATCTAGTTTGTCTGATATAAGGATTGCCACCCCAGCTTTCTTTTGGTGTCCATTAGCATGGTAAATGGTTTTCCACCCCCTCACTTTCAATCTGGGGGTGTCTTTGGGTCTAAAATGAGTCTCTTGCAGACAGCATATGGATGGGTCTTGTTTTTTAATCCAATCTGATAGCCTGTGTCTTTTGATTGGGGCATTTAGCCCATTTGCATTCAGGGTAACTATTGAAAGGTATGAATTTAGTGCCATTGTATTGCCTGTAAGGTGACTGTTAACTGTATGTTGTCTGTGTTCCTTTCTGATCTTCGCTGCTTTTAGGCTCTCTCTTTGCTTAGAGGACCCCTTTCAATATTTCTTGGAGGCCTGGTTTCATGTTTGCAAATTCCTTTAGTTTTTGTTTGTTCTGGAAGCTTTTTATCTCTCCTTCTATTTTCAATGACAGCCTAGCTGGATATAGTATTCTTGGCTGCATATTTTTCTCGTTTAGTGCTCTGAAGATATCTTGCCAGTCCTTTCTGGCCTGCCAGGTCTCTGTGGATAGGTCTGTTGCCAATCTAATGTTTCTACCATTGTAAGTTACATAGCTCTTCTCCCAAGCTGCTTTCAGGATTTTCTCTTTGTCTCTGAGACTCGTAACTTTTACTATTAGATGTTGGGGTGTTGACCTATTTTTATTGATTTTGAGAGGGGTTCTCTGTGCCTCCTGGATTTTGATGCCTGTTTCCTTCCTCACATTAGGGAAGTTCTCTGCTATTATTTGCTCCAATATACCTTCTGCCCCTCTCTCTCTCTCTTCTTCTTCTGGGATCCCAATTATTCTAATGTTGTTTCATCTTATCGTATCACTTATCTCTAGAATTCTGCCCTCGTGATCCTGTAGTTGTTTCTCTCTCTTTTTCTCAGCCTCTTTATTTTCCATCATTTGGTCTTCTATATCACTGATTCTCTCTTCTGCCTCATTTATCCTAGCATTTAGTGCCCCCATTTTTGATTGCACCTCATCAATAGCCTTTTTGATTTTGACTGGGTTAGATTTTAGTTCTTTTATTTCTCCAGAAAGGGTTTCTCTAATAACTTCCATGCTTTTTTCAAGCCCAGCTAGTATCTTTAAAGTCATGATTCTGAATTCTAGGTCCGACATCGTACTAATGTCCGTATTGAGTAGGTCCCTGGCTGACGGTACTACCTCTTGTTCTTTTTGCTGAGGTGATATTTTTTGTCTTGTCATTTTGTCCAGAGGAGAATAGATGAATGAGAGAACAAAATGCTAACAGGTTAACAACGTCCCCAGCAAATATACTGTATACAAATCAGAAAAGACCTGAAACCAGGGGAAAAGAAAGGGAAAGAAAGAAAAAAGAAAGAGAAAAAAAAAGAAAAAAGATAAAAACAAAAACAGAACAATACAAAAAAAGCAGAATATGATCAAATATGATCAGGCTAGTGCATAGATCAGTGCCACACACTACATTTTGGGTGTATTTTGGTCTGTTAGAAAAAAGTGCCTCCTAAAATTTTAAAGGAAGAAAGACATATATGTATAAAATAAGGGTTGATACAATGAAGGGATGGAAGATGACTGTAAAGATGAAAATTATAAAAGATTTTATAAAAGGACTTGATAAGATAAGAAGTTGTTTGAAAAAAGAAAGAAGATTTAAGAAAAAAAAAAAGGAAAAAGGGAGAGAATGTGATCAGGCAGGAGACTAGAACAAAGCCATACACTAGTGATTTAGGGTATATTTTGATCTGTTAGAAGAAACTGTATCTCAAAATTTTAAAGAGAGAACAACTTATATATATATGCCAAAAATAAGGGTAACTACTATGAAGGGATAAAATATGACTCTAAAAATGAAAAATAAAAAAATTTTTTTTTTAAAAAGGGATTGATAAGATGTTGGTTGAAAAAGGGAAAAAGAAATATAAAAAAAAACAGTCAACAAAAATTAACTTTGATGAACTAATGAATCATGGTAAAAAAAAGCCATGAATTCTATGTGCAGTATTCCCCTAGCGCTGGAGTTCTCACCTTCTCCTTGATCGGTAAACTTGGTCTTGGCTTGCTGGCTGTTTGTGCTGATCTTCTGGGGGAGGGGTCTGTTGCTGTGGTTTCCAAATGTCTTTTTTTTTTTTTAAAGATTTTATTTATTTATTTGACAGAGAGAGACACAGTGAGAGAGGGAACACAAGCAGGGGGAGTAGGAGAGGGAGAAGCAGGCTTCCCACAGAGCAGGGAGCCCGATGTGAGGCTCGATCCCAGGACCCTGGGATCATGACCTGAGCCGAAGGCAGACGCTTAACGACTGAGCCCCCCAGGCGCCCCTCCAAATGTCTTTGCTGGAGGCTGAATTGCCCCTCCCTTGTTGGTCCGGGCTAAGGAAGCTGCTCCGGTTTGCCCTCAGGAGCTTTTGTTCCCTGCAAGGTCTTGGTACAGCTTTGGAGGACCAGGGCAAAAATGGTGGCCTCCCAATCTCCACCCGGAGGAGCTGAGAACTCGGGGCCCCGCTCCTCAGTGTGCCCCCAGAGAAAAGCAGTCACTCCCGTCTCCCTGGTCTCCGGCCGCACTCCGTGCTCACCCGGCCTGTGACCGAGCATTGCTATCTCTGGCACCCGACCCCGTGTGGAGTCTCCAAACCCAGCAGATCCCTGTGGTGCGTTCCCGCGCCGCTCCTCCCTGGGAAGGAAGGGGAGTCTCCCCAGCTCCCAGCTCTGCCGCTTGTTGGGTCCCTGCTGGAGGAGCAGTGGCCCGACTGGGCCGCGGATCACAGTTTATGGCTACCCCCACTGAGAGCCCGCGCCTCGGCTCTGTCTCTGCAGCTGGCTTCCCTGCTCTGATACCTGGGAGCTCTGGCGCACTCAGGCACCCCCATCTTTCTGTGACCCCAAGGGTCCTGAGACCACACTGTCCCGGGAGGATTCCACCCCCTGCTTAACCACTGCAGCGACGTCCCTCAGTGGAGCCGACTTCTAAAAGGTCCGATTTTGTGCTCTGCAGCTCTATCACTTGCCAGAAGCGGCCGGCGGAGGCCCCTCCCCCACCGTCTATCCTCCCGAATATTGTCTCGGATTCACTTCTCCGCACGTCCTACCTTCCAGTAAGTGGTCGCTTCTCTGTTCAGAGAGTTGTTGCTACTCTCCTCTTCGATCTCGTAGGTGTTCAGAATGGTTTGATCCCTATTCAGCTGAATTCCTGAGACCAGACGAAATCTAGGTCTCCTACTCCTCCGCCATCTTGCCGAGAATATGTATTTTCTTAGCACTATAAAATCAAGTGCTGGTAGCAATTTTGAATTGTGTCGTGTGGACCTTGTGGGGAAAGGGAGAGGGCTAAGGGCACAGAAACATAAAGAAAGTTTTAAGTATCTGCCTTTTGCTAGGCACTGTGCTTGGTGATTTCAGATTGGTAAATCACTTAATTCTCAGCTTAGTCCTATGAGATCATTAATCTCCTAACTTTACCATTTCCCTTTATTTGACAAGTATTTGTTGAGCACAGTATCAGTTTTTAGACTTCCTCTTATAGAAAGTAAAATAAATAAATAAATAAATAAATCTAAACTAGTTTATGTGTTGTGGAAAAATAATCAGACTGGTGAGAAACCAAGTGACACTCGGAGAAGTAGGAGAAGTAGGAGAACTCGTGTTATATTAAGCCAGAGGACCCAGACGAGCTCGCACTGGAAATTCTGAGCCCCAGGCAGCAGGGTTACAGGGCTTTTATAGGGGAGCGCAGGCAGTCAGGTTCCAAGGGCCAAGGGCCATGCTGACTGCAGGTAGGTGGGTATAAACTGCCCCCCGCCCCGGGAGGGGAGGCTGCTTTAGGCAGGAACAGCAGTTAGGGAGCTTGTGGCAGGAAGCCTGTTCACAGAAGCAGAAATGGCTGGTTATCCCTTGCTCCCAGTGGGGCTTCTGGTTATCTCTTACTCTACTGACTGAGCTAGCAACTTTCCATCCTCTGGGGCCTGCTGGTCTGGGCCTGCTCTGGGTAATTTTCCTCTTCATATGCACAAAGAGAATTTATTTCATCATGTGAGATGACAAGGTCTAGCAGTAGTTCTAGCATCAGTGGTAGCTTTACCCCAGGCTCAGATGATACCACCAATATCCATCTGTCAGTTTGTTTCCTCTGGATCAGCTCCATTCTCAGACTATTTATGGTGGCCCCCAAAGCCAAAAACACACTAGGAGAAGAGAGAGAATCCGCTTTCCTGGAGGCTCCATGTCCCAGAATTGAACTTTCTGGGTCCTAATTGGCCTGCCCTGAGTCATTTGCCTCTTGCTGAGCCAATCATTGTGGTCAGAGAGTTGTGGCCAGGGGTCTCATTGGCATTGCACAGATGAAGTGCTCCTCCTTTGGAGCCACAGTGTTGAATTAGTTCTTTTAAAGTGCCTGTGCACGGGAAGCAGCATGAACAAAGACAAAGAGATAGGAAAAACCTGGAACATCTGAAGAATTTACATTAACTGATAAGCTTGTCACTTTGTGTACAATAGGTTGGCTGAGGCAAAGCTGGAAAGGAAATCAGAACTCAGTTCAACATAGACAAGACTCAGATGATACAAGGTTCCATATTCTATGCTGTATAATTTTGACTGTATTCTGAAGGCAGTGTCAAGCCCAGGAAGGGAATGAAGGGAGAAGAAAACAATAAAGAATCTCAGGGAGTGAGCAGAGAAATAGGAGTTCATAAGGGAGGGTAAGAAGGAAATTGTCAGTAAGGCAGGAGAAGTAGGAAAGAGTGGGGTCCTTGAAACCAAGAGATGGGAACATTTCAAAGAACCATAATTAAAGTGTCAATTTCAAAACAAAGATCAAATAATATAGGGTCTGAAAGATGTCCATTGGGTTTACAAATGAAAGAGATGGAACTAAGGGGTGATTAAGGGACCAAAGAGCCTATTATCTGGAAGAAAAGAGGTAATGAACTAAAGGGATAAGAGGTTGTGATCAGGGATGATCTGTCAGAGCTCAAGATTTTAGACTCATAGTTTTAGAGGATAAAGAAGTAAAGGTAGCTTTAATATGGGAAGTTAATGAGTTTAGAGGCAAAACTTTTGTCTTTATGGATTTAATATGGAAAGGGAGACTGAGAACATTCCTAAAATAGTATAAGTGGGAAATGGTTAGAAATTTGTTAGTAAGTAGGTGTGGAGAGATGGTTGGCATGAACCTCATAAAAGGAGGCCTCTCGAAAGGAAGAGGAATAATAATGGTATGAAAGGGACAATAGGAAAGCTGAAGAATATTGACATGTCTCCCAGACCTCATGGTTTGTGTGAGAGGACAGAAGATGGAAGTGGTCAATCACAGGCTTTTCACCATTTCAGAATGGGTAAATAAAAATTTAGATACTTTCTAAACCAAATAAAGTAAGTGTGTAGGAAAGAATTTACAGTACAGAATCTCTTGCTTTGGAGAGAAGTTCTGGCCTTTGCCCTTGGCTATTCTAGGGGGTAATCTTTGGGTCCTAGGGATGTTGTGCCTGATAGAATGTCTTTGTTTGCTCAAGGGCCTTGGGTCATACTGAATAGTCTAACAGTGTGATTTGGGGTGGAGGGCTGGCCACACCCATATGTCTTAAGGTGGGGGCTGACCACTCTAGAAAGACCAACAATGTGACTTAAGGTGGGTGCTTTGGGTCAACATGGAAACTGAGATTAACCATGCAGGCAATCAGTCAAACATCCCTATATGATGAAGCCCCATTAAAAACTCTGGACACGAAGCTTAGGTGAGCTTCCCTTTTTGGCAGTACTCCTTATGTATTGTTATACAACCATACCAGGAGAGTAACCTGTCCTGACTCCATTAGAAGAGACAGTGGAAGCTCTGCATTTAGTCCTTCCCCTAGACTCTGCCCTATGTACTTTTTCCCTTGGCTTATTCTAATCTGTATAGTTTCCCCGTAATAAACCATAATCCTGAGTATAATAGCTTTCAGTGAGTTCTTTAAGTCCTAGCTAATTATTGAACCAAGGGTTTGAACTTGGTGTCAGAAGT
The DNA here is from genome assembly GCF_037043125.1 of Eumetopias jubatus. NCBI lineage: Eukaryota > Metazoa > Chordata > Mammalia > Carnivora > Otariidae > Eumetopias > Eumetopias jubatus. The sequence continues at coordinate 52,125,370 of NW_028274810.1, forward strand.
GAGAGTGGTGTTGGGAATGTGCCCTCTAACTCTGTGGTTGGTCTAAACTCTTTGCAGGAAAAAGTCTGCAGATATTACTTTCCTTGCTTTCTTATAGAATTCAGTTTATATTTTAAGAAATTGTATACTTTTGCCTTTTTTTCCTTTTTTTAGTGAGACAGTGCACAGGGGGTGGGACAGAGGGTGAGGGAGAGAGAGAATCTGAAGCAGGCTTCATGCTCAGTGCAGAGCCCATCACGGGGCTGGAGCTCAGGATCCTGAGATCATGACCTGAACTGAAATCAAGAGTCAGGTGCTTAACTGGCTGAACCACCCAAGTGCCCCAAGAAATTGTATACTTTTAAAATAAAACATTCATTAAGCTCTTTTACTCAATATTTATCTATAATAGTTTCATGATCTCATTCAGTAATTTCCTGTTGATTGTTTTAGGGTACATTTTACCCAATGTTTTTTAGTAAAGAGAAAATATTTTTCATTATATTAATAGTTACTAATTGTATGATGTTGGGGAAATCGTGTAATTTCTTTGAGTCTTATCATTTCTAAAACTGAAGATAATACCTTTCCCATAGATACTAATTAAAGATTATAGATTAATGAAAGATGAAGGATGAAATGAGATATGTCATTAAAAATTTCTAGTGTAGCATCTGGCACATAGTAGGCATCCCATAAATATTAACTGAGATAATGGTAATATTCTAAGAATTTTATATAAGATTCATGCTTTGTAAATTTTATTGATTATAAATTGGTGAGTAGCTAACATTTCTGAATTCAGTTCCCCTTTATTTAAGAAGATAATGTCACCTTTGTGCAAATTTATGAGCTGGAGGCATTATAATAATCTTAGGCAAAACTCCACAGTCAACTAGATTCTAGTTACCAATTCCCTACAAATCATGTACTTGAATGTACATGGTTTTAAAATGTGATAGAATTAAACTACTGTGTACTTTTTATTATTGTATTTCTCATATTTTAAGTGTGTGAAATAAGTTGATTCCAATGTTTTCATGCAGACTATAAATAACAATGGCTAGCCAAATTTTGATCACTACATAGTAAAAGCACATTTTTTGCAAAATTTCTTCCATTGCCACTAGCATGGACCTGTGTTGGGATGTTAATGCTGTTTTAAAAAACTTTTATTTCTATTTTGCTTTGTATGATGAGGTGAATTCCTGAAATGCTTACCAACATAACTCTTGACTAACAGCTTAATTAAGTTGTAGAAATACTCCACCATTCTCAAATCAAGAACATTTTCAAGTCAGTCATTTTTTAATTATGATTCTGTGGTGTGTATGAATGGGTTGTGTGTGTGTGGTAGCGGTGCCCAAAGCTGCTATCTGAATAATAAAATACAAGGGTGATCTTACTAATTACACGGGCAGCTTCTTGATATTAAGAATAAGAATTTTGTTGTTGTTGTATTGTTTTTTATGTCCTAAGTCATGAAAGCAGCCTTTCAACAAATATTCAAATACAGGCTGTTGACTTCCACTCAGACCTGCAGGCTGCATGGAGGAAGTTTTAAGCTTCTTTTCAGAATTCTGTGTTTCCAGGAAAGTACAAAAAGAAGAAAGAAATAAAGAAAAGCGGAGTCACTACTCCCAGTCCTTTTATACTTGATCTTTTCCTTAACCTCTTTATTCTTCTGCTCTTTCAGCATAATTGTTTTTATATCTATAATATGTGGTGAGTCACTTTAGCTTTTGGTGACTTAAGTGTGTGGGTGAAACCTCTCTCTGGGGAGAGAAAGCTGACCTTTTCAAGGTAGGGAAAGTTCTGGAAACTTTCGATGGACACAGGATGTGTTTAACAGGGCTGGAGGTGGCAGGGTGGGGAGAGAAGGACTACTAGAGCCACAAGAGAAAAACAGGAAGTAGAGGCAGTGGCATTGGAAGGCCAGAAATTAAAATTTGTGTGGAAATGGGCGATGAACTAGGAAACACATAGTTTTATCAAATCTTAGGCCCTTTTAGTCCCCCCAGTCAGTGGAACTATCTCCAGCCAGATCTAGTTGGGGAGAGAGAGAGATTGAGTGGATGTGAAAAGTGGCATGGATAAAGCTGGGCTCCTGGGTTCCCCCCACCATGGTTTCTCAGGTGAGGGTAGGATGGAGGTGGGAGGTTGGTCTGGGGCTCTTCCAGGTTCTTTAAAAACAACCTTTGCACTTCTGTACTTTGTATTAAGGATCTTCCTCTTTTGCCCCTAGTTTTGACTTTCCATTAAAGGACAAAGGCATAGAGTGTTTTAGTTGGGCTCTCTATGTTCTAGCCATGCCCTCCACCACTGTGCGGGCCAGTTGGGAGTGGAGGAGCCACCTGGAAGGTGAACCTGGGGAGGGGGTCAGAAGTGGGGGTGGGGTGGGCACAAGGTGTGAGCCCCTTTAGGGGCCCTAACTGGTACATTCCAAACTTGCCAGACAGAAACAACCTGGAATGGGATGGTGAGAATTGATCACTCTTGCAATACTTGTAGAATTTTGAGATTCTTCCAAGTGTTATCTGATTGGTTGCTCACAATAATATTCCCCAGGTCCTGTACAACATATTTTTTCAGACTTTTATGTTATTTATTTATTTATTTAGGTAACTATTTATTTGTAATTTAAATTCAATTAACATATAATGTATTATTTTTTTCAGGAGTACAGGTCTATGATTCATGAGTCTTTTTTTTTGAGGCTCTTTTTTATTATTATTTTTTATTAACATATAATGTATTATTTGTTTCAGGGGTACAAGTCTGTGATTCCTCAGTCTTATACAATTCATGGTGCTCACCATAGCACATACCCTCCCCAATGTCCACCACCCAGCCACTCCATCCCTCCCACCCCTCTCCCCTCCAGCAACCCTCAGTTTGTTTCCTGAGATTAAGAGTCTCTTATGGTTTGTCTCCCTCTCTGGTTTCATCTTGTTTCATTTTTTCCTCTCTTTCCCTATGATCCTCTGCCTTGTTCTTAATTTTTTAAACATCCTTGACATTTTTCCTTAGAAGCCTCCTACCCAACATCAAGTTGGTGATAGGCAAATTTTAGTAGTTTCAAAATAAGTGTAAATTTTCTCTCCTTCTCTCATAACAAAAAGACAAGAAAATGTGTGGTATAGATCTAAGCACATGGGCCAGATTTAATACTTAAATCTTCTGATAGTGAGCTTTTAAATTACTACTCATAATTTGTGGGCTACATTAGTTCACTGGGTCTGCCATAACAAAATGCCATAGACTAGGGGGGCTTAAACAACAGAAATTTATTTCTTTCCGTTCTGGAGGCTAGAAGGTCAAGATCAAGGTGTCTACAAGGTTGGTTTCTGCTTAGGCCTTTTTCTTTGGCTTGGGAATGGCTGCCTTGCTGTGTCCTCACATGGGCTTTCCTCTCTGCATGATGTCTGTGTCCTAATCCCTTCTTACATACCACCAGTCAAATGGATTAAGGTTCAGTCTAATGACCCCATTTTCACTTAGTTACTTCGTAAAATAAAGGCCCTGTCTCTAGCCACATTCTGAGGTACTAGGTATTTGGGCTTCCACATAGGAATTTTGGTGAGGCATAATTCAGCCCATAATTATGGGCCATTTATCAATGTTTTAGACTTAAAAAAAAAAAGGATTTCCTTGTGTCTGTACTTGAAATGTGAGGTGGAGAAATTCAGCCTGGTATCTCATTATTTAGTAAAACGTAATCATTGAACAGCGAGTTCAATGTGCTCAATACAGTGTTTAGTGGATGTGTAAGATAAAAGCATAAGACAGAGGTCTTGCCTTCAAGGAGTAAATGTTTGAACTGATAAAACCAGATAATGGAAGAAAATTTTAATTTAAACTTCCATTTTCTAGATAATTGCTCAGTCTTACTCTTTAATTTGTGAATCTGAGACCCTTTTGGTTTTCCTGAGTTCTTCCTTTAATAGGAGACATTTAGAACTTACTAAAGAAGGCTGTTTAGCAGAGCCTATTATGTTGGAAGCATGGGGGTTTTTTGTTTGTGTGCTTTTTGAATTTTTTTCAGTTCCAAAGGTGCTAACTTTTAAAAATGAAGTATTGCTCTTAAAAGCAACTTTTTAGTCTGATATTGTTATTTTTAGTATGACTCAGCCTCTGATGTGCTTATACTATTGGCCCTGCAACCTTGAAATTGTTCATTATGCAGCTAAGTCTTCACAGCAAGGTCTGTGAGTGATTTACTGGAAGAGCGGCTGAGAATTTCGTCTGTCCTAGTTGGCAAGTTCTCTGTTTCATTGTGTTCTTTTTCAAAAAACTGTCATTACTGAGCCAGTAATTGAGAACATAAATCCAAGTTTCCTTTGAAAATAATTTTACTGAATTTAGATTTGGCAAGAACCATATTTTATAATCATTCACTCAACTTCGTGTTTCATCCCCCAGTAAATCATCCTCAGTTAACATCATCTATTACAGATAAACTGGGATTACTCTCCCTAAAATGATATAATCAGAGACATCTACAAATTAAATTGTAATTTTCAGATCCGAGTTAGGTATAAAATCCTTTACCTGGTGCTGAGATTCAGAGGTGGGTAATCATGAGCTTTCAACACAGTGAGGAGGCAATTTGTCAAAGAGTGAATTTCTATAGCACAACATACCAAAATCTATGGTGTAGGACAAAGCATGCTAGGAGCACACATGAGGAAGAGACTGTCACCAAGACAAGGAATGTGAGGATGTCAAGGAAAATTTCGCAGAAGAGGTAGCTTTCATACTAGGATTTGATAAAGAGTAAGCTTTAGACTGGAAGACATGAGGAGAGAACATTGCCAGGGAAAGGAAAAGCATGAGTGAAGAACATGCCTGGGAAAAAGGCAGGATGCATCCAGGGAATAAGAATCATAGAGTATGGCAGTAGAAGACTGGATATGGGGGGAGATTAACTTAAAAGGTGGACTGAGCCAGATCCTGGACTGCCTCTCTTTCAGACATCTCATATGTCATCTGAAGAGTTTGCATGTTATTCTGTAGGTAATGGGGAGCTAGTTAAGGTTTGTATCCTGGAGCTGGAGTTGGTCAACAATTCAGTATCATCAAAAAGACAGCTCTGATGGAATTATGAAGAATAAGTATTTGAGGGATGAGGAGGAAGATTGGGGCAGGCAAAATAGGGGCAGTAGAGTACAGCAAACAATTGGAAGGAAAAGTGAAACCTGCAGGTCTGGGGAAGACAATGACAATGAGATAAAGACAAGGATCAGAAAAGTCTTGTCCAATTGGGGTCAATGTTGCTTCACTGTTCATGGAATTATGTGAGAGACTATGACCCATTCTAACCCCAAGATTCTGTGAGTTAGGCTTCTGTGACCACATAAGAACCCTACAATCCAGAGTAGAGCATTTCCCTACAAGTGTAAGTACATATATGGACACTTCAGATGTATCTATACATATTTCAGAATTGAGATCATCTCTCCCACCCCAGTTAATGTATTGGTTGAAAGGGGGATGACTAGATTTATTTGCTTGAGCAAAACCTAATTATGTGTTTTTGATGTGTATCCAGTATGGAGACATGGTAATGCTTATCAGGGTTGTTTCCCTAAATAGTTGTTTTATATATTCAAGGCCTATACTTGTGCTTTATAGGACATAGTTTTAGTTTCTGTTAACTGTACTCAGGATAAGATTTTAATAGAAAATTGAGAAATAAAACTATGAAAGAATTAGAGAAGGAAAGGAAACAATACAATCAGATGACATGATACAGAAGATACTGAATTGCTGGATTAAAATAGAAGATACTAAATTGCTGAGTAAATTCTCATTGTTTATCAAGTTCCAAGGAGTTTGTGTAGGTATAATTAAAGAAATACACTGTGAAAGAAGTAAGCAGACAGACATATGGCAGGTATTGCAGAAAAAGAATGAAATGGAATGCAGGTGGAAAACGTGCATTTTGCAGCATTTATAGGTATCCCACACATGTTATCCCTAACAGGTAAGTGCATCATTACTTGTTTTTACTTATTTTATTTACCAAACATTATATGTCACTTATATTCATTCAACTGAACCTTGTAACAACCCCATAAAGTAGGTGCTTGTCTTATTTCCATTTTACAGATGGAACAACAAAGGGGCAACACAGAGAAGTTAAGCAATTAGCCCAGAGTCATACAGCTGATAAGTAGCAGAGCCAAGGACTCCAGGCAGTCTGACTCCATCTGTCCATGTTCTTAACCAACACATTATGCTGCCTTTCTAAGTTTGAAGGTTGGAGAGAAAGTAATGCTTTTAAATGCTATAGCTTGATCTAGAAGAACGTCAACAGGACTTTGACAATTACTTTTGCAAACTCATAAATGTAAATAGCCAGTTAAAAGCTGTTGTAACATTTATAGTTGTCCATTTCCTTTGTGGCTGATGGTAAATTCATTCATATTGTTAGGTAATAGGGATGCAAAGATGAATTAGACATGGTTCCTGCTTTCAAGAAACACATGGTCTAGAGGAAGAGTAAAACAAGAATATCAAATGGTTTAATAGAGAATGATAAGAACTGGGTTAGCAATATACATAGACTATCATGTAAGCGCGGACACTGGACATTTAAATCACAGTGTATGGTTTTTGGTGCTATTGTGCACTGATTTTGTATCCTGCCACATTACTGAATTGTTGTATGAGTTCTAGTAATTTGGGGGTGGAGTCTTTCGGGTTTTCCACATAAAGTATCATGTCATCTGTGAAAAGAGAGAGTTTGACTTCTTCTTTGCCAATTTGAATACATTTTATTTCTTTTTGTTGTCTGATTGCTGTTGCTAGGACTTCTAGTACTATGTTGAACAATAATGGCAACAGTGGGCATCCTTGACATGTTCCTGATCTTAAGGGAAAGGCTCTCAGCTTTTCCCCATTGAGGATGATATTCGCTGTGGGTTTTTCATAGATGGATTTTATGAACTTGAGGAATGTTCCCTCTATCCCTATACTCTGAAGAGTTTTAATCAGGAAAGGATGCTGTATTTTGTCAAATGCTTTTTCTGCATCAATTGAGAGGACCATATGGTTCTTCTCTCTCCTCTTATTAATGTGTTCTATCACATTGATTGATTTGCGAGTGTAGAACCACCTTTGCATCCCAGGAATAAATCCCTCTTGGTAGTGGTGGATGATCCTTTTAATGTATTGTTGGATCCTCTTAGCTAGGATTTTGTTGAGGATTTTGGAATCCATATTCATGAACGATATTGGTCTGAAATTCTCCTTTTTGAAGGGGTCTTTGCCTGGTTTGGGGATTAAGGTAATGCTGGCCTCATAGAATGAGTCTAGAAGCTTTCCTTCTGTTTCTATTTTTTGAAACAGCTTCAGTAGAAAAGGTACTATTTCTTCTTTGAATGTTTGGTAGAATTCCGTAGGGAATCCATCAGGCCCTGGACTCTTGTTTTTTGGGAGGTTTTTGATCACTGCTTCCATCTCATTACTGGTTATTGGCCTATTCAGGTTGTCAATTTCTTCCTGTTTCAGTCTTGGCAGCTTATAGGTTTCCAGGAAAGCAACCATTTCATCCAGATTGCTCAGTTTGTTGGCATATAGTTGTTGATAATAATTTCTAATAATTGTTTCTATTTCCTTGGTGTTAGTCATGATCTCTCCCCTTTCATTCATAATTTTATTAATTTGAGTCCTTTCTGTTTTCTTTTGGATAAGTCTGGCCAGTGGTTTATCGATCTTAATAATTCTTTCAAAGAACCAGCTTCTAGTTTCGTAAGATACCTCAGAATAAACCTAACCAAAGAGGTAAAGGATCTATACTCTAGGAACTACAGAATACTCATGAAAGAAATTGAAGAAGACACAAAAATGGAAAAACATTCCATGCTCATGGATCAGAAGAATAAACATTGTTAAAATGTCTATGCTACCCAGAGCAATCTATACCTTCAATGCTATTCTGATCAAAATTCCAATGACATTTTTCAAAGTGCTGGAACAAACAATCCGAAAATTTGTATGGAATCAGAAAAGACCCCAAATCGCCAAGGAAATGTTGAAAAAGAAAAACAAAGCTGGGGGTATCACGTTGCCCGATTTCAAGCTATATTACAAAGCAGTGATCACCAAGACAGCATGGTACTGGCACAAAAACAGACATATAGACCAAAGGAACAGAAGAGAGAGTCCAGATATGGACCCTCAACTCTATGGTCAAATAATCTTCGACAAAGCAGGAAAAAAACATGCAATGGAAAAAAGACAGTCTCTTCAATAAATGGTGCTGGGAAAATTGGACAGCCACATGCAGAAGAATTAAACTTGACCATTCTCTAACACCAAACACAAAGATAAGCTCAAAATGGATGAAAGACCTTAATGTGAGACAGGAATCCATCAAAATCGTAGAGGAGAACATAGGCAGTAACCTCTTTGACATCAGCCACAGCAACTTCTTTGAGGATACATCTCCAAAAGCTAGTGAAACAAAAGGAAAAATGAACTTTTGGGACTTCATCAAGATAAAAAGCTTCTGCACAGCAAAAGAAACAGTCAACACAACAAAAAGGCAACCCACAGAATGGGAGAAGATATTTGCAAATGACACTACAGATAAAGGGCTGGTATCTAAGATCTATAAAGAACTTCTCAAACTCAACACCCAAAAAAACAAATAAGTCAAAAAATGGGTAGAAGACATGAAAAGACACTTCTCTGAGGAAGACATACAAATGACTAACAGACACATGAAAAAATGTTCATCATCATTAGCCATCAGGGAAATTCAATTCAAAACCACATTGAGATACCACCTTACACCAGTTAGAATGGCAAAAATTGACAGGGAAAGAAATAACAAATGTTGGAAAGGTTTTGGAGAAAGGGGAACCCTCTTACACTGTTGGTGGGAATGCAAGTTGGTACAGCCACTTTGGAAAAACAGTGTAGACTTTCCTCAAAAAGTTAAAAATAGAGCTACCCTCTGACCCAGCAATAGCACTACTGGGTATTTACCCCAAAGACACAGATGTAGTGAAAAAAGGGGCCTTTTGCACCCCAATGTTCATAGCAACAATGTCCGCAATAACCAAACTGTGGAAAGAACCGAGATGCCCTTCAACAGATGAATGGATAAAGAAGATGTGGTCCATATATACAATGGAATATTATTCAGCCATCAGAAAGGATGAATACCCAACTTTTACATCAAGATGGTTGGGACTGGAGGAGATTATGCTAAGTGAAATAAGTCAAGCAGAGAAAGTCAATTATCACATGGTTTCACTTATTTGTGGAACATAAGGAATAACATGGAGGACATTAGGAGAAGGAAGGGAAAAATTAAGGGGGGGAAATCGGAGGGAGAGATGAACCATGAGAGACTATGGACTCTGAGAAACAAACAGGGTTTTAGAGGGAAAGGGGGTGGGGAAATGGGTTAGCCAGGTGATGGGTATTAAGGAGGGCACGTACTGCATGGAGCACTGGGTGTTATACAAAAACAATGGATTGTGGATCACTACATCAAAAACTAATGATGTATGATGACTAACATAACATAATAAAATAAATAAATAAATAAATAAATAAATAAATAAATCACAGTGTATCAGAGAAGCCTTCCCCACAGAGGTGTTATTTGTGTTGGGTCTTGAAGGATGAATAGACCTTAGAAATACAAGGAATGGAAGAACAACTTTGAAGGCAGAGGGAACAGCAGAAGCCAAGCAACAAGTAAAGAAGAATACAACACATTGGAGGAACTGCAAGTTGTTCCTTAGGAGTAGGGTATCATGTATACATGAAGAAGAAGCAGATGAGGTTAAAGACTTGGAGGCCAAATCATGATTCTTACATGGTAAATCAAGGAACTTGACCCTTTGTCCTGAAAGCTGTAGGGAGAGACTGAAGCCTTAATTAGGGATGTGGTGTGTGTGTGTGTGTGTGTGTGTGTGTGTGTGTGTGTGTGTTTTCCTGAGAAAATAAGTCAGACAAATGTGAAGGACAGAATGGAAGATAGAATGGATCAAATGTATAGACATAGTTTGAAACTATGGCAATAATCCAGGCAGGAAGTTATGGAACCCTAAACAGAAACAATAGCAATGTGAATGGATAAGAGGAGAAAAACTGAGAGGATATGTAAGATGTAGCAAAGACAAGATAAAAATTGTGTATATTTAGGGAGGGAATGAGAGGGAGTTTTCCAGCAGAGTGGTGACCAAATCCCGGTTTGGGGAATAGCTGAATCAGTATGGCTTTAAAAAATAGATTCCTTCTCTTCACCTCTGTAAATCCTGACTTAGCAGGCCTGGGGTAGCAACTGGTCATCTGTATTCCTTGGAAATTTCTGAGTTCATTCTGCAGTAACAAGGATTGTTATTACAATGACTAAGTTTATGGGCTGGATGTCTAAGAGATAACTAATGTGATAATAAAGGTTGAAAGAAGCTTTTGGCTGACGGAGGAGGATGTGGACAAGTTTACATTTAGATCTAATTTGGGCTACCTGTGAGAAATGTGGGTTGAGCTAGGAATATGGGTTTGGAACTCAGAGATTTTGTTTGAAACCAGATGGTGGCAGATGAAGCTATGAGTTTGGGAGGTCATCCCAAAGAATGTATGGAATAATGAAAAAGATGGCCTGAGCCTTTAGAAACACTAAGGATGAGGAACACTTCCCTCTCACAAGTATTTAGGAAGTGATTGGAGGAAGAAAGAATCTTCAGAGAGTAAGAAGATGTGACTGTTGTGATAGAAACCAAGAGAGGGCAGTTTCCATAGAAAGGAGTGGTCAACATGAATAAGAGTTGTAGACAGGGGCGCCTGGATGGCTCAGACGGTTAAGCGTCTGCCTTCGGCTCAGGTCATGATCCCATGGTCCTGGGATTGAGCCCCACATAGGGCTCCCTGCCAAGCAGGGAGCCTGCTTCTCCCTCTGCCTGCTGCTTCCCTTGCTTGTTCACACTCTGTCTCTGTCAAAGATAAATAAAATCTTTAAAAAAAAAAGAGTTGTAGACATTCAAATAAGGTAAATAAGAGCAGAAAAGGGCTCACTAATTTATAAGATGGTGACCCTGGTAGCCTATGAGAGTAGATTTAGTACCAGAGTAGAGAAGGAAGCCAAATGATGGTAAATTAAGAAGGAAAAGAAATGTAAGAAATTAGAAACCCTAAGTAAAGATGAGCATTTTAAGAAATGTGTCAATCAGGGAAGATGAGAGAGAATAACAGCTAGCAGGGTGAGGGGAAGAAGTTTTTTCTTTTTTAAAACTAGAAGAGGTGTGAGCATGCTAAGGAGAAGAAATTGGTGAAGAAAAGATATTGACAGATACCAGAGAGAGGGTGCAACCAATGGAAGTAATTCTTTTAGCAAGACAGAGGTAATAGAGTCTAGAGTACCCTGGGAGGGATTAGCTATGGATGGGAGAGGCAACACTTCCATTAAAACTAAAATATAAGTGAGATGGGAATAGATGCAGATAAGACTTTGGCATGAGAGAGAGAAGTTGAAGAAGTTCTTACTTGATGGTCTCTGTTTTCTTTCTTTTTTTTTTTAAGATTTTATTTATTTATTTTATTATTTTAGAGAGAGAGAGAGAGGCACTTGCAAGCAGGGCGAGGGGGAGGAGCAGAGGGAGAATCTCAAGCAGAAACTGCTGAGCATGGAGCCCACATGAGGCTTGATCTCACAACCCTGAAATCATGACCTGAGCCAGTTTAACCGACTGAGCCACCTAGGAGACTGATGGCCTCTGTTTTCTTAGTGATAGAGGGTAGCCCATCTGCGTTGCTCAGGAAGATAATGTCTGCCAGGTGCCAACTTCCTCAGTAGATTTGGTGGAATGCCTAGCACAATATCGCTCATGTAATACAATTAAGTAGCCAAATGAAGAAATGAACAATTAAATGTTTACCATCTGATGATAATATATGCTTAGAAATAGAATAATGAAGTAGAATATGTGCTCATAGAAATAGAAGTATGAAGTAGAAGTTTGAAATCAATATGCTGGTTTAAAGTAGACATTAAAATGAAAAAGATTGAATCAAGAGGGGACTGAAACACAGAAAGTCATATTGAGGAACACATAATACAGTATTTAGCATTAAAGGATTAGTTTTTAGTTTATGCAGAGCAGTTCAGATACACCATTGTAGTAGACCTGCCCGATGTTACTTTGCTGTCAGTGTTTATTTGAAGAGATATAGCTAAGCCCTTGGTACCCTTGGTATAATGATGAAAGTAAGCAAGTTAGTCTGTAGTGTTTCCTCACCTCCACTTTGTCCCAGGGCCATTTATCCATTAGAAACCACTGGCACACTGCCAAAGACCTATGAAAACATTTGCAAACTGAAAAAAAGCATAGGCTTCAAAATATGAACTACAAAATAAAACTACAAAACTAATATTAATAACATTCCATCAGTTTCATTAACAGTCAAATTTAGTATTCATAAAACTGTCACTGACATTTAAAAATAATTTGTTGCTTAGGTTTTCTCACTTCAAGAAAACCTTATGATATGCACAGTGATTTGCTAGAAATCATATCATAGCTAAGTAATTTACTATAGAAAAATAATTTTAAATAAAAAACAATTCCTTCAAATTACTGCTCTGTGTGTGTGTGTGTATGTGTGTGTAAATGTGATGATATGGTGCATCCTAAAATGTCTGATGTGATGTTGAAGATGTGTGACAAGTGAGAGGTGCAGGACATCTTATCCTTTAAAAAGACCTGCTTTCTGTTCCCTCTCACAAGTAAGCTTTGTGCCTCAGTTGTCCTTTGTGTAATTTATCCCTTCCTCAAACTGGGAAACCCATTCACTTCAATATTCTTGTTCTTACACTTATTTGCATTTCTATCCCTTATTGAGAAAATGAAATCTTTGTTCCCAATTAAAGAAATTTTGGTGAGAAATATGGGAGCCTTCTCCACCCCGTTGAACTCATATTATGCTTAAGGAAAAAAACAGAAACTACAATTCCTTTAGTTGTTTTTAGTATATATGAGAGGACTGGTTCCTGGCTTGGAAAAGACAACACACAGTGTCTAGATAATCTATATTCTCTTCTAAAATCTGTCCCGTACTCTTCAATAGGAGACCCAGAAAGTCTGAGGTACTCATAGTTATGCTTACACACTTGCCTACATATCCCCTCTCCAGTCTGCAACTTCAGGTTATATGGTTTGTAACAAGGCAAACAATCTGCCTGCAGCCACATGGCCCAGAAGAGTCCAAGAGTAGAAAAGACTGCTAAAAGAAACCAAGTACTAAATAATGTGAGCTTTTGGCATAGAATCCTTAATCCTTGTCTTTTCATGCATTATTGTTTTGGGAAATACTGATTGAATGATATACAATATGAGAGAAATAGCATAGATATTTTTGAGCTAGAAAGAACCTTCGTGTTGACATTGATGTTCCTTGGAAATATTGATGAATTCAGTACTTTCTGTGAACCATACCATGTTTACATTTAAATGCCACTGGAGCACATTCAATTCACTGAGCAAAAATCTAGATGGAGCTTTGGGTTAACATTCTGATATTTGCCTCTACTCTGCTCCTAGCTATTTGTAGTGCATTGAAAAGGTACTTTATGTCCTGATGTCTAACATTCAGGCCCCCAAGCCTAATATGGACTGCCTGACCCCAGATCTAATTTTCAGCAATATTAATTGACTAGAGAATTTGAGTTATTAGGGCAATAGGACTCAACCAGCTTGGCCACTTTCTAAGTGCTGTATTAACAGTCTTGGATCATTGACCAATTTAATTTGAATGCAATTAATTATACAAATGTGAACTCTTCACATTTGCTTTCATTAAAATTATATCACAACAAAAAGAAAATAGGTATAAATCAAGCCAAATGCCCTTGCTTCAAGTATGAGTCACATCATACATTTAAACATTGCTAAGGTCCACACACATCTGGGAGTTCTGATCATGTGACCTTCTGTCTAAAAAAAACTTGGATACCTCTATAATCCCATGATTGATTCCATGATCTATACAGTTCTCTTTTGTACCTCAAACAGTAATGTAAATGTGGGTCTCTTATGCCTAAATAATCAAATTATATGTTTAAATTTTAATTGTTTGGGAGATTTCTTCTCTTTTCTCCTTTTTAAATAGGAATTTACTGACTGAAAATGGCAGAAAAAATCTTAGAGAAGTTCGATATTCTGGATGAACAGGCAAAGATACTCTTGGCCAGAAGAGCAAAGGTTTGTAAATGAAAGCTAAAATTAAATTTCATCATTGAAATTTAATCATTTCAAATGTGAATGACTTTTACTTTTTAGTTAATGATGCATTCATATGGAAATATAAACTAATTTGTAAAAAGCAAATAATTATATTAGTTCAAAAAGTAGTCCATGTAAGCGTATACTATAAAGAATTAATTAGATATACAAGGTAATTTCTGGATAGCTGCCTTATTTTTTTCTTTCAAGATTTTATTTAAATTCAGGTTAGTTAACATATAGTGTATCATTAGTTTCAGGGTACAGTTCAGTGATTCATCAGTTGCATATAACACCCAATGCTCATTACAAGTGTCCTCTTTAATGTCCATCACCCAGTTACCCCATCCCCCCAACCACCTCCCCTCCAGCAACCCTCAGTCTGTTTCCTAAAGTTAAGAGTCTCTTATGGTTTAGCTCCCTGTTTTCCTCTAATTTTTTTTCCTTCCCTTCCCTTATGTTCATATGCTTTGTTTCTTAAATTCCACATATGAGTGAAATCGTATGGTATTTGTCTTTTTCTGACCGATTTATTTTGCTTAGCATAATATTCACTCTAGCTCCATTCACATCATTGCAAATGGCAAGATTTCATTCTTTTTGATGGCTGAGTAATATTCCAGTGTGTGTGTGTGTGTGTGTGTGTGTGTGTGTGTGTGTGTGTGTGTATCCATTCATCAGTTGATGGACATTTGGGCTCTTTCCATATTTTGGCTATTGGATAGCTGCCATATTACATTAGGTTATAATGTATCTAAAGTGATTAAGATAAAAAAATCAAATAGGCAGTCAAATAGTAAATGTGACTACTGTAGTTCTCACTAATATTTTAAACATATAAAAATTTATTTAATTGGTTTATTAAAAGGAAGAAAATATTTGGTATAGTTACCCAAATTAAAAATAAAGGTCATAAAATTTAAAGTAAAAAAGGTGAGACTTTTATAAAATTCAATATAAAATACTAATAAAGAATATAGTTTTTGGGGAGCCTGGGTAGCTCAGTTGATGGAGCGTCAGACTCTTGGTTTCAGCTCAGGTCATGACCCCTGGGTCGTGGATGGAGCCCTGCATCTGGCTTCCTGCTCAGCAGGAGTCTGCTTCCCCTCTCCCTCTGCCTCTGCCCCTGCCCCTCCCCCCTTATGTGCTCTCTCTCCCCCCCAAATAAATAAATAAATCTTAAAAAAAAGAATATAGGTTTATTTCTTTTAAGATTTATTTATTTACTTGACAGAGAGAGACACAGTGAGAGAGGGAACACAAGCAGGGGGAGTGGGAGAGGGAGAAGCAGGCTTCCCACCGAGCAGGGAGCCTAAGGCAGATGCTTAACGACTGAGCCACCCAGGCATCCCCCCAAAAAATACAGTTTTAAAAACCAGATTTTGGGGACGCCTGGGTGGCTCAGTTGGTTGGGCATCTGCCTTCAGCTCAGGTCATGATCCCAGGGTTCTGGGATGGAGTCCCGCATGGGGCTCCTTGCTCACTGGGAAGCCAGCTTCTCCCTATGCCTGCCCTTCCTCCTGCCTGTGCTCTCTCTCTCTATCTCTTTCTGACAAATAAATAAATCTTTAAGAAAAAAAAAGACAGATTCTTAGCACATATGAGCAATTTAATTTGGTTACACAAAAACTTGCAAAATAATATAACAATGTGAGTAAATGAGGCATAAAGAGCGTAGAGTCCAAGAAATCAAGGAAGATAGCACAGAGAGGAGCTCTAAAGTGACTGAACATATTTGTGAGCCTGAAAATGAAAATTTTGATGCTTGAATAATAACTTGATTTTCTTTTTTCCCCCATAATTGTCTCCTTTTATTCAGAAAATAAAGTAGGGAAATACTGGAAAAAACAATAAATTCATTCTATTATCGTTACCCAAATTTTGAAATAGCAAACCAAGAGTAACTTCCTAAAGCAGCCATATTGGACTTAAGCACCCCAAGTTCATTCCGTTTTAATTTTTTGTTTAAAATGAAATGTACTTTTGAAAATATAATCAGAGCTAAATCTATTTAATTTGTCCTGGAATTCCCTTTTATATATGATTAGTCATAATAATTCTTACCTTTTACTAAGAGTTTCCTTTGTGCAAAGCATTTCAATGCATTTTCTGATTTTGTGTTATTATGCCTACTTTATGTGTTACTGAGAGAGGATTATCTGGAAATTCTTTTGAGAGTATATATAATCAAAATCTAAACCTTTCTTATTTTTTAAAGTATAAAATTAAAACATGCTTTTGGAAATAAGCAACATACAGATATATATAAAAATTATACTTAAAGAGAGGCTCCTGAATGGTCCAGTTGGTTAAGCATCTGCCTTTGGCTCAGGTCATGATCCCTGGTTCCTGGGATTGAGCCCCACATAGGGCTCCCTGCTCCATGGGGAGCCTGCTTCTCCCTCTTCTGCTACCCCTGCTTGTGCACAAGCCATAATGCCCTTTAGGCTCATCTAAGTTTTTGCATGGATCAATAGCTTTATTATTATAAATAATATATAAATTTTATTGCTGAGTGGTATGCCATTATATGGATGTACAGAGTTTCAACCACTTACCCATCGAAGGACATTTGGGTTGTTTTCAGTATTTTGCTTTTAAAAATAAAGCTGCTTTAAAAAAAAGATTAAAGAGAGCTCCTCTGAATATTTGTGTACAGGTTTTTGTGTGAACATAAGTTTTCATTTCTCTGGGGTGAATGCCCAAGAATGTAATTGTTGGTGCAATTTCTGTCTCTTAAAATCAACAAGGTTAATTAAGGCCCAGGGTTTGAAGTGACTCCCCCTCCCTTGCATCTCAGTGTGGAAACTGCCTCCAATAAGTAGGCTGAGCTATTGTGGGATTTACCTCATTTGTTTCCCTTTTCTTGGGGATTATGGTTCTCCCACCCCACCCCACCCCCGCCTACTTTCTAATGCCTGATTACAGTTGTTTTCCTATGTTTTGTTTGGTTTTCTAGTTATTTACAGCAGGTGGGCAATTCCTGTAGTGCTTAATCCTTCATTGACAGAAACAGAAGTTCTTATCCTTTGACTTGCTTTCACATTTTTCATCACTTTATTCCTCTGTGCAGTGCTGAAAGATTTTTTTAGAAAAGATTTTTGGCTCCTTAACTAACTCGTTAAGCTATATCCTTTTCTTTCTTTGGCCGTCTCTATAAATATTTGAACAAAGTCTTTTGATTGCTTTCTTAACTCGATTTCTGGCTCATGCAACTAGACAAATGTTGGAGTGATTCATCACGTTCGTGGGGACAGTGAGAGCAGCAGGTTGGAGACCATGTTGCTCTCCTTCCAATAACTCTGTGTATGAGGATTGTCTTTGCTTAATTTATAGGTCATTCTTCAATTCTAAATTTTAGAATTACAAGGGAGCCTTCATGATCATCTAGTCCAAAGTTCCTTCATTTCATGAATGGGAAAAGAGCAGCTCAGGACACACAACAACAACCTAAAAAATGTTGGTACAAAGGCCCCTAGTTTTCAATCTGTAATATTTCTCCATTATTCACTAGCACATAAATTCTGTGTGTGTGCATAAAGTGAGGCTAATTTTACTCCTTTCCACACAGGATTTTCCCTATATGAAAAGTGCTCATTTTTTCACGATGTTGTACTTTGGCTTTCCTGCAGAAAAACAGCCTTCAGAGTCAAGGAAAGAAAAATACTTCAGTTACACCACTGACGTTTGACTTTCACTTAGAATTTGAAGAGGCCATTGTTCCATCCATATCTAAGAAAGTACCTAGGATCACAGAAGATAATTCATACAGAATTAAAAAGGCAAAAAGGTAACCATCTTAATTACCTCAGACTTTCAGTTTGGAGTTTTAAAGCATTACTGTAGATTTTTCTTAAATTATGTAATCTGTATTAAATGTAAGCTTTGTCAAACACAGGTATGTTTCATAGTGCCTATGAGTTACAACATACTTGATCAGCATTGTGAATATTCATCGTTTATAAAATATTTGTTAAAATATCTTACTATTACAGATGGTAATTAGGTACTAATTACAATTCTGAATTTTTAAAGAAAGACTTGTCTTGAATTCTATTACATTGCCCCAAATTAATGTCAGGATTTATTTCAAACTTTAGACCAATAGACTCCAAAAGAAGTCCACCTAGAAAATCAAGTAAGTCAGTTTCTCTGTGTACTTACAAAGGGTAGCCTGAATATGTCATACTTGTTTATTCACTGGCATTCTGTATGTGCATTATGCTATATAATTTTTCTAGGCATCAGAAATGCAGAGGAGAATCCAGACCAAAAAAATAATAAGATGTAGAATTAATAGAATTTCAGTCATACATTGGTGATGGTGGGAGGGGGGACACTGTTCTTACCTCATTTTTTCTGTGTGACCATTCAGTGTGTTCAGTGCATTTTTACAGATGAAAAGTCCATCTCAGTGAGATTAAATAACTTGCCCAAGGTCACACAGATATGTGGTCCAAGCTGGATTTAAATTCTAGCAGTCCAATTTCAGAGCCTGTGCTCTGTATCACCACCACCGTGTTCTGAACATAGAATGACTTGCATCTTCCAGGCTTGGTAACTAGCTGCATTATGACACTTTGTACTCAGGAGAACATATGATGCAAGGCAGATTGGGGTGGTTAAGAGGATTAGAGTGAGAAGAGCTGTTTTATTTTGGATGTATTAAGTTTTAGATGTCTGTGGGGTATTCAGGAGGGGGGCATTCTTCTTCCAGGAAGCAACCCATTCTTGCAGTGAGTCCTCTTTAGCTATAACAAAATGATTGCTTAAATAACAGAGCATGAGACTGAAAGTTTCTCATATCAATAATGATATCCTGGTTTCATTGGTTATATTGGATAGATTCAGTTCCTCCATATCTTGAGATGCAGTTCCTGGTCTTATTAGTTATGGTAATTATAATTTAGGAGACCAGTCTCCACCAGTGCTTGCAAATCCCGAGCCAAGATGTCAGATCTAATTCACACAGCTCTCAGCTTAGCCTAAACTTTGTCATAACTGCTCCCACCTGGACCAGTGACTTTCTGGTCACTGCAGGCTTCTTTCATTTTTGACCTTTAGCCCCTTTGCTCTTCAAAGGGTGGTCTTCCATCTAGCAGCATCCTATCACCCCAGAACTTGTTGGAAATGCAGAATGTCTGACCCTTCTCCCAGACAGAAGCTGCAATTAACAAGATCCCCTCGGTGATTCCCCTGAACACTAAAGATAAAGATGCACTGCTCTAGCCCAGTGGGTCTCAAACATGGAGGGCTCCTTAAAACACAGATTGCTGGGCTGCACCTGCAGAGTTTTTGATTCAGTAGGTCTGGCTGGGGCGTGATCATTTGCACGTCTAGTAAGTCTCCAGGTAATGCTGGTGCTGCTGGTCCAGGGACCATCCTTTGAGTCTCTGCTCAGATAAGCTTACATAAGCTTATGTGCTCCTCTAATCTTGCTGCCCAGCACAAACATCTCTTCGTTCCATTTTTTTCCATGGTTTGTTGAATATCATAGCAACTCTCAATCTGGTGCTGTGGTCACCTAATTGGTGAAATCTGCCCAGGTTTATTTGTAGCTGAGCTTTGCTTTCAGAGTAGTAGTTTTCAACCCATCTGCACATTAGTATTACCTGAGGAGCTTTAAAATAATTGGATTCTACTTTAATTAGTTTGGAGTGAAGCCCAGGCATTACTATTCTCAAGATTCCCCAGATGATTCTTACATAAAGCTGAGATTGAGAACCATTCAAATTCCTAGGGCTTCTTTCTCACTTACTCCCAGAGACATATTTTCCATGTTATTATTAGTTCAGGATTTCTGCATTTTTCTTGGATAAATGGGAATTGATAAAATATTAAAAATAGCTCTTTATTAATCTGTATAAAAAGTCTCTAAGATTTCTCAGTAAACACCAAATCTACTCTTCTCTACAACTTTTCATAATTGGATGTTTTACAAAAGAGTCATACTCATTTTAGGAAAAATCCCTTTAAAAAATTACCTGGACCTGTAACCCTGCAACAAATAATGTGTTATATGTTAATTTATTGAATTTAAATTAAAAAAATTAAATAAAACTAAAAAATTACCTGGATAAGGAATTTTTAAAGGAGAGACAAAGTGATTTCTCCATTACCTAAGCATTTAGTACTGGATTATCAGCTGAAAATGGCAATTTTACCACTTATAAAGTGGTAAAAAAATAGAAAACAAGTTAGGGGCAAAGAGACAGATTAAGAGTATTTAAGTTGTCACCAAAAATTGCAAGATTACTGAGGTTACAACAAAAAAATACTTTTTCTTTAGATTAACAGATTAATAGGGGTTTCTCATTAGAAGAATTATTTTCCTAACAATAAATCTACAATGAGACCTGTCAAAAGAATATTCCTTTTAGGAATAGTTTTATGACAATAGGATAAACTTGCATGTAAAAAAGATAATTAAACATGAATAGAGCATTCACTTGCATCCTATAGTGAAATTTAATTGGCCAAAATCCTTGTTCCTTTAGTTTAATACTCTGTGTGACATTAGCCTGGAATAGAGATGAAGAGAATGATGTTTATAGGCCAGTTGCCAGGTTTGTATTTAGCTTTACTTCCTACTAGTTGTGACTTTGGACAAGTTATATAACCTCTTTGTGCCTCAGTCTCTCTTTGTGCCTCAGTCTCCTCATCTCCTCATCATTATCCTGTGGATATTAATAGTACGTAGTACATAGGGTTGTTGTGTGAGTTAAATGGATTAAAATATGTGAAGAGTTTAAAATTCTTCAACATACAGTAGGCACTCAAAAAAACAAAAACAAAACCCAGCTAATACAAATATAAGCTGTATTTTTTGAAATATACAATCATATATTCCAATCATTAAAAATAAGATAGTAATGAGATACGCAAGTCATGTTTACATATGGCAATCATTTCTAGAATCTTAGGTAAAGCACAGGTAAGCAGGGTGGGGTGAGGTGGGAGCCGTAAGGATAGAGAAGAAAGAGACTTTTATGTCAGTGGAAAAAGAGATTCATGCCTCGCTTGCTACTGCCCACACCATTTCTCAGTTATGTGGGCACAGGCTCCTTCAAGGCCCCACAAGGATTCTGGGAAGGTAACAGCCTCAACTCTAGCTCTCTGTGGGGAGGGCTTCACTACTGGGCTGAACATTCCTCTTCTCTGTAGCTGGAAGAGGACTCCTACTTACTGCTCATAACCGGAGAAACCTGATGTTCTGGAGCAGGGCTTCTCAACAGTGACTGCCCATTTGAGAGCTTTTGGAAAATATGCTGAGCCCTGCCTAGAGATCATGATTTAACTATTGGGGAAAAGTCTGGGCATCAAAGCACCCTAGATGATTCTAATATACAGCTAGAAATTTGAGAAACATTTCTAGAGGCCTCTTCATTTGTCCCTCCCTCAGTCACCCTCTTATAACAGCTTATTTGCGGCTAATAAATGGCAAAAAAATCTTATTTCTCCCTGACTGATATTACCTGAGTTTCAAATAGCCTGACTTTTATAGGTGCTGAGGGAACCTACATTCACTGAAATGAGAGGCCAAAGAGAAATCACAGGTCACTCATATGAAGGAGGGAGACAAAACAATCAGAAGAGGTGACTCCTAATAAGGCAGATTATGGAAGAAACAGAAGAGAACTTAAGAAAATATGTATCTTAAGGACACAAATAATCAGGGATTTAAAAATAAGTGAAGGGATTTAAAAATACTTCTAAAGTAAAAAGGGATTTAAAAAATATTTCTGGGGTGCCTGGGTGGCTCAGTTGGTTAAACGACTGCCTTCGGCTCAGGTCATGATCCTGGAGTCCGAGGATGGAGTCCCGCATCGGTTCCCTGCTCGGCGAGGAGCCTGCTTCTCCCTCTAACCCTCCCCCCTCTCATGTACTCTCTCTCTCGGTCTCATTCTCACTCTCTCAAAATAAATAAATAAATCTTTAAAAAAAATAAAAAATAAAAAATAAATAAAAAGTATTTCTGGGGGCTCCTGGGTGGCGCAGTCAGTTAAGCGTCGAACCCTTGGTTTGGGCTCAGGTCATGATCTCATGGTTGTGAAATTGAGCTCCATGTCAGGCTCTGTACTCAGCACAGTCTGCTTAAGATTCTCTCTTCCTCTCCCTCTGCCCCCCCCATTCTCTCTCTCACAAATAAATAAATCTTAATGTATATATATATTTCTAAATAAAAAATTGAGTAGGAAAATAAATAGAATACAGATGCAAACTGGATTGATAATCTAGAAGGTCAAATAGAGGCACAATCAGGATATTTGACCTGTAAATATATACTTAATACATAAATCAGGAAAATAAGAAACATGGTAAGGAAATAAAGAAATATTAGGGGAAAAATGCCCCTTTTTTGAAGACATACTTGAATTTTCAGATCAAAAGAGTTACCAAGTGCTAGACTTACAGTAAAATTATTTGATTATTTAATTCCAAAGGTAGAAAAAAGTTGGTTAATTACAAAGGAAAGGAAAGCAAATGAGTTTCATACATCTCATCTGCATTTCTGAGGCTAGAAAATAATAAACCATTTTCAACTTTTGAATAGAATGGCAATCCAAGAATCCTCTATTTGGATGAATCATCATTTTTTTAAAATTTTTTATTTTTTTGAACCATCATTTATTTATGAGAACAAAAGAGAGACAAATTTTAGGGTATGAAAAACTATACAAGGTTATCTGCCTATGTATTCTTTCTGAGGAATTTACCTGGAGAACTATTTTATCCAAATTAAAATGTAATATAATTAAAATAAAGATCCAAACTGGAAGTCTTTATGACACAAAAATGTATTTGGAATTATCCCATGGCATCAGAATGAAAGCTCTGGATTTCATCTCACAGTGGCTGTTCTGTAAAAACAAGAAAACATTCCAAAGCATTATCAGGGAAGTTATCCATAAGAGATTTCCAGGTGGGAAGAGGCAGCTTTTAGAGCAGCCCCCATGCTTCCGTCAGAGCTGTGCCCTTCTCTTGGGTTACTTCCTTTTATGTGCCAGTGCCATTTCACATTCATTCCATGATGTGCAGCAACGTTCCTTTAACTCTAGCCCATGCAGTACAAAATCAAGGCCCTTACCTATATTCCCTTAACTCAACTACAACAGGATATAATTTCACAGGGAATTTTCCTAAATATAAGACCAAAAAGGGGGAGGGAGAGGGGGATGAATTAAAAATATATATAAGCAGCTCAAAACCAATACAATTTATAGAAAACCGATTTATGATTTTATGCTAGTAAATTAACCCACCAAATTTATAATCCAGGTTTCATTATTCATATTGTATGAGAGCCTAGTGCTAGGAAATCAATTTTTATTCCTAGGTTCTTAGCCTCCCATTCCTTCTCTGCTGTTGGAAAAAATTCTCCATGGATCTCTTGTGTTTTTGTACATCTTGTGAGCAGAGGCACTGGATGCCTTTGTTCCTATCTCCTCAAGGACTTTTGTATAACAAAAAGCCTTTAAAGAGATAGTGTTTTTGGGGCACCTGGGTGGCTCAGTTGGTTAAACAACTGCCTTCGGCTCAGGTCATGATCCTGGAGTCCCGGGATGGAGCCCCACATCGGGCTCCCTGCTCAGTGGGGAGTCTGCTTCTCCCTCTGACCCTCCCCCGCTTTCACACTCTCTCTCTCTTATTCTCTCTCGCTCAAATGAATAAATAAAAATCTTTAAATAAAAAAAAAAGAGATAGTGCTTTTCTCTGAGCAAGAGCAGACTTGTTACTGTCCATTGTAAAAGATTTGGGTTCCATAAGTTCAGGGTTCCACTCCTCTAACATTACCCACTGTGTGTGCAGGAATCATCTGGCCCTCTGCCCTGTGGAACTGGGGCTCAAAGAACTGGTGCAGAAAATGCTATTCCTATCACTGTGAGCAATAATTAGGCTTTTGTCCCTGACCCAGGAGTCTACTTCTTTACAAGCATAGATGAAACTATAGTAGGTACCTTGTTAGCTTGTAAGTAGGGTCAAATCTCAGACCTTTCACAGTTCTTCCCACCTACTTTGAGGAAAGAAGCGTGGAGGTCGAATGACAAACTGTGACACCCTTCCCCCCTCTTCTTTTGCAAACTGAGTGGTAAACATACTTTGGGCTCATTATTCAGTGAGTAAGAGAACACCCTTATCCAGGTCCCTGCAGGCTTAGAAGAACTCTGTGTATATACCCATTTTGTCTACCCTCTAAGTCTATCTGTTTCTAAGTAGCAGGGTCTATAATTTAGGTTATTCACAAAATTAATCCCTATAATAAAGTTTTTTAAAAGAAGTAAAAACAATATGACAAGAGACATTGTAAACTAGAAAAGAAAATCATGATCACTTGAGGACAGAGTTTGTGTATAATTAATCTTATAAACCAAATATCTAGCATTTGGTTCAATTTATTTCTTATAAATCATGTTAAGTGTGCATTTATTGAAAGATAAAAAAATAAAAATAAAAACCCCATCATTTCCTGGTACTTCCACCAAGTTTTGACTTTCCTCTCATAAGCATACGGGACCTTTAAAAGTGTTTTACAAAATTAGCATGTCTAACACCTCCCAAAAGAATGTTAAAATGACCATAATTTGAGAAATTGAAGGGAAAAAATAGGCAAAATAAAGGCACAATATCAGTAATGAGGAAGGAGCTAAAACTATGAATATAGAAGAAATTAAAATAATTATAATGAGTACTTTGCTTTGAAACACGGGTGTAATAATGAATAATCTGGGAAAGTATAAATGGGGAAAATAGTCTCAACAAGAAAATGAAAACATAAATAAATTAATAATTAGAAAATTTTGAGAAATAGTCAAATAATGATCTTTTACAAAACTACCATCTTGAAGCTGTGTCAGAGGTCAGTTTCTTCAAAGTTTCAAAGAAGTATTTAAATGGTTTCTGAGCATAAACAAAAATGGAATAGTTTCAGTCCTTTTTAAAAAGATGTCTTTGATCCTCATGTCTGACCACAAGAGTAAAACCACTGTTGAATTTCACTTACAAATATAGTTTTTTTTAAAACCTAAAATAAAATATTAGCTTAATTGTTTCATTTGCCTATTCTCAACTCAGGAACACGTAACATAAAACAGTTTTATATTTCTCCAATTTCGCTCTGATCACTTTTGGTTATTAAAAGTCTGTCCAATTTAGTATTTTGATCCCACATGCCAGTTGAGGCTTTCCCTTCCCCTGTCTAGCCAGTCTATTGACACTGTGGGAGCTGAAGTGGAAAAGGAGTATGGCCAGTGAATTGGAGGTGGGTGTAGTCTTCCTAGCACACCTCCCCTTCTTCCTTCCTATAATCTTTTGTGCTTCTGGTATGGGAAAAGTGTTGTGCTAGAGCCAGCTCCTACCAATTTGTTAGAACTGACTGACTGTTGAATTTTCAGGGATTTTATGAGATGGTTAAGTTATTATTAAAAATTAAACTATATAAGCTAAAAATTCAACAACATAGTAAAAACAAATACTCAAAACTCATCCCTTCCCAATTATTTTACTATATTTTACTATTATCTGTGATTGAAATCATTTACAGCTATTGTATCCATATGGTGGAACTATTATATAATATCATGTTACTACACATTTCTTTTCAATTCCTCATTCAGTGATGTCCCATCACTGAAATCACTTGAAATCAACCATGGGCGTGTTTACACCGTAGAAACTGGCAAACACTACAAACAGGGGGCTTGATTTGTTATTTGTCTAGATTTAAGAAAGTGGGGAAGAAAAATGTTCATGAAGATTAAACTTAAAAGTTTGTCTTGCCTGTCGCCATCATACACTGAATAGCACACAAAATTGAGGACATATTCTAGAATTCAAAAATTATTGTCTGGCTCAGCAGAAAAAAGTAGCTTATGTCATTGATGAATGAGTGAAGTTCCAAAATATGTCTTTATTGTTTCACGTTCATGTTATTCGTTAAGGTAAATGAAAATGTCAATCAACATTCGTGTTGGAACTACACTTGGACAAAAGGTTATTAAATATTTACCAGCACCACACCCCCTGCCCACACCCTTGTATGGGAGTAAGAGAGGAGGGAGAAGGAAAGGACAGTGCTTCTTACTTACCTAGCTACTGCTACCATCTTCTTTCTCGTTTGTCATCTTCCAGCCAACTGTAGTCAAAAAGAGCCTTCCTGGTGAAATGGGTGAAGATGGTCATAAGATAGAAACTTCCAGTTTATAAGATAAATAAGTCTAATGTACAGCATGGTGACTATAGTCAACAATATTGCGTTGCATGTTTGAAAGTTGCTAAGGGAGTAGATCTTAAAAGTTCTCATCATAAGAAAGAAAAGTTTGTAACGATGTATGGTGATGAATATTAACTAGACTTATTGTGGTGATCATTTCACAATATATACATATAGCAAATAATTTTGTTGTACACGTGAGACAAATACAATGTAGATCAAATATATCTCAATTGAAAAAGAAGAAAAGCTTTTCCTGTGTGCTTATGTAATAAGTGTTAGGCATTTGGTGTTGGCATGAGAGGTGGTGTTTGTCCCAAGGGAAGAGGAGCCTCAGAATTTCTATATTTGACATAGTGCTTGCCCTCAAGAAATTGCAATCCTTACAGTTGCAAGAAGAAGGAGAAGACAAAAAAGAGCCTAACTCTTTAACGATGCATGGTAACAGTGCCTCAGACAGACCAGTTCCCTAATGAAGGAGAGCCTCCTTCAGCCACACCTCTTCAAATTCACCCTCAACTCTTACACTCTCCTATATATGTTACAACCTCTTTTGCTAAGGATCACTAGCTTGGCAGTCAGCAATCTGAGTGGGGAAACAGCAAAGTGGCCTAAGCCCAGTAATAACCCCAATGTCCATTTTCCCCCTCAGAAACTCAAGTATCCTTGCCATACCAAACAGTGGGATGCGGTGTGCTCTGATTTCTCGTCCCCACTCTACCCTCCAAATTTGTTTTTATATAGCTAGACATAGGGCAAATCAGCAAGTGTGCTAACGGGTGTGCAGCTGAGGAATGAGATGGCAGAATATTACAGACAGAAGGAAGAGCAAATGCAAGGCTTTATAAGTGATTCCTTAGGAAACCCTATGCATCCCTGCTCCCTTCGACACTGAAAAGAGAAGGAAAAGCCACGGCTGACTCTATGAGGTCAATGACATAATTCTGATATGTCCCCCTACCCCATTACAGTTTTCTACTACTTGGGAGAGAAGAAGGGAATGTCTAACTCCAAATATTGGTGGGCCTTTGTAGAATACAGACTGTTTATTCCTTTTTACTCAGCTGTGGCTAAAAAATCATCTGGTCATCCACTTTAAAACATCAGGATAAGTGCCTTTCAATAACTTACTGTATTAACAAAGTAGAATCTAACACTATATTAAATAAATATTACTCTACTATAACTAAGTGGAGTAAATTTCAGGAATAATAAAAAGTACTTCACATTGACCTCTTACTATGTCACAAACATTTGCTGAGCACTTTCTAAACCTTATTTTACAAAATTCTTATACTAACCCTATAAGGTAGCTAATACCTGCATTTGGCCTGTGAAAGACTGAGATTCAGAGGCTATCAATATTCTGCAGAAGTTCACATAGAGTCAAGATGCAAAGTAAGATCCAACTCCAAAGTCCACACTCTTTAGTTCACCATAAAGAAATTCATATCCAAACACCTCTATATATTCTGCAAATGTATTTGAAAAATGACTTAATAAGATAAGGCTAAAAAAAAGATCTCCTTAACAAGACTATATAGCCAACATCATCCTTAGGTTGGAACACTTGACACATTTCCATTTAAATTAAAAGCAGAAAGATGCTGTTCTCACTATACTGCACTATTCTCGAAGTGCTTGCCAGTGATATTAAATAAGAACATAAGACAAAATATAAATGTTTGGATAAGAACAGATAAATTATGTTATGAAGATTAAATGGTTGTTTACTGAAAAACCCGAAGAGAATAAACTAAAATCTCATTGGAAATTATAAGATGATAAGAAAGTTTAATAAAAATTTACCAGAACAATTTGTGCACTCAACACATTTATTACACATGTACTACTATGTGCCAGTCACTGTTCTAGGTGCTGGGTATTCAACAGTGAACAAAACAAACTCTGCCCTCAATTTATGTTTTAGGATAAGGTGGGGAGACAGATATCAAACTAAATGAACAAATGAATATATAATATAAATCCACTAGTGATAAACACTATGAAGAAAAATATAATAAAGGAATTAAGATTGGTAGGGATTACTATTTTAGATAGAGAAGGGGAAAGAAAAGACCTTTCTGGAGAGATGGAAATTTGAGTAGTCTTAACAAAATTCTCTCTTATAACTTAAGGAAGTAAACCTTGGCAGTAGCCGGGGAAAGAATATTACAGACAGAGGGAAGAGCAAATGCCAAAGTCCTTAAATGGGAGCTTAAGTTCCTTTTTCCTTAAACCAAAGAGCTGGAAAATTCACTGCTTCCATGTGGAGGTGGGGGGTGGGTGCACAGAGAGAGCCCTGGCGGGGCATTCAGTGGAAGTTCCTCTACTTAGAAACATGAGCAATGGCAGACAGTTTCTGTCTTGGAGTGAGAATTTTGAAACTTAGTTTAGTCTAGTAGGAAACAATTGGAGGGAAATGCCAATCACGTTTATATTTTATGGGTGCCACCATGGTTGCATTGGCAATAGACTGTAGGGGATGAGTGATAGCAGAGAGAAACAGAAGGCGAGAAACCTATGGAAGTAGCTCAGTTGGGAGATGAAGGTGTCTTGGACTAGGGTAGAAGTAACAAGGAAGGAAGTAGCTGGATTTGGGATGTGTTTCAAAGAAAGATCCAGTGAGATTTGGCAACAGTTGGGAATGGGGAATGAGGGAAAGAGAAATCAAAGATATTGTCAAGTTTTTGGCCTAAGCCTCTGGTTGAATGCAGCTGGGGAAGCCTCAAAGAGGAACAGATTGGGAAGGAAGCAAAAGCCAGGATTTGGTTTTGAATGTGTTAAATTTGAGATGCCTACAATATACCTAAATGCAGAAGTCATGTAGCAGTTGGATATATAAATCTGGAGCTCAGGGAAGAGTTTGAGAGATTATAAATTATAAATTATAAATTATAATTATAAACCTGGGAGACATCAGTCTATAGATAATATGTAAAGATGTGAGATTAGATATCAACTGAAGGTGAGTGTCTAAGGTTGGATGACTGAATCATTCCAGCATTTAGTGGTCAGAAATGTGAATTATGTAATACTTTATTATTATTTATTATTTATTACTTCCTTAACTGTATTACATACCATCAATAGTCAGTTAAAGGATTTAGTGGAGAAAATTTCCTTTATAATAAATAAACACTATTATTCTATCTGGTCTACTATTTTGGTATCTGAACTGACCATAACTCTGTGTCCTATGACTGTAACTCAGGTCTGACAATGTCCCCAATAGCTCATTTAATGAATTTCCAGCATATTTTTAAAGGGTTAATCAGCTTATGAACTATAGTTTCCTAGAGTGCCCTCAATCCTATGACAATAGCAGCTTCCTATCTGTCTTTACTTCAAGTGATTATCACTAATATTTTCAGCTCTGGCTTAGTCCCATCCTTCTACATTTTGTATTGTAATGTTATTAATACAACAACATCTAATCTATATAACTGGGACTTAACCACATTTCTCCAAATTTATTTTTTAGATTAGTTTCATAGATTTTTCTGAATATTCTAATTTAGATTAATTTTATTTTTTCTAGATATGTCTTCTTCAAAGATGAACCTGAACCTAGAAAGAGTGATTTTGAAAAGTTAAATTTAAGACCACACTTTGCACCAACAAATATAAAAAATCAAGAAAGCAAGTCAATAGGTAATGCTCCATGTAACATATTTATTTCTCCTTTAATGTATTAATGAGTGCTTTTATTATATACTTTATTATTTATTAACGTGTATCTTAAAAGTTCTTGATGATTTGATGTCTCTGTTGAAAGAAATTGCTTGAAAGTATAGGGCTTATAACTGCAGTGTGAAAGATTTCAGTGAGCCAGAAAGAAGAATTTCCTAAGAGGAAGAGATGTTCAATATCAGAATGGACAATTTATACAAGTCACAAATTAAGAATATATTTTTATGTTTATTTTTCTAGAAAGAAGATATGTGAGTTTCCTTTCAGGTCAACCCTAAGAGTTTTCTTGTTACTGTTAAAAAAAGAAATCAATCAAGTATGGACATCTTGCTTAATAAAAACTTACTTTATAGAAACTGTAAAGTAAAGGAACTTTCTTCGAAACTTAAGGAATCTGTAAGCTAGGAACTAGCACTGCAGATCTTCAGAGAATTTTAGAGTTTTGTGTTGCCTTTGTTTTTCTTTGGGATTATCAAAGAACCATTCGATTGAATCATTTTCATTGACCCCTTTGACTGAGGTTCCCTGACTCTACATTACCCTATATTGCCTCATTTCTCTGAAACACTTCATCATCTAAATTCTCAAAGGACTTGTTTACATACACTGTCTCTACTTTCTCAAATTTTGTTCAAACTTCAGACAACTCCAGTCTGGTTTCTGCCTCCACCATTCTACTAAAGCTACTCTGATCAAGAGTACCAATGATCTCCATTGCTAAGTACAAATAATATTTCTCTGGTTTCATTTTCTTCCACTTCTCAATACAAATATAGTTGGTTGATCAGTCCCTCCTTCTTAAAACTCTCCTCTTTGGGATTTTGGAACCCATATCTCTTGTTTTCCTGCTATATCACTCTTCAGTCTCTCCTCTTAATTTATCTTCTCCATCGTTAAAATAGTGTACAGTTGACCCTTGAACAACATGGGCGTTAGGAGCACTGACTCCACTGCACAGTCAAAAATCCACATATAACTTTTGATTTCCCCAAAACTTAATAGTCTACTGTTGACCAGAAGTCTTTCCAATAACATAAACACATATTTTACATATGTATTATATGCTATATTCTTGTAATAAAATAAAGAAAAAATGTTATTAAGAAAATCATAAGGAAGAGAAAATACATTTACAGTACTGTACTGTATCAAAAAAATCTATGTGTAAATGGACTCATGTAGTTCAAACCTATGTTGTTCAAGGATCAACTGTATATCACAATTTATCTATTCTACTGTTGAAATTTTGGGTTTTTGGTTTGTCAGCCATTACAATGCTGAATGAACATTCTTGTTTATGCATCCTACTGCATACGTGTAAGTTTCTTGAAAGTGCATATCCAGGATTTATATTGCCAGATATACTTATCTTCAACTATAATAAATACTGGCAAACTTTCCAAAGTATTTGTACCAATTTGTGCTCCCATCAGATTTGTGAGAGTTCTTTTTGTTCTGCTTTCTTGCTAACATTCAGAATCGCCTGATTTTTATTTTAGTGTACATAATAATATATGATTATGTTTTAATTTGCATTTCCATGATTACCATTAAGTTTGAGAACTTTTTCATAAAACTATTGATCAATTAAACTTACACTTTTGGAAATCATCTGAGCTTTAGCTCATTTTATTTTATTTTAAAGATTTTATTTATTTATTTGAGAGAGAGAGAGAACATGAGTGGGGGGGGAGGGGCAGAGGGAGAGAGAGAAGGAGACTCCCCACTGAGCGCAGAGCTCAAAGTGGGCCTTGATGTGGAACTCGATCCCAGGATCCTGAGATCATGACCAGACCCAGAGTCAGATGCTTAACTGACTGAGCCACCCACATGCCCCTTAGATCATTTTAAAAGTAGGTTTTTGTCCTTTTCTCATTGATTTCTTTATATATTTTGGTCACTAGTTTTTTGTTGTTTTTATGTATTGTGAATATCTTCCCTTTTCTCTTGTTTTTTCTTTTTTTTTCTTTTTTTTCACTCTATGGTGTCTTTTTGATGAGCAGAATTTCTTTGGCTTTAATAAAGTCAAATATACCAAATCTTTCTCCATTTGGTTAGTTCTTTTGTTCCATATTTAAGAATATTTAAGAAATGTTTCCCTACTATTTATCTTATAAAAGACCTCAGGTCTTCTTTTTACATTTAGGCCTGAAGTCTACCTGTAATTAAATTTTGAGTGAGGCAAGGGTCAAATTTAATTTTGCATGTGGATATAGTTATCTCAGCATGTAATTTAAAAGGCTATTCTTTCCCTAATGCTCTGGGCTCTTTGCTCTGGGGATCTTATTCTATTTCATTATTTGTCTATTTATCATTAATACCATACCACATTAATTTATGTAGCTTAAAATAACCATTGAATTTGGTAGAGCAAGTCTTCCAACTTTGTTCTCCAAGAATATCATGGATATTTTCTATTTTCCACTATGTTTTTTTTCTCTGACCCTTTGGTTATTTAGAAGTATATGTCTCCACTCAAAATATTTGAGGTTTTTCTTTTCTTTTCTTTTTTTTAAAGATTTTATTTATTTGTCAGAAAGAGCAAGCACAAGCAGGGGGAGCAGCAGGCAGAGGGAGAAGCAGGCTTCCCACTGAGCAGGGAGCCTGATGGGGGACTCCATCCCAGGATCCTTGGATCATGACCTGAGCTGAAGGCAGGCACTTAACCGATTGAGTCATCTAGGCATCCCTATTTGAAGCTTTTCTAATTATCTTTTGACTATAGCTTTTTAGCACAATTACATGGTTGTTTGAGGATACACTCCTTATGATTTCAGTCCTATGTAATTAGTTAATGTGTGTTATCACTCAGTATATGGTTAATTGTTGTAAATGCTCTCTATGTGCTTGAAAATAATGTATATCCTACAGTAGCTGACTACACTGTTCTGTATATGTCTTTTAGGTCAAATTTGTTCCCTATATTTTTCGACTCTTTTATATCCTTATTGATTTTTCTATTTGCTCTTCTGTCAGTTAGTGAGAAATTTCAGACTTTTATTTTTCCTTGTAGCATCAAATTTTACTTTATACATTTTTAATATAGTTTAGGCAATGTTACCATTTACATAAAATTTAAAATTATTATGTTTCTAGTGAACTGAACCCTTTTTCATTGTAAAGCGATTGTCTTACAATGAAATTGTCTTACTACCCAGTATTACTGTAGTTGCCCCAGCTTTCTTTTGGCTACCATTAAATGGTATATCTTTCTCCATCATTTTATTACCTTCTTATAACATTGTAATCTAGATTTATTTCTTGTAAATATCATAATATTAAATTACATAAAATTAAATCATAATTAAATCTACTGTAGTAATCTTTGTCTTTGAAACGGAATGCTTAGTCCATTTCCACTTAATGTAATTACTAATATCTTT
This sequence comes from Eumetopias jubatus, assembly GCF_037043125.1. Lineage (NCBI taxonomy): Eukaryota > Metazoa > Chordata > Mammalia > Carnivora > Otariidae > Eumetopias > Eumetopias jubatus. The sequence goes on from NW_028274810.1 coordinate 52,158,879, forward strand.
GGATTTAATTTTGCCATCTTATTTTGTTTTTTATTTGCCCTTTTAATTCTATACTTTTTTCCCTATCTTCTCATCTTTTCTCTAGGATTGAATTTCTTAAGTTTCACTTTTCTCCTTTATTAATTTGGAAGTTATTTACTCTGTTTCTATTCTTTTTTAATTTTTTAAAATTTTATTATTTTTTAATTTTTATTTATTTATTTTTTTAAAGATTTTATTTATTTGTTGGATAGAGAGAGAGCACAAGCAGGGGGATCAGAAGGCAGAGGGAGAAGCAGGCTCCCCACTGAGCAAGGAGCCCGATGTGGGACTCGATCCCAGAATCCTGGGATCATGACCTGAACCAAAGTCGGTTGCCCAACTGTACCACCCAGGTGTCCCAATTATTATTATTTTTAAATTATGTTCAGTTAGCCAGCATATAGTAAATGATTACCCTATGCAATCTTTTAAAATCTAGTATTACCCTCATTCTGGACAATAAAAGGATCTTAGAACACTTCAATTATTTTACTGACATCTGACTTTTTAGGTTATTGTTAAAATCCAGAGTCTTATTTAAATATTATCTTAATCAGACATTGGTGAGACTCAAGGTATGATTTCTCCTGATGCAAAATTCTTTGCTAAGAAATTACAGCTAAATATCGTTTCACCACTCATAATTTCTACCTTTCACAAAACACTAGAATGCAAACATAATTCAGCCAAGTTCTTTGTCACTTTATAACAAGGATAGCCTTTTCTCCATTGTTTAACAATATTTTTCTAATTTCTATGAGACCTCATCAGAATGGCTTTGGCCATCCATATGTCTATCAACATTTCTGTACATGATTATGTATTCTCTAAGAAGATGGAAGAATCTTGGAGAATTCTCACCAGAATCCCCTTTAAAATCCCTTCATGGAAATACTGGACTTTTCTACTCTGTACGTTGAAACTCTTCCAGCTTCTACTCATTACCCAGTTCCAAAGCCACTTTCCTATTTTTTTGTTACAGCAGCACCTCATTTCTCAGTGCCAATTTCTCTCTTAGTCAGTTTGGGCTGCTCTAACAAATTACTATAGATTGGGTGGTTTAAACAACAAATATTTATTTCTCACAATTCTAGAGGCTGGAAGATTGAGATCAGGGTGCCAGTATGATTAGGTTCTGGCTAGAGCCCTCTACCTAGTTTGCAGACTGCTGTTTTCTTGTCTGTATCCTTACATGGTGGAGAGAGAGATTATCTCTTTCATGTCTTTTCTTGGAAGGGCATTAATCCCATCACAGGAAGTTCACTCACATTACCTCATCTACCTCATTAACTCCCAAAGGCTTCACCTCCAAATACCATCACACTGAGGATTAGAGCTTCAACATATAAATTTTGGGAGGGACACATTCAGTCCACAGCAACTACCCTATCTAAATTATACCTCCCTCTGTTGTTCTCCCTCACCAAAATCTATTTATTTCTATCATAGCATGTATCTTCATTTATAATTATTCACTCCTTTGTCTTACTTGTTTATTTTCTCTATTACCACTAAAATGTTTGCATCATTGGGTAGGAATCAGAATTACAGAGTCCAACACCAGTGCTTGGCATGTAATAGGTGATCAATAAAAAAACTGTTGATTGAATGAATGCCAGATACTATTAAGTTTTTAAATCTATTATCTCATTTAATCCTCACAGCATTCCTCTAAGGTAAGCACCATTATTTCCCCTTAACTGATGAGAAAACTAAGGCTCACAGAAGTTAAATAACCTGAGGCTACAGGATTTACAGAAAAAACATAGATTTTGGTCCCAGGCTATCTAAATCCAAAGTCTGTATGCTTGACCTGATACCATACCTACCTTAAGAAAATCCATTAGAGGGTAATCCAGATTAATAAATAATTAAGGTTTGGGGGTGGATTCAGGTTGAGAGGAATATTTCTGTCTTCAAAGGAATAATGAATGAAAAGTTTCCTTTAATTATTGTGATTCCATTTTATTTAGAAATCCATTTTTTTCCCTGAAGATACCACTTTGTTGTGTGTTCTGAAGTCATAGTTCTGACCCCCCATAGTTTCTGATAAGTAGAAGAAATAAATAATCAAAAGTTGTATTCTGTTAATAGAAACTCACTTTTAAAGCAAATTAGAATATATTTAGCTCTGAAAATGTAAATGTAATGCATTTGTAAGCACCTAAGTTTATTAAATTACATTTCCGAAAAGTTTATTAGAAGTAGAGAAAATGGTTTATTGATAGATTAGAAGTAGTCTAATAGTATGGAAAGATCAGTTATGTTTGGATTTGTTTCTTTAGAGCCATTGAAAGAAAATCTGAAATCAAGATCTTTTAGACCCTTTCTTTATCTTAAGGATACAACTGAGGTAGGTTTAATTTGTCCACTTAACAATTACTTGGTAGAAAATCAGATTAGTGCCGACAATTTTATGTATACTTCTATAAGTCCCAAATTCAAATGTATTTTAGGATTCAAAAATGTAAAATTCTAAAGTGATTTCATCTTTGATATTACTAAAACTTTATGTACAGGGATAATACAGAAAATAATATATTATTTGCTTGATGGTCCATACAGCAGAAATTATTTATTGAATATGATAAGGCATTAACAGTTACCATAAAGTCAGTTAAAACAGGACATCATAAAAAACTCTACATGCATAACTTAAATATTTAATTTTAATTTAAAATATGAAAATATGCATCCATTTGTAATCTTTTCATGTGTAGCCAAGACCATTTTTTTTTTGAGCATGCTATGGTTATTTATATTATATAATTACATTTAACAATTACCATAAACAGGTTTGGGACCAACAATACAGACTTTTTTTTTTTAATTGAAGTATAATTGATGTATTGAAGTGTAATACACAATGTTACATTAGCTTTAGGTGTACAACATAGTAATTTGACAACAGTATTGACTCTTGATAACCATTTGAGCAGAGGTTCATGGGCATCCTGGAAAGTAGTTGACTAACCTTGAGCATTGAGCATGCCTTGGATATTATTCATTAAGTTTTATCTAGGAGACTACAAAGAGAAGTTATCCAGAGAATCAGCAAGGAAAAGTTATTTAAAAGAGTTTCTTAGGTATTAATTAATTTATTATTAACCCTGATTATTGCTAACATGGAGAGTGAAACATGAAGAAATACATACTTTGGACCATAATTAAGGACATTATAATTTTTGTTGCATATTGCTGCCTTTTATAATTTTTAAGAAGATTTACAGCATCCACTGTCTGGACTATTTTATCCTCAACTACATGTTTTGTTTGGGTTCATTTTTAATAAAAATCTTTCAAGAAATACATATTGTAACATCACAACTTTACTCATAATACTAAATTTATTAGCATCTTTTAGAAAACCTGCAACATTTTAATTTTTAAAAATAAATTGAAATATTCATATGAGTTTAAAAAATTAAATAATACAGAAACACTAATAAGAACACAAAGCACTTGCATCCCATACTTTTTGTTCTAATTTCCCCTTTTCAAAGGTAACCACGTTTAACTTTTAGGGGTTTTTTTAATTTCTCTTATGATTCACTCCATAATTTTAAAGAATGAATTTCTACAACTATTTTTTATTTATCTACTTTAAATATTATCTACTGAATAATCAGTAAGACATACTTGAATTAGCTTATTTACACTGCTCTACACTTCACTTCTCTCCGTTTTTTCTTCTGAATCTTTGATAGTTACCTTTTTGCTTTTTCTGTTGTTAACTTTTGTACCTATAAATAAAATATCTAAAAATTTTTTCTTTTGTATCAACTTTAATCACTAACTCCTGATTCCCCTTTAAATAAGATGAAGATTTTAGCAGTCCTACTCTTTTCTCCTACTCTCCTCCACATCTTCTTCCCCAAGTCAAGTATGTTTTTACTTTTACATTATTGAGGTCAATGATTATATTCAACTTTGCAACTCTGATTAAGCCTTCGTGTTTTGTCTATAGCTTAATTCTAAAACTCAAAACTATAAATAATATCTACATTACTATGACATTGTAAATAACCATCATAGTAGAACAAAATAATGTGCTAGGATTACAGTTCTTCTCAATGGCTAAAAATGTAAAAACAAAGGCTCGCTTTTCTTATTCTCCATCAGTTACTTGAAAAGTAATGCTATATGTTAGTCTGCCTCATATTGAGACCTTGACTTTCCTGTATACTTTTGAATTTTTTTCTGAATATTCTAGTTGCCTTCGTTTTTTTCTTGTGGAGAATGATAATAATAGCAAACATCTATATAGTACTTATATACTATATACCTAGTACTTCTATAGTATATAAATGCATACATATGTATGTGTGTATATATGTGTGTGTCTATAATTTACATCCCCAACAACTCAATGAAGTAAGTACTATTTTTATTCCTATTTTATAGATGAGAAAAAAGAGGTACAAAGAAGATCAGTAATTTGGCTGAGATCAAATTAAAAATAACAGAGTTAGGAAAAACCTAACAGTCTGATACATGCTCTTTTACCTCTAAGATACGCAACCTCTGAAAAAGAAGCATGTAACTTTCTCATTATATGGGGATATGGTCAAGCTTCCTTATTGGTTCTCTATTGAGTAGAATCCATTCCAGTCTTCTTGGAGGAGTTGTTCATTGGAGCTCAGTGACTCTTTGTTCTAAATTTGACCCATTACTTTTAAGCCTGCTCTGCAGTTGTTACAGTCATTCCATCCCTGGTTTAGTTGCCAGATTCTAATACTCCATGTCTTATTTCTTCTTGGATTTCATCTTTATTTTCCTAGAATATGTCTTCAAGAAACTTCCCTAGAAATGGCATATATTTATTTTTCCCATGTATATGAATGATAGTTGAGCTGAGTAGCATTATATGTTTAAAATCATTTTTGATTTTAAAACCCTAAACTTTGATGACATTGCTCCATTGTACTATGCCATTCAATGGTGCTAATGAAAAGTTCTCAGTCTTCTGTAAGTGATCTTACCTTTTTCTCTGGAAACTTCTAGGATCTTCTCTTTATTGTTGTTTTGTAATGTTTTGAGGATATGTCTGAATGTGGTAATTTTACTTCAATTCATCCTGTTCAGTGTTCAATAGACTCCACCGTAAAGTCAAATATCTTTCTTTAGGTTTTAAAAAATGTCTTTCTCTTATTTCTTTTCTAATTTCCTTTCCACTATTTTCTCTGTTCTCTAATGGTCAGATATTAGATTTCTTTGACTAATCCTCTGTATTGCTATTCTCTCTCTTTTTTTTTTTTTTGTCTCTGAAAATTTGTCCTTTATTCTGGTCTTTTTACTTCATTTTGGTTCGGTAATGACATTTTAAATTTCTTTCTTGTTCTTAGTTGTTTTTTTCTTTTCGTAGTCTCCTGCTATATTTGTTCTCAACATTTTCTGAAGATATTAGAGTTCATTTTCTTAAGTTATTTTCTGTTTCTTGAATTATTTCTTTTCTGGTGTCAGTGTTCCTTTTGTTTATCATGATAGATACTTTTGAAGTTATTGATTTTTATTACACTGATAAATCTTCATTTGTTCATATTTAAGAATGGAGATATGGGTTAATCTTTCTATGAAACTGCCATTAATTTTATAAATAAGTATCTCTCTAGAATTGAGAGCCAACTCTTCTGTGTATACATCAGAATTCTCAACCAGCTAGCTTTACTTTAGCTTAAGAGGGCAGAGAGCAGGTTAATTTGACTGGTAGTCTGTCTTTCGGATGCTAACATGAAGAGAGTTTCACCCTGCAAACCAAACTCAAATTAGCAGTAAGTTTATTAGCAGAAGAGCACTTATTTTATCCTGGGATTAATTAAATAAAATTTCCTGTAACTTTGTATATGGGCTAGGGTAAGTGGGAAATGGGGGAAGTAGCAACTGGTTCAGAAATTCCATAGAATTTCAGTTAACCTGCCTCTTTACAATTTTTGTTTTCGTTCTCAACCTAAATATCTGCCAACTCTAAGCCTGGAGTTTCATCAGAAAATTATTTTAATAGCTGCAAGATTTAAAATACAATTGATAAATTCAATAACCATCATTGATAAAACTACAGAAAATACTTGTTTAATATGATAAAGAATATCAGCATAATTTAAAAAATTATACCTTATATATAAAACCAATAACCAATTTCATAATTAATAATAGTCTATGGCATGGCAAGAGTGACACTTAATCACCATGATTATTTATAAATAATGTATTGTTGCAATGCAAGTATTGAGCAATGCAATAGGAAAAGATAATGGCAATAGTAAAAGCTCTGGAGTATTCTGATGCAATATGGCTGAGTAAGCTCCTATTATACCACACTGTCTCAGACAATGACTATAAACTCTAGACAAGATACTCAGAACATACACACACACACACACACACATACACACACACACACACAAATTACCTGAAGACCCTAGAGAGTAAACAAAAGAAGGTGACAAAGAAAAGGCATAGAAACTACATAGTAATAACTGACTTGCATGGAGCAAAGTTGCCATTTTTATGGCTTTTAACTTGAAGGGTGGATGAAGTTGGCATTGCATGGGGCATCTAAAACTCCAACAGAAAACTTATGTATTTTTCTAGCCAGAAGAATCAGAGAGCAATGTTCAGGGCAACCCAAGCTTCTAGAAAGTGAGGGGGGACAAATAGAAGAGAGCCAAAGATGGTAGCCCCTATCCAAGTCTCTCACTAACTCCTGAACCATGCATGTTTAGGGAGACTGCAAGCCGCTCAGCTAAGGATACAACAACTGAACTGAAATTTGAGCTGCTGCTCCAGAGACAGAGTGTATTTTGAATCTGATCAAATTCATTGTTAAAATAAAAACATCAATAATCTTTGTAGGGATAGTGTAGGTTCACCAAAGTCTCCCTCTACACTAGAGCCAATCTGAGCCAATCTAGGAAAAGCTAGATCACTTTTTCCAGTTCTCCGCCTTTACTCAGAGGTATTCTGCTGTATCTATGTATGAGTAGAGTTTCTGTGTAAACTAAGAGGGCTTTTTTTTGGCTCAGTATTTGAACTTTAGACTTTCCCTGCATTTGAAGAAATAAATTTTATATACGAATATAATGGAGACAAAGAAAATAAAAGTTAGCAAAAAGTGTGAACATAGTCCAACTTTTTAATTTCTGTAGATTTGTTTCCTCCTCTATAAAGTATTATTAACATCCATATCATAGGGGTTTTTTTGAGGATTAAGTAAACATTATATTTGGAAGTATTTAAAGAACTAGACAGCTATTAGTTATCATAATTAGATATGCCAAATATGAATAATCAAATTTAAATTATTTATCAATATACCTGGAAAGGAATAATTTCTAAGATAGTTTTCCATTTTTCCTGATGTTCAGGTGAAGAATGCTAACCCTTTGCATGATTTATATTTATATCCACAGAATACACAACCATGTAGAAGAACACTGGGTCCTACCATCATTTCTCCTGCACCCAGGATTCAATCCAATGCTAACAAGAAGGAAAAAGACTCGACTTTATTTGCAGGTATATATTTTGCATTTTTTATATTGAAATAGCTGAAAATTAACTGCATCTAACTTTAAGATATAAGCATTAAGAAAATCTTTAACCAAAGAATATCAGCATCTGATCATATCACCACTTATTTCTCTACTTAATAACATCTGAATAATCTCTATTACAAAAATGGTAAAATCTAGATTCCTTAGGATGGTATATAAGATTTTTTCAGTCTTCTATTCTGTCTCTTTATCCTTACTGATCCTAGTTACAATCTGTTCCAACTGTTGTGTAATTTGATCCATTCTGATCTCTATGCTCAGAACATACTTCTCCACCTGATAGATGCTTATTCATCTTGAATATTTGGGACATTTACAGCTGTATTTAAAATAAAATCTGACTATCTATGGCTCAAACAACCAAGATATTTATTATTAATTAATTAATTAATTTTAAATATTTTATTATTTATTTGACAGAGAGAGAGGGAAAGAGAGAACAAGCAGGGGGAGTGGGAGAGGGAGAAGCAGACTCCCCGCTGAGCGGGGAGCCCAACGTGAGGCTCGATCTCAGGACCCTGGGATCATGACCTGAGCCAAATGCAGACGCTTAAACGACTGAGCCACCCAGGTGCCCCAGAGATATCTATAATCTCAAATAACAAGACGTCTATCAGTAAGGCAGCTCCAGGCTTGGTTAATTCAGGAGCTTGATGAGATATATCCAGTCCCTCCATCTTTCCTCAAGTTTCTTAAAAAGTAGTCTGTCCTCCTAGCCCTACTGTACGGTGTGGTGCCTACTATTCAAGATAACTTGTATGGGTAACAACATCCACTGAAAAAGAGAAAAGCTCTTTGATCCCTTTGTAAAATGAGGAAAATGCCCCCCAAGCACTCTAGCAGACCTCCCCTGCTGTCTCCTTGGCTAAAATAGCTTAAAGCACCCTTAACTAAACCAATAAATCATTATCAGTTTAGATAAGTTTTTCCAAATTTTAACATATATATATAAGATATACAATAATATAGAGAGTAATATATTAATAATTAATGATATAATATATAAATATTATATTATATATTATATATAATCATATATAATATATGATATATAGAGGGAGAAGAAGATTCAGCTTCATGGTGTCCTAATTGTCTTTTTCTGTTAGCTGAACTTGATTGTAGTATTTTAGTGTTTTTTACAGTTATTACTAAAGGCACATGTAATATACACTGTACTCTATATCACTTTTTAAAAATGTTGGTCAGAAGATGCTAAATTAAGTTAGTGTCTAAATTGATGTGTTATAGCTCACATTTTGAAAAGCACAGGCTGAGATCATTTAAAGATTCACTTCCTTGAGTTAGGAAGGAGCCCAGCCTCCCATGAAAGACATGGTTGTTTGGAGAAAGATGAATAAAATCAGAGTTCTATTAGCATAAGAAGGGGAAAGGAGACAAGACCTCTTTTTACCACATTATTTTCCTCTGCAGTGGTTCCTAATAGCAGACTGTTCTACTCATTCAGCAAAGCATATTTCCCTTTATAAAATTTCTTGAGTCTCTCTACTGAAGAAATATTATAGTTCTTTTATCAAAACTCCAAATTAGGACTTCTGGGAAGTTTGGCAACATAAATACAAATTTATCCTGGCCAAAGTGAATAACAAAAAGAAAAAAACTTCATTAAATTGAACCTAGGACATTTTATCCTAAACTCAAAGAAAATCTGTTACATATTACAAAATGAAGTAGTTTGAAAGAAGATTCCAGAAGTTGATTCACAATTCCATTTCCTAAAAGAAAGGAAGAGTATTTAAAAAGCCAGTAAAGGATATTCTGAAAATACTTCTATTAACCACTACCTCCTCCCCCTTCCCCTCCCACCCCACCACACACTCAAAGAAAAGGGGATTGTTATTAATGATGGATCACGGAAAGATGGAAAAACCTCCCCTTTGGGATCCGTTTCCTCTTTGCAAGTCAACAGCAGTCCAAATCTGTATTAGCAGTGTTTTGAGAGAAATGTAATGATCATACCTAGCCCTTTCTTTCTTAAGTTTCCCAGTATTGCTTCAGATGTACTCAGTTAAGGGGGAAAACCTCCTAACTTAGAAGAGCTAGGTCTTGAAAGGAGGGTTGACAATAGAACAGACAAGATATAATTTCCTAGGAATCATTTTTCCAAGTATGAATAATAGCCACAAGGGTAACTGTGTAAAGAAAAAATATATGATCCCATCAAACAGCCCAAAAGCTATGAGGCCTTTCTTCGACTAAATGCCTCCTCAAACTTGCTTATCCCAAGAGAGAGGACTCTAACCCATGTGGCACTTCACACATAGATGGACAGAGTACCCACCACCATCACCACCTCATTAGAGTCATGAAGAGGTTTCACAGAACGTATAGTGCATAGAAACAAATTTCCCCATAATGTTTCAGGGCTCCAGCTCCCTCACCAGCTTGCTCAGGCAGCTGAATGCCTGAACTCATAACATAAGGTAACATCTGGATTTGCCTATTAGTTTCTTTTTTTTTTTTTAATGTTTTCCCCAGGATCTTTTTTTTTTTAAAGATTTTATTTATTTATTTGACAGAGAGAGACATAGTGAGAGCAGGAACACAAGCAGGGGGAGTGGGAGAGGGAGAAGCAGGCTTCCCGCGGAGCAGGGAGCCCGCTGTGGGACTCGATCCCAGGACTCTGGGATCATGACCAGAGCTGAAGGCAGACGCTTAACGACAGCCACCCAGGCGCCCTCGCCTATTAATTTCTAAGGGGAGAATTTAACAGTATCTAGATAAACAGGGAGAGTGTCCAAAGATTTTCCTCTATTATTTTTGGACTAGTCTCAAGCCTGGATTTAAGTGTCCTGATTCAAAGGTGAGTAGAAGGAAAAACAAGAACATGAAACTTTTTAAATATCTTGTAGCAAATAAAGGAGAGACTTTAAAAGATAGCTAATGGTCACATTCTGATGGAAATTGTACCCCGTGAAACAGGAGGAAATTTAGACAATAATTGTTTCATATGCTCAAGAGATTAAAAAAAATGAGGATTCTCTGAAACAAGATTCGAAGATACAAAAGATAATTGCCAAAAATGAAATGGTGCTGTCAGAGCTAAAAATATTTTTAAGGTAATATACAACCTAAAATTACATTAAAGTAGTGAAGAGGAGAATAAACACTGGAGTAAACCAAATCAAAGGTCTGAATGGCAGGTTTAGGAAAATTACATAGAATGCAATGTGAAAGGACAGAACTATGACAGGATTCGACAAGATAATATAATGAGGGAACAAAACAGGTATCCAAACCTGAGATAACCAGTGTGTTTGAAAGAGAGAACAGAACAAATTGAATAAACTTGCTGAAAAAGAGCATAGGAAAACTACCTTGGAATAATAGAAGTACTCAATATCTTGATTTTGTTGATGCTTATATGAGTATATATATGTCAGAATTCATCTAACTATACATGTAAAATGCATGTATTTAATTGTATGCAAATTATACTTCCAAAGTTAAGTTAAAAAGAAAGCAAAAGACTAACACTGCAAAAGTCTAAAACACCAAAAACAAAATAATCTAGGGGCTCCTGGGTGGCTCAGTCAGTTAGGTGTCCGACTCTCGGTTTTGGCTCAGATCATGATCTCAGAGTCATAGGATCCAGCCTCGCATGGGGCTCTGAACTCAGCACAGACTCTGCTTGAGGTTCTCTCTCTCTCGCTCTGTGCCTCCCCCCTCTTGCACTCTTGTGTGTCCTCTTTCTCTAAATAAAACTTTAAAAAATAATTTATATCTAAAATAATCTGAAGAAAATAATAATCTAAAACAATCTGAGAAAAGAGTTTGTATAAATGCAATAAATATTAATGTTTCATTTAAAATACAAAATAAGGTTAGTTTTAAAGTCAATGACAATCAAATACATAACATACTTTATCAATTTCTGCTCTTCTCTCTGTGCATTCCTAGTGAATTCCTTGGCATTTTCTTCCAGCTCACTAATTCTCGCTTTGGCTATGTAATCTAGAGATATATAATTTTTCAAGATTTCCAGGTTTTTTTATATTGACTTTTTTTGTTCTTACTTCAGCCTGTTTTCATCTCACAATATCTTGGTTTTTTATATGAATTTTTTTCACTTATGTTTTTGAAGTTCCTAAACATACCACATTTTGCCAAGTCTAAGATGTCAACAATGACACTGTCAAACTATGACATGATGTTAATATATACCTTAGAATTTTAAAGTTGTTTTTGGATTCTTCTATTTAATTTTATTACTGAATTTATCTTCTACTTGTTAACTTTGTTGGCTGTTTTTCTTAGCTTTATATTTTTCATATGTTTTAAAATTTTAGAAGTTTCTCTCTTCACTTGCCATTTACTCACTTCACCTTACTCCTTCCTTTCCAGAAGTTTTGAAGTTGCTGCCACTCAGACCTCATGGCCCTCAGGCTGAACCAGATTTTAGAGTTGTGAATGTTCCCTCCCCTGCTAGGGAAATACTGGGGATATGGCAGATCCAGTCATCATGCCTGAAGTGGTTTAACTTAGTTCCTGGTTACCCAGTTGGCCCTGGGAAGGAGTGATTTTTTACAAGCCAGGGAACCTCAACCCAGCCCCTTGTTTCAAGCAGTGGACCTGTTTCTCCCACTTGCCTATCTCATTTCTGTAAATAACATCTACTCAATCACTGAGGCTAAAACCTAGAAATCATTCTTGATTTCTCTATTTCCCATATCCATCCATGAATCAGGATAGTTGGATTAGCCTCCAAAATATGATGTGAAGCCAGCCATTACCCAGCACTCCCTCTGCTACAATCCTTGTCTAATCCATGTCTCATCTAGACCACAGCAATAGCCTTCTAATTGGTCTCTCCATTGCTACTAGCGCCCTCCACATTCCTCCATACCTCCACAGACTGTCCATCTCAGAGCCGTTAGAGTGATGTTCCTAAAGCATAAATCAAACTTCTTTCTTATTCTGCTTAAAACTCTCTAAATGATCTCTGTTATAACCAGAATAATGTCTTAAGTTTTCTGTATGGCCTATGTGCCTCTATATGATTTGGCTCCTGCTTCCTGTCTCCCTCAGCTTTCTCTCTCTCCCCCTCATGTACTACACTCCAGCAATATCGGCCTTTCAGTTCCTTCACCATTCCCAGCTGATTTCACAGTTTGAACTTAACACTTGCTATTTCCTTTGCCTAGTAGTCTGTTTGCCCAAAGCTTCACCTGGTTGCCTTTCTTTCTCAGACTTCAATTCAAATATCCCCTCCTGAGAGAGGCCTCTATAGCCACCATAGGTGAGGTGCCATGTTTATTTGTTTTCATTACTTACAAGTGGTTGAAATTATTTTATGTATTTATTTGTTTGTTTAGTTACTTGTTTATTGACTGTTTCCTTTTGCTGGAATAGAGCTTTTGTGGTAAACTGTTATGCTGAAATATTGATCCTTCAGCATTCAAGACTGCTGGGTTGGCCTTATGTCAGTCTGGCTAAAAAGTGTACTCAAGTGTTTATCCCAGAGTACTGTATAAAGAATATTAATTATAATGTTTGCCACTGGAGCACCTGGGTGGCTCAGTCAGTTAAGCATCTGCCTTCAGCTCAGGTCATGATCTTGGGGTCCTGGGATTGAGCCCGGAGTCAAGTCAGGCTCCCTGCTCAGTGGGGAGTCTGCTTCTCCCTCTTTATCCCTCTTCCTCTGCCCCCCTCCTCTGCATACACTCTCTGTCAAATCAATAAATAAAATCTTTAAGTAAAAATAAAAAATAAAATGTTTGCCATGATGTGGAAAATGTTGGGAAGCACTGCACTAGAATACAAACTACTTCAGGACAAGAGAAAAGTTGAATTTACTGCTAATAACATATGTGTCTGGGAACACTTCTAAGAAAGTAGGGAAATGCTGGAGTGTCCGCTAAGCATATTTGGAAGAGTTCAACCCTGGACACCTCCTTCATGCCGGATGGCAAGCTCTGTTTGACCTCTGCTAACTAACCTTCCTCTTTACCAACAGTGTTTAACCATCTGAAGCTTCCTGCTGGCTAATAAAGACTTTACATATTGGAAAGATTTGAAAATTTGAGAATGTCTTTCTTCCACAAAAATGTCCAAGACCAGTTTTATGTTTGATTTGTCTTAGCCAAACATTAGGTCCTTGACCTCAGTCTTTTCCAGTTCTGTCTTGTTCACTTAAGTTCTTACTTTAAAAAAAATAAAAGTTCTTACTGAGTAGCTACTACAGATCAAGCACTATACCAGGTGCTTTTCATTGTTATTTTACATTGTAAAATATTTTATACAAGATATTTTCTAAATGCCATTATATATGTGTCACTTTTATGAAAATTGTTTATAATTTCAGCTCAAACTGTAAAAAACCCTGAGGAATCATTACATTTGTCTGGTCACTTAGAAGATTATATCAATGAAAGGTAATTTATTTTAATGTTTTCATATTTTATTGTGTTCAATAAAATTGATGTTTCTAATAGGAAGAGTTCTGCCTTTTATTTTTTAGTAGACCAGAATGGATTTATTCGGGCACTTTATTACCATTTAGGCCTGTACTACAATCCAATGACTGGTCTAAGAGTGCTCTACTAGTCAGCCGCACTTTCATACCTTGAACTCATGTTCTATCTGCTTCAAGTTCATAGGCAAATGGAAAGAAGGACATGGGAAAATGAATGGAGAGAATACAATTGTGTTTTTCTAGTAGAGACAAGTTTAAATACACTACAATATGGATGTAAGAAAAGTAGCTTTGTGGTTTTGTATAAAGTTCTGATCTTTCTTATTAGATCCTCAGATTGAGTAAAATCATGTTAAACCAGTGTGTTTTACACTTTGGAACAATAATATACAGCCTTTCTAAATTTATCTCAGTCCTTCTGTTTCTAAGATGGTATCTGAGTATATGATGAGATGCTCACTGGACTTTTGACATTGAGGAAAATGTACTTGAGTAAGTATCTTGGTCAATGCCCTTTTACTGCTGGTCTCATTTCTAGGTGTTCTGTGGCTGCTGACATCTGTGGTTCATGAATATATGGTCTATTCTCTCTGACCTTGGATTGGGTCCACTCTCAACTCTCATTAGTGTGGTAGAACCCTTTGAGCCTCCGTCATGACCTTCATCTGTCCTTAGACTATCCATACCTCACTCATGCCAGGCCTTTGATATGGGCTACCTCACCCCTGAAATGGCAAACACCTTGGTAAGCCTAAACTCAGTGTCTATGTCCTATGTGAACCAAAGGAAATCTGGAATGAAAACTATATCCTCTTTTGGCCTTTAACAATACCATATCATTGTTAACAAAGCTAGGGCCACCCTATGTTGTCAGGAAGCTGCCTTGCAAAGCACTTTTTCCCCCAGAATCTCAACAAAGGATATGGCAAATACCTCTCTACCTTTGGTGGTTCTCCTCACCCTACATAATATACCTCGTCCACATTCAAAAGCCAAAGAGGCATATATGTTATTGTATTGCTTCCACCCCTGCTTTTGCCATTTCCCCCACACACAAAGCAGGGAAGGCATGGTCTTATCATGTGGAAAGTGTATGGCTGAGGATTTGGGGGAAAAGTTGGCAGTGACTTTGAGGGATCAGGGAGATAGACCAGAACTGACAAACTGAAATCAACCCTATCATTATTTATGCTGACCTTGTGCTTATTTTCAGAAGAAAATCTCCCCCACAGATGGATGATTTTAGCACTGAAGGAAACAAAACCATCAAAAATGATCAATTAAGTGAATATTGCTCCATAAGAAAGAAAAGCTTGCTTCCCTTGTGCTTTGAGGATGAATTGAAAAAGCCAAATGCCAAGATAATCAACATTAGTCCACCAAAGACAGTAACTTCTCACGTGGTAGTAATATCTATTATTGTTCAGTAAATGTGTGTATAATTGCCACTTGTAGGAATCTTATATTCTAGTGACTGGAATCTTTGATAAATCCTTTTTACTTTTCAGTTTCGCATTACAAAGTGACAACACTTAGATTCTTAATGCTCTTTTTAGAACTGCCACCCCAAACATGGGGATTCCTTTGCATCAACTGAAAGTTTTGTGTTTTTCTTTATGAAGAAGGCTTTATCAAATTTTCTTGATTATAAAAGAAATATAAATCAAAAATGGTATTTTCAAAAGGGGACTGCATGATGTTTCACTTTACTAACAGTCTATTTTAGCTATTTGAAACAGAAGATACATGCATTAAAGCCTATTTGGTAGCTCACAGAGTCTCTCAGAAGGCTGGAGAGACAATCTGGCTTGAAAACTCTACAGTCAGGAAAAAAAAAAAAAGAAAGCTATACAGTCAGGAGTCACCCAGTTACAACCCCCGACTGCTCCACTGGGACCCATGCTTTTGTTATGGAGTTAATGACTTTGATTCTGGGCAAAAGATACTATATTTAAGATCTTTGCCACTGCTGCCCTTCAAAGCAGATATATCTGCTGCCATTCTCACTAGAGTGGTTTTTCACAATGCCCAATTTCACCCAGTGCTTGCCTTCTCTGAACTGAAAACTATCTCAGGTGTATCTAATTGGCAGAGCTTAGGTCACATGCCCTAACCTCAAGGGAGGCTAATAAAGCTAGTTTCTGTCTCTATTTAAGAGTACGTAGATTTGTAAGGTGGAAAATTCCCAGAGGTGTTGGACAGACCAAAAATATGACAAATCTCCACTACTGTGGCTAAATAGGTAGCATTGACATCCCAGTGGATTGCAAAACTAGATCTGTCATCATCTTTTAGCAATTATAGGCAATAATATACCTTTGTCACTAAATATACTGATGTACAGTTAGATGATCCTTGGTTTCTTACTTCATTAATTATATTTCTAAAGGAAGGGTAGCAATCATTGACTTAAAGTTTGTAAAGTAAATACTGGTAATATGCATAGTTGACCAGTTTCTTTGAAGTTAATCTTTTTGCCCTGTAATGGAAATATGGGAAAGAGTTTAGTGAGTAGCTCATACATACAAATTTTGCTAGTACTGTGACAAAAATAATCTATTTTTAAAGTCAATCTATTACTTTGGCTATTTTATTCTGCAAATATATATTGAGTGCTTTTTATGTGCTAAGTAAGGGTTGGAGTACAAGAATAAATATAATATTGTAAAGATACTTTTATATTCTTGGAATTATTTATTAGGATATCCAGACTTTGTAATTTTGGCTTATAATTAGTTATGTCTCTTAAGATCTTTGGCTCAATTCATTTTTTTGGTATGCTTCTTATTTCTGAATGTGGGAACCTAAGAAATGCCAGAACAATGTTTCATCCCACCAACTATGCTATTTTCCAATGACAACATCTCACACATCTAAGAAATAGATTTATTTTGTCATATCTCAGTTTATTCAAAAAGGATTCTAGTAGGCCAAAAGTTCAGATTTTACCCCTAATATCTCAGCAGAATATTAAGAGAAGGAAGTGTGTCACATACAAGTACATTTTTTGTGTGTTTGAATACGATTATTGTTCATATTAAAAACGTCTCTGTAGTCATTTTTAGAATATTTTGCCATTTTATTTTCATGTTGAAAAATATGTATAGCCTTCTTGTCTCACTAGACTGATGACTAAGTACTCTTTTCTTTAATCCACAGGAACAAAATGACACAAATCCCATAATTTTCCATGAGACTGGATATGTACAAATGTTACTTTTGACAAAAAATAAGCTTCCTTTCCATCCTATGGAAAAGGAAAACATTTACCCATATAAAAGAGCAGATTTTCTTTTAGAAAGAAATTGTGAAATCCTCAAATCTTTAATTAGTGATCAATTTATTATTCCTTCCAAACCTAAAAGAATTATGCCTACAACATGGAAAAGAGATATACAAGCAATATCTTTTGAAGTGGGCCATAGAATTGTAGAGGGTAAACTAAGGAAGAAAAATAATAAGCAGACACTTGAAAACTTATCCCAGAGTAAACTCTACAATTTCTCACAGACTTTTTCCGGCCTAACAAAAAAATTTGTTGGCTTCTTTGATAAAAGTGTTATTCAGGAAATGAGTGCTAGACATGGCAACTAAGAAAGAATGTTTTCTACAGTAAAACCAAGGAACAAATTCAGTGCCTTACTGGTCAAACATTGCTCAAAGCCTTTGAAAAATATACTCAAAGTTAATAAATTAAATAATGTAACACCAATGGATGATTTGTTAAACTAGTCAAATGAAATTTAGATACCTCAAAAAATATTGTTTATACAGCAATATTTAGGTAAAAAAAAGTAAATAACGAAGTTCCAAGATCATAGAAGAAATTCTTACCAAAATAATGTTCAAATGGATGGTATAAGAAAGCAAAACATTGACATTGGAATTACACGTCAACAGTCATCTCTTCAAGAAAAGCCAACGTTTAGTAAATAAAAGGACAAAATTAGGAAATAATTATCAACAAGAGGAACTAGTTCATGAATTTTTATGATCTCAATTAGATTCCTCAATCATCAGCATTTCTACGGTTAAGTCTGATTTGGGACCAAGAATGACACAGACTGTTTCTGGAAATTTGCTGTTGGAAGCCAAATAACATCAATAACCTTGCTTAATATTTGAGTATCAGGTAAGACAAATGTACCATTAACTTGATGCATGTGGAATTAATCATATATCAGCATTTTGGATAATCATTGGAAAATAGTATTACATTAGCAATTCATGCAATTAAAAAGACTGTAAAATTTAAAATAGCTTTTTGTTAGTAACACTGGAACTTCATTGCTATAGAAGGCTTTTTCCAAGTATAACTTTGATTTTTTTCAGAACTGTTAAATAATTTAACAGAATAACTTATCCTTAATAAGCTAAAAAAATTTGATAGCAAGTCCTACAAATTACTGAACATTACCTATATTATTATAGTGCTATTTTACTGTTTATCATTAACCCAAGCAGTATAAAGGCAGAACTCAAATTATAAACAAGTTGGATTTCAGAAGTTCATTTTTAATCCATTTGTTTATTTATTTTTAAAAAAGATTTTATTTATTTATTTGACAGAGAGAGACACAGCGAGAGAGGGAATACAAGCAGGGGGAGTGGGAGAGGGAGAAGCAGTCTTCCCGCTGAGCAGGGAGCCCGATGATGGGGCTCAATCCCAGGACCCTGGGATCATGACCTGAGCCAAAGGCAGACACTTAACAACTGAGCCACCCAGGCGCCCCTAATCCATTTGTTTAAAGATTTTTTAAAAATCTGAACTGTTAGTATGTAAGGAGAAGTAGGTTTAGTTAGAAGCATTTCTGTTAGGGGAAGGCTTTGGGGGCCTTTGGCAACTTTCAAAGGTGAGGACATAAATTTGTTCAGGTTCCTGTTTCCACTTCAGACTAGAGGTTTTCTTTACCACATGCCAAGGCTCCTCTTGGGCACCTCTTCCCAAGGAGAGTCAGGTTTTGGCTCTAAAACAGAATGAAAAGGGGAGAACATGGGGGTGGGGGAAGAGTTAGGGACGAGGGGTGCAACTGGAAACTCTAAATGAGGGAAGAGCAAGAGTAAAAGGCTTTAAGATAAGATGATGGGCTCAGGTACGGAGGAGGTAGAGGAGGAGCAAACAAGCTTTCCTGGTTACTGAAGGAGATGCAGCAGCAGCTCAAAGTTACAAAGTCATCTTTCTCTTTTCTAGCAAATAGGGATGGATCCTCTCCTTCTCTTGGTTTGCTATGATCCAGTCTCTTCACCTCCACTCCCACCCCATCCCCCTTTTCCCTCTTCCCCTGCTCACTGCAAAGCAAAACAGTTTCCCTAACTACCCTGCTGGCTCAGAAGATAAAACGCAAACTTTTTAATCACCAACAATAAAAAGAACAAGAAATAGAAAACGTACCTAATAATATCATAAGCAATGATGGTAGTTTTTCCCCGATACTCAGTGTAAGATAATGACATGTGGACCTTGGATATGGACATACATGAGTAGACATGGGGAAAGAATGTAAACTGAGCCTCAACCCCAACAATACCTTATTACAGTATTATTATTTTCAGTGTTAAAAAAATAATGTGGAGTCCCCGAGTACTTAAGTGTAGTAAACATTCATTAAAAATTCCCTTCCTATTTCCACCCTTTCCTCTGCTCTTAACATAACATCTTAAAAGATGCCCTCCCAAAGTCTCTTACTCCAGTCTTTTCTAAATTAAATGCTGGACCTAACTACAGGATTCGAACTTTAGCCCAAACTAGATGCAAATTAGAACTAAGGATTTTTGTATTCGTTGTTTTTGGAAGTTTCTGGTGGAACTTATGAGCTTTATCTTTTAGGAAGGCACTAAATCAACTTAAAAATTCCATTTGGCTGAGAATTCTCCTTTAAAACAGCTGGACAGTTGGGAGCAGTGGGTTCTGGGAAGGTAATGACCTACGCTCAGCACCTTTCTCCTCTACTCTCAGCTTCCATCTGTCATCTTCTAAGCTAAACAGCTGCTGAGATCATCAGGCAGTAGGGTGCAAGCATAGACACGGTTTCTCTTCTGGTGCTGGGATCTGAGTATGGCCCTGGAGACCAAACGCCGAGTCACAAGGCAGTGATGGAGGTTGTGCTGTGTCCCAAGACCAGCTGGCTGTTGGGAGCTGTGGATTACCTGAGGGGAAGATTATCTTTGTTCATATGTGTTTCTGGTCTCATTGGCCCCAAGAGGCCAGGAAGGAACCACTAAGCCTGTGAGAAAACTGGGAAGTCAGAGCCCCGTGATTTTTCCCTCGGAAGCCTCACCAGGAGACTGTGGTCTGCTTGCTTCTATAGCACCACTCCACAGTGGGCAAGACTTTACCTTCACGGTACTGTAGTCACTAGATACTGCAAACACCTGCGCCTCCCTGAGCCAACTAAGAAAATAGCAACCCATCTAAAGGGGTCCTGCAGCTGCCAATGGCCAGCCAGGCAGCACTGTGAGAGAGAAAAGGACAAAATTACAAAAATTGCCAGAGATCTCATTCAGGGATGGGGAGGAAGAAGTAAACACAGTAATTCTATAGGATTAGCAGTGAGAAAAATAATTAGAAAAAATAAAGTTGTTTCCTGTTTGCTAAAACCCTGCCAAATCCAACTCTTTCAGCAACCAGCTATAAAATATACAACGCACAGAGCTGCTAGAGGGGACAAGGAGTGATTTGATAAAAAAAATAATAAGACACTTAAGGAGATTCAAGCACAGCACACTATATACCACACTTGCACACTCACTATACTATTTTCTTTAAGATACTGGTGGGATTTGTTATTACCTTCGAGCATAATCTTGATAGAAGAATTAATGATTAATTGAATAGAACATATCATAAGACTCCCAAAGAAAAGGGGAAATTTGATTAATATGAAAAAACAAGGAAAATGAAAAAACAAATATAAAATAAATCATAAAAATATTGAAATCAAGTATCATTATGTTTATATAGATTGAATTTTCCCATTAAAAGATAAGACTTTCAGACTGAATTTAAAAAATAGCACTTAACTATATACTGTTTATAAGAAATATAGTTAAAGCAATAAAGAAGTCTTGAAAATAAAGGAGTGGGGAAAGAGATATCAGACCAATGAAATAAAAATAAGTGGGAGTGGCATTATTAATATCAGATAAACTAAAATTTAGGGTTAAAAATAATAAATAAGACCTTATACCTTATGTAATAATAAAAGCACAATATATGAAAACAGCATCTTTGGTGCACTATGTACATGCCAAAGAAGAAAGTGGCTAATATATAAAGTAAAAATTACTGGAAACCCCAGGAGAATGTAATAAAAATAAAACTATAGTGGAAGGCCTCAGTTCATCTCTCCCAGAGTTAAACAGATAAAACAAAACCAAACAAAAAGTATGGATGCAGAGTAATTATATAATGCAATTAATAAAGTTGATGTAATGGATATAGACCTCTGTTTCTTTGAAACAGAGGAAAATAGATTTGGGGGTTTGTTCATAGAAAATTGATTATATTGTGGGCTACACAGAAACACCCAATATTCTTTTTTAAAAATAAATGTAGAGACTTGTAAAAAAATAATTCAATAAAGTTAAGAATAAACAGAAAGTGAAATCCAAATTTATTTACTATTTGAAAATAAAGAAGGGATGAAGAAGAAATCAAAACTCAAATTGTAAGGTAGAGAATGAAAAAGAAACCATTTCATTCCAAAACATTTTGCACAACAGCAAAAGCTAGTTCAAAAAAAAATGTCAAGTTTTCATTTTTCTCCCCTCCTTTTCCTCCTCCTTCTCATCCTCCTTCTCCTTCTCTTTTTTCCTGAAAAAGATATAGTGAAAAAGATCCCAAGGTTCTCATCTCAGGAAAATATAAAAAGTATAAAATAAACCACAAGAAATTATGAATAAGAAATTAATACAGAAAAACACTAAAAATACTTAAGTAGAAATAAAAATTGTATAAAAGGATAAATAAAAGCAATAGTTATTTTGTGTATTTGTTTTTAAAATACACTAAAATGCATAAGTCCTCCTCAAGCCTGATTTAAAGGAAAGGAGCAAAAAAGGAATATAAGATTATGAATGAGAAAAGAGACAACCATAGATATAGAAGAAAGGAAAAGAATCAGAAGAAATATTACATGAAAACTTATTCCAATAAATTTGAAAAATCTAGAAAAAATGGGTGATCTCCAATCAAAAAGGACATAATCAGAATTGACCACTAGGAATGGATATTTGGAATAGGCTAATTTCCTAGATGACAGGAACTAAGACTAGATGAATTCACAAGTCATTTTTCTTACTTTATTATTGAAGCCAGTGTGGTAGGCAGAATTCCAAAAATATCTCCCCAAGATTCACGCCCCTTGTTATTCAGTCAAACACTAATTTAGATACTGCTGTGAAAGGACTTTATAGACAGATTTAAGGTTGCTAACCATCTGACCTTAAAATATGGAGAATATTCTGAATTACTGGTGGACTCAATGTAATCATATGACCCCTTAAAGCAGAAGAATGCAGAAGTCAGAGAGACATGGCAGAAGAGAAGATAAGAAAGATGGGTTAGAAGTGGAGGTTGGAGAGGTAGCTGGGTGGCTCAGTCAGTTGAGCATCTGACTCTTGGTTTCTGCTCAGGTCATGATCTCATGGGTTGTGAAATCGAACCCTGCCTAGGGTCTCCACACTCAGCCAGGAGTCTGCTTGAAGATTCTCTCCCTCTGTCCCTCCCCCCACTCTCTCTCTCTCTCTCTCTCGAATAAATATTGAAAAAAAAGTGGAGGTTGGAGACTTCAAATCATAAGGGCAAAAATTTCAACTACTACTGTTTACAGTATTTCAAATTTGTTCACAATTACTTCCTCCTTGCCTTTGACACGCTTCTGCATAGCTGGAGTGTATTTCCTTGCTCCACTGACTTGGGCTTGGTCATGATACTTACTTTAACCAATAAAATATGAGCACACATGACTCAAGTGATTTAGCTTTGCTCCCATCTTCCACCATCAGAAGAGCGTGTCTCAGGTAGTAGTCACGCTTTGAGCCTGGGTGCTAGTATGAGAAGACATTTGGAGCCCTGGTCAGCTAAGCAAAGCTCAGAAGAGCCTCAGCGAACCCATGGCCTTCAGGTAACATGATCAAAAAATAATATTTTGATGTTGTAAATCATTAAAATAATGGAGTTATTTCCACAACAAGAACAGACTAACACAATGTAGGAATGATGACTCCATCTTTGGCCCTCCATCTTGTTCTCCCCTCGGGTGCACAGAGGGCACCAGTTTATTTTATTTTTTTAAAGATTTTTTTTAATTTATTTATTCATTTGAGAGAGAGAGCGTGAGCATGGTGGGGGGAGGGGCAGAGGGAGAGGGAGAAGCAGACTCCCTGCTGAGCAGGGAGCCAGAAGCAAGGCTCTATCCCAGAACCGTGAGATCATGACGAGCTGAAGACAGACCCTTAGCCGACTGAGCCACCCATGTACCCCCAGATGGCACCACTTTAGATAACTACCCTGTGTCCTCACCACCATGTCCTTCACTCCATAAAAGCTGGGGGTGAAGGTACAGAGAATGAGCAGAGACTATGGAGCAGATAATAGCTGTGTAGTAACACCTGGATCGTCTGTCCACCAGCCTGATTGTCCCTGTCAGTAAATTACCCTGAATAAAACTCTGTATAAATAATATGGAGTGGCTTGCTTTGTTTTTTGGTATTAAAGTAACTTCTTAGTCTGAAGGATTCAGTACTGACCCTCTTCCACCTTCTAACATACTGTCATTTTGACCTTAATTTTTGAATTTTCATGAGGAATTTTATAGTAGGAGGGGGTTTATATTTAAAATCCAGTATCTCTATGTTGTTAGCATTTTATTATTGGAGTATGTTAATCTCATAACAGAGCCTCTGATGAATCATACTGGGCAATGGCCTGGCCATAATGTGAGAATGGAAATAAAATAGTAAATGAAATTTTTATTTTGATGCATCATGGTCCTGGAGCTAATTTAGTTAATGTAAGGATTAATGTATAGTTTAGAGTCTTCTGGATGCAAAATTCACATTATTGACCAACATTCCTAGGAGAATTCAAAAAGGTGCAATCTCACAAAAGGTAAGGAATAGAGCTTCCCTGATAGCTACAAATCTCCTCTCCACATCCCTGATTGACCCTAACCTTAATGACTAAGTTCAATAGGTCAAGTTAGGGAAAAATACTTATTTCCCTGCTCCTTATGTTTCCCTGTGGAGAGTGGGACTTCCTCATGGCAATATCCATGGTCTTCTGCTCCATTCATTATTCACTTTTCCCCATTGAGGAGGAGTGAGATGCCTCATTAAGGGTGGTAGTGATTAGCCCAAGTTTCTTGACTGGTAGGACTAATCTATTAAAAGACTCTAAGCACTAAGGAATTGATTATTTTCTTCCCTTCTTGCCCCAATTCAAAGGAAGCAGCAATAAATGCAGTGCACCTGCTGTGCAGACTCAAATGTTCCACTGGGTGGGCAATCTCACAGTTGAAGACAGGGGGGCAGAAAATAGTCCTAAACCAGTTCACTTAGCATTCAAACCCAAGCCGTGTTCTCCAAACAGCTCAAACTAGGTTATGACTATGTTATCACTGCCATCAACCTACCTGCTGCATTTATCTCTCTGTTGCTTTCAAACTCCAGTGAGGAAGATGGACATTATCTGTTAGCCCTCCTCAAATTCCCACATACATTTTCCAATGTACTTTCCCAAAAGATCTGTTTTCAAAGACATTGATTCCATCACATAACTTTGAGTGTGGATGTAGATGGGGGGCAAGGAGAGAACTGCCGGGGGGATTTAAACTGTTTGCACGTCTTCAATCTTCCCTTGCTCCCTGAGCCACACTTTCCTGGAACTCAGAGTCTAATACCCTGGTCCTCATCTATTTCCATGCTGACCCCAGCTCCTAAGACACCAGCCTGGGCTGAACCGAGGCTCCTACTTGTTCCAGCATGGTGACTAGAAATTTAACATGGGTTAGCTGCCCCCAAGGAATGCCTTTCTGGAGAATATGCATTGTGCTTTAAATCTGAGATGACATTTCACCATCTTGGCCATACTGTAAGCTGCACATCTGGAAACTTTTCTTCCTGCTACATGGAGTAAGAGACAGTATACCCAATTTAAATTTATACCTGTAAAAAAAATAAATCTATACCTGAGTACTATAAGATGTGCATACTCTTACCAGGAGTCCACAACCAGGTACTCACATTTCAAAAGAAGAGACCTAAAATTCTGCTAATTTTGACACAGATGATCCAGCAAAATCTCTCTTTTAACTCCACTACTTTCTGTTACTAACCAAGATGTTCCTTCCTAGTATCACCAACAAATCTCCCTTGACTACATATTTGTTAGCAAGGCGATAAAGTCCCATTTTACTTCTTCTTTTCTTTCCCTATTCCCATCACTCCTACAAACACCACACACATACACACACACACACACACACACACTACAGTTTTTTGTGCGTGTGAGACTGTGCAGTCTCCATATTTAGAAAATCATAGTCCCATAATTATGCCTTCCTCCAGAGCAGAGAACTCCTTCATGGCTTTGGTGTACACTGACCCTCCAGCTTGGCTTGAACACCTCTAGCAGGCAGAGAAGCCATTCTTCTCAAAACAGTCCATGCCATTTTCAGGACTTGCTAATTGTGTATCACCCAGGGACCTGACAGGAATCAGATGGTCAAAATTATCCACAACCAAAGTGGATAATTTGAGAACTTAATAAGGGCCTATTTACCAAGGCATCAGCTCTGTAAGGAAACTACAAGGATGGCATAGGGCCTCAGAGCTAGTAACCACCCTAGGTCTACAGGCTGAAGGGAAGGAGGGATTAGAGGAATGCAGACAGGGAGAGGAACATGTGATGCAAGCCTATGGTTACATCCCAGGGAGGAAGCCAGGGTAAAAATGAGTACCCTGGGACCTCACTTTCCTTTTGCCCTCTGGTGCCTTTAGCACCTCCCATTGTCTAAAATCAATCAAAAGTCTGGAGTTAAGGGGGGGACCAGAGTGAGGCAAGTGGGGTGTCTAGTGCACAACATACAAAGAGACACTTCCTGTCAGAGCCATGCAACTGCAGCATCAGCCCATCAAAATATGGGCTCTCTGTTCCATATATGAATTATACATGTTTAGTGGCAATAACTGGTAATTGATGCCACTAAAGACAGTTCCATTCATTCTTTTGCCTTTTTTTATTTTTTTCCTCCAGGCATTATTACTGTCTTGCTCTTTTCCTCTTTTCTTTCACTGATTTGCTTAGGACCTCAGAGGTAGAAAAGACCTTGAAAATCTTCTGGACCAGAGCTGTCCAGTACAATGATGGAGACCAGTGAGGGACCAGAGTGAAGCAAGCGGGGTGTCTAGTGCACAACGTACAAGGAGACACTTCCTGTCAGAGCCATGCAACTGCAGCCATCAGCCCTGGGAGGGAGTGCCTCCTTAAATGCCCTGCCTTAGGTGCCTCTCTTGCTTCATCTAGTCCCAGCCTTGGGTGAGGAGAGTCCATTGATATAATTCATAAAAATCAACCTCCCAGGGCACAGAGCTGGGTTGTGAGTAAACATGAGAATCAGTTGGAAGATACTGAGCACACAGTCTTGGTTAGTTCTTCCTTTTGGTAAGATAAAAATCTGTGGCTTCCACTGAACCCATTTGATCCAGGAGCATTACTTGACTAAGTTAGATTTCTTTTAAGTATACATGGCTCTCACAGAAATATAAAATGAACATATGTCAAGGATTTTATTCAACCCATCCATTAATGAGTAAAGAGTGAGATGTTAAAACCAATACTAAGGAAAATATGAAGACAGATTTATATAGTCAAGTTAGCCAAATGAATGTTAAAGTGAATATGCTAATAAATGCAAAACTGGTTAATATCTTACAGGGCAATAAATTTAAAGCTTTACGTTTATCTATTCTACCAGAGGGAAATCAATTATATCTCAACAGATAAAATTTATCTGTGCTATAGACAAGAGTCATTTGTGTCACAAGTGGTTTTCTAGAAGATAATTTTTCTATTAGAAAACCAATCAAAGGTGCATACCCTTATAAGAATTAATTAATACATTAAGAATCCATCTGACAATTCCCAGCATTCCACCAAAAGAATATCCAATAATCACTTTTCTTTTTTTCTAATATTGGATACTTTAAAAAAACATTTCTCCTTCAGCCTGGAAGCCATTGAGATATTTAAAGACATCTCATTTTCCTCCAGGAGTCAGGTGCCCAGGATTAGACACAGGTGTGGTATGAGCAGGAAGGTGTTTTATTTCGGTCCCCAAAGAGAGAATCAAAACCAATCATTATTAAAGCTGAGGGGATATTATTAAATGTAAGTCCTATTTACCACCTCTTTCACTCTAAAGACAACTTTCATTTCATATGTTCTCTGCCCAGAAGAGAGGTAGGGCACTGCATTTATAGCTATAGCAGTGGGAGGAAAACAAGAAAGAGACAAAGAACTAGTCAGACAAGTAGCCACAGTATAGATTCCCAGGTGGCATTTAGTTTGTCAACATACTTAGTTAATTTTAGTCAACAGTTAATTTGATCCAAACAGTACACTTTTTTTTGTGAACCAGAATCAAAATATGGGCTCTCTGTTCCATATATGAATTATACATGTTTAGTCGCAGTAACTGGTAATTGATGCCTCTAAAGACAGATCCATTCATTCTTTTGCCTTTTTTTTTTTTTTCTCTCGGCATTTTTACTATCTTGCTCTTTTCCTCTTTTCTTTCACTGATTTGCTTAGGACCTCAGAGGTAAAAAGGACCTTGAAAATCTTCTGGACCAGAGCTGTCCAGTACAATGTTCTGCAATGGTGGAGATGTTCTATATTTGTGCTGTTCAATATAGTAACTGCTAGCCACACGTGGCCATTATACACTTAAAATGTTTCTAGGGCAGGGTTTCTCAGACTCAGCACTATTGACATTTTGGGAAGGATAATTCTTTATTGCTGACAACATTGCTGAGAAAATTCATCCACCGTACTGAGTAGGTCCACACACAGTCATCCTATTTAATGTCAGCCTCATTCTCTCAGCTCTCAGCAATCTTTTTAACTCCTGTTGACTTCCTTTCACACATTCATGGTGGCTGTTCCAAACTCTCCCACTCTGCTCAAACTCATGACTTCACCCTGCCCACCAGTTCCAAGAATAGGAGGAAAGCAAAATCAGCTGCAGCTGTAATATGAGATTTCTTCCTCATGTAATCCTGGAGTTTACTTAAATCTTCCAATTCCCATGTGGGTGACAGTACTGAATATCTGAATTTTTCTGTGCTACAAGAAATTCAAAGTACGATTACCTGATTCCTTGGAGTCAAGAGAGACAGCTCAGTGTAGTGAAAAGAGCATTGGATGGAGATATAAGAGGCAAGGGTTCTACAACCAGTTCTGTTAATAATTCATCATTATTTGGGTAAGATCTTCAATCTGTCAAGCCTCAGATTCCCCCCTTGAATACCAGGGAAAACTTTCAATGATTTTTTCCCCCAAGATTTTGGATCATCTTAACAGATGTAGACCTTTCAAGATTCTACTTCCTTTTTTACGTTCATGTTCTAATAAAAAAATGTTTATTGAATACTTACTGTGTGCCATCACTGTACTAGTTGCTGGAAATCTTACAGTGACCAGAATAGATCTGACTTATGCCCTTTATGTGGTTTGATGGGAAGCTGACTACCTGTCCAATGCTCCACCCTGGAAAAGCTCAACTCCAGGGAAATCAATCAATCTAAGCAATAAGGTTGTAGTACTCTTTTCTTAGACTAACCCACAGGATACCCAGAGGTGAGACTATGCCTCCTCCCAGATCACGATTTCTCCCATGCAGCTATGTGGATTGCTTAGTAGAACTGGGATTACATGCAAAAGATTTTACAGTGAGCACAGTGTAGGCAATGGCCAATGAAACTCATGGCTGAAGCAGGATGTCACTCCTAGACTTATTCCTTTGGTTGCTGGTTTGTGGGGAGGTCTGGGGGATCCCAGAGGAGAGACTGGGGTGACCATGGTCAAGTCTCAGAGAAACTGGGGAAGTTACTGTTTACCAACATTTATAGAAATATAACTATATCCTAACTACAGAGTGGTCAGTGGCTATTGAATATTAACCCTAAGAAGAATTGAGGAGGCAATGTGGACACACAGCTATGTGACTTATCAACAACATTGGCTTTTCCAGAGTCAATAGAAGAAGCCTGCAGTACCCCAACATTTTCTAGAGATGTCTGCTTCGATGGACATATGTATGTAAACCCTCCATGGAACTTCAGTTTCTTCTTTTGACTCTACCCAAGTTTCTATCCAGAACCTTTCTCTCCTGGGCCATCTTATAGTTCTCCCTACTTCTGAGTCCAGATTACCTCCTTATATTGACATATCATCTTAATATGTGGAGTTTAGGATCCTAGATTACCTCATTTGGCCTAATTGCATTTTCCTTCCTTGGAAATAACTTTAATGAGTTATTTTCTGCCAAGTATGAGGAAACTACATTATACTTCTGTAATGAAATTATGCAAAGAACTACTCCTCTTCTCCTCTTTTCCTTCTTTCTTTCCTTCCTTCTCTCCTTCCTTCCTTCCTTCTTTCCTCTCTTTTAACATATACTTATTGAGTGCTTACAATACGCCTTTGTGTAAGGCACTATTCTAGGTATCAAGAATACAGCTGTGAACAAAAACAAAGTCCTCCACTCATACAGACAGGGACTATGAAGTTGATGAAACTTAAGCTTCATGCTCCTCACTTGTATGAACTTTTTCTAAGGCCCCAAGGGGCTGTAGAAATATGTTATTCTGCTTTATATATTTTATCAATTTTATAAAATTTGCAGAAGATATTTTAGCTATAACTGGTTAAGAATGTTGTCTCTTTCCATCTCAGTTTTCCACCATCATATTTCCCTTCATATCAGATGACATTTGAATGGCAGAAAATATTTTGAGAATCCTTGTACAGAGAAACTGAGTTAGGAATATATGTCCTGGGTTTTAGTAGGATGTATATAGATGGTATGCAGTCACTTCTGGATAGAGTTACTTAGCCGTTTTAACATAGGAATGGCTTCTTAGAATACTTCTATTACCTACTGTGATATTTTATCTACCATAGGACACAAAGTTACAGGTCCAGAGGACATACCATGAAATAAAATGTGTCCTACAATGGCCAGCACCAAACGTCCGTGACTAGATGAGGAGAAACAAGATCTGAAACATACAAGGTCAGAAGCTATCTAAGAAACCTTTCTCCAATCATCAGACAAATAAAATTACTGTCAAACCATGCTAGAAGAAAGACTGAATTATTTTTCTATTATCTCAATAATTACAAAATTATTGTTACATACAGGAGCAGTCAAATAAATATGCAGCCAAAAATATAGAAAAAAAGCACAGAAATGTGACAGGCAATTAATTAATAAAAACAGGAATTTTCTATTTGTCAGCTTTAAAAAGATTTCTTTTTTTTAAAAGATTTTATTTATTTATTTGAGAGAGAGAATGAGATAGAGAACATGAGAGGGGGGAGGGTCAGAGGGAGAAGCAGACTCCCCGCTGAGCAGGAAGCCCGAAGTGGGATCGATCCTGGGACTCCAGGATCATGACCTGAGCCGAAGGCAGTCACTTAACCAGCTGAGCCACCCAGGAGCCCTAAAAAGATTTCTTTTATTATATTAAGTAGATATTCATTTTGTACCCCATTTACATTCTTAATTTTGCATTTTTTTTCTTCGAAAGGGCTCACAAAAGCTTCAGGTTTTATAAAACTTGGATCCATGCCTACTCATGGGGCTAATATTTTACTGGGAAGAGAAAGACAAAAACTAATATAACATAGTCAAGGAGTGGTAAAACTATGAAGAAAGGTAAGGTATTTGCAATGGAGATGAAAGACATGTACGCTGAAAAATACAAATCACTGAAAGAAATTAAAGAAGACACAATTTAATGGGAAGACATCCCATGTGCATGGATTGGAAGAGTTCATATTGTTAAAATGTCCATAACACCCAAAGCAATCTACAGATTCAATGCAATCTTTATCAAAATTCCATGGCTTTTTTTTTTAATAAATAGGAAAAACAATCCGAAAATTCATATGGAACCACAAAGAAGCCTGAATAGCCAAAGTAATCTTGAGAAAGAAGAACAAAACTGGAGGCTTTACACTTCTGACTTCAAAACATATTTCAAAGCTACAGTAACCAAAATAGTATGATACTGGCATAAAAACATATAGACCACTGCAACAAAATAGAGAGAGCCCAGAAATAAAATCATGTATATGGTCCAATGATCTTCAGCAGGGGTGCCAAGACTACACAATGGGAAAAGAGTCTCTTCAACAAATGGTGCTAGGAGAAATGAATATCCATTTGCAAAAGAGTGAAATTTGACTTTTCTATTTCACCATATGAAAAAATCAACTCAAAATGGATTAAAGCCTAGAAGTCCAGATTCTCAGAAGAAAACATAAGAATAAACTTCATAACATTGGTCTTGGTAATGATTTATTGCATATGACACCAAAAGCAGAGGCAACAAAAACAAAAATAGACAAGTGGGACTATATCAAACTAAAAAGCTTCTGCACAGCAAAGGAAACAGAGTGAAAAGGCAACCTATGGGATGGGAGAAAATATTTGCAAACATGTATCTGGTATGAGGTTAATATCCAAAATATATAAGGAACTCCTACCACTCAATAATAGCAAAACAGAGCAAAACAAATAATCTGATTTAAAAATGGGCAAAGAATTTAGTAGACATTTCTCCAAAGAAGACATACAAATGGCTGACAAGCACATGAAAAGATGCTCTCAATATCAGGGAAATGCAGGTCAGACTTACAACAAGAAATCATCACCTCACCTGTTGGGAAGATCATTATATAAAACAAAACAAAAAGAAAATAACAAGTATTGGTGAGGACGAGGAGAAATTAGAATTCTATCCACTGTTGAAGCAAATGCAAAATGATGCAGCCACTATAGAAAATAGTGTGGCGTTTCCTCAAAAAATTAAAAATAGAACTACCATATGATCCAGCAATTGTACTTCAGGATATTTATTAAGTATTTAAAAAACTTGAAATTTTTTTTTACTTCTTTAGATATGAAATTTGATTGATTTGATTTTTTTTATTTTTTTAAGTTTCTGTTTAAATTCCAGTTAGTTAACATACAGTGTTATGTTAGTTTCAGGTGTACAGTATAGTGATTCAACACTTCCATACAACATCCACTGCTCATCACAAGTGCTCTCCTTAATCCCCATCATCTCTTTCACCCATCCACCCTCTGGTAACCATCAGTTTGCTCTCTATAGTTAAGAGTCTCTTTCTTGGTTTGTGTTCTCTGGTTTTTCCTATGACCACATGTTTTGTTTCTTAGATTCCATATGTGAGTGAAATCATATGGTATTTGTCTCTCTCTGACTGACTTATTTCACTTAATATAATGCTCTCTAGTTGCAATAATGCTGGTATTTATTATCAAAGAATTTAAAACAGAATTTCAAAGAGATATTTGCACTTCCATGTTCATTGTAGCATCATCACAATAGCTAATATATGGAATCAATACAAATGTTCTTCAGTGGATGAATAGATTAAAAGATATATATACCTACAATGGAATATTATATTAAGTGAAAGTTGGTTAAGCATCTGCCTTCGGCTCAGGTCATGATCCCAGGGTTTTGGGATCAAGCCCCATGTTGGGCTCCCTGCTCAGCAGGTAGCCTGCTTCTTCCTCTCCTTTCCTTTCCTCCGGCTTGTAATCTCTCTCTCTCTCTCTCTCTCTGTCAAATAAATAAAATCTAAAAAAAAAAAAAGCCTGTAGATAAATTTGGACAGAATTAACATCTTAACAATATTGAATTTTCCAATCTATGAACACAGTATAGCTCTTCATTTATTTAGCTTTCCTTTCATTTCTTTCTCCAGTTGAGAAGACTACTTTATTAAGATGACATTTGAGTTAAGACCTGAATTAAGCTATAGCATGAACCATGAGGCTATCTGGAGGAACAGTATTCCAGGCAGAGTATAATAAGTGCAAAGGTCCTGAGGTACAGTGTTCTTTGAGTGTTCTAAGAACAGCACGGAGGCCACCGTGGCTGAGTGGAATGAGGTAGAACAGAGAGGGGCAGAGGATGAAATCACAAAGGTAACAAGAGACCAGGTCATGTAAGACCTTGTAGGCCATTGTAAGGTTTTGGATTTTATTTAGAGTAAGATGAGAAGTGATTGAACAGTGTTGAGAAGAGGTGTGACATTTGGTTTATTTTTTTAGGTCACTTTGGGTGTTTCAGTGAGAAAGGATTAATAGGGAAAGGTAAATTGAAGATAGAAGCAGAAAAACCATTGCAGAAAAATTTATAATATTTTAGCAAGGCCATATGGTGACTTGGACTAGGATGACAGTAGAAGTAACAAATGTCAGAATATAGATATATTTTAAAGATAGAGTTGATGGGATTTGCTGAAAGTTAGATGTGGGCTGTGAAAAAAGAGAGGAGTCAAAGATGGCTGTAAGGTTTTGGGCCTAAACAATTGGAAGAATAGTTTTCTTCAGTCTCTGAGGGGAGATGTTTTGGAAGGTGTTTATCTGGCTTACAAGGAGTAAGAAGGGGAAAAAGATTTTTTCTAAAATTTTTACGCACCATTGAATTTTAACCACAGAATTCAAGAATTTGCAGTCTATACTCTTGAGTATATTTCAATAGCAACCACCTGTGCATTATGGTCTGCGCATAAGTGGTAAGAGGAAGGCAATAGGCAAAAAGTAGGAAAAGAATATTTCAATTAGTAACTGAAGTTATTATGCCTCTTCAGGAGCATGCAGGAATGGGTATTAATGAGTCTATGGGTAGGGAAGACCTCACTGAAGATCATCTATTTTATTTGAGACTTGAAGAAGTTAGCCAGCAGAGGGAGGTGGGGTTTGTGGGGACAGAAGATTAATCTATAAGTCAAGTAGTGAGCAGGTTTAAAGATCCAGAAATGAGAAAATGTGTTTGAGGAACACATTAAAGAGAGTCAAGTATGAGTATAGAGCAGGGAGAACCAAAAGGAGAATGTTGTGAAATAAGGCAGTGGGTATGTTTAATCCTAACAATTAAATCTGCAGTTTTACAAAACCACTGTGGCTTGCTGTGGGGCTCCTCAGTAGAGAATGAACTGAAGGAGCACAGATGCTAGTTATCGAATCTTGGTGAGGGATGACGATGATGGCAGTGGGTTCAAACTTCAGAGACATTCAGGGGCTTGTGGACGACAAATGAGAAGAGAGAAGCTCTAAGAATGACTAGTTACTAGGTTTCTAAGGTGAGCAACTTGGTGGATGGTTGTTCCTTTTATGAACACTGGAGTGCCAATTATGAAGTTATTGTCTCTCAGCTCCAAACCTTGGACTAAATTTGGACTATGTGTTTCTATTCTGCTTTGTGAAGCTGATGCTTGTATTTTGCAAACCACATTCCTGCTTTGCCAGCTGGCTCTATGTGAGGCTTGGCCATCGGTGGTGCTAGGGAGACTGCAAAGTTGGAGGAGAAAGAAAGAAATGCCCTTTACTGTCTGCTTCCTTTTAGCATTTCTCCAGCAATGATTCTTCACCCCAGAAGCAGCAGGCCCTCCCCAGAGAAGTAGCTGAATGCAGTTTGCAGTTTTCCCTGCATTTTCAAAGTCAGTCTAATCATGCTCCTTGGAGCCAACAGCACCTACAAGATGGTTCTCCCTCTTCAAAGCCTGGATCCCAGGCTTATGGGGAGCCTCCTCTGAACTCAAAGATTCCAGTATCAGTTGAGTAGCATCTCTTCCTCAGATGTCTGAGTTTTAGCTATTGGGGGGACCCTCTACGTTTCTAGGTTTAATAATTCTAGTCTCTCCCCTTTATTTCTTCTGCCTTTCCTGCAGTTGCTACCTCCATGATTTCTTAGAGAATTTTTTTAAACCTTTCATTTACCAAGTTAGTATTTCTTTATATTAAATTCTCTCTAAGCAAATAAACCAATGTGCTTTTTGTCTCCTAACTAGATTGGTACAGAAATTGTTGCTAGGAATAGTCCCAGGAAACAGACCCTAAAAGATGGGATCCGGGCATTAGCTTGGTTTTGTGCTTGGGCTTGACTGTAGTGCTGAGCTCCTTGTTAATAGGAAATAAATGCTGGTAACCCATGTATGCAGAAGTATCACGATTAATTAAGTCATCACCTGTAGTTGATTGTGATAAAGTGCCTACTGAAACAAGTGCCTTGGAGCATGTACCTGCTACATTTGACTGTTACAACAGTGGCAATGACTATGACTACTGGTGGGAAATAGATTCTTCTGAGTACACCGAAGCACTTACAGAAAAAAAGTACCAACCTCGGGTCCTTACACTCTCTGCTCCGGTCTCATCAGAAAGGCAGAGACATTCCATGGCAGCCCTAAAAGAATCTCGTAGTTCTTATAGCAATGGGGCTTCCATTGCTAAAAATGAACGAACATTTAATTGTCCAGTTCACAGTTTTTATATCAGTTGAATCTATAGTCTTGCCAGGGCTCTCATGTAGAAATTAGGAAAATGATAGGGAAGGAGAGGGGACCCCAAAACCCAAAATTGGGGATACATCTGGTTGGACTTAGTTCAAGTTGAGAATTTTGAAATCTCAAGTCACTTTGAACTTCTTCTGTCAGTGGCAGCAGTCTGAGGATATTAGCCTTTCCTGGCTTGAAAACTATCCACCATCCCCATAACTGGGGTCAGATGTCAGCATGCTCCAGGGGAACAAGTAGAAAGTCTGACCCAGGAGGAAGCAGCTTATAAATCCCCCAACTTTGCAAGATTTTCCTAATTTATATCACTATAAACCTACGGAATATGTATAGGAATGGATTTTAAGGAAGATGGAATATAACACTGGATTAGGCCAAATGTATTGATATGAGTACACTTACCGGAGGTTCTGGATTCAATGTGTTAGCCAGGCAGGTGGAAATAGTCTAACAATTTCATTTATCAGTTGACAGAGACTCGGGCTCTATAGTGACCTCTTAATGAGACTGAGATATCATAATGTAGATGAAGGAAAGTATAGGGAGATAGGGATATTAGAGTGCCTTTATCATGTGTAATTTACACATCCATCACTCAACTAAATCTTGAGGATCCAGAGGACACTCTCATCACCAACACACTGAAAAATCACATTGTTTGTAAGGCATGTACATCCTTGAGAAATTCTTTCATGGCTGTAAGCCAAGTATAATTATGGGAAATTTCACTATTGAAATACTGTATATTTTCCTTGAAGTATTCCTCAAAGGGACCTGTAGTCATTTACTAGAGTGACTGTGTGCTGGGGAAAAAGAAATACCTAGACCTTTTGGGGATTATCAAACATTGGCGAATTGATATTAATTCCTGGGTATCTATATCACTGTAATCTACCAGTGGAACTGGGGGCTTAGATGAGTCAGATATTAATTGGAGTCTTAGCCCAAATTTGAAACACAGTGGACCCAGTAGGTCTGCAGACCCACTGTGTGGCTATTTATCCAGTTCTTGAATGCATAATTAGAAGAGATACACGTTTAGACATGATAGATATACTTGGCAACTGGCAAAATCCTTACATTGGCTCTTTGACCCATGGAATAATAACCATAACAGTAGAAAGAAGGAAGCTTCTGGAACCCTTCTATCCTACCAGGAGAGTAACCAAAATGAATGACATATCTTCAGGGAACTTGCAGAGATTAGTGTCCATCACCAAGACTTGGAAAGATGCATGAGTGGTGATACCTATCACATTCTCACTTAAGTGGCCTGTTTGTCCAATGCAGAAGGAAGATCTTGACAAATATCTGAGGATAATCATAAGCTTAATCAGGAGGTGATTTCAGTTGTAGTTAATGTTCTACATGTAGTATTTTTACCGAAGCCAATTAACACTCATGTGGGGAGATAATAAAAGTAGTTTGGGATGGGTTGAAGAGTGATGGGGGGTGGGTATAGAGAGGGTTAGAACCATGGTCAATCGGTGGATAGTAAGGCCAAGTTTGCTGAGATAGGAGGATCTCAAAGCAGCCGATTTATGATGGATTTGTATGGAGTTCAGTTGTAAACACATGGAGTTTGAAATGTCTTTGTATTTTCAATGCCTAATTTGATGACTGGTATTTGTGAATGGGTCATGATTGACTATGACTTCAATAATTTTTCATTTCTTTATCCTAGTTATTCTTCTTCATACAGTTGATAAACACTAAACTTGGTAATTGAAGGAGGAAACGGTATTGCCAGACTTCTTATAAAAGCAAGTTTGTTCACCTACCCCAAATGAGACAGGACTGTGTAGTTTAGAAGCACAGACTAAATGCTCAATATACTGGGGCCAAATCTGTGTACAGTCACTTAGAACTGTAGGACTCAGGGCATGCCTAAGACTCCCTCTTGGCCTTTGTTTTCCTGTTTGTAAGTTGTTTTACCATACCTACTTCCTAGAGTGGTAATGATGAAATAAAATAATAAATTACAATAGCACATGGCCAGGCTCACCATCAGTAATCAATAAGTTCATTCCTTCCAGCCCAACATAGAGAAGTATAAGGCATTGCAGAGAAGCTCCATGCTCCTTCCATGCTTTTTGGTTCTCGGAATTTTCAGCGTATCATTCAAATAGGAAACACACATGACCTTTGCTCCGTGGCTGTAAAATAATCAGTGGTGCAACATGGCAGGTCCGTAGGATGATCTAGGCAGGCAGTGAAATAAGAAATTGATAAATGGAGGTAGACACCAAAAAAGCCTACATAAATTCCACTATAAGAAGAGCAAGTGAGGGCGCCTGGGTGGCTCAGTTGGTTAAGCGACTGCCTTCGGCTCAGGTCATGATCTCGGAGTCCTGGGATCAAACTCTGCATGGAACCCCGCATCAGGCTCCCAGCTCAGCGGGGAGCCTGCTCCCCCCTCTGACCCTCTCCCCTCTCATGCTGTTTCTCTCTCGCTCGCTCTCTAATAAATAAATAAATAAATAAATAAATAAATAAATAAATAAATAAAATATTTAAAAAAGAAGAGCAAGTGAGCTAAGGGAAAGGGAGAAGTTCAGGGAAAAGAAATAGCATGAAATAATTTAATAAATAGTATACAGAATTAATTTTCCCTTGTGGAGAAACATGATGGCTAAAGCAAGGTTTTGATAAAAAGACATGATTTAATTACAAAAAAGATTTTTTCTGCCAGTAATTCCACCTAGCAAAATATAAAATGTGTCAAGCTGCAATGTTGACATTTCCAAATAGAGTAGACTTGTATACCAATGAGAACATTTAAATCGTTTTTCCAATCTTGCACAATTTTAGATGTTTCTACCTTTATTCATTTTTTTAAATGACATATGAGTCTCCCAGATATAGTTCTGTGATTAATATTACTGAGGTTAGGAAACAGGTCTGAGCACCTGAAATACCTAAAAGTACCAAAAAGTCTAAATACCTATAAAAAGAAAAAAAAAACAACTAGAGCATGAGCACCTATCTCTATGGGTACCTGATACAAATGCTTGACTCCATTAGACTTCACAGCATTTTACTGAGGGCATAAAGCATTCCTGGTATTGAGAAAATCTAATATAGTTCTTGGCCTGTGTACGGTAGTTCTTAACAAATATTTATTAATAAATAACATAATTATGCTGAGAAAAACAACAGTAGCTTCTTGGATTAATACTTTTAGGAGATTGTCATTTAATTTTGTGTAATTGCAATTGATTTATTGCAGAAATGTGTACCTGGCATTTCATCCCTCTACTGGGAGGCGCTTGAACCACGTGGCCCCTTTCAGTGGTCTCCATTGCTGCCATCTGACTTTATAAAAGAGGGTTTCATTTTTATACAGTGTTAGTGGGAATACAAAATTGGTACAATCTCTTTGGAGATAAATTTGTTAATGCTATTAATTTTTAAAAAAGCCTTTAATTAAACAATTCCACCTCTAGAAACTTATACCTCTACAAAGTTGAATGGACAAGGATAATCAAAGCTTCATTGTTTATAAACCAAAAAACTGGCAACAACCTAAATGTCCATGGGAAAGGACATTATTCATTACATGAATAATGATGCATCTAGCTAATGGAATTTTCGGCAGCTGTTAAAAAGAATGAGGTAGAATTTCTTTACTGCCACAGAAAGATCTTTAGAGGAATATTAAGTGAAAACAGTTTGCATAAAAATAATAATGATAATTGTAATTATTATTATTATAAACACTTGTGAGGTATGTACTATGTTCTAAGTATTTTACCTTTATTAACTCATTCAATTCTCACCACAACCCTATGAAGTGGGTGTTACTGAAATCCTCATCCTATGGATAAGGAAACTGAGGCACAGTATTGTCAAGTAACTTGCCCAAAAATTAGTGTCAGAGGCAGTGTCTGGCTTGAGGCTCAGTGTTCTTACCTGGTTCTATTCCATGCATGTTAAAAAATGCATAAAAATCCATGTGTGTAAGTATACATGTGTATGTATATGGATATGTACATACATATGTATTCATATGTGTATGGAACATGGCACTAAATACAACCTCTAAACTGTTAGCAGTTGCTTTCTTTAAAGAGTTGGTAGAAGAGGAAGAGGGGAAGATACTTTTTATATGATACAAGTTTATTTTGCTTGTTTGCTTTTGTTATGAGGGATATTGTTTTTATAGTAATTTTTTGATGGCTGTTTCCCAAAATATAACTTTCTAGTTATTTTTCTTCTGCTGCTAGCAATTAAGGAAGACATCTGCCCATTTTCCTCATTGTTAAAAAGTTATTCATTCAGCAAAACATTTAAACTGTGCTAGGTGTCCCTGACTGTCCTTGTCCTTAGGGAGCTCACTGTCTACTGGAACAGACTGACATATAAACATGTAATCCCAGAACTTCTGTAATGGGGATGTACAAGGATGGGGTGGGAGGGGCACAAAGGAGAGTTATCAATTCTGTGGAAGGCATGGAGGGGCAGTGTGAAAGAAGGTACCCAAAGAGGAGGTAATGCTTTGCCTAAATAACAAAAGAAAAGTAAGAGTTCTTCAGGAAACAGGGGAGAGGAGGGAGAGAAAAAGCATCCCAGAAGGAGGGAAAAATGGGAGTAAAGACATAGAGGCAGGAACCCACATTGTTCTTCATGGGACTGGGCATAGTTTAATTTAGTTGCAGCTTATGGAAGGAAATGTGAGGAGCACCTCTGGAGATGTGGGCAGAAGGAACATCCCCTAAGTTCTTGTGGGCCATGTTAAGAACTTCATTCCGTGTACCAGTGTTTCCTAAGGAATATTCAAAGAACAAAGGTTCGCGGAAAAACTCAAAAGGTAAGGATCAAAAGATATACACAGAATGGAGTATTATCTAGCCTTAAGAAGGAAGGAAATTCTGACATATCCTAAAAGCGGATGAACCTTAAAAGCATTACGCTAAGTGAAATGTCAGACACAAAAGGACAAATACCGTATGATTCCACTTACATGAGGTACCCAGAATAATCAAATTCATAGAGACAGAAAGAATAGGGTTACTAGATTTTGGGGCGAGGAGGAATGGGAATGACTGTTTAGTGGTTACATAATTTCAGTTAGAGATAATGCAAAAGTTCTGGAGATGGGTAGTGGTGAGTTGCACAACCATGAATGTACTCAATGCCGCTGAATTGTACGCTCAGTGGTAAAATGATAAACTTTATACTAAGCATATTTTACCATAATAAAAAAAGGTTGAAATGGCAAATTTTATGTTATGTACACTTTACCACAATTACAAAATATGGGATAAAAGAAATAAAAACGATAAATAATTCAAATTCAATTTTTTTCTTTTTTGACATTAAAATTAGGTACGTCATTTCTTTCCTCAAGCTGATAATGATTTGTTTCTGTTATGTAATAATGGCTGCCACTTACTGAAAACTAGCTGTGCGCTAGTTTTACATCCATAGAGATAAAGAGATGCTGGCCCAGAGAGGTCAACTAATTGATCCAAGAGCACGCGGTTAGTGAGGGGGCATTTCTGGGATCCTAGAATCGGAACTTGCTCTGTCACCAATCCCCAAGTTGCTTGATTATCCTACTACTTTTTTTAGATGTGTCTACATTTTTCTTAAGCAAGTTTTCCCTTGATCTGCAAAGAAGGTATTGTTTGGTGTTTTCTGGGTTCAGAAAATGTAAGAAGCCTGAGGGAATGCAGAATGAAATGTTTGTTGAGTGTTTCCTTTTATCCCGGTATGATACTTTTGAAGTACTTTGACCTTCTTAAAGAGAGACCAAAAGAGCACTCAAAGGGAGTCTAGACGCTCCCACCACAGAGAACTACTTAGCCAGCCACCTGTTACCGAGGGGAGGATGGTCTGTACTTTCGTTGCGGTTGTTATCTGGAGAATACGGCTCCGGGGCCCCGGGCCGCCAGCTTCCCCGGCTTTAGATACGCTGCCGCAGAGACCCCGCGCAGACTCGCGCGCAGGCGCGAGACGGTGTCGGCGTTCTGTGGCTGTGCTTTGGCGCCTGGCGCTCCGGTGTTCCGGAGTGGTTTCCCCCTTGGCCTGTTCTCCCTCTGCGCCCGAACTCAGTCACCGCTGCCCCTTCTCCAGGCCCTCTCCAGCCCATGCCTAGGCCAGTCCCGGCGCGGCCCCTACCCTCTGACCCTGCGTTGCCTAATGCCCGAGCAAAGTCCCCAAGGGTGTAAAACCCGGCCTTCCTGCCGCTGGGCGGGGACGGGCGGCCACGGTTCAGGGAGCTGAGGCGGCGAGGGCGCAGCCGGCACAGTCTACCGGCCAGGGCCCCGCGAGTCCCCTGGGAGCAGGCCCCCCGCACCGCTCAGCCCCACCGCCAGGCCCGCCCGCCGCCGCCGCCGCAGCCGCAGCCATGGCGGAAGTTCATAGACGTCAGCATGCCCGGGTTAAAGGAGAAGCCCCCGCGAAATCCTCCACACACAGACATGAGGAGGAGCTGGGGATGGCGTCGGCCGAAACGCTGACGGTGTTCCTGAAGCTGCTGGCCGCCGGCTTTTACGGCGTGAGCTCCTTCCTGATCGTGGTGGTCAACAAGAGCGTGCTCACCAATTACAGGTAGGGCCGGGGCGGCGGCCGCGGCCGAGGCCGTGGGGAGGAGCGCGCGGCGGCGGCGGCGGCGACGGGGCGCCGGCTCCTTGGACTAATGCTGCTAAAGTTGAAGCTGAACAAAGTTGCGCGGGAGCTGGGGAGGGCGGGCCGTGAATGAGCGGCCCGGGCGGCGGGGCCGGCTTGGCGCGCGGGCCCGGGGTGCGGGTCCAGCTCCGGGCGCGAAGCTCTGGACCGCCCCGCGCACGTCTCGACCGCGGTGGGAAAGCGCCCGCCGAGCAGCGCCCTGGAAACCTTGCTCTTCAGAGCGATGGAGCGGAGTTGCTTCGTGACTTCTGGCTCTTGTGCATGCCAGGCTGGGAGCAGAGCGAGGGATGCCCTCCCTTCCCTGCAGCCTGGGCCGGGGTCCGGGGCTTCAGGGTCCTCGAGTTCGCTGGCGGTCTCTGGGGATGGGCGCATCCTTAAGCTCATTTAAGACGATTCTGCTGCTGTCACTGGGACCCTGAGGCAGAAGCAGAAGCATGTTTGTTTTAAAGATGTGAAACCGTTGAGACCCACGTCTTCACCCGTTGCAGGCAGCTGACTGAAATTGTGGACTCCGACAAGATGAGACAAGTGGCCGCCCGAGGCTACAAAATCAGCGGTGTTGCCTGACAACCAGCAGGGATTTTTTTCTCACATTTTCATGTGGATAAGGGGCATATGTTGGTGTTTGTTTCAAAATATATTTTAAGGTTGTAGATGTGCAAATTGAATTCACAGAGCTGCGTTTGGGTTTTTCTGACCATGTATTTTTTTTTCCTCTCTCTCTCTCTCTCTACCTTTTTTGTAGATTTCCCTCCTCACTATGTGTTGGACTTGGCCAGGTTAGTTGGAATCTTCAGCATTACGTGGTTTATGTCGTTAGAACTTCTGTGTGTGTCTTTATATGTAGAACAGTGAATCTGTGTTCTCTGTTTACAGATGGTGGCCACAGTGGCAGTTCTCTGGGTGGGAAAGGCGCTCAGAGTAGTCAAGTTTCCTGACTTTGACAGAAATGTACCTCGAAAGGTAAAACAAAACAAAACAAAAAACATCTTATTTTCTGAAAACAAATTACTATATATTTTTATCAGTCCTCTGCATATTTAAAAATGGCAATCTTGAAATCGCCCAGAGTAGGTATAATGAAGGTAAAGAATAAATGTAGTAATATGTGTTTTAAAAAGTCCTACCAACTCTTTAAAATTAAGGGAAAAAGGCCCCCAGAAATCTTGTGTTTTTTAATTAATGAACACTTGCTGGGAGTACAGCTGTTTTGCATTTTCTACATCCATCTAATCTAGCTGGTGTATCCTACATTCATTATTCTTTGGGTTTATTTTCTTACTATTCTGTCTGCCTCTGCTTGACTCCACATGAAGATGAAATGCCTTTTTCTGCTGACAGTAGAGCCATGGGCTAATATATTATCATATTTTAAAGCAAATGATGTTTCTCTTTCATATGGTTTGATCATATTCATATTTCTCTTTTTTCTTCTCCATTCTTCCCTCTGTTTGCCATAGTAGTGCTCTTATCCAGGAATAATGTTTTTTGGGTTCTTCATGGGGGCCAAAATTGTGTATGAGTTCTAATCTTATGTTTTAAGTGGAAAGAATTTGATCATGTAAACAAAACTGTTTCTGTTTGAAAGGACCTTGCTTTAGCTATCTTTATTATTGAGCTTTGTTATCCCTTTTTA
Organism: Eumetopias jubatus; assembly: GCF_037043125.1. NCBI lineage: Eukaryota > Metazoa > Chordata > Mammalia > Carnivora > Otariidae > Eumetopias > Eumetopias jubatus. Next base: position 52,202,774 of record NW_028274810.1, read on the forward strand.
AATTTTCTAGACGTTTCCACTACCTCTACTATATTTTGGGAACCAAATCACGGGACTGTTCAGCACAAAGAAACTGAAGTATGGATAACTTTATTTTACTAGTGAGGTTAATATGATGTATTCTTAAAACTGTACTTGAATGTCAAATATTTAACACATTGTTATTGATTCTGGAAAAAAATGAAAGAACCAGAAAGCTTCTGTTACTAAATAAGATTACACCAGAGGTTTTAGTTTAAATTCTTTTAAGTTTGAAAAGAAAGAGTTTTTGTTTGTTTTGGGTTTCCCCCCTTCACTTTGATAATAGAAGTCTTAAAATGTTATAAAATGCTGTTATAGGAGATTTTCATTATTTTTCCAGATCTATAGTAGTGAAGAGGTCTTGGGATTTCAATTCTTTTACACAATTTATAAATACTATATTTTAGGCAAATTCTGTAAGCAAAATCAGAGAGTGGTTATGAGAACTTTTGTAGTTTTTCTTTTAACATGAGGTAAAGTAACATCAGATAGAACTCTGAACAAATATGATTAGTATTATACCAATGACCATAGAGGCAGCATATTCACTTTTAGAAAGAAGCAGTACTCTGCTCTGCAACAATACTGTTTTATTATCCTCTAACCTCTTAGTTCTTGGCTTCTCCACTTGAGGAGTGTAGTTATGTATTAGGTGTATGTGATATTAAAATTATACACATGGAGAAGGCATTTAACAGAAATCCATGGTTTCACTACTTACACTGAAACTAACCCCCTGGCATATTAGATGATTGTAAAACAAAATGGGGAGATCTCTGAGAATCAGAGACAAAGTGTTTTTCATTTCCTTTTTCTTCAGACCCAGGAAATGTGAAAGAGTGACCATGATGGTATCTCTGGGGCAGGGTTCATGGAGGTCAAATTTATCATGGGTGGGGTATCCTTTTCCATCTCATTACCCACTTGGAAAGAAATGTAGACCTGCTGCAAAGTGCTGCTTGTATAGAATTTGCTCTTTTTCATCCATTGTCATCCATCTATCCATCCATTCATTCACACCCTATCTTTGGTTGCCAGCTAAATATAAGGCACTTTGGAGTGAGATGGGATATATTCAGAAATAACTATATTGCAAGAGGCTGTGTGTTTGACTAGTGCAAGCAAAGTGCTCTGGTAATTTAGAGGACGGCAAAAGTACTTCCACAAAAGGACAATCAGGGAATATTTCATGGGGTGAGATTATCATAGATGCTGTTTGGAGGGTTGGAGATGTTGTTTTGTGGAGGGTGGGTGGAAAATAAGTTCAGTCTACTAAAGAAGGAAGAAAGAGGTCTTTTAAAAACTAACATGGTTACTGTTCAGGGTGTTTGTATAATAGGTAGCGTAAAATTAAAAAGTGGCTGTTAACTAGCCTTTGATAATAAATATGTGATCTCTACCATTTTTAATAGGGAGCTTGATGTTTCTCACTTCTAGTAGTTTTATAAAAGCAATTCTTTCAGGCTTTCAAATAAGAATTACTTCTAGAGAGAAATAAAGGTTTAATCACAGATTAACCAATATGGAATGGAATTAATCAGCATAATGGAAGGAAGAGATTAGCATTATTTTAAGGTACTTATTTGGAGAGTCTTAGTTAAAAATAAATTGCTAAACTGTATTTTACCTAATTATATTTTTCCCTTTTTTAAATTTTCTGCAGCCTGCCAATGTTTACAGTTCTGAGAAGGTTCTCCATCCTGTTTACAATGTTTGCTGAAGGAGTTTTACTCAAGTGAGCTAAATTTCTAATATATCTAGTCTTTAACAGACTTTGGTCCTCTTTAAAAGGGGCCCAGAATATGTGAGAGAGTAAAATTACTTGTCTTGTTTCTACTTTATCTTTTGAGAAGTTTAAGCACTTTCTTCCTTTGCTATAGGAGTTGATAGTTTATGGGATCAATAGTTGGAGAGATTATGAAATGGAGTTGGAATCTGTCTGAACATGAGATATACTTTCAAGGATTCCTATACCTACTGTTGCCACTGAATGACGCTGGGTCAGAAACATCAGTATAGGTTTTAAATAGTGTTCCTGTCTTGGCTACTTTTACTACAAATGTGTGTGACCTTTTTCCACTTAAAGAAATTCTGATTTGCAAAAATTGAAGCTCAATAATGATAGCAAATATACAAATATGAAAGAAATGAATATACTCTTTTTGTATACGTTTTTGCTTCATCAAAGGGATTCTTTGAAATACCCAATTCCTTGGAAACATTTATAATATGACTGTTTAGGGGCGCCTGGGTGGCTCACTCATTAAGCATCTGCCTTTGGCTCAGGTCATGGTCCCAGGGTCCTGGGATCGAGCCCTGCATTAGGCTCCCTGCTCGGCAGGGAGCCTGCTTCTCCCTCTCCCACTCCCCCTGCTTGTGTTCCCTCTCTCGCTGTCTCTCTCTGTCAAATAAATAAACAAAATCTTAAAAAAAAAAATACTGTTTATAGCTTTTTTAAGGAAAACATTTTTTTTGCCTATGTTGCAGAATGAATCTGTGAATAACTAAAGGCACATGTATGCACTTTTTAATTATTTTATTTTGTAGGAAGACTTTTTCTTGGGGTATTAAGATGACCGTATTTGCAATGATTATTGGAGCCTTTGTAGCTGCCAGGTAAGAACATATTAAGACCACATTAGAAATTATCAATAGTTATTGATAATAATCAATTACCAATAAAAAAGAATTTTGTGTAGGTTAAGTAAGAATCATGTCTTTGAAAAACATCCAAAAGACTCTTTGGGAAGTTAAATCTTTCTGGCCATATTAAGGTCAAGGCTGGCAAAATCTGATTCTTCTACTTATTGAGCACATACCATATGCCACACAATATGTTTGGGATTTTATATGTATTTATGCATTCTTTACAACACCTCTGAAAGATGTGGCTATAATTTTCCTATTTTTAGTTGAGGAAACTAAAACCTAAGTTCAGAAACTTGGTCAAGGTTACACAGCTAATAAATGGCAGCACTGGAATTTGAATTTGTGCCTGACTCCAGAGCCTGTGTGCTTTTATAAATCATGTGGTATTCTTTTACTTTACATAATGCTAAAGAAAATAGTGTCTCAGAAAAGGCAAATGATAATGAATTATTTGCCTTGTGGTAGAATAATAATACTAGAATTTCTTTATTTGGCTCACTTAAGATATATCACAAGTGCCATGACTTAGATGTTCTTTTAAATTACTGAAGCTTCTCCCATTGTTTTTAAGTTTCAGTTTTAAAATGGAGGGAGAAAGCGTATGCCCAAAGACTCAGAAAATTAAAGTGATGGCTAGAAGCCTTCTACATTTTTCTTGGACCAGGGCATACATGTATGGGTTTGCTAACGCCACAGATTCTACCTGACATAGATTTTCTGCTGGGAGTTCAGTGTGCTTCTTGGATTGGCTCATTTACCTTCATCATTCCTGTAGTATAGGCAGGGGGAAATATTCTAAGTCAAATTCCACCCTAAATTTCCAAGTGAAATTTCACTCTTTAAAAAAAAATGAGAAAAAGGATAGAAAAATTGGTTACTAGAATTTGGTTATATAGCTGACTGTTTTTTCCTTTAAGTAATATAGCCTTCTTGAAGAAAAATTCTATATGAGCCTCTAACCTCTTTGAAGCATTTCCATAAAGCTGGTGGGATCCAGAATTGAACCAAACAACAGGAGTTCCTCAGGGCCAACCCTGGCCTGCAAAAAGTTTCTGAGGAGAATTGCTATCTGATCAGCCTTATCTAATCAGAACCTGTCACTTGGGAGAGAGATTGGGAAGAAGGGAGTCTGAAGTTAGAAGGTTGTCAGGCTGCTTGGAAGAGGGGTTATATATTGGGCTAGTTCTGCCTAAAATTGTAGGGGCATATAAAGTTCCTCAGAAGTCTTATTCTATGTACTAGTTTAGCTATAAGTACATAGTATCTTTGCACAATCCCAGGATGTTGGGCCACTATTTTAGCTAGGGTGCTAAAGTATATTGAGGGCATGCTTTCTTAGATTTTCATCATTCTGTTCAGTTTACTAAGTTCTGATCTTGTGCCTGGTGCTCAACTAAATACTAGAAAACTTCAGTTTCCCTAATCCTGCTGGTTATAGCTCATAGGCTTTTTAAGCAGTCATTTAGGTATTTGAGTTCCTATTGTGTGCTTAGACACTGTTGTAGCTTGATTTCAGAACAAACTACAAATTATACTTCAGAAATTCCACCCAGTGACCCAAGCACCTGTACCACCTGCGTTTTGTGTGAATGAATCCTTGGAAAATGACATGTTAACAACTTCATCTTTTTGGTTTCCTTCTCTCTGAAATTGAGCTCTGATGCCTTTTCTTGCTTCAGATGTATTATAATGGTGAATTTGGTTACTTGTTCTTGTTGTCTGACTTTGAATTCAGAGCAGTGCTATTAACTGACATGATTAATTATTGCTAATGATTTTGTTTAAGCGTTAGTACTTCTCATATCTGAAGGCTTCCCTATTGAGTGTGAAATTGCAAATTATAACCAGGAATCAAATACTTGATTGTTTATATCAAGTATCAAATAGTTGATAAAATGTCTAATGTTCACTTACATAGATAAGAATATGTTCTTCCATTTATTGTACTTCAGACGTATTTAAAATTACATGCATGTTCTTTAAGCTATTAAAGTGTTGCTTGTGTTTTACAGCTCTGACTTGGCATTTGATCTCGAAGGATATGTTTTCATTTTGATAAATGATGTCCTGACAGCAGCAAATGGTGCATATGTAAAACAGAAGTTAGATTCAAAAGTAGGTAGCAATCTAAATCCTTAAGAGATGTTTACTGATGTTGGGAGTAGTAATGTCAATTTGTTAGGAAAGAAGAATACTTAGGAGAGCTGGGAAAGACCTAGGGATCTCTGAGAGTAAAATGCCTGTACTTTGCTACTCACATAAGAAACTTTTTCAGTTATTAATTAGCAGTTAGATTTTATTGTTAGCTTTTCTGGAAGGGATTGGGTGACTATTGACTTTGGGAAAGGGTTGTAATTAGGGGTGGGTTCATTACAGAAAAGTGTCATAAATGTTCATGGCTGTGTTCTAGAAGAGTTGGTGAGGGACCTGGATAAGAAGAAATATCTGGAAACCCTTGAGCAGATTTGAGGAGAAGTGAGTGTTGGAAGGGGCTGCAGAACAAGAATGGACTTTGTGTATCTGTCCACAAATAATGGAAAACTTTAGGGAGCATTAGGATTGCTCTCTTTTAGGAGCAATGCTGAGTTCCTTGGCCTAGATCTCATACACATGAACTTTCCATACCCAGCCCTTTTCTCTTAACTTACAGCATGCATACAAAGGCTTTACAGATATTTTTTGTCAGACTACTATATACTTTGAATATATACACACTAAATTTTATTTTTAGATCAAGCCAGACCATCAGAAAGCAGAGAATTTGAGCCACATTGCTTTAGCTACGTTATGGCATAAGTTTGCCTTATTGTAAGCAGCTATGTGGTTCAGTCGGTTGAGCATCAGACTCTTGGTTTCAGCTTGGGTCATGATCTCACGCTCTTCAGATTGAGCCCCATGTGGGCTCTGCACTTGGGGGTGTCTGCTTGGGGTTCTCTCCCTCTCTCTCCGCCTCTCCCCCTGCCCACAGATGCAAGCATTTGTGCTCTCTCAAATAAATAAATAAATCTTTTTTTAAAAAAATAAGCAGCTATGTAGAACTCAGCTGTATATATTAGCATCGTTATTGAAGGAGCTGCCCTTTTTATCATGATGTATCCTGTGTAAGGACCCATATGAGATTTCACAGATGCCACCACAGTTTTTCCTGAACAGTGGTATATTTTTTATCTCATAATTAAATCTTGTAACTGACCTGACTTTATCTTATTTCCCTACCCATGTTTCCTAAATCACATGGCCATACCTGCTTGGTTTTTAGTCTGCTCTATATGTGCAATAATTCTGAAATTACTTTAGGTCATTTTTTTTAGTTGATACCATAAATACAAATGCTCAACTACTCAATAGTAGTATTAGTGTCAAGTTTGTATTGTCTTGGCAGGGGACTTTGCCTGCTCCAGAAAGAACCATAGAATGAATGGCCATTCCAGTAGCTTTCATTATTTTCAGAGAAGGTTTATTTTGAAGATCTTTGAAGAAATGGGGTCAGTGTAGATTGTTTCCAACAAATTTTCCTTAAATATACCTTTATATCTTGTTCTCCATTTATTTGCCTTGATGACTTTGTATGATGATTGTATTTTAATGGGAGCTACTACTATTAAAATTTTTTATCTTTTTGAAGTAGTTAGACAAAAGGGAGCAGTTAGAGATTAGTTTTTTTTTCCTCAGCCCATTTGCTGCTTTGGGAAATAGGTACCAGGGATAACATTCCATTTGTCCAGCAGCCTCAGCTGTCTAAAACAGTACTACCCAATAGAATTTTCTGTGTTGATAGAAATCTTATGTATCTCTACTGTTCATTAACGGTAGCCACCAGTCACATGTGGCTGTTGAGCACTTGATAAGTGACTGGCACAACCAAGGAACTGAATTAGTAGTTTAATTATAATTAGATTGAAATAACTGCAAATGGCTAGTGGCTACTGTATAGGGCAGCACAGTCTAGAGTACATCCTAGAACCTAGAAAAAAGTAAAGCGTGTTTCTGAGTATTTTATTCCCAGGAGAGTCCTTCAGTTCCTCCCTTAAAAATGACTTATCTTGCATTAGAACTTTTAAGCATACTGATCTGCTTTTCATACTTAATGGATTAGGAGCGGCATACTAGAAGATGGAATTCTATGTAGAGGCAGAGATCCGGTATAAAAGGTCAGCTAACAACAAAAGATACAAATAGGAAAACTATAAAAGTCATAAGTACTCAAAAATGGAGCAATTAAATGACATTAAGGGCAATATCAATAAGAACACAATACAGTAGTGCATATTTATGGTGACACCTTAAATTCTGTTTTAGTTGATGTACTACTCTGTTTAAGAAGGCAGGGAAAAAGATAAAATAGTTAAAATGAGAAAATAAGAACAATTTGACATTTAAGTTTTGGGTATTTGTGTTATCTGGATGGGTGTGTGTGTGTGTGTGTAGGTATCCTCTACTTCCTAGATCATAATCATGTCTGGCTGATGGGGCATCTGTTGTTAAAGGTTGTTTTATTCTTCTGTGGCCTTTTCCTTGCTGCTTTAGAAATGAAGCACATCTTTTCATTGATGCTTGTGGTGGCCTTGGCAATCAGTTATTTGGTTTATCTGAGAGGCAGTATGGCCACGCTGAGATGCTGTTAATAAATCAGAAATTTTATTACCTATAATTTCAGGACTGCTTAAATCATGGCCCTTTGCGCTTAAGTCATGTGGCTTAACTTAGTGCTGCATTTCAGACCTGAATGCAGCTGTTGAGTTTAAAACATTTCTAACTTTAAAGAAATCATACAGATAATACATATTTATAACAGAAGTAGTAGAAAACATAGAAAAGCAAGAAGAAGAAAATCTAAATTTCTCTTAATTCTACCATCAAGTGAGCAGCACAGTTTTGGAGGATAAGTGTGTGCACGCACATGTGTATGTGCACGCTTAACTGTATATAATTTTAAATGAAAGCAACTTGCAATGTTTTCTAACCTATATTTTTCATTTAGTGCAGTTTTATGAACATCTTTCCTTGTCAGTATTATTTAACATTTTTAGTGGTTGCATAATATTTCATTGTATGATTATATCCTCATCTAACTAACTAGTTTTCTGTTGTTGGATATTTGTTTCCAGTTTCTCAAATCTGCTTTTGAGAAAGTAGTTTGACTTTTCACATCATTCAGTCATTTTACATCACAGAAGTTAGGCAGATATGATGACCCCATCCTCACTACTTCTTCATCCCCATCCTGCTCCCGTCAAACTCTGGCCTACTTTTTCAAGTGACTGCTTCTGGCTGAATGTCTTAGAAGTGTGTGAATCAAAAGTAAACCCAGATTTCTCATAGGCTCCCTGTGTTTGAAGATGTATGTGGTTCTTTTGTTGTTCCCCAATAGCTTGAGGACACAACGATTCATACTTTTGGGAATTGTAGATAATCTTCATTGTACTTCCCATGTACATTTTCAGAAATACTTCACTGGCAAGTTATGTCTGTTTGTGTTGGTCTAGGTATGAGTGTGTGTGTTGGTACCTACCCATCTATCTCTTAAATGGCACTTTGTTATGGTTCTGAAAAGTTCAAGACTGAGTTGATGACTTTTGATTCAGTTTAGGAACGGAAAGGGCTTCAGGGTTGTGTTTATATAGAAAGGCATGTATATATTCAAAATAATGTCTTCCCTGCTTGCTGTCTTGAGGTAGCCAGTTGATGTTATTTTTATTTCTCTGATTTTAAGCACTCAATGAATTTATCTCAAACAAATATAAAGTCTTGTATGTTTGCTTTTTTTTTCTTCCTTTTGAAAGCTTACGTTATTTCTTAATGTTTGCAAAACCTATGACTTGGCTGATTTGCTCTCTATATTGTGGGGGAGCAGTGTGTGTGTGTGTGTGTGTGTGTGTAGTGGGAGTGGTATTCTGTATAGGGTTGTGTATATCTGTCTGCTAGAACCAAATGGAACACCTAATTATTTACTGTTCTAGGAGCTGGGAAAATATGGTCTGCTCTATTACAATGCACTGTTCATGATTCTCCCCACCCTGGCCATTGCATATTTTACAGGAGATGCGCAAAAGGTAAGACTTTCTAATTATGATTTAATGGCTTATTTTTTGAGCTGTATTATTACTTATATCCACAAGATAAGACTGTGGGGTTGTTCAAAAGTAATGTACTTATTGAGTGACCAAAAACTGAGAGCTTGTTTTTTTAGCTTGCTAATGTCATGCTAACCTTTTTTCTTGGCACAAGTATTGGATAGTACTAAAATGGCTCAAAATAGCTTTGGCTATTAACATAAAATAGTACATGCCAACTAGTGTCCTTCTCTTAAGTGTCAAAAGGCTAGAGGAAGGGAATTTTTACATTTCTACTAAACTACAAAATAAGAATAGTGGCAGACTATCCTAGAGAAACAAAAAATTCTGAATTAGTAGAGTTTTTCAAACCTAAACAAAATGCTTGGCTTTCTAGAAGTTCTCTGTTTTATTGTACAGTTGTCATGCTGGCTTAAATCCCAAGCTGGGTTTTTTCCTCAGGAGATATTTAGCACCATGTGGTAACTTAACTGTGTAAATGGCAGCTAATATAGTAGTTTACTCATTTTCTAAAATGATAGCTAAATAAACCCAGAATAGAGTAGCAAATAAATCCACACAAGAATTTTTCTTTAAAACAAACCCATATTCATAGAAAAATTGATATCATTTTGTTAGAATTCACAAAATTTTGCAAACTGAATGGAAACCTAGAATTTTGCCAAGTTTCTGTAACAAGATTTCTTCTAATGAGTCCTCTGGCTAGTAGTTTCTTCAGAATAAATGTGTCGGTTATTTACTCTAACGACAGTGACAATTCCCACGTATCAGTGGGAGCCAAAATAAAGAAAAGGTTTTGAAAGTAGTTAGACTATTAAAAAATTGTTCTTCAAAGATAGAAGACCTTATAAAGCTTATAAAGGTGCTTTGTTTTATTCATCAAGAACTCTTTCTTTTAAAAAACTGGCATAGAGGGACGCCTGAGTGGCTCAGTTGGTTAAGCATCTGCCTTCGGCTCAGGTCCTGATCCCAGGGTCCTGGGATGGAGCCCCACATCCGGCTCCCTGCTCAGTGGGGAGCCTGCTTCTCCCTCTCCTTCTGCATCTCCTCTTGTGCACTCTCTCTTTCTCTCTCTCTCTCTCTCTTTCTGACAAGTAAATAAAATCTTTTAAAAAGATAAAAAACTGGCATAGATCTTCTTGAACAGGTATAAATGTTTTAAAGAACTGTGACCTGGCTGCCAGCAGACCTGAAAGTGACTCCAAAGTAGAAAATGGAGCTGTTACTCTGACTAATAAAGAGTGTTGAGTAAGTATTTTGTGATTGTGAAAAAAGTATGAAGAGAAACTAACATTTATCAAGTCCCTATTATGTGCTGGTCACTTTTTATATGTGTAATATAACATAGTCCCCAGAACAGTTGTAGAAAATTTGAATTATCTCTGTTTTACCAATGTGGAAATAAGGGTTCGGAGAGACTTAGTCCCTTGTCCAATGCCATACTGTTGGTGGTGGGTACAGTCAGGGTTTAAACTCGGGCCTAACTCCAGAAGCCATGGTCTTTCCACAGTGTTCTTCCTCCCTCTAGGAGACTCTGGCGGAAACACTTCTTACTCTTCAGCTTTGGGGCAAGAATGTAATGTAAAGTAACCAGGCCCCTCATGGCAACATGGATGGTTCCAAATCTTGAGGCCAATCTTTACATGAGAAAGTTGGAAGAATTAATGTGGTTAGATATTTTATAGACTTGGCAAAGATGCAGTTCTCGTTAATTTGAAACTTTGACTAGTAGCTACTTGAAAAAATTGACCAAAGGAGATATTTCTTCATTCCAGACTGATGATCTTTAATTAGAAGTTATCTGCCAGGTTATAGCATTATCATGCATATTTGAAAGTTCAGTAACATTCAACTTGAAATGCTTCGATATAATTGAGAATGTTTACTCAGAGTGAAAAAAGTTGCTTTGTCACCTATATTAGGATGAGGTTTAGATTTTCCTCTTATTTTTTTCTTTTTTATGCAGAGGAGTAGAATTTGAGTAATCTTTTTGTTGTTTCCAACAAAAGTGCCAAGCAAAGGTCAAGAAAGGTTTATTTTGGAAGAAATATTTCTTTAAGAATGACAGAGTTCACCTAAATACTTTCGAGTTGGGATGATAAACTAGTGGAAACTGAATTTATTGCTCTGAAATCAAACCCTGTCAGCGTTTTTGGTTTCACATAAGTGTTTATCTTCACTCTTATTATTAATTAATATTGTTCTTATAAAACATTTACTGGGGTGTAGATGGACACCTTGGCTGGCAGTCTTATAATACTTTTTTTCCTTAAAATTCTCTCCTTCACATGCTCTTCTGACATTCTCAAATGGTTAAGTGTTACTGTATGTCTCACTGTGTTAGGCTCAGGTGATAAGAAAAAAAGATGAATTAGATAGTTTTCTTGCCTTTGAGGACCATACAGTTGTCTTGGGGGGTAGACCTGTCAACATCAGAGCAATGAACTGTTACAGGTTCTGTGGGAAAAGTGTTTTGGGGACATCGTGGAATGTAAAATGGAAGTGGGTCAATTCTGTCTCCTTTTTGAGGATGAAATGCCTCATGGAGCTTTGCCTACAAATAAAATGAAAATATAAGTGATACGAATAATCAGTGTTGTTTTGGTAGGTTATAAATTACATTTGCAACTTAGGAAGTGAGAATCCTGTTTGTCTCTGCTCCTAAATTCCTTGTGTGTTGAGACAAGATACTGCTTCATTTTAAGTTCAGTTCAGATGAGTATTTCTCAGCATCTTCATTGTGCTAAGAAAGCTATATGTTAAGTTCTCTTGGGAATATATGAGAAATATGACATAGTCCTTGCCACAGGAGGAAGATGTTGGCATGCTACAGAGATGGTGTAAGATCTAGCACCAAAGTGCACGCTCATCAGTCAGTACAATAAATGTTTAGGTTAGGTTAGGTTAGAAATTGGTGTGGGTTGAATATCAAGATGGGCTTTTTGGAAGAGATAGGGCTTGGTTTTCTTACCCACCAAATGCAACAAGTAATGCTAACCCATGCTGGGAGTTGTTAGAGATACAGCTTAAGTAGTTGGGTGGTTTGCTTTTATTACCCAGCACAGAAGCAATGTGTGGAAGCCACAGATGACCTGACACATCAAAGAGGCTCATGGTATTCTGTAAGAGGTTGCAGTTTTACTTCCTCCACTGGAAGATCAGCTTCATAGTAGTCAGTAGGCCGTCTGTCTGAAGTCTTGGCAAAGAGGGTTTCATATTACAGAGGGGGTATATGGCAGGATTTTGCATAAGAGTTTTCTAGTAAATCGGGTTCATTTTCAGTATGTATCTTTTAAACTTGTGCTTTTCCTTTAAGACACATGTGTATAAGTAGACATGCATGTGTGTGTATTTTTTTTTAAGAATGGGCACTTTTTGTGGGGCAGTTTATCATTAAATAAAGCTGTTCCCATATTAACAATTTGAGTCCACTTCTGGCCTTTAGGAAGACTTTACTTATAAGGTATGATGCCTTGTACCTGACAAGATGCTTCCGCATAAATCATTTTCCCTGATCCTCATTGTATTACCTGTGAGGTAGGTTATTTGATTTATAGAGTGTAAGGACATGATTAAGGTTCCACAGTGGCAGAGCAGAACTAGAATCAAGTCTGTCTGACTCCAGAGAGATATCTTACTGTTTGCCTGACTACAACTCTCAGAGCCATTCGCAGCCTCTCTGACTTACATTTTTACCCCTGTTTGGGAATTCCATGCGGAGCTTTCTTACAGAACAAGCTACTGAATGTGAGAAATGCCATTAGAGTAGTATTAGAAGTGCAGTTTCTGCAGCTTGGCCTTTTTGTTACTTAATCTTTTACAAATAATTATATTTCTTTTGTTCAACAGATATTTACTGAGTGTACTGAGTGCTTTACTCAGGTGCTGTTCTAAAGATTTTATTTGTCAGAGAGACAGAAAGAGCACAAGCAGGGGGAGTGGCAGGCAGAGGGAGAAGCAGGCTGCCTGCTGAGCAGGGAGCCCGATGTGGGACTCGATCCCAGGACCCTGGGATCATGACCTGAGCCAAAGGCAGACGCTTAACCGACTGAGCCACCCAGGTGTCCTTCTCAGGTGCTGTTCTAAATTAAAAAAAAAAGAAAAAAGACATGTCCTTGTTTAAAGGAGCTTGCAATGCAATGGGTGAGATCAACTAAACATAAGTTGTATCATGAGAACTATGAGGAGAGCTAGAACAAGGTGGAGAGTGACTGGGAAGTGCTGCTTGGGATAAGGTGGTTAAGAGAAAGCATCTTTATCAGTTTCATTTGAGCAGGCATTGAACTGAGACTGAGACCAGTTTGTGTGGCTCTTTGGAAGGAGTCCTCTAGTTGGAGGGAAGAGCAGGTTCTAAATGCTGAGGTGGGAGTGCTTAGCTTCTTCACAAGGAGCATTTTCTGAGTAGGTGAATACCAGGAACATCAATGTGTGCCTTGAAGGATGTGGCGAAGAAACAAAAGGTACATTCTAGGTGGAACTAATATCATGAGCACAGGCCCAGCCCTGGGGACCAGCCTCTTCAGTATGCTTTAAGGGCAGCTGTCAGAGACATTGGAGACCTTTGAAGAGAACTTACAGAGCATCTGGTTCAAGCCTCTTCTGTCACAGTTGGGGAAGTTGGGGCCCAGAGAGGGGTCAGCACTAGAACCGTGATTTCCTGACTATGACTAGTACTCTCGCTCCCCCCCCCGCCCCCACGTCATCCCCTGCTTCCTTCGAAGTTGGGACAAGTGCTAGAAACAGGAATTTGAAGTTTACTCTGCAGATATGATGAGTCCCTAAAAGTTCGTGACATAAGAGGTACAATGGAAAAATTGGGGGCAGAGTGCAGAAGCAACATCCAGTTGGATGAAGCAACGAGTAACATCCAGTTCGTCCTTGACCACTGTCTGATTTTGGACAAATCCCTTCTCCCTAACCCTGCTTTGTCATGTGTAAACCGAGTAGGTTGTATCACCTGATTTGGTTAGTTTTCTAGGTAGGGCCCTTTCCTGGGCTGAGACAGAATTTCTAGAAGCAGAAAGCATGCCAGTGTGGAGACGAGGCTGTTGCTGTTTTGATGGTTGGTGCGAGCCTGGCTGCTCCCTGTCTCCTGAATACCAATGTGTATAGACTCGCTCTCATCTGTTGGACTCCTGGCTTTCTTGACCCAGAGCCATTTTGCATGGATTATATGAAAAGATCAGCAAGATAAAATGTTAAAGCACGGTGTAAAATTGCATATGGTATGCTACATTTTGAATAAAATAGAAAGGGAAATGTAAGACTATATATACATACACATTTCATTCGCTTATTTAGTAAAGAAACTCTGGAAGAATATACACGAAACGAATACAGTAACCACCCATTCATGTGTGAGCATGTGTGTGAGAACAAAGTAAGTATAGAACAGGAATGGGAAGGGGACTTCTCACTACACCTTTTTATATTTTTTTGATTGTAGAACCATGTAAATGTATTTTAAATTACATTTTATAAAAAGGACAGTAAGAAAAGGATAAAGTTTTTCTATAAATAATGACTATCCTATGATGAATCCCAGTTTAAAATAACTGGGGGTAGCGGGACAAATCAATTTATTCTCATTATTCAGAGTTGCACACTCTTGACCCAGGATGCAAACTGAAGCAAAATCAGGTCCAAATTGTTTTTCTCAAAATCTCACTGTTAACTTTAGAAGGCAGAGGAGAGGAAAGTTTCCTGTGTTAGGACAGGAATCCAGTAAGAGGGCTTTGAAAGGTCAGCTTCCCAGGGATGCAGGGGTTCTACAGAGCAGTTGATGGGGCTGACACAGTCTTTAAGCAAGAATTGAAGGCCAAGGAAGGATAAAAACTAAATTACCATAGACATTGAAAGGCAGGATCCAATTGAACAGCTTATCCCAGCGAGCACATAATGCAAGTCCTTGGCAGAGCTTTCTGAGAAGCCAGACCTGTGTATGCGAGTGTGTGTATGTGTAATTTTTTAAAGAAGTTCTCAAAGTTCTGGCTTTACCAGAAACCAATGAACCAATATAGACAACATTTAGTTTTTTTTAAACATGTCTTCTAATTTTAAAACATTCTCTTGCTTAAAAAATGGTGTATTTAAAAGCCAGCTCAGTGTTCATAAAAGACATCTATTTAACATAAAGGTAGATCAAGCATCAGTTGACGAGTGGCTCTCCAGAGTGTCAGTTATTACAGACTGTGTTTAAACTTGTCGGTTGTTTCCTCCAAAAGGGAATGTGTGCAGCACAAAGCCAGTGATTCACAGTCACAGGAACTGGAACCTGGCTTTTTGACAGCCTACCCTGCTAGGTGTTCTCACGTAGGGATGGAGGAACAGACCCCTTGCTGTAGATCTCACAAGGCCGGTACTGTAGTCACTGGTACATTGTATAATGTCTTCATTATATCACTGCTTAAATTACATGGCTCAGATGCGTTTTACAGGAAAAGTTGCTGCATGGATGGGCTACGTGGAGGTGTCTCTTACTAAGCATTGCTGACTAAATAATGAAGAATTTTAGGCTGTTGGTTTAGCCTGTCCAGAGTTACTAATCTTTTCTGGTCACTCTGGAGACCATACAGACTGATTCTCAAACCCTGAGTTATTCTTTGCATGTAGACCGGTCCCTTCTGCTTTCTGGGCGTTGGTGTCCTCATACGTGAAACAAGTGGGTTGCATTAGTTACTCTTCAGTGAGGAATGACTTTCTCTTTGCCCTATATGTTGTTTGACTGACAAAGTAATGTGTTTAGCCATTCTTACCTTTGAGGATAGGCCTTTTTCACAAATAAAAGGAAATGGCCCTATTAATAAGCTGGAGTGTGTGGTTTTGCCATGATACATAGATTTTGCATGGGTGGCAGAGCCTAGCGAGACGAGATGGTGGAGGCAGCGGGAGGAGGCAGAGCGGACGTGGTGTCCAGTAGTTCTGGTAGTGCAGAGGGTAGGGCGGGTAACCCAGGACCCCCGGCTCCCTGAACTCGTCTGATTGTCCCACGGTAGGCAGGGAACCATGGAGGCCATTTGCCCCACTGACATTATCTTCTGCTTTAGGAAGTTTCCTAGCAGTTTACTTTCTAGGATAAGGTTTTAATTTTTTTCTCAGTAGTGTTTTGGGAAAAGAATTTTCCAAATAGAATGCTGTCATTCATCCACTTTTTCTTCTTTACCATGAAGTTTAAAGACTAAGTGATTTGTTCATTTTTAGACTTCATAGTAAACAGGTTTCAAAACTTGTGAGGTATTAAAATGCATAAACAAAATATGCATGCTTTGAATTTTATTTCAAATCTCAATTAAGTTGGTGACTCTTGGCTTAGCACATTTTCCTGGGAGTGAGAATGTTACATCTAAGACTCAAGTGTACCCTGAAATTATTCCATGCTTGCTAGATCGGGGTGATGAATTGGTGCTTACGTTATCCTGTGCTCATTGTAGACATTGCCACGTAGTCCCAGCACTTCCTTGCTAAGCCTAGACATAGCCTCAGACTGTTCACTAAGATAATGGTTCAGATAGCCAGAGTCAGTTGATTAGAGCTGGTATAAGATAAAATCTGTATCCCTAGACTAGATTTTATTGACTATGTTGTTGATTATGTGCTGTTAGTGCCTAATCTTACTCAGATACTCCCTTTCTTAATTTCCTTAACCTAAGCAACTAGAGAACACATTTTTTTTAATTTAACTTTTTTTTCCCCAAATATTTTTATTAACTGAAAGTCTCATTCAAACCAAATGCCTAGTTTTAGGAAGTGGTAGATCCATATAACCCATTTATTTTCCCATTGATTATGCCACATTCTTTTCATATCTGTGATATGTATTGGCTTGTGGTATTACCTTACACCACCAGCACCTGTAGAACCAGAGACTTTGTTCCAAACAGAAAGAAAGCCTAAACATCTTTGTATGTGCAGTCTGTAGTCACACCTACCACTCAGCCAAGATTGAGGATTGCAGGCCTTGTGGCAGGGAGCCCATCTAGTTCTGCGTTACACAGAATGACCAAGCAGGTCCTTCTCTTCACAATGGCTCTTTTATTAGCTTTCTCTAGAGGCAGAAGTTTGGCTTTAAATGTTTTTTTTCCCCCCTTCTGATTAACAAAATATATGTTTACTGTGCCCTCTGTTTTCCATGTCTTAGGGAAAAGAAAAATTTGCATGCAAATCTGTCACTGAGAGAGAACAGTGATGGAAGTTTAAGTGAATAATCTCTTTTGTATGTGAATTTTGTGTAAAGTGCTTGCATTTCGTTCTCTCCATTGATTTCTCACAGGAGGCAGTTGGAGCAGACTGTTGTCTATATTTGTAATGTAGGCAGAGGCTTAGAGAGGTTAAGTGACTTTTATGATGGACTCACAGAAAGTTAATGGCAGATTTAGAATTCAAACACCCACTTTTTGACTCAGTGATCCAGCAACAATAGCCATGAGAAGCTATCTAGGAGCAAAAATTCAGAACATATTACCTTGCCTTTGGTTTTCCCCAGCACTTAACTAGTAGAAAGATGATGGGTTATAGAGCTGAGCAGACATGTAGTAGCTGGATAATTTTAGGAAAGTTACCTAACATTTCAGAGCCTAGGACATAATAGGCTCTTAATAAGCAGTAGCTTTGATTGTTTTTTTATGCCATCTTTATGATAGGGAGAGTAGATTCCACTGGACTGACTAGTACTGTTTGGGTCAAACTCTGCTTGCAAAAATGGGTGCTGCTTGTTCTCTTGCAGCCAGAGGTCCATTCCTGTGACAAAGCAGAGGAGTGCAGTAGGCTGCTTTTGCCAGACTGGCTTTCTCCAGAAACAGGCCTAGTATTTAGGGAAGGAAAATAATCCCATGAGAATTTTCTATTTTTGAACTATTTGTAATTGGAATCATGTTCATGGGACTTATTTTAGTATTCTACAGATACAGTTGTTATGTTCCCAAAGGGGACTATGCAGCATATATTTGGGGCATTTTTCTAAATAAAATTTAGTGCTCAGTGTAGAGAGCCTTAGGCTTGGAGGATATAGATTTAGGACTACCGTGTAGTAACTGGTTTATCTAAAGGGAGTCACTTGTCTTCTGGGGGTAAGAAGGCCTGGACTATCTATCCCCTGTCGTGGGCATCAAATGACTTGATGTAATCAGAAGCATTTTGCAAACTACAAAGCATTCCACAAATATAAAGGTAGTCATAGTTCATTCCTTCGTTTATTAGCATACCTGACTAAACTGTCTTTGGCATAGTGCCCCCAGGCCAGCTGTGGGGCCTGGCACATGCCTGGGGACTTAGATGTCAAAATGTACAGTGACAGGAGAGGAGATATTTAGAGCTAAGGCAGGAGAGGAGCTCAGGTGTAAAGAGAGGTTTATTTGAGGCCTTTGCCAAATAACTGATTTCTTTCCACTCCTAGGTCACTGATAGAGAAAAGAATTAGAAGTGATGTTCACACATAATAACTGACATCACTTACTGAACTGGACGGATCTTCTTCATGTCAGGCATTATATCCATATTGTCTTTAATTCTGATAACAACTCTACAAGATAGGCCTTATTATTCCTCTTATGTATGCAGAAACTAAGGTTCAGTGAATTCTTATGGTCCATCACACCAGCTTTATTCTCTTAGTGACTTTAGGGTAAAAGAGTAGCTTATCTAGGAAAGGAGGATAATTTAGAGTTGAGACAGGTTCTTAGGCCTGAGATTTTTTTTGTGTTTCAGCTTGAGTGAAGGAAGGTGTCTCCTTTTGAAGCTGATCTAACACTAACAGGCACCCAGTTTAACCTCCCTTGCAGAAGCTAAGGCTGGCGTAATGAAGCAGTGGTGAGCTGGTGCAAGATACTGTGCTTCTGAATCCTGGTGTGCTGCTTGTTTAGGTACCATGGCTTTTCCTGCTGGGTGCCGGTAACCCTCTCAAAGATACTTCTAGTGCCCCTGCTGGTTTGCTGCGTTATGCCTTTTCTCTTTAAAGAAAGAAAAAATAAATTCAGTGCAAAAACTAATGAGTTGTATGCCAGTAAAATGACTTTTACCATTTTAAGAGAATTTAAAATTATATAAATCTATATAAAATTATATAGATTTAATATGAAACTTGAAATCTATTTAGTAGCATATACAGGTAGGTATGTGGGTGTATTAAAAAGTAAAGTTCACCTCATCTGCCTGTAGAAAATGATGCTAAACCAGAGAGCATGGATATTTAATTCACCTCAGCTATTTGTGCCTAACACTTCCAAACACTTGGAGCTAGGCAGAAGTGACATTTGACATTGTTCTTGCTCTCCAGGAATTTATATTCTTGCTGATAGAGGCTGGTCTCCTGAGTTCTAGGCCTGTGCTTTATTGTGCTTTAATGGTTTCTCATCATCCCATGTTTACAGGTATGAAAGAGCATAGCATATTCTTTATTCTTTATCCTTCATTCTCTAACAAAGAGTTATGGAACACTTTCTATTTGCTGTCACTTTGTTAAGCAGTGTGGTTAGGGAGATAAACCCTGAAGGCATTCCCCGTATCTGCATAGGTGATCATGTACATACAGATACAGAGAGTCACATACATACGTGTACTTCGTCACATACATGCAGTGTCAGTGATAGAAGTAGCACTTAGTGTTTTGGACAGTTTGGCAGGAAAGAGCCTAATGTGAATGTGGGTTTTTGTGCAAAGCTTCCTCGTGGAAGCATCATTTGAGATAGGTTTACAATTCAAGTCAGTAATTGAATTTGGTCTTTGGCTTCTAGTCATGATGTATTCCATGGGAATAGGAATAGGCAGGGATAGGATTTACCTTCCTGCCTTAACCTACTAGAATACCAAATATATATGAAAAATGATTTTCAGACTTTGGACAATAGGTAGTAAAGGATTGTGGAGAGAGAAAGGATGAGAAGAGAAAAGGATATAAAAAAGACCCAAATTAAACTTGTAGGGATGAAAAATATCTGTATTGAAGAATAAAGCAGACGGTATTAAACAGCAGATTAGACACTACAGAAGAAAAGATCAGTGAATTAAAGAAATAGCAATAGAAACTATCCAAGAAGAAGCACATGGAGGAAAAGAGACTGGAAAACAAATGAACAGATTACTAGTAACGTGGGGTGGTATCAGGAGCTCTAACACATGTGTAACTGCTATCCTGAAGAAGGGGCAGGGGTAGGAAAGATTTTTGAAGAATTAATGGCAGATTTTTTTTCCAAATTTGATGAAAACTAAATCCACGCATACAAGAAGCTCAACAAAACCGTAAGTTATATTAAACAAACTATACCATGAAGAGGGACATTTCATAATGCTGAAAGAGTTCTATCAAGTAGGTGTAACAATCCTGAATATGTATGTACTTAATGAGAAAGCCTCAAAATATATAAAGCAAAAACTGATAAAACAGAAAGAATAAATACAGTAGTGGCAGTTATAGTTGGCTATTTTAACATTCCTCTTTCAGTAATTGATAAAACAACTAAGCTGAAAGCCATTAAGGCTGTAGAACACTTGAACAACACCGTCAGCCAATTTGACCTAATTGACATTTATAGAACACTCCACTCAACAACAAAATAAACACTCTTTTCACGTGCACATGGGACATTTACCAAGATAAACTATATTCTGGGCCATAAAACAAGTATTAATACTTTAAAATAATTGAAATCATAGAAAGCATGTTCCCTGGCCAGAACAGAATTAAACTAGAAATTAATAACGTAAAGGTATATGGAAAAACCTTCAAATCTTTGGAAATAAACATACCTCTAAATAACACCTGGGATCAAAGAAAAAATCAAGAAAATTAGAAATCGTGTAGACCTGAATGAAAATCAAAACACAACATGGCAAAATGATGCTGCTAAAGGAATGCTGAGAGGGAAATCCATAGCTTAATTAAATGCATACATTAGAAAAGAAGAAAGATCTAAAATCAGCGACCTAAGCCTTTCCCTTAAGAAACCAGAAAAGAGCAAGTTAAACCCAAAGGAAACATGAGGAAGGTAAGAGCAGAAATCAATGAAATAGAAAACAGAAAAGCAATAGGGAAAAATCAATGAACCTAAAACCAGGAGGTCAATAAAAGATCAATAAAATTGCTCAACCATTGCCAATTGATAGGGACAAAAAGTGAGAATGCACAAATTATCGGTATAAGGAATGAAAGAGTGGTATCCTTACAGAGCTTGCATTTACTAAAAGGATAATGGAATATTATGAACATTATGCCATAAACTGAAAGACTGTGTCCATGAAATGGACAAATTCTTGAAAAAGAGAAACTACCAAAGCTCACTCAAGAAGAAATAGATAGGGGCACCTGGGTGGCTCAGTCGATAAGCATCTGCCTTCAGCTCAGGTCTTGATCCCAGGGCCCTGGGATCGAGCCCCACATCGGGCTCCCTGCTCAGCAGGAAGCCTGCTTCTCCCTCTCCCACTTCCCCTGCTTGTGTTCCCTCTCTCGCTGTGTCTCCCTCTGTCAAATAAATAAATAAAATCTTAAAAAAAAAAATAGCATGAAGAGCCACATTCTAATAAATATTAAGTAGTTCTACTTAATTAGCCCTAATCAGTTCGACTATTTAGTGCTATCTCTATCAAAGAAATTGACTTTTAGTTAAAAATCTTCTCCAAAGGAAAACTCCAGGCCTTGATCACTTTACTGGGTAATTCTACAAACTGCTTAAGGAAGAAATAATGCCAATCTACATAAATTCTCTCAGAATATAGAAAAGGAGAGAATACTTCCCAGTTGACCTTGAGAGGCCAGCATACCCTGTACCGATAGTTAACAAAAAATTTCAAGGGCAGGGGGTGGAAATTACAGTAAAAAAAAAAAAAAGCCTGCAATATATAAAAAGGGCACTATATGACCAAATTATGTTTATCTCAGGAATTACGGTTAGTTGAACATTTGAAAGTCAGTGTAATTCCCATATTAGTATGAAT
The DNA here is from genome assembly GCF_037043125.1 of Eumetopias jubatus. Lineage (NCBI taxonomy): Eukaryota > Metazoa > Chordata > Mammalia > Carnivora > Otariidae > Eumetopias > Eumetopias jubatus. The sequence continues at coordinate 52,224,442 of NW_028274810.1, forward strand.
TAATAAGAAATAGAAGAACCATGTCAAAAAATGGAGAACATATATTTAATAAAATATGACACCCATTCGTGAGTTTAAAATTCTCAGCAAACCAGGAATAGAAGGAAAATTTCTCAACCTAATAAAGGACCTTTACCAAAAAGAAAAAAATCTATTGCTAACATACTTAATGGTGAAAAACTGAATACCTTTTCACTGAGATTGAGAATACAGGGAGAAGAGCTGCTCTCCTATAATGTTCCATTCAACATTATGCCAGAGGATGTCATTATGCAGTAAGGTAAAAACAAGAGACTAAAAGTCATATAGATTAGGAGGGAAAAAGTAATGGTGGTTACATGACTAGATACATCTATCAAGACTCATTGAATTATACACTTAAAAGTGATTAATTTTATTTTTTACATATTATGCCTCAACAAAGAAAGAACCATAAACAAATTGAACATCTACTGTTTGCCAAGTGCTGTGTTAGGAATTTGCTTAGCTCGGTGGCTGTGGGTCTTCCCTGCAGGGAGCTCACTGGTGGTAGACACGGTGTAGAAAGACTTGAGGCTCAGAGAGATGAGAGTCCTAAGAGAGAAGTAGTGCTGAGGCACAGAGGAGGGAGTTCTTACTAGGGGAGGCCCCACATAGTGGCTGCTTGAGTTGTAGTCTGATCAGTGAACAGGAGTCAGAAGAGTGTTGAGGAGAAGGGCATTCAAAGCAAAGGCACGTGGGTGTGAAACTGCCTGTTGTATTTTATAAACGGTAAAGAGCCTCATATTGCTGGGGCCTGGCAGCTGGGAGGTTTATGTTGAAGTGGCAAGAACTGAAGCTGGATAGGTTGGCAGAAAGCTAAAAGGTGGAATGTTTCTCATATTTGCTTAAACTGATACTACAAGAGAAATTATGTACTTGAGATCGAGAAACCCTCCCTCTTGGATGAGAGATGAGGCGATCGATGTACCTTTTCATTTCTCTTCCTTCCTTTGCTTTTTGGCTTAAAAACAAAACAGCAATAAAACCTTGCTTTTACTATCAACTGTTTCAAAATAGTAATTCTCCCTGGATAGACCTCAGCTAAATTTGTGTAACTAAGGGTGCACTTGAGCTTTCACATGTTACAAGGAAGAAGTATGTTTTAATGTTTGAGAAAGCTTTTAATACTAGCCATCTGGGAGAACTGCTGAGATGAGCCAGATATGGCTTCTGCCTTCAAGCAAATATCAGTTTCTTTGTACCGATAGGGAGAAGTACAAAATCTTCCCCATATTGCATTTTAGAAAGTAGAAAACTCCTTTTTGGGTTCAGCTTCATATATATCAGATTCTTAAACATTACTCTCTATCCTGTGAACGATGCAGGGAAATGTATATATGTGTATGTGTGGTGGGAGTGAGTACCCAGGATTTTAATGGAAGAATAGAACAGCTGATTTTGAGGGCTTGCTCTAAAATCAGATACTTTCTTGTGTATTACAGGCAATGGATTTTGAAGGCTGGGCTGACACCCTCTTTCTTCTGCAGTTCACCCTCTCTTGTGTGATGGGGTAAGCCTTTGTTGCCTTATTAGCAGACCGTTTTCCTAGAGAAGTTTGTTCTGGGGTCCTTTTGCTTCATTTCTAAGTATCCTGTTCTGTCTCTTAAGTATATCAGTATAGGGTAATTAAACTTCCAGATTCAGGTGGTTTCATAGCCCTTGGAAATGTGCCCTTAGGGCTACTAAACTAATTACAAAGTCATCTTTCAAAGGATGGAGACAAGTAACTATTTGCCCAGTAACCTGGTATGTGATAAGCACCATTATATTTCAGAATGCATTCTTTTATTTCTACATTGACCATTTGACACATATTTTTGTCCTCTTACCTATGAGGAAGCAGGCCCAGAACTCAAGTCAGCTGTCTAAGTTTGCACAGTCCGCAGTGGCAGCCTTTGAATTTGGGGCTGTCTGACTCTCTCTACCAGATTGTCTTCCTCTTAGAAGAGTATATGTGGAAGGCAGGACGGTATCTGCTAATGTGCCTCTTCTCTTCGCTTTTGTATTTCCCTAAGGAATTATTTTCCTGAGCTGGTCAGTTTGGTTGGTGTTTATGACTAGATCTGGCGCAGGCTAGGTGCCCAGTGAGGGAGTGCTTCAAAATAAAATTACCATGGTGCCTTGGTACTGAGTCAGGCTCAGAAGCCTCATTGTAAATCTGCCCATTCCAACTGCTGCCACTTACTTGTTAAGTGAACCTATATCCCTTCTTAAAGTAATGCTAATTTGGGTTTCTTCCATCTTTAAGAATCTCTCTTGCCTCCTGTCCAGAGATCACATTGACCTCATGGGAGGTGCACACCTGAGCCGTGGTCTGTTAGCTCAGCTTTCTATCTGGGTTAGGTGAATTAGTGGTAATATGATCTAAGAAGAGTACCTATGATTAGAAATGGTGGTTTCAAGGTTTTGGTGAGGGTAGCTGGGGAAAACACCTGGTCAGTAAATGGACATGTGTTTCTCTTGAATGAAATTTTAAAAAAATCTAAAGCTGCAGTACAAGCAGGGGTGAGTTGGGAAAGCTCATAGTCGGTGACTACAATGTGCTAGCATGGCCAACACTGTTTCTTTTGGCTGGAGATTGCTATAAAGTCAGCAACCGGCTCTTACACCTCCTCCTTCTTTGTTCCAGGTTTATCTTGATGTACGCCACAGTACTCTGCACGCAGTATAATTCTGCTCTTACAACTACAATAGTTGGCTGTATTAAAGTGAGTTGAAAAAATACTGTTATCTTTTGGGTACCACTTTATTTAAAAATTGTTACTCTAAATCTTGCTGTGGCCTAAAATTCCATCATCCTTCTTTCCTCACAGATTGTCTTGGTTTGATGGGTTGTGGTGCTGGTTTCTAAAACGATCTTTAAGAACTCAGGGAGAGCGTAATCTCCGCTTTCAGGCAACTAGGCTTTGGGGAATATGGGAAAAGGAGAATGGGTTACCTTAGAGTAGAGGAAGAGGGTTTAGGCTTGGTTCAGACGGGGCAGGTGACTGCGAATGGGTTACCTTAGAGTAGAGCAAGAGGGATTGGGCTTGTTTCAGACGGGGCAGGTGACTGCGAATGGGTTACCTTAGAGTAGAGCAAGAGGGATTGGGCTTGTTTCAGACGGGGCAGGTGACTGCGAATGGGTTACCTTAGAGTAGAGCAAGAGGGATTGGGCTTGTTTCAGACGGGGCAGGTGACTGCGAATGGGTTACCTTAGAGTAGAGCAAGAGGGATTGGGCTTGTTTCAGACGGGGCAGGTGACTGCGAATGGGTTACCTTAGAGTAGAGCAAGAGGGATTGGGCTTGTTTCAGACGGGGCAGGTGACTGACTTGGGAGTGATAGGCCTGTCCCTTTAACTCCCAGTGAAGACTGTTCTGTACTCTGCCTTGCTGAGTTCTGGCGGTTGTAGGAAAAGGAGGCCTGCCAGAAGTTAATCAAGGGAGTTTTCCAGTGCATGAGCCAAACCTTAAATGGCCTACTTTTAAAAGCTGTGTCTGACATTTCCAGTGATGTCATTTCCTCCTGATTCATTTTATTTGAGGGAGGCTCATTTGTCTTCAGCCAGGGGAGCCAAAGTTGACTTAAATATTGAGCTGAAGTTAGTGGCTTGAAGCCTGAGGCCTCTTTCATCTGACTTTGTGCTTCTAGTGCTTTAAGATCCAAGAGGCCACGGCATGCCTGATTTCCAAATGAATTAGGGTAGGCTCGCTTTCTAAAAAAGATAAGACAGAGAGCGAGGTAGGTCCTTGATCATTTGGGAAATAGAGTGCTTGCCCTTGTGACTACCTTTCTGATTCCCCATTTGTCAATAGTGAGGGAAGGGTTTGCAGAACAAAGTTTTACTGCCCTGCAGTGTTTCCCTTTGCACCCCCATGGAGTGGTGTCCACCTGCCCTCACTTTAGAAACTAGATTTGGGTTAAAATTTCAGGTCTGTGACTTCAGATCATGGAATTGGAGTGTTTGGTGTAAATAGAATTCTGAATTAAGCTAGAACCAGTTAGTTGTGTGAATTCCCATGAAAGCTAGAAGCAGTTAATCTACATTCAGGCCTGGGCTTGCTAAGATAGTTTTAGCCCCTCAAATTAGCTCTCAGCTCTGTTTTGATTTTGTAAAGTAAATGCCTTTTTCAAGAGCAAAGTGAATGGCTTGTATCTTCAGAATAAGAAGAGTAAGAACATGAGAGACAGGCCAGTTGTTACCATGTTTTTGCCAAAATGGATACTGCCTGAAAGCCAGTGTTTAATTTTAATAACCTGTTTGCTTAAGATTTCGTAGGGTACTTTCTTTGTATTTATCAGTATGGGGTACAAATATAATCATGATCTTATTAAAGAAAGTCTAGTACTTTTGATATTTCATCCTCCCCACAGAGCCCTATGGATTTTGTCCAAAGGGATCAGTTTTATATCCAAACTCTAGATAGAGGGAAAAAAACTAGATTGATTTACAGCTGCCGTTGCTTCTCACTGTGTTGTAGTATTGCTCTCGAAGGCTCTCGAAGGCTGTCTTACATCTTCAGACAGAGGGGAGTACGCTGATGCCCTTGCAGGTTCAGAGTCTCAGGGTCCACCGTGGAACTTCTTTCATTAGCCTCTCAGATACAACCCTTTTAGCTCAGTCATTGTTCCCCAAGGGGCTATCCCTAGTTCTTGTTTCTCTGAAGCATGGTGGGAAAATTACTGAGGATACTTAATTAAAAATGGAAATGCCTAGGCCCACCTCTTATACACTGAATCAGAATCTCTGAAGTAGAGCCTGGAAACCATAATTTTTAACAAGGTGCGCTAACATTTGAGAATTACAGTCTGAGTTTGAGGTACTAGCATCTTCTGCGCTTGCTGGTGAATTCTGCTTGGGGGCATCGCTGTCTTGTCCTAACTGATTTTGAGCAGCAGGGTTTGGGTTCTCAGTCCCTTCCCTTTCTGTAGCTCCTGGGTGCTTTATGCAGATTAACCTGCCATCTCTCTGGAGCTCTGTGTTCTAAGCCAGTCCTGTTACACGTTTTCCCAAGTTGTCTACTGACCTTGTTTACTGTTGCATGGTATTTAATTTTGCTCTTTCCCCTCAAAATACTAAGAAAATCTGTTCTGAGGTAACTTGCTGTCTCTATCCTTAGACCTAGAAGAGGCTGACATAATTTCAAATGCTCTCCCAAAGGGCACTCCCATTATAAATTTGAAGTTTCTTTTTGGCTTTTCAAAAACACTGTGGCACTTTACTTCTGCTTTGTAGACCTGATCTAGGCAAGCCCAGGTTCTAAAAATGTTTGTGACATTTCCCATTCCCGACAGCTGTCACAGTGGAGAGGCAGGCGGTACCTTCTGAATGTGAGAGAGAGGAGGTTAGGGAAGAACTGAAGAGTAGCTTGAACTTCAGGAAAGTTTATTTCACCTCTCTGGCCTGAAGATAATTAAAAGGGAGCCAGATAAGCAGATGTTTACACCTGGGAGTTTAAGGGAGTCAGGAGAGGTGATTTTAAGTATGGGACTTTGAGATGACTTTTCATGTATTTTTTTAAGATACCAGGGAAGATGCCTCTAAAAACAATGTTCATGTTGGTAAACTCCCTGTCATCCCCTTTTCCTTTCTAAAGAAGAGGGAGAGTTGCTTACATGTGAGGTTTTCCTTCTTCACTTTCCCCTAACAAGTCAACAGTTACCTCAGTGGGAGGAAGAAGCATTCTTTTCTGATTGCCAAACGTGCATGAGTGTTTTCTACCCCTAGTGACAGCAGTGTTTCTCTATCTAGATTTACAGTGTTAGCCCATGCTGTGGGGCACGGGAAGTTGATTATCTGGTGATAATTGTCAGTGAACACATTTAGCTTTTGGAGGGATAGATTGAGAAGAAGTTAATGTCATTTTTTATTTCTTATTTCATACTACATTCATTTTAGGATTGGTGGGTTTTTGTTATTGTCCATTTATTTGATTTTGTATTTTAAGGATAGGTATTTGGGCCATTCTGTGGATGAGTTTATATGAATATTGAAAAAGCTCGGTTAAACCTATGTTACAGCATCTTGCCGTTTTTCTTTGTAGAATATATTAGTAACTTATATTGGAATGGTCTTTGGTGGAGATTATATTTTCACATGGACAAACTTCATTGGCTTAAATATCAGGTAAGTAAAAATGTTTAAATGTAACCACTTGGACAAGTGGGATTTGGATACTTAAATAGTGTCACAGTAAGGGGCTATTTAATTGAAAATTTGTTCATTTATTAAACAATTATTGAGCACCTACAGTGTATTATATATTTAATGTCTTCACATAATGCTTTTTAAGAAATGGAGATAAGATGGTTCCATATTTATACACAGTATTTAGGGAATCTTTTCTGGAAGTTAAACCCTTTTTACTTATTAGCCTTCACAGAACGGTCTTTTACTCATTATGCTAGATGGCAGTACAGTGTTCTCAAGCAAATTCAGGGTAAAGAAGAGCAGCTCTGTTAGAATTGCTTTATATGTATCTGACCTTGGACATATCACTGGATTGCTTTAGTCCAGACTTTATCAGTGATGAGGGTAACTTGTATCAAAGATCCTTTTTAGTTCCAGAATGAATTGCATGGTTTTAAATACTGTATGTATGCTTAAAAATTCTCAAATTTGTTTTTGGGCCAGAACTCTATCTTGAACTCCAGCTTATATGTCAACAGCCCACTTGACCTCTCTGACTGACATGTCAAAAACTGAACTTTTATTTCCTCCCAAGTGTGTTCCACCCATGGCCTATATATATCAGTTGCTGCAGACTCTATCCTTCTAGCCTCTCAGTTCAAACACTGGAATCATCCTTGACTCTTCAATCTTCTACCCAGTATCCAATGCGTTAGCAAATTCTGTTGGCTCTACCTTCAAAGTAGATCCAGAGAAGAGTCACTTGTCACCTTCTGCATTGCTCCCATCAACATCTAAGCCACCAATATTTCTTGCCTGGGTTACCGCCTAGTCTCCTCCATTTGTATGGTTAACTACTTTATGCCTCTGAATTTTTGCTCAAATGTTACCTTCCCAGGGAAGTCTACCCTGACAACCTTATTTAAAATTGCAACCTGCTCTTCCCCTTCTGATACTGCCAGACCCTTTTATTCTGCTTTTCTATTTCTCTTTTCCAGAGCTCTTAATCTTTTTTAATATACTATATAGTTTGCTTATTTATATTTATTGCCTATTTTCTGTCTCTCTTGCTGGAATGTAAGTTCCATGGGGGCAGGGATCTCTGCCTGTGTTGTTATTTCCCAAGCTCCTAGAATGAATCTAGCTATTGCTTAATAAGTATTTGTTTGATGGGGGATGCCTCAGTGGCTCAGTTGGTTAAGCATCTGCCTTCGTCTCAGGTCATGATTCCAGGGTTCTGGGATCGAGCCCTGTATTGGGCTCCCTACTCAGCAGGAGCCTCTGCCTCTGCTGCTCCCCCTGCTTGTGCTCTCTCTCTGACAAATAAATAAATAAAATCTTAAAAAAAATGATGCATTCTGTATGGATTGGTGAAAAAACACTTTGGAAACTATAAAATAGCCCTCTACTAGAATATTGGTATGTCATCTCCTTAACTTGAAGCAAATTATATAACCTCTCTGGGCTTTATTGCTTCAAAGGTAAACAAGTGATGATAATACCTCTTCTACCTTCTTTATGGATCAGTATGAGAATTCAAGACTAATATTGGTAATAGGTTAGTAACTCATTGTTGCCCCTTCCCTGACATTTATTTGCAAGTATAGTTTAGAGGAAAAGTCATTTGTTATTTGTGGGGTGGAGTTGGGGGTTGGTAGGTGTAATGTGTACCTGAGGATCGCATATTTTAGAAGGAAGATGAGTAGTTCAGTCTCAGACCTTGTTTGGAGTTGCAGCTCTGATGCTTGCTATGTGACTTTGAGTGAGTTGTTTATCTTTTTGAGCTTCAGTTTTCTTGTGTGTTGGGGATGAAAATATCCATATCTCTTTAGAGTTGTTAGAATGAAATAATCTAATATAAAGTACCTAATTTACTGCTTGACATCTGTGCTGAGTAAATATCGTTTCTTTCATTAATATTTGTGAGAAAGGGCTAGGATATAAGGAGCAACCTGGTGGAACAGTTTTGACTTTGTGACCTCTCTTTCATTCACTTCTAAAAATTTGGATTAAAGAATCATTATGGCACCATATAGACCTGACTCAGAGGTGCCTTGATGTTCTTTTTGTTCCCTTCCAATAAATAACTGTATAGCCAAAATGAAGTAAAAGCTTCCGTTTGCATTTTTAGATCTCTGCAGTGCAAATCTCTTATAACAAAGTTCTTATAAGAAAGCTTTTAGGTATCTTTTCACATTGCAGGCTATTTTAAAAAACTTTTAAAGTGTGAGAATGTTGGAATGTTATGAAGTACATCAGTCTAACATATACCAAATCCAACATCTTGAAAATTCTTCCAGTAGAATTTCTTTTTGTGTCAGGTAGTGCATTTTAGTTCTGGATAAACAGTCCCGTTTTGCCAGCAAGGTTACTTGGTAGTGATAATTATGATAATGACTGTTGTTGGTACTCTGTCCCTAGGTAGTATTTTTAATAATTTCTAATTGCTTTCACATTTTTATTGTAATAAATTTTACATATCCTATTGCTTTACTCTCTTTTATTACAAGGCTGGGGAGAATAATTGATGTACTTAACCAGCCAAGTTAGTTGCAGAGTTTGGATTAAAATCCAGGTGAATTTCTTTTTGAGTACTATTTCCATTACAGTGTGCTTTTCAGCTTTGGTAGAGGAGTGTATATATTACCTAATTTTTTTCACTTTCTCTCTTTAAAATGAAAATTATGGTTTTATTACTTATATTTTTTGACTTCTTTTACTAGTTGGTAAGCAGACTCACAGGTTGTGGACATTCCTTTTTTTTTTTTTTTAAAGATTTTATTTTTTATCTATTTGACAGAGACAGAGAATGCGACGAGAGAGGGAACACAAGCAGGCGGAGTGGGAGAGGGAGAAGCAGGCTTCCCGCTGAGCAGGGAGCCCAATGTGGGGCTTGATCCCAGGACCCTGGGATCATGACCTGAGCCAAAGGCAGACACTTAACGACTAAGCCACCCAGGCGCCCCCCCCCTTTTTTTTAATGTAAAAACCAAACTTAAAGTGGCTATCATATTTCACCTTGATTAGAAATGGTGTCAGTGCATCTTTGGCTGACTGTACTTTGAAGGAAATCACTAATTAAACCCTATTCTTAAAAGAATCTATGATTAGGGGTTCCTGGGTGGTTCAGTCAGTTAAGCATCTGACTCTTGACCTCAGCTCAGGTCTTGATCTCAGGGTCATGAGTTTAGGCCCCATATTGGGCTCCACCTTGGGTGTGAAGCCTACTTAAAAAAAAAAAAAATTCTGTGATTAGACCCAGATACATCTAGCTTCCCTATACCCTGCCTTATTTCTTTGTTGTTTTAAGAAAAGTTTAAATAGCCCTCTCTCTCTTGTGATTCAAGTGCAGGAAGCAGGAGGCTTGCACTGGTAGCTACTCAGGCTTTATCCACATTGATTCTGTGATTTAGGAGGCATTTTTTTTTCAGTAGGGCTCTGTTGAGAGCCTGGCTGTCTTCAGCTCTTCTAAATGCCTTTTTCCAGTAGCCACTTAGTGAGTGCTCATCCAAACCCCAAAAGGCAACAAACGAGAGTAGGAAATGGTAAGCGAAGGGTAGTGACAAGAGCCTGCTTCTGTACTTTGATCAATTGGTGGACTTGGCCTGTGCCTTTGGCCTAAGTAATGTAGCCTTTCCAGATAATGACATCATCATCCTCATAACTGCCCAGGCTAGAATTCCTAGAATCTCTGGGACTCATCTTCATCTGTGATTCTTTTTTTCCTTCCATTAAAAAAAAAAATAATATATAATTTAAATACAGTTGGATTCACCCCTTTTCATGTACAGTTCTGTGAGTTTTGACAAATGCATACAGTCATGTAACTACCACCGCCACGTTCATGATATAAAACAGTTGTATTGCCTCTAAAATCTTCCCATGTCCCTTTGCATTGAACCTCTCCCTCTCTGCTCAGCCCCTGTTTTCTATCAATAAAATGTCCAGAATGTCATGGAATGGTAGCTTTTGGTTTGACTTATTTCACTTAACATACTGCATTTGAGATTCATGTCGCATTCTGAGATTCTGTTATGGATGTATCACAGTTTGTTTATCCATTCACCAATTGAAAGACGTTTGGGTAGTTTCCTTTTTAGCTGTTTTGTATTAGCTGTTGAAACACTTGCATAAAAGTTTGTGAACATAAGTTTTCATTTCACTTGGGTAAATACCTAGGAGTGGAATTCCTGGGTTGTCTGGTAAGTATATGTTTAACTTCATAAGAAATTGCCAAACTTTTTTCGAAAATGTCTGTACCGTTTTTCATAGCTCTCAGCCACATATGATGCTCTATGATGGTTGCTGCACATCCCAGCCCTTGGTTTTGTCAGTTCTTGTTTTTTAAATTCTAGACATTCTAATAGATCTATAGTGGTATCTCATTGTGGGTTTTTTTTTTTTTAAGATTTATTTGAGAGAAAGAGTCGGGGGGGGTGGACAGAGGGAGAGAAAAACTTAGGCAGACTGTGTGCTGAGCGTGGATCCCTATGTGGGGCTTGAACTCACAACCCTGACATCACTTTCTGAGCTGAAACCAAGAGTCAACAGTTAACCGACTGCACCACCCAGGCGCCCCTCATTTGGGTTTTTTAATTTCCATAATGATTCATGATGTTGAACATCTTTTCACATGCTTATTTGCCATCTATATATATATTCTTTGGTAAAATGGCTGTTCAAATATGTTGCCCATTTTTTAAAAATTGGGTTATGTGTTTTAAGTTTTTTTGTTTTTGTTTTTTTTTGAAGATTTTATTTTTAAATAATCTCTACACCCAACCCGGGCTCAAACTCATAATTCCGAAATCAAGAATCACATGCTCTACTGACTGAGCTGACAGGAGCCCCTTGTTTTCTTAAATTTTTAAGTTTTGAGAGTTCTTTATTTATTGTGGATACAAGTCCTTTATCAGATATGTGATTTACAAGTATTATTTCCCAGTCTGTAGCTTGTCTTTTCCTTTTCTTATTACACTCGTTTGAAAAGCACAATTTATAAGGCTACATTATCAGTTTTCCTTCTGAGTTGTGCTTTAGTATAACCCAAGGTTACAAAGATTTTCTCTGATGTGTTCTTCTAGAAGTTTTATAGTTTTATTTAAAATTAGGTATATAGCCCATTTTTTAATTAATTTTTATATATTGTATAAGATCGGGATGAAAAGTTCTTTTTATATTGTGTGTATGTGTGTGTTTTTAATATAGATACCCAGTTCCAGTACCTTTTATTGAGAATGCTATCCTTTCTCTGTTGAATTGCCTAATTCTTTATAACACTCTTGAAGTTTTCTTATTATCACTGTTTTATAAATTAGGAAGCTGAGCCTAGAGAGGTTAAGGAAGTTGAGTGAATTCTGAAGTTACGCATTGAGTGTGTGTCTGTATGCCAGGCATTATGTTCTAGAGGGACATGGTGCATTCCCTTCTAGATCTGCCAATGTCACAAAATTAGAAGTCAGTCATGTCACAAGGATTTTAACCCAGATGGGTTGGACTCTGGAGTCCCAAGTTCTCATTCCTTAATGCACCTCATTCAGCAAATGACTGACTAAATACAATGTAGCCTAGTAAACTGTTTATGTATCGTCACCATTTTAGATTCTTGGCTATTTGAGGGCAGAAATCACTTGTCTTATTTACAGTTGTGCCAGTATTTATCAGCACCTGACATGTAATAAGCATTCAACTAGTAATAGTAACAATAATATTAACCAATATCTATATTTTTTAAGATTTTATTTATTTGTGAGAGAGACAGCACAAGCGGGGAGAAGCAGGCAGTGGGAGAGGGAGAAGCAGGCTTCTCGCTGAGCAGGGAGCCTGATACAGGGCTCGATTCCAGGACCCTGGGATCATGACCTGAGCTGAGACGCTTAACGACTAAGCCACCCAGGTGCCCCTTAAGAGCTTGTACTGGCCATTGTCCTGAGTACTCCATGCTTAATCTCTGTAGTAACCCTATGAGATAGATGCTGGGAATATTCTGTTTCACAGAGAGAGGCTAAAAAGCTGGTACCATAGCACCCAGCTGGTAGGTATTCCATCCATGATTTGCCTTCCAAGTCTTCGTTCTTAACCACAGTCTAATAAATAGTGGATAGATGAATGGATTAATTTTATTTTCATATCCCTTTATGATATGCCATCATATTGGTTACTCTTAAGTCAGCCTCCTTTAGGGTCACAAAACTCATTTTACGGTAGCTTCTGAGGCCACACGATGGTCTGTACAATATCTGGGATGGGACATGGTGCAGCTCAGAGTAGTTCCAAAGTTGGTTCCTGAAGGGCTTTGGTCTAGCCAGCTCTGCTCAGCACCTGAATCTACTGTTCCCTCATTTTGGATTCCTTTGCCTATTTCCTTAGAAAGAGGAGTTGCTTCCGATTTTCAGACTGCTTCTCCTGCAAAATTCCATCCTAGTAGATTCTGTTCTGGTTCCAGACTTCTCCTGAAAGACATAAGCTTTTCCTTTACTTAGTGGTTCTCTAAGCAGGAGGACATGTTTTGTGTTACCAGTTAGTTGCTGCTGATGTAATCTCCACTAGGCTATTTATAGAGTTATATAACTGGCATCTGTCTCACTAGGGTAACTTAGACTTTTGAATAGGTTCTAGGGAGGTTGGCTAGCTGTTGGTTATATCATTATTTCTTTTTTTTTAAATTTTTTATTGTTATGTTAATCACCATACATTACATCATTTGTTTTTGATGTAGTGTTCCATGATTCATTGTTTGTGCATAACACCCAGTGCTCCATGCAGTACGTGCCCTCTTTAATACCCATCACCAGGCTAACCCATCCACCCAGCCCCCTCCCCTCTAGAACCCTCAGTTTGTTTTTCAGAGTCCATCGTCTCTCATGGTTCATCTCCCCCTCCAATTTCCCCCCTTCATTATTTCTAACAGAAGAGCACTGAAATGGAATATAGCAAAAAATCTGTGTTCTGTTACAGTACCGCCACGAGTTATTTATAAGTCACCTTTTGCAACCTCAGTTGTTTGTTTGTTTGTTTTTGCTCTCAGTTTTTGAACTCCAGTTGTCTATCCTAAGTCTTCCACTAAACTTCTCTGATATACCCTGTGAGTGTCCTGTGGAAACTGTGGGTCTGGAGGTATTTTGCAGGAGACTTATGACATTGGAAGGAACTTCCTCCAGGTGTGGAAGACACATAAAATACGTTATCCTTTTAGTTCTGATGGGAGTCCACCCACATTCTAAGGTTTTTTAAGAGGCAGAAAAGAAAAAGTATAGTTTGGACTCAGCCCCAAGTTGAGGAACAGTATCAAAGATGTCAAGAAAGCAAAAAAAAAAAAAAAAAAAGCTCTTTCTAAATATGTGAGAATCCCCCCTCCAAAACACTTAACTTACAGTAAGAATAGGTAGAAAACAAGTTTTAGGCTTATATTCTTGTTTTTCTGTAGCTTTTCTCTAGTGAAGTCTAAAACACCACCACCAACAAACCTATCCATTTATCTGGCGCCTCCCCAGAATTCTCATCTAAGAGTATTTGCCTGATTCATATCAGTTAATAAAGCAAATAATATCCTTGTCACAGCCCATGAGTTCCAAACAACATCACAACAGGATTTGGGAGCCTTTTATTTGTTTCTAAATTTACTCCTGGGGAAATTCTTAAAACTCCTAGGCAGATGGAATGGTTCACATCCTGGCCAGACATCTGTGACTAAGGTACTTCTATTTTTAAAGTATGTGCACGGACCAACACTTACCCTAGTGTAGAAAGGACATAAATACATGTGCGGGAAGGCGGCAGATAGGGAGTCAGTGTTGAGTGCCTGGTCCCTGACGCCATCTTTACAGCGCCATCTCGTTAGTCACCTCCAGTTCACGGCACAGTGAACTGCCATAGTGAGAAGCAAAACTGAGATTCTTACCCTGATCCGACTAGAAAAATCTGCCCCATGGTTCAGTCATGTGAGGGCACATGGGATAAGAGATCAAATGGTGGCCCCCCTTTGTTCTGAACAGTTCCCGAAGCCACCTTGCTTAGCTCCTGCCTCACCACTGATTGGTCTCTATGCTCCTATCTCCTCTGGTAGGCAGAGTAAGAATCAGAATTATTGAACCCATTCTGTGCATATGTTGAAGAAAGTGATGACTTAGTGTATACAAAGCTGTAGACTAATTTTTCTGTTCAGGGAATTTGTAATTTAGCTGGGAAGATTCATTTATTCATAAACAAATGTATGGTTGCTACCTGTCAAACATTGTTTAAGGCATGGGGATAGAGCTGCTCTCAAAACTGACCAAAACCCTTGCCCTTCATGGAGCTTCCCTTCCAGTAGGGGAGACAGAAAAATGAATGAAGATAAATGAGTGAAGTATTTGCTGGTTATCAATGATAACTGTGATGATCAGTGGAGAAAAATAAAGCAAGGAAGGGGAATAAAGAATATCACAGGGGTGGGGACACTTACTGAGAAGGTTACATTTTCCGTAAATACCTAAAAAATGGAGGGAATGAACCACATCGATTTCTGGAGGGAAGAGCAAGAGAAAAGAGCCTGGACGGGGGAGGCCGGTGTGGTGGGAGTAGCGTGGATGAGATGAGATAGACCCATACAGGTAACGGGGTGGGGTGACAGATTGGGGACTACTTTTAAGAGAGGGTGAGATGATTGGAGGATTTTGTATAAAGGAGTGACATGATCTGATTTAGTTTTAACAGGATTCCTTTGCCCAACACTGTGTTGAGATTAGGTGCAAGGGGGGAAAGAGTGAAATGATTATGCTAACAGTAATGGCTTTGATTCATGTAGGAGTCAGCATTTATTATGACATCAGGTGTGTGTATGGCCTTAATAACGACAATGATGAGGTACTTCCCTACATTCTCTTGAGAGCTTTCCACAGCTGTCATCACACAAGTGTCACCAAGTACTGTTCAGCCTGGTACCTGTCAGAAGGCTGTGGTTGTCTGCCTGGGGGACTGCATAGAGGAAAGGCTCCGTAGGTGAGGCCTTGAGCAGTAGGTAGGATTTGAGGAGGTGGAAAATAGAAGGGGGTATTCCAGCCATTGAGTACTGCCTGAGCAGAAGCAAGGAGCCGGACGTGTAGATGTTGGATAGGAGACTGGGAGGGGGATGGACAGCAGGTACTCCGGCATGGCTGGGTAAGGGGTTTCACAAGAGTAGTGCTGGCAAAGTAGACCGGCCCCTGAGTGTGAGGTGCCTCAAGTGTCTCCTAGCACAGGAAGGAGGAATAGACCCCACTCGGAAGACACGGTGAGAGTTTCTGCTAAACTGCAGAGAATAGAGATGAGGCCAAGGCTTGCTCACTTGGTACAATTAAGGCCTCTTTGGGATGACCACAGATAAGAGGCCTTACTATACCTGGGACTCCTCGAGTTCTGGGTGAATGGGTGTGCAGCCATGAAGAGGAGAAAAAGCAGCAATTGGCAAAACCCGTTTCTTCTTTTTGCTTTTTGGCAGAATTAGTTCCTGGTGTGCCGTGGCATTTTGACTTTTATCCCTATTGGACATCTATGCTAATTAACCTTTGGAAATGATCTATTGTCCTATTAAATAATTTAAGTATAAAACTTAAATTATAAAATTAACACATAATTTTGTATAGCCTCTTGTTATATAAATAAATTATGTAATTTAATTCTCCCTTCAGTCCTCCACGAGTGGTATTCTAATGGCCGTTTCCCAGATGGGTTCATTTCACAGAGCCAAGGCTCTGAGAGGTTAAGTAACGTGTCCCCCATCATAGACCTTTGTGAATATATCAGAGTCAACAGTTGGCCCTGTTCACCTCTGTGCTTCTCTCTGTTCAGACTGGAAAGCTCTGGAAGGTGATACGTACAGAGGCAACACGGCTCTGCTTTATTTGGCTTGTGAGAAAGAGGAAAGAAGGCTCCCCAGCAGCTGCTGTGTGGGGAGTTAAGATGGGGTATAGGAAGAATGTACCCAGAGGTCCAGTTGCCATTATTTGGCAGGAATTACTGTATGTTAGGAAATAGCAGTAAAAGTCACACTGCCCTGGGTCACAGGTTTTGGTGTAGATTGACATGTTTTACATGTGGAATACAGAAGGCAGAGTCTGGTCTGAGAGGCAGAGCTGCGCGGCCAGACACATGAGCAGATGTGTCCGCACAAGGGGAGATGGAGACAGCCTGGACCTTAGGACTCTCGCTCCCTGACCATGGAGTTGCCGTATGGAAGGCATTTCTAGCATCTGTTTGTAGAATGGATATCTAAGTGAGGCTGGGAAATATGTGTGTGGCTGTAGGTATAGGAGAAGTAGATCGTGTCTGCCTGGCTTGGGAAGATGAGAAGTGGTCAGAGCGGGTGAAGCGGCCCAGTCTTGCAGCATTCTAACTAGACCCCTGTCTGCGGTGCACAGGATCCTGGTCTTCCTCTTCTGTTCAGCTCCTGGCTGTGTCTGTCACGGCAGGGTCAGTGAATTAACAGTTGGTGGTCTGTGATCTGAATATTAGGCGGGTTGGAAAATTGCTTGAGATTTTAAAAAATGAATATTTAGGATGGTCAAATATATAAATAACAAGTCCAGAATATCAGAAGTCACCATCTTTAATGTGAATATTTACGGAACCAATAGATGGAGAAGTTTTTTTGTTTGAAGTCATAGAAGATCCTAATTCCCAACCATTTTGTAGTGATGTATAAAGGTTCATATAGCAACCCCCCCCCCCCCACGCGCCCCTGCTCCAGTCTGGGCTTTTCCCTTTCTTTTCTCCACCCTCCTCTTGCCCTCCTTGAAGCTTGCCCACATGCCCAGAGCTGCTTGGAAGCAATTTAGATTCCCTTCCAAGGCATCAATTCACCACTGCTCGGCACACAGGATCCTTGTGGACGGATACTCAGTTCTCTTCAGGCAATTTGGAAATGGCCACTTCTGAAAACGTGAATATGTGATAATAAAGTCAGGAATAAAGAGATGAAAAATCTTTTGTTATTGCCTCATGTTGGAATTTGTACGGATTTGAAAAAGTCTGTGCTCTTTCATCTCCCGAGTTTAGAACAGCAGTCTCTGTGTTCTGGTTATTCAACTTCATGGCAACAGTGCGCCCTCCTCTGGCATGAGGTTACGTCTCCATATGGTACCACCCTACTTCTGTTAACAGTGCGCCCCCTTCTGGCATGAGGTTACTTCTCCATATGGTACCACCCTACTTCTGTTAACAGTGCGCCCTCCTCTAGTCTGTGAGTAGCAGGGCCGACGGGAGGGAGGGGAAGGAATCTATATTTCCTGATTGTTTACCATGTGCCAGGATTAGGGCCTGGCTTCTTTATGTATGTGATCTCATTTATAGAGAGTATTATTTTATTAATACAGAAATAGAATCTCAGAGAAATTAATAAATTTGCCAAGGGGCACAGAGCTAGCAGTATTATTCAAGATTTGAACCAAGACCTAACTCCACAAAGTCCATGCTTTTTCATTACGCTAACTATGCTAGGGATGTATAGGGTCCAGGATCATCATCAGGATGAGGCCTAGAAGAAATTCCAGGCTATTCTTCATTTTCTTCAGTCCTACACTGCTCCATTATTTCTCTCCAAGTGAAATCAGCTTAATATAAACATCAGAGATTGTCTTGACAGAAAAAATAAAGCATTGTTTAAGGTTGTTGTGGGAGGAGGACCCTAGAGGATAGCATGAAAGAAAGAAAGGAGCAATCCTACTTTGTGTGTGGAGGAGGTGGGGTTGGAGGCGAAGGGAACTTTGTCCTGTAGATGTATGTGTGAACCTCAGAGAATGTTGAGATTCTGTCAGGCTCCAGTAAGCCATCTCCTTGGGTCCTAGCCCAGCTCCCAGGGAAGTCATTGACTTGATGCACTAGAAAACCAGAAGAGTTTCTAGAAGAGTCTGAGAGATCACATTCTCTAAAAAGAAAGAAAAGAAAGAAAAAGAAATGGAAAAAAACAACCAGATGAAGGAAAAGACGCTTATGAAACTGGCACCGAGATTGGATTCATGAGGCTGCTGTCTTTGGGCCGGCGCAGATGTTTTTTGTACTGCTACGTAGTGTCAGGCCAGTGCAGAGGACCTGGTAGAGCTAAGAGTGAGGCCTTAGAAATTTGTAAGCAGATGGGAACAAAATAAGGACCAGCATCTCTTCTATCAAGTGGAGCAGGGGGTCATAAGGGAGGAAGCTGTGTCAATGGAGATAATAGGATTGACATGGGTTTTATTCTGATCCATTATTAGGATGTTTTGTGACCCTGAGCAAGTTATCTTAGGACTCTGGAACTCAGTTTCTTTATCTTCAAAATGAGCACCTTGCCAGGGATATTGTACTTTGCAAGAATCTTGCAATGACAGATGTATGATAAATGTTTGACATGTAGTAGACTTTAGCAAACAGTCGCAATTTGATGATTAAGTGCTGTGACTGCCTGATACTGCTTCCTTATTTGCAGGAGCGAGGCATCTCTTACCCTGCTGCAGCTGGTATGGGGCTGGAATCCCAAAGCCTAGAGGAGAATAGAACTAAAGTCTTTTTTATTTTTTTCAAGATTTTATTTATTTGAGGGAGATACAGATAGAGCAGGAGTGGCAAGGAAAGGGAGAAGGCAGGCTCCCCTCTGAGCAGGGAGCCCGATGTGGGACTCGATCCCAGGACCCTGGGATCACGACCCAAGCCAAAGGCAGATGCTCAACTGACTGAGCCATGCAGGCGCCCCAAGAACAGAACTAATTTCAAATAAGGTGCAAGTTCATGAGTCAAGTGGTCAGGCAAAAGGTAGGGGGCCAGATCCAGGAGGAGGAACATCTGAAAGCAGAGTCTGGGCCAAGATGCCAACTGGAGACCCAAGAGAGTCACAGGTGTCAGGCTTAGCAGAAGAGCAGGTCAGAAGAGTCTCGAGTGTCTCTGTGAGCTCCCCCAGCTTACTTTCAGTTAGTTAATGGGGCAGGGGGCTGTGTATCCCATGTGGGTTTGAGGTCGTCACAGAGAATAGACAAGTGTAATCGCTGTCCCTCATGCACGCCTTCCCTCCCGGTGGTCAGTGTGGTGGACGAGTGAGGGGTACCAGAAAGCAACTCAGAGGCTGAGGGCTCAGGTGATAGGTTCTCCACTGTGAACTTGATTCTGGTCAGAGAGAAACTAGCTCTGAATCCCCCAGGGTCTGCATGTTTACTTACTAATTGGGATGTTTTTTATTCTTACTAAAAATTACATTTCTTTGTCTTGAATGATTATTTTTTAAAATACAGAAAATAGAAATAAAAATCACCTGTGATCTCACCATCTAGATGTAACAACCATTAATATTCTTGTGTTCTCTCTAGACTTTATTCTGATGCATATCAATGTACATATTCATGTTTAATAATGGGATTAGACAATACTTGATGTTTTGTGAGATTATTTTTTCATTTAAGATGTCATTGCTGTTTTTGTTTTATATTATGAGATACATCATATTCTCTTGTATGAATTTATGTAATTCCCTCTTGGGACATTTACCCTTTATCTAATTTTCTGCTATTATAAATTTTGTGGTAAACTCTTTCTTGGTAAGTCTATGAAGATGTACACAATTCTCTCCATGAAGTAGATTGCTCTGTCAAAGGATAAGCAGAATTCAAAGGTTTTTTCTTTCAACAAATGGTATTCCAGAAGGGTGGTATAAAATTGGCACACCTGCCGGCAGGTGTGCACACACACACCCATTTCCTCAGAGCATTGGCAACAGTGCACGATACCATGATGGGGGAGCGTCTCTAGTTTGGTAGCTGGAAACACTACATGTGTTTTAATTTTACATGCTGTTGATTTATGATGGTAACTCCAGCCCTCAACACTAGTCTCCCATACATTCGCCATTCCTTCCTTCTTTCCTCCCTGATGGTGGTTTTCTGTTTTTGCAGTATTGCTGGGAGCCTGGTGTATTCCTACATCACTTTCTCTGAAGAGCAGTTGAGCAAACAGTCAGAGACCAGTAACAAGCTGGACATTAAGGGGAAAGGAGCAGTATGACCAGAGGATTGCTTCGACGACGTAGGCCCAAGTTTTTGATCAACTGAGAACACTGGCAATTCTTACACAGACACTGAGGGGTGTCTTGATTATGGAGAAAATAACCATTCCTTTGCACTTGTACAATCTGAGGATTGATTGCTGCCTTTTAAAATTTTATGAGAGAAACTTATAATTGACTCTATTTTAAATATGCCATTGGAATTAATTTATATCAAACTGGAAAATGTACCGGGCTTTTTAATTTATTTCTTTTATGCCGACAGTGAAACATTGGTGTTTTGAAAATATTGTATCCCATAGTTTGATATCCAGGTGTCCCTTAGAAGCTTCATATATACAGTGCTCCAACTGGAGCCTCCTCATTCAAATTGTTGCTGCATATAGAGGGAGGTTAGCCTTCCCTCTCCTGGAAATGCAGCCAAGTATCTAAAATTTCTCCTTTTTAAATTTTATTTCTTAACAATTGCATTTTCTTCATAAGGATATTATCACTGCCTTTGCTAAAGACAGCTTTGGCACTAAAAAACTATGTGGGCTTTGAAGTTGTATTGGTCTCCATGTTGGCTTCCCTGAGAACCCCTGGGATGGGCACAGTGCATCCCTTGAAATTATGCTATTCCTTCTTTGTTGTGTAGGATGGCGATAATGAAGGGATGGAGAAAGTAGGCCTCTTACTCATTTATTCATCTGTAGGATTCATTCATTCAGCTCAAATGTACTGGGTATGTAATATGTACCTGGCATTATGCTAAGTGCTGGGGGTATAGAGATGTTTTTGGAGGTAGTTGAATGATCTCACTCCTGCTGTTGTGACCGAGGGTTAAGAAAGAAAACTTAACTTGATGATCCATTCAGAAGTTCTGAACAAGTCACAGAAATTTTTTTCAGCTCTTAGAAACTGCAAGTCTGTAAATGGGCTTGGAAGCACCTGCCCTTACCTACCCCACAGTGGTGAAACCAGATGCTACAACATGAGATGACATGCATGTGAAGAGCTGCATTTTATTTATTTAACAGGTTTTTTTTAATTTTTTTTTTTTTAACTCTGTACCCGATGTGGGGTTTGAACTCATGACCCCAAGATCAAGAGTCGTATGGAGAGCTGCATTTTGTAAACCATGCAGCTCAGCCCTTCTTCTCTGAGGGAGAATGGCAGGCCAGCAAGGTGGCCACCATCTCTTTCCTGTGCTTCCCTCCTCTGGGTTTGGTTGCTATTCTTTTTACTCCTCTTTGAATTAACACAACTAGGCCTTACATTCCTGAATGTATTGGTTTGAGGGGAAAGCCTGTTCAGATGTTTCTGTATTGTCAAGCCTTGGTCTTTGTCTGGGTGTCAGCATTAGAGCTTAAATGGCATGAGCGTAGCCGTCTCCTCTGGATACTCTCACCCACGTCTGGTGTCCCCTGGGCATGTCAGCTTCTCTCACGACTTCCGTTACCTCCTGGGAGAGCAGCTGTGAATGGGCATTGCCTGAATTGCCTCTCTGGGCAGGAGGGGCTTCCCTCACACACAGCGCTGTGAGCTGGCACAGAGACATCCCTCGACTTTGGGTCTGAGTGTTTGCACAGGCTGGTTGTGCAGTCAGTGCAGAAGAGACTGGGTACTTTTGCACTGGTACACACTAACTTCTCTTTCGCTGGGTTTGGAACCCACAGGGCTCTATTGATCCAAACAATTAGTATTTTGATGGCTTAACAGGCCTGGAAGGTTTTGATTTCTTTTTATTTTTAAAAAATTATATTGAGGTTATTTTCATATTCGTGTGTTTCCTGTATTTGGATTTGTCTTTACTAAAGCCTGACCAGTGGTATTGGGTCCCTAGAATTAGCCTCATGGCCAACTTCCAAGCTAAAAGCTCCCAAGGCTCCCTTTTTTTAGGGTCATCTGATCTGAGAAAATTCTGGGGTGGGGCATAGGATATTATCTTACGCCAGGTGGTTTTTCTTGTCTCTGTTTTACCAATAAAAAAACAAGACTCAGAGGAAGTAGGTGACTTGCTAAGAAGTAAATATTCATGTTTCTCCTGTTGAACCATTCTGCCATTGATTAACTGCCCTTTTCCTTTGAGAGTGAGGAAATGGGGGTGCCAGCTGAGTCAGCTTGAGCTCTTTCAAGGAGGCAAGTGCTTGGTTGAATGTGGAGTCAGAGAGGAATACGCTTTGCAAATTAGGGACAGTGGTGCCAGAGCTTCTATCTAGCTTCCAGGTTGGCCTCAGTTGGTGTGAACTCTGGCTGTGAATGTTTCCTGCCGCTGCCTGGTTTTGCCCGGATAAGGTGGAAAGGCACCGTGAGAGTTAATTTTAGTGGTTCTGTTCCTCCTCCTACCAAGCCACATGGAGGGAACTTTGACCTTAGAAATAATTTTAGTTGTAGAATTTCTCATCATGAAAGGCCTCTGGATGTGTCTAGAGCTATTAGGCTAGAACCCTAGTAGGGTTTGAACTGCTTCTTGGGGGTCAGGTTCCTTGAAGATCTGTCATCTTCTCAAGGTTTGAGAAAATCACGTGTAATTACAGCACATTACCTTAGACCCCCACCCCGACCCCGGGCTAAACTTGCTGACTGGTCAGAAGCAGTAGAGCAAGTTGAAGCTGCTGCCCCGTCTGGGTTCTGATTCCTAGATGCCCCTTTCGACTTCCACCAACATGTCAAGATAAGAGAAAGCAGCATGGGGAAGTTAGAGACTGAATAGACTGGCCAACCATTTTTGGAGTTTTTCAGTTACGTGCAGGGTAACTAGTGAACTAGACCTTTACCTGGTGCTCTGACATCACCCAGAATGTCTGGATTTTGCCCCAGGGTTGATATTTTACAAGGCAAAAACTCCATGACCTACTAACTACCTCCTGGGAGAAAGAGAGGCAGCTTTATAGTTAAATCCTTAATTTGCCTTTTGAGACAGATGAGCTGTGATGAGAATTTTGAAAACCAAATTCTGTCTAGTGGCTCCTCTTCTCGAGTTAATGACAGCCAAGTCCTCTTTGGCCATTCTGCTTTTTAGTTCGTGCCAGAGTGATTCAGATAACCCTGGTTGACCAGACTGCACATTGCCAACGTGTCAGGTGATTGCTTCATATGGCTGTTATTGGCTTTATAAGTCAGTCAGCTTGCATGTTGGTTTAAAAAAATACGCATCTGCAAGTTTTCTTACAGTCCGTCGTATCAAGAATCCATGGAAAGTTCGGGTCAGTAACGCCGAAACAGGTTCTTCACGGAAAGACTAGTAGAGTTTCATATTTGACTGGTTTGGAATAGTGCTTAGGATTTTGGACCTGCTTTTGTTATTGTGGTCTTATCAGTGAACAGAGATTTATTGAGCATCGTTTTTATGCCAGAGCCTTATGCCAAGCTCTGGGGAAACCACCATGAATAGGACAGTTCTTGCTCTCAAGGAATGTGTAATTCTTTAGCCAGACCCATAATAAGAGAAAGGAAGTAAAAGAAGTCAGTGACTTGTAAGTAAGAGCTGTTGGCAGTTACCAGGGATTAGGGGTGCCCCGCCCACCCATAGAGCTGAAGCATTTTTTTAATCTGAAAGGACTTTTACAACTCCTGCTACTCTTCCAGCTCTGAGAGAGGTGCCAGGCTGTTAGAATTGTGTGGCTAGCCTGGGTTCCCCCTCCCTCTATTTCACGTATTCTTTCTTCCCCATAACTGTGTCATCCAGGAGTCACCCCTTCTCGGTTTCAGTTACCCGTGGTCAACCGGGGTCTGGAAGCAGATGCTCCTCCTTCTGACATATCCTCAGAAGGTCGGTAGTAGCTTCACGCTACCTCACGATGCCTGCGTCATTCACCTCGCTTCATCTCATCATGTAGACGTTTTATCACCTCACATCGTCACAGGGGTGAGTGCAGTCCAATAAGATACTTTGAGAGACACCACATTCATGTAACTTTTATTACAGTATATTATAATTTTTCTATTTTGTTGTTGGTTGTTAATCCCTTACTGTGCCTAATTTATAAATTAAATGTTACCATATGTGTGTATAGGACAAAAGAACGCATAGGATTCAGTACTGTCTGTGGCTTCAGGCATCCACTAGGGATCTTGGAACACATTCCCTGTGGATGAGGGGGGACTTCTTTATCGGCTCCTCCTTAGGAATGAGGCTGTAATTGATTTTTCCTTCCTCGAGGGAAAAACTATAATATTCACAGTAAATGAGATAATAGATGTAAAACTACTCAGCACGGTGCCTCGTACATATTAGGCACCCGGCAAGTGTTGTTACTGTCATACTTTCATGGTGAGACTATAGGCAAACTAGATACTTCATCTCTGCTCCTTAAATGCTAGGGGCCTGGGCAGTGGGTATGTTTCTTGAAAAACGTGACCCTGTACTTTGTTGCCTCTGGAATGTTTAAATAACAGTTGTCTTTTCAAAAAAAAAAAAAGCCTACTGGATATAATTGTGGCCATTATGTGATGCAGGTCATTCCACCTGTTTTTAGAAGACAGAACAAAGATACTTACATTTTGGTGGTGAATTTCAGAAAAAAAGTGATTTTCTGTCTTCACCTCAGAATGGTGATGCTGGTTACACTTTCCCAGTTTGTCTCCTTAAGGGTTAGCTCCTCTACAAGCTCCACAGGCCAGACATTCCTTCTTCCCTTTTCCGAGTGAAATGCATTGGCTCCGTGATTTCTGAGTCCATGCTTCTCTGGTGCCGTCGCTGTGTTCTGAGCTTGTCCGCTAGGTTTTATATGAGGGCGCCACTTCATGATGGTAAGAAAGGATACCCGGGTTTTTTTAAGCTTTCTTTTTTGCATTTTTAAAAAGAAATCTACTGGTTAGATTTATTGTTTCACAAAAATGTTTTTAGAGATTATTTTGTTCATAGATAGTTCTTTTTCATGCTGATGATCAACTAATTTTTGTCTACAATTGTTGGCCTATCACAGTATTTTTTCAGTACAGATCCTATTTACGAAATGACCATTTTAGTGTTTTTAAAAGGTACTAAGGATTGAGATATGTAAATCAGGTGACATAAATATGAAAATTATGTGCCTAAATATTTTTGTAAAGGTGTCAAATAAATACTTTTTCCTGAACACATGTATTAAAATTCCTTTCTAAGTGCATACAAAGAGCTGTAAGTCTGCCCACATTTAAGAGGATGGCATCCAGTTAGTTGATTGAAACCCTGTTATAAACAGTTTGCCACCATGATACTGCGATTTATAATAGAAATTTATATTTGGTCTTTGTTCCTGTTCCTGGCACATAGCTCCTAAAGTTCTTGTACGTTATAACAAAAGATATTCCTATAGCTCATATCTGTTTTTGTTCCAGGTTGTTGAAATAATTCCATAGCCATAAGGATGAAATGGGAGTCTTTTGTTATTCATAATGAGCCTCTTTCAACCAACTGCACCTGTTTCTTAATGAGGTGACCTTTGGAGAGCCCCAAAGGATGGGTAGGAGCTGGTTGGTGGGGGGGACCAACTGTGGTGATTTGTGTCGGGAACTTTCAGCCTCCTCCCCTACCCTTCTTGGGGAAGGGGAGAGGAACTGGAGGTTAAGTCAGGCACTGATGGCCAGTGATTTAATCAATCATGTCAACATAATGAAGGCTCCATAAAAATCCCTGAACTACAAGGTTCGGACAGCCTCTAGGCTGTTGAACGTGTGGAGGTGCTGGGAGGGTGGTGCTCCCAGAGAGGGCAGGAAGGCTCCATGCCCCCTTGCCACATATCTTGCCCAATGCATCTCTTCCATCTGGCTGTTCCTGAGATACATCCTTATATAAGAAACTGGTAGTTTAAGAAATAAACTGTTTTTCTGAGTTCTGTGAACTACTCTAACAAAGTATTCAAACCTGAGCAGGTCCTGGGAACCTCTGGTTAATAGCTGGTTGGCCAGACGCACAGGTTAACCACCAGGATTTGTGATTTGCTTTGGAAGGGGGTGGGGGAGGTAACAGTCATGTGGGACTGAGCCTGTGAGTCTTGTGGGAACTCTGGGACCGGATGCTAACTCCAGGTAGACAATGTCAGGACTGGGTTGTAGCTGACACAGCCAGTGTTGCGGATTTGCTTGGTACATAGTATTGAGAGAAGACACAGGAGGAATTTTTCCTTTATAGCCATACAAGTATTTTGTATGAAGAGCACATACGGTTAGATACCCAGTGTCTCTGGCATACTTGTGCTAAATTCAAAGGAAAATATTTCATCTGTTTAATCAGTTGTCTAAGCCTCTGAGTAGCTTGACCAGGAAATAACTCTAAAATAAAACAATGCTCATCAAGAGAGGCATTTTGGTACAGGCAAGCTCAACAGAATTAGGAGTACATTAAGGCTTTAAAACTGTGGCAAAATATAAGCATAAAGTTTACTATTTTAACCATTTTTAAGTGTACAGTTTAGTAGTAGTAAATATATTCACATTGTTGTACAGCCAGTCTCTAGAACTTTTTCATCTTGCAACTGAAATTCATACCCATTAAACAGCTCCCCATTTCCCCCTTCCTTCCAGCCCCTGGGCAACATTCTACCTTCTATGAATTTGACTACTCTAGATAACCTCATACAAGTGAAATCATACAGTATTTGTCTTTTTGCTACTGGCTTCTTTCACGTAACATAATGTCCTTGAGGTCCATCCATATTGTAGCATGTTGTTAAAATTTTTTTTCCTTTTTAAGGCTGAATAATATTCCATTGTATGTATATAGCACATTTTATCCATTCATCTGTTGATGGACACACTGGGCTGCTTCCACCCTTGGCATTGTAAATAATACTGCAAAAATTGGGTGTCTTAATCAGTTTCTGTAACAAATTACTATAGAATGGGTGGCTTAAACAACAAAAGTTTATTCTCGCCGTTCTAGAGGCTGGCAAGTTCAAGATCAAGGTGCTGGCAGATCTGGCGTCTGGTAAGAGCCTGCTTCCTGGTTTGTGGGATATCCATCTTCTCTTATCCTCACCTGATGGAGAGCAGAGAGGAAGTTTTGTCTTGCCTCTTCTTGTAAGGACACTAATTCTATGAGGGCTCCACCCTTATGACCTAATTACCTCCAACTACCATCACACTGGGGATTAGGGTTTTAACATACAAATTGTGGGGGCGGGGGCACAAAATCTATAGTGGTGTGTGCAAAGATGCTTTCAATTCTTTTGAAATTACTGGGTCATCTGGTCATTCTGTTTTTATTTTTTTGAGGAACTGCCATACTATTTTCTATTGTGGTTGCACCATTTTACTTTCCAGTCAGTGTGTACAAGGGTCCCAATTATCCACATCCTTGGTAAGACTTACTTTTACTGAAAGTAGCCAGCCTAGTGGGTGTGAGGTTGTCATATGGTGGTTTTGATTTGTATTTTCCTAATGATTAGTGGTGCCAAGCATCTTTTCATACGCATATTGGCCATTTATATACTTTCTTTGGAGAAATGTCTGTTCAGGTCCATTTTTTTGTTGGATTTTTTGTTCATGTGTCATTCTTTGTATGTTCTGAGTTTCAGCCTCTTATAAAATACATTATCTGCAAATATTTTTTCTACTCTATAGGTTGCCTTTTCATTCTTATTGTGTCCTGTGATGCAGTTTTAAATTTTGATGTAGTGCAATTTATGTTTTTGTGTTTGTTGATTATGCTTTTGGTGTTACATCCAAGAGGTAATGGTCAAATCCATTCTCATGAAGTTTTTTCCCCTATGCTTTCTTCTAAGAGTTTTGTAATTTTATGTCTTACGTTTAAGTCTTATATCCATTTTTAGTTTTTGCATATGGTATAAGGGTCTAACTCCATTCTTTTGCATGTAATTTTACTGACACCGTTTGTTGAAGAGACTGCCCTTAAGGCATGTTTTAATCAAGTTTTAAAAATCCTCTTAGAATTTGACTTTCTAATTTGTGAGATAAATGCTCTTTGATTCAGTCTTTTGCTAGTTTCTTTTCTCACCTTGGCTTCCATGCACAGGGCTGTCATAACTGGGGACCACTTCACAAGAGGCACTGCTGAGAGGAGCAAAGCACAGAGCTGGTGCCTTCGTATGTCCATAGCAGGTGAGCAGTTACTGGCTATGCCCTGGACTTCCCTACAGCTCTCATCACATCAATTGTTCACCCATCCATCAAGCTAGACCGAGCTCACTGGGGCTGGCAGCCAGCCTGTAGCAGAGACCTGGCAAAACCATATTTAACAGGTGGAGCGGAGTAAGGTAAATTGTCCAGTGTGGTTATGAAACCCACATTCAAATCCCAATCAGCCAGGCTCAAAAGACCTTTGCTCTTAACCACCATAGTAGGTTCTTGTTACACCGTGTCTGTTTGTAATAACCTTAGTGGTACCAAGCTCATCATCACAATATGCCTGTTGAATGCCATTCTTCATTCTGAGTTTGTACACCATGGATTGAGCTGGTAGCTGGTTAAATCTGCAAAGGCAAAGCAGATGGGCCTTTCCAGCCGTACTGATGGGGCCCTCTTGTGGCAGTAGCAGCCGTTGGAGGATGATGGAGATGATGGGAAGCAGTTTGCATGAAACGCAATTATTTACTGAGGGTCTACTGTGTTCTTTCATGGAGTTAGGCCTTCACCATATCTTTGAATATTCCGACACTTTACTATTGCACAAATAGCGGTTTAGACAAAGCTAAGGAATTTGTCCAACTTCCTTCAGCTGATAAAATGTGGACTTTAATTCCAAAATCTTTTCTTCCCAAAGAATTCTAGATAACATCCCTAGATTAGAATGCCAAAGGAGAATCTCATCAGGAATGCCGCATCATGTGTGCTTATCCTTCAGGCAGTTTTTTCCAGTGAATAGTTTTGAGGACAATATCTACAAGTGATGACAGAATCATGAAACTATCTGAGATGTAAGAATGTCGAAGAGGAATATCATCCCGAGAATGGTAGGAATAAGTTCCTTGGAGAAAAGACATTTGAGCTGATTCCTGGAACAACTAGTATTCGACTGAGATACTGGAGGGGACAGCCCTCTAGCATTCCAGGGCCACTGTATCTGCTTCTGTCTGGGGTGCATCCCCCTTTAATGTCTTTACAGCAGATGCCCTCCTCTGTGGGCCTTCCCCGGCCAGCCTATCTGAAATTGCACCCCACCATTGTCCCTATTCCTCTCCTGTGCTTTATCTCTATAGCACTTGTCTCTTTTGATGAAATTTAAGCTTTATGAAGGCACAGATGTTGGTCTGTTCTGTTCACTGCAGTATGCCTGGCACCTAGAAACAACAGTGCCGGCCACACTGTGGGTACACCGTAAATATTTCCTGAATGAAAACATCTAGACAAAGAGTAACCCATTAATGGCTATATTTTTTAAGCATAGCAAGGCAGAAATATGGCCTCATCTTCATTTTGGAAAGATCATGCCAGCTGCAATATTGGGACTGTAGGGCAGGAGTTGACAAATTCACATCTTACAGGGAGGGGCCGGGCAGGTAGAAAGTGTGAATCTGAATGAATGTAATCAATACATACAGTAGTTAGTGGTAGGGCTTGTGGTACTTACCTGCTTAAAGGCATTGAAATTAGGCCAAAAAAAAGTTGCCAGGCAGATTTGGCCTGCTGGCTGTTGGTGTGCCTAAATTGAGGAACCGCTGTACATCAGATTTGCACTCTAACAGGATCACTGAGCATGCTGTGCAGATTATGGTCAGGTGGGGGGCAAAGAAAGGACTGTACAGATGAATACATCAGCTACAGAAGATTGCTGTACAGTCCTGGGAAGAAATGGTGGCGTCCTAAAGTGTAGCTGTGAAAGCAGAGAACAAACATTGAGTTATTTTAGGAGGTAGAATTAAACAGGTGATAATGAAATCGGTTTCTAATTTTTATTTATAATTAAGGCTGTGGTGAATTTCCCTTTTGCCTAAGTCTGTTATACTCAAGGAGACCATCTGAACTCCAGGAGACCAAAGATGAACAATTTAAAGGTATTTAACTTAGGTTTCCAGTGTTTTCCAGAAATGTAGTTGAAGTATAGCAAACAATACTTGCTATGCCACAGTAAAAAAAAATTACTGAGCATTTGCTACCTGCTAGATAGGCAATTTTTTCTTAGCACCTTACATATTGATACGTTTTAATCCCTTAAACAGTGCTTTAAAGTTAAGTTTTATTATCCTTCTTTTAAAGGTGAGGAAACAGGCACAGAAACGCTCCATTGTTGAACAGTGGTGATTGTGAAAAAGTTATTTGCTTTACAGAATGTAAATTTGCCTTCCCTGTATGGCCTACCTTTTGCTCTGAGTCTGTAGAGCCTTCTAGAACAAGCAGTACAGTGTAGTATTTGAGTATGGAAGAAATGTCCAATTATTTATTCTTTTAAATTAAGTCAGGTAAGTCCCCATCTTACCACCCAGCAGGAAATTCAATCCTGATCCTTCTCTAAGGTTAAACCAGATTCAAGGGACTTGTAATGGTGCCTAGAAAATAGAAGAGAGATCTTCTTCAGTACTTGATGGTCACTGCTTAAGTCCTCAGTTGACGATCTCCATGGTATCCTTTGAAGGCAGGTGGCACTGCAGATTCCAAACTTTGACATGGTGATGGTTCCTACTACTGGAAGGTTTCAATGCCTGGAGTCCGGCATGTCTTACACCCCTTGCAACCATTCCTTAAGGAGGTTGCTAGGCAAAGAACCGCATTCCAACTATTCTTCAGAGCCTACCAACCAGCTTTATTCCAATGGGAGTTTCTCCTTTCCAGAATTCAGACTTGAGGGAAAAAAGGGTAGAACATGTTTTTGCAAATAACATCTGCTTTCTGCCCTGCAACACCCATCTTCCCCCCCCCGCCGCCCCGAACATAAAGATCTACATTGGGAAACTAGGTGAACAAATGCAGATCTTTGGGAAGTGTTGAGTCTTTCAACTTCCCAAGACAGCTCAATTTCCCCATTTGTAAACACCTGTAATGTTGTGAGAATTGGTTTATAATGAGTGTTTAGCACAGTGCATGTAACAGTAATTAATCAATGGTATATAATAATACTTGGATTAGGCTTGTTTCAGCTGCCAAATGAACCTTTCTCTGTGACCAACACATGCTCCTTTGGAGGGAATGCCTCTTTCCCAACTGTCAAGCCAACTGAGTCTGAAAAGAGCTGCTGCCTTATCAGAGCTGCTTGCCTAGCTACAATGATGGGTTGGCTAAAGGGTGGCTAGTAATTCACTTCCATGGCCATGGGGACTGATTGTTCAAGGGCCAAGCCCAAGACTCTGGCCATGAATACAGAATTATAAACTATTAAGTACCATGGAGGGAAAAGACAGAGGACTCAGACCTTGTTTAAGCAGCTAAGTCTGAGGTTGTTGGACAAATCATGTTTCCATTTTGGGTCTTAGGTTTTTTCCCCTTCCATAAAATGACTGTATGGGAGGCTCTAGAAGGGTCACATCTGGACTTTGGCAGGCTCCTCTCACCAGTTGCTGCATTTACAGGGTACTTGTTGGCGCTTTAGAAGGCCCAGGGTGTGCAGGGTTCTGCTGGAGCTGCGTATGTTATCAAAACACACCTGCCAGTTTGTTTGGCTTCCTATTTACATGTCTCCTTGCCAGTTACATAGCAAAATAGAGGAAATTGGACTCAACTGCCAAGTGAGCGCTAGCAAAATTTGAAGCTTGAGATTCTGAAATTGAAGGTTTTTTTTTTTCTTGAGTTTATTGCCTAACTCATTTGGCAGCAATATCTGACCTGAAACGTGTGTGAATATGAGTACATTTTATGGTGGACAAAAGTATTTTTAATCCTAGGTTCTAGACGTGGCTACGGATGTTCTTTAAAACAGTACTTCCCTAAAATCTAAAAAATTCTGGCCACAAGAATTTTGGATAAGGGATTATAGACCTGTACTACTACTGGATCTTTACCTAGTGCTCTCTAGAGAGATTTACTTATGTGTGATTTTTTTTATTCTTACATGTGATTTTTACATCCCAATACAGCCCTGTGATACTGGCCCAGTAAGTTTCATCCTTTACAGATGGGCAGTTCAGGTGTTTATACTATGTTTTTTAAGTGCAAATGCCTGTCTACTAAACACTGGCGGATAAATGCGGACCCTGACATAGTAGAGAGGCCACAATGGCAAAGCAGCTCATGAAGCTCATAATTCACGCTGTCTGGAATGAGTCATCCAAATGAATTTCCGCCAACCACAACTCTATGTGCGGAGGGGACTAATGGAATATCCAGACTCAGAATGCTGGCGCTACTGTTAGCTCCTAGCCACAACAGATCTCTCATGTCCACTCAGCTAAAGCACCACTGCTGACAGAGGAGGAGTCACATATGAAAAAGTCTCTTTTTGGAGCAAGCTCTTTCACTAAATCTTGATTTTTCTTTTTGGCGGGAATTTACAGTGGCTCAGATTAGCCTGATGCCACTCTGTGCTTGAGCTTTTACAGTTCTGGGAGAAACCACTTCAGCGTCCAGATCTCTGTTCTCTCCAAAAAATTTAAGTGTAGGGGCGCCTGGGTGGTTCAGTCAGTTAAGTGTCCAACTCTTGATTTCAGATCAGGTCATGACCTCAGGTTGTGAGATCAAGCCCCGCACTGGGTGTGGATTCTCTCTCCTCCCTTCCCTCTGGCCTCCCCTCCACCCCCACCGAAAAAAGTGTATTGTCCTTAAATTAATCCAAAGTTCATCTTCAGAGAGAAAAGAGCAAAACTATGTATTTTAGATACCCCTGAGCTCTACAAGCAAGTTCTAGCTGGTGTGCAGAAAGACACATTTAGCCCATACTGTAGTCAACCATTCATGTTAATGATGATAACAGCAGAAAGTGAATGTTTTATAACCAAGCCAAATTTGCATTAGGCCTCCAAACTTTAGGGAATCAGGAGACTCCCTACCCTTACAATAGCACTCACTGGACGTGAGAAAAGGGATGAGTCCTGAATAATCCATAGCTGTTATGTTATAATCAGTCCTGTAGTAAAAGTTAAAAATAAATGGTCTTAGGAGAATTGTACATATATTTCATGTTGCTTAATTTCTAACCAAAATATTAAGCTCAAGGAAAATCTTATTTAGCTAGAATTCTATGACACAAAGCCTAGTAAATGGTTTCCTTCACATCGTGCCTACGGTTTCTTTCCTTTTGCATTCTCTGTGCTAGGCATACACTTCTACCCATAGCCCTTACCTGCTAATGCCTTCTCTTTGATGAAGAGAATGTGCTACAGGTTTCTGAAGCCACAAGCCAAGCACAGGCCTAAGTATTTGCTGGATAATAGGATATATGCAGACTTGTCACTGCTGACATTTCAATGTGAAGAAGGCTTTACCATCAATTTGCACAGAGAATGGAGTTCAGCTCCAGTTTATGTGGCAGTTCTTCAGTGTCCTTCAGAGAATAGGTAGCCTTTAAGATGGTGTTCAAATTTCTTAGAGCAAGCAAAGTGACATTTTAAGCATATCATACATCCTAAATAAGTCATACAAACAGGTATAAAAACAAGCGAAGATAAAAAAAAATCATGGTCAGAAAAGGAAAAACTCATGTACTTACAGATGTCAAAAGATGTCAGCTCTACACTAAGGGCATATAATAAATGAGCTTATGGAAAACTGGTATTAGAAAATGAGGCTACTCCCTCAGCCCATGACTTGGGGGGGATGACCGTGCTAAGATTTTGCAAAGGATAAACTTGATTTTTATTAAAGAGTTGATTTTATGATTTAAAAAATTAATCAGTGGAATTATATCATACAGAAAGGTCATTTTTAGAATAATAGGCTTAAAATTTAGAAATTCTTGTTCTTCCCCGTATTATATGATTTTCCACTGTCAATTTTCATAAATATGAATTATGTATGGGAAACTTTTTCTGTTTTGGCACTTAGTAGTGATACAGAGCCAATCAGTTACACACCTCTAGGGTCATCACCATTCACCTTCCCCATGGAAATTCACCAACCCTCACTTATAAAATGACCAGTCTTAGAGAAATGGGTGAATAGAGGTCCAAAGACCAAAGGATCTCCCAGGAGGAAAAAAGACAAAAATACATCACCCAAGATGAGGTCAAGGGACCAAAAGCCACTCAAACACTAGTTCATGTGATATATTTAGGAGAAGGAGGAACAGATTATACGTATTTGCATTGTGAACAGTATGTATTAAACTTAAAATCTGTTAAAACCTAGTGAATCAGTCTGATGAAAATCATTCACACAGTATTACGTAGACAAGTATGTTTAAAAAAATATTTTAATAAGCATATTCAGAATGGCAGACAGGGAATGGGAAAAGGAATTATTTTACAGTGCAAAAATTACTAGGCATAAATTTAAAAACATCTAATTCATAATTTTAAATGCCTATTTAAATATTCAAATACATTTTAAAGCTCAACACACTTGTGTTGAACTGAGTTGCAGATTCTGAACTCTATTTGAAAACACATTATAAAACAATATCATTTCAGATGAAAATAATAGTGCTTTGCTGAGGGTGGGTATGGGGTGGGGGAAACTAAGTATTAACAAAGGCTTCTTTTCCCAATGCAGTTTGTTAAGAGTTCAAGAGTTATGAAATGTACTAAATCTTAAAGCAAATTAAATTCATGATATTACTAAAAATTTTAAAGTAGTGCAATGACTTATCAAGTTATAGTGGCTGCGTTATGAAGAACAAAGTGTGTTAAATATTTGTTCATGAAAAGCTGAGCATTATGTATTATAATAGTGGAATGTCTTTCATTAGGCATACTTTAAAAAGATAAGATTAAGAAAAGTAAAATTTCCTAACATGTATACATGTGCCATATGTGCAGACATGCCTGAGAATGTACTAAAAATGTTCCTGTAGTATTAGTTTCCAAGAACTTCACAAACCTGCAAACAAAATGCATCTTTAAAAAAAGGTGAAAATAGCATCTCTAATATTGCAACAACTTAAAAAGTACAGCATCACTCATTTGAAACACTTCTCTAGATCATCTTTGACAGAGAAACACTTCTCTAGATCATCTTTGACAGAGAGCTAGGATACTTTGGATTCATGTAATAAAAACTGATTTAGAAAATGGATTGTGACCATCTGCTAAAGCTGCCATTCTGGATAAATTAATGTTGTAGGTAAAACAAAACAAGCAACAAAAAATTCACACTTCTCAACACTTCCACCCAAAACTTTGATTTACTCAGGTATGTATGTAACAGTGAATGTGCATTAAATGAAGTCAAGTGTTGTAAAGTGGCTTTTTAACACTGTTTGGGGAAAAAGAGTTGTTCACATTGGTGGAAGGAAGCAGACTGAACATACGTTAATAGTAATACTTCATGGGGTAACCTAAACCATAACTTCTCAGTGCAAATCTTTACTCAATTGCATAAAACAGTTGAGCCATTAAAAACAAGACCACAGAAGATTTATTTTAAAAAGGCATTAGCTCTTGAACTGATGGCTGAAAATGAATCAGAAGCATTTGGGGTATGCCTGTGTGAAAAAACAAGAATAGTTAATAATCTTTTATAAAAGTTTGGATATAGGTTGGTCTATCAGCTGTATAAAACTACATTTTTAACAAGAATTTTGCACTAAAAATAAAATGGCACTCTTGCAAGGCTATGCAAATGGATGGTCCTATTTGTAATCACACAGAGCAATGGTTATACATCTTATCATTTTGGAACATCACTTTTTCCTCATAAAACCAATATTGTTATCTGCCAACTCCTTGTGTGCGCCAACATCTAAATATTGCTTGACCTTTTCCCGTTTAGTTAATGCAAAAATGGGAAATTTTATAATGCATATAAAAATAACTGAACAGGATTCTGGTCAGCATGATATATTGAATGAAGCACTTAAACCAACATCAAACTTTTGTCTTGCTTCAAAAATAATTTTGAAAATTATAGCAAACGCAAAACAAACTATGCAATCTAGGTATCATGCTTAATTTCAAAATTCTCAAACTATTTGTCCTTAAGTAGAAATTTGAAAAAAATTTTCACAATCCTTTATGAATGCTTTTACCACCTGTATAAGAAACATGACTTAGTTACTACACAAACACTTAAAAATTCATTAGAAAAACCTTAGCAAAATAAAATGAAAGCTGACAGACTCAGAATATCAATTCCTCTCATAAAAGTTTACCAACTGTACAAGTTAAGAAAATTATACAAGCTTTTGT
Organism: Eumetopias jubatus; assembly: GCF_037043125.1. Taxonomy (NCBI): domain Eukaryota; kingdom Metazoa; phylum Chordata; class Mammalia; order Carnivora; family Otariidae; genus Eumetopias; species Eumetopias jubatus. Next base: position 52,260,687 of record NW_028274810.1, read on the forward strand.
ATTAAGAAAGGACAGCTCAGTCAAGACATATGTACTGTAAAAATCTTTCAAAGGCTACAAAGAATCTGGAAAAATACAGAATGTATTTCTTAAGCCCAGATAAGAATATGGAAAGACATCATTGATGTCAACAATTTTACATATACAAACCTGACTTGGTTTATTTTTAAACTTCTATATATAAAAAAATCATGCTAGCATAACTTTCAGGATTCATAAGGGTTTCCTTAATAATAACACTCAATTTGTATGGAGAGAAAAATGTCTCTTGTGAAAGATAAAGACATCTCAAGAAACTCAGAAAAACTGGTGTTAAACAGAAATTTGAATGTGGTTTTTTCTTCTCTACCAAAAACTAAGCAAAAAGTACCTGTAGTGAGCTTTTAAGATTAATACATCAAATGAGAAGGTACAGATAGTTCTGTAGTTCATTCAAATTTACTAAACTATTTGTTTTATCCTTAACAGGGTCTTTACACTTTTAAAGTAAAAAGTCTACAAAGGGCAGAATTATGAAATCTTACTTACTAAAGTTAGGACTCAATTCAAATTTTCAAAATTTTAACCAACTGCTTCAAGGAAATCAACTTTTTAAGGTAACCCATCAACCCTGAAAATTTTAGTCACACCAGATTTTACTCCAAAGAAAGTAAAACAAGTCTAAAATTTAGTCATCTGTGTTTTCAAGTTCTTCAAATTTCCCATGTGACATTGCTTCTTGGAAAAATTCAGAAGAACCGGGACTTTCTTTTCCATTGCTGTTTACCCTTCGCCTTTTGGCAGGTCTCTCACTTTTTTCATCAAAATCATTTTCATTTCTTGCAGTCATATGGGCAAGTTTTGGGTCAGTGGTAAGGTTATCTGTTTCATAACCATTAGTATCCATGTCTGCATGAAGTGGTCTCTTATTTCCACCTGTTGGTCCATTAACGTGTAACCCTTCAACTTTGATTTCTTCTTTGTTCAGCATTTCACCTGGTCCATTAGATGACACCCCTACATTGGAAGAAACATAAGTGAAACTGCTAGTATTAAAAAGCTAACTTTGTAAACTATTCTAAAACAGCTATTGTAAAACAGCTTTTCATCAAGAATGAGAGGTGTCAAATCTATGTGTACATATGGTCTGGTCTGAACTCTAGCTCTATTTACTGAGTAACTGTGTCACCCTGGGCAAAAGTTACTTACATTCTTTGTACCTCAGTTTCATCACATATACAATAAGGGTAATAAGAGACTTACCTTACAGGCTTGCTATGAAAATTAAGTAAGTTAATGAATATAAAGAATTAAGAGAACAGATTCTGGCATATATTAGGAGCATGTTGGTGTTATGTAACAACAAATGAGCACTGGGTCCAGTAGTCTAAATAAGCTAAATTAAAGCAAAGATACACACAGATTAGCAAAATGGTAATAACTTTCTAAAACTATATAAAAAAAATTGACATTTGTTAGAAACTTGAGTTTTTCTACTGCCATATAAAATGACATGACTTTTATTCTTAATGTAAGTAAACCCATGGGTATTGTGCTTGCACTGTCCAAACATACATTTGAAAGTCATAAAAGCAAACACCAATTCCTCCATAACAGGTGAGAAAAGAATTATTTACTACAAGTTACAGTAAAAAAGGCACGTTAGAGTTGACTGCAAAATGAACTAGACATTTTGGATACTTAATGTAAATATAGAATGTGCCACTGGAGATAAATTTTAATTATTAAATAATTAAGGATAAAGGATGAGCCTCAAATATTACATTTTGGTCAAAGAAAATATTGTTTCCCCAACTCAAAAGTGCACTCAAATCATAAATGCATATGGGGATTATGCACCACGATGCAGAAGAAATGATACTGTTATAGTAAGCCCAAAGAGCTATGTGACCACCGTGAGTAGGTAAAAAATAAGATTTCAAGACACTAAGCCCCTTACGAAAGAAATAAAATTGCACTGGAGAATTCCTTTCCTTGAAAAACCTGGGAATCTTGATTATGGGTACCTAGGTGAATGGCTTCTGAGATACTGAATAATTTATAAGTAATTTATAAACACTTCCTTAGGTTAACTGCATATTCTCATCAAATGGTTAAAAAAGAAAACAAAACAATTTGGTATCATGAGCACACAGGGAAAGTAGTATCAACTGTATGCGTCTCTGAGCTTCTTGCCTTAGTTGTAAGGTCTGACTCTTAGCTTCTTACTCTGTTTCAGGATAGCATTCAATATGCCCTCAAACCTGTTCAGAACCAAAAAATGGCTGCTTAGCCCTCTTTTTTGTTTGTTTGGCTTGTTCTTAGGGGGAAGTAGTGAAGGAACAGAGAGGGGTCATCAAATGAACAAAGTATATTCACTCCAGCAGTGCCAGTGTGAGACCAAAGGTCACAATAAGGGATAATCATTCAGTATTGTTCTAATTTCTGTTGGGGGGCTTAGCTCTCCACTGGCCCTCCTCTAAGACTGTTATATCAGAATGCAGGTGCAGAACTTATCTCCAATCTACTAGTTTCCTCTTTTAGAGGAGTGAAAGGCTTTATTAGTCTCTGCTTGGCAACTGTCTTAGGAAGACCATTTTAATTAAAGCAGAAATCAAAATAATTCTCTGACTAGGTCTTATCAGCACAATGATCCTTGGTCCACTGTATATTTTAAACAAGAACATTACCTGAACCTCAAACATAATGGAATGTCATTTTCCTTCTTTCTCAGAGATAAAAATAGAAATGTTTCTGTACAGTTTTAATGCAGAGCCTGACACATGCTTTATCTTTTCTCATCCTTCATGGTTATTACGCTATCAGAGAGAAAACTATTCAAAACCGTGCCCTTGTTACCTACTTCTTTTCACCAAATGCTTAAAGCACTTTCCTGATAAAGTGTTAAACAATTTTCAAAGTATTTCATAAATACCTGTGTACTTCTGAGGTGAAATGGCTAAATGGCTGGTGTTTTGCTCTAAGAGTTAACAAGAAAATGCTATCCAAGCATCCCAACTGATTAAGAAAATCAATGCTACTCAAAAAGAATTCCTTAAAAGAAATGGTCACTATTGATGGTTTATTTTTATTAAACTTGTTTTTAGTGATGTCAATAGGAATTCTTTCCAAGTTGTATTGTGTTAGTATGTATGTATGCTGTTTATTATGTATATTCGTTCTGTGGGTATTTATAATTACTATTTTTACAACTTCTGCATTGGAAGTTTAATACAAACCAAAACTGAATTGCCTGGGCTACTAAAAGAAAAGTGCCCTTCATCATGAACAAACCAAAGTACTTCTCTAGTTGCTTACCATTCTGATTACTATTGCTGATAGTGCCATCTTCTTTCTCAGACTGGCTGTTACTACTGTTTGAGGCAGTTGGGGGAGGGGACGGTGCTCGACTAGAGGCAGCACTTTCACTTTCATCTAGAAGACGATCCATATAATCCCTTAAAATTAAGTGAAATAAAAGTTACTTTCTTATATTAAAAAAAGCTGAAAATTAAAATTGAGGTTAAATTTAGAAAGCTTTATTAAATATGTCCTAATTTTCACTTACATTCATTCCAGTGCCTCATCTACCCCACCAGGATCTGAACATTTAAATGGAAAGCTCCTTTTGGTTACATGTTTGTTGGAAAAATGTATAAGGGCTTTAAGCTAGCAAATTTTAGATACCTATAGGAAGTTTTAAAACTTTTAAAACTATAGGCAAGTGCTCAGAGTGGCCCAATTAAAATCAGTGGTTCTGTAAGTGAAGAGAGGGATGGTACCAATCAGAAGTACAGAACAATTTCTGCACAAAGAAAGACTGAAATTTTAAAGCTCCTAACGACTATGTGATGGCTATAGCAACACCTGGAAGACAAATCAGGGCCTACCAGTGAATCACTTCCCTGAACTTTCCTGGGTATCTTCTGTTATTACCTTTCTGCTAGATCTGAGCCATAAAAGGCTAAATTCCTGAGCTTATCTGCTGGCTTTGTCTGCCAGCATACCATTAGAGGTGAACTCACTTCTTCCCTAAGTTATTCCTGAACTATATGGCATGGGAGGACAGCTGTATTAAGTGACTTTGGGTTGGGGTTAGAAGAGCTGGGCTAAAATACTTATCTCTGAGGTTTAGTGTCTTTACCTAGAACATCATGTATGTATCTACCACACAGAGTTGTTGCACAAGACGTGTGTAGGGAAGTGTTTTTGTAAACTATGAAGTGCTATTAAGTCATTAGAATAAAGGTCAGCAAACTATGGCTTGTGGGCTGGTCACCAGTTTTGTGAATAGTATTTTGATGGGACATAGCCACATCCACTCATTTACATAGTATCTATGACTGCTTTTGCACAACAGCAGAGCTGGGTGGTTGCAAGAGAACCAAAGGCCCGCAAAGCCAAAAATATTTACTCTAGCTCTTTAGGGAGAAACTCTGCTGATACCAGTGCTGGACTCATGCCCCAAAGGCAGGAATTTTAATCTTTTTGTTCACCACTGCAGCACCTGTGCCTAAGTTGTGCATGGCACAGAATAGAAGCTCAAAAAAAAAAAAAAAAAAACCATAAAGCCATTACTTTAAAATTCCCTCAGAATAATTGTAATAGAAATACTAAGACAAATCCTTAGAATTTCTGAACAGGTAAGTAAGAATGTGTGTAAGAAGGAAACAGTGGAAAGGCTTAGGATTTTACTGAAAGTGTGGCAATAGTCTACAACAAACTATTAACTGTAGCTATAATATCAAACTACATGATCACACTGTCCCCTGGGATATGAGGATATAATAAATATAGGGACTTGAAGCTTTCAACAGTCTGAGGTACAAAACACATATCAAAGAAATGTATATAACCATGAGCTAATCAATTTACCATTCTAGGCCTCATTTTCCTTGCCTATGAATAGAATTAAATAGTGTTTTAGTCCCCCCTCCAGCTTTATGCCATTTATCATAATTCCAGAACAATTATGTAACAAATTTGAAGCACATGGAAATACAAATGAGTATGAATGCAAAGGAATTTCAGAGGCTAGGACTAATAAGAACAGATGATACATGATGAGGAATTGTTGGAAATAAATTTGGTATGGTAGGGATGGATAATGGAGGATGTGAAAAGCCAAGCAAAGGAAGCTAGAATTGACTAGATACTGCAATGATACTGTAAAAGAATTATCGTTTCTTAAGGATTAATGGCATCCACAATGAGTAAGGAAGAAGAGTCAGGTGGGCCATCCAGGAGGTCGGAGTAGCATTCAGATAACCAGAGTTATGATGGGTTAACTTTTACTTTAAAAAAAAAAAAAATTATTTGCAAGGCTGTTACAGTAAAAGTCTCTAATTCGCATATGGCTACCAGTTCTTCCAGGTATTAACTAGAGAAAATCTGCAGGAAGATCTTTGCAAAGGTTGTTTATAAGGCATAAAAATGGCAAATGTGCTTCATTCTGGTGAACAAATGGAAGGTAAAAATATAACAGAAAAATGAACAAATAACTTTCAGGACAATGTGCTCTAACTATGGATTTTGACTAAAAAAGGAAGATGAAAAAACTCAAATTTCTGTCTTATAACAATAACAATGTTTTGTGCACTGGAAATGCAACTAAAAACAGGAGGAGGTCCTGAAAGCAAACTGAAAAGAATCTCCATGTTTATAGAAAACCACAATTTCTCCCTGTTTGGGCAATAATTATAGTCTGGTCACAGCTTCTTATAGAAGATGTAGCACAGCTAAAAGGGATAAATAGGAATAAAACATTACAGTTCTGTCAGTTAAAAAAAAACAACAAAACTTTATGAAACACCTACAGGGGACATAACTGAAGCCTACAAAAACCACCATATTCTCGCCTAGGGGGACAAAAACCCATTTGTTCACTTCCTACCATTATACCAGGGGACCACTGTAAAAATCTTAAAGCATGAAAAAAGAGATAATATGGGATTACTTTTAACTGCAGCTACTCCACCTACTGAATACTTAACCTTAAGAGGAATCAAGGTTACAGATATAAGGATCTTCAAAAAGTTTCCAGAAGCTATGGAGAGATTATTAAAGAAACTCAAATGTTTGGCAGCACATCCCTACCTAACCTGTTGAGCTTGACAGCACAGAGGACCAACTAAGCCAGCCCACAACACTTCCCTTGGTGATGCTTTCTGAAAGAGAAAACTGGATGAACCATGGGTCTGACCCAGCATGGCAATTCTTATGTTCTTACTGCTGGTGACGACAGATTGCCTGTAGTTCGTGTGTGAACATTATTTCTGAAATGGGTGAAAAAAATGAAAGATGTTACTATTGCTTTTCCCTATAGAATAGCTTGAAAACTGACTATTTTAAGATATACTCTGAAGACTAGACCGCTGTATCTAGTTCTACATCATTATACCTCAATATTACCAATAAATCACCAAGAAAAAAATTAACTATAAATTTATAACATTAAGCAATTAGATAAAATTTGGAATACTATGTATGAAATTCTACTCTAGCCATCATGAGCTTTGAATAATGGGGGATGAGGCACAGAGTCCAATGTCCCATGATTTCCAGGGGCAATCATACCCATTTATTCCCTTTTAGATAATTCTGCTTTGGATTTTAGAGTGTTTAATTCTCCAGGGAAGTGACCAGCAGAGACACCTGTAAATGAACATGACCAAGAAACAGTCTAGCCTAGGAGTTTGCAAAGCACAGTCAAATATGCATATAAGCACTTCTTTCAAAGGCAGTTATTTGGCCCACCCTAAGAACTTTATTGGTACACAATGATCAAATGAAGTTACAACTTAGCATTTTTTTTATTCTGTAAACAGCAGGAAATAATCAAGGATAGAATGGTAAAGTTTAATTCCAGCATTTTAGAGCAACTCAACGAGAGACAAAAGGTTCATTCAATACTCTATGTACTTAAGTAACAAATTACCAGTGGCAGCAGGGACAGTTTTTTTCCAAAGCTAGACTGAATGAGGCTAAGAGATTTGGTGCATGGTGACTGGTACAGGCATACAAGGCATTTTGCATGAAGACTACATATAATAACAATTCGTACTCCCGATTTCACTGGGAGTAAGCTAAAGTTGCAGGACTAATTATTAAATATTTCTGTTAGGGGAAAGGTTTCAGGAAATCTGGGAAAAGGGAAGTCACCATGGACATGTTCTCTCCTCTTTAAAAAACTTGGTAACAAGAAAATGAAATTTGACCTGATTTATTATCTCTATGTCTTTTCCCTTTTATATCATCTATACCCAAATCTTATTTTGGTTCCTGAGATCAAAAATAGACGGGACAAAAAAAAATACTAATTTCCATTCCTTTTTAAAGGGCCTCTATTAGGCATACCGTATAGCTTTTGAAAAGAGTCTTTTTCCTATTCTCACTGTGCTCACAGTATTATTAGATTAAAACTGCGTGCTTATACTGAATGGAACAGAAATTAACAAAAACATGCTTTAACAGCTGTTATGATCCATTTCCTTTCCTGGAAACATACTCTAGTATTTGCTTTGAGGTATTTATTGTCTCAAGCAATATGAATTGTAGTTTATGTTTTGTAAGACACTGATAAGTCTAAATGCCCTATGAAAATATGTCTAAGTGGATAAATTTAAACTATTGTAAACTTTTATCCTACTGGAAAATGAAGATACTAAAAATTACAATTTTCTCAAGAAAAAATTCAATAGCAAAAATATATATATGACTCAACAGAAAAAATAAACTCACGTTACACCAGGATGAAGATTATATTTCTTTTTTCCAAACCGTGTTTGCTGAGCAAAGAAATCGTAACGTTCAGATTTTTTCCACATATAATAGAATGCTACACATTCACCAACTGACCTTGTTCGAACCTATAAGAAACAAAACACTTGTTTTTAAGAATCATCTCTTCCTTAAAGAAGTTATTTCATGAAAAATATTTGAAGTCTGAAAATAAATTTGTATGTACCTTACGTAATATATAATACATTGTATAAAATACAACACTGCAGCAGCTTTGTTAAAAGCTACTCTTTCCAAACTCCCATTGAGAGAAATAATACACTGGCAACAAATCTTCAGATATTCAGCATTACACTTTTTAAAAAACTATCATCTTAATTTACTATAAACACTCCTCTATTGAAAATATCTGGAAGTGGTATCTGAGCTAAAATTGTTATAAACAGTCTGCAAATACTTTTACTCACAGGGTACCTAGGGAGTCTACCTTTAAATTCCCATTTAAAAGATTCTCTTAGTAGTTCCACCAGTGACCCAGACTCAGTTATTTTATTGTCTAGAAAGGCTGAGAATATTCCACAGTGAGCTGAAAAGTATTATAATAATGCCAATTCTAATTTGTTGTTCACTAAGTTACTCCAGTAACTGTGCTCTATTTGTGTGAATAAATGATTCCCCTTCCATAAACGTTCAGCACCAATGGGACTGGCAAATGATGTGGACAACTTCCCTCTTTTTGCTACTTGGCTTGGAGAGCTGTGGTAGGGTTGATATATGTAATAAAGTACTGGGAGTTTAAAAGAAAAAAGCTACTATCTGCATGAGTGTTGGGATGTAAGACCATATTGCTTTAAACCCATAAACCCATAAATTTCTAATCCTGAAGTAGGTATCCTATAGGACTGATTGCACCTAAAGTCAATTTGATGATGTCCTCATTTCACTACCTGACATACATTTTTCTTTCTTCCCTTATGCTTGCACTTTACAAATTTGGCCCATCTTGCTCTAAGACTGAAAGCTATCAACGCTTTTTTTTTTTTAATAATCTCAAGCTCTTTTTCTGCCTCCTTTAGAATCTAATTTCTATATAGACATAAGCCAAGTCAACTGTACTTTACTGAAAGCAAAAATTGGAAATAAGTTCTTACTCCCTAAAAAAAAGGGATTCCTTGGGGCTGCTAGCTATCATACTAGCTTATCACTCCAGGAGTCCCCTCCATAGATAATCCAGCATGGTTTGGTTAATATAGTGTTTTAATCCAAGCAGGAATGCTAGAAAACTCTCATCCCAAAATGTTGCTCTATTCAACCATGAAACAATTTATTTTTTTGTTTTTCACAATCAGAAACATACATGTCCAGGCATTACTATAATGCACTGCTTTCACAGAATATTCCCTATGCTGGAGGTAATCAGATGATTTGGACACAACATTAAGGGGTAGGATCCATTTTGACACCAATTCTAAGACTCAAAATTTCTTATTAGTAGTTGTGTCTGATGTCAAATACCAAAATGCAACAAGATAATCAAGAATAAACTAGTTAGGGGCACCTGGGTGGCTCAGCTGACTGAACATCCGACTCTTGATTTCAGCTCAGCTCATGATCTCAGGGTTGTGGGATCAAGCACCATGTCAAGCTCCGCACTGGATGTGGAGCCTGCTTAAGATTCTCTCTTCTCCCCCACCCCTACTCTCGCTCTCTCAAAATAAACAAATAAACTAGTTAATGCACAACAAAATTAAGAAAAATAAACTCACAGGATTTATAAGCAACTATTTACAGAACATAAAATATTCAAATTAAGTGGACACCAATCACATCCAGAAGTATAAAAAGAAGAATGTGGTGACAGACTATTTAGAACTCAATCAACACCATCCTAGACAAGCCATCACTTGAAACTTAGATGCCATCTTTAAGGAAACATGTAAAGCCACACTCCTTGTCATTTCTTTTTGCTAAAAATGTGATATTTTTATAAACCGAGAAATTAGTTCATTTCCTCCATTTAAACTCTGAGATTTTAATTTTGCACATCCTAATTTCCCACAGAAACAACACATTTTTCTATTCTATATAATTGTATAGTTCCTATTAAAAATCTAACCTGATTTTATTTTTAAGAGAATTAAACCTAAAAATAAATCTGGAAGTAATTATGAAGTTCTTTTGGGTATACACTGACACTGTAAAATTGGTATTAATATGGAATAAATGAATCATGTTAAATAAAATTGTCAAATTATAAAATTATAATGTATAATAAAGCTAATTTATTGAGATATTCTTCTGGAAAATTAAATTTTAATTAAAGCCAAATTACATATTAAGTATCTGATTTTAGACTTAAATGTAGAGATATTTTAATTGTAAATAACGTCATGTTAAAAACATTTTAAAGTTTCAAATTATTTGTAACACCAGTCCTTTAAAAAATCTGTCACAAGTTTGTGGAAAAAGCCTTAAGTAATTACACTGTATACACACATCCCACCCAGAAGTTGATTAACATTTCTGCAAATCAGTCCAAACTTAAAGGCTCCTAATATCATGCACTGAAAACAGTCACTGCTAAACAGATCCCAGAAAATCTAGGCAAGTTTATAATTCCCTAAAAATCAATATATTAAAACATTATAGAACTGTTAACATTTGAAAGTAATAAAGATATAAGATGATCTGGGTTAACTAATTATCTTTTTATAAAAGAGAAAACATTACCATTACTTACTTTATTAGCCTGAATCAAATGAAAATCCTTTCCATAGGCCTTTAGCCCTTGTTCAAAATTTCTACACTCTTCTTCTGTCCAAACAGATAATTCCTCTGACAAAATGAGGGAGAAAACTATTAAAGCAATTTTCCCCTAAATATTGCATAAATAGTTATAAATAAAAATGTAAATAACGATAAGGGAAGTATTTTACTCCTGAGCTCTATTATTGATGGCTGCAAAGGATGAAGTGACAAAAATTCTGTATTTAATAAAATTTTGGATGATTTGGTCCCTAATTCTTCAACCTTACCTTGGACCACTTTCTCCTTTATGACCTAACTATACTAGCCACCTTTCAATTCCTTAAATTCACTATGTTCTCACTTTAGATTTTGTGATGCTGTTCCCTTTGTCTAGAATCATTTTCTGCCTCACCCCCTTTTCACCTAATTTGTTTACATTCTAGCAAAAATACCACTTTGTTCTATAAACTTTGCCTAACAGCCTCACTCTTTCCCCAAATTAGGTTAAGTCCTATTGCAATAAATTTGAAGTATACCCTCTAATTCTCCTTGGAAGAACTCATAACTATTTTTCAGCTTCCCTACCTAGCCTCTAAGCACCGTGAGGGCAGGACTCTGTTTACAATTATGTCCTCAGAACTTAGCAGGTCCTCCAATTTTTGTTGAATGAATAAGTATCTTGTTTGCTATGTTATGTTATATAATAGTGTTCTTAGTGAAGCAGGGTAGGAGCCAGTTTAGAGTAAAAAAACTGGATTTATTTTAGTTATGACTTCACTGCTTATAAATTATGTTTGCCCCAGCAAAGGTACTTCAGTTCAGAGACCTCAGTCTCATCATTTTTGAAAGTAACAACTGTCACACTCCAGAGTTCATAGGGCTATTATTAACAAGATCAAATAAGAAAATATTTAATAAAAATGCCTTGAAATTGAAAGGCATTATGTATTTTTAATTGCCTTATTTTCCCATAAAAAACAGCCTTAATCCCATTTCCCATAATGCTTGTGTAATATACAAGTTATTTAACAAGTTACAAGTTACTTATTATTCAGCAAATATTTACTGATTTCAGAAAGATCAGTATTATTATTAAACTTAGGATATACCTACGTAGACTGAAGATCTTAAGCTTATTTTCTGCTAAGTCATGAAAACAAAAATGCATTATTTACGTTTACCTCTAGCCGCTTTTACATTAAATCGTAATCTTCTCAATGCTTCTTCTGTGTCAAAATTGCATTTAACCAACTCATATAATGCCTAGAAAAATAAAAGGCATCAGTATGTGACCCAGACTATGAAAAGTTCAAGGCTACAATTTCTTAAAAAAGTAAAAGCTTTTCCTGAATCCAGTATTTCTTTTCATCATTTCTGGAAGACAAATAATTCTAGTGAATGAAACACAGAGAGCACTAAAGAACAACAAATTCAATCCTGATAATTAACACTTCTAAATGCTTAAAAACAGGATAAGCAAATACTCTAACTTGGAAGCCATAGTACCTGAGAAATTTAAAAATGAAAAAAACTATTTTATAAAATTCACAAAATCCTTCTTTTTGGCTTTTTGTGGTTCCTATTCTAATTTAAAACAAATCAGAAAGAAAAGCATTGATGAAAAAAGGTTAAAAAAAAAAGATAATGCTGTTTTTAGGTTCACAGTAGGCACTGGTCTACTATATCCCTGATAACTTCATTCCAGGTATATATTCCCTAGGTGGTGATATCTACACATTCTTAGGGATATCCAAAGGAACTTCAAAAATCCTAATAAGAAGTATATACAGGCAAAATGAGATACCATTTTTGTTTATTTTAGCTGAAATCATACTAATGAAGCGAGCGTATACGCTAGGTCTTTCAGATTCCCTGTGATGACAGTATAGGAATTTTGGTGGCTAGAATAATAACAGTGAATGTGACAGCATTTACATCTATAAATGTAAATATATAAAAATATATATGGTTAATTTATTTTGGGAAAACTTTTATTTCTGTTTTAAAACTGAACTATATAGTATAGAACTGTATTACATTAGCTCCAGGTGTACAACATCATGACTGGACAACTGTACACATTACGCTATGCTCACCACAGGGGTCACCATACAAGGCTATCACAATACCACTGACTATATTCCCTATGCTGTACCTTTCCTCCCCATGACTTATTCATCCCATAATGAAACAGTTACTTCTTACTCATATACCTGTTCATTGTCTTTTATGTGAGATCCTTCAGGAATTGCTTCTACACCTTTCTCATCACCTGTTCTTCTAGATGCATCCTTAAGAAATACAATCACTTTATCTTCCGGTAAGTACTCAGGGTCCCACAGGAGCTGATCATCATTTTCATACACTAAAGTAGTAAAACATAATGTTAAAAAAAATGCCAAAAATTGTTCAAGTTTGTGTTAAACCACTCTCACTGACCAAATAACTCACACTTAGGAGCCAAAATGTTGATTATCAAGAGGTAAAATGTGGTCCTAGTATTTGTCTAACTTTGTTCTTGGACCATATTTATAGCCTAAGTGATTTAAGCAATCTGAACAGAGAAATACCATTTGATAGCTCTTTTACAGCAAAGCTAAGATGACTTAGCTTGAGTTTACCAAGTCCAAGCTCTTTTCGTTTGAAAAGTACCACCACCTCTTACTATCTGTATGACCTTGGGCAAGTTACTTCCCTGCTCTCTGCCTCATCTGCAAAATTGGGATAACAACACTATCATATACAGGGTTGTAAAGATTTAAAGCACTTTGGAACAATTCTGGCACATATTAAGGTTCAATGGATGCTAGCTAAAATTATTAATTTTTGAAATAGGAGGTCTAAAGGAATGTGCACCAAATGTCAACATGGTTTATTTCTTGGTGGTTAAGATTGGGATCATTTTTCTTACTTTCATATATTTTTCTATGAAGCTTAAAAATGCATTATAATGAACATAAATCATTTTCATAAAACAAGAGTCTTTCTTAAAAAAAAAGCATTTAGCTTTCATCAGAATTTCCATTAGAACAAGATTAAAGCCTCAGTGCCATCACAATTTTAAAAGTGAAAGGAAAGGAGGAAAGCCTAAGATGAAAGCCTTGTGCAATTCAATGACAGGTAGATGGAAATGTAGACAATATTAAGGAATACTCACAAGACAGAAAAAATACCAGAAACGTGGCACCATTGCAGCTAGGGGAAGAAAAGGTTTCAAGGAGTACTAGACTGGTTAAATGCTGTTAAATGGCCAGTATGAAAACTGAAACAGGTACGCTGGCTTTACTAACAAGGAGGGGAATGTTTCAAGAGCTGTTTTTGTGCAGAGACGGACGCCCAGACCACACTGGAGATGACTGAAGAGTAAATGGAAGGGGAAGAAAGAAAGGAGAGAATTCTTGAAAAGTTCGGTTGTAAGGGAGGACATGGGGGTAGCAGCCAGTGAGGAAGTATAGTTGAAGAAAGTTTCTGGTTTTGTTGGGTTTTTAAACACAGGAGACAATGATTTAAATGCCAATAGGAAGGAGCCAGCTGAAGAAAAACTGTGAATTTAAGAGATAGAGGATAACAGTGTCAAAGTTCTTTGTGTTATAAAAAAGGAATTAGCAGCTAATTAAGCATCTCCAGTGTATCAGGCACTACGTTAGGTGTTTTCATATAAATTATCTTGTCTCACACTCCACCCCAACTACACACATACACTTTAAAATATCCTTCTACCTTTCTGTTCCCCAAAATAAATACTCTTCAAAGTACAAGGACAGAGGGAAAGATGGCAGAGGAGTAGGGGACCCTGTTCCAACCTGTCCCTTGAACTGAGCTGGATACCCACCAGACCACTCTGAACACCCACGAAATCAGCCTGAGATGTAAGAAGATATATCTGGATCTCTACAAACAGAATATCGCAGGCAGTTACTTTCGACGTATGAATTGGGGAGCCATAATTCCCCAGGCACATATCCGAAGATAAATGGAAGGGGGAGGGAGCTGTGGGGATCCTACACCGCCAGTGAGCAATAGCCTCCTGTGCTGGGGACGGGGCACAGACTCACAGACTGGTAGCGGCGGGGAAAGGACTTCAGGGCAGCCCCCAGGGTGGAAACCTGGAGCGGTGGGGTCGCGCACGTGAACTGGGGACAGCTGGTGGTTTTAGAAGCACAAAGGGCAGAGACATGCCCCGACCTGGAGACGAGGACTGGGAGTGCTGCGGAGGGGCTCACACCCCAGGACGCTGCAGTTTATAGCAGCACAGACAGAAACAGAGAGTGTGGCCTGGAGAGCTCAATGAAGACTGTGATCTCTCTGTTCTGAGGCAGACGGAAATGGTCTCTTCTGCTCTCTCAGAAGAGATGCAGAAAGCCACCAAGGAAAGCCACCAGAGAACAAAAGCCCCCAAAAACGAGTTTTCACTGAGCCCATCCCCCTCCACAGCATGGCAGGGCAACTCTGCCCAAACAGCGCTGTCTGAGTAACAGTGCAGTAGGCCCCTCCCCCAGAAGACAGGCTGGGAGAACAAGAGGCCAACAACACTAAGGTCCCTATAAGACAGGGGCATCTTGCTTGGGTCGTGGTCAATAATCTGGACTCTGTACATTGCCTCCACCACCCCTCAACAGAAGGACTAGGAGGAGGAACCCTCAAAATAGGAAAGATTCAGAGACTGTGACTTCTGCCACAGATTTACAAATGGATACAGATATAACCAAGATGTCGGAAATGGACTTCAGGGTAACAGTTATGAAGACAATAGCTAGAATGGAGAAACTGATTAATAGCAACATAGAGTCTCTAAGGGCAGAAATGAAAGCTGAACTGGCAGAACTTAAAAATGCAATCTAATCTAGATACTCTGTTAGGGTAAACAAGGCAGAAGAACGAATTAGTGATCTAGAAGACCAATTGATAGACAAGAAGGGAAAAGAGGCGGCTTGGGAGAAACAGCTCAAAATCCATGAAAACAGAATCAGAGAAGTAAGTGACACCATGAAATGTTCCAATGTCAGAATTATTGGGATCCCTGAGGAGGTGAAGAGAGAGGAATAGAAGATATATTTGAGCAAATCGTAGCTGAGAACTTCCCTAATCTGGGGAATGAAACTGACAACCTGAATAGGCCAATAACCAGTAATGAGATAGAAGGAGTGACCAAAAACCTCCTAAAAAACAAGAGTCCAGGGCCTGATGGATTCCCTGGGGAATTCTCCCAAACATTCAAAGAAATAATACTATTCTCCTGAAGCTGTTTCAAAAAAACAGAAACAGAAGGAAAGCTTCCAGACTCATTCTATGAGGCCAGCATTACCTTAATCCCCAAACTAGGCAAAGACCCCATCAAATCGGAGAATTTCAGACCAATATCCCTGATCAGTATGGATTCCAAAATTCTCCACAAAATCCTAGCTAATAGGATCCAACAATACATTAAAAGGATCATCCACCACAGCCAAGTGGGATTTATCCCCGGATGCAAGGGTGGTTCAACATTCGCAATTAATGTGATAGAACACATTAATAAGAGGAGGGAGAAGAACCATATGGTCCTCTCAACTGATGCAGAAAAAGCATCTGACAAAATATAGCATCCTTTCCTGATTAAAACTCTTCAGAGTATAGGGATAGAGGGAACATTCCTCAAGTTCATAAAATCCATCTATGAAAAACCCACAGCGAATATCATCCTCAATGGGGAAAAGCTGAGAGCCTTTCCCTTAAAATCAGGAACACGACAAGGATGCCCACTCTCGCCACTATTGTTCAATATAGTACTAGAAGCCCTAGCAACAGCAATCAGACAACAAAAAGAAATAAAAGGTATTCAAACTGGCAAAGAAGAAGTCAAACTCTCTCTTTGCAGATGACATGATACTTTATGTGGAAAATCCAAGACTCCACCCCCAAATTACTAAAACTCATACAGCAATTCAGTAATGTGGCAGGATACAAAATCAATACACAGAAATCAGCTGCTTTCTTATCTCAAACTAACAATGCAACTGTAGAAAGAGAAATTAGAGAATCGATTCAATTTACAAAGCACCAAAAACCGTAAGATACCTTGGAATAAACCTAACCAAAGAGGTAAAGGATCTATACTCTAGGAACTACAGAACACTCATGAAAGAAATTGAAAACACAAAAAGATGGAAAAACATTCCATGCTCATGGATCAGAAGAATAAACATTGTTAAAATGTCTATGCTACCCAGAGCAATCTATACCTTCAATGCCAACCCGATCAAAATTCCAATGACATTTTTCAAAGTGCTGGAACAAACAATCCGAAAATTTGTATGGAATCAGAAAAGACCCCGAATCGCCAAGGAAATGTTGAAAAAGAAAAACAAAGCTGGGGGCATCACGTTGTCCGATTTCAAGCTATATTACAAAACTGTGATCACCAAGACAGCATGGTACTGGCACAAAAACAGACATATAGACCAATGGAACAGAACAGAGAGCCCAGAAATGGACCCTCAACTCTATGGTCAAATAATCTTCGACAAAGCAGGAAAAAATATGCAATGGAAAAAAGACAGTCTCTTCAATAAATGGTGCTGGGAAAATTGGACAGCCACATGCAGAAGAATTAAACTCGACCATTCTCTAACACCATACACAAATATAAACTCAAAATGGATAAAGACCTCAATGTGAGACAGGAATCCATCAAAATCCTAGAGGAGAACATAGGCAGTAACCTCTTGACATAGACCACAGCAACTTCTTTCAAGATACATCTCCAAAGGCAAGTGGAACAAAAGCAAAAATGAACTTCTGGGACTTCATCAGGATAAAAACCTTCTGCACAGCAAAGGAAACAGTCAACAAAACAAAGAGGCAACCCAAAGAATGGGAGACAATATTTGCAACTGACACTACAAAGGGCTGATATCCAAGATCTATAAAGAACTTCCCAAACTCAACACCCAAAAAACAAGTAAGTCAAAAAATGGGCAGAAGACATGAACAGACATTTCTCCAAAGAAGACATACAAATGGCTAACAGACACATGAAAAAATGTTTATCATCATTAGCCATCAGGGAAATTCAAATCAAAACCACACTGAGATAACATCTTACACACCAGTAAGAATGGCAAAAATTGACATGGCAAGAAACAGCGAATGTTGGAGAGGTTGTGGAGAAAGGGGAACCCTCTTACACTGTCGGTGGGAATGCAAATTGGTACAGCAACTTTGGAAAACAGTCTGGACATTCCTCAAAAAATTAAAAATAGAGCTACCCTATGACCCAGCAATTGCTCTACTGGGTATTTACCCCAAAAGCACAGATGTAGTGAAAAGAAGGGCCATATGCACCCCAATGTTCAGAGCAGCAATGTCCACAATAGCCAAACTGTGGAAAGAGCAGAGATGCCCTTCAACAGATGAATGGATAAAGATGATGTGGTCCATATATACAATGGAATATTATTTAGCCATCAGAAAGGATGAATACCCAATTTTTACATCAACATGGATGGGACTGGAGGAGATTATTATCACTTATTTATGGGACATAAGGAATAGAATGAAGGACATTAGGAGAAGGAAGGGAAAAATGAAGGGGGGGAAATCGGAGGGGGAGATGAACCATGAGAGACTATGGACTCTGAGAAACAAACTGAGGGTTTTAGAGGGGAGGGGGAAGGGGGAATGGGTTAGCCCAGTGATGGGTATATTAAGGAGGGCACGTATTGCATGGAGCACTGGGTGTTATACGAAAATAATGAATCATGGAACACTACATCAAAAACTAATGAGGTACTGTATGGTGACTAACATAATAAAATAAAACAAAAAAAGAAAAAAGTACAAGGACAATCTAGAAAATCTTCTGTAGTAAACCTCATCCCTTTTCTAACCTGCTGGTACAATCCTCGTCAAACTCTAAATTGTAAATATAATAAAACTGCCATGATAAAGTGAATCTGGATACACTACTGATTTTTGTTCTCTGCTTAGCCTCTCTTCACCGAAGGGGGGAGACTACAGTTTTTATGTTCTTGAGACTGATGGGTAGAGGGTGGACAAGGCCTTACAAGGAAGCCCTAAGAAACATGGAAGGTGGGTCCCTGAGTCCTCAGTGTTGTCCCACTTAAATATCCCTATATTGGACTTAGGAAACCTGGAAGATATTTCTGGAATTATTCTGTAGGTTTCAGATAGCCACAGGATACAGATATCCTATTTAAGCTAAGTACACAAACATCAGCAGATGGCGCCAAATGACAAGCCAGACCCCTAGAATTATGACAAGACAACCAGACAGGCTGACCCTGAGAATACACCTCATTTTATACAATTACAACATACTGAAAAATAACCCTGGATAAGAACAATTAGCATTTCCACAAAGAATAAACCACACTGCCTTTACTGGTTTCAGAAAGAGATCAAATTATTTTCCACTTAAGTTTCACTCTAAATAAAATATGAATTTTGACTGTGCTCTAAATAAAACAGGCAACACAGTTGATTTTTATTAAGTGTCTGTTGTAGAACAACTAAATGCCAAGAAATCAGAATATCAGAACACCACCACTATGGTAAAATACACTAAACTACAGAAGACAAAGAACATCTAATGAAGAGAAAAGCTCTATAAAAGCAACCAAAAAAACAAATACCCTTTATTATAATTACATAAAATGACTTGAACATGATGGATTTCAAAAGATCATAATCACTGAAGTGTAGTAACATCCTCTGAAACTACTGCTTTCTAAATGAATTACAAAGCCTAAATATTAGAATCTTTAAAAAGCAAAAACAAATATATGATGGTGGATACAATTTACGTGATTATAAATATGTGAGCGTTCAGAAGACAGGAGCGCGTGGGTTAGCTAGGGAAGTGCTTACTATGGCATTTTAAGTAACATATGAAGCTTGTCAAATAAGCAAAATGGGTTGTCAAAATAATTCAACAAAGTTCACTAGGTGTGTGTGGTGGTGGGGGACTAATGCAGAAAGCTGAGAAACCACCACCAAAAACCACAAACTTCTGCAATCTGGGAAATTAATTCCCAGTGAATTACTTTGTATTTGTTAACTTTCAGTTTTAGTAAAAAAAAAAAAAAAAAAAAGTTATTCTATTTTTAATGCCCAAGTAAAAATTCAATCTAATCAATATATTATGAGGATGAAAATGCAGATCTGTAATCAGCTATGGTGTAACAATGAGGTTTACAACAAAAATTCCCACAGTCTTAAAAGGTCACAGTATCATTAATAACCTACATTTTAAGTTGTCGTGCTGAGCTTTTCCTACGTATAAGCTGTATGAACTGCCTTTTCAACATTATCATCATCAACTAAGGATAACGCATGCATACGTTTTCAGTAAGTAACTTAAGAATCAGTAATTTGTCAAGTGTTCCTTAGAAACGACAATTTACATGGTCCTTTGCTATTCACTGCTTCCTAATTCCTAGCCATCATTTCCTTACTCTAAAACTCCGTCATGCAAGCATGAAAATTCGACCGGGAAATACCTTAGCTCCTTTCTCTTGACCTTCATCCCTATAGATAGCCCAACTAATTCTCAATCAATCTAGTCCAGAGTTCTCAACTTCAGCAGTACTGACACTTTGGGCAGATCTTAGCTGGGGGGGGGGGGGGGGGGGGGCTCTTTTTGATCTAGGATGTTTATCAGCGTTATATTCAGTCTTATCACAAAAGCTGCAGTGTTCAGTTTAGTACATGAAAGAAACAAAACACACACGGAACTGAAAAATCATGCTTTTCATCTACTCAACACTTTCTTTGGGAATTAAATCCTTTCCATCTGTTCTGAGTGGGGCTGACACCCTGAAGCCCCGAGAACAGATAAATGAGCCAAGGCAAGCCAGAACACTCACTCTTCTCTCTGGTCACAGTAATTACTTCTGGCTGAGTATGACTCAAGCTAAGTCAATAGAGGTTTTCTCTAGGACTTGTGCTGGAGCAAAGATGGATGCCGAAGTTCTCATTTTTGTTGGTTCTCTAGCTACAAGGACAGTGTAAAGTCAAGCCAGGAGCTCCCAGTAGCCATCTTAGCTTGTCTGGCAATAAAGAGATCGGAAAGGGGAGGAGGGACAGATGATATAATAATAACCCCCAAATCCAGTTATATCTGAAGCCACCCAGAACCTTCCAGTTAAGCAATAGACTCTTTTTTGCTGAAGCTAACTGAACTGGATTTTTGCCATTTGTAAGTAAAACAGCATAAACTGGTGCTTTCTGAAAATCTGAATAATAATAAAACCTAAATAATGGGTAAGATTAATCATCCATTGAACATTAAGGCCTCTCACTGAGCACTTACTATGTGCCAGACACTATGTGGTTAAAGCTACACCTAAAAATATAACATGTAAATCCTCATGACAGGCTCTGTAAATAAATGCTCTTTTATAGCTATTTTATAGAGGAGAAAAGGAAGTTAAGTAAACATGTCCAAGGCCAAATGCCTATGTACTGATCAAAGTTTAATGACTCCATATCAGTTCTGTTAACATTATTCTGCACCTACCTAATAACTCAGCCACCAAATGTTAGTACTGAGTACCTATGTAACAGAATCATACTAGGTATTAAGGATACAAAAATGAATAAAGAAATGATTATAATATACTGTGCTGAGTATGTGCTAATTTACAAAAATTTATGAAAACGTTAATTGTGTAGTTGAGATTGTGTAATAAAGTTCAAAGGAAAAGGACTCAAACACAACTGTAACAAATCTTGTTTATATAATTGTTTGAAAAAGAAGTGATAACTGATGAGGAATATATAAGCTGCATGGAGTCTAGTAAAAAAGAAATCAGGTATCAGAGAGAAAAAAATTTATCAATGTCTTTCCAGGATACTCAGTAATAGGGTTTCCTTGTATCAATGAAAAAATTCTAATCCATTTGTGTCAAATAATTCCTACAGTGAAGGTATAAAGTGTATTAGTTTTGTGGCATTTTTATCAAAATCACTCAAACCAAATGCTCTCCCTTTTGAATGTGTGCTCACCAAACCAGCGAAAAATACCTTGCAAACTTTATCCTTTAAGGGAAAGAATGCACTAATCATCAGTATCCCTTTAACAGTTGTTTTCCAATGGTGTAGTTTACATAAGTTTCACATGAGTTTGGTTTGTGTGCACCACCGTAAGTGGTGACAAATTCTGGGTATCATGACAAAAGTCTGAATTCCTAGAAATATAAAACTGAGGAAAGTCCCTCTACCACAGTGGCCCCTCCAATGCAGTATCAGCCTGCTAAATCTAGTCTGATCCTCACACAATCTAAAATGCTTAAGTTTACACGGTGAGAAAGCTTCATAGATCACACCTTTCCTGAAAAAAAATATTATGTATAACTGCTCTCTAAAATTATAATCAAACTGAAAGCAACAAACCAAAATTTAAAACAGTGAAAATCAGAGATCTTGATTATTTACTTACTGTGATATCTGACAATACAAACATAAAAAAACGTATTAAGAGGTAAGTAAAACTACCTTTAGCTCTAACACTAACCTGCCACATATAAAACCAAGATATTTTCCTACCCACCTACAAAATACAAAATTTTCTAAGATAGACACTATTATTTTTCATAGTCAAAACTTTTAGAAAATTTCATAAATTAGAACTAATGTCTAACTTTTGGTTCTTTAGTGGGAGCAAGAACTTAATGGTGAACATGTGCTAATCATTGTACAGCATATGAGCGAAGCATAATATTTAAAATTCAATTACAAAAATAAATACAAATGACAATGGTTCACTTATTTTTGCACACAATTACACTATAATGACAAAACATATACAGAGAATTTCACTATATAACAAAGTCACTCCATATTGATACCTTTAGTGTTCCTCTATATTGCAGGAATTAACTTGAAAGTGAGCACAAGTTATTACTGGTGTGTTAAAACATTTTTGCATCACTAGAATTTACTGGCCTGTGGTGTTCCCTTAACTGCCTCTATTTACTGCTTCCCTGAAAGCAGGTACAAACTTAATATATAAAGGAAGTTTTTGGAGAGACTACTAAAAGGGAAACAAAAGAATTCTACAACTCTGAAAGGCTCTGCATATGTAAACTGAAATGTGAAGAGGACAACTGAAATAAATGAAGAAAGATTTCTAGCACTGAGTGATCTCATACTACACATAAACTCATTAAAAACACATACAGAAAATTCTTTCTGGACCTCACCCAAAGGGAATAATCTGAAACAGACTTAAGTCCTCAAGTATTTTATGTTACTGGAAGTTTAAGTATGACTTACCTTACTATTTTTAGATAAAATGATGGCAAAATTATGTAAAATATAAATATAGAAGTTGTTTTATAACAACTTTATAACAAGTTGGAGAAATTATTTTACAAATAAATATCAAAGTACTCAATTTTAGTAATATTAAAAGTTTCAACACTTAAAGTAAGCTTTTTATATCATTGTTTGAGTTTTTTTAAACCTAACAGCTTCCCTTGACATAAAGTAACCTTTTAAATTTAAATTATACAGGTTATAAAAGGGTATATTTAAAATATGAAAAAAAATAAAAAGCTGGGATGTTTTATGTATCAAAAAGGCATTCATTTTTTTCTTTCTAGATTTCTATGGACAAACTGAACAAACAGTAAACATATTTCTTCTTACAGAAATAATGAAGAGTCCTCTTTCATCAATCAGTGGGGTAACAAATTGTCATGATCTTATTCCATTATAAAGTAACAGTTCATCACTTCAAAAGCATGAATGCAAGCTGTATAACTTTATTAATAACCCACCTTTTTCATTTTCTTTGTATCTACAAATGCCAACTGGAATCTCTGCTTGAAACATGGAGCCCACCATAATCTCCTATTTAAAAATAACATGACACATTAGTAAGATCTAGTAACACAGATTTTATATCCATTTTCTAGCTTTACCATCTTCCTGGGTAAACTTGTTCATGGTTTCTCTGTCATAAAAGACACAACCAATTAACTACCTCAGAGGAGTATTGTGAGGATGAATGAGTTAATAATAGATAAGAGCTTGGATATGATTGGATGAAAACGTTAGTAATAATGGGGTATAGTGCAATATACACAATGAATACAAACTCTACTTCAAAATATGGAGAAAAAGAAATAAAAATGAATTCTTATAATTCAATTAATAAGATAATTGCAAACACCCTGAAAAACAGAAAATGAAATTCGGGTACTTTAAGATATTTATAGTCTAAACTATGGACAGTGGGTCAGCATCATCAAAGTCACCTGGGAAATTGTTAGAAATGTAAATGCTCAGGTTCTACCTGAGACCTACTGAACCAGAAACTCTGACTCAGCAAGTAGTGTTTCAACAAGCTGTTGGGTGATTCCAACATACACTTCAGTCTGAGAACCACAGACTTGAGGTAAAGAAAGTAACAAAAAGGGTTTGTATAAAGCTCAGTAGAGGCGAAATGGATGAAACTCCAAATGGATAAGCAGGTTAGTGCCTGATCTTCACAAAACAATACAAAATGAAAAAAGTAACCTCCCCGAAACATAACTAAATTTTATTTTAGGAAATGTGGTCATCAAATCTATATAGTCAAATCACAGATCAGAGGAAACTGGTTGTTCAGAAAGATAATGAGATCACCATTGATGAGATATTACAAAACAGAGGGACCAAGATTACACTGACCCTCCTTTATCTGGTGGCTAAATGTTAAGAATAAATTTACTGCATTTTCAAAATGAAGATGTAGGCAGGAAAGGTACAAGTTTAAGGTAACAGTTTAACAGTTTAAATAACAGTTGAGGTTCGCCTGGGTGGTGCAGTCAGTTAAGCATCCGACTCTTGGTTTCGGTTCAGGTTGCGATCTCAGGGTCGTGAGATCAAGCCCCGTTGTCAGGCTCTGCCCAGAGACTGCTTGAGATTATCTCTCCCTCTGCTCCTCCAGGCCGTGTGCTCTCTCTCTCAAATTAATTAATTCATTAATTAAAAAATAACAGTTTAAATAATTCTTAGGATTTGAAAAGTTCCTCTCTCCTTTTTGTCAATCTGACAGTAGGATCTCATTTTATCTAGTATAACTCCAAAGACATCCTTTCTACGTAATTAATTTATTGCTACAACTATAAAAGAAAACCAGTCAATTTTCTAAAAAGAATATCACAAATTCTCCCTATTCTTACAGGAGAACTCTATCTCTTTCACTATAAAAAAAAGAGTACCCTACCATCACTTCTTGTGCCTCTTTTTACTCACCAATGCCTACTAGACAATAGACCAGTCATCAACCCTCCCTGTCTGAGGCACTTCTAAAAATATAGATACCTAGATCCATTCCAGACCAGTTAAATTAGAATCTCTGGAAGAAGGAGGCCCTGGTAATCAGGACTTAAAAGTTCTCCAAGTGATTCTAACATGGAAGCAGGCTTGAGAGCTTCCGGACTAGTATAAAGATAAGATGCTTCCTTTTTCCTATTGAGTTTAGAACACTTCTTTTTACCTGCTGATTTGTTCTGTAGGGAAGGGAAGGGAAACAGCAATTAGGAGTATTATGTACCAAGTGTCATACGTATAATTTTCATTAAATCCTCACCAACTTCGACAAGGCTAAAATTTTTATTCCCGTATCATACCTGAGATGACACTCAAAAAAAATTAATTTCCTCAGAAATGCACTATTAGTAAGTTCTGAGGCTACAACCTGGACTCAAATTTGATTTCAAAGCTGTCTCCTCTACCCCAGTTTCTAGAAAAATTCAGTTTCTTACAAGCCTTAGAAGATGAATCTGAATCTTGACAATTTTTACTACAACAAAATCATACTAAAACAAACAGTCTGGATTTACTGTGGCCTGTTTTATTACATAATTTTCCTGGGAAGGGAATAGTCCCCCATGTTCTCCCTCCTCTGAGCTTCTGTTCATTAAAAATAATAATTCAACACTTACTCCAATATTCTCTTGTACACTTCAGACACAAAAACAATTTAAGTTGAAGAGAAAGTTTATGAGAACAGCTTAAAAGGTATATAAACTTGAATATATGGTTAGAAAGTAACAGTTGAAGGTAACTTCTAAGGTTTTTAGCTTTTTTCCTAATTTCTGCATGGTGTAGGAATCAGAAAAAAACTGGAGTAAAGAACGCTTGCCCAAATGGGCATAAATAGTGGATAACTCTGTGATCCTTGTTTTTAGTCTTTAGCCTCATCATTCATTCATCATTCACTCAAATTAATTAACACACACTGCACTGAGCTAACCTTCCCTCCTTACCACTCTAACCCACACCTTCCTTTACCATTCTAACACACTGAGAGATGTCTCTTTTTTGTCTATACATATTTTTAAAAATTTAAATTCAATTAATTAACATATAATGTATTACCGGTTTCAGAGGTAGAGGTCAGTGATTCATGAGCTGCATATAACATGCTCATTTTATCACGTGCCCTCCTTAATATTCATCACCTAGTTACCCCATCCCCTCACCTTCCTTCCCTCCAGCAACCCTCAGTTTGTTTCTTATGATTAAAAATCTCTTTTGGTTTGTCTCCCTCCCTGACTTCATCTTGTTTTATTGTTTCCTCTCTTCCCCAATGCTCCTCTGTTTTGTTTCTTAAATTCCACATTTCAGTCAGATCATATAATTGTCTTTCTCTGACTTATTTCACTTAGCATAATATACTAAGATGTCTCTCTCTTCTAAACATCTCCTTGGAAATCCAGAAATGGATCAATTCTGGCAAAAGCCCACAATCCTTGGGTAGCCCAGTCCGAGTTCATTTGAATACTTCATTATTCCAATGGAAACTCTATGAGATATTCTCTTATTTTAATTAGCAAGGGTGTCAGCTCTTTTTTAAGTTTGCCCCAGACATCGCAAACCAAAAAAAAAATTTTTTTTTTTTAAAGATTTTATTTATTTGTGAGAGAGAGAGAGAGGGAGAGCACAAACGGGGGAGTGGCAGGCTAAGCAAGGAGCCCGATGCGGGACTCGATCCCAGGACCCTGGGATCATGACCTGAAGACAGACGCTGAACTGATGGAGCCACCCAGGTGTCTCCCAAACCAAAACACTTTAAACCACCACCACCACCACCACCACCAACAAAAAAGCCATTGTGAAGACTCAAAACTATTAACTAATTAAACAATCATGGCATAAAAAGTGCAGAGAGTCCACTCAATTTGATGATTAAAGCTATTCTGCTTCCAGAGAAATGATTATTTATGCACTAAATTTAAAATCAGACCAAGGACGGGGCACCTGTGTGGCTCAGATGGTTGAGCGTCTGCCTTTGGCTCAGGTCATAATCCCAGGTCCTGGGATCAAGCCCCACATTGGGCTCCTGACTCAGCGGGGAGCATGCTTCTCCCCCTGCTCATGCTATCTCTCTCTCTCTGTGTCTCAAATGAATAAATAAAATATTAAAAAAAAAAAAAACAGACCAAGGAAAAGAACAGCAAAAGAAAAAAAAATTCGAGTGAGCTATCTCAATTAAGAATTATATTCCTTCTATATAAATGATTTGTTCTAATAAATTCTACATGACATTTGACACATTTCTCTAGTACGTTCATCTGCTTTGCAACAGCTTAAAATTAATTCTACTTAACTGTATAACTAAGTTGTACACTTATACAATTTTATAATCAAAAACATGTCAATATATAATCTTTAGATTCATTTTAGAAATTAACTTATTATGCATAGTAATAGAAAAGCTCAAATCTGTCTCTTCACCCAATATATTTTGAGTTGTAAATATCTACATTAATATGGGATGGAAAAACTTATAATCTAAATTATTAAACAAAATCTACTTAACAGAACCAAAGCCTCAACTGCTTTCCTGAATATGTAAAAGAATTTACTTGTGATACTTTTTCCAGTGCAACAAAAATCTAAATTAGCACTAGTTCAAAATTTCAATTTCTGTTATTGGTTTGAGACTGATTTGCTCAAAAAAGTCAAATTCTTTCTGTATCATTATTTTATAAAAAAACAGTATTTTTTCTTACCTCAATGTATTAAGGGGAAATCTGAACATCTACCAAACATTTAAATGTCACAAAAGGGCTTACCTCAACTTTATCAATATATAGCTAGTAAAGTAATAATCATACTTGCTTTTTAATATTAATTTACCTAAACTTTGGGAAAATATGACTCTAACTACCTTTTTCCAGTCTTCTGATGGAATATAATCTTCATCTTCTTCAGATTCTTCTTCTATTTCGCTATCTACAATAAATAAGACAATAATATTACAAAATGACTGTTTATCCTGTCCACATCTCTATATCTGTACATTATTTTTACATCTACCATCAAACATTTAAGTATACCTAAAAGTATTTGCAAAAACAGGACCAAGACATTTCTGATCAAATAATACCCTATCAGTTTAAAACAAAGCAAAACAAAAAACCCATAAGCCTTCTGGGACAATTTTTATTTTAGGAAACTGTATTCTCAGTAAATGATTTCCCACAAAAATTTAAGAAAAAAATTGAATTAGCGGGTCAAGATAATCTGTTCCTAAACCTAATTCTTTCCTCCCTAATAAAATAAGAATTTGGACAAAAAACAAAAACTGGTTTCCAATCAATGCTCCGTGAGACTCTGAGAACTTTGTAGCAACACTTTAGAGAGAGTGTGAAGGGAGGCTATGTAAGAAGACCTCCATCCTCCCCAACCTCTGATTTATTCAAGAGCAGGCAAGGTGCCATTTGTTTACATTTTGGAGTAAAAAATGTATTTACATAAAGGGGTAGGAAATTTGAAAACGATTACACTGTCAGCATCTTCTCAACTGTAAAATGGAATACAAAGTTCAAAAGGGTAACATTACATATAGAAATTAAATCTTCCTATGGAAAAGTTAAGATAGGAAGTATATCTACAGCTTCTGTGCATACATCATAACTAAAATAGCAGATCAAAAGTATGAAATAAATACTGTTTTAAGATTCAGTCACTTAGGGGCGCCTGGGTGGCTCAGTCAGTTAAGCATCTGCCTTCAGCTCAGGTCATGATCTCAGGGTTTGGGATCGAGCCCCGTATCAGGCTTCCCTGCTCAGTGGGGAGACTGCTTCTCCTTCTTCCTCTACCTCTCCCCCCTGCTCATGCTCTAATAAATAAAATCTTAAAAAAAAAAAAAAAAAGATGCAGTCACTTAGCATCCCACTTTTTTTTTTATTATTATTTTTTAAAGATTTTATTTATTTATTTGACAGAGAGAGAAGCAACACGAGCAGGGGGAGTGGGAGAGGGAGAAGCAGGCTCCCCGCTGAGCAAGGAGCCCGACGTGGGGCTCAATCCCAGGACCCTGGGATCATGACCTGAGCCGAAGGCAGATGCTTAACCGACTGAGCCACCCAGGCACCCCAGCATCCCACTTTTAAACAAACTTTGGCAATTTACCTAAGAAGAAAAAGGAAAAATACCAGGCTTTCCCCAAACTTAATATTAATACAATAGTTTCAGCAACCAATCTCTCCTTACACTGATAGGCTTTTCAACTGGACCATATCTTTGATCAAAACTCACAATAAAGTATCATTAGCGCTACATTCACTTCTAAACTAAATATGTATCAGGAATCATTCACATGAAGCAATAGCCATGTTTCATCAGTTATTACACTGCTCCATTTCATGAGAGGTTATTGTTCTTCAAATGTTTTTCTTTCTTTTAAAGCACAGAAATTCAGACCCAAGCTTAAACCAGTAACACTAATGGTTGCCTTTTTCTTATCAAAGAACAGTCATCCAGAGTAATGATTCCTGCTTACATGAAACATCATGGAGCAGATAAAGCATGCAAATATTCAAGGTACATATATTAAATGTTGTCTCAACTACTGCACATCTCTGACAAGATCACAATCTGTAGTAAAATTAGGAGAGCTCTTTCTGTGTATAACATGTTCTCACCTCAAGAGGAAACCACTTCTTGAGAACTGGGAGCCACTGATTAGAGAAAGCAATACTTATGAAATAGATAAAAACGGCTAAGAGGAAAAGAAAGTAGAAAATGAAAACTGAGAAGACTAGAAGAAATAAAAAAGATGACTATGAGACAAATTAAGGAAGTATTGGGGGAAAAAAAGGAACACGTTTTTCCCCACAGGAGCCTGCCACTCCATTTGTAATTGAGCCCATGGAGGTATTCTTATTTCTTCTTTTCTTGGGCACTGCATTAGACCTAAAAATGTTAACTTTGGGGAACAAATCGATTGACTTTTTAGTGGACACAGATGTTATTTAAGTAATCTCTACACCCAACATGGGGCTCAAACTCACAACCCCAAGTTTGAGTCGTGCTCTCTACCAACTGAGCCAGTCAAGTGCCCCTGGAATGTCATCCTTAAGAGACACATGCACAGACTTAGATATGATGAGACAGTTTTAAGAAACTCAGAGCAATTTTATGGAGCCAATAAAGCCCCTTGGAAATGTTGGCCTGATACCTTGCTTATAGAGCTCCCCACAGCCTTACCAGGCCCTGCTAACAAACACTAGCTGTCTCTGCAGAAGTTTAAGACTCAAAGTCAACTATATGGTTGAAGCCTATGTACAAGCAAGGCCCTGGATTCCTTACCTGAGAGAATGAGCCTAAGACTCCACCCAGGTTATACCAAGCTCTCAAAGCATGCCCATAGCCCCTTCTCCTTGTCCTAAGATAACCTCCTGACATCCGGGACTCAACTTTGCCTCATACTGATGTCAAGTCTCCACCCCAAAGTAAACATGGGGATATATGGTTAAAAACAAAAGAAGAAAGAGAAAAAAAGGAACATATTCAAAATCAAGGAGTATAGGGACACAACAATCTCTGCAATCTACTCATGGACAGTGGGGCTTTAGCACTGCTAAATGAACTAACCTAGAACAAAACCCATTACTGTTCAGCCAGATTTCAGAGTAAATGAATCCAAACAGACAAGTGAAAAAGAAACGGCATTTTACATCATATATTAAATAGTAAAAATTATCCAAACAATAGCAACCATGACACTTACTAGTATCAAAATATTTACATCGACGTGGGCGGATTATTTCTTGGGCATCTTGAGAAGCAACAGATTGTGACGGATCATCATTGGAAGACTGAGTTTCATCCTCTTGACCTGATGAGTCCTTTATATTCTCTTCCTGCAGAATAACACATTAAATTTCTTTGAGATGTAAGGAAAATTATTGCAGATGAAAGGTTACAGTATTCCAAATACAACGAGAAGACTAAAATAAATACACTAAATGCAGCACGGTGTTCTGGATTGGAACCTGGAACAGAAAAAAGGACATTAATAGAAAAACTGGCGAAATCTGAATTGTCTACAGTTTAATAGTATGGTACCAGTGTCAATTCTTACTTTTGATAAACACACCATGGTTACATGAGATGTAAACAGGAAAAGTTGGCTAAAAAGTACATAGGAACTCTATGCTATCTTTGAACCTCTCTCTATATCAAATTATTTCAAAACAAAATAAGAAAATTGAATACAGAACTACCAATTAGCCTTTAATACTTAAAAAGAGTAGTATTTTTTTTAAGTTGGTACAAATTTATTTAGAAGAGGCCCTGAAAAGAAATCTGGAATGACACAGATAAAACTATCACTTTTCAGATTATAGGGGACTTCCAATATTAATAAGTTACTACTTCAACAAGAAAAAAGACTACAATCTTAATAAATGTGTATAACCTTACTTTATTTTCCCCACTACAGCCACTGTTATCATCATTATCAGCATCTTCATCATCTTCTCCTTCTTCTTCCTCTTCTTCCTCCTCCTCATCTTCTTCAGGTAGTCGAATAGTACTATCATAACCATAAAGACTGAGAAGTTCATGAATTGGCATGTCTCCTTCCTAAACAGACCAAATAAAAAGTTAATTTCTGAATAAATGGATATTTCATATTCCTGTAATTCACACCTTCATTCATAGGGAATATCCTTAGAACTGTATCAAGACTTCTCAAATCATAAAAGGTGAACGAAAACAACTCTGAAACCCAGGAAAATCCTAGTCTTTCAAGAATTTCTGTAAGAGACTCACCAATTCTAATCGCTAACAACAAAACCTTTAAGTATAATAAAAAAATGACAGTGGTGTAGAACTGTTCTGTGCAATCAATTCAATAAATGTACACTGGCAGTTAACACTATGAATAGATGCACACACTTAAGAGTACCATACATAATTTGGAAGTGGGAAAAATAATTAGAAAAGAGACTGGAAACTAAGTTAACAAATTCAAAAATGGAGGTGAAATTCACAGCCCAATCCAAACACATTAAAAGAAAACAGTAATGATATACAGGAATAACACTGGATTCCATTAGCCATATGTTCTTTTCTAGGATAACCTAAAATTATACATAAAATCCTGTCATGCAATTCTTTGCTATCTATTTTACAAAACTGTTATATAACCTCCAACTCACAGATGAGGAAACTGAAGCTCAGAGATTAAGCAATCTCTCCCCAAATGATACAAATTACAAATAGTAGAACCAGATTTCAAGTCTAATTCTAAAAGCCCATACTCATCAGTACATCATACTGCCTCAGCCAGGAATCACCCCTAACTCCATAAAAAAAAATACACCCTCTAAGGATGAAATGAAGAAATATCCATATGCAATGAAATGAATCAAGTTTTCTATAGAAGGTATTCACTCTAACTAGTAATCAAGTGATATAAAGTATCAGGGAAATTGGGAGAGCATTCTGACTATAAAAAGAAAATTTAATCCAAATCACCTGAATGTACTACACACATTCACACATGCCCTCCTTCTACAACCCTCTACCCCACCTCTCTTTTGAGAAAAATTTAAGGCAGTTTAGAACCTACAAGAAGGGCAATCATGAAACAAGACCTGTTTTGTATTTCTCCAGCAGTCTTGTAGCATTATTCATGGACAGAAATAAGTCGCCCATGTGTTAAAAACATTGTTCTAGTAGAGATGGATATATCAGATTGGATGATATAACCTGATGACACTAGGCACTTAGATCCTACAACTAACTCCCATCACTCAGAATTTGTGTATGAGAAGCAAATAATGTTTATAATTTGAAAAAATTTTCTTATAGAAAGAGGTAGGAAGAAAATGCTGTTTAACACTTGTATTTCCCATTGTAAATGGATACTCTAGTTATAAATCAGTCTGTGAATCTGTTTCTGAAAGAGAAGTCAATTTGGAGAGCCCTGACTGACGACGTACAGCAGCCACAACCTGAAAGTGGTAACTCTATCAGGTAAGGTGCTACCACTCTAGCTGAGAGCAGCGGGCACACTTAACTGACATCTCCTATTGTATTTCTCTTAAGTGCAGTAACACAAACAGTGCTTGAGGTGTTCAAGAAACTAGTCCATGCAGATATCTGGTCCATGTACCAAGGACCTGGTACAGGAGACAGAAATTTGGCATTAGAAAATCAGGATTTAAGAACTAAAACAGAACTTCAAGATCAAGAAAGTAGAGTAAGAGAAAGATATAGAAAAGGCTGGTTGTTTATACACTGATAACAAATAGCTGCCATAAAGTGTCTTCTATGTACCAGGCATTTGTGGTAAGTACTTTGATTCCACTATCTTATTCTCTCTCTTTTCTGAACAAAAGTAGAATAAGAATATTATGCAATCTCAAAAGATCTTTAAAAGTACCAGTGGGAGTATTTACTACCTTTAAGAAAACTAAGCAGAAGGAAACATCATGCCCTGACAGATTTTTTTTTTTTTTAATACCTAGACTTAATCCCAGCTCGTATTTCCCATGAACTAATTCTGCACCACAAACTCGAAGGTTTAACAATGACAGTCACTACTATAAACAAGAACCACGGAAGTCACCAGTATGAATAAGGGCCAAA
This sequence comes from Eumetopias jubatus, assembly GCF_037043125.1. Classification (NCBI taxonomy): domain Eukaryota; kingdom Metazoa; phylum Chordata; class Mammalia; order Carnivora; family Otariidae; genus Eumetopias; species Eumetopias jubatus. The sequence goes on from NW_028274810.1 coordinate 52,294,038, forward strand.
CCAAAGAAAACCTTCAGCATAAGTTTGCAACTAACATTTACATGGACCTAAAGAATTCATGAAGTACTTCATATTTATCTCATCTTTAAAACTTCCTTAATTGGGCACCTGGGTGGCTCAATCGGTTCAGCGTCTGCCTCTGGCTCAGGTCATGATCCCGGAGTCCTGGGATCGAGCCCCATGTGGGGCTCCTTGCTCAGCGGGGAGTCTGCTTCTCCCTCTGCCCCTCATTCCCCTCTCGTGCTCTCCCTCAACTTCCTTAATATAGGTTGCTATTACCTCTAACTTTTACGAGTGAGTTAACTGATATTTTGAAAGATTATGCAAAATAGGTATATTATCAATCAAATGTCCTCAGGCTCTCTACCTTTGGTCTGTCATATTCAAGGGCAACAATCACCTTGAGGGCTTAGCCAAACAGAGTGCTGGGCCCCACCCCAAAGTTTCTACTATAGTAGGGCAGAGGTAGAGGCAGAGTATCTGCATATTTTCTATAAGCCAGGCCATACTGATGCTCTTGGTATGGGACTACCTTGAGAACCACTTATCTCACAATACAAGATACCTGCAAATTTCCTTTCCAATGGGAGGTAATAAAGCTTGATCATTATCTTTAATAAAGCTAATCACTAACACCTGACACCTAGCTCAGTTATGTGTCAAAAGGATAGGTGACATACTAACTGCATGGAAAGGAATTTTTTTTTTTAAATCACTTTCGGGAATATGGAATATCTCATATTCATGGTTAGGTCAGTATTTTTTCCTCCTAGATAAGCATTTAAAAAGTATGACTCATTTTAGCTCTCCTCCAGCCATCCAAGATGTGAAAAGGAAAGAAGGCTAAGGGGGAAGAAGGTGGCCCCAACTTCCCTGCTGTCATGAAGAAGCAGGAAGCCAAGAAGGTGGTCAATCCCATTTGAGAAAAGGCCCAAGAATTCTCGTATTGGACAGGATATCCAGCCCCAAAGGGACCCCACCTGCTTTGTCAAATGGCCCCGCTATATCCAACTGCAGCAGCAAAGGGCTATTCTCTATAAACATCTGAAACTGTCTCCTGGGATTAACCAGTTCACCCAGCCTTTGGACCACCAAACAGCTACTCACCTGCTTAAGCTGGCCCATAAACAGAGACCAAAGACAAAAAAAAGCAGTGATTGTTGGCCCAGGCTGAGAAGAAAGCTGCTGGCAAAGGGGATGTCCCTATTAAGAAATCACCTGTCCCTCCAGCAGGGGTTAATACTGTCACCATCTTAGAAGGCTCAGCTGGTAGTGACTGCACATGCTGTGGATCCCACTAGGCTGGCTGTCTTCCTCCCTGCCCTATGTTGTAAGATAGGGGTTCCCTACTGTATTATCAAGAAGGCCAGACTGAGCCATCTGGTCCACAAGAAGACCTGCACCAACGTTGCCTTCGCACAGATTAACTCAGAAGACAAACAAGCTCTGGCTAAGCCGGTGGAAGCTATCAGGACAAATTACAGTGACGGATATGATGATATCCGCCCTCACTGGGGAGGCAACATCCTGGGTGCAAAGCTGGTGGTTTATATCGCCAAGCTAGAAAAGGCAGAGGCTAAAGAACTGGCCATCAAACTGGCTAAGTGTTGAGTTTTCTGTACATAAAAATAATAAAAGTTCTCTTTCAAAAAAAAAAGAAATGTGACTCACCTTGCAACAATTCATTTCTCAAAGAAAAATTTAACAACACTTCTAAAATTGGCTAAGCAGAGTACAGAGGAGAGTCAAAATGGCTAATCACAGTACATTCGGAGGAGATCTGATTGAATGTGAAGAAACAGTAACAGAACTGGCAGATAAAGAAAAGTCACTTAAATCAGAGCAAATGACTACTGCACAAGTATAGAAACAAAAATGAATACCCAGGTTACTCTGATTAGAGCATAAGATATCTGTAGAAACTAAAATAAAAAAAGGTAGACCTGGTATTTTTACCTATTTTCTCTAGTTTTACTTAGTTTCTAGTAGGAGGTGTTATACTCTACTTTTGACTCCATTTCAGAGTAACTGTTGAGCAGTGATTGACACTGGAAGGGCTTAGGGAAAATTATACACAAAGCAAAATGTTCAAGAGGGACTTTGGCAGGGAAAGATTTAGTTTGCCAGAGACAGAGCTAGGATGGAATCCCCTGCTATCATTCACGTGTAGTATAATTAGAACCTAAACTAAATTAGTGGATGTGGTAAAGAAAAAAACTAAAGAGACCCTGAAGAAAATGACCATGAGTAAAGAATGATCAAGAGGTCCTGGTGACACCGAATCTCTATTCCACACACTCCTTGTGCCCAGATACACATTCATAGGACTTCTAAAAAAAGTTCTAAAAAAAAAAAAAATTAAAAACAAAAAACCCCCCAAAATTAAAAACAATAAAGTTCTAAGAAACTTCAAAGTTAATTTTAGGTGGGTTCTATTATGTGTAAACAAAATATCCTTGCCTATTCCATTAAGAAAATGCTTGATTGATTTTAAAAACAAAGAGTATATAGTGGTTTATGCTTTTGCTTAGGTATTAACTTTTAACTTAACCTCTGTCACCTAATACACCAAGTTAGAAAGCAACAAGTTAGTAATGAACAATCAAGACCCACTGAGGAATACAAGAGAGTTTGACATTAGTATGAAAAGTATCTTACTTGACCTAAAGTATAAAGATCTTGCAGTAAACACAGCTGTAAGTACAGTAAACCAAAGTCAATTTTGCCAAGGAATCCTCAGTTTCAAATTCAGGTAGCATTTATTGTGTCCCTACTATGCACTAACGGAAGTACATAAGATTTAACAAGTATTTTGTAAGGGTAATTCATCATTGCCTGCCCCACCCCCCAATCCTTTCTCTTTCAACTTCTATATTCATCTTCTTCCAGGAAATGCTTCCTTCATTCCAAGCATGTATTTTGATTGAGAGCTCACCTTCTGGACTATATGGCATCTGATCCAATTGGAATCACTACATTCCCTGGCCGTAGGTTTGGAATGGGCACATGACCCAAGCCTGGACATAGTTTGTTTCCAAATCTGTACCAAGAGCAGCTGAAGAAACATAAACTATCTAAAGCAGTACATCTTGGAGACCTGGAAACTGACAGCATATAAAGAAAGTTGGTCTGAAAAAGGATGCCACCATGTAGAACAGCAGAAACAGAAAATATCTTCTGGTGGCACTTGAGTCCTTAAGGCCTAGATATCTCCCTGCTCTTAATAAAATTACATGAGCATTAAATTCCCCATTTTGCCTAAGTTAGTTCAAGATGGATTTCTATTATTTGCCCCTAAATATTCTGAAATAAACAGTAATGACATCCTACAAAACAAATGTTCCTTGTCATTTCCCTCTGAAAAGACTAAAAGCGAAATAAAACATGGCTGACAATACATTATATTAGGGCCTGTCAATCACCTGTTCCAGATAATCTCTCATTAACTTTTATTGTCAAAGTCTGTGTTCTACAAGGTACTAAGTAAGGGGCTTTCCTCAAGTTAAACTGAAACATCACAATAAAGTAGCAATGTCTTATTACCATTCATACAAAGGTTAAGAGTATAGAAATCAGGGAAACAAAGTGAAAGAGAAAATTATGGGTCAAGTAGAGTAGATCTTCACAGTTTGGGAGTTATAAATTTCTTTGAGAATTTTATGAATGATATAACTACTAGGATTTACTGAGTGATTATCATGTAGGATACTGTATTAAATGTTTATATGATAAAACTGAAGCTTAAAGACGTTAAGTAACTTGTCCAAAGTCACACACTTGCAGTTGAGTTTTGGCCACACAGTGTGACTAAATGCTTTATAATATCTTTACATATATATGCTATATACTGCCTTCCTTGAAACCTGACCCTAGGTTAAGTGTACCTCATCCTGATGGAATGTGAAGTAAGATGTACTGGGTTGATAGACTGTAAGATATATAAAGGAAGATATGGACATAGCACAAAATGAATAAAAACACAGGAATGTGGACTATACTTGCATACCATGCTTTAAGAAATAAGTTAACTAAGCACTATAACAAAAACAGGAGTAATCCTGCCTGCATAACCTAAAGGGAGGCTAGCTGGCGGTGAAAAGAATAGAGTTTTTAAAAGACAAACATTTTATCTGAAGTTAAATCTGTCCTTTAACTTTAAAACAATATGGTAAAGTTAGCAAATAACTTCAGTATTATTTGAAGGTTGGAGAGGTGTCCCTCTGCCTCCTATCAGATTAGTCATTTAGAAATGACTGCAGGTGACAGCAGATACTGGCTATTCAAGGGCCATTTGGTGGATGGACGCAGTACTCTTCTTCTACCTTGTACCACAAATGACTTACCAATAAATGCTTACAAAGGAAAGGGGAGGAAGAAGGAAAGAGACTGATTTCTAGCCAGGATGGTCCAGGGGACTATATCCAGATTGGACTACAGAGACAGTTCCTGAGGTAACCAACCTCTTGGGGTTGGGGTTTCACTATAAGATAAACTATAAAGGGATGGAGGCACTGAACGTTTCTTTATAATCCCCACACTCGGGTTTCTTTTTATTCAATATAATTCTTGTGTGTATACTTCAAAAAATACTCAAGCTCTCACATTTTAATTTTTATTTTCTAGTTCTGAAGATTCATCAGATGGTATGTGTCTAGCACTTCAAAGTGAATATTAAGTATAATATTATTATGTGATTTTTTTTAAAGATTTTATTTATTTATTTGACAGAGAGAGAGAGAGAGAGAGAGAGAGAGCAGGAACACAAGCAGGGGGAGTGGCGGAGGGAGAAGCAGGCTCCCCGCGGAGCAGGGAGCCCGATGCAGGGCTCGATCCCAGGACCTGGACCATGACCTGAGCCGAAGGCAGACGCTCAGCTGATCCTGATCCCTCTTCTCCCAAATAGACCGCTACAATTGTGCCATTCAAAGCAAGACTAGGAATTTTAAGAATACATCTGAAAAACAGTTAAACCAGCCTACATATTGCTATTTCTAGCAAAAAGTCTATCTACTATGGGAATGATTCTGACACTCTCTAAGATCACCACAATAAATTCTAACCTGTGTATCTAATTCTACTAAAACATTTAAATGGTAAACTTATATAAGCACCTTTTACAATATTAAGCTTTATGCCTATATTTGAACTGTACTGAAATGTAATAACAAACATCAAAGCATTTTCTATGGAAAGCTACTTTTCTATGAACTTAAAACTACAGACCATGCAGTTGATAACTCCTGAATGAATCAACTGTCAGAATTCTGACATAATTACATCAAAAGTTCACTGCATATAACATGCCAGGTAAAAACCAACTAACTGATTCTTGACAGAGCTGTAATGTTTCGTTTCTATAAAAGAAAATCAGTAATCAATATGAGAAAATCTTCATTTTTTAAATAAAAAAAAGAATTTAGTTTGGTTCATTCCTAAAGAGTTTATAATTATACTGGCCCTGAACTAGCTTAGCAGCAGGTTACGAAAGCATTGGTGATTTTGCGCAACTTAAACCTAAGCCTTAATTATTCTGGGAAAAGCTAGAAGCATCTGAGAAGGTGTAAGACTGCCTGGATGAAGAGAATGATAAAAGATTGGTTCCCTGTCTCTTTCTTTCTATATCCTCTACAAATAATTCTACTTTTTCTTCCCTAAGAAGGGTCATTTGAAAGCAAATTTGGGGAGGCTGTAAAAGACTGAAGGAGGCAGAGAATAAAGTAGAAACAGTAAAAGACAATACACATCCAAACTTTTAGCAAAGTCTATTAGCGATTTTGTACTAATTAAATGTAATAGCCTATTTTCCAAAACAGAAGAAAACAATAATCATTCTACTACATAACCTGTACTGATTATCTCCTAAGTAACTACTTACTCAACTATTTGAGTAATGTAGAATGTGAGAAAATGGAAAATATAACATTTTCCTCCTTTAAATGTTATCCCATGGATGGGTTATTCAGAAATGAAAATATATCTAAAGCAATAGAAATTTCTATGAAATATAGGCAAATAACTGCCTTTCCACTTAATGAATATATGAAGTGACTATGATTGTTTCTTTCGATGTTCACCTAGGTTCTGAATCATTCAAAATTATACCAGTCTTCTGAATGACTTTCCAGCCTCTTCTAAAGAATAGTTTTGACTCCAGGCTCTTCATGTGCTTTAACTCATTCTTGAAAAGCTTTTATAACAGCTATACATCATTGCCCCTAAAACCAATTCTGTTTTTTGGCTTAATAAAATATTGAATTGCTTAGGCATTATAAGCCAGCTTTAATTACTAAAAGATCCAAAACGGGACCATCTGACAAGATATGACTAGATATTAATAGGATTCCTTTTCTAACTCTTTAAATGTACACTTTAAAAAGTTCCAAACTAAAATTCTGAAACACAGATTAGTCTTTATTACTACAAAAGTACAATTCATTTTTCCACGATATTATGTACTCCAAATGCTTAAAGACTGACACGATGTCTTATTTATTTATGTTTTTATCATGGAGTGCAGATCATTTATGTAGGACATTTTAAATTAGAGCATACCAGATTGATTTATCCATTCATTCATTCAAAATGTTTGACCACTCTTGCAAAATACCAGGAAATGCACTGGTGAATAAAACAAAAACTGTCCCTCCCGTCAGAACTAAAGGAGGATACAGATAATAAATTAGACAAACATGTAATTACAAATTGTGTTAGTTATAAGAAAGCATTGAATGGGGTATAATGGTTTAAAAAAAAAGCTAATTAGGAGACAGGTTAAGGTCATTCTGAGGAGGCAACATTAAGCCCAGACTTAAGAGGATAAGAGTCAGTCTCAAAGCACATATCAAGGAGTAGGAATGAGCTGAAAAGCCTTGAAGCAGAAAGAAAAAGCACATCTAAGAACAGAAGCAGCTGATGTGGCTATTTAAGAGCATGACAGAGGCACTATAATACATGGATGAAGGACCCTATCACGCAGGTGGCCTTGCTGGCCAAGTCAAGGAATCTGGATTTTCTTCTTGTGTAACAGGAAACCACTGAAGCAATTTTAAATAAAAGGCTGACACAAATGGATTTGTATTTTGAAAAGACCATCATGGCTACTATAGAAATATCCTAGAGGGAAGAGTGGTAAAAGAGGAAATGAGGAGAATCTAGTTAGGAAGTTACTATAAATAGTCTAGGCTAGAAACGGTGACCTGGGCTAGAGAGTGGCAGCAGAGATGGAACAACAGTCAGATAAGAGGTATCTTTGTGGGTAAAAATGAGAAGCTTATTTGGGATTGAGTACTGGGAATGAAGGAAGAGGACTCCCTGATTTCTGACTTAGGCAACAAGGTACAATATAGTGCCATTTTTTATTAAGCTGAAGACAGAGAAGGAACAGATGGAGGAAGAACATCAATCAACAGTTCTGCTTTGGACATTTAAACTTTATTTTTAAAGAATTTTTTAAAAAAGATTTTATTTATTTTTGACAGAGAGACAGCAAGAGAGACACAAGCAGGGGGAGTGGGAGAGGGAAAGGCAGGTTTCCCGCCCTGGGATCATGACCTGAGCCGAAGGCAGACGCTTAAGGACTGAGCCACCCAGGCGTCCCTATTTTTAAAGAATTTTTTAAAAAGATTTTTATTTATTTATGTTAGCGAGAGAAAGCGCGTGCGCGCGCACACACACAAACACACGAGCCGGGGGTGGGGCAGAGAGAGAGAATATTCAAGCCAACTCCCCACTGAGCACAGAGCCTGATGTGGAGTTGGACCCAGGACCCTGAGATCATGACCTGGGCGGAAAAAAGAGACGTTTAACCACCTGAGTCATCCAGGCGCCCTTAGGACATTTAAAATTTAAAGATATCTATTGAGATATCCAAGCAGAAATGTCAAGCAGGGAAGGTTAGATAAACAAAACTGGAGACAAGAAATATGACAGTGCTAGAAAAATAAAGAATACTGATACCCTGGGAATAGATGAGATCAGATCACCTAATTAATAATTTTCAAATTTGGTGTGTATGTATATATTCTGGAGATTCTAATTCAGTATGCCTGGGGAGAGGTATAGGAATCTGCATTTCTTAAGTCCATGAGCGATTCTGAAGCAGCTGACCTTCATACTACATTTTGAGGAGCACTAATTTACAGACAGAAGAAAAGTCCAAAACAGAGAATTGGGGAATTCCAAATTTAAACCTTGGGTGAAGGAAGATGAGTCTGCAAAGGGCACTGAATAGAAACAGATAGGAAAAACTGGACAGTGGGGTACTCCAGAATTCAAATAAAAGAAGGGAGTGTTAACTGTTGAATATGGCTGACAATAAAGTAGAGAGAAAAGTGACTGATACATAAAACAATAAAATCATTGGTCATCTTGACAGGAAAGGGCAGAGACTATCTAGAGTATTTTATAGAATAAATGGGAAATGAGGAAGATGATAACCACTATTAAGAAATTCTGGCTCTGAAAGGGTATTAAGTAAAAGGTCAGCAAGTGGGGGAGGACAAAGGTATGTATGAGGAAATTCAGCATACTTTTTTTTAGAGAGCAGGAAAAGGGTGGAGGGGCAGAGGGAGAGAGAATCTTAAGCAGGCTCCACACCCAGTGCAGAGCCCAACAACCTGACTTGATCTCACAACCCTGAGCTGAAATCAAGAGTAGGACACTTAACTGACTGAGCCACCCAAGCACCCCCTTTATATAGCCCATCTGTGACTGGATACCTGTGATGTTTTACTAAAGTAACTATTTTAATTCTATTCCAAATAGTTATTTAAAAAAAAAAAAGCCTTTCATTTCAAACTTTAAATATCGCACCTACGACCACATAAAATTTTTCAGTATCAATTATATACAACACCACTTTTCCCCCAAAACAAAGGTAGAGACCCAAAATTTCAAGTATTTCCTCTCTCTGCAAAAAAGCCATGACTACTCTCCGCAAAAAAGCCACAACTACTTCATCCTCTAGCTCTTAGTGTTTATTTACCCTTGCAAGATCCTCTATTTCAGAACTGAAGTTTGTTTCTCCTTCCATCATTTCTTCCTCTTCTAATGTTCGTTCATCATCAAAATCATGAACCAGCATGTCAGCTGATGGATCAAATTCATGGTCATCTGATGTTGCTGAACCTCCTGGTAAAGAATATTTTAAAAAGTTTGGTAAACCAAATTAAGTGTTATTAATATTAATTTAATGTGTATGTTATATGAAGCTGGACAGAAGTCAAATAAAAGTATCAGGGAAAAGCTATGCATATCAAGCCTTATTTGTTTTCTAAAATTCTTGCCCTTACACTCATCACCAACCTCCTGCAAAACCTCTCTTTTCTAAGGGATTATTTTTTGCCCTGTTTCACCTCTATATATTCAGTTAAAACTGCAACTAGTATGGGATGGTCGGAGGAGAGTATAGCTTTAAAAAATTATGTAGCTTTTAAAAAGTACTGTCATCTAAACATGAAATTTCAGTTGCAAAGAATAAAGGGTCATATCAAAAACAGAACGATCATTTGTGTGGGAAAAATCACAATTCTTAATCATTTGATATTTAATAGACCCAATGAGCATGAACCCTTATGGCCCATGAGAATACACAGTCATGTGAAATACAAAGTCATCTGAACAGTCTAATGAAAATACAGCTGCACTCAAATATTATTCTATTAGCTCTTCCCCCAAAATATATTTTAACATACAGGTAGCTGTTCTTAACTTAGTTGATTTCAGTCTGAAATAACTCTGATATAGAATATAAAGCAAAATTTTTTAAAAACTGCATATAGAACTCTTATGAAAGTCATTAAAAATACTCCAATAGGTAACTGATGTGTAAGCTAATCTATTTTTAGCCTGGTGGCTGGGGAATACTGCTGTACTCAATAGGGTCAAGCCTGTAATACTAGATTGCAAGCACTCGGCATATACATTCTGTAAACTATCCCCACATTTGGCTATTGCCAAACCTGGACTTAAGTTTGCAAAAGCATTTTTTACTAATAAGTGAGTTATTTAACATTTAAAAACTTAATTAGCAATTTTTAAATCAATTTAAACTGTTAAATGTTGTTATAGTAAGATTAATATCATTAATTAACAATATATTACATCAATATACCCTTCCTTCAGTCCAGTAAGAGGACCAGTAAGTAAAACAGAGTTAAAGGTTGATTTCTTGAAAAACAGACTACCAGGGATAATGGGGTGCCCAAGGCTCAGGGTTCCTGTCATCTCCCTCAATTCTGAGTGTAAACACCACTTTTTGAGTACTTATTGTGTGTCTAATACTATGGCTCAAGTACGCCATATACATTATATCTCATTTAATCTTCAAACAATCCTATGAACAAAAACAAAAACTTGAGGCTCAGAGAGTTTAAGCAGCATGTTTAAACCCACAGAGCCAGTAGGTGGCAAGGATGGAATTTAAATCCTGGGTCTGCTAATTCCAATGCCTGTGCTTTTACTGTACTTCAAACCTCCTGCAAGCCCCAGCCTCAGAGACAATAGGTATCTTGCCTCAAAGAATACTTGAAGAGAACCTATTTTTCTTTAAAAAAAAAAAAAAAATTTTAAGTAGGCTCCACACCCAGCGTGGAGCCCAACACAGGGCTTGAACTCACAACCCTGAGATCAAGACGAGCTGAGATCAAGAGTTGGAGGCTTAACCGACTGAGCCACCCAGGGGCCCTGAAGAGAACCTATTTTTACTAAGATGTGTGAACTGCAAGCCAGGTCAGGTGGTGAAGCACTAAAGAAGTCATTCTGCTCTTTGAAGAACACAATACTGATATTAAATATAAAATAACTAGATATTTCTAAATCAGGTATCACCTCATAACACAAATGAGTTAAAAAACTATCAACGTTTTAGAATGATTTAAAAATAAAAATATATTTCATATTATATATACTATCAATTTCTTTGGAAAGATATGGCATGGCATAATTTTATTAGGGCATCTTAGTACTGGTTGAGGGACTGGACACAAGGAGAGCAGTTTGAGAACCCTTGATTTAGTTGCAGTTTTGTCCCAATCATTATCCCTTCTTCTTGAGTTTTTAATGAAAAATGTTCCCAAAACTTTTCAGTTCACCCAGCAATCTTCTAAGACAATTAGTCAATAATCATATATTCCTATAAATGCTGCTGTATTTTTCTTCTCCTTTGTAGGCAGGAAGATCCTAAAACCACCTCACACCACCACCCTGAATATACTATTAACCTAATCATAATATAATTCCTATTGAATACAAATATTATAAAAAACTAATTATGCTTAATTCCTAACTACTTATACTTTCACTAACTAAAATAACAAAACAAAACTCACATGAATACACAGCATCAAGTTATGAGTGTTCTATTACTTACTTAAAGCCTCCCATTTTTTGTTGTCATTTACAATTATATTCAAAGCTTTGCCACCTCACCCTTGCACTACATGAAATACCAAAGGGTAGGTAAACCTTTTTCCCCTTCTCACTCCAATCCTTTCTCCACATATACACCGCACTGTTTTCTACTAACTTTCAATTTCACTTCTTTTCTTGCCTTAATCTGACTTCTTGGTTTCATCTGACTCCTTTTTTACTTGTTGAAACCAATTAACCATCTTATTCCTTTCTGTTAATTACTAAGCCCACTGTTAGGCTGTCTCCTAAAGGTAAAAATCCCTAAATAAATTATTAGAGGTAGGGAATCTGGTGCTTTGTGTAAATAAATATTTTGCTTCAGAGTTAACGCGAAGATCAGTTTGGTCAAAAAATTACATCTTACTGCAAAATTACTAAAAGGTATCTTACATCTTTCAAAGAGTCAAAAGATAAACTGTTCATAACATATCATATGCACTCATTTAATCATTTTATTTCCTTCCCTTCCCTAAATTTCCCCCCCTCTATTGGCTTGTAGCTTAGTCTTACAGGTAAAACCCTGTATTGTGCCTCTACAGGTTTACACTGGTAAAGTCTAGAGATAAACCACTGAGCCTGGGTCATGTGATTATTATTAGTAACATCAATTCCAAAGTACAGATGTTACAAAGGCCACAGCCTTTTACCAGTGGACCAAAAATTTTTTTTACACAGAAGCCTCTATTCTTACTCTTTTTCCACCAACTTTTGTTAACTGCCTACAATTAGTATTACTTATAAGAACAATATATAATCTCTTTGGGCAGAAGCCTGATATTACAAACACTACTTCAAAAGATTTTCCTTAGTCTGAAAACAAAAACAAAACAAAATAAAAAAATCAATCTATTTGTATAAGCATTCAGCAAGTAGTAAAGGCCATCAAAGATATTTTATTCTTCAAACTCCAGTATTCAAGTTCAGCCTAAGCCGATTCAAATGCAATGGAAAATGAGAAAGCTATTTATTAATATCACGTTTGAAGTAATTACTTTTTTTGTGCCTATATATTACCTGATGAATGTCTCAAAAATTCACAGAAAAATATCTCTGGGCGCCTGGGTAGCTCAGTCAGTTAAGCGTCTGCCTTCGGCTCAGGTCACGATCCCAGGATCGGGACCTGGGATCGAGCCCCTGCACTGGGCTCTCTGCTCAGCAGGGTCCTGCTTCTCCCTCTCCCTCTGCCTGCCACTCTGCCTACTTGTGATCCCTCTCTCTTTCTCTGTCAAATAAATAAATCTTAAAAATACATATATCTAAAACTCAGTCTATTTGCAGTGGGACAACATTAACAAAAACTAGAACCTATTTTTTTGATGAAAAGATGTCTGTGTTTGAAAGGAAAAAAAAATATTGGGAACAATTCCATGTCCTAAAAAGGATACAATAATCTACTATTTATCTGAGGTCAGATTACTTCCAACCTCAACCATCCAGAACATATTTATAAACTAGGAAGTTAAAAAAATCCTTGAGTTACAGAAATGTCACAAAGCCTAATATACTTTACTTCCAAGCATATTAGAAAGAGTAAGACATCTCAGCTGAAATAAATATGACAAAACTCACAGTCAGCTGGGAGCACACTAACCATTTAGAAGGGATCTGGAGGTATTCTAGTCTAGCTCCTACTTGATACATTGTACTACACAGAGTACAGTGATTTATGTTCCTGAAAATGACCCCAAACCATTACAAAAGGCATATATTAAGCATCTTTACAAACATTCTTTCTAAAACTTACAACATAGAAAGACTGCTTCAATAATCTGGAAAATTCAGTAATATATCATACCTAAATATTCAATATATATGAGATGTTTTCAAATAAAACACTACCCTATCTCAGAGAGCTCCCTTTCTGACTCTTATGCTATACTGAGCTGTTCCTTAATTCACGTACTCCATTATAGAAGGCAGTCCTCTCTCTTGAAGTCCCTGGACACCGAGGCAAAGACTAGACTCTTTCCTGACTGCTCTTCAGCTCCAACCAATTGTTGCTATACAGGAATGTTATACTTAGTAGTGCTAGAACTCTGACTAATCACAAGAAGCCTAAATACAGATTTTATATAAAAAACATTCTAATTTTTAAGATCACTACACTGGCCAAACAAAAAACATGTGTGGCCCAGATATGGTTCAAATACCCCATGTTTGCAACCTCTAAGTTAAGAAAAAATGAATCTGTACTGTATTTGTAAGAGAATACGAAACTCCAAAGCTATATGGTGTGCATCTAAACATAACCTTGATTTACGGCATTATTCATTTTTTAATGTTCTTATATTATTTTTTCTCCCTCACTAAATGCATTAATTTTTTTCTCAAATACTTTGAGTTTCCTACACAAGCAAATATTTCTTAGTGACTCTTTTGAAAAAATACACTTCATATATACTTGAAATCAAATAGCAATTAAAACCTGTAAGAAATACACATAGTAATTCATAAAAAAAGTGAACCCACAAATAGTCATGAGGTTGAACTCACAGCAGCCTCACCTGTACTTTCATGGGCAGTCAAATATTTCATCCATTTCTTTTTCCCCAGAGAAAAGAAGCATTCAGAAGAAAAGCAAGTCAGATGATAGTCTAACTCCTCTAGCCTTTTTATAACTAATAGGACAAATGTTAGTCAAATAGAAATTATAGAATATATAGAAAATACTTACCTGGACTCGAAGACTCAACAGATGGCTGGGGGAGGGGGAGAAAAGAAGAAAAATTATCATCTTTGTGTAGTAATTCTTTACAAAATTTAGAGGAATTATTCAAAGACAAGCATGACACCAAAAACCACAGTAAGTTCTAATGTCTGAATTGTCCAAGACAAACTAAAACCTTCCATATAATCCTTTCTCTGACATTATATTTAAACATTAAAAAATTCCAAACATTCCTGAATCTAGAAACAAAGACAACAATAAGGAATTCAGATTTTAAAGGCAAATATGGGTCTCACAAAATATGTAGTTTAAGAGATCTGATTTTAGATCTTCGAACTTTCTAAAATATTTTCTCCAATCAAGACAGAGGAAATTACACACAAGGTTTGCTATCAAGCTGGTCTCTGGCTTAAAATGTGTGGGAGAAGGGAGGCCAAAACACTTTAAGACATTATTTTAAGTAAAAGTTATATTTTAAGAAAGCAAAAGGAAAAAGTAAAATGTTATTAAGCACCAAACAGTACATTAGGTTAACTTTACTCACAAACAACATATTTTTAAATTATCACAGAATTAGTAAGCTTCAAGCTAAAGTCAAGTTATCTGATGGAAAAATTACAAACACTCCCAATTAAAATGCTGCTTCTACTGTAGCAGTCTACTCCTTATATATTTAACTATAAGCACTTAGAAAATTTAAAGATAAAATTGCTAGCTAGCAACTTATTTCAGTAATATTACCACTTGACAATTTGCAGCTACATTTTATCTAAATTCAGTTAATTTATAATTATAAACAAGTCATCTACAAACACAAACTTCTATAAATAACAAAAACTAAATGTTTCAAATGACATACACTTCATAATTAAAACCTTTCCTATTCATTCAGAGCTATTTCATGCCCATTAGAAGTCAGAGATGCTGGAAGGCCCAAAGCATTAGCAAAGATAGGGTTATTCTAGTACAAACAGCCCCCAACAATGATGGCTCAACTTAATGATTTTTCAACTTTACGACAGTGCAAAAGCAATAGGTGTTCGTTCAGTAGAAACTGAACTTCAAATTTTGATTTTTTTTCCTGGGCTAGCAATATGTGGTATGATACTATCTTGTGATGCTGGGCAGTGGCAGCAAGCTGCAACTCCCAGTCAGGCATGCAATCACGAGGGTAAACAACAACCAATACACTTATAACCACTGTGTACCCATACAACTTTTCTGTTGTTCACTTTCAGTCTAGTATTCAATAAATTACATGAGATATTCAACATTTTATTATAAAATAGGCTTTGTGTTAGAGGATTCTACCCAAGTGTAGGCTAATTAAGTATTCTGAGCATGTCTGGGATAAGCTAGCCTAAGCTAAGATGTTCTTTCAGTAGGTTAGGTATAGTAAACGCCTTTTTGACTTAATGATACTTTCAACTTATGATAGGCTTATCAGGACACAGCCCCATCATAAGTTGACGAAGATCTGTATTTTCCCTCTTTCTGCTGAGTAATGGGGCAGAGAGTCAAGAAAAAAACAAAATAAAATGAGGGAAGTGCCTAATTTTCAAAAGCTAGGCATCTAAGACAAATTTCTTATAAAGTATTAAAACTCCATTTTGAAAACTGTCCACATTATGTTATTGTACTAGGTATGACATTCTAGATTATACATGATAACTCAGGTTCTTTTGAAGCACACTTTTCCAAGGGTCCTATTTTTTTTCCTTCTAATGCTTAGAATGGTTCTTGACTATATGTTATAGTCGTCTTTTATTTGACAGTATTCAGTATTAATAGATTTTCAAGTGTCACACCACTATCTTTACTTAAAAGTTACTTTGCCACAATAGAGTTAAAACAGTGCTACTTTTTAATTCTATTCCTCTAACAGGAAGCTGGAGAGCAGGGTGACAGAGTAATGTAACTATAAAAAGGGTTTCTAGATCTTTTGGGCAGAGAGCTACACATTTCTAGCTCAAAATGGATTTAACCACCACACAAATTATTACAGAGCAAATCAATATTTTAAAGTATCAATCCACTTTTATGTCATGCAATTATGCTTTATTTCCCAAGTTTAAGCACAATATCTGTCCAAGGCTACAGCAATGATGACTATCTTCATCTGGTTCCAGGTTCGCCATCCACAAAGTAGCCTTACAGTGCTGTTTTTCCTTTTTAATAAACTTTCGAAATGATTTGCAGGGCAAAACAAAAAAACATTAGGAGCTTAAAAGAAATGGCTCTTTGAACATTTAGGGTTTTTTTAAGCCAATAAAACTCCAGTAATTATTCCATTTAACAGTCTTCTCGTAAAAAGGGGGGTAAACTGGGCTAGAATACACATGAAAATTTTTTTCTCCAAAAGTATATACAAGAATCTGTTAACAGTAAATACCTCTAGGAAATGGGTAGGGGAGAGGTTTTTTCATTCATACCTTTCTACCCTGTTGGAATTTTCTAACCACTTGTTAGCATTACTGTTTTGTTTTGTTTTTTTAAAGAAAGTTAGTAGAGATTATCTTGTGAAATTATTAATTTTCATTTTCTTCCTCTACTTCTAGATTTTTAAGAAAACTTAGTACTTGCTATTTTTTTAACAAGTGCGTAATTTAGAAAAATAACCTAGTTTTCTTTTAGGTACATACATAATTATCTGAGATGGAAAACATAACACTAGACAGTCACACAGAGTATGAGTAAGCTAAATCAAATTAAAAAATGAAACTGTTAACTTTTATACCCTTACCCATATATATGATTTAGTTGATGAAGTTGCTAATAGTTGTAACAAATTCAATGCCTCAGATCTGTTCAAATGTTTCTCTTTTGTATTTTTCTAGAACATGGTAATCTAGATTATCATTAAAAAAAAAATAAGGTAGTAAAAACATGAAGTAATCATTAGACTCCTATATTCCAGGCAATCAAAAGCATATTTTCAATGAACATACCTGTCTGAACTAATTTCTCCCCTCAAACCAATTCCATCACCATTTCTTTGTTATCATCACCTGCCTAGTAATTTAGACACTAAATAAGAGATTCTCACAGTTATGGGGATAGAAGCCAGGAAGGAGTTAGAGGCCCTCCTCCAGGTGGGGAAGACAGGGGAACTGTGCTCACCATTTCTCTTCCTCCATACAAAACTAAGTCTCTTCTTTCCCCTGAGGAATACTGGAGCATAAAAAAGATTAAGAAAATCTTGGTGGTAAAACTAGCAAACTGACTACAGTAATAATAATTCAGGGGATGAACTGCTATTATTAAGCACTAGGAATTCAGAAGCCTGGGTCCCACTCTTAATTGTGCCACAGCCTAAATGCACAACCTAGGACAAACTGCATTAACTCTGCTCAGTTTCATTTTCCCTAAGATAGAAAGATTTACACTTCTTCTAGTTCAATTTCCTTTGAGATCTAACTTCTTTACTATTATGATTTGCTCAAAAGACATACTACTAAGGAATACTTAGCTAAAGGGATGGGATATGTTTAACAGCCTCTTCTAAATTTTTTTTTTAATCTAGGACTTTTGGAAAAAAATTATCTCAATTTGCAAAAAGCTTTCTGGGAGGTGCTACTTTATGAATTTCCTATCTACACAAACATAATTTTAAGTCATTCTTATAAGCCATAGAATAAGTCAAACAGAATGGGTCCCAAGTGATGACTGGTACCTGAACAGCTTAATCACTGCAATGAATTTTGAAAACATTTGCAAATAAACACTGAAATATACAGGGACTCAAGTTAGCACCAAGCAAGAAATTTCTATATAGATGATTATTTTTCTACTTTTACTAATCAGTTACTTGCTTCAATGGCAGTGTTTTATTTCTGATTTGAGAAACTGATGAGTCTTCAGTTCAAAAATTCTCTAAAAGTAATCCACTTCTATATTTCCTCCAGCTAACCTTTCCTACCTTATCAAGCACTTTATTACTCCTTCTGAATTAAACTTTATGTTAGATTCTCATACATTGGTGTTCATCAAGAATAAATATTAAAAAAAAATTCATTACCACTACAGAGAATTATTTAAAGCCTAAATCCATCACAGTGAAACAAGTTTTGTTTACAATTGAAATTAACACTATCAAGAATAGCAGTCAAGATGATCCTATTTCCTTAAAAAATGAAATTCAAATACACTAAAAAACCACTAAGCAAGCAGTCTGTTTTCAAGAGAAATAAATGAACAGATGCAATAGATGCAATTAAACAGATTATGTATATAATTTTTGGAAATGATTAAATACTTAAAACTAATACAGAAAAGCAAGTTCATTAAATTTTCTTTTCTTTATATAACAGCAATATGGCCTAGGTGAAAAGATACGTCTTGCACCATGTTGTGGATTTTTTTTTTTCCTGGAGCAGTCCCTTCTGTGTTTACAAACTCTGAAATAACAAATTGTTCATTCCCAAAGGTCCCTACACCACATTCCTTATAAAACCCAAAGGATCAACGATTTCTTCCTTTCTCATTGCCTTTGTAAAACTGCAACTACCCTGTAATTTCCTTCCTTAAGTGTAACTAGGAGAACCTCCTTTTGGAAGGTTGATAAATATTTCTAAGAGATAATAAGTAATGAGAAATATTACTAAAAACTATTAAGAAAGGGAGTATGTACCATTTCTTTTAATCACATTAAATATGTTGTTAATGTTACCACGATTTGAGGAACCATTAAATACATACTTCCTACTATGGACTGCCTAAGATGATCAGATCAAGTATGAAAAATCAGTATATTCTATTTACATCTAAATCAATTTGTATTCAGGAAGTAAACATTTCTCTGGAAAAACAAGGTCAGGGTCATTCTCCTATGGAAAAAATAACAACAATAAAAACACCCAGAAGTATAATATCTGCATTTTTCTCCAGAGACATACTTCCTCAATAACCTGCTTTCCCCTCAGATTTATCAAATAAATGCATATTGTTGTTCTGCATTTTCTGTTATTTCACCAGTTAGCTTCAACGTTCAAGTCTACTTAACCAAAAGTACAATAGCACATTTATTTTACCACATACTTTATATTGGCATCATGAACAAATCTCCTGAGAGCTCACACAATAGCAAATAAAAGCCCTCTATACACCAAGCATTTCTCCACATAATTTTTAAAAATGATTAGTCTCAAAATCATCCTGATTACTAAAATATTGAGATCAGAAAAATACAAATTTTACTTTTCATTTTTTCACTTGCTTTAGATTTTTTGCAGGACACAGATGAATGAAGAAGGATCCCCCATTCTTCCTCCAAATTCACTAAAAATAAAACCATCTACAAGCAACTGAAGTTATAAAAGACAAATTTTTTTTTTAAGATTTCAGGTCACTAAATAAATGCACTGAAAACAAAGTTCAGGTTTTCTCTTCTTGAAATTGAACCATCCATGTGTTCCTACTTAACATGAGCATTCCATTCTCCAACTGATCCAATTTTTAAGAAAACTAAAACAAACCCTTCAAAATATTAGGAAATGATTAGTGACTCAAAATATTGCTTTTCCTCTCTTACATTAATGCAATCATCTTTAGCTTCTAAAACAAAAAAAAATATTAATATACTTCTACTTACATACTAAGTTTTCAGTGTGCCAGCAGTTAAAATTTATGGGTGAAGTTTCTTAAACTTAAATTTTACTGTATTTGCAAACTCTAAGTTATTTTCCTTCTATAATAGCTTGCCTTAAAATATGACTACAGAACTTAAAGCTCAAACCATTGTGAGCAACACCACCATGGAAGAAACCGTCACTGCTGCTTATCTAATAGGCATTCACTGAAAGGGGAATCCACTGAACACTATTTAACAAAAAGTAGGTAAATTCAGCCACATACGACCCCTTCCCCCTCTTACATATGGAAAAAGAAACACTTAAAATCTTACCAGGACTAAAACTGTTTCAGCCCAGTGGAATGAATCCAGTCACATTTAAGTGAAATACAAACTACTATGTTTTCTCCAATTTATGTGCCTTGAAATACAATTCTTTAACCACAAAGAACAAAAGAAATGAAAATAAACCTAAGATCTAAATTTAGTTTTAAATCAAAAGTAGTAAATGTCTTAAAAAGATTACTGGCAGCAAAGAGTCCTGCTATAGTGAAATCTGCTCCTTTAATAGCAAATACTCCACTACATTAATATAAAGTCAGTTTCTATAAGGAAAGAAGGAGCACCCTAAAAGCAACTGCACAAAAGGCTAACTTTTAAGTCCCTCTACTCAACCAGGACATAAAAAGCGTCGAAATTAATATTTTTCCATAATCTACACGTTTCTGTATCCCAAGGTTTAAAAAGGAGATAATATGGTATTACCAAATAATTCACCACTGACTTCATTTATCAAATAACACAAAAATTGGGGGCTGGATGGTTAAAAAAAAAACAAAACTATTCCTGAATCTGTTTTGGGGTGTCTCCGAGACCATGAAAATGGGAATTCATACAAGGAAATGCCTTAACAATCATTTAGTGAGGCTCTGACTCAAAGTAGATTAAAACCCCAAATACTATCACTTCTTCAACTCTAGGGGGTGAAGAATAACGGAATTCTTCCGAAGGTAAGGGGGAAAAAAGTATTAAAAAAATCGAATGTGTAAAGGTTTAAATCAGAAACAAAAATTTAAATCTCCAGTGGCACAACACTAAGTTCGAAACAATCATTAAGAGTGGTAGTTCGCCACGATTTGAAGCCCAAAAACATAAAACAATTATCACCGAAGAAAGGGGGCTTTGGTAACTCGTTTATTGGGGGGAACTCGTTTTTTTCCCCACAAGGGTAAAAAAAAAATATTAATAAGAGAAAGACAGTAATAGATAGCCTTAACATGAAAGGGGTGGAGGGAATGCCTGGAAAGTGAAGAGAGGGAAAGGTAGAAAGCAACTCTTCTGAAATGTGAAGAGAGAAAAAGAGGTTCTACCCTGAGAAGGAATGGAACTGTTCCAGAGATAGAGGGAGAGTCCCCCAACCTAAACGGCCGGCCTGCGAAAGGCCAGGTTTACTTCTCCACGCTCATCAACACCATCAGGAAAACGAGAGTTAAAGGCCATTCTGCCTTACGTTTTCCCCATTAACACAGACTGGATGTCAGTAGCAAACGGGTGGGGGTGACGCGGAAGGGCGCAACAGCATCTCGGTGAGGGAGGGAAGAAACTTCGCAAGAAGAGGAAGCAGTAGCTCCTCTCTTGGCCCCTAGCACCGGCCGGCGAAGTTGCGCCACCGACGCCCCTGCCCCGCGGGCGCCCACTCCCCCTCACCCCTTTCCGCACGCACTACTACGCAGCACTCGACCCTTCAAACTGCCCCCGAAGTCCTACTACGCCTCCGCTTCCTCCTCCCCACGAACCCATCCCAACTAAGTTCCAGGGAAAGCTCCCGCCCAGAGCGCGGCCTGTTCCGGACAACAGGTGGGCAGTGGCGCCAGCAGGGCTGGGCCTCTCCTAGCCAGGCCCACTCCACTCCTCCCCGGCCAGGGCCCGGGGGCGCCCGGCTCCGGGACGGGGAGGGGGAGCTCGCTCCCTTACCTCCGCCATATTTGCCGTACTGACGGGTCACATCTCCGCGGCGGCCGCAGCTGGGTCACGGCCAGAACCCGGATGTGAGACTCGGCAACGGGACTCCAGCCGCCGCCGCCGTCTCTGCCGCTCCCGCCGCCGCTGCTGCCTCGGCGGGAACGCGCAGGAGCCGCCCGAGCGCGCCCACCACACCCCACTCCGCCCCCTCGCGGCGGCCCGGCTGAGCAGGACTGGAAGGAAAAGGCCGGCGCGCGCGCGCGCGGCAGGAGGGGCGCGCGCGCGCAACCCCGCGGCAGCCTTCCCCGGGAGGAGCGCGGAGGGGGCGGAGTCAAGGTGGGTTTTGAGGGGGGAGGTGGACATCTCAGCGCGGGGCGCCTCCCCTGCGCTAGCGGATCCGCGACTCCAGCTTGGAGAGGGCCCTAAGGGGACCAGAGAGGTCAAGGAAAAGTGCCAAAAAAGCTGCGTCCAGCATTCACATCGCAGGGGAAAAGATACGTTATATTTTACATGTAGGCCTTTTTTGAAGTGCATTTGCTGGAAAACGGATGTTGCTGTGATGCAACAACGGCAACAGCGCAAAGTGGCGCGCTTTGAAAGCGGCTGTCTCTTGACAAGTATTTCTCTTTCTCTCTTTCTCTCTTCCTCTCTCTCTCTCTCGGTTGATTCCTGACAGGAAATGTAAAATCCCACATCCCCAAATCTTAGAGGTCAGAGCAGAGATTAAGAAAAGGGACTGTGAAAAGGTAGTCTGCCATCCTCACATCTCATTTGCTTTTCCCCCACACACTTCCTGAGATGCCAGGAGCAACGTAATTGTGCAACGTTTGAATTTTGCACAACTAGAGAAAATTCCAGAATGCGAAATACTAAAAAGCTGCTATTTGATGGATCTCTGAATTGACTCCATAGAGGGAAAACCTACTTATTTGCAATGCCTGAAATGCCAGCAATTTGAAAGTTTATTTTAAAATATTGGCCTAGAACTACCAATTGGCCTTGATGCCAATGCTAATGACTGCCCAGCCAATGACTGCAAAATAACAAACATGTTTCCCTTCCATTACTAAGGCAGATACTGGTATTGCAAAGGTGATATTAAAACATGCAGTAACATATTTTACTAAACCAGGAGTTTAAAAATCTTAATTTCAAAAAGACCATTTTCCCCCAAAATGTTCAAGGGTTCTTAATGCAATTTCAAAAATGATTACCCAAATCAACCAGTCAAATATAAAAAGTCATTCCTTCCAAATAATGTAATGCCGGCCCTACAATATACTGCATAAATGTGCACATATACAATTTTTCTTTAATACTTAACTTACAATGCAATATGGGCTGTTTTCTTAAATTATTTGTATTCCCTTAAAATTCTAGACTCTATTAAGCAGTTTCCTTTTTCCAAAGATTCAACATTAGTTTGAAATTCTTATGTCCAATAATTTGTGCATGAATAATTTGTGCATTTATAGGTATATGAAGTAGCTGCTAAGTGAAAGGACATTACCTGGTAATTTGACAGGAAAAGAGTCCACAGACAGTCTGTAAACCAATTAAACATAAACATCTGATGCACATTTTCTACTGAAAGAAAAGCAAGGGAAAGAAGAGAAAGGAAAACTTTAAGGTTCCCAAATCTACAAACAATTTTTACCATTAACTGTACTGTACAGTATTTTCATTTTATTTTTTTAGAATACTTATACTATAAAAGTGTTTTTCAGGATTTCTTGGGGGAATAAGTATTTTAGTATAGGTACATAGAGTTACCCTATTGAATTACCTTAGTCCTTTGGACTCAAAAATCATTTTCTGAAAAGTCAGCTTGTGCTTAGTTTTGACTTTGAGGTGCTTGATGGAAAATAGCTGAAGGCAAAGAACAATTGATGTGCATAGACCTGGGGTGGGTAAAGACAGAATAAGGGGCCTAGAGGTAAAAACTCAGGCTTCACAATACCGTGGGGATAAAGGAGGATTTTCCATTTAACTACCAAAGCTAATACATGAAATTTAGCTAGTTCACAAAAAGAAAATTAAAAAGTGTTGTCAAAATGCAAGGTACAGGAATAACTTGCTTGCTTAATCCCATTTACTCTTTGATTCTTCAGGTAAACCTCAACAAAAAATCCCAATTGTGATTAAAAAGCTGGGGATCGTGGTCCCTTAAGCTACTGAATGAATTCTGAAGTTGTCAAGAAAATCAAATCTGGGACATAACTTGAATGTGTATCCCTCTTATTGATAAATGACTTTTAAGTTTATTAATATTGTGTATCATTTTTACTAATTTTAAGTGGCATTATCATTTGGGGGAAAAATTCCCTCTACATTTTTTCCTCCTTTTTTTAATAAATGTGGGCTCAGTGCTTTTTTTTACGTTCAGATATTATGAAAATAAAGAGAAATAGTTCCAATATTGTAAGTCATTAGTAACATATTACTAATGAATTCAGTATGGTTTTATTCCCATTTTATTCTCATGATATACTTGTCTTTCAAAATTTTAGGAGCCACTTTAAGGAAAGCAGTCTTTCTCAAAAACTCTTGCTTACCTGTTCAGTATCAAATATGTAAAAAATTAACTATTCATTAGCCACAGAATCTTAGTGTTAGATGGGTCCTTAGAGGTCTTTTAGTCAATTTCTACCCTGTCTAGGTAGGAATCCCTCATTATGTGTCCCCACTACCAGGCTTTTCTGCCTATGCTAAAACACCTCCAATGACTTACTGTCTGATGAAGAGGCTGCTCTTTTCAGAAAAAGCTGTATGTTTGGAACATTCCCCTTTTTATTAAACCAGAATCTATCTCCTTGTTACTTCCATCCATTTCCCTGAGTTTTTTAGCACTTTGGATTAATTCAACAGATGTCTTCTTTGTATTTAAGTGCAATCATTATTTATACTTGGGTTAACAAAATATAAATCTTTAATGCCTACTGATACTAGAAAACCTAAAAACAAGACATGACAGAGTTAAAGGTATGAGAAAATTCACCAATACCTATAAAATGTTTAAAATCATTACAGTTTATAGTATTTATTAATGTGATCTCCAAAATGTTATTGTTAGAATTGTATAGTAAAATATCTAAAGTTAAACTAAAAAGTGTAGTTAATTCCAATTTTATGTGAGGTTTGTGGCTAATGTCCCAAAACAAAAAAATCACTATACAAAGCCTGAATAAATGCCTCTTGAGCTCCCATTCCCTATCTAAATGCTTCCTTATTTTCAAGCAAACTAACATTAACTTTCACCACATTTAAGCTTCTCAAAACTGCTGTTATATTGGGAAATTATTTTTAAGTAATTTACTAAATACTCCATTAAAAAGTTATTAAACATTTTTATAGAGGCTATAATAAACATACATACACACACACACACACACACACACACACACACACACACCCCTCAGTTATTTTGCTTTTAAGAAAAGCATTTAAGGTCACAATTTTACTTCAACCAGTACCTTAAACTAACCAAAAAGTAAAAGTCTGGTAATTTACATATACCTAAGAAAATATAACCTTTTATTCAGTACCAATACCTGACTCGAATATAAGTACTATATATCTATACTACATAAACAAAATGTTATGCAATTCAGGAACCTCTCAAAATGCTCCAAGAAAATATTTTAACAATTTAGACTCTAGGGCTATTTGAATGAAACAGATTAATGCAGCACATTCGAAACCATAAAAACAAATTCTCTACCCAGCTATTTTCGGAGTCCATGAGCCCCTTTTGAGATTATTTGGTATTTTTATTTCAAAGTGTCAACCTACACATGATGTGCAGGTAAAAATTGATGAATATCTACTAATTTGGTTGAAAATACCTAAATATCAAAAAACTTAAAAAGGATGTTTTTGATAAATTGAGATTTACCTTTACTTTAGTAGGCAAAATGCAGGTTACAAAGCAGTAATGCATTACATTCGGAAGCCCCACATCTATGCAAGAATCAGCATCATCTTTTTGTTAGTTTTGTTTTTATTATTAATGTCACCCCAAAACACTTACATAGCCTTTTGGTTCTTCAAACAGTTTGGTTTTTTCATAATTTTTACATGAAGAGTTTTATCGAGTGGCCCCATTTTATCAGACTATAACAAACTTATTTTTATAGTCCTAATACTGTTGACAGGTTATTTTTATCTCACCCAACTCTGGACATTATTGGCCCATCATCAGTTCTCAAACACTGGAATATACAGAAAGAGTAATGTAATATTTATATTACTTGAGGGAGTTTGGATTTTCCCTCCCTTAATCTCCAAGTGTGCCCCTGCCTACCAGCATCACATCCGTCTTGTCTGCATTGAACCTCAACCAGTTGGTTCTTAACCACGTCCGAAACTCAGCCAGGCACTGGGAGAATCGAGCCACCACACCATCTGGATCAAAGGAAAGAGAGCCTCAGTAGTTACGAGACCAGAGATGATGATACCACAAGCTCACCATGTCTCTAATTCTCAGCCTGTCTCTAATTTTAAAAAAGATGGCCAGGAATTAGGACAAGGATCCCATGACAATTTTAGGAAAACATTAATGAGCCTTGAGACATGCAATTTGAAACCGATGGTAAAATAATAAAAACGACCCAATACATAGGTCGCCTCATTCCATCCATGATTGAAGAAAGAAGTTTCGGTCAACTCCACGTCATCTGGGCAAAGCGGCCTCAGTAGACGGGCCAGTCTTGTAACTGCATAAGCTTTTCTGCAAAATTAAGAGTTTTAGCGTTGGAGGAAGCTTTAGGGCTAACAGGGGCCCAGAGAAGGGTAGTGACTCGCCCAAGGTCACATAGCAAACGGGGACCAGAGATGGGCTCCAAGCCAGAGATCTTTCCACGAAAAGCTGCAAGAACAAGGCCATTTCAAGGAGGGGGAGGCATCTGTCCCCAGAGATCTTCACAAGGACCGGGAGGACCTAGTTCCTTCATATTAATGCCCTCTTCCAGTCTCTCTTCCCTCCCTCACTCCCTCCGAAAAGAGCCGGCTCGCCCAGGACCCCGCTCACCCACGGGGACTGCGGTGCGAGCAGGAGCCTCCGGAGGGCTGGGACCGAACCCAGATCTACAGGGAAAAAGAGGCGGAGCCACAGGGGGATGGTCAGCTTAGCCCCACCCCGACCGGATTCCGGGGCCGAAAGGAGAAAGGTGCGGAAGCGAACTGGGCGAGACTAACTCACACCGCAGCGGATTCCCGGCGCGCCGCGACGCCAGGGAAGATCCGCGCCGCCGCCACCGCCAAAGCAAAAGACCGGGGTGGGAGGGGGTGCGCGGTGGAGGTCGGCTGCGCATGCGCCTTGGGGGATGGCCGGCGCTCTCCGGGAGGGGAAAGCGGGCCGGGCGCGTTCTCTTGCAGCCCCTCCCCGGAAGTTAAGGGTCTTCCGGGCGGTGCTCTACCGTGGGGGAGGGGAAGGAGAGAAAGGGGACTGAGGACACTCTAGGAGCCCCTCATCCCAATCAGGACTAGGAGAGGAGAGATGGTTTATGGAGGCTGCACTTACAGCCGCTGCCGCTGCTGCCGCCGCCACCTTCACTGCTGCCGCCACCGCCTGAAGAAGCCTCATCCATCCGCCTGCAGCCGGGGAGACTCAGAACCTGGGAGGGGCCTGGGGCCCTGGCCGCCCGCCTCCTTTTTCTAGTCGTCGTCCGGAGCTTCCTTTTGCTCCACCAACCCTCTGCCCTCCCCTCCGCCTCCGCCCTCCTCCTCGGTCTCCAGCCGCCAGCCAACCGCGGGGCCGCTTGTTGAGCCCGGGCTCCTCCGTCTCCATGACGCCCGGCAAACATTCCCGAGCCTCAGCCGGAGCCGCTAACGCCGGGGGTTGGGGTACAGGGACGCCAGAAGCAGCTAGGGAAGGGGGTGGCCGATCACTCCAAAGCCTGTCGCCACCATGCCTATCTCTCCAGTAAACAGCCGCAAGCAGCAGAACCTCTGGTTGTAAGTTCCGGCGCTAAAACCTAGTCCCTCCTGGGTCCTGGAGGAAGCCCTTATAGATCCTGTCTCTCTCTGCGTCTGGGTTCAGCCAGCCCTCGAAGCTCTCATGCGGCAATGTCCCCTAACTTGGCCTAGTACAGACTTTTTCAACCCCCAAACTGCTGTGTTTGCTCTACGGGAAAAGATCGGCTTTGTTTAGAGCCGCTCTTCCTCCTTAACGCTCTGGAGTTGTTTTTCCGGTCAGCTGCATCATGCTTGTTGCCCGTTTCAGTCCTCAGGTTCAGTGAGCCACCAGACTGAACTTGACTATGTATGCTCTGTAGTCGAAGTTTATTCTGCCTCCTCATGCCATCGTGGCTTAAAACCCATTACTGCTCGCGACGTTCTGCCGTTTCTGCAACACTTGAACGAGAGGCTGGAGAAGAGCACACAGCTCTGTGGACTTTTTTTGCTTATAACAAATGGTCCCTTAGTAATGCCCAGAAATTGCATTAAAGATTCCTCATTAATCCACTCTCCCACACTTCCAGACCACTTTTGTTCTCTCTTCTCAGACCTTCAACATCTCTCCTCCAATCTCCAGCTGAGCTAATCTTTCTTTAACAGAACTTGAAAATTCTTGGGAGAGAACCATACATTCTTTCTTGAATATGGTTCTCAGCGTCTTTTTTCCGTTCTACCACTCCACAAAATAGTTTTTGTGAAGGTCAGCAGTAGGCGTCCATCGAAATGCAATGGCCATTTCTCAGTTTCTTCTTAACCCTTCCACATCTCGAATTTTGAATCACTTCATTTGGTTTCTGGGACACCACTCCTCCCTAGTTCTCTCCTTGTTTTATAGCTACTTCTTTTCAAAATACTTTGCTGGTACTTTTTCTTCTTTCCCATATCTAAATATTGGAGTGTTGCTGGGGTCAGTTTTTAAACCCCTTTTCTTCACTATTGCCTTATGCCTTTAAAAATCACCTATACGCTGATGATTCACAAGTTTATATCTCTAGCCAGCACCTCTTCCAGAAACCAGACTTTAATAAAATCAACATCTGCACTTAGAAGTCAATAGACATCTCAAAATTCGTATGCAAAACTAAACTAATTTCCCCCTCTTATCTACTCTGCAGTCTTTGTCATTTCAGTAAATGACAATTTCTGCTCTTCCAGTTACCCAGTAAAAAAACCTTGGAGTTTCCCTTGACTTCTCTAATGCCCCACTCCATCAGCAGATTCTGTCATTTCTACCTGCAAAATAAATGGAAACTACTGCTCTAATAGAAGTCCCTGTAACATTACAGTAACCCCCTGGATGGTCTTACTAACACCCTACACATGGTAGTCACTGTGCTTTTCTCAAAACCCTCCAGTTTTTCCCATTTCACTCAGACTAAAATTTCACATCATTACAGAGTCCCACAGGATCTCACCTTGGACTCTTCCCTTTGGCTCATTGTTCCACAACAATATCAGGCACATTATTTTCCCACTTTAAGGCCTACGCATTTGCAGAGTTTTTTGTTTTTGTTTTTTTGTTTTTTTGTATTTGCTGTTCTTTGGAATATGGTACCCCCAGATAGTGTCATGACTCACTTATTTCCTTTAGATGTCATCTTATCAAAAAGTCCTTCTCTAACCACCCCTCATAAAATAATAATACTTCTAATTCCCAGCACTTCCAGTTCCTCAACCTTGGTTTCAGCTTATCCATAAAACTTATCCCTACCCGATGTATAATATACATGTTCATCAGTGCATCTTCACCCAAACTATGGTACTCCATGGGGCATTTTTGTTTTGTTCACTGCTATTGCCTTGAATGAAGAAGGCACTCAATATTTGCTGACTGAACGAATGAATGATGTACTTCAGTGATATTGGTTACTGTGCATCCTGTCTGGTTTTTGTTTTTACTTGTAGATATGGAAATCTCAAAGTAAAATTAAGTTGAATTCCTGAATTCTCTTGCGAATTTCTTAAATAATGACAAATTCCTAAGAGACTACCTATTGAAGAAAGAATCAGGTGGGAGATGGGAAGTAGTATAACCTTCATATTTTGAGATAGCCATGTTATCCAGTTAAAGCAAAATTTCACAGACTTAAATGTTTACAACCATTGATTTGACCTAATATGTTATTTCTCATCTTCCTCCTTTTAAGACTTAATGCTGATCTCAGAAAGGATCCCATAAAACATGTATTTATCAATTTTCCACTTTCTCTAATTTTTCCTGTATTAGATCTTTCCCACTAGCTTAACAATCTCCCCTTGTGGTAAAAACCACCACTCTATTCTACTTAATAGTTCCTCTATTCTACTTATTTACATGTTCATTCATTTCCTTTTGATTCTTTCTTAGAGTTTTCATGTTATCTGTCCACCTTTTTTCCATTAGAGTCCTTACGATATTACTCACAATTATTTTATTTCCCAATCTTGACAATTTCAAAATTTCTGCCAATCTTAGTCTGCTCTAATGCTTGCTTTGTTTCTTCAGACTTCTTTTTTGCCCATTGATATGCTTTGTAATTTTCTGTTGAAAGCTGAACATGTTGCATCAGGTAATATGAACTGAGGTAAATAAGCCCTTAGTGTGAGGTTTTGTGTTTATCTGGCTAGGGATTAGGCTGTGTTTGCTGTAGCAGTAGGTTTATGAGGCTTCAATTTCCTCTAGTGTCCTCGTTTTTGTCTCTTTTTTTAGGTTCCCCTAGAGACTCCGTCATGGAGTCTGAGCTTTGTAGTTCTTCCCATTTCAATCCCCTGTTATTGTACTGGAGACCTGGTGGTGTGGTGGTAAGATGTTGGTAGGAGAAGTGTTCCATAATCCTGTAATTAAGTCTTAGTCTTTTAGTCGGACTTTTACCCTGGGCTGTGACCTTCATAAGTGTTTCTCAGATTTTTTTCCTTGGGTGAAACAAGAGGTCTAGAGGGACTTGGAGTTGTGTATTTCCCTTCCCACATGTTGATGAGGCTCTGCTAAAATAATTTTCCTTGAGAGTAGACCTTTGTTAAGAAAAACCGAACATTCTGGGTATATTTTAGAATGGTCATGCCTATCCCCCTGCTGGAATTATGAGGGCGCTTTTCTTTGATCTTCTTCCTGAGAGCCTGATGAGTGTCATGGTAGGCCTCTATGAGGCTGGGCCCTGGGAGATTTTATCTTTCAAATCAGTTTACACTCAGTCTCCTGCAATTAGTCAATTACCCTTTAAGTTTTCCTACCATTCCCTGGCCCCATTCGGAGTGTCTGTAAGTTGTGATTCTCTGTTTTCTCCTGCTTGTCCAGCTTTTCTGGCTAGTGGTTTGTCTATAAACTGATCTGATGGATCTAAAAAGACGTGTTGATTTTCAGTTTGCTAAGCCTTTTTCTTGTGATAAAAATAAGATTAGTGACTTTTGTGGTCTTTACCTGTTGGACCAGAAACGTCTATGTTCACTCTTTAACCCTTGCAGTCTGTTGTCTCTACTTCTACAGAAACTATTCAAAGGTCAATAATGAGTGACCACAAGGTTTCAAAAGTCAAAAATCATAAGTCAAAAGTCACAAGTCAAAAGTCAATGCCTCTTTTCTGATTTCTTTTACTATCTCCAATTTCTTCCTTTGGCTCTGTTACCTTCTCTTTGTGCCTTTAGGTTTTTATTTGGGGACTCTGTTCATTTATTATCATCTCCATGCAAAAATTCTCAAATCTGAATCTCTAGCTCTCACTTCTGTTCCTTCAAATTTACTTTACTCTTGCATTTTCAACTGCCACCAGATAGCTCCACCAAGATACCACTGATACCTAACATGAACGTGTCTACAATTTAACTTACTTCTAACTTTACTTAGAAGTAAGGACTAATTTAATCATCACCTTAACTTTACAAGATACATACTATTATTAACTTTAATGTACAAACAGATTAATAGCCTGTGAATTATTGGACGAGTTTGAGCATTTAAATTGACTTTTGAGTTTAAGCTTTCTTACTTGTAAAATATGACTATTAAGTATCTTACAAGTTATTTTAAGAATTGAATTAGAAAATATAGGTGGAAGTTCTTTGAAATTTAAGGTTTAAGTGGCATTGTTATGTAAGTCCTATCAGTTCTGTGTCTATCTTTTAAGGGTACTTGAGATATGTTTTATAGACATGGAAATGACTTATGAGGGGAGAAGCTTTTCTAAATACTCATGGATCCATAGGAACAGGAGGCATAGCATGCCACACTATACACAGGAGGCCAGCTGGGAAAGCAGAAGGGCCAGTCAGGAGGTAGAACAAGCTGGAGGAAAACATGGGCAAGCACCTTTATTGTGGTTTCTGTGGGAGGAACAGACAAAGCAGAATAAGCAGGTTTAGAATTGGCTCGTTTGGATAATTTCAAAAGGCTCTGGTCGTAGGAGTATCTAGTTGTCTGGTTCCTGTTCCAGGGGTGATTAGGGCAGGTGGGTAATGGCCCAGAAAGTGAGATCTCTGAGAGAGCCCAATAAAAGGAGTTGGTTAAGGGTTTAGGCTCTGGATTGGTTGATTTGCATACGAAAGGGCGCTGGCAGGTGAGTCCCTTACTATGTTTAGGAATTGATTAGCCTTGGGAGGAGCAGTCCCTCCAGGGTCAGCAAGTTCTTTGATGTCAAAGCATCAAAATGCAAAAAATAAATAAACATGCTGAACAGAGGTATATTTTGTATTTGTTTTATTTCTACATCTGCCACCCCATGTTAAGCCTTGATTACTTCTCATCTGGGACTATTCCCATAGCATCTAATTAATGGTCTTACTTTTAGTATGTTTCTGCATACTAAAATTTTTAGCTAAATTTTTCAGAAGCATGGTTCAGGTCACTTTACTCTTTCGCGGCAAATAAAATTTTGTGCTTCCATTATAATCATGTATGTGTTTTAGCTCTTTTATTAGACTATAAGCTCCTTAGGGTTCATATCTGATTCATATTGTATCCCTGCCAGTGTATAGCACAGGGCCTTATGTACAGGAAGTGTTTTATAAATAACTTGAATGAATGGAAGAAATTTATTTGGTTTACATTGGAATTACCATCTTCCCACTAAAATAAGGGACTAATACAGAAACTTTCACAAGCCACACCTACTTTTCCTCTTGTGATTATTTATTTCATAGTGAGATTTCTGTACGTATAGCATGTTTTTAATGTCATTTGCCCCTATTTTCATGGAAGTGATTATCAGGAGTTCTTTCTATAGATACCAATTGAATGCCTTATATTTTTCAGTTATTGCCCTAGATAATGAAGATACAGGAGTCAAAACAAATTAGGTCCCTGCTTTGGAAAACTCAATAATGTACATACACCTTTACATGACCACTTGTATGATGACTCTGTTTTCAGGTGTAGTGGTTTTCAAAGTGGTTACCTCCTGAAATCTCAAACCTTCTCTAATTTTCCTCTTTTGAAAACATATATTTTCTAATACAGTTAGAGATGTACCATAAATTTCTCACATAATTGGCTACAGGCATGTCTTTCAATTTCTTTCAAAAAATGGTCTGTATTTTCGGATTTCCTACTCTGTCAGACAGAGTGCTAAGAGCTAGAGCTGTAACTGTTGACATGATAAACATGGTTCCTTCCCATAGAACTTACAGTGCGAAGATGTGGGAGAGTTCACTGATAATGCTCTCTCAAGAGATCCCAGTAACTACCTAATTGATAAATGAAACATCATTCACTAATTCATTTCTAATTGGGTCCTATAGAGAGTAAAAAAGGAAGAACTGGTTTATAGTAAATGTGATATTTCATTGTGTATCTATTCACTTTGAGATGTCTTATAGACGTTTAGCTGGAGCCACCCAGTAGGCTGGTAAACACCTGAATATGAAGATTGCATGTTTTGAGATAGATATAATGATTTAGGGATTATTTATTCAACAAATACTCATTAAGCAGCTACTGTATGTTTAGTACTATTGTAGGCATTAGGGATACAGCAGGGAACAAAACAGCCCCAAATCCTTACCCTCATGAAACTTAAATTCTAAGTGGAGGAGAGAAAACTAATTCATAAGATATTTAAGTAAAAGATACATTATGTTTGTTAGTAAGTAAGTCCTAATGAGAAAAATAAAGCAAGGGCTTATGAAATATTTGAGAGGAGTGTTTGACATTTTTAGATAGGGGAATCAGGGAAGGCCACACTAAGAAGGTGGTTTTATGTAAAGACCTGAAGAAAGGATGCTAAACATGTACATTTATTGGGAAGAGCATTTCAGGCAAAGGGGACAGCAAGGGCAAAGGCTACAATAGGAAAATACACCTGGCAATATAAAGGATGCCAGTGTGACAAGAGCAAAGTATACAAGGGAAAGAGTACTGAACATGAAGTCAGAGATCTAACAATGCATGTAGAACTTTTTAGGTCATAGTAAAGACTTAGACTTTTACTATGAATGAGATGGTAAACAAATGGAGGATTTTAAGCAGAGTAGTGATATGATCTAACTTGTGTTTTAAAGGATCATTCTTGGCTGCCATGTGGAGAATAGATTTCAGGGGATTGAGGTTAAGCAAGAAGAGTTAGAAGGCTGCTGCAACAATCCAAGAGAGATAGGATAGTTATTTGTATGAGGATGGTGGCAACAAGGGTTATAACAAAATAGCTGGATTCAGGATATATTTTGAAGTTTTCTCACCCAAGCAACTGAAAGAATAACATTACTTTTAACAAAAGTGGGGGAAGACCGCTAGAAGAGTAGGTTTGCTGGACAAGGTAAGGGTGAGATTGTCAGGAGCTCAGTTTTGGGCATGCTAATTTTGAGTCAGAGATGTCAAGTAGGCAGGTGGGTATATGGGCCTAGGGTTCAGAGGAAAGGTAGAGATAAATATTTGGGAGTCAAATAGATGGTATTTAAATCATGCATTGGATGAGTTCACCTAGTCTATGAGTGTAGACAGAAGATGTGCAAGGATGAACATTGCAGAAAAAGTAGGAAGAAAACCAGATAAGGGAAGTATCCTACAATCCAAGTTAAAAAAAAAAAAAAAAAGCAGCTGGGTAAATTCTGCGGATAAGTAAGATGAGAACATTGGCAATTAATATTGTAGAGGCAACTAGACCTTGGTAAGAATTCTTTTGGTGGAATGATAAGGGCTAAAACTTGACTGGATCAGGTTCAAGAGAGTATATACAGAGGGAAATTAGAAACAATAAGTACAGACAGTTCTTTCAAAGTAGTTGCTATAGTTAAAGGAAAGATGAATGGATGGTAGCTGGAGAGGTAGACAGAATCAAAAGAAATTCTTTAAGATAGGAGAAATAATAGCATGTTTACCTGCTAAAAGGAATAATGCAGTAGAGCAAGAAAAGCATGAGAGAATTACTAGAGCAATGTCCTTGCATAGGCAGAAAGGAATTGAATCTAGTACATGAGTAGAGGAATTGACCTAAGCTGGAATCATAAGTAATTCAACCAGAGTAATGAGAGAGAAATAGAGGATGTAGGTATAGATATAATCAGGTGCATAGTTGTGACAGTAGGAATATTTGAAAGTTACTTGATTAGCTCAGTTTTCTCATTTAATCACCTGAAAATAAAGATGGGAGTAGATGTTGATATTCGAGAAGAGAGAAATATGAAATAGTGACCTTAGAAGGTATAGTAAAAAGTGAACCAAGAAAATACAGTATAATTGCTGGCGCATTAAAGACACTTTAAGTTAATGATCCATAATTTAAAATGAGACCTGGCATCATGGTTAGATGTTTTTTCTCCAGCTTCATTTAGCTGTACAGGTTGAATTAAAATATAGCATATTAATAGAAAATTTGAAGTAGAGTAGGATCAACAGATCAGCAGATGATTGCCATTGAAAAAAATAGTCTATTACTCATGGTTACCAAGAGGAGAGGGTAGGCAATGCCACAGGGGGCTACATGGAGAAGCACTGGGGTCAGTCATCAGGCAGAGGGAAAGGGAAGAACTGTGGGCCTTTCTTTTTCATGGTTTTGGTGGGAAGGTACAGGTGAGGCATGGCAAGCAGGCTTAAGATTGGCTAGTTTGAATAATTTCAGTGGGTTCTGGAACATAGGGGCCATCCTTAATTGTCTGGTACCTGGTTATAGGGTGATGAGGGAAGGTATATAGTGGGCCAGAGTGTGAGGGCCTGACAAGGGAGGCAGTTGGGGATAGACTGGTTTGCATTGGGAAATTGTGCCCCTGGGAGGGGAGGGGGGGTGACAAGGGAGGCAGGAAACCAAGACACATTGACTTGAGCATATCAGTTTGTCCAGAACAAGATATGTTGGGCCTAAACGTGTGTGGCAAATGGTAAGGCATCAAGTTTACAGAAGATAGAAATGTGGTTAATATACAGGTGTAGGCTCAAAGGTAAGAAGTAATTGGAATTGATCAAAGTTTTGGTTTTGCCAGCCAAGTACAGTGAATTTAAAAAAGTAAAAGGATGATGAGAGTGTAAGTAAGGATTATATATAATACAGGCATACCTCATTTTATTGTACTTCTCTTCATGGCACTTTGTTGATACTGTGTTTTTTACAAATTGAAGGTTTGTGGCAACCTTGTGTCCAGCTAGTCTTCCGGCACCATTTTTCAAATAGCGTTTGCTCACTTTGTGGCTCTGTCACATTTTAGTAATTCTTGCAATATTTCAAACGTTTTTATTATTATATTTGTTATAGTGAACTGTGATCAGTGATTATGACTCGCTGAAAGTTCAGATGATGGTTAGCATTTTTTAGCAATGAAGTATTTTTTAATTAGGGTATGTACATTGTATTTTTAGACATAATGTTATTGCATATTTAATAGAGTACAGTATAGTGTAAACACAATTTCATATGCACCGGGAAACCAAAACATTCATTTTACTCACTTTATTGTGATATTTGCTTTATTGTGGTAGCCTGACCTGAACTTGCAGTATCTCAAAGATATGCCTAATCAACTGTGGATTATATTTATTAACCTTAAGCTCAGGAGAGAGAGATTGCATGAGAGGAGTGGGTGAAGCAGTAAAATATGATAGAATCAAGGGCTTGAAGGTGATAATGGAGTTGAAGGGAGTTGAATAGAGCTGTTTGAAATTAGGTATTAAGAGGGTGTAGGGGTGCCTGGGTGGCTCAGTCAAGCGTCCAACTCTTGATTTCAGCTCAGGTCATGATCTCAGGGTTGTGAGATCGAGCCCCACATCAGGCTTTGCACTGATCGTGGAGCCTGCTTAAGATTCTCTCTCTCTCCCTCTTCCTTTGCCCCTTCCTCCCTCCCCCCGCCCCACCTCCCACTTGCATGGGTTCTCTGTCTCTCAAAAAAAAAAAAAAGAGAGAGAGAGAGAGCGTAAGCTATGAGAGAGAGCGTAAGCTATCCAAGAAAATTCATTATAAAAAAAAAAGAGGGCATATAAGCTGAAAAAATAGGAAGTGACAGTTGACCTTGTTAAGGACAAGATCAAATGTATGACCACGGGAATAAGTAGCTGACATAGCAAGGAGGACAAGATTATGTATGTGAGAAAGGTTCAAGTTGCTAAGAAGCCATAGTATTAGAAGGATTACCTTAATGGATATTGAAATACTCAGGAATTATGCCAGAAGTAGTATTCGAGAGAGAGAGAGAGTCATTTAGGATATAAAATCTTCAGGGAAAGGGAGAAAGGAGGTGGTGGTGTTGATGGCAGACTGCCATAAGGAGGTGGAATATAAGTAGTCATTGAAACCATAGGTTTTGTTACTTTACTTAGGGATAGTGTGTGTTGTATGTGTGGAGAGAGAGAGAGAACAAACAAATAACTGAGGTTTGAGCCTAAGTGTAATCTTCAAAGGAGGAAGCTAATAAAGGAAAAATAGAATGGGAGGACTAGTTTTTTAAGAATAGGAGGGTAAAATGTCAAGGAGAGAGAAAATACAAGTTGAAGGTAATGGTAAAAGAGTGATTCAGTTGATGAATTGTGGATTCTGGATTAAATAGAGAAAGAAGAGAAACCTAAGAGATACTAATAGAAAATGGAAGGGTCAGATGGTTAGAGGTCCCAAAGAGGTTGAAGAATAAGAGATGGTGGTGTCACAGAAGAGGGAGGTGTCAACTGTCAGATGCTACAAAGATAAGTACTGAAAAGAGTCCCTTAGATTTGACAAGTTGAAGGACTAGGTGATTTTAATGAAAGTAGTCTCTATGTGGTAGGAGAGGGGAGGTAAAACTAGATTGTAGTGAATTATGGGTCAGATAAGAGGAATAAGGAAGTAGTAGTATTGACTAATATTTAAAGAGTTGAGCTATGAAAGGAAGGGTAGATAAAGTAACACATAGAGGAAGGCATAAAGGAAGGATTTTTAAGTTAAGGGGATGACTGGAGCATAATTATATGCTCCAGGGGAAAAGATAGGAAATAATATGTAGCAGATAGGGAAATATTGATGGACAGAAGTCCCTGAGAAAGTACAACCAACAGGTTTTAGAGCACAGGTAGAAAGATTAGCCTTAGATAGGAATGGCAAGTCTTTTACTGAAAGAAGAAAGAACGATAAATTTAGATGAGTTTGTAGGATATAGAAGAAAAATGTAATGACAATGGAGAAATAATTTAAGGAGTTTTTACCTGATTGATCTTATTTTCTTAGAGATGTTGAAGATAAAGTCATTTAGACATTGAAGGAGGGAGGAGAGAGTAACATACTTTAAAAGAATATAAATTGGAAATACCACATGAATGAAATTCATTTATTTAAACAATACTTTTTTAGTGACCACAGTATACTGGGTACTGTTGTGGGTTCTAGGAATGTAGCAATTAATAAGACAAAAGTTCTTGCCCTGAAGATGCTTACATTCTAGTAAAGGAATGGACAACAGGAACAAAGTGTCAAGTCGTAATAAATGCTATGAAGAAAAATAAAATGTGAAAAGTGGATTGATTGTCATTTAAAAATATTTCATTCTTGTCTGGTCTTTTATGATTTGAAAAGTAAAAGTACCATTTAAAATATTTTCTTTGGGGGTTTGGGGCACCTGGCTGGCTCAGTCAGCAGAGCATGCAACTCTTAATCTCAGGGTCATGAGTTCAAGCCTCATGTTAGGTGTGGAGTCTACTTAAAATAAAAATTTAAAAATAATAAAAGACAAAATGTTTTCTTTGGAAACAGATTTCCTTTTTATAATCTAAAGGAAGATCATCCTTGTTTTATAGAAATCCATAGTATGATCAGAGTACTAGAACAAAGAAATGATAAGGTAGGTTTTTGTGTTTAGGAATTTGCAGAGTGTACAAAAGTAAAATTGTATTTTTTTCCTCCAGGATGCA
Source organism: Eumetopias jubatus (assembly GCF_037043125.1). Lineage (NCBI taxonomy): Eukaryota > Metazoa > Chordata > Mammalia > Carnivora > Otariidae > Eumetopias > Eumetopias jubatus. The sequence goes on from NW_028274810.1 coordinate 52,332,870, forward strand.
AACATTTTGATTTTATCTTCTTATTAAGAATTATTATGTAATTGTTCAGGCAGGAACACAATGCTCATGCTTCGTTCTGCCTATTAGCTGTACCGTACACTCACTTATGCTTACTATGTGCCAGGGACTTCCTAACCATAATATACAAATTAATCCATTTATCCTCATAATAATCTATGAATAGGGTACTATTTAATATCCCCATCTTACAGATAAGGAAACTAAGACCTAGAGAAATCAGTGCAGACTTTGGATTGGACTGGCTGGCTTCAAATTTCAACTCTAGGAGGAATATTTCCCTCTTAAGCCTCTGTGATTTTATATAAAATGATATTTATAGCAGCCTCTTAAGGATTGCAAGGAAAAAGTGACAGAATGCATGTAAACATTCTAGAACTCTGTTTACACATGATGAGCTCTCAGGTAGCTATTATTTTTTCTTGTTTATATGTTCAGATTGTTTCCATGTTTCTAAATGAAAGTCTGCTTTTTTATTGTTGGTTAATTTTCCTTCAATCATGGATCCTTTGTATTATGTTTTCTTTTCCTGATATAGGAGCGTTGGCCCACAGCCAAAGAAATCTATTAGCTTTACTAACACAGTAAAAGGAGGTCAAACAAAAGGATATGTTGGTGTAAACCAAAGCAGAATGGCTATGTCAAAAACCTTGACAGTTTTACCTGAGATAAAAACAGAAAAAATGAATATTTCTACCCCAAGGACAGTCATACAGGTAATGTTCTTTAGAATTCTGAGTTTATTTGAAAATGGCACCATAAAGAACTTGACTGAAATGTTAAAGGTAGAAAATATACTGCTTTGAAATAACCAACTCACTTCTAATATCGATATATTGATTTTGTTAAGTCTTTACCACATAACATATCTTAAAGCACAATATTGGCTGTTGGCTCCTATAATTCATTACTAATCATGAGAACATTAGAGTGGAGTGAGGAAAGTCTACTCATGACCTTAAGAACTAGTTGATTATGGTATTAATAATAACTAACCTAGCTATAATATAGATAGTAAAGTGAACATCCATTCTTCTTTGTAGTGTACCCTAGAAAATATAAAATAGTCACAAAATTAGTTATCTCATTAGAAAACTAAGAATTGAATTTTTAAAACTTTTAATCAAAGTATAATATATATACAGACAAGTATGTAATATATAAATCTGAATGGGCTAGGCAATGATATTTTTAGATATGACACAAAAAAACACAGTCCATTAAAGATAAAATTGGTAAATTGGACTCCATCAAAATGAAAGCTTCTTCTGGTCTTTGAAAGACATTGCTAAAAGAATGAAAAAAGAAGCCATACAGGGGGAAAAATTATTTATAAAGCATATATCTGATAAAGTACTTGTATCCAAAATATATAAACAATTCTCAAAACAATATTAAAATGACCTAATTTTTAAAACGAGCAAAACATTTTTAAAGATTTTATTTATTTACTTGAGAGAGAGAATGAGCACAGAGGGAGAAGCTGACTACCCTGCTGAGCAGAGACCACCCCCCACCCCCCAACTCGAGGCTCAATCCCAGGACCCTGAGATCATGGCCTGAGCCAAAGGCAGATGCTTAACCAATTGAGCCACCAAGGCGCCCCATGAACAAAACATTGGAATAAATACTTCAACAAAGTACATATACAGATAGCAAATGAGCACATCAAAAGATGATCAGCATTAGTCATTAGGGAAATGTAAATTGAAACCCTGAGATACTGCTGAACACCTATTAGAATGGCTAAAATTAAAAGACTGATCATACCAAATGTGGGCAAGAATGTGGAGGAACCAGAATTTTCATACACTGCTGGTAGGAATGGAAAATGAAAAACCCTTTGGCAGTTTATTCAATGTTAAATATATACCTACTATACCACCCAGACATTCCACTTCTAGGTATCTACTCAAGAGAAAATAAAGTATATGTTTATACAAAGACTAGTACACAAATTTTTATAGCATCTTTGTTTATAATAGCCAAAAAATGAAAACAAGCCAATATAATTTTAATAAATGAATACTATATATTTGCATATATATTACATGTACCATTATCTGAGTCAACTCAGGCTGTTAGAACAAATACTATTGGCTGGATGGCTTATAAACAAATTTATTTCTCACAATTCTGGGACTGGAAGCCCAAGATTAGAATGCTAACATGGTTGAGTTCTGGTGAGGACCCTCTTCCAGGTTGCAGACTGCTAACTTCTCAATATATCCTCAATGTATTCTCAATGTATCACATGGTGGAAAGATATTTAACTAACTCTCTGGCCTCTTTTCAGAGGGCACTCACTAATCCCATTCATGAGGTCTCCACCTTTATGACCTAATTACTTTGCAAATGTTCTACCTTCCAATACCATCATATTGGAATTAGGGGGCCAACATGAATTTTGGGTGTACACAAACATTCAGTCCATAACAATCATATATTACTGTGTATATATTATATGTATTATGTATATGTTATACATACAATACATACATATTATATGGTATTACAATATGTAGAAGGGATAGTGCATCATGACCAACTGAAGATAATGCATGCAAGGTTGTTCCAACATTTAAAAATCAATATTACTTGGCATATTAATAGACTGGGAGGGGAGAATCTATGAGATCATCAGAACAGATAAAGAAAAAGCATTTGAAAAAAATTAATATCCATTCATTATTAAAAAAATTTTTTTTAAACCATTTAGCTAATCTGAAAGAGAAAGGATTTCCTCAGGGCATTCTGAAAAAACTACAGTTAACATCAGACTCAGAGATGAAAGACTGAAAGCTTTTCCCCTCAGATCAGGAACAACACAAAGATGCCCACTTTTGCTACTTCTCAGGAGAGAAGTGGGTTTCCTAGCCAGAGCAATTAGTGAGGAAGAAGAAAGAAAAATCATCCAAAATGGAAAGGAAAAAGTAAATCTCAGTTCACAGATGACATGATCTTATATGTAGAAAACCCCAAAGATGCCACATTTAAGAAAAAAAACAACAACAACAACTTAGAACTAATCACTTCAGCAAAGTTGTAGTATAGAAAATTAACACACAAAAATCAGCTGTGTTGCTATACACTAGCAACAATGTTTTGGATTCTATCCATCCAAAAAGAAAACAATCCAAAAAGAAAATTAAGAATAAAGATTTCTATTTACAATAATATCAAAAAGAATAAAATACTTAGGAATAAACTTAACTAAGGAAGTGAAAGACTTGTACACTGATAACTACAAAAATTGCTGAAAGAAATGAAAGAAGACGATAATAAATGGGAAAACATCCCTTGTTTATACACTGGAATATTTCTTAGGATGTCAGTACTACCCAAAACAAGATACAGATTCAAAGCAATCCCTATCAAAATCCCAATTACATTTCTTATGGAAATAAAAAAATCCATCCTAAAATGGATATGGAAAATTAAGAGACCCCAAATAGTCAAAACAATCTTGAAAAAGAACCACAAAGGTGAAGGTTTCACACGTCCTGATTTCAACACTTACTATGAAGCTGTAGGAATCAACACAGTGCACTACTAGCATAAAGACAGATATATGGACCAATGGAATAGACTAGAGTGCCCAGAAATAACCCCTTACATATAAGTTCAAATGGTTTTCAACAAGGATGCCAATTCTATGCAATGAGGAAAGGACAGTCTTTTCAACAAAGGTGTTGGAAAAACTGGATATCTACATGCAAAAGAATGATGTAGGACCCTTATATACAAAAATAACTCCAAATGTATCAAGCCCTTACAGCTAAAACTATAAAACTCTTAGAAGAGGGGTGTCTGAGTGGCTCAGTTGGTTAAGTGTCCAACTCTTGGTTTTGGCTCAAGTCATGATCTCAGGGTCCTGGGATAGAGCCCCAAGTCTGGCTCCATGCTTAGCGCAGACTGCTTGTCCCTCTCCCTCCCCCTCTGTTCTTCTCCCATCCCTCACGTGTGCTCCTGTGAGTGCTCTCTGTCTCTCTCTCTCAAATAAATAAAATCTATTAAAAAGAAGAAGAAGAAAACGTAAGGGAAAAACTTTTTGACACAGGCTTTGGCAATAATTTCTTAAATATAACACCAAAAGCACCATACAGCAACAGAAGAAAATGGGTATAATGAGCTACATCAAACATTAGAAACTTCTGTGCATCAAAGGACACAACAACACAGTAAAAAGCAACCTATGGAATGAGGAAAATATATTTAAAAATCATATATATGATAAGGGGTTAATATTCAGACTATACAAAGAACTTCTACAACTCAGCAATAAATAAATATGTGGTCCAATAAAAAATGGACAAAGAACTTGATATTTTTCCAAAAGATATACAAATAGCCAACAGCACATGAAAAAGTGCTCAACATTACTAATCATTAGGGAAATGGAGATCAGAACTACAATGAGATAACAACTAAGGCCCATTAGGATAGCTAAAAACACAATAATGGATTATAACAAATGTTGGTGAAGATATAGAGAATTTGGAAACTTTGTGCACTGTTGCTAAGAATGTATAATGGTGTAGCCACTATGGAAAACAGTATTGTGATTCCTCAAAAAGTTAAAACTAGACTTACCCATGACCCAGTAATTCTGCCTCTTGGTCTATACCCAAAAGAATTGAAAACAGAAACTTGAACAGATATTTGTACACCTATGTTCAGAGCAGCATTATTCACAATAGCTAAAAGGTGGAAGCAACCCAAATTTCCATCAGCAGATGAATGAATAAACAAAATTTGATATATATGTATACACAAACATAGTAGAAAATTTTTAGCTTTAAAAAGAAACGAAATTCTAACACATGCTACAATATGGATGAACCTTGAAGATATTATGCTAATTGAAATAAACCAGTCACAAAAGGGCAAATAAGTGAATCAAAAGTGAATGATTCCACTTAGATGAGATATGTAGAGTAGTCAAATTCAGAGACAGAAAGTAGAATGATGGATCCCAAGAAAGGTTATTAGAGGGAAGTTATTTTTTTAATAGGTACAGTTTCAGTTTTATGAGATGAAAGTGGTTCTGGAGATGCATGGTGGTGATGGTTGCACAACAATGTCAAAGTAGTTAATGTGAAAGTACTTAAAAATGGTTAAGATGATAAATTTTCTGCATTGTGTATTTCCTACAATTTTTTAAAAAGATAATTAGTTCAACTTTTCCAGCATGATGGCATGAAGATCTCCAATGCCCAGCTCAAGTGAAACTGGTAACAGTTATTTTTTAAAAACAATGATTTAATGACTCAGGGAATAGACCTAAGGGCAAACAGTAAATGAAGAATCATTTAAGAAAATCTATGACAATTTAGTAAGAAAGTTGTGGTATTTGAGCCAAGACCACCACTTCTTCCTTCCCAGCTTAACAAGGCATACATTCTACTCTAGACTGTTTGCAGCCAAGAGCACAGGGCTCCCTTTCCCCTTAACTCCCACATGTAGGGCTTTCTTTCCCCAAAGCAGAACTTCAGCATTTCTCATCCTGCCCCCAAATGCCTGTTGTGGAGGCTAAGTTCTGGGTGAGTACAGTTGAGAAGTATGGACTCCTTTCTTCTGCCTAATCCCTACTGATGAACTCTACCTTGAGTGTGGCACACTGAGAATACAGAGGTCCTGCCCTGGATCATGAGGTAATGGTTCCATGTCAGGAGAAGCAAGCTGAGAATATCTCAGGTTACTGCTCTGCCCCCTCTATGGACCATTCAACATCTAGAATGAGGTTGTCACTCATAGGGAAGCTTCCCATTGTTTCCACTCCCATGGTGCAGAGATTTTATCTAGGGGGAGATGCAAGCTGTAAAACAAATAGCTCCTAATGTCTTCCAAAAGGAACTAACTTCATTTGCGACAGAGCATGGGGAAGTTTGAACCTAAGAGTACACTCAAATATAGTGGAGGTTTTGGTGAAAGGGAATTGAGTTAGATTCATGGATTTTTAAAAAAGATAATTAGTTCGGGCGCCTGGGTGGCTCAGATGGTTAGGCGTCTGCCTTCGGCTCAGGTCGTGATCCCGGGGTCCTGGGATCGAGTCCCGCATCGGGCTCCCTGCTCGGCGGGGAGCCTGCTTCTCTCTCTGCCTCTGACTCTCTCTCTCTCTCTGACTCTCATCAATAAAGAAAACATTAAAAAAAAAAAAATTTAAAAAAAGATAATTAGTTCAATGAAGATACACCCTAGACTGTAGGCTAGCTAGTTAACTGGGAATGTGGGGCTAAGGCAGCTGGGAGGAGCATTTTGGAGTGAGAATACCAAACATTGACCTCAGAAGTTAGTCTCCGGAAGCAGCCACAATTATTTGGTTTAGAGAATCTGTGCCCCAGGGCATTGTTGAAAACTAGAGCAATCAGCCGGTAATTAGGGAAGTTTTAACAGCTGAGTGTAGTCAAGAGTAGTAGAGAGCCCTAACCGTACCATTGTCATCCCAGGATGGCTGTGGGGATACCCAAAGCTGCTTATCCCTGAGAAGCAACATCAGAGGGTTAACATTGTGTGGGGGTGTTGGGAGGGGGCATATTAGTTTTCTACAACTACATTAGCAAAGTACTACAAACTGTAAGACTTAAAACAATAGAAGTTCATTGTCTCACAATTCTGGAGGACAGAAGTCTGAAATCAAGGTGTTAGTGTAGATATGCACCCTCTGAATATGATAAGGAAGGATTTGTTTCGCTTCTGGCTCTGGTAGTCCTAGACATTTCTTGGCTTGTAGATCTATCACTGCAATCCTCTGTCTTCACATTGTGTTCTCCCTGTGTATTTTATGATGTCTTACCTCTATGTGTATCTATGTCCACATTTCCCCCTTTTTATAAAGACATCAGTCATACTGGATTAGGGTTCTCACCCTAATGATTTCATCTTAACTTAAGTCAGCAAAGACCCTATTTCCACAATCTGAGGTACTGGGGGTTAGGACTTCAACATATCTTCTTTGGGAGAACACAATTCAACCCATTATGGGGAAGTAGATCTCACAAAAGTAATCTAGGTAATCACTAAACAAACAAGCAAATAGAAATTACAAGTTTTAGAAAGGAGGAAGATATCCATACCTAGGGTTGCTACAATATGTTATCAAACTCTCCAGTTTCCAACAAAACATAGGGCATACAAAGAAATAGAAAAATATGACCCATACTCAAGAAAAAAGACAGGCAATAGAAACCGTGGGAAGAAACAGATGTCAGATTTAACAAAAAAAGATTTAAAAGAAATCATTATAAATATCTTCGTAGAACTAAAGAGACCATGATTAAAGAAGTAAAAAGAGGTATGATGACTGTCACATCCAATTCAGAAAATATCGATAAAGAGGCTCAACATCACTGATCATCAGGGAAATACAAATCAAAGCTACAATATCACCTCACACCTGTCAGAATAGCTAAAATTAACAACATAAGGAACAACTATTGTTGGCAAGGATGTGGAGAAAGGGGAATTCTCTTGTCCTGTTGAAAATGCAAACTGGAGCAGCAACTCTGGAAAACAGTATAGAGCTTCCTCAAAAAGTTAAAAATAGAGCTACCCTACAATCCAGCAATTGCACTATTAGGTATTTACCCAAAGAATACAAGAATACTAATTTGAAGGAATACATGAACCCCGATGTTTATAGCAGCATTATCTATAATAGCTAAATTATGGAGACAGCCCAAGTATCCATCGACAGATGAATGGATAAAGAAGATGTGGTATATATATACAGTGGAATATTACTCAGCCACAAGGAGAGTGAAATCTAGCCATTTGCAACAACATGTATAGAGCTACAGAGTATTATGCTAAGTGAAATAAGTCAGTCAGTGAAAGACAAATACCATATGATTTCACTCATATGTGGAATTTAAGAAACAAAACAAATGAATAAAGGGGGAAAGAAGAGAGCGGCAACCCAAGAAACAGACTCTGAACTATAGAGAACAAACTGATGATTACCAGAGGGGAGGTAGGTGGAGGGATGGATTAAATAGGTGATGGGGATTAAGTAGTGTACTTGTAATGAGCACCAGGTGTTGCCTTGAAGTGTTGAATCACTGTATTGTTCACGTGAAGCTAATATTACAATGTATGTTAACTAACTGGAATTTAAATAAAAACTTGAAAAAATACTGTATTGTATATTTGAAAGTTCCTAAGAAAATTGATTTTAAAAGTTCTATCATGGGGCGTCTGGGTGGCACAGTTGCTTGGGCGTCCGACTCTTGGTTTTGGCTCGGGTCATGGTCAGGGACCCACATCAGACTCCCCACTCAGCCTGGAGTCTGCTTAGGATTCTCTTCTCCCTCTGCCTCTCCCCTCATGCTCTCTCTCTCTAAAATAAACAAATAAAATCTTAAAAAAAAAAAGTTCTCATCATAACAAAAAATAATTTTGTAACTATGTGAGGTGATGGATTTTAATTAATTTATTTTTTTAAGGGGCGCCTGGGTGGATCAGTCATTTGGTGTCTGCCTTTGGCTTGGGTCATAATCCCGGGGTCCTGGGATCAAGCCCTGCATCAGGCTCCCTGATCCACGGGAAGCCTGCTTCTCCCTCTCCTACTCCCCCTGCTTGTGTTCCCTCTCTTGCTGTCTCTCTCTCTGTCAAATAAATAAATAAAATAAAACAATAATTTATTTTTTTAAAGATCTATTATTTATTTTAGAGAAAGAGAGAGCAAGTGAGTGGAAGAGGGGCAAAGGGAGAAAATCCCCAAGCAGACTTCCTGCTGGGCACAGAGCCCCATATGGGGCTTGATCTCATAACCCATGAGATCATGACATGAGCCAAAACCAAGAGTCGGATGCTTAACTGACTGAGCCACCCAGGCGCCCCTGAGGTGATGGATTTTAAATAAACTTATTATTGTAATCAGTCTGTAATATATACATATATCAAATCATTATGTAGTACACCTAAAGTGGATACAATCTTATGTGTCAGTTATAGCTCAATTAAAATTAATTAAATAAAATGCAGTTTCTGGGTTGTACCAAAAAAATTATAAAGAAGAACCAAATGGAAATTCTGGAGTTGAAAAGCACAGTAATCAAAACTTTAAACATTCACTAGAGGAACTAAATAATAGATTTTAACTGACAGAAGGAAGAATTAGCCAACTTGAGGACAGATCTATAGAGATTATACAAGCCAAAAACAGAGTGGAAAAAAAGAATGAGGAAAAATGAATGGAGCCTCAGAAAGGGTGATACTAACCCAAAGCAACAGAATACAGATTCTTCTCGAGTACACATGGAACATTTTCCAGGATAGCTCATATGTTAGGCCACAAAATGAGTTTTAATTAATTGAAGAGAATTTAAATCATATCATGCATCTTTTCCAGCCACAATGTTAGGAACCTAGACATTAATTATACAAAGAAAACTGGAAATTCAAAAATATGTGGAAATTAAGCAATATGCTACTGAATAACTAATGTGTCAAGAAATCAAAAAAGAAATAAAAAAATACCTTGAGACAGATGAAAGTGGAAATATACCAAAATTTGCGGGATGCAGCAAAAGCAGTTCTAAAAGGGAAGGTCATAGAGTTAAATACCTACCTCAGGAAACAAAAAGAGTCTCAAACAACTTAATTTTATGCTTCAAAGGACTAGAAAAAGAACAAATGAAGCCCAGAGTTAGTAGGAGGAAAGAAATAAACAGATTAGAGCAGAAACAAATGAAATAGGGACTGAAAAGATAATAAGGAAGATCAGTGAAACTAAAAGCTGGTTTTTTGAAAAGATAAACAAAATTGACAAATCTTTAACTATATTCACCAAGAAAAAAAGAGAGGGGATTCAAATAAACAAAATTAGGTTCAAATAAAATCAGAAACAAAAGAGATGTTACAACTGATACCACAGAAATAACAAAGGATCATAAGAGAATATCATGAACAAATATATGCCAACAAATTGGACAACCTAGAAGAAATGTACAAATCATTAGAAATGAACAACATATCAAGACTGAATTTGATGAAACAGAAAATCTGAACAGTCTGATTACTATTAAGGAGAGTGAGTCAGTAATCAAAAACCTCCCAACAAACAAAATTCTAGAACCAGTTTCAGTGGTGAATTATACCAAACATTCAAAGAAGAATTAATATCAATTCTTCTCAAACTTTTCCAATAAAGGAAGAGGGGGAAGCTCTTCCAAATTCATTTTATGAGGCCAGCATTACCCGATACCAAAACCATACAAGGACACCACAAGGAAAGAAAATTATACACCAATGTCTACGATGAACATAGATAGAAAACCCTAAACCAAATATTCGTAAACCAAATTCAACAATATATTAAAAGGATTATAGATCATGATCAAATAGGACGTATTCCAGGGATTGCAAGGGTGGTTTAGTACTCACAAATCAATCAATGTGATACACCACATTAACAAAATGAAGGATAAAAATCATATGATCATCTCAATAGATACAGAAAAAGCATTTGACAAAATTCAACATCCATTTATGTTAAAAACTCTGCAAAGCAGGTATAGAGAGAATGTACCTCAACATAATTAGGCCATATATGTACTCAATGGTGAAAAGCTGAAAACTTTTCCTCTAAGATCAAGATAAAGACAAGGATGTCCACTCTTGCCACTTTTATTTCACATAGTATTGTAGGTCCTAGATAAAGTAATAAATCAAGAAAAAGAGATGAAAGGTATCCAAGTTGGAAAGGAAGAAGTAAAGCTGTCACTATTTGTAGATGACATGATATTATATATAGAAAGTCCTAAAAAGGCCACCAAACAACTATCAGAATAATAAATAAATTCAGTAAATTTGCTGGATACAAAATTAATATACAGAAATCTGTTGCATTTCTATACATTAATATCCAGTGCTCAGAAAGAGAAATTTAAAAAATGATCCCATTTACAATTGCATCTAAATAAATAAAATACCTAGAAATAAATTTAACAAAGGAGGTAAAAGATCTGTATACTGAACATTACAAGATATTAATGAAAGAAATTGAAGATACAAATACATAAAAAGATATTCCATGCTTATTGATTGGAACAGTCAATATTGTTAAAATGTCCACACTAGCCAAAGCAATGTACAGAGCCAGTGCAAACCCTATCAAAACTTCAATGGCATTTTTTCACAGAATAGAATAATCTTAAAATTTGTATGGGCCAGCAAAAGACCCTGAGCTAATAGCTAAAGCAATCTTAGAAAAGAATAAAGCTGGAGACATCACCCTCTCTGATTTCAAATTGTATTACAGAGCTTTAGTAATTAAAACAGTATGGTATTTGTACATAAACACATACATCAAAAATAGAAACAAAGATCAATGGAACTGAATAGAGAGCCCAGAAATAAACCTACACGGATATGGTCAGTTAATTTACAATTAAAGAGCAGCATACACACTGGGGAAAAACAGTATCTTCAATAAGTAGAGTTAGGAAAACTGGACAGCCACATACAAAAGAATGAAACTGAACCACTAACTTACACCATACACAAAAATTAACTCAAAATGGATTAAAAACTTGAATGTAAGAGCTGTATTTCTGTATGTTAAATTTCATAATTGAAAAGATTAAGAATTAGGCAAAAATAACAATATGTGAAAACTGGGAAATGTTTACTAATAAAATGTTGGATGAATAATAGTGGGTTTTTTAAAGCTTATACATAAAAAATTAAACATACAAAAATATTAACAATCTGGATGAATTATCTTTCTACCTTTCTGAATTTCCCTGAAATTAATATGTATTACTTGCATATAGGTAAAAACATGAATAAGACGTTTTTAAAAAGTGTGCCTAGTTAAGAAATTTTTAAGCAGGGGGCGCCTGGGTGGCTCAGATGGTTGCGCGTCTGCCTTCAGCTCAGGTCATGATCCCGGGGTCCTGGGATCGAGTCCCGCATCGGGCTCCCTGCTCCTTGGGAGCCTGCCTCTCCCTCTGCCTCTCTCTCTGTCTCTGATGAATAAATAAATAAAATCTTTAAAAAAAAAGAAATTTTTAAGCATAAAATCTTTCATTCAACTTTTCTTGTTTATTCCATCCTAGAAACACTGTATTTCTTTTTTTCTACTGCTTTTATTTCTGTTTTCTAGGACCTATTATTCAGAAACCTCATTTTTTTTTTACTTATTTCATTTTAAATAACCATTTTCCACAGGTAATTAATACACTTGGAGTTGATGTTACTCCCCGACCTCTTTACCATCAAGACCCATATATGGGTGCAGCAAAGCCAAATAAATTATTGACATCACAAGAAGGATCATATGCATCAGAATATATATCTTCCTATAGCCTGTATCAGAATACAATAAATCCTAGTATGTTAGGGCAGTTTACAAGGTAAAGTATACTATTCTATTGTTCTTTTTTATATCATATGTACTGTCTTTTCATTTAAGTTGCATATATATAACTTTGATGTCAGTTGTCTTCAGACTCCCAACTCCACTCTACATTAGTGTACTAGCCATCTCTATGTTCCCCTCATGTTTTAGTTAGATATAGAGCTTTACATGACTTAAGAGTTCCCTGACACACCAAAACATTTGTGAGAAAAATATGTAGATTTTCCTCAAGATTTCCTGAGGAACCAAAAGGTGAGGCTAGCATCACACACCCACAGACACATTTCTTCAGTTTCTTTTATGTTGCAGTTTATGGGAAGAAGTAGCTTTCCTTCTCTGTGACTGCCCCCCCTCCCAACTCCATTCTTCCATGCAAATCCCTGTTCTTCTACGGTTTGATTTCTCTTCTGTTTCATAATTTTTTTGTAAATGAAATGTTATGCATGTATTATGTAGACACATTACTGAAATTTTATTAATGCTTACAGTGGAGAAGTTCAGAGTCTTTGCAATAATAAAACAGGATGTCCTAAAATAATCTAAAGATATGGGGAAATATTTGAGTGTGTAATTTTCAATCTGACAAATTAAAATTTCCAGATGTTAACTAAGCACAAAATTTTAAGAGAAAATATGCTGTTCGAGAGTCTGCCTCCAAATTTGCATAAAGTAGTCATAGGAGTGCTCTATAAAACAAAGAATATTCCACTAAACCAAATCTATCCTTTTGGAGGACAGTTGGACTTATAAATAGAAAAGGCAAAAAGGTATATAATATCATGAAGTAATATTAAGTTCATATGTTTAAAGAAACTATTTTTGTATTCTTCAATTTATTGATTTCCCAACCAGTATATAGATTTTCTTTTAATTAAATCTTGAGAGGACCTTTATAAAATTGAATAAATCACATTTAAGATGGGATTTGAATGATGAGCAGAAAATGGGTGAAAAATGAAAGGAAGTTCCAGGCCAAAGCTCTAATAAAATAAGAGAGAACTGAAAGATTGAGGAAAAATGGGGAAGGGGAAGAGTGATAATGAAGAAGAAGAAACTGGATAGGTAGACTGTATTTTAGCTTTTTATTCTAAATATATTAGGAATCCATTGAAGGACTTTAGACATAGGTTTGACATGTTTTATCTCTAAAATATATTTATAATGACTTTTTATTTAAGGAACACTACAAAACAACTCTGTTTAAAGAAGTTTCTTTTTATCAGTTTTTTACATGATTATATTTGATTTCTCAATATGATAATGTTTTTATTTATATATTTAATTACCCATAAGAACATCTAAATAAAAGAATAATGTTGTTTTTCATTATTGAAGGTCGGTTTTAGGAAGCAGTACAGTTTCTAAATCAAGTGTATCTACTACTGAATCAATAGCAGAAGACCTAGAAGAACCATCCTATAAACGGGAAAAACTGACTAGTTTTACAGGTAATGAAAATAATATAATTTATTTCAGTAACAGCCCATTATTTCATAGCATTAGCAACTATGCTTATTATTTGTCAGGTACTTGAGGTAAAAGAACTATGGTAATGATTCTCAAATGCTGGCCTGAGGAGTAGCTACTGAGAACTACCAGGGTAGCATTAAATTTCCCAAGGTGACTCTCTTGCACCACCAGCCTCAGGAGAGACAGACCCTGTTTTAGAAGTGCTCTGCTTTTAACTCAGGAGGCAACTTCTTCTGATACGTTGTGATCAGTGCCCTAATAAGACATATGCAGAATGTTATGGGAGCATTTTGAAAGTGAAGATTAACATCTTTGAGGTGGAAAAAAAAAAGAATTCATAGAGAACATTACAGACTTTTGAACTGGGTTTTTAAAGATGATTAGTAATTTGTCAGGAGAAAAAAAATAAGAGTGGCTCCTTCCAGGCAGAGCATAAAACATGAAGTAAAGGATTATGAAAATGGGGGCGCCTGGGTGGCTCAGTCATTAGGCATCTGCCTTCAGCTCGGGTCGTGATCCCAGGTTCCTGGGATCGAGCCCCACACCAGGCTCCTTGCTCGGCGGGAAGCCTGATTCTCCCTCTCCCACTCTCCCTGCTTGTGTTCCTTCTCTCACTGTGTCTCTCTCTGTCAAATAAATAAATAAAATCTTTTAATAAAAAAAAGGATTATGAAAATGAAGATAAAAGAATATAAAATAATGGATGATCAAAAGTGCTGGAAGAAATGGGTACTTACCGGAGGAACATTCACCTTGGAGTGCAGTAACGGTGCCTCTTCCTCTGAGATGATAATGAAGGATTGATGAAAGTATTCATAAGGTTGGAAAAGTGCTTGATAGCATCTTTGGTGTTAAGATATGTAACAGGAATGCTCTGACAACAAGTAAGAGAATACCCAACTACCATTAGCTTAAACAATCAACTATTTTGGATTTGATTTTGTGGCTTGACTCTCAGACTCTGGACTGACAGCTCTGCTATTCTCTTTCCTTAAAACTTTTCTTCTTACTTCTTGCTTCTTGCTTTTTGCTCCATGGTCTAAATATCTGCCCCAGCTGTGGGTATTATATCCATGTTAAAGGCAGAAAGAGAGAGAAAGGCAGTAGCTTCAGTCCTATCACCCTTATTTATCAGGAAAGTAAAAGTTTCCCCAGGAGCCTTCTTCTTTCCTATGTATTTCTGCTGTTATCTTATTGGCCAGAACTCTGTCACATGGTCAACTCTAGCTTAAAGAGAGGCTAGGAAAGCTAAACACTTGATTTTCTTAATGGAAAGAGCAAGGGAAGGGAAAAAGCCTTAGCAATGAAAACTTAGGCAATCAGCAGTGTCTGCAGCAGCAGGGAGGATCATCCTATCAGAGGGAGACGGGAGGATTGGATTACTATCATAATCTCCCCCTGCATCAGAGGGATTGAATACATCCCACAACACAGTCTGTTCTTTGACCACATAAAGTCACAATGTATGACCCATCACGATATTTTGGTAAAATGAAAATTAAAAATAGCAATTAGTCAATGATTTTTATTAAGTCATCTATTTTAGACTTACGAGTTGTGAGGGCAACACCTGAGAAAATTGTAACAAAAGAAGACCTACAAAAGACTATAGAGATAACACTCACAGAGTCGGAAACACTGAGATTTTTTAACCTACCAACAGTCATGGTTTCTGTGGAATCTGAAGAAGCTGAGAAGGTCATGTATGTATGGCTCAATTGTCTATTTGTTTCTGTAATTTAAGTGCTAATTCAGAGGTTCTTGTCCTTGTTTCTGTTTTTAGGGATTCCTGGATAAATACTGGTGGCATATGTGCTTGGTGAAATTACGTGTAAAGTTATATGTGCCCTATGAAATGATATGTAAAGTATTTATGTTGTATGTACTTTTTTCCTAGAGGAAGAACCCATAGCTTTACCTTATTCTTTAAAAAGTAGTCAAACTACTAAGTCAAATAATAAAAGAAATAAAGGAAGCTTCCAAGTCTCAATATAGATTTTAATGATTATTTTCTTTTATGCATATATAAATTATTTCCAGTTTAAAAAGAAAGGACTGACTTTTTATATTAAACACTTAAGAAGGAAAATATGTAATGGGAAAATAACTGAGTTTACTATATTAGAGCAGATTTTCCATTTGTCCTTATTAATTAATTTAAATAGATCATTAATTTTTGCCTTGTGTATTTTGAAGCTTTGTTGTTAAACACATACACATTAAGGATTGTTATGTCTTTTTGGGAGAATTGACCCCTTTATCATTTTGTAATGTCCCTCTTTATCTCTGATAATTTGCCTTGCTCTGAAGTCTACTCTGTCTGAAATTAATTTAGCTACTATAAATAGAGTATTGATAGTTATTCAGATTATTTAGATTCAAATATAATTTGAATATGACTCATAGTACTAAAAAATCCATCATTAAAATATTTTTAGGGCATTATTCTTATCCAAATATTAACCTAGAATTATTTTGGACTATAGAATATAGTACAAGTAGATCCTGAATAACATACTTTGAAACCCATAAGACATAAAGGGAAGCTCTTAACACCAAAAAAAGGAAAGGAAAGAATAACAAATGGATAAATAAATGATCTGAAATCAGAGAGGGAGAGATGCTGGAAGCAAATGTTAAAATTAGCACATGAATCTAGAGTTCATTAAGTCTTGGTCCCCCACAATTGAGAGGACGGAAAGAGATATTTTTGTATTAATCAAAGACCCTTAAAAGGATTTCAGTTATCTCAAGTGATCCCAGGTCTCATAGCTACTATCATAAGCCAACATGAATTTTCTCTGGAGGAAATCATATCCCATTTAGGCTCTTAAGATTCCCTCAGATTGAGTTTGGTAAAAATAAACCAAACCAATAAAGAAGCCATTATGAATGAGAATTAAAAGAAATAACAAACCCTAGATCTACATCGTGAGGACTGTGGATAACGAGATTTTAGTAGGGCTATATTATGAGATATAGAATATAAAATATATGTGAAATATTTAAACAGAAGATAAAGCTAACACCTCACTAAGAAACTATCAAAATGATGACTCATATTTGCAAAAACATCTAAAAAGAACTGTAAAATAAAGTATGCTTATATAACTGTTGAAACTAAAAAGTAAATGTTAAATTTAAACAAGGCATAATTGAACAGAGATTTAATAACTTGAAACATAGATCTGGATAAACTATACAAAATAAACCTTGGAGAGAAAAATATGATATAAAGTATGAAAGAGAAGTTAAAAAAAGACATCGACAATAGAATAAAGGTCCAACATGCATCTGGTTAGTTTCAAAAAGTCAAAGTAGGAAGAATGGAGGAGAGGAACTATTCAAAAAGAGGGGGTAAGGACTTTCCGAAGCTCTTAAAAGACATCATGTCACAGAAACAGGAATAAATTTTTAAAAATATCCAAAAAAAGAAGTTGTGCATTGTACTGGTACTCCAGGATATCAAATGTTAAAAGATTTTAAAAACAGAAGAAAAAAAGAAAGAAAAAACATATCATCCACAGAGAAACAATTAAACCAATTGCATTATTAGGGACAAAGAAGTTTACTTCATAATGACAGGAAGGTAAAAATAATTCTAATCTTGAATATCCCTAATAAAATAACCTCAACATATATGAAGCAAAAATTTAAAATTTGTTAAGTATCCTATTAAAGTAGATTTAAACTTGCCTCTCTTAATTACTGTATGTCAACCAGACAAAAAATTCACATAGATACAGAAAATTTGAACCAAAAACATTTAATGATCACAACTCTTCATTCAACAATTAGAGAACATACACTCTTTTCAAGCACACACGGAACATTTATAAAAATCATCCAGGCGGAGCAAGATGGCGGAGGAGTAGGAGACCTAGATTTCGTCTGGTCTCAGGAATTCAGCTGAATGGGGATCAAACCATTCTGAACACCTACGAACTCAACAGGAGATCGAACAGGAGAGTAGCAACAACTCTCTGAACAGAGAAGCGACCACTTACTGGAAGGTAGGGCGTGTGGAGAAGTGAATCCGAGGTGATATTCGGGAGGATAGACGGCGGGGGAGGGGCCTCCGCCGGCCGCTTCTGGCAAGTGATAGAGCCGCGGAGCACAAAATCGGACCTTTTAGAAGTTGGCTTGGCGGAGGGACATCGCTGCAGTGGCTAAGCGGGGGGTGGAATCCTCCCGGGACAGTGTGGTCTCAGGACCCTTGGGGTCACAGAGAGACCGGGGGTGCCTGAGTGCGCCAGAGCTCCCAGGTATCAGAGCGGGGAAGCCGGCTACAGAGATGGACCAGAGTCGCGGGCTCTCAGCTCGGGGTTGCCATAAACTGTGATCTGTGGCCCAGTCGGGGCACGGCTCCTCCAGCAGGGACCCAGCAGGCGGCAGATCCGGGGAGACTCCCCTTCCTTCCCGGGGAGGAGCGGTGCGGGAACGCACTGCAGGGATCTGCTGGGTTTGGAGACTCCGCGCGGGGTCGGGTGCCAGAGATAGCAACGCTTGATCACAGGCCGGGTGAGCACGGAGTGTGGCCGGAGACCGGGGACACGGAAGTGACTGATTTTCTCTGGGGGTGCACTGAGGAGCGGGGCCCCGAGTTCTCGGCTCCTCCGGGTGGAGATTGGGAGGCCACCATTTCTGCCCTGGTCCTCCAAGGCTGTACCGAGAGCTTGCAGGGAACAAAAGCTCCTGAGAGCAAACCGGAGCAGCTTCCTTAGCCCGGACCGACAGGGCGGGGCAATTCCGCCTCCGGCAAAGACATTTGGAAACCACAGCAACAGGCCCCTCCCCCAGAAGATCAGCACAAACAGCCAGCAAGCCAAGACCAAGTTTACCGATCAAGGAGAAGGGGAGAACTCCAGCGCTAGGGGAATACTGCACATAGATTCATGGCTTTTTTTTTTTTTACCATGATTCATTATTTCATCAAAGTTAATTTTTGTTGACTGTTTTTTTTTTATTTTTCTTTTTCCCTTTTTCAACCAACATCTTATCAATCCCTTTTTTTAAAAAAAAAAAACATTTTTTATTTTTCATTTTTAGAGTCATATTTTATCCCTTCATAGTAGTTACCCTTATTTTTGGCATATATATATATGTTGTTCTCTTTTTAAAATTTTGAGGTACAGTTTCTTCTAACAGATCAAAATATACCCTAAATCACTAGTGTATGGCTTTGTTCTAGTCTTCTGCCTGATCACATTCTCTCCCTTTTTCCTTTTTTTTCTTTTTTTTTTCTTAAATCTTCTTTCTTTTTTCAAACAACTTATCTTACCAAGTCCTTTTATAAAATCTTTTATAATTTTCATCTTTACAGTCATCTTCCATCCCTTCATTGTATCAACCCTTATTTTGTACATATATGTCTTTCTTCCTTTAAAATTTTAGGAGGCACTTTTTTCTAACAGACCAAAATACGCCCAAAATCTAGTGTGTGGCACTGATCTATGCACTAGCCTGATCAAATTTGATCATATTCTGCTTTTTTTGTATTGTTTTGTTTTTGTTTTTATCTTTTTTTTCTTTTTTTTTTCCTCTTTCTTTTTTCTTTCTTTCCCTTTCTTTTCCCCTGGTTTCAGGTCTTTTCTGATTTGTATACAGTATATTTGCTGGGGACGTTGTAAACCTGTTAGCATTTTGTTCTCTCATTCATCTATTCTCCTCTGGACAAAATGACAAGACGAAAGAAATCACCTCAGCAAAAAGAACAAGAGGTAGTACCGTCAGCCAGGGACCTACTCAATACGGACATTAGTACGATGTCGGACCTAGAGTTCAGAATCATGACTTTAAAGATACTAGCTGGGCTTGAAAAAAGCGTGGAAGTTATTAGAGAAACCCTTTCTGGAGAAATAAAAGAACTAAAATCTAACCAAATCGAAATCAAAAAGGCTATTGATGAGGTGCAATCAAAAATGGGGGCACTAAATGCTAGGATAAATGAGGCAGAAGAGAGAATCAGCGATATAGAAGACCAAATGATGGAAAATAAAGAGGCTGAGAAAAAGAGAGAGAAACAACTACAGGATCACGAGGGCAGAATTCAAGAGATAAGTGATTCGATAAGACGAAACAACATTAGAATAATTGGGATCCCAGAAGAAGAAGAGAGAGAGAGAGGGGCAGAAGGTATATTGGAGCAAATTATAGCAGAGAACTTCCCTAATGTGAGGAAGGAAACAGGCATTAAAATCCAGGAGGCACAGAGAACCCTCTCAAAATCAATAATAATAGGTCAACACCCCGACATCTAATAGTAAAACTTACGAGTCTCAGAAACAAAGAGAAAATCCTGAAAGCAGCTCGGGAGAAGAGCTATGTAACCTACAATGGTAGAAACATTAGATTGGCAACAGACCTATCCACAGAGACCTGGCAGGCCAGAAAGGACTGGCAAGATATCTTCAGAGCACTAAACGAGAAAAATATGCAGCCAAGAATACTATATCCAGCTAGGCTATCATTGAAAATAGAAGGAGAGATAAAAAGCTTCCAGAACAAACAAAAACTAAAGGAATTTGCAAACACGAAACCAGCCCTCCAAGAAATATTGAGAGGGGTCCTCTAAGCAAAGAGAGAACCTAAAAGCAGCAAAGAGCAGAAATGAACACAGACAACAGACAGTTAACAGTCACCTTACAGATAATACAATGGCACTAAATTCATACCTTTCAATAGTTACCCTGAATGCAAATGGGCTAAATGCCCCAATCAAAAGACACAGGCTATCAGATTGGATTAAAAAACAAGACCCATCCATATGCTGTCTGCAAGAGACTCATTTTAGACCCAAAGACACCCCCAGATTGAAAGTGAGGGGGTGGAAAACCATTTACCATGCTAATGGACACCAAAAGAAAGCTGGGGTGGCAATCCTTATATCAGACAAACTAGATTTTAAAACAAAGACTGTAATAAGAGATGAGGAAGGACACTATATCCTACTTAAAGGGTCTATCCAACAAGAAGATCTAACAATTGTAAATATCTATGCCCCGAACATGGGAGCAGCCAATTATATAAGGCAATTAATAACAAAAGCAAAGAAACACATTGACAACAATACAATAATAGTGGGGGACTTTAACACCCCCCTGACTGAAATGGACAGATCATCTAAGCAAAAGATCAACAAGGAAATAAAGACTTTAAATGACACACTGGACCAAATGGACTTCACAGACATATTCAGAACATTCCATCCCAAAGCAACGGAATACACATTCTTCTCTAATGCCCATGGAACATTCTCCAGAATTGATCACATCCTAGGTCACAAATCAGGTCTCAATCGGTACCAAAAGATTGGGATCATTCCCTGCATATTTTCAGACCACAGTGCTTTGAAACTAGAACTCAACCACGAGAGGAAAGTCGGAAAGAACTCAAATACATGGAGGCTAAAGAGCATCCTACTAAAGAATGAATGGGTCAACCAGGAAATTAAAGAAGAATTAAAAAAATTCATGGAAACCAATGAAAATGAAAACACAACTGTTCAAAATCTTTGGGATACAGCAAAGGCAGTCCTGAGAGGAAAGTATATAGCAATACAAGCCTTTCTCAAGAAACAAGAAAGGTCTCAAATACACAACCTAATCCTACACCTAAAGGAGCTGGAGAAAGAACAGCAAATAAAGCCTAAACCCAGCAGGAGAAGAGAAATCATAAAGATCAGAGCAGAAATCAATGAACTAGAAACCAAAAGAACAGTAGAACAGATCAACGAAACTAGGAGCTGGTTCTTTGAAAGAATTAACAAGATTGATAAACCCCTGGCCAGACTGATCAAAAAGAAAAGAGAAATGACCCAAATCAACAAAATCATGAATGAAAGAGGAGAGATCACAACCAACACCAAAGAAATACAAACAATTATAAGAACGTATTATGAGCAACTCTATGCCAGCAAATTAGATAACCTGGAAGAAATGGGTGCATTCCTAGAGATGTATCAACTACCAAAATTGAACCAGGAAGAAATAGAAAACCTGAACAGACCTATAACCACTAAGGAAATTGAAACAGTCATCAAAAATCTCCCAAGAAACAAAAGCCCAGGGCCAGATGGCTTCCCAGGGGAATTCTATCAGACATTTCAAGAAGAATTAATACCTATTCTCCTGAAACTGTTCCAAAAAATAGAAATGGAAGGAAAACTTCCAAACTCATTTTATGAGGACAGCATTACCTTGATCCCAAAACCAGACAAAGACCCCATCAAAAAAGAGAATTACAGGCCAATATCCTTGATGAACATGGATGCAAAAATTCTCACCAAAATACTAACCAATAGGATCCTACAGTACATTAAAAGGATTATTCACCTCGACCAAGTGGGATTTATCCCTGGGCTGCAAGCCTGGTTCAACATCCACAAATCAATCAACGTGATATAATACATTAACAAAAGAAAGAACAAGAATCATATGATCCTCTCAATAGATGCAGAAAAAGCATTTGACAAAGTACAGCATCCTTTCTTGATCAAAACTCTTCAGAGTATAGGGTTAGAGGGTACATACCTCAATATCATAAAAGCCATCTATGAAAAACCTACAATGAATATCATTCTCAATGGGGAAAGGCTGAGAGCTTTTCCCCTAAGGTCAGGAACGCGGCAGGGATGTCCACTCTCACCACTGCTATTCAACATAGTATTAGAAGTCCTAGCCACAGCAATCAGACAACAAAAAGAAATCAAAGGCATCCAAATCGGCAAAGAGGAAGTCAAACTCTCACTCTTTGCAGATGATATGATACTGTATGTGGAAAACCCAAAAGACTCCACCCCAAAACTGCTAGAACTCATACAGGAATTCAGTAAAGTAGCAGGATATAAAATCAATGCACAGAAATCAGTGGCATTCCTATACACCAACAACAAGACAGAAGAGAGACAAATCAAGGAGTCGATCCCATTTACAATTGCACCCAAAACCATTAGATACCTAGGAATAAATTTAACCAAAGAGGCAAAGGATCGGTACTCAGAAAACTATAAAATACTCATGAAAGAAACTGAAGAAGACACAAAGAAATGGAAAAACGTTCCATGCTCATGGATTGGGAGAACCAACATTGTGAAGATGTCAATGCTACCGAGAGCAATCTACACATTCAATGCAATCCCCATCAAAATACCATCCACTTTTTTCAAAGAAATGGAACAAATAATCCTAAAATTTGTATGGAACCAGAAGAGACCCCGAATAGCCAGAGGAATCTTGAAAAAGAAAAGCAAAGCTGGCGGCATCACAATTCCGGACTTCCAGCTCTATTACAAAGCTGTCATCATCAAGACAGTATGGTACTGGCACAAAAACAGATACATAGATCAATGGAACAGAATCGAGAGCCCAGAAATGGACCCTCAACTCTAGGGTCAACTTATGTTTGACAAAGCAGGAAAGAATGTCCAATGGAAAAAAGACAGTCTCTTCAACAAATGGTGTTGGGAAAATTGGACAGCCACATGCAGAAGAATGAAACTGGACCATTTCCTTACACCACACACAAAAATAGACTCCAAATGGTTGAAAGACCTAAACGTGAGACAGGAGTCCATCCAAATCCTAAAGGAGAACACAGGTAGCAACCTTTTCGACCTTAGCCGCAGCAACTTCTTCCTAGAAACATCGCCAAAGGCACGGGAAGCCAGGGCAAAAATGAACTATTGGGATTTCATCAAGATAAAAAGCTTTTGCACAGCAAAAGAAACAGTCCACAAAACCAAAAGACAACCGACAGAATGGGAGAAAATATTTGCAAATGACATATCAGATAAAGGGCTAGTATCCAAAATCTATAAAGAACTTATGAAACTCAACACCCAAAGAACAAATAATCCAATCAAGAAATGGGCAGAAGACATGAACAGACATTTCTCCAAAGAAGGCATCCAAATGGCCAACAGGCACATGAAAAAGTGCTCAACATCGCTCGGCATCAGGGAAATCCAAATCAAAACCTCAATGAGATACCACCTCACACCCGTCAGAATGGCTAAAATTAACAAGTCAGGGAACGACAGATGTTGGCGGGGATGTGGAGAAAGGGGAACCCTCCTACACCGTTGGTGGGAATGCAAGCTGGTGCAACCACTCTGGAAAACAGTATGGAGGTTCCTCAAACAGTTGAAATTAGAGCTACCGTTCAATCCAGCAATTGCACTACTGGGTATTTACCACAAAGATACAAATGTAGGGACCCAAAGGGGTACGTGTACCCCAATGTTTATAGCAGCAATGTCCACAATAGCCAAACTGTGGAAAGAGCCAAGATGCCCATCGACAGATGAATGGATAAAGAAGAAGTGGTATATATACACAATGGAATATTATGCAGCCATCAAAAGGAATGAGATCTTGCCATTTGCAACGACGTGGATGGAACTGGAGGGTGTTATGCTGAGTGAAATAAGTCAATCAGAGAAAGACATGTGTCACATGACCTCACTGATATGAGGAATTCTTAATCTCAGGAAACTGAGTGTTACTGGAGTGGTTGGGGGTGGGAGGGATGCGGTGGTTGGGTGATAGACATTGGGGAGTGTATGTGCTACGGTGAGCGATGTGAATTGGGCAAGACTGTTGAATCACAGATCTGTACTTCTGAAACAAATAACGCAACATATTTTAAGAAAAAAGAAAAAGAAGAAGATAACAGGAGAGGAAGAAAAGGGGAGTATGTCAGAGGGGGAGACGAACCATGAGAGATGATGGACTCTGAAAAACAAACTGAGGGTTCTAGAGGGGAGGGGTGTAGGGGGATGGGTTAGCCTGGTGATGGGTATTGAGGAGGGCACGTTCTGCATGGAGCACTGGGTGTTATGAACAAACAATGAATCATGGAACACTGCATCAAAAACTAATGATGTAATATATGGTGATTAACATAACAATAAAAAAATTAAAAAAAAAATCATCCATGCACAAGACCATGAAGCAAGGTTTCAAAAATTTCAAAGAAATAGTACCATACAAACTAAATTCTCTGGCCATAAATAGAATTAAGTTAAAAATTAATAACATAAATCTCAAGGAAAACATAGATAATATTCACACACACATTTGGAAGTTAAAAAGCACATTTTCTAAGTTCCTCATGAATCAAAGAAGAAATCATAATAGAAATTTAAGAAATACTCAGAATTAAATAATTATGAAAATAATACCTACAGGATGACACAAGGTGGTACCTTAAGGGAAATGTATAGTTTTCAGTGTTTATAGCATAGTTCATAAAACCTATCTGGAGATAGTGCTAGCGTATTGTTGGTGGGCACTGAAAGTAGTAGGGATGCTGGGAGGTACAGTAAATAGAGTCCTTCGGAGGTAATTCAGTGCAGTCTTTCCCTAAAGAGTTTTTTGAACTCTCACTTAATGTTTGGTGCAATCCACATAAAAGAAGGTAATTTTAAAGAGAAAACATAATATAAAGAGGTAATATCTGTGGTAACAATTTTTATTAATGAGTTGATTATACTTTTTTTGTAGTCGGAGAAACAAGAATTATGAGACCCTTTGTAGAAATAGATTAGGCAATGACTTATATGTTGAAAGGATGATGCAGACTATTAATGGAGCTCCAAAGAACAAAGAGGTTCAATGTGACAAAATCGTAAAGGAAGACAAAGGTAATTCATATTTTATTCTGCTTGATAAATGACCATATTTTAATATACATTCTTTGAGTCTGTCAATTAACAAATGAATGTTGAAACATATAAAGCAAAGATAGAAATACATTGGCCAAATCACAATAGTAGCTGGGTACTGTAATCTACAGCTTTTAGAATTTGATAAATAACGAGTAATAAATATACATATAAAAGATTTAGATAACATAATTATCAATTTTGATTTTTATAAAAACTCTATCATAGAATTTTGTACTCTTTGAATGTTTATGAAACATTTAGAGAAACTGTCTGCTTACTATTTCACAAAGAGTATCAACCACAACTAATTACATTTAAAATGTGCCAGGTACTATTCAAGACCTTTCACATATATTAACTGGTTTAATCCTCACAACAACCCTACGAGGTAGGTGCTATTGTTACTCTCCATTTTGGAGGAAGAAACAAGCAAAGAGAAGTTAGCCAACTTGCTAAGGTCACTCAGCAAGTATGGCACACAGTAATACCCTCAGACAGTCTGGTTCTAGAGGTTGTATTCTTTACTACACTTATTGTCTTTCAATGTTTAACAACCCTGCATGGCCAACAATCTGCGAAGTAGGGCCAAAAAGGTAATTAGAAGAAAGTTTTTAATTTTAATGACCTTTGTTGTTCAGCAAAATTATAAGCTAGTTCTTTTGAAAGATTAAAATAGACAAACTTCTAAGCAAGTACTAAATCAAGAAAAGGGCAACTTATGATTAGTAGGAAAGCTTTATGGCATCTTTACTCACTCTTGCCATACTTCCCTTCCCAACGTGGTGATGATCTTAAAGACAGCAGTCTGCCTTCCCAGTTTGAGACCCTGGCCTCTGGTTCCAGAGGGGGCAGAGCAAACTTTATTCTTAACAGAGTTGGTTTCTCTGTTTCAACCTGTCTGGGAGCTACTTGAAGGACTGACACAGAGCACTTGTCTTATTATTATTTTTTTTAATTCAGCACTCTCTCAGGTGGTAAAACAGCTGTGCATACTGCATTCTCCACAAATATTGAAAGGCAAATGAACAACTCATCTCTCTTAGAGTCAAGAGAATACAATGGAGTCAAATAAGAACACACTAAAAACCTGAGAGAAAAAGCTAGGGAGGGAGTTTCTTTGGGAAATTAAGATATTGAAAAAGGCTTGCATATACAAGGAAATTTAGAAAGTCATGTGCATGCCTAGGGCAGGATGCATGCTCAGAAAAGACTTGAAAATATCCTAATCTCTCACCTCTGGCTGATCTCTAGGCTCAGTACAAGCAGGAAGTGAAGACTAAGGCATAGTTGTAAACAGGCTGGCTAAGCATTAAAGGAATACCTTAACACAGACTCAATCTGCGAAGACTGGGAGTTTCCCCCCCACACACCTTTTTTTTCCTTTTCTCTTTGCTCTCCTTTTTTTCTGATGCGGGGAGGAATTCCGATGTTCAAGGAAATATCTGTCAGGACACTTGCTGACCAAAAGCCAAAAAGCAAACACTTCTAAGATGATACATGACAAAGAATAAAGTCTTTATAAAAATAGTTTAGAAACATCACTAAGCGAACAAACAACTAGGACTCACAGCAAACTACAAAAACGAAACCCAAGGACCAAGAAGAATCTGATTTCCAGAGTTACCACATTATTATATTCAAAATGTTCAGTTCTCAAAAAAAAAATTACAAAGGATAGAAAGAAGTAAGAAAGTATAGCCCACTTAAGTAAGAAATTAACAGAAACTCTCACTGTGGAAGTACAGACTTTGTATTTATTAGCCAAAAACTATATCAATTGTATTAAATATTCTGATAAGGCTAAAGGAAACTATGGGCAAAGAGCTAAAGCAAACCAGAATGATATACACACAAATAAAGAATATGAATAAAGAGATAGGAATTATAAAAAGAAACCAAACAAATTCTGGAGATTAAAAGTACAATAATTGAAATGGAAAAACTCATTAGAGTTATCAATAGCAAATTTGAGCAGGCAGAAGAAAGAATCAGCAATTCTTAAAAGACAGGACAATTAAAATAATCCTGTCTGAGGAGCAGAAAGAAGAATAAAGAAAAATGAACACAGCTCAGAGGACTTATGTGGCTCCACCAAGCAAACCAACATACACATAAAGGGAATTTCAGGATGGTAGAAGAAAAACAGAGATAAAGAGGAAAAAAATATTTGAGGAAATAATGGCCAAAAAACTTCCAAAATTTGATAAACGTCATGAATCTGCATGTCTAAGATGCTCAACAAACTCCAAAAAGGATAAACAAAGAGATCTACACTCAGGCACATTATAATTAAGTGTTGAAAGGGAATCTTGAAAGCAGCAAAAGAAAAGTGACTCATCATGTACAAGGAATCCTCAATAGGATTACACAGATTTCTCAGCAGAAACCATGGAGTCCAGAGGTCAGTGGGATACCATACTTAAAGAGATGAAAGAGAAAACTGTCAACCAATAATTCTATATCCTTCAAATAATTCTCATGATGGAGAAATTAAATAAAATTAAATATATTCCCATGAAGGAGAAATTAAGATATTCCCAGATAACAAAAGCTAAGGTGATTCAGCACTAGAAGAACAGCCTTATGAGAAATGCTAAAGGGAGTCCTTCAGGCAAAAATGAAAGGACACCAGAGAGTAACTTGAAGACATACGAAGAAACAAAGAACACTGGTAAAGGTAACTACATAGGTAAATACAAAAGCCAGTATTGTAATTTTGGTTTTTCTCTCCTCTATTTGTTTTGCAATATAATTTAAATAAATACATAAAACAATAATTATAAATCTATACTAATAGGCACACAGTGTACAAAGATGTAATTTGTGACATCAACATAAAGTGGGTGTGATGGAGCTTTATAGGAGCTCCTGTATACTACTGAAGTAAGGTACTATTAATTCACAATAGATTGTTAAAATTTTAAGAAATTACTTGTAATTTCCAAGGCAACCACCAAGAAAATAACTTAAAAATTGCAAAAAAGAAAATTAGAAAGGAATCAAAGCAGAACACTATTAAAAAATCAAGTAAACACAAAAGAAGACAGTTATGGGAGAATTGAGGAACAAAGACATAAGACATGAGGAAGACAAAGAAAAATGGCAGAAGTCCTTCCTGAACAATAATTACTTTAAATAAATGGATTAAACTCTCCAATTGAAACACAGATATTGATAGGATGGATTAAAAAAAAACTAAACATGATCCAAGTATATGCTATCTAACAAAAGACTCACTTTAGATCCACAGACAAAATATGTAAAGTGAAAGGTTGTATGTAGCAACCAAAGAAAGCTGAGATAGCTTTACCAATATCAGACATAGTAGACTTTATATAAAATTGTTACAAGGGCCAAAGAACATTATATATTGATAAAAGATTCAATCCATAAAGAAGATATAACAATTATAAACATATATGTACTTAACAAGAGAGCCTCCAAATAATATGAAGCAAAAATTGACAGGATTGAAGGAAGAAATAGACAGGTCTACAATAAGAGTTGAGACTTCATTACCCCACTGTCAATAATGGACTGAACAACCAGAAAGATTGTCAATAAGAAAATAGGGGACTTGAATAATAATACAAACTAGATATAACATACATACACAGAACACACCATCCCCAAACAGTAGAATACATATTTTTTTCTCAAGTTCACATGGAAATCTCTCCAAAATACACCATTATGTCAGGCCACAAAACAAGAGGTAATAAAATTTTAAAAATTGAAATCTTTTCTGTCACAATGTAATGACACTCATAATGTATAATAAAAGGAAAACTGGAAAATTTAAAAATATTTGGATATTAAGCAACACACTCTTAAACAACCATTGGGTCAAAGATGAAAGCACAGGGAAATTAGAAAATATTTTGAGATGAGTGGGAATGAAAATACAACATAGCAAAACTTATAGGATATAGTGGAAGTAGTGCTTAAAGAGAAATTTATAGCTGTAGATACATTAAAAAGGAAGATCTCCACTTAAAACTAATGTAGCATTATGTATCAACTATACTTCAATAAAAAATAAAAATCTCAAATCAATAACTTCACACCTTAAGAAATGAGATAAAGAAGATAAAACTAAACCAAAAGCCAGCATAGGGAAGAAAATAATAAAAATTAGAGTGGAGATAAGCAAAATGAGAATAAACAGAAAAATCAATGAAACTAAAAGAAACAGAGAAAAATCAATGAAACTAAAAGTTCGTACTTTGAAACGATCAACAAAACTGCCAAAATTTTTGTTAAACTAAGAAAAAACAGAAGATTCAAATTACTAAATGAGAAATGGAAGTGGGGACATTACTACTGACCTTACAGAAATAAAATAGATTATAAAAAAAATGAACATCTGTATGTCAATAAATTAGATAACTAAATGAAATGGACACATTCCTAGAAACTCACAACTTGTGAAAACTGACTCAAAAAGAAATACAAAATCTGAACAGAGCTATAATAAGTAAAGAGACTGGATTAATAATCAAAACTTCCTAAGAAAGAAAATCCCAGGAGCACCTGGGTGGCTCAGTCAGTTAAGTGGCTGGCTGACTTTGGTTCAGATCATGATCTCAGGGTCCTGGGATTGAGCCCTGCATTGGGCTCCCGGCTTGTCCCTTGCTCTCTCTCTGCCCTTCACCTCACTTGTGCTCTCTCTCTCTCTCACTCTCTCTCTCAAATAAATAAATAAAATCTTAAAAAAAAAAAGAAAAGAAAATTCCAAGACCAAATGGTTTCTCTAGTAAATTCTACCAGTCATTTAAAGGAGAAGCAACACCAACACTTCAAAAAATAATTTTCCAAAAAATGGAAGAGAACACTTAAAAATCATGAGGCCAGCATTACTCTGATACCAAAGCCAGACAGAGACATCGAAGAAAAGAAAACTAATACCAGTATTCCTTATGAATATGGATGCAAAAATCCTCAATAAAATACTAGTACACTGAATCAGCTCCACATTAAATGGATTATACCATATGATCAGGTGTGTTTATCCTAATGATGCAAGGGTGAGTCAACATATATGTCAATCAGTGTAATACACATAGTCTCATGATAAAAATACTCAACAAATTAGGAATAGAAGAGAATCTTCCCAATCTGATAAATGGCTTTATAAAACCCCACAGCTAGTGTTGTACTCAATGGTGAAAAACTGGAAGCTTTCCCCATAAGATCAATAACAAGACAAGGATAAAATAGATAAAATAGATAAAATCTATTCTATCCAGACTGCTTTCTCGACTTCTATTCAACATTGTACTGAAACTTTTAGTGTAAGCAATTAGGCAAGAAAAAGAAGTAGAAGACATTAAGTCAGAAAGGAAGAAATAAAAGTATCTTTATTCACAGTTGACATGATTTTAAGTATAGAAAATCCTAAAGAATTCACACAAAAACTATTAGAGCTAATACGTATGTTCAGTAAGTTTCAGAATACAAAATCAACACACAAAATTCAGTTGCATTTTTATATACTATCAATGAACAATTCAAAAAGGCAATTAAGAAAATATTTGCACTTACAATAGCATCTTGAATAATAAAATACCTACGGATAAATCTAACCAAAAAGGACAAAGACTTGTATACTGATAACTACAAAACATTGCTGAAAGAAATTAAAGAAGTCCTAAGTAAGTGAAAAGATATCCTGTATTTATGGTTTAAATGACATAAGGTTAAGATGTAAATCCTCAAACCAATCTACAGATTCAACACAATACATATCAAAACCCCCAAAGATGTTTTGCAGAAATAGAAAAATAAATCATTCTATGGATATCAAAGGACCCTCCAAATAGCCAAAACAATCTTGAAAAAGAACAAACTTCTTTTCATACTTCCTGTTTTGAAAACTTGCTATAAATTTACAGTGATCAAAATAGGGTTGTACTAGCATAAAGATAGGTATATAGACCAAAAGAATAGAATAGAGAGCCCAGAAATAAACTCTCACATATATGGTCAACTGATTTTTGATAAAGGTGTTAAGACCATTAAATGGAGGAAAAATAGTCTTTTCAAAAATGGCGTTGGGACAACTGGATAGCCACACGAAAAGAATAAAGTTGTACTCATACTTCATACCATCTACAAAAATTAACTCAAAATGGAACCCAATCAGATTGGGAAGATAACATAAATATAAGAGCTAAAATGATAAAACTCTTAGAAGAAAACACTGAGGTAAATATTTTTGCCCTTTACTTTTACAATGGATTCTTGTCCATTGATAAGATATGACATGAAAGCAGAAAGAACAGAAGAAAAAAATGGATAAATTGGCCTTCATCAAAAAACCTTTTGTACATAAAAGAACATTATCAAAAAAGTGAAAGGATGACCTATATAATGGGGGAAATATTTGCAAATCCTATCTCTCGTAAAGTTCCACTATCCAGAATATATAAGGAATACTTATAATCCAAGAACAAAGAGACAAGCAACCCAATTAAAAAATGGGCATCGGACTTAAATAGACATTTCTTCAAAGAATATATACATATTGCCAACAAGCACATGAAAGTGTTCAACATCATTAATCACTACAGAAATGCAAGTCAAAACCATGAGTTACCATTTCTCACTAATTAAGATGACTATGATTAAAAATGGAAAATAACAAGGGTTAACAAGGATGTTGAGAAATTGGAGCCATCATACACAGCCAGTGGGAAAGCAAAATGGTACAGCTGCCATGAAAACCAGTTTGGTAGTTCCTCAAACAATTAAATAGAATTATCATATGACCCAGCAATTCCATTCCTAGGTATACAGAATTGCTGGGTCATATGATAATTATATATAACATATATCCCAGAGAATTGAAAACAGGTAATCAAATACAGGTACACACATATTCATGGCAGAAGTATTTATCATAATCAAAAAGTAGAAACAACCAAGATTTCCCTAAGTGGATGAATGGATAAACATAATGTGTAAAATACATTCAATGAAATGTTATTCAGTCACAAAAAGGAATTAAGCACAGATACGTGCTTTGAGCAAATTCCTCTCTTCTACTCTAAAAGATGTCAGAAGTTTCTCTCTGGAGAGGAAAAAATCTAATCTATTCACCTACCAGAGGGTATCTTGATTGCTAGAAAGTTTTGGCAATTATCAATAAAGTTGATACAAACATCTGTGTGCAAGTTTTTGTGTAGACATAATAAGCTTTCAATTTCTTTGGGTAAACACCAAAGAACATATTGCTGAATCATATGGTAACAGTGTTTTTCATTTTGTAAGGAACAGCCAAAGTTTCTTCCAAAGTGGTTGTGCCATTTTGCATTCCTGTCAGCAATAATGGAGGGTTCCTGTTGCTCCATGTCCTCACCAACATTTTGTGTTGTCAATGTTCCAGAGTTTGACCATTCTAAAAGGTGTGCAGTGACATCTCATTGTTGTTTTAATTTGTATTTCCATGATGACATATGATGTGGAGCATATTTTCATATAATATTTGCTATCTGTATGTCTTTGATGAAGTGTCTTTTAAGCTCCTTGGCCCATTTTAAATTAGGTTATTTTTTCTTCTTGTTGAGTTTCAAGAAATACATGTATATTTTGGACAACAGTACTTTATCAAATGTAGCTTTCAAATGTTTTCTTCCAGTATGTGGCTGGTCTTGTTATTCTCTTGATATTGCCTTTCACAGAACATACATTTTTAATTTTAATGAAGTTCAGCTTATCAGTTTTTGCTTTAGCAATCATACCTTTCATCTTGTATCTAAAAAGCCATCATTATACACAAGGTCATCTGAATATTCTTCTATGTTATCCTCCAGGATTTTCATAGTTTCACTTTTTACTTTTAGGTCTATAATCAATTTTGAGTTAATTTTTGTGAAGGATATAAGATCTGTGTCTAGATTCTTTTTTACATGTGAATGTCCTGTTGTTCCAGCACCACTTGTTGAAAAGACTTATCTTTGTTCCATTGTATTTGCTTCTTTATCAAAGATCAATTGACTATATGATGTGGGTCTATCTCTGGCCTCTATTCTAGTCCATTGAACTATTTGTCTATTTGTTCACCAATATCATATTGTCTTGAATGTTGTAGTTTTATAGTAAGTCTTCAAGTTGGGTAGTGTTAGTCCTCCAACTTTGTTCTTCTTCAATATTTATTGGCTATTCTGTGTCTTTTGTCTCTCCATGTAAACTTAGAATCAGATTGTTTATATTCACAAGATAACTTGCTTGGATTTTAATTGAAATTGCATTGATCTATAGACCAATTTGGGAATAACTGACATTTTGACAATATTGAGTCTTCCTAAACTTGAACATAGAATGTTTCTCCATTACATGAATGATTTTGTACATTAAAGTTACGTGGTTTTTCTCGTATAGATTTTGTACATATTTTGTTAGATTTATAGCTAGCTGTTTCATTTATGGGACAATAATGTAAATTGTTATTTTGAATTTCAAATTCCATTTGTTCATTGCCAGCATTTAGGAAAGGAATTTTGTATTGGCTTTCATGTATTTATCTTGTATCCTACAACCTCTCTTTAATCACTTATTAGTTCTAGGAGTTTTTGTCCATTCTTTCGTATTTTCTATATATACTAACATGTCATCTGTAAACAAAGACAGTTTTATTTCTTCCTTCCCAATCTGTATTTTGTTTCCTTTTCTTGTCTTATTGCATTAACCTGGACTTCCAATATGATGTTGAAAAGGAGTGGTAAGAGGGGATATCCTTACCTTATTCCTGATCTTAGTGAGAAGGCTTCTAGTTTCTCACCATTAAGTATGCTAGCTGTAGATTTTTTTGTAGATGTTTTGATCAAGTTGTGGAAGTTCCCTTCTATTCCTAGTTTACTGAAAGTTTTTATCATGAATGGGTATTAGATTTTGTCAAATGATTTTTTCTGAATTTATTGATATGGTCATGTATTTTTCTTCTCTAGACTATTGCTGTGATAGATTACATAGTTAATTTTTGAATGTTGAACTACTTGTGCATACCTGGGATAAATTCCACTTGGTTTAGTGTATAATTCTTTTTATACATTGTTGGATTTGATTTGCTAATATTTTATTGAAGATTTTGCATCTGTGTTCTTTGAGAGTTATCTGTCTGCTGGGTTTTTTGGGGGTTTTTTTTTGTAATGTTTTTGTCTGCTTTTGGGTATTCAATGTTGGCCTCAAAGAATGAGCTAGAAAGTATTCCCTCTGTTTCTATCTTCTGACAGAGATTGTAGAATATTTGTATAATTTTTTCCTTAAATTACTGATAGAATTTAGCAGTGAATCCATCTGAGCCTGGTATTTTCTGTTTTGGAAAGTTATTATTGATTCCCTTTCTTTTTTTTAAATTCAATTTCTTTAATTGATATAGGCCTATTCAGATTATTTCTTTTTGTGTAAGTTTTGGAAGATTGCATCTTTCAAGGAATTAATCCTGAATTTCATTTGTGGGCATATAATTGTTCATAGTATTCCTTTGTTATCCTTTTAATGTCCATGGGATCTGTAGTGATGTCCCCTCTTTCATTTATGATATTAATCCCTTTTTTCTTAGTTATTCCGGCTAGAGGTTTATTGATTTTTTTTTTTAAGATTTTATTTATTTTTTAACAGAGAGAGAGAGACAGCGAGAGAGGGAACACAAGCAGGGAGAGTGGGAAAGGGAAAAGCAGGCTTCCCGCCCAGCAGGGAGCCCGATGTGGGACTCGATCCCAGGACCCTAGGATCATGACCTGAGCCGAAGGCAGATGTTTAATGACTGAGCCACCCAGGCGCCCTAGATGTTTATTGATTTTATTGATCTTTAAAAAAAAAAACAGTTTCTTGTTTCACTGATTTTCTCTATTAGCTTCCTGTTTTGAATTTCACTGATTTCTTGCTCTAATTCTTTTAAATTAAATTAAATTTTTAATTGAGATATAATTGACATGTAACATTATATTAGTTTCAGGCATATAAAATAGATATTTGTATATATTGTGAAATGATCACTACAAAAGTCTAGGGTAGGAAACCTGAACTGTAACTGATGTATTGCTAGAGGCTCACTGTGAACAAGTCTGAGAGTTAAAAACTCCAGGGGCATCCATCATAGGGAAGTCCCCACTATTATATAACACTTTTTTTTTTTTGGTGTTAAGAACTTTTAAGATCTATTCTCTTAGCAACTTTAAAATATACAATACAGTATTATTTTTTTAATTTAATTTTATTTTATTATGTTAGTCACCATACAATGCATCATTAGTTTTTGATGTAGTGATCCATGATTCATTGTTTTCATATAACACCCAGCGCTCCATGCAGTACGTGCCCTCCTTAATACCCATCACCAGGCTAACCCATCCCCCCACCCCCACCCCTCTAAAACCCCCAGTTTGTTTCTCAGAGTCCATAGTCTATCATGGTTCGTCCCTCCTCTGATTCCCCCCCCTTCATTTTTCCCTTCCTTCTCCTAATGTCCTCCATGCTATTCCTTATGTTCCACAAGTAAGTGAAACCATATGATAATCGTCTTTCTCTCTTGACTTATTTCACTTAGCATAATCTCCTCCAGTCCCATCCATGTTGATTTAAAAGTTGGGTATTCATCCTTTCTGATGGCTGAGTAATCTTCCCTTGTATATGTGGACCACATCTTCTTTATCCATTTGTCTGTTGAAGGGCATCTCAGCTCTTTCCACAGTTTGGCTATTGTGGACATTGCTGCTATGAACATTGAGGTCCATATGGCCCTTCTTTTCACTACATCTGTGTCTTTGGAGTAAATACCCAGTAGTGCAATTGCTGGGTCATAGGGTGGCTCTATTTTTAATTTTTTGAGGAACCTCCACACTGTTTTCCAAAGTGGCTGTACCAACTTATATTCTCACCAACAGTGTAAGAGGATTCCCCTTTCTCCACAACCTCTCCAACATTCGTTGTTTCTTGCCTTGTCAATTTTTGCTATTCTAACTGGTGTAAGGTGGTATCTCAATGTGTTTTTTTTTATTATGTTATGTTAATCACCATACATTACATCATTAGTTTTTGATGTAGTGTTCCATGATTCACTCTTTGTGTATAACATCCAGTGCTCCATTCAAACGTGCCCTCTTTAATACCCATCACCAGGCTAACCCATCCCCCTACCCCCTCTCCTCTAGAACCCTCAGTTTGTTTCTCAGAGTCCATAGTCTCTCATGGTTCATCTCCCTCTCCGATTTCCCCCCTTCATTTTTCCATTCCTAGTATCTTCTTTTTTTCTTTCTTTTTTTTTTTTAAACAAATCAATGTGGTTTTGATTTGAATTTCCCTGATGGCTAATGATGATGAACACTCAAAATGGATGAAAGACCTCAATGTGAGACAGGAATCCATCAAAATCCTAGAGAAGAACATAGGCAGTAACCTCTTTGACATTGGCCACAGCAACTTCTTTCAAGATACATCTCCAAAGGCTAGTGAAACAAAAGCAAAAATGAACTTTTGGGACTTCATCAAGATAAAAAGCTTCTGCACAGCAAAGGAAACAGTCAACAAAGCAAAGAGGCAACCCACAGAATGGGAGAAGATATTTGCAAATGACACTACAGACAAAGTGCTGATTTCCAAAATCTATAAAGAACTTCTCAAACTCAACACCCAAAAACAAATAATCAAGTCAAAAAATGGGCAGAAGACATGAACAGACACTTCTCAAAAGAAGACATACAAATGGCTAACAGACACAATATAGTATTATTAACTATAGCCACTATGCTGTACTTTACATCACCATGACTTATTTATTTTAGAACTGGAAGTTTGTAATTTTTAACTCATTTCACCCACCCTCCATTCCCTGACCTCAGGCAGTCATCAATCTGTTCTCTGTATTCATGAACTTGGGATTTTTTCTTTCTTTGTTTTTGCTTGTTTTTTAGATTTCATGTGTAAGTGAGATCATATGATATTTGCCTTTTCTGGTTTGACTTATTTCAGTTAGCATAATGCCTTCAAAGCCCATCCCTGTTGTTACAAGTTGGCAAGATTTCCTTCTTTTTTATGGTTGAATAATATTTGTGTGTGTGTGTGTGTGTGTGAGAGAGAGAGAGAGAGAGAGAGACATTTTGTCCATTTTTCTATCAAGTGTCATTTAAGTTGCTTCCATATCTTGGCTATATAAATAATACTACAATCAACATAGGGTACAGGTATCTTTCTGAGTCAGTGTTTTTGTTTTCTTCAGATAAATACCCAGAAGCAGGATTGCTGGATCATATGATAATTATATTTTTATTTTTTGAGGAACTTCCATGCTGGTTTCTATAGTGGCTGCAATAATTTACATTCCCACCAACAGTGCATAAGATTTTCCGTTTCTCCACATCCTCCCCAACACTTGTTATTTATTGTGTTTTTGATAATAACCATTCATATTAATGTGGTGGTAATGTGTGGAGGAGGCAAGCATTCAATAGTCCTTTGATTTGGTCTCAGTCTTTTAGTGTGCCTATGTCTCTGGATTCTGAACTTCACAAGTATTTTTCTTCTGCCCCCCCCTTAGGTGGGACAGAATGGCTCAAAGTTGCTGGTATTTGGTATTTCCTTTCCCCCAGGTCAATTATAGTCTGATAATACCCCAGCAGGTTGTCCTCTGGTTAATTAGTTTCTCTTGAAGGCAGTCCTTGTTAAGAACAGAGTACTCTAGCATATTCCAAAATGGTTCCTTTTCCCCTCCCCCTGCCAGAACCACAAGGGGTTTTTGTTGTTGTTGTTTTGTTTTTGTTTTTGTTTTTTGGCCGTTCTGGGAATTTGGTCAAGCTCCTGGAGATAAAGCTCACAAAATTGGGGACTTCCCTATGATTGGGTCCCTATGGAGTTTTTAACTCTCAGACTTGTGAGACAGACAGTGAGCCTCCAGCAATTCATCAAGCATAGTTTAGGTTTCCTACCCTGGCACTGGTTCCCACAGTGGTTTCCACTCCTAAGTCTGCTCCAATAAGCCATGACTCCCTGTATTAACATGTCCATCTCCCCAGTCTTGGGGGCAATGGTTTACCCTATGTTCTTACCTCTCTTTCAGATCCAAAGTTAAGTTGTTGATTTTTCAGACTGTTTAATTTTTCACTTGTTCTTAGGACAGAATGGTAACCTCCAAATTCCGTTCTATGAAACTGAAAACCAAGTCCCAACTTCTTGAGTACAGGATGCTCAGCTGAATCTGCCAATTCTTTTTCATATCTAGCTTGCCTTTACCATTGTTAATGTAGTTCTGCTCTCCTTTCCAGTGGCCTTCTTAGATAAGTTGAGGAAACTCACTTCACTGCACAGACATGTTCTGTTTTACCCTGAGAGCAGCAGAGAAGCCATGGTGAACAGAAAATAGAGAGCAGCCCACTTACCTGACCATACGTTTCAGTGGATTAAGTTCTGTGTTTCCAAGGACATATTTGTGGTCTCGCCATGTGATTTCTTCATTAGTACAGTATAAACTCTCAGAGAAGCTGAAGTCAGAGTATGACCCAGACTGTTCTGATGATCTTCTCCTGAGAGTCCTCATCTAAGAGTGGTCATTTTGTTCTTTTTTTTATGCATCTGTGGTAGTGTTTGCTATCCAATTTTTTAAAACTAGACAATATATTGTGTAGCTATGCATATATCAGAGAGCCTTCCATGTCTGTGGATTCTGAACTTCACAAGTTTTCCAAGAAGAAACCTCTTAAAAAAGGTTCTGAGTGCACATAGTTTATTTTGGAGGTAATCCTAAGAAACATTGGTAGGGGAGTAAGTAAGTGAAACAAGAAAGGGTAGGCAGCCAGGAAAGGTTATGCTATCTAACAAATTACCTCTTTGGGTAACTGGAATTCAATACTGCTAGAGAATTTTGGGAGTCAGAGTTATTTTATCATGCTCCAGCTTTCTCAATCATTGTTTGAAGTTGATGGGCTTATTAGTTCTTGGCACTTCTAGCCAAATTTGTGGACATCAAAATGACCTTGGTGGTCAAAGATGGCCTTAAGCAAAGCAGTATAGATGCTGGCAGTTGGAGGTTGGCTAGTAAGAGGTAAAGCATAGCAGATATGGGCGGGGCACCAACAGCATCTACCATAGGAGAAAAACCTTAAAACAAAGCAAGAGAATGACCTATCCAAAAGTTAGGGAAAGTGGTTGTGCTCCTGTTGGAGGTAGCTAGAAGGAAGAGGGCTAGAGAGAAGAGTGTTCAGGGCTTCTAAGCACCTGAAGATGTTCTATTTCTTATCCTCGCTGGTGAGTATATGGTAGTAATTCTTTATACTACACATATATGTGTTATACACTCTTCTGTGAATGATATGTATTTCACAGAAAAATTTTATTTAAAATAATGAAAGTTTATATTAAAAATTTCAATACTAACCAATTAAATATTAAAGGATCATATCTTGTGTATAGAAGTAATAAGACCATATGAAATTACTGCACTAAAAGAATAGTTTAGCTTTTTATTCAGGACAAAAAAAAAATGAAATGCTGCTAAATATTGATGCTGACAGTGTTTTTCTCCTGTAAGTGACTCAAGCATATTATAAATAGTTGGTAAAGAGAATGGAGCCTGTGGATTGAGGAAAATGTTGCACCAGCTGTGCCCAGACTGAGTATGACAGCTTTATGATTATGGGAAAACAAATTCTTAAAAACTTTTTTTCTATTCCAAAGATTCTTTCTATGGGGTGGCCATAAATCTAGAAATACAGATGATACAATTTTGTCATTCTTTGTAATGTAATATCAGTAAACCATTTATTAAAAAAATAAAGTCTTATGGATCAGTAAAAAAAAGCACATGTCTTCTTTGCCTGATTTGGGATGAAACTGAAAGAGATTCAGAAGTCAGAGAGATGGAAATCACATATTATCTTTATTACTGATAAAGATAATTAAAAAAATATAGCTTCAAATCTGCAGCTCAGTGGACTTGCCATTTCTTCCTTCCAGAATAGACCTTACCAGCCATAACTGGCACAGCTAGACAAGCAAGACCTCCTTTTTTTAGGAGTGAGAACAGAATAGAAAGCATGCTTTCTGCCATTGAACAGACCTAACAAAAGAATCCAAAAGTGGCTGAGAGCAATTCCTTCTCCTAAACTCTCCTATAGGTTTAGTCACTTTTTCTCTGGTAATGAGTGAATGAGGGACATAGAGAGGCCAAGGTGTTAATTTAGTTGAAGTTCCCTGTAAAGATTCATAGAAAGTGACGAAAAAATTTTCCATCTAACAGTATACATATGGTAACTTATGATAAAAGTGGCATTTCAAATAAATGGATAATTCAATAAATGTACTAGTATTCCCGGGTAACTTCTAAAAATATAGTTAAATCCTACAACTGTAGACTTCATAAAGCCAGCTTGTTTTCTATGTATATTATGCTATAATAAAATATTTTTTATAAAAACATGTGATATGAGCTCATTTTTATTAAAAAAATACACACGTGTTTGTTTGTATGTGAATCTGGAAGGATGTACACCAAAATGTTAGCAGTTATTATCTCTGGGTGATGGAAATACAAGTCATATTTATCTTTTTTCTTCTTTTTTAATAGTGAGCATATCTTTTTACTCAGCTAAAAAGTAAAATTATTTTTCTATGTTATATGGCTAATTGTTCTCTTTTTATAGTCTGAATTAAACTAGTAGATAGAAACAGTATTTTAAAATGGGTAAAAACTATTTAGATATATCGTAGACTCAGAAATGCTCAAAACACAGGTACAGTTGGGAATACTTTTTTCTGATACTAGTTAAAACTTTCTTTAGTAGGTGGGGTGCCTCAGTGGCTCAGATGGTTAAGTGTCTGCCTTCAGCTCAGGTCATGATCCTGTGGTCCTGGGATCAAGTCCCTTGTACGGCTCCCTGCTCTACCGGAAACCTGCTTCTCCCTCTCCTGCTCCCCCTGCTTGTGTTCTCTCTCTGGCTGTCTCTCTCTGTGTCAAATAAATAAAATCTTAAAAAAAAAACTTTCTTTAGTAGAATATAGCAGTATAAAACTGGAAAGTCAAAAAAAAAAAACAAACCCAAAAACTTTCTTTAGTAGAATATAGCAGTTTAAAATTGGAAAGTCACAATCATTCAATTTTTTTTTTCAAGAAACAGACCCAACTATGGAGAACAAACTGATGATTATCAGAGGGGAGATGTGTGGGAGAATGGGTTAAATAGGTGGTGGGGATTAAGGAATGCACTTTTTGTGATGAGCACCAGGTATTGTATGGAAGTGTTGAATTATTGTACACTTGAAGCTAATATTACACGGTATGTTAACTAACTGGAATTTAAATAAAAACTTAAAAAAACTCCACCCCCCCAAAAGGAACAAAAAACAATCACTATTATTTATTGTTTCATTTTGTACATGGTATTATGGCATATGGTTTGAGATTTTTTATTTCTTAGGTTAATTTATTCAAATATATAAATGTCGTGATGGTACCCAAACTAAAATTACCAATGTTGGGGCGCCTGGGTGGCTCAGTCGTTAAGCGTCTGCTTTGGCTCAGGTCATGATCCCAGCATCCTGGGATCAAGCCTTGCATCAGGCTCCCCGCTCCGCAAGGAGCCTGCTTATCCCTCTCCCACTCCCCCTGCTTGTGTTCCCTCTCTCGCTGTGTCTCTCTCTGTCAAATAAATAAATAAAATCTTAAAAAAAATTACCAATGTTATTTATCTTCAAACAAGAAACAACTTTAAATCACCCTAACATTTTATATTGTTCATTTATAACACATACCTTTATTTATGTAGCAATTGTTGCTGACGATGTAACGATATATCTCTATATACTCAAATTACTAAACTTTCAGTTAAAGGAAGAAAAAGAAGGTTAGGTAATTCAATATTCAAAGACATATTTTTTTATGTTCTTTTACTTTATGAACATGGAAATTGTACCCTTTTCAAATCAGCAAAATAGATGAGGTATTCTGTGTATAACTTTGTTAGATTATTAAGATAAGTTCAATAAAGTAGAAATGTTATTATGAAATGTGAGTTAACATTCTTACTAACTGAAAACATTGTGAAATCCAGAGCTCCTTCATTTTATTTGGTGAAAATAAAGGTTACAATAATGAAGTAGTTGCATTTATTATATCTAGGTCTTGTTTGCATTTTCAGAGAAAAGAATTATTCACTGTACTTTAAACTTTTGCAAGTTTAGCACATAGGAATATTTTATTAAATGGTCACTGATAAAGTAATGGCTACATGAACCTTTCATTGTTATATCAGTAATGAAAACGGTTGGAACTTTTTTTAATTTCGAGATAAATAACATTTCCAATTTTTGTTTGGAGATCATTCCTATATTTACTCATTAGAAAAAAATCATAGCCAATGTAAACAAAAATTTTTAAAAGGGAAGATAATAACCATATTACTCTACAAGTTTCTTGAGAACAGAGTCTACCAATTTCCCAACAAGTATAATCTTTCCACATAAATATATAGGAGATTTTTTGTGATAAAAACGGAATTAGATGATTATAAATTAAAAGTTCTATAGAATATAAACATGTTAACCATAAGTAAAAGAACACTAAATAATTTATTGCGACACGGTTGTCCAGGTCCATATCAAGCAAGACCTATGCTGACAGACGGATGAGATTATGCACCATCAGGTTGGGATAGAGGGAAGACAGGTGTGGGGATCAGAAAGGATGGTGAGATAATTTGGAGTTATCATTAAAACACTAATGTATACGTAGACGCAAAAAGTGTGATAGCTAAGGATCTCAACCTGTCCTCATGATTTATTTCTTTTTCATCTTTACTTCTTGCCATTGTAAAAAAATAGTATTCTTTTCTTAAGCAGATGTTCTTACCTTAGATTTTGTTGTAACTAGTTATATATAAGCTAAACTATTAGAATTTGATTCAAAATAATTTTTACCTTTCTGTCTCTTTATTTAGGTGTAATGTCCAGTACTTGGGATTTGTATGATTCTTTTAATGCTATGGAGCTTTCATGTTTACCAGCAAAACAATCTATGCTTGAATCAAGTAGTAAAACAATTGTACCTTCTAAAGATCAAGAGCAAAGAGTACCAGGGAGTACTATAGACAAAAGTAAGATTTCATTTATTTCAGTTTTCTTTTTAAACGGAATGTTTCATGACTTTACATGTCATCCTTGCACAGGAGCTGTGCTAATCTTTTCTGTACCATTCCAGTATTACTATATTGCTGCCTAAGCAAGCACTCTCAGTTTTTTTAAAATGATGTTTTCACATACCATTGTAAATAAATTCTTTCTTAGCAGTTACAATACTTACTTTCTGGTGGAACATAAAACTACAACTTTTACTCAGAAATAGCATTGTTACTCTTTCACATCATCTTGGACTCTGAACTAAAAAATTTAATTTTCCTTGGATACCTGTCAAGAGTTTCAAAGATTCTATCTTCCTTTGTTGCTTTTTTACTTGCTCTTAAGTTCTCTTTCATATATATGGGAATGTGGGGGTTCCATAATTTTCTCTCTCTTTTTCTTTCTGTAGACTGTACAATTTCTAAGAAAAAGAATGTATGCTAACTTTGTGACAACTTAAAATGGAGATAAATTAACAACCATGGCTTTTAATTAGGGATGATTTTACCTCCCTCCGGGGACATTTGGCAATATCTGGAGACATTTTTGGTTCTCATGACTATGAGGACATCTTTTGGGTCAATGCCAAGGATACTACTAAAAATCCTTTGGTACACAGAACAGCCCCCACAACAAGAAACTAGAAACTGCCTGGCCAAAATGTAATACTACCAAGGTTGAGAAATGCTGCATTACAGCTTTATCTTTTAGTATTCTAAGTTTTGAGATTAAATGCTTTAATTAAAGTCAACACAAAATTTTAGCTTTCCAAATATACTTAGTAATATGGAAGAATTTT
Organism: Eumetopias jubatus; assembly: GCF_037043125.1. Classification (NCBI taxonomy): domain Eukaryota; kingdom Metazoa; phylum Chordata; class Mammalia; order Carnivora; family Otariidae; genus Eumetopias; species Eumetopias jubatus. Next base: position 52,377,291 of record NW_028274810.1, read on the forward strand.
TAAAAAGTCCAGTTATAAGAAATTTATGAAGTTCCATTTCTGATTGTTTTGTGGTTATACAGTTACACAGTTTTACTCTCCCTATTCTGAACTTGAGTCATTTTTCTTATAAAATGATATCACTACATATAAGGGTAGTCCTAATTTCAGAATAACTATGCCCTGGCAAGTTTTGGTAAAGTTTTGGCAAATTGTCATAAAATAAATTAAAATATTTCTATTCTCACCCATTTTTACTCAAAGACAAATGTAATATTTAAAAATAGTAAATCAGGAAATATTTTTGAAAAATCAAGTTTAAAGAGAATTGATAATTTTTAGAAAATAATTACCTTATTTATAACTGACTACATTTCCTTCAGAGACTCTGGATCAACAGGACTTGCCACCTAATATTTTGGTCTATCATTGGATCTTAAGTTTAATATTTCAAAAAAATGAAACTTTAAATATGTTACCTATATTCTTTAGTTCTTAAAAATTATATTTACAGTCATGTACACTATAGCCATGTTTTCCTTAAAGTTGTTTATAATGAACACCAGTTTATTTTCTCGGAGAACAATGAAGGGAAAGAATGAATTATTAGTTATTATTAAAGGAACATTTTTTTTTGCTTAAATGTTAATGTCCATATAGCAGTTTTGCTTTTAGAAGCTTAAATTTTTCCTACCAAAAATTGCTAGGAAAAACATCAATCTTAGACTGAAAATTACATTGGGACTTCAAAATTGGATATACGTACTCCACCTCTATTAAGGCCATTGACACACAGAAAAAGTGTTAAGTGGAAGGTCCTAAAAGAAAATTGTCTCAATTTGTGGATTTTTTATTTCTTGTGTATATGGGTGTGTTTTTAAAAGCAAAATGGATAATAAAACCATATTCAAGAACTGTAATTCTAAATAAAAATATACTTTTTTTTAGTATTATAGCCAATTAAGGGGATAGGGGAGACCAGAACTATTTTCTTATTGTTTAGTTTTTTGAATTATAAAGTAAGTCCTTTTTCAGATAAATATTTTGCAAAATTTTCTCCCAGTTTGGGACTTGTCTTTTCATTTTCTTAACAATCCTTCACAAACTAGAAATTTTCAATTTTAATAAAGTCCAACTTAACATTTTTTTCTCTTTCAGATTGTGTTTTTGGTATTGTATCCAAAAATTTATCACCAAACCAAGGCTACCTAGATTTTCTCCTATGTTGTCTTACAAAAATTTATAGTTTTGCATTTTATATTTAGGTCTAAGTTTCATTTCAGTTAAATTTTGTAAATAAATTTATGAAAGTCATAAATTCTATGTCTACATTTTTTTGACATATGGATGTCCAGTTCATTTGTTGAAAAGACTTCCTTGAATTTTCTTGCTCTTTTGTCAAATATCAGTTGACTATATTTGTGTGGGTCTATTTCTGAGCTCTCTATTCTGTTCCACTGATCAATTTGTCCATTCTTTCACCAATATCACATTGTCTTTGTTAACTGGAGCTTTATAGTAATTCTTAAAATTGGGTAGTGTCAATCTTTGTTCTTCTTCAGTATTGTGTCAGCTATTCTTGGTCTTTTGACTCTCCATATAAACTTGAGAATCAGTCTGTCAACATCCATAAAATAACTTGGTGGGATTTTGATCAGGATTGCATTGAATCTATAGATCAAATTGGAAAGCATTGGCTTCTTAACAATATGGAGACTTCCTATCCATGAAAATTTATTTGTTTGGGTCTTCTTTGATTTCTTTCATAAGAGTATTGTAGTTTCCTTATGTAGATCTTGTACATGTTTTGTTAGATTTATACCTTAAGCATTTAACTTTTAGTGCTAATATGAATAGTAGTATGATTTTTATTTCAATTTCTAATTATTCATTAGAGGAAAGCCATTGACTTTTGTATATTAATCTTGTATACTGTGACCTTGCTATAATTGTTTATTAGTTGGAGAATTTTATTTTTTTGACAATTTTTTTGGGATTTTCTACATAAACAACTATGTCATCTAGAAAGTTTTTTTCCTTCCAATTTGTATAACTTTTATTTCTTTTCCTTGAATTATTATATTAGCTAGGACATCTAGTATGATGTTGAATAAAGGTGGTGAGAGGGGACATCCTAACCTTGTTCCTTAACTTAGTGGGGAAATTTTCAGGTTTTCACCATTAAATATGTTCGTTGTAGGTTTTTCATAGATTTTTTAAAAATCAAGTTGAGGAAATTCACTTCTATTCTTAGTTTCCTGGGAGTTTTTTTTTTAAGCTTGATTTATTTATTTTAGAGAGAGAGAGAGAGGGAGAGCATGCATGTGAGTAGGGGGAGAGGCAGAGGGAGAAGGAGAGAGGCAGACACCCTATTGAGCACAGAGCCTTACTCGGGGCTCAATCCGGGGACCTTGAGATAATGACCCTGAGATCACGACCAGAGCCCAAATGGAATCAGATGCCTAATCAACTCGGTCATCCAGGTGTTCCAGTTTCCTGGGACTTTTTATCATAATGGGTGTTAGATTTTGTCTAAAGAGTTTTTTGAATCTAATGTGATTTTCCTTCTTTAGCCTATTGATGGGGATGGGTTACATTAATTGATTTTTGTGTGTTGCACTAACTTTGTATACCTGGAACCAACCCTACTTTGTTGGAGTATATAATTCTTCTTATCCACTCTTAGATTTGATTTGCTAGTATTTTGTTGAGGATTTTTGTGTTGTTTTCATAAGCAATATTGTTCTGTAATTCTCCTTTTTTGTAATGTCTTCATCTTGTTTTGGTGTTAGAGTAATGCCAGCCTAACAAAATGAATTGGGAAGTGTTCCCCCTACTTATTTTCTGAAATGGATTGTATAAACATGTCTTAAATGTTTGATATAATTCACCAGTAAGACCATCTGGGCCTATTTTCGATTTTGGAAATTTACTAATTATTGATTCAATTTCTTTAATAGAGATAGGCCTATTCAGATGATCTATTTCACTTTGTGTGAGTTTAGGCAGTTTATTTCTTTCAAGGAATTGTTCCATTTCACTTAAGTAATCAAATCTGTGGGCATAGAGTTATGCACAGTTTTTCCTTATTATTCCTTTGGTCTATGGGGTCAGTAGTGATGACACCTCTATTATTGATCATACTGGCAATTTATATGTTCTATTTTTTTTCTTGGGTAACGTGGCTGATGATTGTGAATTTTATTGATCTTTTCAAAGAAACAACTTTTAATTTCCTTGTTTCTGATGATTTCCTGTTTTCAATTTCACTGATTTATGCTTTAATTGATATATATATATTTGTTTCCTGCTAGCTTTAGGCTTATGTTGCTCTTCTTACTCTAGTGTCCTGAGATGGAAGCTTAGATTACTAATTAGATTAAAGCTTAGATTAAAAATTAGATTACTAATTTTTAGATCATTCTTCTTTTCTAATATATGCATTCAATGCTGTAAATTTCCCCCTAAGCATTCTTTTTGCTGCATCTCACGCATTTTGATAAGTTATATTTTGATTTTAATTTAGTTTAAATATTTTAAAATTTCATTTGAGACTTCTTCTTTGACCTATTTTTTTTGAAAGCAGAATGATATTCTATATTTTATTTTATTTTATTTATTTTTTTATTATTATGTTATGTTAATCACCATACATTACATCATTAGTTTTTGATGTAGTGTTCCATGATTTGTTTGCATATAACAAACAATGACCTATTTTTTTTTTAAATTTCTAAATATTTTGGGATTATCCAGCTATCCTTTTGTTGAACTCTAGTTTAATTCCACTGTGGTCTGAGAGCATATTTTGTATGATTTCTATTCTTTTAAGTATGTTGAAATGTGCTTTGTGGCCCAGAATGTGGTCTAGCTTGGCGAGCATTCCAAGTGAGCTTGAGAAAAATATGTATTCTATTAAAATAGTGTTTGGGATGCCTGGGTGGCTCAATCAGTTGAGCGTTTGCCTTCAGCTCGGGTCATGATCCCGGAGTCCTAGGATCAAGTCCCACATTGGGGGGGGGGGGTTGGTCCCTGCTCAGCGGGGAGTCTTGCTTCTCCTCTCCCTCTGCCCTTCGCCCTGCTCATACTCTCTCTCTCTTAAATAAATAAGATCTTAAAAAATAAAGTTAAAAAAATAGTGTTAGTCTCCAATTATAACAGTGGATGTGTCTAATTCTCCTTGCAGTTCTATCAGTTTTTGCCTTAAATATTTTGTAGTCTTGTTTTCCACTGTATAAATGATTAGGATTGCTATGTCTTCTTGGAGAATTGACTTCTTTATTATTCTGCAATTCTCCTCTTTATTTCTGATAATTTTCCTTGCTCTGAAGTCTATTTTGTCTGAAATTAAATATAGCTACTTCGTCTTCTTTTGATTAGTGTTAACAGTATATATTGCTCTATCTCTTTACCTTTAATCTATCTGTGTCTTTACATTTAAATTGGGTTTCTTGTAGATGATTTTTTTTAATGTGGATTTTATTATTATTTAGGCATATGGCCAGGTCAACAGATTAGGACACTACTGCCATTGAAAAGATAGCTTGTTATACTCACAGATCTCAAGAGGAGGAGACGTTGTATGCTGTGGGCTACACAGAGAAGCACCTAGGTTGGTCGGGAGGCAGAAAGAATGAGGGGAAAATGTGGCCAAGAGCCTTTGTTGTAGTTTCTGTTAGCAGAATGGGAGAACCTAGTCTAAACATATGGGTACTTAAAAGTAGAGACCTTTCTGAGCTGTGGTCATAGAGAGATGTAATAACAGAAGAAGTTTGGAGAGATGTGATGATGTTGCCTTTCAAGAAGGGTGTGGGTGGCCCCAGAAGTTGAAAAAAATAAGGAAATGAATTCTCTAGAGCCTCTAGAAAGAACATAATCCTAATTAACTTTTTGGTTTTAGCCCAGTGAGACCTGGGTCAGACCTCTAACCTACTAAACTCCAAAATAATAAATGTGCATGGTTTTAATCCACTTAAGTTTTTGGTAGCTTATTTTAGCATCAAAAAAAAAATTAATACAGTGGTGTAGCAATCCTAAAAAACAATAATCAAATCAAACCTCTATCTGAAGACTAATAATCTTATTTCAATTTGAATAACAATGTACAGAGATATAAATTACCTATATCATTGCTTGATAATGAGGTTATCATTGCTTATCTTCTGATAAACAGTACATTTTTGAATGGTTAAGAATTCCAAAATGAGATAATATATGTAAATCTTCCTTGTGCTTGGTACATAAAAGATATTCAATAAGTGTCATTGAAGTTGTTGAATATTGGAAGAGAACAAATAATACTGAAAAATGTGATTTTTATAATACTTAGAATACATGAATCATCTAATACTATTTAAATTATTTTATCATTGCATCATGTTTGTATTTTACAGATAGTGAAGCTAGTTCTTTAATGGATATAGAAAATGTAATTCTCACTAAAATCTATGATGATGAAGAAGATCACTCAGAGTCAATAATGAAATCTGACAAGTTTCGTCAGGATTTATTTTTTATGGAACGAGTTCTAATGGAAAATTTATTTCAGCCAAAACTTGCAGCTTATCGTCAGCTTCCTATTTTAAAAGGTATTTTTAAAAATCACATTTGGGAATGTCCAGGTGGCTCAGGCAGTTAAATGTCTGTCTTCAGCTCATGATCCCTGGGTCCTGGGATCAAGTCCCACATTGGGCTCTTTGTTCAGCAGGAAACCTGCTTCTCCCTCTGCCTGCTTCTCCCTCTGCTTGTACTCAAGCACCGTCTCTCTCTCTCTCTGACAAATAAATAAATCTTTTAAAAAATTCACATTTTGATAAGCTCAAATAATTAAAAGAATTAAATGGAGTTGTTATTTCTAAAGGTAACCTCCAGACTGGGTTATCACTTATCAAGACACATTTATACAGCTTTTAGCATTAAACATCCAAGTAACACTAGAGTTCAAACTTTAGAGCCCACAAAAAGAGGTAGTTCCTTAAATTAAAATCTTCAGAAGCTTCTGTGACTGTTTTCTCTCTCTTGCCCCTGCATTGAATTATTTTCTCATATTTAAAGCCCCTCTCCATTGCCATTGACACCTTCCAGGTTCTGGTGCTTATTACCTTTCCTTAATTTTATTGCAAGGGCATTCTTCCTGTTCTTATTGCTACAAATCCCATCTCATATGTTCACAGAATATTTTGAAAGATTTTAGGGATTAACTCAACCTTTCAATTTTTGAATGAAGAGGAAGCACATAGAAACTTTCCAAGTTTAGTCCATGACAAAGCTAGGCATTCAAACAAGTTCTTTTGATCTCATTCCAATTCTCTTTCCACTCTACTCTCCTGGTGTGCTGATGTATCCTATACATGGCTTTGAACATGGTGGCACTTAACTGTTAAAAAACCTTCAGTAACTTCCCATTGCCTAGAATAAATTACAAACCCTAAGATTTTCCTTGTGCTATTTTCCAGTTAAACCTTACCCCCCATAAACGGGCATTTAATCTGATATTTCTCATCATAGATGAATTGTTTTGGTATATCATGTAAGTGGGCTCATTTGGTAAGTACCTTTGATCCCTGAACAAGGCAGGGCTTAGGGATGATGACCCTGGCACAGTTGAAACTCCAAGTATAACTTTTGATTCCCCCAAAACTTATCTACTAACAGCCTACTATTGACCAGAAGCCTAACCAAGAGCATAAACAGTCAGTTAACACAAATTTTGTAGGTTATATGTATTATGTACTATATTCTTACAATAAAGCAACCTATAGAAAAGAAAATGTTATTAAGAAAATCATAAGGAAAAGAAAATACATTTACAGTTTTGTATATACTCGAGCCTGGGCCAGGGGCAGCAGGAAGGGCTGGTCCCAGAATGACAAACTTCGGCAGTCTGGTGGCCTCAGCTCAACAACAGCAGCTGCTGGGTGGGCCTATGGGTGGTAAAAGCAGTCTAGAGGCAAAATAGAGCTTTACCACTGCCTGGAATTGTATACCAGGTGTACCACCTGAGGTGGCCATTTCAGCTGCAGCCAAACAGGAGTACACTTCTCTCTCTCTCTCTCTCTTTTTTTTTCTTTTTAAAATGCCTTTATTACAAATTTAAAATCTAGGGAAGCTCCTTTCCCCCCTACCTAAAGAGTTCATTAATATAGACATTGGAGCAAGTTCTTCATTTAAAAATATCATTTATGAATTGGTAAAAGATGATATCCATGGGCACCAATCCAGCTTCTCCCAGGCAGTGCAATCCTCAGACAGTCACCATGCCAAGGTCAGCAAGGTTACCTCACCATGCAGAATGTATAGGTTCATTCCTGCCCCAAAAGACACTTGTGGATGAGTCCCCACATTTTCCATTTGAGGTGATGTTGACTTTTCCTATCCCACTGGCCCTTGGACTGTTGCCCCACGTTTACTACCGTTATTCTTTTTCTCTTTTTGCACAAAGGTGAATACAGACTTTCTTTGAATATGCAGGATATTGGGAGGTAACCAGTCATACATATTTAAATTTGCCGGCACATAAATAATTGAACTTTCGATGAGAGTACCCCATGGGCACTCTTCAATTCTGATTCCACAAGAAGAGAGATAAAGGAACTCAAAGAAATCCAACATCCCTCCAGTTACAGGGCAGCCAGTTCCCAAATAGATTTCATAATGCTGGGGTTTCTGGTAATTCAGATAAGGCTTTTGTTTAATTCTGACCTGAAGCCTGCGCTGGTTGCAGATTACAGACACAGCCACCAGAATCTGCACTAGGCCGGCAACAGGACCAAGGTCCATGGCTCCCCTGAAGCAACTCTGGAGGCCAGTGGTTGGAGGACTCTGGGGGACATGGGGCTCCCTGCACAATGCCATCACTGCCCTCTGAGTGTGTTCTTCTGCTTTAGCTTAACTTTCTGCTTGCTAGCCCTTGATGCACCACCTGGCCATCCTATCCTCACTTATGGCAACCTGCAGACCTTCCCTCAGTATGCTCCCCAGGCACTCATGTAGCAAGTGCTGCCTCTGTGCCAGTTGCCTTCCATTCCATCTTTAGAGAGTGGGGTGGACAGTTGTAAATAAATGCCTGTGGCTTTTGCTGTTAACTCTTTAAAAAAAATCCTACATATAAGTGGACCCACGCAGTTCAAACTTGTGTTGTTCCAGGGCCACTTTTATTCTTTTCTGTCTGGCTTCTTTCACTCAACATAGTGTTTTTGAGATTCATCAAGGCTGATATGTGATAAGTGGTTCATTTTTTCCCCTGAGTACTGTTCCATTTTATGAATATATCATAATTATTTGAATATTCATTCCACCTGTTGATGGACACCTGGACTGTTTCCAGTTTGGGGTTTTTATGATAAAGCTGCTATGGTCATTTTTGTGTCTTTTTGTGGGCATATGTTTTAATTTCTCTTGGGAAAATACCTAGAAGTGGAATCTTGGGTCATTGGAAAGATGCATGTTTAATTTTTTTAGAATTGCAAAATACCTTTCCAAAGTACTTGTCCCATCTTACACTGCCACAAGCAATGTACAAGATTACCAGTTGCTCTACATTCTTGATAACAGCTGATGTGGCAGTCCTTTTAATGTTGTCCTAAAGACTAATCATGTTGAATACTTATTCATGTGCTTTTTTTGGCCACTTACATTTCTTCTTTTATGTAATGTTTGGTCAAGTCCTTTGCCATTTTATTGAATTATCTTTTCTTTTTTAAAATCAAGTTATAGGAGCTTATTTTTATATATTCTGGAACAAGCTCTTTGAAAGATACATGTATTACAACTATTAAGTCTAAGTCAGTGACTTACCAATATATTTTTCTTTTGATAGCAGAAGTTTTTAATTTTAATGAAGTTGTATCTATCAGTTTTTTCTTTTGTAGTTAATGTTTTCCATGTCTTCTCTAAGATATCTTTGTCTGCCCCAAGATTACAAATATCTTTGTCTTATTCCTAAACTTAAGAAAAAGTATTCAATATTTTGTCATTAAATATGATGTTAAGTATAATTTTTTGTAGATGCCTTTTGTTGGTTTGAGGAAATTTCCTCTCTTTCTAGTTTTCTAACCATTTTCAAAGATAAATGGGTGTTGAATTTTGTCCAGGATACCCAGGATGGCCAACACAATATTGAAGGAGAAGAACACAGCTGGAGGACCCACACTATCTGACTTCAAGACTTATAAAGCTATAGTAGTCAAGGCAGTGTGGTACCTGCAAAAGAATAGACACATAGATCAGCAGAACAGAATAAAGAGCCCCCAAATAGATCCACATAATTATAGTCAACTGATCTTTGGCAAAAGAGGAAAGGCAATACAATGGAGAAAAGGTAGTCTTTTCAACCAATGGTACTGAAGCAACTGGTCATTTACATGCAAAATAAAGAATCCAGACACGGACCTTATATTATTCACAAAAATTAACCCAAAATAGGTCATAGACTTCAATGTAAGATGCAAAACTACAGAACTCCTAGAAGTCAACATAGGAGAAAATCTAAATGATCTTAGAGTATGGCAATGACTTTGGAGATTTAACACCAAAGGCATGATAAACTTCTCCTCTGTAAAAGGCATTGTTAGGAGAATGAGAAGTTAAGTCACAGACTGGAGAAAATATTTACAAAAGATATATCTATTAAAGGACTCATCCAAAACATACAAATATTTCTTAAAACTCAATAATAAAAAACAACATGATCAAAAAATGGGCAAAAGACCTTAACAGACACTCCCCCCCCCAAAAAAATATATACATGGCAAATGAGCATATAAAAAGATGCTCAACATCATATCTCATTAGGGAATTGTAAACTAAAACAACAATGAGATACCACTACACACCTATTAGAATGATGAAAATCCAAAACACTGACACAACCAATACTGGCAAAGATATGGAACAAGAACTCTCATTCAATGCTTGTGGGATTGCACAATGAATGGTTTAACCACTTTGGAAGACAATTTGGCAGTTTCTTACAAAACTAAACATACTGTTACCATATGGTCAATAATCACACTCCTTAGTATTTACCCAATGTGGTTGAGTACTTATATACTCACAAAAACCTGCACACAAATGGTTACAGCAGTTTTATTGATAATTGCCAAAATGTGGGAGTAACCAAGATCTCCTTCAGTAGGTGAATGGATAAATAAATCATTGCATATCCGGACAATGCAATATTATTCAGCACAAAAAAGAAATAAATTTTCAAGCCATGAATGGATGTGGAGAAAACTTAAATGCATATTACTAAATGAAAGAAGCCAGTCTAAAAAGGCAATTATATGGTATGGTTCCAAATGTATGACATTCTGGAAAAGACAAAAATATGGAGACAGTAAAAAGACCATTGGTTGCCGGGGAATTGAGGGCTGGGAGGAATGAATGGGCAGAGCACATAAGATCTTTAGAGCAGTGAAACTACTCTCTATGATACTATAATGGTGAGTACATGTCATTGTACATTTGTACAAACACTTAGAATGTGCACAGCAGGAGTGAACCCTAATGTAAACTATAGAGTTTGGGTGATAACGATTTGTCATTGTGGGTTCACTGATTATAACAAATGTATCACTGGTGCAGGACAATGATTTTGAGGGAGGCTGTGCATATATCTGGGTTTGATTGTAGAGGAACTTTCTCTAAGTTCAATTTTTTCTGTGAACCTAAAACTCCTCAAAAAAATTCTGTTAAAGAAAAAGCTATTAACATATACTTAAGGATTTAAAGGGAAATAAGAATATAATCAGTAAAACAATGAAAACTACATACAGAACCAAATGGAACTTCTAGAATTGAAAAATATAATACTTGAAATGAAAAGTTCACTGGATGGTCTTATCAGAATACTAAAAACTGCAGAAGATCAGTATCAGTGAGCTTAAAGACAAAGCAATAGGAACATTCCAAATTGAAGTACAGAGAGAAATAAGGCTTGAAAAAAAGAAAAGAGAAAAGAGCCTTAGTGACCTGTGTTACAAGGTCATATGACTTAACATACATGAAATTGGGATTGTAGTAGTGGAAAAGAGAGGAGGAGAAGCAGAAAAATATTTGAAGAAAGGGTAGCTGAAAATTTTCCATACTTGAAAAAAATCTTAAACCAATTATTAGAAGCTCAATGAAACCTAAACAAGATAAACACAATGAAAACCACATTGAGGCACATCATAACTAATATGTCAAAAAATCTTAAAAGTTGCCAGAGAAAATACATGACATTTGGGGAATAAAGCTAATAATGACCTTATTTCTCATCAGAAGCCAGAAGACAATGCAATGACATTTTTACTGTGCTAAAATATTCTACACCTAGAGAAAATATCCAGAAATCGAGGTGAAATAAAAGCATGTTCTGACAAACAAAAGCTTAGAGAATTCATTGCCAGCAGACAAGCATTGCAAGAAATGTTAAAGGAAGTCCTTCAGACTGATAAAAAATAACAGAAATTAGGATCTACACAAACTAATGGAGTGCTAGAATTGGAAAATGTGAGTGAAAGTAAGAGACATTTCTTACTATTTAAAAATTTTTTAAAGATAATTAAATTGTCAAAATCACAAATTTTATATGGCAAAGAAAACGAACTAGAATAACAAATTCAATTTTGAAACAAAAGAATAAAATCGAAGGACTTACCCTATCTGATCACAAGCAATTTGCTATAAAGCTACAGTAATGTAGGAAATGTGGTATTTGTCAAAGGGCAGACATACAGATGGCTGGGATAGAGTAGTGTGTGAGTCCAGAAATAAACACAGACCTATATAGTCACTTGATTTTTGACAAATATGCCAAGGTGAATTAATTTAAAAAGACTGATCTTTTCATAAATGGTGCTGAAACAATTGGACATCCATATGAGGGAGGAAAAAATGAACCTCAACCCCCATGTCATATCATACATATAAATTAACTCAGAATAGGCTATAGATTTAAATATAAAAATTAAAACTAAAAAGTTCTAGAAGAAGACAAAAGAGAAAATGTTTGTGATCTTAGCATAAGAAAAGATTATTTAATACATAAAAATCCCAAGACATGAAAGAAAAAAATTGATAAGGCTTTCACGGTAGTTAAAATGTCTGCTCTTTGAATAACACTGTTAAGGGAAAAAAATGCAATAACAGTCTAGAAGAATGTGTTTACAATATACATCTGTCCAAAGACATAAATTAGGAATATGTAAAAGACACATACAACCTATAAAAAACATAGACAGTCTAATAAAAAGTAGGCAAAAGATTTGAACAGAAATTTCACTAAAAATATACATGAATGATAAATAGATACCTTAAAAGGTACCAAACATAATTTGTTGTCAAGGAAATACAAGTTGAAACCATAACAAAATGCCACTATACACTAGTTGAGATGGCTAAAATTAAAAAGACTGACAACACCAAGCAAGAATATGGAGTAACTGGGTTTTTTTATATATTGTTGTGGGAGTATAAAATTGTGCAACCATGTTGGAAGTCTGCTGGGAAGTTTCTTAAAATGTTAAGTATAGATCCACCCAATTATCCAATAATCCTGTCCCTGGGTATTCACCCAAGAAAAGAAAACATATGTCTGCAAAAAAAGCTTATGTAAGAATGCTCATAGCAATTTATTCATAATAGCCCCAAACTGGGAAACAGCCCAGATATCCATCAACAGGTCAATGCATAAACAAATGATGGAGCATAATTCAGCAATAAAAATGAACTACTTACATACACCTTGATGGACCTCAAAAACATTTTTGTGTGAAAGAAGCCAGACACAAAAGAATACATACCAACAAACCCATTTATGTGATATGTTATCACAAACAAGACTAATCTGAGGTGATAGAAATCAAACCAGTGCTTGGCTGTGGTGGGTTGACCTTAACTGGAAAGTAGCATGAGGAAACTTTTTTGGTTGATGGATATGTTCTCTATCTTGACTGGTGTGTTGGTTACATTGGTGTGTCTATTTATCAAAATTCATTAAACTATACAGCTAAAATCTATGCATATCAATGAATTTTCTCACAATTAAAAAGTGCTGCAGTATTTATATTATCTTGGGTTCATTTAAAGAGTGATATACCACTGTTATTTCTTTTTTTTTTTTTTTGCCATACCACTGTTATTTCTTAACAGCTATTGAGGTGTAAGTGACATACAATAAATGGCACATATTTAAAGTATACAATTTAATAAACTTTAACATACCACCACAATTGTTGATATATAAAATGATGTATAATGGTAATGAATGTATTCATCACCCTCAAATTTTTCTTCATGTCCTTTAGAATCCTTCCTTCCTGTTCCTCCTTGCCCCTCCCTCATCCTTAAGAAACCACTGATTTGCTTTATATCCCTATATAGATTAGTTTGTATTTCCTAGAATTTTATATAAATGTAATCATACATTATGCACTCTTATTTATCTGGCTTCTTTTCACTCAGCAAAATTCTTTTCAGGTTCACTAATGTAGTATGTATCAGTAGTTCATTTCTTTTTATTACTGATGATTATTCCATTGTATGAATATCATGCACTGTGTTTATTCTTTCACCTGTTGATTAATATTTATTTCCAGTTTGGGACCATTACAAATAAGGTTGGCATGAATATTTGTATACAAGTCTTTGCTTGGACATTTGCTTTCCTCTCTCTTGGGTCAATACCTAGGAGTAAATAGGTGGATCACATGTAAAATATATATTTAATTTTCTTCTTTCCTAAAATATGCCTTCTAAGCACTGCTTTAGCTGACTCTTATAATACTTTGATATGTTGTATTTTCATTTCATTAAATATTTTTAAAATTTCTTTTGAGACGTCTTCATTGACCCATGTGTTATTTATAAATGTGGTGCTTAATATCCACATATTTTGGGATTTTCTAGCTATAGTTCTGTTATTAATTTCTTATTTAATTCCATTATGGTCTGGGAATATACTTTGATTTCTATTCTTTTAGATTTGTTAAGGTTTTTTTGTTTGTTTATGATCCATAATATGGTCTATCTTAAAGAATTTGCTATGACACTTGGGAAGAATATGTATTCTGGTGTTTTGGGATGTAATGTTCTATAAATGTCATTAGGTCAAGATGGTTAATAGTGATGTTCAGTTTATCTGTATACTTACTGATTTTCTGCCTACCTGTTCTATCAGTTATTAAGATAGGAGTGTTGAAATCTGAACTATAATTGTGGATTTGTTTATTTCTCTTTTCAGATCTATTGTTTTTTGTTTCATGTATTTTGTTAGGTCTATATACATTTTTGAGTTGTTATGACTTCTTGGAGAACTGACTGCTGATTTTTCCAATTTATACAGGCAGAAACCTGGGAATAGCGATTATAATGTGGGAATAGATATTAAGGGTGTAGGGTAATAATGGAAGGAATATAAAGTTACATCAGGCCAAATTTACTGGTATGGGTCCACTAAGCAGAGATTCTGGACTCAGTGTTGTAGCTCAGGGGATTAGAAGTGGCTCTAATTAGTTCAGTTTGGCCCTTCCTTCCTTCCTTCCTTCCTTCCTTCCTTCCTTCCTTCCTTCCTTCCTTTCTTCCTTCCTTCCTTCCTTCCTTCTTTCCTTCCTTCCTTCTTTCCTTCCTTCCTTCCTTCCTTCCTTCCTTCCTTCCTTCCTTCCTTCCTTCCTTCCTTCCTTCCTTCCTTCCTTCCTTTTCTCCCTTTTCTTCCTTTTCTTCCTTTCTTTCCTCCGTCCCTCCCTTCCTTCCTTCCTTTCTCTTTATTTCTTTCTCTCTCTCTCTCTCTTTCCTTCCTTCCTTCCTTGTTTGCTAATATTAGACCAAAATGTGGTTTCCACTAAATGAAGTTGAAATGTCAAAACTACTTTGGGACACTATAGAGAAAGGTATCCAAAGGCTTAGGGAGATTGGAATGTTAGGGTGGATTTATCAGATGTTAGGGTGGATTTAGCAGAAATCAGAATAGTCTGACTCACAGAAACCCATGGTATTGGCTAGTTGATCATCGTGTCCCTAGAAGAGAAATAGGTAGGTGCTGTATTGGTTTAATAGGGCTGCCATAACAAAATACCACAAACTGGGTGGCTTACACAACAGAAATTTACTTTCTCATAATTCTGGAGGCTGGAAGCCCACAACTGAGGTGTGAACAGAGTTGGTTTCCTCTGAGGCCTCTCTTCTTGGCTTGCAGATGGCTATCCTCTTGGAGTCTCTTTACATGGTTTTTTCTCTGTGTATGTGCATCCCTTGTGTCTCTTGATGTGTCTAAAATTCCTTTTCTTATAAAGATAGCAGTCATATTTGATTAGGACCCAAAGTAATGACCTTGTTTTAACTTCATCACTTCTTTAAAGCCTTTGTCTCCATTACACTCTAAGGTACTGGGGATTAGGGCTTCAATATATGAATTTTAGGGAGACACAGTTCAGCCCATAAAAGGCGGTCTCCTCCTAAATTCTTATATGATCTATATAAACAGAAGAGTCAAGTGAGCAGAAGTATAACTTGAAATACCAAAGCAAAATCATAGCCCTTTAAGCAATTGCTATAATTGAGTCAGTTTTCAGACCCAGAATTCCTTGAATAAAGGGGAGATATCCCACTATACTGTTGAAAATATATACTGTTAATATTTCTCTCAGCTTTCCCCAGAGGGACCTATAGTCTTTTATCAGGGTGATATGCATTGGGGGAAAGGAAACAATCAGAAATTTCAAGGATTACTGGACACTAGCTTTGAACAGACACTAACTTCACAAGACCCAAAACATCACTGTGGTCTACTAGCCAGATAAGGACTTAGAAAGGTCAGGTAATCAATGGAATTTTAGCTCAAGTCCATCTTCTAGTGGGTCTAGTGGGTCACTGAACCCATCCTGTAGTTATTTCCCCTGTTTCAGAATGTATACTTTGGAATAGAAATATTTAGCAACCAGCAGAATCCCTGTGTTTACCCTTGACCTGTGGAATGAGGGCTATTATGGTAGGAAATGGCTAAATAGAAGCCACTAGGCCTACCTCTACCTATGAAAATAGTAAACCAAAGCAATACCACATTTCTGGAGGGATTGTAGAGATTAATGCTACCATCAAGGACTTGAAAGATGCAGGAGTATTGACTCCCATCATATCCCCCATTCAACTAATCATTTTGCCTGCATAGAAAACACAGGATCTTGGGAAATAATGGTGGATTATTGTGAACTTCACCAAGTGTTGACTCCAATTGCAGTTGCTGTTCCAGATGTTGTTTCATTGCCAGAGCAAATTAACACATCCCCTGGTAACTGGTATGTAACTATTGACACAGAAAATGCCTTTTTCCCCCCAATACCTGTTGATAAAAACCACTGGAAACCGCTTGCTTTCAGTTAGCCAGGCCAGCAATACACCTTCACTGCCCTACCTTGGAGTTGTGTCAACTCTTCAGCTTTATGTCATAATTTAGTCTGCAGGTACTTTTTCCTTCAACAAAATATCACATTGGTCCATTACATTGATGATATTATGCTGATTGGAACTGGTGAACAAGAAGTAGACTTATTGGTAAGGCATTAGCATGCCCAAGGGTGAGAAATAAATCTGATAAAAATTTTTAGGGGCTTTCCACCTCAGTGAAATTTCCAAGGGTCTGGTGGTATGGGGTATATCAAGATATACCTACCGAGGTGAAGGATAAGTTGCTTCATCTGGCCCCTCTTAGAACCAAAAAAAGTTACAATGCCTAGTAGACTTCTTTGTTCCTTGGAGGCAACATATTCCACCTTTGGACGTATTATTCCAGCTCATTTACGAGTGAACTGAAAAGGTGTTAGCTTTGAGTGGGGCCCAGAACAACGGAGGATTCTATAACAGGTCCAGGCAGTCATTCACAATGCCCTGTCACTTGGGCCCTATGTTCCAGCAGATTCAGTGGTGCTTGAAGTGTCTCATAGAGATGCTGTTTGGAGCCTTTGGTGGGCTCCTGCAGGTATAGAGGACAATAAACTCTTTTTGTGATTTAATTTTAGAACCAGAACTTGAAGAACCTGAAGACTTTTTAGAAGGTGAAAAACTTGAACAAGAGACAGAGGAAGAGGTTAAGAAGGAAGAGGAAGAAGAAAGAGAAATAGGTACAGAACAGTCAACAATACCAGCCAATTTGGAACGACTTTGGTCCTTTTCCTGTGACTTAACCAAAGGTCTTAATGTGAGCAGCCTTGCCTGGAATAAAACAAATCCTGTAAGTTGAACATTTTAAAAATTCTATCTTTATCATGTAAAGGTGACTATCAAGTACTAATGAAGATTTTTTTTTCTCAGATTTTAGACAAGGGATTTTAATTGACATAAACCAGAGTTTTAACATCCCTTTACAACAAGGTCATGTTTCAAAAAGTGGAAAATAAAAATAGTTATAAAATAATTTTTTTCTCCTTTAATATGAAAACATCGTATTTTTATTTTAAGAGATGTACTTGGGACATGGTATTCTCTGAATCCATATCAGATACTGAAAATTAAACCAGAAGATAATATATAATTGATTTCAGATATATCAAACTCATGTACCCAATTTTTTAATTAATTTTGCTTTTAATATACTTTCTTTAACAATATGTCTATATAATTTTTTTTGTTTTTTAATTATATTAGTCACCATACAGTACATCATTAGTTTTTGATGTAGTGTTCCATGATTCATTGTTTGTGTATAACAGCCAGTGCTCCATGCAGTACGTGCCCTCCTTAATACCCATCACCGAGCTAACCCATCCCCCCACCCCCCTCCCCTCTAGAACCCACAGTTTGTTTCTCAGAGTCCATTCGTCTCCCCCTCCGATTTCCCCCCTTCATTTTTCCCTTCCTTCTCCTAATGTCCTCTATGCTATTCCTAATGTTCTACAAATAAGTGAAATCATATGATAATTGACCTTCTCTGCTTGACTTATTTCACTTAGCATAATCTCCTCCAGTCCCATCCATGTTGATGTAAAAGTTGGGTATTCATCCTTTCTGATGGCTGAGTAATATTCCATTGTATATATGGACCACATCATCTTTATCCATTTATCTGTTGAAGGGCATCTTGGCTCTTTCCACAGTTTGGCTATTGTGGACATTGCTGCTATGAACATTGGGGTCACGTGGCCCTTCTTTTCACTACATCTGTGTCTTTGGGGTAAACACCTAGTAGTGCAATTGCTGGGTCATAGGGTAGCTCTATTTTTAACTTTTTGAGGAACCTCCACACTGTTTTCCAAAGTGGCTGTACCAACTTGCATTCCCACCAACAGTGAAAGAGGGTTCCCCTTTCTCCACAACTTCTCCAACATTTGTTGTTTCTTGCCTTGTCAATTTTTGCCATTCTAACTGGTGTAAGGTGGTATCTCAATGTGGTTTTGATTTGAATTTCCCTGATGGCTAATGATAATGAACATTTTTTCATGTGTCTGTTAGCCATTTGTATGTCTTCTTTAGAGAAGTGTCTGTTCGTGTCTTCTGCCTATTTTTTGACTTGATTATTTGTTTTTTGGGGTGTTGAGTTTGAGTTCTTTATAGATCTTGGATATTAGCCTTTTATCTGTAGTGTCATTTGCAAATATCTTCTCCCATTCTGTGGATTGCCTCTTTGTTTTGTTGATTGTTTCCTTTGCTGTGCAGAAGCTTTTTATCTTGATGAAGTCCCAAAAGTTCATTTTTGCTTTTGTTTCCCTTGCCTTTGGAGACATGTCTTGAAAGAAGTTGCTGTGGCCTATGTCGAAGAGGTTACTGCCTATGTTCTCTAGGATTTTGATGGATTCCTGTCTCACATTGAGGTCTTTCATCCATTTTGAGTTTATCTTTGTGTATGGTGTAAGAGAATGGCCGAGTTTCATTCTTCTGTATATAGCTGTCCGATTTTCCCAGCACCATTTATTGAAGAGACTGTCTTTTTTCCAGTGGATGTTTTTTCCTGCTTTGTCGAAGATTATTTTACCATAGAATACCAAAATTTATATTTTTCTTAATCATATTCAGAAGTATATACTTAATCTAGTGACTCTGAAAATGTGCAAAATAATTTTGAGGTTCCTAAAATTAACTATTACTACCAATAATAGCAAATATTTAAATAGCACTTACTATATCCCAGGTGCTATTGCTAGCACTTTACTTGTATTAACACAACAACTCTTGAGTTAGGTACTATTTTACCCAATATGTTGATGAGGAAACTGAAGTACAAAAAGGATAAATAACTTGCCCAAAGTTACACATCTGTTAAATGCCCAAAGTTACACAACTAGTAAGTGAAACAGCTGGAATTCAAACCCAAACATCTGGCTCCAGGGTTCTTGCTCTCAACTGCACTGCCACCAAAAATCATCTTGAGGCAAATTATATGAATCATTAAGGTAGGAATGGTATGTTTGCTTTTAAAAAAGAGATGATTATAGGGGCGACTGGGTGGCTCAGTTGGTTAAGTGTCTGACTCTTGATTTTGGCTCACGTCTTGATCTCAGGGCTGTGAGACTGAGCCCTGAGTCAGGCTCCACGCTGGGCATGGAGCCTGCTTAAAGAGTCTCTTTCTGTCCCTCCCCCCTCTTCTCTTTAATAAAAAAAAAGAGATGATTATAGAGTAACGAGACTTATTTTCTCCTGGGGTTTATAAACTGCTTCTCAAGACATGATTCTCAATTAGGGATTCCAAAAACTTTTTGTATAATGACAATATCTTTGGAATGGATATTTAGTGTATTTTTTTATTATGTTATGTTAATCACCATACATTACATCATTAGTTTTTGATGTAATGTTCCATGATTCATTGTTAGCATATAACACCCAGTGCTCTGTGCAGTAATGCCCTCTTTAATACCCACCCCAGGCTAACCCATCCCCCCACCCCCCTCCCCTCTAAAACCCTGTTTGTTTCTCAGAGTCCATAGTCTCTCATGGTTCATCTCTCCCTCCGATTTCCACCCCCTTCATTTTTCCCTTTCTGCTATCTTCTTCTTCTTCTTCTTTTTTTTTTTTTTAACATATAATGTATTATTTGTTTCAGAGGTACAGGTCTGTGATTCAACAGTCTTACACAATTCACAGTGCTCACAATAGCACATTTAGTGTATTTTTAAGTGGTCAAAACTAATTTGTTTGTTTAAACTGCATTGTACTATGTATGTTTAAGAATTAGCCTTATTATTTTACTGCCACACCTTATGTGTTATATGCAAATATGCTCATTGTTATGGTTATTAAAAAACAGAAGTTCTGTAATCATTTTTATGGAAACCTGTGTAAACATTATTTAAGTTATGCACATTATTTTTTAATAACATAAAATACATTTTAGTATGGATTGGCCTTTATAAAACTATATTTGGAAACATCTTGTTAGATAAGTGAGATTTAATAATCAATAATAACTGTGTGATAAAGACAGATAAATCATTTTTAGAAACTAAATATACTAGCATTTTAAAAGTTAATATATTGCTATTGAGATTAAAGTTAAATAATTTTTAGTGAAGCTAAAAAATATGACAAACAGCATCTATCATATTTATTAATTCATTCTACAAATACTTATTGAACATTCACTCTGTGCCAGGAACTCTGATAAGGCACTAGAGTTGCAGTAGCAATTTAGTCATACATAGACCCTGCCTGTATAATGGTCTCTATGTGCTTTAATAAGGAAAATAAATAGTGCTGTGGGAATACATAAGAGAGGCTCATGAATGCTTCTGAGAGGAAGTGGTGCCTATGCTGAGTCTAGAAGAGATTAATAAAAGCTTTTCCATGTCAGGGTAAAAGGAATAGTGGTGAAGAGTGGTTTAAGACAGAGGAAATTATAGAGAGATGATGTTGGCTTGAAAATAGGATTGTGGCAAAAAATATAATATATTTTTGATAAAGGTATTCTGATTACAAAGAAGAGGCTGGGTTTGGTCAGTTATTAAATTTTTGTCTATAAGCATTTCTTGAAATGACCTGCTTTATTAATCAGTTTGGGGTACCATAACAAAATACCTAGACTGGCTGCGTTAAAAAACAGAAATGTATTATCTTGTAGTTCTGGAGGCCAGGAAGTTTAGGATCAAGGTGCTGGCTGATTTGGTTCTGGGTGAAGGCTCTCTTCCTGGCTTGCAGATGGCCACCTTCTTGCTGTGCTCTCACATGGTGGAAAGAGAGAGCTCTCGTGTCTCTTCCTCTTTTTATATCCACCAATCCCATTGGATTAAGATTATGACCCTTATGACCTCATTTAACCCTGGTTACCTCCTGAAAGCTCTATCCTCAAAATAATGATATTGATGATTAAGACTGCAACACATGAATTTTAAGAAAAGAGACACAATTCAGTTCATGGCACCCTGTCTTTATATTTGAAATAATTAGGTCATTCTCAAAAACCCACAAAACATTATAATGTAGTAATATAATCTTGGAAGATTATCTCAATATATAAAAGAACTTTTTAGCAATTGGTTTTTTTTAGATATTCATTAGTCTGAAAATATGATGATTATTATTTTGTTTTGGAAGATGGAGGTGTAAAGTAAAAATAGATGGTAGACTGGTACTTTTTTCTCAATAGAAATGTCTTATTGCTGTTTTTAACACAGTTCATTAATATGCATCTTTATATATTTCCCAATATTTTTATGCCATCTTCTCTTATTTTAAACATACTTTGCTGGTTTTCAGGATCTTTTGGCTGTTGGCTATGGGCACTTTGGATTTAAAGAGCAAAAAAGAGGATTGGCTTGCTGCTGGTCAATAAAGAATCCTATGGTAACCAAATAGGAATAAACCCATTTTTATTCAATTAAATATTGACATAATTCTCATAAAGTACCTAGTTTTATGTGATAATTAAAGTCAAAAAAGTGACCAAGGAAGACTTTATTTTCTCTGGTTTAAATCTGTAAGAATTAAAATTTGTTTTTGTTGATGTGTAGGGTAAATTCATTCAATAAATATTTATTGAGCATTTACTATGTGTTGTTAGATCTGATGATCCAGAATTGAACCATTATTTTTTATCAAAATGAAGAATAAATTTGCAAATGAGAGTCCTTTGAAAATTATGTTTCATTTAATACTGGGCTGTTTCTTAATGTATGAATAAATCATCGCCTTATAAGATAGATTTCTGCTCTCCTGAATACATGAAATAGATGAATATGACCATGTTATTAGCATGAATTTTTCAAGAATAAGAATCAATCGTGTTTTTTGTCAAACAGTTGTAGTCAATATGTTACTTTGCAGCTTTACATTAGTTTTAATTAATAACTGAAATGTGAAGTAGAAAACTTAAAAAAAGGGTCAGAGGGGGAAAAAATGATTAGAGCTTTTATAAATAGCCCCAGTCTATTAGGAAGCTGGGTTTATATAGAGTAAAAGAAAGGAAGGAAGAAGCAATTTTAAACATGTGGAAGGACTGATATAAGATCCATAATCAGTAAGTTACCTTCTTTTCCACATAGATTATTAGAAGCAGGAAAGGAGTTAGATTAGACTTTAAACAAAACAAAACAATAAAACTCTTCACAAAGTTGAGGAAAAGACTACCTTAGAGAGTTTTTTTCGAGCTTCTTCTATCCACTGTTTTGAAATGTCTAGATAATCCAAGCATCTGACACAGATGCTGGAAGATAGGAACATTGCTAGCTAATTTGTTTGGAGCCCATTATTTGTTTCTTAATGAAGGTGATCTATGATGATCATACAAATCCTGCTGAAAGATTAACAAAATATGATACTTATTGGAGAAGGCCATGCTGTATTTCTTAAAATTATTGCACTCTGAGGATGCACCAAAGTAAAGGAAATGACTAATTGACCTTTTGTTCTCATCTATACTAGAAGTTAGGAGGAGAAGAGTAACTGAATGTAGACTAGCTCTTACGTTTCCCCTGTCACCAGACAATCCACCATTCAGCCACCATTATACTCTTTTATGGCCTGCAAAACCAAGTTTAAAATGTAATACAATTTTTTTGTTCAGTGGCCAGAACGCATTTATCAGAGTCCATATGGAGTGACTGCTGTGGATTTCTCAATTGGAGCACCTAATCTTTTAGCAGTTGGCTATCACAATGGCACCATTGCCATTTATAATGTGCAGAGCGACAGCAATGTTCCGGTTCTGGATAGTAGGTGAGAATCCAAGAATTAGGTAAATATATAATATGTGCTTTTTTAGGGAAAAGTAAAAATTTAATGTTTTTAGTTTTGAGTGAAAGTTTATGTTGTTACTGAGAGTGATACCATTATTTTTTCAGACATTTAAAAATTCCTCATATTTTCTCTCTAGCTGGAATGTTCTTATTCTAAAATCTGCATGTTCTCTGTCCACCTCACCAACCTTCCTTGACAGTTTATGCTTATTCTTTTAAAAAAATTTTTTAAATTTCCCCAGCTTTATTGAGGTATAATTGACAAATAAAAATTGTATACATTTAGGTCACACAATGTGATTTTTTAAGGGGTACAATGTAATTATTTAATATATGTATACATTGTGGAATGTTTACTACAATCAAATTGATTAATACATCTGTCACCTCACATGGTTACCTTTTTGTGTATGTGGTGAGAACAGTTAAGATCTACTCTCTTAGCAAATTTCCCAAGTATATAGCACAGTATTATTAACTATGATCATCATACTGTATATTATATCTCTAGAACTTATTCATCTTGTAACTGAAAGTTTGTACCCTTTATTACTTTGGTGTCACCCCTGCCACATAACCTTCCCATTCCATTCTTCTGTGCATTTGTATTAGTTATCATAGCAGTTATTATACTGTATATATATTGTTTACATATATATCTTCCTGAAGAGCTGTAAGCAATTTGAAGTCAAGGATTAAGTCTTATTTTTGTATCCTTGGCCTGTCACATAATATCAGGCATGTAGTAGGATTATAGTAAGTATTTGATTAAAAATAAATGAATGAATGAGTAAGTGTATTGAGAAAATAAAAAAGTGAAAAGTGAAAAATATTGAATATGTTAGGTTTTTGTAATAGATCAGATACCACTGGGGCAAAAATGAAGTAGTATATTTATATTAGTGTTTGAATAAACTTAGCTAGAGCTGAAAATAGGCATAAAGCAGGGTCCTTAAGCTTAACTTGGAAATTATTTGCATGGTTTTATAAGCATGGGCCTTTGTGCTTGTTTCTGGGAAGATGGTCTATAACTTTTACCAAATAATCAAAACTATATGATTTTTAAAAGAGTCAGAACTATTGCTTTGGAAGATTTGCATAAAAAAAATCAAGGGAGTCAGTACTATGAACAGAGCAACCCATTATTCTGATAGGAAAGCAGTCAGAAATCTGAGAAGCGATTTTAATTCTTCAGAAAAATGTTAAATCTGGCCATATAGAGACCCAAGCCAATGGGCAAACCTGAAACATAGAAAGAAAGGTGAGGTAATTGTTTATTTAAATAAGACTTAAATAATTTATTCATTTAAGCTATGAAAAAAATCCTTATAAAGGTAAAGATACTTATACTCAATGTGTCCAAAATAAATTTACATAACTTATCTAGGAAAAAGTAAATGAATAGAGTAAGGAAAATATATTCTGAAAAGAAAGAAAATATTTTCTTTTGTATTTCTGTTATGGCAGTTAATATAATTAAAGGCAGTGAAATTTTCCTTTTGTAAGAAATGAGAAAAACAAAAAAATACATGACAAAATGATTATTTTCCCCATTTTTTGAAATACTTAAAGTAAAAGTCCAATTTTGAATAATAAAGGCATCATTCTATAAGTAGGTCACAGTGCTCCAGGGAGCTGTCCTTATGACTGAGACTCATGTCCTTTTAAAAATTATGACAATGATTCTATATTTAGTGCTTTTCCCCATTTTAGTGAATCACCTCAAAAACATTTGGCACCTGTATGGCAACTACAATGGATAGAACAAGATCGAGGGACAACAGGTGATGACAAAAGAGAAATACTCGTTTCTGTATCAGCAGATGGAAGAATCTCCAAATGGGTTATACGGAAAGGACTAGACTGTCATGGTAAAAAGAATATATACATGTATATATATTTAGCAATCAATTATCTTTCTCTTGTTATGTGTTGCCTTAAGGTTTCTAGTGAGTCATGTGTAAGAGGTGGCCAATTTTGGTTTAGCTACATAAGAAAAAAAACTGGGCTTTGTCATTGTTTTTCTAAGCATCTTGTTCTGGTATTTGCTAATTTTAACCTAATCACATGCAAAAGATGGCAGAAATCATACTCTTCTTTGTATGGGACACACATTATATATACAATACTCTTTCATGTGGTAAATAAGATACATTTTTTTTCTTTAAATAAAGATTTGATGCGTTTGAGGCGAACTACTGCGAGCAGCAGCAAAAAGGGAGGGGAAAAGGAAAAAAAAGGTGAAGCTCTGATATCTCGACAGGCTCCTGGAATGTGTTTTGCTTTTCATCCTAAGGTAAATTATCTCAATCCATTATGTACTATTGCATATAACAACTTCCAGTAATTGAAGTGTATTAAGATATAAAGCAAGGCAAAGTTTTAGCATGTTAATAAATATTGTGCCTTGTAAGTAAAAATAAAACAAATATAGACATAGTTGCCAAACTAAGGTAGAGCGGCCCCTTCTAGTTGGCTGTACCATGTCTTTATCTGCTTTCTGGAGGAAAGGTCTGTATTTCTGAGGAACTGTGGAAGGATTCTCTTTACAACTTCATGTTTAACTTGAATGCCCCTCCTTGCTCCTCTTGGGTGTTCTGCTACTTTGTCATATTGATAGAAACCAAATCTACTACACAGTCCTCTGTGTCAATATGAGTGGTAACTCTCATGATTCTGAGGATCAGGAAGACCAGTTAAGTTCATGCTTATCAAGACCAGAATCAAATCAAAGCACAATTAGTGAAGTTCTACTTTTTCTCATTCTTTTTATCTGGAAGTTCTTTGGAGTCAGTAAATTCAGCGACTATGACAGACATCTAAGGAAACATATCCTATGTGTTTTCTGTTATATGTAATATGACCATCTTTTTAGTGACACCATCATCTACCTAATTATGCAAACCAAAACTTGAGCTCCTACTCTATTCTACCCTATCATCCAAATGATATTTAAGTCTTATTTTCCTACTCTTTTCAGTCCAAGCCTACTCATTGCTAATGCAGTTCAAGCCTTTATTATGTTTCACTTTTACCACTGTAGTTGTATTCTTAACTGCTTTCATTCTCAAGTTCTTGTAATTCACATTTCACCTGGACTCTAGAACAGTGGTTCTCAGTGTTGGCAGGGAGGGGCATTTCTCATCACGAGGGTACATTTCACAATGTCTTGAGATATTTTTGGTTGTTTCAGCTCTAAGAGGTGGGACATGGGAAGGAATGCAAAGACCAAGGATGCTGCTAAACATCCCACAATGCACAAGACGAGTACTGTCTTCCTCTGCACAGAAGAAGGAGAAGGAAAAAAGGAAAGGGAAGGTGAAGGAGAAGAGGAAGGAGAAAGAGAAGGGGAAGAAAAAAGAAGGAGATGGGGAAGAAGAAGAAGGAGGAGACAGATAATGATAATAATATTTATTATTATTATTATTATTATTAGGTGACCCAAAATATCAATGGTGTTGGATTGAGAAATCCTTTTCTGGTGTCTCGTGTCCTAGAAATGTCCTTGGTGTAAAGAATTTGAGATAATGTAGTTTGTAAATAGTTTTACTTCTTCCTTTCTTATCTGGTTACCTTTTATTTATTTTTCTTTCCTGATTATAGTGGCTTGAACTTCCAGCACAATGATGAATAGAAGTGGTGAAAACATCCCTCTCTTGTTTCTGATCTTAGGGAGAAAGTATTCAGTCCTTTTCCTATTAAGTATGATGTAAGCTGTGGTTTTTTTGTAGATGCAGTCACATTGAAGAGATCCCATTACATTACCATTTGTTGAGACTTTTATCAGGGATGGATGTTAGGTTTTTGTCAAATACTTTTTCTACATCAGTGGAGATGATTATATGGTTTTTCTTTCTAAGTTTGTTAACATGATGAATTACATGAATTTTTAAATTTTTGTTTCTGAAATAAATCCCATTTGATCATGATTTATACTTTTAATCTACTGTTGGATTTGGTATGCTAATATTTTGTTTAAGATTTTTCATCTTTGTTTGTAAGGGGTATTCATCCATAGTTTTCTCTTCTGGTAATGTCTTTGTCTGGTTTTGGTATTAGGATAATCCTGTAGAATTAGTTGAAAAGTGTTCCCTTTTTACTTTTTTGAAAGAATTTACATACAATTAACATTATTTATTCATTACGTGTTTGATGGAATTAATAAACCATCTGGACCTAGAGTTTTTTTGGGGGGGAGGATTTTTAACTTTCAACTAGAAATTAAAATTTTTAATAGATATAGGGTTATTATTATATTATTATCTATTTCTTCTTGAGTGAACTTTGGTAATTTGTGTCTTTCAAGGAATTTATTTCATCTAAGTTATTAAATTTAGTGGCATAGTAATATTTCCTTAGTATCCTTTAATAGTTATAAAATATGTAGTGCTATCACTTCTTTAATTCCTACTATTAGTAATTTGTGTCTTCTCTCTTCTTTCTCTTTTTTTTAGTCTGGTTAGAAATTTATCAATGTTATTGATCTCAAAGAACCAGCTTTTGATTTCTCTGTCACTATTGGTTTTCTGTTTTCTATATAATGGATTTCTAATTTGATCTTTTATTTTCATTCTTCTACTTCGGTTTTATTTGCTCTTCTTTTTCTGGCTTCTTAAAGTGGAAGCTGGGATCATTGATTTGTGACTTTTCTTCTTTTATGATAGAGGCATTTGTGCTATAATTTTTCTCTAAATACTGCTTTGGCAGCATCCCACAAATTCTAATATGTTGTATTTTCATTTTCGTTCTATTCAGAATACTTTCTAATTTCTCCTTTGATTTCTTTTTTGATGGGTGGATTATTGAGAAGCATGCTATTTAGTTTTTAAATATTTGGTACTTTTCCAAGGATCTTTCTGTTATTGATTTCTAATTCAATTCCATCATTATCAGAGAATGAACTTTTTATACTGAATCCTTTTGAATTTATTGAGATTTGTTTTAAAGTCCAGAATGTGATATTTACATGTAAATTTCACTATGCACTTCAGAAAAATATATATTCTGCTGCTGTTGGGTAGAATGTTCTATGAATGACAATCAGGTTAGAGTGGTTGAAAGTGTTGTTCGAGTTGACCATACCCTTGCTGTTTTTCTTCCATTAATTATTAAGAGAGAGGTACTGAAGTCTCTGGCCATAACTGTGGATTTGTTTATTTTTTCCTTGTAATTCTATCAGTTTTTAGCTTGATGCTTTGTTTTAGATATATAAATGTGTAGGATTGTTATGTTCTCTTGATTAATCAACTTTCTTATCATTGTAAAGTGGCCTTGTTTATAACCGGTAATATTATTTACTCTGAAATCAACTTAATCTGATATTAATGTAGGCACCCCGCTTTCTTTTAACTAGTGTTAGCATGATATATCTTTTTTTAAACTAAGTTTTTATTTAAATTCCTGTTAATGTACAGTGTGATATTAGTTTCAGGTGCAGAATTTAGTGATTCAGCACTTACATACAACACCTGGTGTTCATCACAACTAGTGCCTTCCTTAATACCCATCAACTATTTAACCCATCCACCTACCCATCTCCCCTCTGGTAACTATCAGTTTGCTTTCTATAGTTAAGAGTCTATTTCTTGGTCTTCCTCTCATTCCCCGCCAAACCCCCCTGCCATGTTTGTTTGTTTTGTTTCCTAAATCATTTTCCATTCTTTTACATTTAACCTGCGTATGTCTCTATATTTAAAGTACATTTCTTGTTGGTCGCTTATAGTTGGGTCTTGCTTTTTTATCTAATCTTACAATGTCTGCCTTTATAATTGTGATGTTTAGACCATTTACATTTAGTTTGATTTTGATATGGTTTGGTTTGAGTCTATCATTTTGCTTCACTACTTTATTGGTGATGGTGGAGGATGGTGGTATAACATGTCTGGCTTCCTTGCCTGGAGGTAGGACTCTGAAGGGCTATCTCAACTTCAGAACTTCTTGGAGTTTGGGCTGAGCCCTCTGTTGCAACTGCATCATAGTTCAACTTAAATCTCTGCCCATTTCTGTTCCTTTCAAAGAGATTGTTCCTAAGAGAACTCCCTAATAAATCTCTAGAATGGAAATCTCAGATTTTATAGACTGACACAAACAACTCTAGACAGTGACCTTGATCTCTAGAGAAAGATAACCTACATATAAATGGTGTTGGAATAATCATTACATCAATAATCATATAACAATGGAATTAGATACCTACCCCATCATACACAAAAAACTTCTAGAAGAAGATGTAGGAAAACATTTCTATTACCTCAAAATATGAAAAATTTCTTAAACAAAGCACAAAAAAATGCTAATATATAAAAAAGTTATAAGACCAGCTACATTAAAAGGAGAACTTCTGTTTATCAAAAGACACCAAAGAGGGGTGCCTGGGTGGCTCAGTCGTTAAGCGTCTGCCTTCGGCTCAGGTCATGATGCCAGGGTCCTGAGATCAAGCCCCACTTTGGGCTCCCTGCTCAGTGGGGAGCCTGCTTCTCCCTCTCCCACTCCCCCTGCTTGTGTTCCCTCTCTTGCTAGCTCTCTCTCTCTGTCAAATACTAAGAAAGTAAAAAGGTAAACCGTATACTTGGAGAAGATATTTGCAACATTTATAATAGACAAGCATATGTAATAGAATATATAATATAGATATATAAAGATAATATATAGTCATATATAGAATATATAAAGAACTTCTTTATAAATGAATATAAAAAATATTATGAGTAAAACAGTTAAGAGACATGAACAGAAGAGGAAATACAAATGGCCAGTAAACATAAAAATGTGCTCAACCTTATTAATATTCATAAAAATGGGACCTAAAACCATTAGGTATAATTTTATACCTCATACAATGGCAAAATTTAAGATTTCTAATGTAACCCAACTGTTGATGAGAATGTGGATCAAAGGGAACTTCTATATACTGCTGAATATAAATTGGTAATACTAGTTTGGTGAAAAAATATACTTTATTGTGTTATTTAAAACTACCTATATTCCAGGGCGCCTGGGTGGCTCAGATGGTTAAGCATCTGCCTTCGGCTCAGGTCATGATCCCAGGATCCTGGGATCGAGTCCCGCATCAGGCTCCCTGCTCCTTGGGAGCCTGCTTCTCCCTCTGCCTCTCTCTCTCTTTCTCTCTCTGTCTCTCATGAATGAATGAATGAATGAATGAATGAATAAATAAATAAATAAAAATAAATAAGATTTAAAAAAAAAACTACTTATATTCCATGATCTAGTAGTTGCATTCTTAAGTACTGGTACATGCTAGAGCAGTGTGTCTCAAATTTTAATGTGCATACAAATTACTTGGGAATCTTGTTAAAATGCAGATTCTGATTCAGTAGGTCTGGGGTAGGGCCTGAGATTTTGCATCTCTAAAATGCTCCCAGGTGATACTGACTTTACATAGCCAGGACATAAAGTCTGACTTTCAGAACTTTTGACTATGACTTCAGTGTAGGAAATACACTTAAAATCTCTATTTAGTGCATACATTTAGTGTTAAAAATCCATTTATTTCAATCTTTCATTCCAAGCCAGAGTCATTTCTTCAGCATTATATACATAAATACTGTTAAGTCATCTCTCTTCTCTTTGACTAGTTCTAATGAAAAGAACACTTACTATTCCCCTGGATTCCATTATTAGTTCCATTATTAGGTAACTTTAAATATTGGAAATTTTCTTCCTCATTTTAAGCCAGTGCTTGTCCATTTAATTTCTAGATAAGATCTAAGTTCTTCCCTCTATTCCAGCAAAGAACAAATCTGTATTTTCTTTGCATAGTAGTCCTTCAGATAATTTAATTATTATAAAATCATAACAGAAAGCAAAAGACAACAAAAAACCATGATCAAGATAGAATTTCTAGTTTGGGTTCTAGAATTGATTTTAATAGCTCTTGAGGGATCTCATTTTCTATTTAGCACATTTACTAATGTGTAACAAGCCAATACATTTTAATTTTTTGTGTTGTAGGATACAAATATCTATTTGGCTGGCACTGAAGAAGGTCATATTCACAAATGCTCTTGTTCGTATAATGAACAATACCTTGATACCTACAGAGGACATAAGGTTAGTTTAATTATAGTAGGTATGGAAAATTTATCTTTTAATATTTCTGAAAAAAATATTTAATACTGTGTTTAAACACAGTACTTTTAACATGCAATAGATTTATAACTTCAGAGTTAACATTACCAGCTTGAATTAAGTGCTTTCTTGTATGGAAACATCAATAACATGTGGGGCATCTTATTTGGCTTCTAGATAGTTTTTTGGTTTTTTTTTTGAGAGAGAGAGAGAGAATGCATATATGCGATCTGGAGGGTTGGGAGGGGCAGATGGAGAGGGAGTGAGAGAATCTTAAGCAGGCTCCACGCTCAGCATGGAGCCCCACACAGGCCTCAATCTCATGACCATGAGATCATGACCTGAGCTGAAGTCAGGAGTTGGATATTTAATTGACTGAGCCACCAGGCACCCCTGGCTTTTAGATATTCTTGATTTCTTCTTGCAAGTTGTGGAAGTTACAATTTTCATTTGTTTCTAAGAGACTTTGCTTATGATAACATGCTGATCCCAAAGTAAAAATGTGTCTGGCATATACTTATTTTCTGTATTCTTTGTGATTGTTTCATCTATGTTTTCTTCATTTTCTCCCTCATTTTTAAAAAATAATCCTTATACTTTTAAAGTAATTAAGTATAGTATGTATTGATATTTAGTTAGTATTGTAACAGCTGTATTTTTATGTTTCCATATGGCATAATTTAGGGAAGATCCTATCTATGACCTTACTCTCAGCTAAAATAATATACAATAATGCATGGTGCATAAATCTTCTAGAAAGCTTAGCATTTTTAATTTGTTGGTCAGGTTTAAAAATATAAGATGTTCAATATTATTTATCTATGTATTTTAATTTATTTTTCTAATTCTAGGGCCCAGTGTATAAAATAGCATGGAATCCATTTTGTCATGATGTGTTCTTAAGCTGTTCTGCAGATTGGGGTGTTATTATATGGCAACAGGAGAACACCACACCATTTTTGAGCTTTTATCCAACCACTTATGTTGTTTATGATGTTGCCTGGTCTCCAAAATCCTCCTATATATTTGCAGCTGCAAATGAGAGCAGAGTGGAGATTTGGGACCTTCATGTCAGCACGTAAGTGTTAATGTTTTTCTTGGTGATACTTCTCATAGAAGCAGTTTAAACTAAATGATACCTGATAGATTTGGTATTGGTTAGAGGGAATTGTAGTTATTTTAAAACAAGTAATAGTTTACGCTGTGAGAGTCCTCTACGAGTAAAAGATATATGCCAGGATGCTATATTCATTTTAGTTACTTAGACCATATGTGTTTTTAAAAATATTTAAATGAAAATAGGTCATCTTATCCATCTCAAACTTTTACAGGCTGATATGAGTTATCATAGCTACCTTGAATTTTCATTGCCTAATTTATAGAAGAATGCAGAGAGGCATTTGTTTGTTTTTAACTGAAGATTTTCTGCAATAAGATAAAGGGAACAAAATAATTATTTTTTACAATATTTACGTATTCTCTTACCTTGTTTTAAAACATATTCAAAAGGCCATGCACATATTTTTATTTTTATTTTTTTAAGAATCTCTCTTTTTAAAGATTTATTTGTTTATTTATTTGAGAGAGAGAGAGAGAGAGAGAGTGAGTGAGAGAGAGAGCACAAGCAGCCTGAAGGGCAGAGGGAGAACCAGACTCTCCGCTGAGCAGGGAACTTCGATGCAGGCCTGATCCCAGGACTCCGGGATCATGACCTGAGCCAAAGGCAGATGCTTAACCAACTGAACCACCCAGGCGCCCAGGGCCATGCATTTAATTAAAATTTTTAATTTAAGGTTTTACACCAAAGTTATTAGAGTGTCCTCTAGACTCATCTTTCATTTTAAAATGGAAATTTGTATAGTACAGGAATAAAGTGTTTAATGATTTTACTTCTTCAGTTGGAAAATACTGTAGATTTTTATGCTAGTTACTAGCAGAAGAATCAGGGAAATACATTCTTGCTTAAAATAAGTGACAGAAAATTCAATGGGTTTATTTTTAATGGCATTTTTTTCCCCTAGAAGTTAATAATTTAGTAACTCTAAAATTTTGTCATGGCTTATACTATAAAACAGTTTGAACCCCAAACCAAGGATTATATCACAAAGCAATTTATATTTGAGTATGAGATGACTAATGTATAAAATGATTATTTAACTCATCCCACTTGTGATTTTAATTGTCTTGGTAGAACTGTGGTTCTCAGGACATTTCTTCAGAAGTATGCAAGTCACCGCTTCTGTTGTTTTGTGGGGCATCAGTAGATTGCTCTGGACGATGGGGAATAGAAAAAGTTCTTGTTCAAAGTATTCTTTTATGTTCCAGAGGTTCATTTGGATCAAAATATCCTTCTATTAAAAGGCATTACTACTTAAGAAGTTGTATTAGTCAGGGTTCTCCAGAGACACAGAAGCAATAAAAAGAGAGAAAGAGATTTATTTTAAGGAATTGGCTCACATGACTGTGAGGCCTGGCAAGTGCCAAGTCTGCGCTACAGTCTGGCTGGCTAGAATTTCCATCAGAAGTCCATGCTGCAGTCAGGAGTCTAAAGGCAGACTGGAGGCAGTTTTATTCCACTTCAGGGACCTCAGTCTTTTCTCTTAAGGTCTTCATCGAATTGAATAAGGTTTGCCAACATTATGGAGGGTAAGTGTAAGCTGCTTTATTCAAATTCTACTGCTCTAAATGTCAATTCATCTAAACAAAGCACCCTCACAGCAAAGTGTAGAGGGGTGTTGTCCAAACAACTGAGTACCATAGACCAGCCAAGTTAATACATAAAGTTCACCAGCACAGGAGTTTAAACTTGTGAGTGCACATCTTAATTGTGAACTTCTTGAGTTTATTTATTTGAAATTAGTTTACTGAAGAAATGAAAGTTTGATTGATTATGGAGTTGAGAAGCCGTTATTTTGATTTTGGAAACTTAAGAAGCTTATTTTGTTTTGTTTTTGTCACATGAAATCACAGAAAATATCTGAATTTTCTTAATCTGTATACAAAAAGAATGTAATAACAACAACTGAATTTACAAAGAAAGTGTTTTATTACAGTTTGGATCCTCTCATTGTGAATGTTGCTAACCCTGGAATCAAGTTCACAACTGTTCTCTTTGCCAAACAAACAGATTGCCTTCTAGTGGGTGACAGTGATGGACAGGTTGCTGTGTATGAACTAAGAAATATGCCCTCTCCTTTGGATTCTGGCCGGGTAAGACTCAAAAGTCAAAAGTTTATGTTATTCTATGTGATTTTATGCAATTTTGTATCATACAAGGAGTTTACATTTCTTAAATATCTTAAGTGTAGTGCAATAGGAAGAACGTAAGTCTCAAGAGTTGCTACCTACTAAGCATGGTGTCTATTAGGCTTATTTTCTTCGACCCTTGTGTTTTTACTCTGTAAAGTGAAAACAATAATGTTGTAGCATAATAATTATAAATGTTACGTGGGATAACTTTAAGTTGTGCCTAGTATACTGTTGGGATTTAATAATTGTTGAATATAGCTGAAGAAGTTTACTGCAAATATTCAAAGACTTTTACAAGAAATGATAATATTTTAGATATTATCCAATGTTCCCGAAATATGCATTTGTTTTTTTGTTTCTGTAGTGTTATCCTGTTCCCTTACTCTGATCTTCAAATATGAAAACTTTGTTGTAAAACTTTGACAAGCCATCAGTATCACTAGATGCCCATTATTTTTTTTTTTTAAGATTTTATTTATTTATTTTAGAGAGAGAATGAGATAGAGAGAGAGCATGAGAGGGGAGAGGGTCAGAGAGAGAAGCAGACTCCCCGCCGAGCAGGGAGCCTGATGCGGGACCTGATCCCGGGACTCTAGGATCATGACCTGAGCTGAAGGCAGTCGCTTAACCAACTGAGCCACCCAGGCGCCCAAGATGTCCATTATTTTTAAGATAGCTTTTCAACTTTTCGGTTTTTAAAATTTTTATTTTATCTTTTAAAGATTTATTTATTTATTTGAGAGAGAGAGCATAGCCTCTTTGCAGAGCAATTCAATAAAAGTGAAAATTCAAATACCATACAAGCCAATGATACCACAGAGACTGTCTTGCACACGTGTATTAGGAGACATGTATGAGGTAGTAATGTGAGGTTTTTTTCCTTTCGTTTTTTTCCTTTGTCTTTAATATTTCTTTTGGACATGGAGATGATTACTCAGTCTACTTTTGCTTAAAATGTTCACATTCAAATATTTTATAAAATTTTTAAAATCTTAGTTCATCTTAAGCTCTTACATTTAGATAATATATTTTATTATACTGTTTATAAGTCCAGCAAATTTTAATACATACTTTTAATAAACTTTTGCAACAATTAAGTTCCTTTAAATCCTTTAAGTTTAATTTATAAATTTAATATAGATTTTTAAGTACTTCAATTGTCTTATGGGCAAGCAAATCTGATACTTAAGGAATTCTTATTAATTTAATAAATTTTAAATGTTGAATATGCATCCATGTTCATCAAGGATATTGGTCTGTAATTCTCCTTTTTGATGGGGTCTTTGTCTGGTTTGGGGATCAAGGTAATGGCGGTCTCATAAAACAAGTTTGGAAGTTTTCTGGGTGATAGACATTGGGGAGGGTATGTGCTATGGTGAGCATTGTGAATTGTGTAAGACTGTTGGATCACAGACCTGTACCTCTGAAACAAATAATACATTATATGTTAAAAAGAAGAAGAAGATAGCAGGAAGGGAAAAATGAAGGGGGGGAGTCGGAGGGGGAGACGAACCATGAGAGACTATGGACTCTGAGAAACAAACTGAGGGTTCTAGAGGGGAGGGGTGTGGGGGGATGGGTTAGCCTGGTGATGGGTATTAAAGAGGGCACGTACTGAATGGAGCACTGGGTGTTATATGCAAACAATGAATCATGGAACACTATATCAAAAACTAATGATGTAATGTATGGTGATTAACATAACATAATAAAAAAAGATAAAATTAAAAATAAATAAATAAATGTTGAATATGATGAATCTTAAATTTTCTTAAATGTGCCAGTGCTTTTTACAAATTAATAATATTTCAATCTACAATCACAAGTCTAAGTCAATTACCCAATTACACATTTAAATTAGAATCACAAATTTATTTGTGAGACAATCTAATAATGGCAAATTCTCTTATAAATAATGAATATTTAAAATGCCAAATATATACAAGTTCCTTAATACAAAGAATATTAAAATTATCTGCTTGATTTGCTGCATATTTTCTATATACAATTATTATTCTTCTCAGGGTAAAAATAGGTTTTCCCAATTAAGAAAAAATGAAGTATTCCAAATAGTTTTGGAGAGTATTTTCTTAACTGGCTGACATGCATATTGACTGTGGACATTTAAGGAGATTTTCCTAACTACCTTAAAGTTTTTATTTAAATTCCAGTTAGTTAACATACAGTGTAATATTAGTTTCAGGTATAGAATTTAGTGATTCAACACTTCCATACATGACCCGGTGCTCATCACAAATACATGCCTTAATCCCCATCACCCATTTAAACCATCACCCCCACCCACCTCCCTTCTAGTAACCATTGTTCTCTATAATTAAGAGTCTGTTTCTTGGATTGCCTCTCTCTCTCTCTCTTTTTCCCTATGCTCATTTGTTTTGTTTCTTAAATTTCATACAAGTGAAATCATATGGTATTTGTCTTTCTCTGACTGACTTACTTCGCTTAGCGTAATAATCTCTACCTCCATCCATATCGTTGCAAATGGCAAGATTTCATTCTTTTTAATGCAAACTGGTGCAACTCTGGAAAACAGTATGGAGGCTCCTCAAAAAGTTAAATATAGAAGTACCCTACGATCTGGCAGTTGCACTACTAGATGTATCCTAAAGAATACAGAAACACTAATTCAAAGGAATACATGCACCCAGAGGTTTATAGGAACATTATCTACAACAGCCAAATTATGGAAACAGCCCTAATGTCCATCGACTGTTGGATGGATAAACATGTGTTATATATATACATTAGAAACATCTTTTATTTTGAGCAGTATGCTCTGAAAGCAGAAGGCTAAGCTGAGAGTCTGAACATTTTTGACAAATTGTGTGTGTGTATATGTGTGTTGTATGTATGTTAATGATTTTAATACTGGTAAGCAAAATTTCCTTGTAACAAATATGTTCCATACATTAACAATAAATACAGTTTCCTAATACAAATATGTTTTTCATGCTTTTGGTCATTATATTTTAAAGGTTCAGAGTTATTTTTCCGGGAGATTCAACAAAAACCTATTAATCAGGTTTTGTATTACTTACAGCCAAACACAAGTTTACCTGATACAACTCTGAACTTTTCAGAGAAGAATTATAATCAAATAGTAATTTGAAGTTTTAAAGTAATTAATGTCAAACCATTATTTCCTATCAAGGTATCTTATCAAGTAACATTGTGTCCTATAATTTCTCCATTAATTTTAACCAAGGGTGAATCAAAATTTTGGAAGGCTTATGTTTTCATTCTATAGGAAAGATGTACACCAAATTTATAATAAAGGCTGCCTCTGGGAAGGGAAAGATGAGGGAAGAATAGGATTAAGGATGGGTACAAAGGGAACTTTCACAGGAATATTGGTTTTACAAAGGCCAAGTACCAGATAACACATGCACCAGGTGTGCAGATCAGGGTCCATTGGTGGAAACCCACTGAGGTATATCAGGGACCATGGTATAGGTATAGGACCATGACTCCCTCTTGTTTCTACATTGCCCATCATCCTCTGTGGCCTCGCACTGCTGGGGAAGAACTTTGATCCTTGGGTTGTGGATGTTTTAAGCAAAATGATTTCTGAAACTCTGGCACCTCCCTGATGTGTTCAAGGACCAGAATATTTTTGTGATATGACATAGTAGAACACTCCTGTCCTACCAACTCAGGGTTTGTGGCTAGGGGTAACAACAGCCTGATGCCTGGCATGATCAGGAGTATAGGGTCCAAGCTTTGCAGTGATAACTTTGTGATGTAGCTGGTTGTCAGCAGGATTTACCACCACATTAGCATTATTGTTTGTTGAAGTACCACCTCCTCTTCTGGTGGGTTGTGATTGGTTGCTGGGTCTAAGTCTTGAACTGAACAGAATTATAGTTTAAATACTTGGCAGAAGCTAATTTCAATGGGGGCATTGCACAAAGCAACTTTTTTCTCTGGAGGTAGCCTGTGGAGAATCACTCCTGGATACTATTTCTGTTCTTATGTTTCAGTATATAAATGTTTGCCCTCTTTTTCTCTGTAGTTTGGGTATTTACATAAAGACAGTTCATTCATTCAACAGATATCTACAGAGTATGTACTACGTGACAGGATCTGTTTTAGGTGCTAAGGATACAATAGTGAACAGATTACAGTAGTGAACTGTGTTAGTCCAAGTGAGAGACTGAACTAGAAAGAGATGGGTTTGAGGAGAAGCTTGGCAACTGATTTTGTGTCAAGACTTGAAGGATGGGGAATGTCATCCTTAGTAGAGGCTAAAGGCAGAACTGACTTATGAAGTACCATCTCAGGTGTTTATAACTCTTTAGAGTTTGTGAAACACTTTTACGTATTTTAGTTCATTCAACTCTTATAATAATTTTTAGAAGTGGTTGTTAATATTTCTATTATACATTCAGGGAAACTAAGATTCCCAGATATCAGTGATTTTCTTAAGATCACCTTCACTGTGTAGTAGAGAAAACTCTGGTCTTCTGCTTCCGATTCCATCTTTTCACAATATCTTTCTTAAAAACTCATCTTCCATCTTTGGTTTCATCCTCTTACAAATTATTATTTTACCACCTTGGTACAAAGATCATTATTATTAAATTAACTATAAAATATTGAAATTCAGATATTTAACTCTCTCTAAATCAAGCACTGTAGGTCAGGAAAGAGTTTAAGATACCATTAATATCACAAGCTGTTTTACAGATGAGAAAACTGAGGTTTAGATATTAAGGCTAAACAGGAGCTGTCAAAATGATCCCTTAACAACATCCAAATGGCCAAGAGACATATGAAAAAGTGTTCAACATCACTCAGCATCAGGGAAATACAAATCAAAACCTCAATGAGATACCACCTCACACCAGTCAGAATGGCTAAAATTAACAAGTCAGGAAACAACAGATGTTAGCGAGGATGCGGAGAAAGGGGAACCCTCCTACACTGTTGGTGGGACTACAAGCTGGTGCAGCCACTCTGGAAAACAGTATGGAGGTTCCTCAAAAAGTTGAAAATAGAGCTACTGTACAACCCAGCAATTGCACTACTGGGTATTTATCCCAAAGATACAAATGTAGTGATCTGAAGGGGCACCTGCACCCCAATGTTTATAGCGGCAATGTCTACAATAGCCAAACTATGGAAAGAGCCTAGATGTCCATCAACAGATGAATGGATAAAGAAGATGTAGTATATATATACAATGGAATATTATGCAGTCATCAAAAAAAACCAAAATCTTGCCGTTTGCAATGATGTGGATGGAACTAGAGGGTATTATGCTAAATGAAATAAGTCAATCAGAGAAAGACAAGTATCATATGATATCACTGATATGAGGAATTTGAGAAACAAGACAGAGGATCATAGGGGAAGGGAGGAAAAAATGAAACAAGATAAAACCAGAGAGGGAGACAAACCATAAGAGACTCTTAATCTCAGGAAAACAAACTGAGGGTTGCTGGAGTGGTGGGAGGTGGGAGGGATGCGGTGGCTGGGTGATGGACATTGGGGAGGGTATGTGCTATGGTG
Source organism: Eumetopias jubatus (assembly GCF_037043125.1). Lineage (NCBI taxonomy): Eukaryota > Metazoa > Chordata > Mammalia > Carnivora > Otariidae > Eumetopias > Eumetopias jubatus. The sequence continues at coordinate 52,417,277 of NW_028274810.1, forward strand.
AGTGCTGTGTATTGTGTAAGACTGATGAGTCACAGACCTGTACCTCTGAAACAAGTAATACATTATATGTTAAAAAAAAAAAAAAAGATGGTAGGAAGGGAAAAATGAAGGGGGGAAATCGGAGGGGGAGACGAACCATGAGAGACAATGGACTCTGAGAAACAACCTGAGGGTTTTAGAGGGGAGGGGGGTGGGGGATGTGTTAGCCCAGTGATGGGTATTAAGGAGGGCACATATTGCATGGAACACTGGGTGTTATACGCAAACAATGAATCATGGAACACTACATCAAAAACTAATGATGTAATGTATGGTGACTAACATAACATAATAAAATAAAATTCAAAAAATGATCCCTTAACAGAATCCTTATAAAATTGTTTATCAAACTCCATTAAAAGCGTCTTTCATAGGAAAAAGCAGATTTATACTAGGAAGTAACTGTTACTATTTAAATTTACTTTGGTTTGTTTACTTTTTACAATCTTACTGGATGCCCTTTATATATATCACTAATTTATAAATTTTAAATGGCATTTTAAAGGCAACTTTACCTTTTAATTTATATTTTATTGCATTGTAATTGTTTGATTTTTTCTTTTCAGGGAGATATAATAGATACTTTGCTTGGACCCAAGTCAAACCAACAAGGATAATTCATCATTACTAATATTTTCTCTTGTTGATGTTTAAAGAAAAAGAAAGAGTGTTTAATGTCCAGTCATCCAATTTCTGTGCAGTAAGCTGGGATTTTGATGTTAGAAAATGATATTTGTTGTATAACCTCTATTTTAACTTAACAAATTTAATAAACTTTTATTTCAGAGATATATGATTAGTTTGAGATCTAGGCTAATTATAAGAGTTCTGTTGGGATTTTCTTAATATTTTTAGTCATATTCCAAGTACATATAACTACATATGTGTACTTATAAAATATTCAAATAGGTTAGAAAATTATTATTCCATTAGAAGCAAAGCTTGGAAATTATTAGAATTACTTAGACCAAAAATCTTTACAAGATGAAGTTCCATAGACTTTTAAATCTTCGGCTTTCCAAGATCTATTTTCCAGAGTTTATGAATTACCGCATGTGTTAGTGTTAGGAGAATATTGGATTCTCACACCCAACTTTAAATCAGAATTTTATCCTCTTAGATTTGAGAGCTGAAGTTATGAAACTTTATTAGACTATTTGACAAGCAAAAGACATGACAGAAAATATCAAATTTGCATTGTTTAGCCACCAGGCATCACACTCCCAATTCAGTGAGAAGAGTTAGTCTGGGACACATGGGGGCACCCTCCTCTGCCTGCCCAAAATCTGCTCTGGGTTTTAAGCCCTGACTTAAGTGGGCCCAGAGAGAAAGTATAAAGTCCTCGCTCTATAGTTGGCATCAGGATGTTATCTTATGAAGGGTTCTAGAGCTAGCTTGTGGATACAGGAGGAGTGGGAGGTAGCAACTCCCCCAAACAGCTTGCTAACAGCCTATGCCATGCTGTTAGAACAAGTCCTGCGTTTTGTAACCTGAGGCCATAGGACAGTATGGCCTGTTTTGTAAAGCATTCTAAGTGGAGAGGAGAGGAGAAGGCATTTGAAACTCACTAAACTCTCTGGAAAAAGAGTATGTGTAAAACTAAGAGTGGAATCTGTGCAACAGTAGAAACTGCCTTTTATAAGTATCCACTTCTTCACAATCTCCATTTCTTTGGAGCCATCCTTTAAACAAAAGTAAGGTGATTCTCAGGTGGATTGAGAGCTTAGATCAGGTAGTAAGAATTATAGATTTTCTGCTGTTATAAATCATTGTGGTTTATCTCTTTGTCTTTCTGAAAGGTTGGACTTTCCATAACACTCTGTGTAACAAAATAAAAACTTGATTTAATCGAAAAAATGTTTCTTTTTATTATGTATTTTTGACTTTCAAAAATTTTCACATATTCTACTGTCACTGCTCATCAAACCTAAATGAAAAATAAAACTATTTTATTATTCTTAGACCCTGGGCAACTGATCCTGAAGCACTGGACCTATTCCATTTTACCCTTCTCACTCCTGATCTTATAGACTCTCCCATGCTTTTAGATTAGCATCAATTTTTATTTTACGATCTTTCACCTTGGTGTTACAGAAGGAATTATTTTGCTGGCTTTCTGGGCTGGGTTTGGATTCTCACTAGTAAGCTCTATTTCCAATAAAATACTTTTAAAAATTTAGGATTTTTTTGGCTGTTTTAGGTTTATAACAAAATCAAAAAAAGGTATAAGAGATTTCCCATATACTCCTTCCCCCACCAATGCATAGCCTCTCCCATTATCAAAAACACTCACCAAAGTGGTACATTTGTTACAATCAATGAGCCTGCATTGACACATCCTAACTACCCAAAGTCCATAGTTTACATAATGGTTCACCCTTAGTGTTGTATATTCTATGGGTTTGGACAAATGTATAATAACCTATATCCAAATTATAGTATTATATAGAGCATTTTCTCTGCCCTAAAAATCCTCTGTGCTCTATTCTTTCCCTCACTCCCCAATCCAGCAATCACAGATCTTTTCCTGTCTCAATGGTCTTATCTTTAACAGAATATCTTATAATTGGAATCATAGTGTATATAGCCTTTTCAGATTGGCTCCTTTCACTTAGTAATATGAATTTAAGGTTCTTCCATGTCTGTTCATAGCTTTATAGCTTATTCCTTTTTATTGCTGAATGATTTTCCATTGTCTGGATATACCACAGTTTATCATTCACTTACCAAAGGACATCTTGGTTGTTTCCAAATTTTAGCAATTATAAATAAAGTTGCTATAAACATCTGTGTGCAGGATTTTGTGTGGGCATAAGTTTTCAACTCCTTTGGTTAATACTGAGAAACATGATTATTGGATTGTATAGTATGTTGTTTTGCAAAAAGATAAAAACCCCAAATTACCTTCCAAAGTTGCTATACACAATTTTTCATTCCCTCCATCAATGTATGAGAGCTCTATTTTTCCATATCCTTACCTGCTTTGGTATTGTCAGTATTCCAAATTTTGGCTATTCTAATAGATGTGTAGTAGTATCTCATTGTTGTTTTAATATGTTTAATATGCATTTCCCCAATGATAGAATTTTAAGAATTGAATGAGAGTTCTGCTTAGCAGTTAGCCATCTCATTTTACCCTTCAAACACACACACACACACATACACCCCTAATGGACTAATTAGGGGCCTAAAGAGGGAGTAGGGACTGGCCTGACTTTAAACTCCTATTTTGTGCTGGGTATTCTTTGCTTTATTTGGTTATTCTCTACCAGGCATCTTTCATATAGAACTTACATTATTGTTGTCTGTGAGTAAGTTGTTAGCTGCTCTTGCAACTGTTGTAGGGAAGGAATATTATATTCATGATATAACTGTGTATCATAGTGTGTTCATTTGGTTCACCTCTATGTAGTTACATACAATTACAAATGAGAAGTTGGACCCTTAGTATTTGTCATTTTGTCTCAGTAAAAGTCTCCCTAAAAGAAAATGTTGAATTGTACTGTGAATAGATTTAGTTATCAACAACACACTCGTAATAATGTACATGTTAAAGTTCTTTACAGTTGTAGGACACTTTCACATCCATTATCTCATTATATCCTTCAGCAATCCTATGAGACAGATAGGGAAAGTAGTTGTAATATTATTATAATCTCTATTTTCCAGGTAATATAATTAAGGCTTAAATAGGTGATGTAACTTACCAAAGACCATACATCTGGTAACTGGTCAGGCTTAAACTCAAGCCCAAAGCTTTGAGAAGTTCTTAAACATTTTTCACTATTGTGCAGTAAATGGTTAATGTCTATATAGTTTGTTGAGGTCTCATAAACAAAGCACAAGAGTGTATATTCTTCTATAATTAGGCTTTGTCCCCAAATGATAATGCTTGTAATTTAGTTTTTCAGTTTTCTCCTGCCATCAGACCTTGCCACATGTATCCCTTTGGTTAGGAACACTCTCCTTCCCATCCCTCCCTCCCCTTCAACATGTTAACTCTTCACTCCCCCCGCTTCAGATCTCAGTTAATATCTCATCTCCTCAAGAGAGCCCTGTCTGAGCTCCCTTCTACAGGACCTGCCCCCCAGCCAGTCTAAATTTACTCCAAGTACCTTAAACATGAAGGGAAATGTGAAGTTTCTGTGGGGCTGGAAGAGGTGGGGAATGAGGAAAAGAGAGAGTCCTAATGAATCCATAGAGCAGAGAGGACCTATGTCCTGCTTCTAAATAACATTCTTCGGGAAGCAGAAAGGCCTAGGAAGGAACACAGTCAGCCTCAGAAAAACCATTCTCCATGTAATGAGTGATGTGTAGAAGCAGCAAAGACAACTGGAACCAAAAAAGCCAGGCAGCTGAGAATGATTAATGACCTACCAAAAAGCAACAGTTTGATGATAGAAGGGCCTTGTCAGAGAGTAAGATGCTAGAATTACATCCTGGGAAAGGGAAGGAAGCCAAATCTGAGAGAGACAGTTATTAACTTTGTGTGTATATCGTTTGTTTCTGCCAGCAGGGTGGAATGAAGACTTAGGGCTAGAAACTGAATTATAGAATATACATTTCTTGGACACCCAAGTTTCTGAATTGAGATTCTCACCTGTTGTGCTAAATATTGGTGTGATTATTTGCTTAGTATCTGCCTCCTCCCCTAGACTGTAAGCTCTCTGAGGGTAGGGACTATGTGTTTTGTTCTCCACTGTATCTCCAACACCTAGAACACTATCTCCACAGAGGGGTTATTGCAACAAATATTTGTTGAATGAATGCGTGATCGAATTAATGGGAGAAGTGTTGGCTTCATGCATACCCCATATTAAAATATGATCTAGTATTTTAAGTATGATTTCCTTAATATCCTAACAAGATATCTTAATATCACAGAGGGTAAAACATTTTAACATCATAGAGGGTAAAACATTTGATTTGAACATAAAATCAAACAGAGCATAAAATCAGCCTTGAAAATCAGCTAAACATAGGTCATAGTTTTCTTTCCTCTATAACAATATAAAATCAATTTTCCACCTCAAGACAAAAACTGAAAACAAATTTATGATGATTTTCTTTAGGTGAATATTACTGCTACTTTTGAGATTGCATTCCCACTGACTGGTGCAGTTTATCTCCACTATAAAGCACTTAACACAATGCCTGGCACAAAGTAGGTACTCAAAAATGGTAGTTGTCATTCTGATTATCCCAGACCACATTCCCGCTTCTTGGTCCGAGAACCTCTTTGCCCTTTGCAGCTGGCTAGGTCCTTGCAAGACCCTGCTCCTCCTTTGGGAGACACAGATTGTGCAAATGATCTCATTTGTTCTATTTGGGCTTTGTGTCTGTTTTTTTCAGCATTTACTGCAATGTTCAAGTCTACCCTCAAATCCATAGAACATTTACTAGACTATTAGCCTTCATTTGCTTGGGTTGGCATACTCAGTGGGTGATAAAACTAAAAGGCTAACAGTTTACATAAACTAATTCCTAGGTTAAATAGAAAGCAGAACATGTCCATTAAGTTGGAACATATAAACCATTGTTATGATCTTATCAAAATAAGCACTGCTTTTTCTAAATTGATGACACATTTGTGTAGCATCCAGAACAACTCATGAAAAACGTACTCTCACCATGTTTGTATTTCTTTGAATAAGTCAACTATTAAAAGATATGACACTATCATATCAGGAAGGAAAAAGTATCCCAGGATATTTTAGGGATCTTACATCATAACTCACTGATAATAATTTTATTGAATTTTTTGAATTATTATATATTTCAGTTACTTATTGAGCTTTTAAAATTTATTTATTAAGCTTTTAAATTTCTAAAAACCCAAAATAATGACAAAACATAAAAAGAGTTTCTTTGTCCATAAAAAATGAAGCTTTAAATATCAATCACTGTCTTCTAAGATGATTGAGAACATTTTTAGGTGCTCATTTAAATTCTTACTGATATAGCACTTAAAAAATTACTAAAGTGAGTAGTAAGAAAGTTTTATCTGTAAAGTTATGCAGAAGGTTTTCTAAATAAGTGATATTTCAATACCCATTCTACAGATATTTGTGGAGTAGAAGTTAACTAGTTTTTAAAGAGGGGCAAAAAAGGGTGTTTCAGGTGAAGAAAGCAGCAGATACAAAGGCCTAGAGAGAGAGAGGGAGAGCATGGACTTCCCCAAAATGGTGAGGTTTTCAGTAGAGCTAGACCACTGAGAGTTTGAGGGCCTGTACAAGTAAACACAGGCCCATCATGAAAGGTCTTGTAGGCCATGGTAAGGAAATTTGGACTTTTTCTTGAGAAAAATGCAAAGCCATTGAAGAGTTTTCAAAATGGGTAATAATATAAGCACATGTTTATAAAGATCATTCCGGCAGCAGTGTGGACAATGGCTTAATGAAAGATACAGACCAGCTGAAAGACTGTTGCAATCTCTAAGTGAGAGTTGAGATCATGGCAGAGAGGATAGAGAGGAATGGGTGGATCACAGAGAAAGTTAGAGGTAGAACCTATGAGACTTGTTGATTTAATAGATGTGTGTGCATGAAGGAGATTTTAATCAGGGAAGAGAGAGGGAGAATGAGGAGTTATGAAAGACTCCCAGGAATAGCTGGATGAATAGTGGTGCCCTATGATGAAAACACCTTCGAGAAGTATGAATAAAAATAAATTAATGTTTGATAACAAATTTATAGAGTGATCTTATAATCATCATTATCATAAAATAACTATATGTGGTATACTTTATAATTTATCTGTGCTATAATTAACATTGCTTCATTTGTCCTGTGATATTTTTCCATGATATAGATATAGATAATTTCTATAATCAAATTAGAAAATCAGATTATAGCTTAAACTACTTTCTCAAGCTCTCTTAGCCGGAAACTGCAGGACCAGTATTAAAACTCTAGCATTCTAACACCAAGGCCACTCTGACACAGTGTAATATTTGGTAGAATTATAATTCTCTTCATTACCATGAATGAACATTCTATTGAAAGTTCCCTTTGTGCTAGAGACTCTGAAGGTACTCTGTATAATTTAATCCTGACAACCACCCTAATGAAGTCAGTATTATTATCTCCATTTTTACAAATGAAGAAACTGAGATTCAGAGACATTAAGTATTTCCTAAGGACACCTAGATATTAAATGGCAGAATGGAGATCTGATTTCCCAAATCTGAATGCCATAGTCAGTACTTATAACTCATGCCAACCTGCTCTAACCAGTGTATTAGGTGTTTTTGTGGCCATAGTTCCTTCATAAGCAATTTATAGATGAAATACATGTTTACTCAATCCATTGTTTGGTTGTTAATTTGGAATTTTGGTTCCTGTTAATTGTGGACCTTCCTATTATCAATCATATTGAGCCCATGGCAATTAATTCCAGTTAAGGCCAAATAACTGATCTTACTTTGCTTTGATTTAAAAACTTGAATCATATAGACATTCTCTACATCTATAAGATGTAAATAACTTTAATTATACTAGTCAGGATAAGTCAGATTATGTTGTCATAACCAATAATCACCAAATCTCAGTGGGTTTATTTTTAAAAAATTATTTATTTATTTGACACAGAGATTGGGAGAGAATAAGCATAAGCAGGGGGAGCAGCAGAGGGAGAGGGAGAAGGTTCCCTGCTCAGCCCAGGACCCTGGGATCATGACCCAAGTGGAAGGCAGACTCATAACCAACTGAGCCATCCAGGCATCCCAAATCTCAGTGGTTTTAAATGATGAGAATTTATTTCTCATTTACATTTTATGTTCATTACAGGTGAGCAGGTAGTCCTGCTCTATATTGTCCTGACTCGGAGACCAGAATCTATCAAGAATGCTTTTGGTCATCAAGGTGGGAGAGAGGGAGAACTGGGGAATCATGAACCAATCCTTAAATGCCAGGTGCAAGTGACATATGTTACTTCCACTCATCTTTTATGTGGCAAAATATGTCACATGGCCCCATCCAACTTTAAAGAACAGGAAAATAGAAAAAACATGTGCCTGAAAAGAATAGAACTAGAAATATATCCCTTTAGAAATTCATGACTAACTCAGACGTTAGTCAATTTCTCGGTGAAAGATTTTCTAGGGTCAAATAAATTTGGGAAACTTTGAATTAAATATATTAAAGAAGTTTCTTAACTATAAGTCTTCTCTGAACCCTTATATATAATATGCTTTATTAATCTCCAAAAAAGGGACCATTACCATAGGATATTTTTTCCCGAAGACTTTTTTCAAAGACTCATGTCCTAAAGAAAACAGTTTCAGAAATAGTACTCTAAGGTTCTGCCTTTTAGAACTTATTTGTGGAAAGAGGAAAGGAACAAAGAAGGAAAGGAAAGAATAAAGAAAGGAAAGAAAAAGACCAGGGAAGTGCAAATTTATGGATAGTTTCGAGATCAACAGCCTTCCACAGTAGCTAGTTGCAACCAAAAATTGCATTTCTAATCTCTTGCATATCACAGTTAATTTATTGAGTTGTTTATTCAACATCTGATAAGATGCTATGTGCTTTACTCATGTTACCTCATTCCATCTTCACAACATAAAAGGCAGATTATTATCTTCTCACAGATGAAGAAACTAAACTCAGAGAAGACAATTACATGTTCAAAGCCACACAGATAGTAAACTGAGTTGCAGACGAGATGAGAAGAAGTCATGTCAACCTCCAATAAAAAGAATTAAGTGCTCTAGTTAAGAGATTGGTCAAAAGATGGAAAGATTCATCTTCATTTTGATTATCTTCTCTGTTTGGACCTTTAGTTACGTGGAAGCAGTGATATTTGGGGGCCTGAGTGAAGAGCCTTGAATGCCAGGCTGTTTGGATTTTATTCTCCAGGTAATGTTGAGCCATGGAAAGGTTTTGAGTTGGGAGGGATCAGACAATTATAACAAGGCTTAGCATTTCAAATTCTAAGGAGTCCTTAGGTAATTCAGTTCAACTCTTTCAATTCACAGATGGCAAACATAAAGCTCTGGAAGTTGAAGCTCCACAGCTAAGGCTTTCATTATGGGCATTAGCTTTTTATCTGGGTAACTGACCTAGCTGATTAGTTTGCTTCAGTTTGGTCACAGGCTGAGCTCAGGTCCCACTGGCTTCCCATTAGCATCCCCAATTAATGCAAGCCCTTCCATGAGGCCTTCACAGCTGGCAGAAGAGGAGTCAGTTTTGAGCCCCAGGGGATCAAGTCGGGGAGGTAGCAGCATTCAGAGGTATCAGAGTGTATCTGACATCCAGGGCAGGGATCATCCCTTGACTGAATACTTCTCTCCTGGCTTGTGCAGAAACCCAGCCCATAGCCACTGATCACAGCTTTATTGGAGTGCTATGTTAAACCTGGCATTATCAAGATGGGCAGTATGAGTCTCCAAAGAAAGGAAGAAAGAAGTTGGTAATCAATGGGTAAATAATTGCTGATGTTGTGCGTGTGCAGGACTTGGTCATGCAGATGCCCGTCTGGAGTTGATAAATGACAGATTCACCTGCAATTTTCACCTATGAAAAGATGAGGTAGCTCTTTCTGCAGTCAAAACCATCCCTGCCCCTAGGTCCTTTTCGTAGCAAATGATTCTACTCCAGCCTCCCAGTTGTGCAAGCCAGAGCCCTAAGTACCATTTTTTGGCTTCCTTATTCCTGATACGTAATCAGGACCAAGTCCTCCTATATTCTGAATACTGCCACTTGCTCCATCCTTTCTGCAATAATCTTAGTTTAGAACACATCATATCTCATCTAAATTATTGCAAAAGCCTTTTATTTTTTGTTTCTCCTGCTTCAAATCTTGCTCCCCTTAACCAGTTCCCCATACTGCAGCCAGAGAGATTGAGAAAGCAACAATTCTTTGAAATAATATGTTTATTTTTCAGAGCCAGAAATGCTTTCAATCAGAGCATAGGTTATTTTGTTCCATTTTCTGGCTTCCTTACAGAAAAATGGCAATATCACAAGAAGTATGGGTGATATGATCTTGATCACAGGCTGAAGGGATTTTTTTTTTCAACCAGAGATCAAGGAAGAGGAATCAATTTAAAAAAATTATTTTTCAGTTTGCTAAAATGTGAGTCAACAACTCTTTAAGATCTCAAACTGCAGAATTCCCAGTTTAGGTAAGAGCTTTGTAAGAACTAGTACTTTTAGGAAGTTTACCAGAAGAGAAATTTCACTATTTAGCTCTTTGAGGGTGATGTATCCAGCTTTCTATTATAAAAATGTGTATTGATAAATGCATGCCTAAGTCAAAGGGTGAAGAATAAGAAGGATTCTAGTCAGAGAAACTCTCCTATATTCTAAAGGAAAGTTATCTTTTCTAGTCCATCTCGACGATGAGGGAAGAAGATAAAATTTATCTCATTAGCTTTAAGAGTCAATTACTATCACAATTTTACAGAGAAGGATTCTTGGGGCAGTTAAATATCTTGGTTAAGATTCTAGATCTTCTAAGTGGAGATTCAAACCCAAACACGAGAATGTGAGTTCTTAAGTTGGCTTTCTCATGGCTTTGAGATAAGTGTTGCTTTCAATACTCAAACACTCTTATGAGATAGGTTTTCCCTTTCTAGAGATATGTTTATCAAAGGTTAAAGGGTTTAAAATTTGTCCCATGTCACTTAGTAAGTGACAAGGCTGACATTGAAAGTCATACTTGGCTACTTCCAAAGCCCATGTTTTTCTAGATATCTTCCAAGAGAGCATTCTGTTTATTGTCTCATGGATGCAGTTAATGGTATGTGACAGTGTTCAGAAGTGACTGAATAACTAGCAATAATCATAAAAGCACATTATCAAAACTTCACGGTGTAACATTTGTGCTTCACAAATATTGTTAAATTGAGGTTCTGACAGTAAAATGTCAGGAAAGTTAGTATAAATTGGACAAGAGCGTGATGGTAACTTCAAAACTTAATTTGGCAATATTCACATCAGATTTTGATTTAATCCTTAGCAAAATGAAGGGCTCCCTTTTGACTTTAATTCTATTCCCTGTCTTACTTGCCATCTCAGAGGTGAGGAATGAGGAGTCTATGAAGCACTGTGGGCTAGAGTAAAAGCAGACATCTACATCTGGGCTAGCTCCAGGTGGAGAAGGCACCCGGAAGGGACCCCTCAAAGTCAGCAAGGTACCATTAACTCATGTGACTCCTTCATTTATTATCTTTTTTCCAGGCTCGTTTTAGCACCTGTTTCTCTGGACTTCTAAGCCACTTCTGTATCAGTTTAAGGGGTTAATTATCAAAATAAATTGAATTTGGCTTGGGAAAGAAGTGAACTTGCTACCTTTCAGAAAATAAGGACCTTGTTTGCTTTGTCTCCAGCTTGAAGTCATTTGATTGCATAACTACTTCGATGAGCTCACCATCTATGGCTGGTGCTATGGGGACTAGAGAGAAGCACATGATTTTAAGGGACATGTTGAAGTGGCAGGGATAATTTCACATGTGGATAACTGTCGAATATAATAAGTTAGAATTCAGGTGAGTGCTAAATAAGGATGGAAGGAAGGAAACTGTTATTGAGCACTTATTAAGTGCCAGGTGGTTTTATGTGCAACATCTCATTCAGTCTACTGCTAAGCTTCCTGTGAAGTAATATTACCCCCATTTACCATTTTACTGGGGACAAAATTGTTCACCCAGCTAGTAGGTAGTGAGGTGAGGGAGCAAACCAGGTCCATCTGACTTCAAGAGCTGAGGTCTTTCTTTGTTCTATACTGTGTCTCAGGTGGGAAAAGGAAGATGGTGAACCAGTGTCATAAATGATAGCATCATAGAGGCAGTGGTGTAGGATTTGGGGAGTTATGAGGAGCGAGGCGAAGTGGAATTCTGGGGGGAATCCAGTAGGAATTGTTTGATCAGGATGTTGAAGATAGGAATGAGCCTAGTGTGTTTCAGAAATATGGAGGGGACTGACTTCACAGTTTATTTCTTCATTTTTCAATTCAAGGAGTTTGACTGGAATTTTCTGCTAATCCTATATGAAAGTGTGAGGTAGAATTTATTTAAGACTCTATTTTAATCATAGAGTGTAATAGTTTTATAATAAAAAGTTCAAAAAGGAAAATGTGATTACATAATAAATGTTGCAACCACATATATAATTGTGAAGATTCCAGTGTGGTTTCAGATGACTTTGGTAAACAAAAGCATTTTAGAAAATGACCCACAGTTTTCATATTTTAGTGGGCTAATTTCTTGAAAAATTATGAACTTACCACTCCCACAATGAAAGGTTCATAGTTACTAGATGTTAACAGATACAATAAAGGTTTTTAATCTCCAGAGAGTAAGCATAATTTACCAGGCTTACCATTATTTATCCATCTCTGCATCAGCAGGCCAAAATGCACTAGAAAGAATATATTTGGAATATCTATGAAATACACAGGGCAGTGAAATGGATGTCTGCGCAAGGCTTTCTTTTTACCACCACAGACATCATAATACAGTGTATATAATCTTTCACAAAGTTTTTTCTCATATATTATTTCTTCGACCCATTAGTGGTTTACTAACGAGCGTTCATTCATGTAGGTTTTCTTGGTGCTTGCCAGTAAGCCAAGGTACTGATAAATAAGTTGGAACCAAGTTAAATTAAGGGAGGACTTTGTTTGGGATAACAATGCGAACTACTTTTTGTTTTCAGACCTAGAGGTTTAAACCTCCACTTCCTTCCTTACGATCAGCTTCGCAGGACATACCCAGGGTTATTTGTTGTTTGTTTGTTTTTTATTTATAACACGTAACGAATACTTCGGAGGCAGCTGGTTAACGAGCAGAGGCGGCCAGTACAACGCAAGGCAAGCCCTGACTTGGCTACTCGTTGGCTCCCAGCCCCTGGTTGTGTCATGCCTCTTCTCTGCTCTCACGTTGCCTCCTCCGCCAAAACAGGAAGCTGTAGATGACTGAGTTCTCCCCAGAATGTCTAATCTTTCTGAAACCAGACCAACATTTAAGGAAAATGATGTGTAGTGTTCAATTTCTTTTAAAAAACCCAGGCGTCGAACTTGGCGGCTACCTTCCTTCTTTGTCAGTGCCCTCGGAGGAAGTATGGTTTTTTCTCTTCTGTACAGCTGAGTGAGGAAACGAGCCCCAGCTCCCAAATGATCCTGTTTCTGAGGAAGGCGCAGCGCCAAACCTCCCGAAGGTGGATTCCTCGGGGGAGGAAAAGTCTTCCTGATGGACAGCTGCCCCCTGAAGGGCTTTGGGGCTCAAAGAAGCTTTGGGTGATGTCAACACAAGACTCACAAAGAGTCAGCTGCTCTGCCTGTTGTTCCATGCCTGATTTATCTGCTCTTTGTTAAGACCAGAGCCGATACCCGACGATGGTGGAACTTTAGCACGTGTTAACATGTTTTTACTTCTCACTACAGCGCTTATATTGTGTTATTAAAACAATGGCTTTTGGCGAGGCAATCTTTCTTTCCTAAAAGTTGTGGGTGAGTGGTGAAAACCACAATGAAGTCTATTTTCTCCCTTTGCCAAGTTGAATGCACTGTTCTTTTAAAATTTTAACGAATCCTTTGAAATTTGAAATGCTGTGCAAAACTGTAGTAGAAATGCCATAAACCAAGCTCACTGTGATTTTCTCCTTTTAAAAAAAATTTTAAAGTAACTTTAAAACAGTAAACAGATTATGCTGACGGTAAGAAAATGTAAAACAAAACAAAACAAGCATAAAAAGAAAATAAAAATCAACTGTTACCACATCATCCAGAAATAACTCTCCACTCTTAAATTTTGGGTTCCTGTATATTATTACTGAGAACTTAAACACTGATTCATGGTCAAGTATAAGAATCTAAACAAAGTGCTTTTCTCAAAAAGTGCTTGATAAACGTTTCCTAATATGCAGCCCTTCTCCTTGACGATAGCTGGAGGCATATGTGTGTCAGTTAGGTCCCCAAACAGCTAAAACCCAGAAAATGTTTGCATAATAAGCTCTTTCCTATAGTCTGGTCTGTTTTGGGTTTTGCTTTCCCAGAGATAAAAGGACATTGTATTCTCATTCTACAAGTCAAACTGAGATCCACATAGCTGAGTCTTGTGACACAATTGGATGTCTTCACAGATAGAAAGACAAAGTGAGGAAATCACAAAACTATGTTTTCATTTGTAACTCTTGACAGTCAACACTCCAGGGGGCTGTAACAATAGATTCTCTGTTCATCTGAGGTGTTGCCCTTATTACTACCGGAGTCTGTATTTGAAATTCATCTACTACGTATTAGGCACTTAAACTGTGTCAAGGCATTGTGCATGACATTTAAACATTTACTTCACGTATTTGTTGCAGGAAACCTATGAGAGTGGATAGTACTTTATCACTGTGTTGCAGATAAAGAAACTAAGGCTCAGTGGAATTATGTAAACGTCCTAAGTCACACACAGCTAAGGAGGTGGTGTTACTGGATTCAAATTTAGGCTGCTTAGCATGAATCAAGGCAGTCACATCAAACTGTACTGGTAGTCAGTGTATTCTTCACCACCAAGAACAACACTCCCATAACAAGGGGAACTACCCTGGGTTCTTTTGTTTGTTGTTTTTTTGTTTTTTTGTTTTGTTTTTTTGTTTGTTTTATTTGGTCTCACTGAAAGAATGTCCATTGATGAGGCAATAAGAATTAATTATATTAAGTCTCAGTCCTTGAGTACATGCCTTTTCAGTATGATGGGTGGTGAAATGGGAAGACTGCAGGAAGCGCTTTTGGAACATACTGAAGTGTATTGGTTGTCTCATGGTAAAGCACTTACGTGATTGAGTTGTGAGCTTAAAACTAGCTGATTTTTCCAGGAAGCACTTTTCTTTTCTCTTTTTTAAAGACAGACTAAAAAACTGTAGTTTTTCAGACTTGGATATTTGAAATTAAATGAAAAAAGATATGAAAATGAACAAAGTGAGCCTGTCACTTCAAGGAAAACAATTGACAATATTTGTTGCTGATGATAAAATTCAAGCTTACAAGCAATTTTGGAAAACTTTTATCCATCACCATGAGCATCAGCGGTGATATTAATGAATTTTATTTTTTGGTATTCATTGTGTAATGAAATGTGTCAACATTTGGGAGATCAGCATAACTCGGTGAACCAATATTTTCCAAATGAGCAATGCATGATATTACAAAATCATAAATAGGTAAAATATCCATTCCAAGTGCAAAATAAAGATTTTAATCTAACAGTACAACAATTCACTAATGTGGTTTCAGATTCTGCATTGCGACTAACCTTTAATAAACAGCCACTTGTTGAGTTTTGGTATACTATTAAAAAAGAATATCAAAATTATGTGAAAAGATAATTTTATTAAATAAAACTGAAATAATCTTAAATTAATGAAATTAAAATAATCTATTAAAATAATTTTCCCTTTTCCAACCAAATATCTGGATTTTCTATGAGGCTGGATTTTCTGTGAGGCTGGACTTTCCTCATATATATCAATCAATATGACACACAGTAACAGATTGAATGCAGAAGCTGATATGAGAATTGAGCTGTATTCTATAAAGCCAGTCTTTAGAGATTTGCAAACATATAAAACAATGCCATTCTTTTCACTATGTGTTTTGTTTTGTGAAAATAGACATTTTTCATAAAATATGCTATTGTGTTAACATGTGGTAGGTAGGTTTATTATTTTTAAATGAGATAATAAATATGTTTAAATTTCTGTTTTAAATTCCATTATGATAAATATGGATAAATTCAACCCACACAAACAAAAACCCTTTGAAGTTCTTAATAACTTTTAAGAGTGTAGAGTACTGAGACCAAAAAGTTTGAGAGTTACTGTTCTATAACATGTACTTTTTGAGATTTCACCAATAGGTATTCAAGTTGTTTGCAGTATTTGCCATTACAAATAAAGATGCACTAAACATCCTTGTTTATGTATCCTTACATTGTCACTTTTATTTCAATGAGATAGCTTATCAACTTTCTACGGGAAAGGTATGTTTATTTTTTTTCAGTATATTTGTATTAGTTACTATTTATTTGATATATACTTATTAGTTATTTAAAATGTATCTATGTATTTTAAGTACATAGAGAAACAAAGAGGAAAAACGGGACCTACTCTCTTCACTTGAATAAATCCTATAAGCCAGTTTTTTTGGGGGGGGAATATATGTATCAAGTTAGGAAATTCAAACAGTCCAGAGAAATATAAAATAAAACAAAAGTTTCATTCTCTTCCATTTGGTTCTAAGTTATAGTATAATTATAGTATAACCCTTATTGAGGGTTTCTTATAATTTCTGCCAGGAATAAAAATCCTGTTTATACTGAATTTATGTAGTGTAGCTACAAATACAGTTAGATAGCTTCCTCCCTGTCTATGTATCTATCATCTATCTATCTACCTACCTATCTCCCTATTTATTATCTATAGCAGAGACTTTTAGCTGTCCGCCAAAATTTCTCCTCTTCCTCTTGGGCACACAGCTGGATGACATTTCTGTCTCCTTTGCAGGTACATGTGATTGTGAGACTAATTCTGGCCAATTAAACGTGAGTAGTGATACGTGCCAATTCCAAGATTAGCCCTTGAAATCTTAGCAACTTAGCAAGCAATAACCTTTGAGTTGTTTTATGTTTGATTTTATTTTTTGTAGTAGTTGGCCTAATACAATACCTACTGAGTACATCATACTATTTTACACAAAAAGGGGTTATACATACTACCTTACATCTTGTGGTTGTATGTAGTATATCTTGGAGATATTCCAGGAACATCCTGGTATGTGTATTTTAAATTTAAAAACACATACTGAGAGATTACCATCTAAAAAGTTTGTATTAATTCATATTCTCACTAGAAATGTGTGAGAGTACCTATTTCTCTATATCCTCATCTGTCCATACTGTTATTACGCTTGCAAAAATTTGGAATTCTTAAAGGTGAAATATTGACTACCATTTTTGGTTTTATTGGCATTATCATGACTATGATCACCTTTCATATTTATTGGACATTTGTATTTTCTATTCTGTATATGAGTCTGTTTATGTACTTTGCCCATTTTTTATGTATTTATAATACTTTTATTATCAATTTTCAAAGCTTTTTTATATTAAAAATACTAACTTTTTTTAAAGATTTTATTTATTTGACACAGAGAGAGAGAGCATAAGCAGGTGGAGCGGCAGGCAGAGGGAGAAGGAGAAGCAGGCCCCCCGCTGAGCGGGGAGCCCGATGTGGGGCTTGATCCCAGGACCCGGGGATCATGACCTGAGCCGAAGGCAGGTGCTTAACCAACTGAGCCACCCAGGCGCCCCAAGGATACTACCTTTTTGACTCTCATCTGAGTAAATTATTTTCCCTTAGTCTTTGGTATGTCTTGACTTCAGTTAGGATGTCTTTGCCAATGTCTATCTTTTCCTTTATATTTTCTGTATTTTCTGCTTTGCTTAGGAAGATCTCCCTTAGTGCAAGGTTGTACAGGAACTCTGCTAAATTTTATTCCGATAACTTTGTTTTGTACCTTTGCATTTAAATTTAATCCATATTACATTTATTTTTGTATAATGTGAGGTATTTAATTTTCATCTTCTTCCAAATTGACAGAAAATTTTTCCAGCATTATTTATTAAATTAGCCATCTTTTGCCCATGAAAATTTCATGTCACTTTAGTCATATGTTGTTTTCATTACATTTGGAACTATTATAGGGCCTTTATTCTGTTCACTGCTCTATTTATTCTGAATTAGCCACATGCTATTTCAATTGCGGTAATTTTATGGTAAGTTTTAATATCTTTTAAGAAAAGTTGTCTGTCATTATAGATTAGGTTTTGGGGGGATTTTTTATGGCGATTATGAGACATAGATTCTTCCATATGGATTTTATAATTGTGTTATTTTGTTCCCCCCCAAATTTCATTGGAATTACAATTTCAATGGCATTACATTTGCACTAATGCAGGAAATATTGTATTCTAACATATTAAGAATTCCAATCCAAAATGTTACTACAATAACATAGGTATTTTATTCCTTTTAATATCTTTTTTGTAATGTTAATTATGTAGGTCTTGTACTTAAAAATATATATATTTTTTCTTTAAATTCAATTTAGTTAACATATAGTGTATTATCAGTTTCAGGAGTAGAATTTAGTGATTTGTCAGTTGCATATAACACCGAGTGCTCATAACATCAAGTGTCCCTCACTCATCTTCCCTCCAGCAACACTGTTTGTTCCCTGTAGTTAAGAGTCTCTTATGGTTTGCCTCCCTCTGTTTTTATCTTATTTTATTTTTAATTCCCTTTCCCTATGTTCATTTGTTTTGTTTCTTAAATTCCACATGTGAGTGAAATCATATGGTATTTGTCTTTCTCTGACTGGCTTATTTTGCTTAGCATAATTCCCTCTAGTTCCATCCATGTCATTGTGAATGGCAAGATTTCATTCTTTTTGATGGCTGAGTAATATTCCAGTGTGTGTGTGTGTGTGTGTGTGTGTGTGTGTGTGTGTGTGTGTGTGTGTGTGTATACATACCACATCTTCTTTATCCATTCATCTGTTGAAGGACATCTCAGCTCCTTCCACAGTTTGGCTATTGTAGATGTTGCTGCTATGAACATTGGGGTACAGGTGCCCCTTCTTTTCACTACCTCTGTATCTATGGGGTAAATACCAAGTAGTGCAATTGCTGGGTCATAGGGTAGCTCTGTTTTTAACTTTTTGAGGAATCTCCATACTGTTTTCCAGAGTGGCTGCACCAGCTTGCATTCCCACCAACAGTGTAGGAGGGTTCCCCTTTCTCCGCATCCCTGCCAGCAGCTGTCATTTCCTGACGTTAATTTTAGCCGTTTTGACTGGTGTGAGGTGGTATCTCATTATGGTTTTGATTTGTATTTCCCTGATGCTGAGTGATGTTGAGCATTTCTTCATGTGTCTATAAGCCACTGGTATGTCTTCTTTGGAGAAATATCTGTTCATGTCTTCTGCCTATTTTTTTACTGGATTTTTGTTTTTTTAGGTGGAGTTTGATAAGTTCTTTATAGATTTTGGATACTAGCCCTTTATCAGATATGCCATTTGCGAATATCGTCTCCCATTCTGTAGGTTGCCTTTTCATTTTGTTAATTGTTTCCTTTGCTGTGCAAAAGATTTTAATCTTGATGAAGTCCCAAAAGTTCATTTTTGCTTTTATTTCCCTTGCCTCTGGAGACGTGTCTAGCAAGAAGTTGCTGTGCCCGAGGTCTAAGAGGTTGCTGCCTGTGTTCTCCTCTAGGATTTTGATGGATTCCTGTCACATACTTAGGTCTTCCATCCATTTTGAATTTATTTTTGTGTATTGTGTACGAAAGTGGTCCAGTTTCATTCTTCTGGACACATGTGGCTGTCCAGTTTTCCCAACACCATTTGTTGAAGAGACTATCTTTTTTCCATTGGATATTCTTTCCTGCTTTGTCAAAGATTAGTTGACCATAGAGTTGAGGGTCCACTTCTGGGTTCTCTATTCTGTTCCACTGATCAATGTGTCTGTTTTTGTGCCAGTACCATACTGTGTTGATGATTACAGCTTTGTAATACAGCTTGAAGTCTGGAATTGTGATGCCTCCAGCTTTGGTTTTGTTTATCAACATTACTTTGGTTATTCAGGGTCTTTTCTGCTTCCATACAAATTTTAGAATTGTTTGTTGCACCTCTGTGAAAAATGCTGGTGGTATTTTGATAGGAGGTCTTGTACCTTTTTATATTACCTTTTTTATTTACCATTTTTGTTTGCCACAGTGAATGAGAAATTTCCCCCACGTTCGTTTCTAAATGCTTGTTATGGTACAAAGAAAAATCTTGTTTTTTGTATATTCATCTTTACCTCCAGCAGCCTTGCCCAGTTATTTTACTAATTTTAGTGGCTGCTTTATTAGTCTTTCTTGGGCTTTCTAGATATATGATATTGTTATCTACTAATAAAAAGGTAATTTTGTCTCTTCCAGTATTTAAGCTGATTGCTTCACATTCTTATTACATGACTCATAATGCAACAATTAGTTATTGAGATTAATGCCAGGCATTTTTATGGATGCTAAGGATACCAATGTTGAATGAAACAGATGAATAAAGTGTCTATTCTATGGAAGGCAAACATAAGCACGAGAAATAATAAATAATGACTGAGAAAAGAAAGTATGGAAGGGGGATTGAAAAGCTTGTTGGGGGAGTGAATTTTAGACAGGGTGGCTAGGGAAGGCCTCACTGGGAAGGTAACTACAAGAAGAATTCTTAATAATGGTGATGATGTTAGGCATTTCTTTCATAGTCCTAATTTTAATGGAAACAGCTTTAACATTTCATTACTCAGTATGATGTTTGCTGGTTAAAATATTTTTAAAAATAAATAATATAAATAAAGTAGTCTTTACATTATATATGTGTATATAATATTAGTCATCTTAAGAGTGTTATTCTATTATATATAGCTTAAGAACTTATTTTGTTGGGGCGCCTGGGTGGCTCAGATGGTTAAGCGTCTGCCTTCAGCTCAGGTCATGATCCCAGGGTCCTGGGATCGAGTCCCACATCGGGCTCCCTGCTCCTTGGGAGCCTGCTTCTCCCTCTGCTTCTCTCTCTCTCATGAATAAATAAATAAATCTTAAAAAAAAAAAAAAAGAACTTATTTTGTTATAAATAGCTTCTCAATTTTATCAAATACCTATTTAACTTCATCATATATTTTTCTCTTTTGTTAAGATGAAAAATTACTATAGTAACCTTCCTTATGTTGAAATTTTTCTGCATTCTCTGAATAAATCTATTTGATCACAGAAAAAAATTCTTTAATTCGATATTTTGTATATCAGAAGAACTGAATGTGTTTTTTATTTATTTGTGGCTTTTGTTAATTCAATTTGATAGGAAAATGAAGCAAATTCATGTTTAATGAGTGACATGATATACTTGATTATATTCCATATAATCTAGTATTCATTTTAATTTTTTTTTGTTTGCATGGCTAATCCCCCTTTCTCACTTACTAATTTAGAAATGCTATTGTCATTTTCTATGTATTGCTGCTTACTTCCACTTTCTGCTAGATATATTAAAATCTCAACTTCTTTATTATGGTTCCAATTCTCTTCCACCACTAAGATGAACCCTTTAGGAGCCAGGTGGTCAAACTATGGCCCTTGGGCTGAATATGCCCTACCATCTGATTTTGTATGGCTCACATGCTAGAAGGGTTTTTACTTTTTAAATAGTTGGAAATAAGTCAAAAAGAATAATAACTTCATGATACATGAGGAATACATAAAATTGAACTTTCAGTTACATAAAGAAACTTTTATTGAAACACAGTGACACTTACTTGGTTACTTACCATCCATAGCTGCTTTTGTGCCTCAGTGGCAGAGCTAAATAGTTATGTTGGAGACCATGTGGTCAACAAAGCTGAAAATATTTACTATCTGGCCCCTTACTGTTTGCTAACCTATGCTTAAGGACTGTTCCTAATTGTCTAATTTCCCTCACATCGACCCAGCTCTCTAGAGTGGGTCCTCAGAAGGCTTTAACTTGTGCTTATGAACTGGGATGCAAATAAGCAACTTAGCTGTGGTTTTAATTTTATAGCTCTCCTACCAAAGTAAAGTTCTTGATATAGAATAGATTTTCTTAAAGAAAAAATATAATGTATTTTTATAATTAACTAACAACATATAGTTTATTTTTCCTTAGTTTCAAAATGAAATAGTGGCTCTTGAAGCTTAGTATTTCTCATATGAACTTTAAAAATGATTTCCCAGCACCCCCTGAACAAATCAGGCTGGTATTTTGTTCCTTTGGCAGTGAGACGATCCATCCTCGCTGTCTGTGGGAAGCAACAATTTTCCTTTTTTGATTACAAATGGAAAGTGAAGCTTAATGCTTCCCATACTGGTTATACTGGTTTCCTGTCTTGCTAAGTAGGGAAATAGCCTCGTGGGTGGGTGGAGAACCACAAGTTTCAAGTTATGTCCTGCACAAGGGGGGGAAAATGTTGTGTACCATAGTTAAACTGTGATGAAAGAAACAGGGGAGAAATTACAGGAAACTTTAATCAGATACTTAACATATTTAAGCCTCAGTAAACCTTATAGTAGTGTTCTAGTATGTGTTCATGCATGTGAAGAAGGGAAGAGAACATGTAAGTTCAAATGGACACAAGACAGGAAAAAATAAGTAGCAATAAGTAAAAACATTAAAAGAAACTAAGAAAGTACTGAAGTGGAGACAAGACATCTGACTGGAAGTATAAAAACAGGCAGAGATTAGCAAAAAGAAGCTAAATTTGGAGATGAATAGCATTTTATAAGAAATGTGGACTTGAAGAGGAGTTATTTGACATTCAAAGATGGCAGTAGCAGACGATTAAAACTTTGAACCGAAAGGAACCAAGTAGTCTAGGGTATGACTTTATGGTGGTGAGCAGAAATTGCTAAAACATATGATTAATTCTTTAGGAAAACAGGATCTACAGGAAGAAATTGGATGTCCAGAGTAAAGGTCTATGATGGGCTTGACGTTTTACACGTATACTCTCTCTCTGTCTTCAGGGCAAGAACATGAACAGTGGTCATTGATCACTGATCAATAACAAGTAGTGATCATTATTATAATCATTTTTACCTTTGAGAAAACAGGCTCAGAACATTGGTCACTTTGCCCAAAGTTGCACGGTTAGGACAGGTTGGAGGCTAAAATGAGTATTTGTCTTCAAATCTGTGCTTTAAAAAACACAATAAAACAAAACAAAACAACAACAATAAAAAATGACTTCAAACAAAAAACAACTACATCACGAAAGAAATGAATTCAGAAGAGAGCTGAGGTGGAATGGGGCCCAAGAAACACGTGGCAGATTTGGCCTGGAGCACCACTTCCGCTGTTTGTGAAAACATCGTGGTGGTAGGCAGGCAAACAGAGCAGGAGGGAAAAGTGGGAGCAGCAGAGATGGTGGGTGCAGGTCACTTCTTTAAGAATTTTGAGAATAAAAAAGCATAGTAAATTATAAGTAACTATTTAATATTGAGTTTTCTTAATGCATTTTTTTGGATAATACCTAGAAAGGTCAAGTAATGGTCCCAACAAGGCAAGGGTTCATTCTCTAAAATGCTAGATTTAAAAGCTCTAATTTCTCAACTGTTATTTTTTAAATCACCCTCTATACTGGATAATTCCCAACATTTTAAAAAAAAATCAATGAGCTGAAGTAGTGCTTAATTTCCCAGCACATAATCTACTGGACTTTGTTATAGGGGCCTCCTAATACATTTTCTTTAAAGCTGTTCTATTAACAATGACAACAGACAACAGCACTGATATTTCCATTCAAGATGCTGATATATTTATTTCTTATGATGTCTGGCAACAGAAATGGATCATACAGAACTTTTTTAGGGGCACCTGGGTGGCTCAGTCGGTTAAGCGTCTGCCTTCGGCTCAGGGCATGATCCCAGGGTCCTGGGATCGAGCCCTGCATCGGGCTCCTTGGGAGCCTGTTTCTCCCTCTCCCTCTGCCTGCTTACCTGTCTGCGGATTTGTGATCTCTCTGTCAAATAAACAAAATCTTTAAAAAAAATTTTTTTTAAGACAAAAATATAAAGAAATAGAGGCCTTATTTAATTTTAGCTTTGGGGGAAAATTTTCATATTGATTCTGGGGGAGAGTTTCTTGCTGACATTCCCAGAGTTAACTGAATTTTCAGTAATTTGCTCTTAGTACTCACTATACTTGCTGCTGCCGCTGCTAATGAATATTTTATAAATCAGGAGGAAGATGTTAGGTTTCAATTTGGATGACTGCCAAGTCTAAATCTCTCACCTTGATGTAGCTCAGCTCTAGTCCCATTTTTTCAGCCGCCTCAGGCTATTTCCATCTGAATGTCCCATTATTAACTAAAATTCAACAAGTGAAAAATCAAGCTTAGTATTTTAGTCCTCAAATTCTTCCTTGCTGACTTCTTTATTTTTGCTACCAGGACCACTGATTTAGTTGTCCAGACTCGAACTCTCAACTATAGTCGAAGGAGCTACTATTGACTGAGGGCTTTCCATCTGTTAAGCGCTTAGTAAACATGTACTTCTGCTTGTTTTTAGCAAGCAAGGCTGCACCTCCAAGCCCCTCCCTTCGAGTCAGTGTTCAGCTTCACGGGGCTGGCTCTGATGGCTGCCGCCCCACCACCGTCTGCCTCAGTCTAAAACTCTGTGAGGTGGATACCAGCATTATCACTGCTTTGCTTGAAGATGAGGAAGCTTCGGCTTAAGTGAGTTATGTCATTTATTTAAGGTCACTTACCTAACTAGTGACTAGGACAGCAGGACTCAGACCTGACACTGCAAACATCCAGAGCCGCTTTGTCACCTCGGACTCCTCCTTCCCTTTTGCCTGGTCATGAAGACTGTCCCTAAACCGTTCCATACAACTGTCCTCTCCTTTCCATTTCACTCAGTTGCGCCTCTCATTACCTCTCCCGTCTCCTGGGTGGTCTTCCCGCTCTTTACTGACAGATTCATCTTCTTAAAGAGTCACTTCACCTACACGATGAGCCAACAAGCTGAATGAAAAGCCTTCAATGACTACCCATGATCTGAGTGTGGCTTTCTTGCCCAGACATTCAGGTTACCATCCATGGACCCTTCCAGTCTTAGTTCTAACCCCTTATCTTCATGAACACTGTGTTTTATCCAGGCTAGACTTCTTCATGCACTCTGAACTCCTCTGTCTGTTGAAATTCTACTTAGCAACTTCATAGTCTAGGTAAGTGCCACTTCCTTCATGAAGCCATCCCCGATTCCCTTAAGCAGATAAAGATATTCTGGACTTTTCTTATGAAAACATATTCTAGACTGTACTTTGGTCACTTGTGTACTTATCCCTACAGGATCCCAGTTCCTCTAGAGTTAAACTGTGTGTTACTATTATCTTTGCTGTTGGTAGTTAGGTAGCATAGGGCAATCAGTGCCCGTGACCTCACTTGAAAAGTTAAAACGTGTTCAGTTTTATTGTTCGGTGCTGTCAGGATATGTGGTCCATGTACTCAAGATGTTTTCAGTCTAGTAAGGAAAACAAAACTATTATTCACAAATTACCTAGAGATCAGGAGCCTGACTATGAGAGATGAAAGCAGAGAGAGAAGAGGAGGGAAGGAATGGATGGAGGAGGATTTAGAGAAAAGGCAAGACCGGAGTTTGATGTTGAAAAGTGAAGAAATGTGCTTTAAGTGGAAGGGGGTGTTCTGGGTAGGGAAAAGCATGAGTGAAGGCTCTGTGGTAGGGGTGGGCACGGCAGGTCTGGGAAGAAGGACGTCACTTTAGGAACACCTGTTGGGAAGGCAAAATACTAGGAAAGTTCAGGCTGTCTCAAAGTAAAACAATATCCTCAAATTTACAGTGTCATTTCTTTTTTTAAAAAGGTTTTATTTTTAAAACCAAGATACAATTGACAACATGGTTTAAGGTATACAACATGTTGACCTGATACATTTGTATTTTACATGATTACCTCCAGGGTGTTAGCTAATGCATCCATCAAAGCTTCCTATCATCAGACTTTTTGTGATAACCAGCACTCTTCCAAGTTAGTTGCAATTAGTGGGTTTTTATGGAATATTCTTATGCTGCTATATAATTGCTAGAATTCATCATTGACTGTCTGAATTACAGTACATGGCAATATGCTGTTTAACTGCTTCCTTTTTTGCTTTTTAACTACCATCATGTTTTAAGGTTTTGATTCCTAACACAGTCTAGGACAGATGGTAAGAAATTATCTCATGGATGAGACTTTAGGACTCTAAAAAAATAAAGCTGTTTTTGTAATGGACTTTCTATGTACTAAGGAATTTTCTTCATTCTGATTTACTCATGCAAAATTACAATATGATTGCCCCTGCTCTTGCTCCAAGAGGGGAGATGTTCACAAATGTGTAATGAAAATATGCAGCTCATTTACTTACTGTACTTATGACCTAATCCAGATTCAAAACTGGCCTACGGAGATGGGCCAATATTGGTTGTGATGAATTATTACACAGACATATTCCCACTAAGGCACTAACAGAAAAAAATAATGAAAATTGACTAATTCACTTTGAAAAGCTACCTTAAAAGCCAGAACAAGTGGAAGGAAAGGGATTTTAAAAGTACACATTTTTTTTTAGTACAGGTTCTTTTGGGGGAAAATAAAACATCAAAACATTTTAAAGCTATAAAGCATTGACTCTTTTCCCATTTGCTAAATTCTTTATGATATGAATGACACATCATTTTTTTTCCCTTAAGACTATAGCATTGCTAATTTTCTCCACATGTGTAAAATTTGTCTTTGACCTTTAACAAATGTCCTCTGGGCAGTTCACTTACCATCCAGGAAAAACGCAAAGCGTTGAAAGCTCCGTAAAAATAAATGATCCATAGTCCAAGCTACATTAAGCAGCAGAATAATAAGCTATTTCAGCCCTGTAAATTTTAGTGCCATCCATTCGAAGCTGCACTGGGTCACTTTAGCACTAAATTCATAGGAACAAAATAGTAAATACACATGTTTTATTTGTTAAGCTGCCAGCTATCTATTTTGTGTAAAAAGTTTGTTAGCCAAGGAAAACCTATTTAAAAGCACATCGGGAAGCATATATTTAAAAGCAGTGTCTCTTTCCAATACATGATTTTAAGTGTTACAGATACATTTACTATTAAACATCATGTATATTTAATACGGCAATGTCTACTGCAGTGCCCTGAAAGCCTTTGTTCGCTTTATAGTCTCCATTACTGGAGAGCCACCATTCGGTTCTCCCACAGTTTTGTAAAGTGCAGGCAACCCACAAGAGCTTCTAGTTTTAGCTATAGCAGCCCTGTGGGACTACAATAATTGTTATGAAATCATTAATTCTACCTCAGCAGTTTTAACTGTCAGGTACATGTAACAATAATTGCAGTTAATGAATGCTGCTCAATTTATTAAGTACGAAGTGAAAACCAGTATTCTTTTATACACAGCACTGAGACACATTCACATTTATCATTTGTGTATACCATGTTGAATATTCTTCTGCCCTTTACTGGTCAGGGGATGTAATCATATTTGTTTGTTTGTTTGTTTTTAACTTCTCTTCATTACAAAAAACAATACAGGAAATTTTAACTCTCTCTATAAAGAGCAATTAAAGTAATTAGTACCAAAAGTAATATTAAATAAGAATCCATGTCTAAAAATAACAATCTAGCAGAATCAAGACTTAGTTCTTCCTCTGGATAAACAAGAGTCTTTCTTGTGCTACCCTTCCCTCCCTCAGTTCTTAGAAGAGCATGAAAAAGTCCAAAAATTCCAGTTGTTTGAAATATTAGTGTTGTTTCTTTCTCAAACTTTTGGGTAGTAAAGATTTCATGTACATAGATATGGATATGGCCTATTTTTTTATTAAAAAAAGTAAGAACTAGATTTCTTCTTTTCAATCACTCGAAGTAAACAGCATAGACACTTGCAAGAGCAAAGAGAGAAGAATTTCTGAAAACGTAAGATGAAAAGGTATCACTTTTAGGATCCCAGAGGCATCTGCTTCCAATAAGAATGCTCTGACTCTTCAGTTGTCCAATGTGAACAATCACAATTAGCTTGTACCGTGGAATCATCAGGTCCTTGACCTGGGTTTTAATAACCTAGAAATTGAAAGAACAACAACAAAAAAGGTCCTCACTTAGCCACATGGAAACTTAGGAGTCTTTATCTTTGTCATAAATATGGTGGATTGAAGAAAATCACATGATGTGTTGTAGATATTTTCAGTAACTGTTGTAGGAATTTAACTATGATTTCCTTTATTTTTTTTTAAAGATTTTTTAAAATTTATTCATTTGAGAGAGAGAGAGCAAGCAAGAGCGTGAGCAGGGGGAAAGGGGCAGAGGGAGAAGCAGGCTCCCTGCTCGGCAGGGAGCCTGATGTGGGACTCGATCCCAGGACCCTGGGTTCATGACCTGAGCTGAAGGCAGATGCTTAACCGACTGAGCCACCCAGGCGCCCCCAACTATGATTTCCTTTAAGCACACTGTTCTCCTGAGATAGGACATTTAGAGACAAAATTATAGCACCAGCAATAAGTCTACATTTTCTAAGACACATGGAAAAACTGTAATCCAGAGAACAGGATTTAAAGGATTTGTTACATTCTTTGAAAATCTACGTTAAGATGGCTTCCCTTCAAAGAATGTTGGCGTGAGAGTTATATCACCTTGTTTATGTGTAATTAAGGGAGCACATATTTGGAGTCTCCTGTAATAGGACTAACCACGAATGTTTATTAAAGAGTTTGTTATATAGAGGAAAGTGAAGAAAACTTAATGGAGGGCCAGCTCTTGAGTTGATAAAAAGAGAAATGTGTTTAAAGACCACAATATCTATATTTGATGGCACTCAAGGAAACTAACTTGAACAAGAGAAAATGATCATTAAAATATATCCTTGGCAATAAATTTTGAAATAAATGGGGCAGTTGTAAACATCTTTTAAACAAAATACATGCAAAATGATACACGTAATGGTTGTTTTAGACAAAGGCTTCTTACACACACACACACACACACACACACAGAGTATGACCCAATAAATATTTTCATAAAATATAAACAAGCATTTTTACTGCTACTGCAAATTAATTGCCTTCATCAAAAAGTAAGAGGTTGTCCTCTTAGCAATATTCTAGTTAACACTTCGGGCAAATCACATATATACCTCAGAAATTGTTTTAGTCATCTGTCTACAGAGCTCTGGTTCATATTGTTCTTCTTGTAGATAGTTAGTTAACACATCTTTCAGGATATGATTGACAATGACCGCAGGAAAATGTTTGGTAGGACCTGAAAATACAGATGAAGTTTCCAAGTAATTTCAAATGCTATCTGCCCACCCATAGTCTAATCAAAAGAGTACTGAATCATGGAGAGACACTTCATCTTCTGGGTGGCCTCTATTTAAGGAAAAAATGGTCCTAATTAGGTTTCCACACAGGTTCTCTGGCAGAGGGGCGGAAGACAACACATTCGTCCATTTACTAGGCTACCTAAAGAGTATATATTTAATACCATTGAGGTTTAATATTGAAAGTATCCTCCCTTCCAGTTTCCAGTGTTAATGACTTTCTTTAAAGTCTCAACATCTTTCTAACTGACCCCCGCTCTTATATCCGCCATCTATGTATGCCACACTACAACTGGAGGGGGCGCTCCAAAACCCAGATCTGGCTGTGACATTTCCCTTAGCAAAATCTGAGGTCCAGCACCTCTAGCCCCTTCGCCCCCCACCATAGCTCTCCATGTGCCTGCTGTTCCAGTCTATGAACCTCATCTGTCTTTTAAGGGATGTTTGTGGACCTTTGTTCTTACTCCTCATTTTAAGCGGGATGGCCTTCCCTATCTCGTTCGTCTGAGAAATATCCACGCACGTTCCAAGGCCAGCTCCAATGTCCTCTTCTCGAGGCAGCCTTCCTCCTCCCCTCAGGTGAAAAAAAATCATCCCTTCTCTTCAGGAATCCCAGTTCTCTGGACCCCCACTGCTCGGAATCCACCTGACAATAGCCAAATAGCCAAAGCATTTCTGCCTTTCTCCTCAGTAAAATGGTAAGCCAGATCAGATTTTGTCCTCCTCAGAGTCTAATACAATGCTAAAGGCAGAAGAAATATTTAATGTGTGATTTCTGAATCTAAACAGAAGTAAACATTTTATAGGTAATAATCACAGTACAGATAATAACTACTTTTATTGAGCATTTTCTACATGTCATGTACTGTGATAAGTATGTATTTATTACCTTACATAATCTTCCAATAAATCATTGGGGTGAATTTTACTGTTCTCTCCCTTTCACACATGGGAAAGCAGAGGCTTAAATACATTGAGTGACTTGCCCAGAATCACACAGTGACAGAGCTGGGAGGTCCTTCTTGTTTTATCTGACTCATGAGCTTATATTCTTAACCACTTTTAGTCCATGTTCAGAGCAGAGGCTTCAGATGGATCTTCTTTCTCTTGCATCCCAGGAATCTGCCCTGTCCCTCCGGGGAGTATTAACCTCATCATCTCTCTGCCACTGAACGACATGTGTGTGTGCCCAGAGCCTGGCATATAGTGGCACATCAGTATTTCCTGAATTGATATGGATAAAGGAATGAGACCAAGAATTATATTCAATTCTATTTTACTAGTCATCAGTATCGTTTAAGTGTTTATTTTTAATGACTGTATCAGGGTCTAAAGACATCTATGGCACACTAAAAGTAGGACAATTCCTGGAGGATTTAATAAAGAGACTCCTTAGGAAGTTCTGAGCAGGATGCAGGACCAAAGGATAGTGCAGTATCCCTTGGCTAGTGAAATTGAGGGTGTTACCCCCATCCCACCCCAGGCTTGAGGGATCTGAGACGGGAACTCTGGCTAGATCCAGAAGAGGCACGTGGAGAGGGATCACTTGAGGGCAGCCCTTCCATTGGTGGAAGCAAATAGCGTGAGATGAACCCACCTTCAGGGTGTGGGGGGAAATAAACACCCTAGCTCACACTCCTCCCCTACTCTGACTTCCCACTGAAGTTTTCCATTGGCCAGACCTAACTGGAAGGTTACAGCCTGTGCCTGTAGTTGAGTTAGGTCAGCCTCCTGGGGCTCAATACATAGTATCTGTATTTTGATTATAATTGTTCAATTAAATCAGCCTGGGGAATGAATCTGGATAGGTAAAAGGGAGAGACACCTGACACAAAGAGTATGAGGATTAATCCCAATATTTAGTTAGCAGGAATCTATGTTCTATAGGACAGACAAGCAGTTATAAACACTGTAGGTCTGTAGGTTTACAACTCCAGGATGGTCCCGACTGCTCCCATCTCATGGGGTCAGATATAGGGCACCAGCCTGTGTGGGCAAGTTCCTGGGTACCTACAAGCCTCTGGGTCATCTTCCTGTGGATCTTTTACATTCCATTTGCATTCTCGAGTGAAACGACGCTAAATTTGAGAGTGGTTTCCCCTTTCTATTCAAGAAATTTAAAGATGTTACTACCGGCTCGGACTAAATTAGATTATCTATGTTCTAACGATACCTTTCTGTTGTTCACTCCCTCCTACCAAGCACGTGTATTGCCTATACCTTGACCTACATCACTCACATGGAACTTAATTTGGGCACATATTATAGTAACTTGTATGCCTCGTTCCCTTCAGCAAATAGTAAATTCCCTCAATGCAGATATCTGTCTGGTACTCCTCCCTGTCATTTGGGAACAGCCTCTTGCCTCCTAGGAAGATGAGAATTTTCCAACTCTGACCAGATGGTTCTTTAGGATCTACCATCACCTCCTTGAGTCCAAGTGCAGTTATGGTAGATTGCGCCAGGAGTGGCACTTGCCCCAAGCCGGGCCAATTAGAATCCTTTCTCAGAATTTTGATTTTAAACTGCAACTTGGGGCGGGGGGAAGTCAACCTCTTTCTGGTGATAAAATGTTATGACACATGACCCTGAGGCACTGCGGAAAGCCATGACTGTCACCATGGAGAGGAATGCAGGCCACGGTGAGAGAAGGAGGCTCACACCCAGCTTAGTGCCGGACAGACAGAATCCTGGTTGTACCTGAGTCCCTGTTTCCAACAGCTCCTGCTGTCCAGCTGAACCAATATCTTTTCTGCACTTGGCTTTGTGGCTTTTTTTTTTTTTAATCTCATTAACTAGATCCTATTTTGAAGATATTTTGAAATATCGTCATAGACTTTTTTTTCTCACTTGTTTTGTGACCTCTCTTGTCTGGCCGGAATCATCCCTTGCCTCGCTCAGGATGGGATGATGAGATGCAAAGACAGAGAAAGAGTGAATGTTCAGATTTTGACTTCCCAAATGAGCTCCCTAATCTACTTTCAGAGTCAACTAATGGGAATGGCAACACTTTTTTCTTTTCCTTTTCTTTCTTTCTTTCTTTCTTTTTTTTTTTGAGTGGATTTTTTTTTCTTTAGGAGGAAAAATATTTTTAGAAATCAAAAAGCAAAGATCTAAAGAAGGGTTGGGGTGAAAAAAAAGAAAGGAAAGGAAAAGAAAGAAAAAAGGAAACACTTGTCACAAAAATAGATTTAATGTAGAATAGTTAAAAATTTGGTTATTTAACATGTCTGTGTGTCAGCTTCCCCAAATTGGTGTAACAATAAGAATTATCACATATTGTTTTTTTGTTGGGATTAAATAAAGTAAAATACTTAAAACCTTTAGAATAGTGCCTGCCATGCACAACCCCCCCCACACTCATTAGGTATTTATTATTATTAGTGTTGTTGTTATGGTTGCTACCTCATTTTGAGGGGGGAGATGGGGATTGTTCTTGCAGAGAAGGCAGCAGGATCAGGCAAGGGTATAAGTAGGGAGGCAGTGAGACCTCCACAGTCAGGAAGGACCCAAGGGGGTGGAGTGAAGTCAGGGCGGAGAGCCTGACAGTTTTTGTCCATGAGAGCATTTGATGACAGGGTCTGAGCATCCCATGGATGCTGAGCTCAAATGATGTCTCTCTCTCTCTCTCTCTCTCCGTCTTTAGGTTCTACTTTTTTGCTATGTTGTCTACATTCTCAGGCAGGCTGTCTCGATGTGGCAGCAAAAATAGCCACCAATATAGGTCTTGTCTGACCTCCTGCTTACAGTCAGTGTTTTTAAAGAATCAGATACTTCTTTAACCATTGCTCCAGAAAAAGTACTGTGGAGAACTCATTCCATAATTAATAGGAAATTATATTGGATGTCACAGAAGGCCTGTCTTCTTAGAGATTTAAGGTGAAGTCCTAGAGTCAGTCACTCTGAGAAACAATAACATAATGAATGAAGAAGGAATTTAAATGCATTCCTTCATTTAATTCTCACAACATCCCTATGATGTATGGACTATTATCCTTTTTTTACAGATAAAGAAACTGAGATTCAAGGATGCTGATACCTTGCTCAAACATTATTTAGGAACTGGCAAGACTAGTATTCAAATTCAGATATATTGGATCTTACATCTTGTATTTTTTTCTATATTCACGGTTTAGTAATGAATTAATGAGAAATGTTAAGTGGTTTTCATTATAAGAAAAATACTTAGATTTTTTCCATTCCCCTTTTTCCTTCATTAATTATACTTATGTTTCATCTCATTCTGGCTATAATTACTCAGATAAAGGAGGCCAAATGTACTAAGCATTTAAAATGTGTTTAGATGATGCAACTATTATTAGATAGAATGTGAAAAATTAAACACAATAATGCTGATGATTGACAGGTCCCCCCCCACACACACTCTTTTGGGAAGTATTGCATTGTGTAGCTACGAGAGAAGATCTTTACCAAAGGTCCACAGGGTACCTTTCAGATGCAAGATAAACTCAGAAACAAGTAGAAGTGGAAATACATTTTTGTTTGAGTATTAACAAGATGGCTAGTTGAATGCTTAAGAAATGGATTGATAAGCATAAAAGACTTTAATCATAAAGGAATAATTCACATGACCTTTTGTAAGAAAATATGGGAAATACTTTATGCTAAGCATTTATAACATTACTTTTCTAACTTGGTTCAACACTCAGTACTTCTAAAATTGATAAGATGATTTAGTTTATTTAAGGAAATAAGTTATGAAAATATATCCTTATGATGAAGAAACACAGGACTTCATAGTTCAACTCTTTATCTTGTCAAAATCTGATTCAAACCCTTTCAGCATGCAGAGCCTAATGTCATAGGCATCGAAAGGGTAAGATCTTTTAGTTACAAGTGGAGGAAAACCTGACCCAAACCTAGCTTGCCTATTGAAAAGTCTAAGAGCAGATAGCTAAATTTAAGACTTGAATAATGGATTTGGTTCTCTCTCGGTCTCAGGCTTCATATGTTGGGGCAAGATGGCCAAATCTCACATAGCCCTACTTCTTTCAGTTTTCAGAGCCTAATCAGCTTCTTCAACAGCCCAAACAACATTGTCTAAGTTGAATCTCAAAGGTTTTGATTGGCTTGACCTCTCAAAGGGTCATATGCTATCCCAGAATTAGTCACTGCTGTATCTCTGAAGCTAGTGTCAGCTCAGCAGAATGTTATGGACCAAAGTGGTAATGATGGCAGCGATGGGCTTCCCCAAAGGAAACTGGGTAAGGTTACCAGAAAGAGTAGAAAATTACACTGGATGGCAGGAATATTAGTTGTCTACGCCAGGCACTGTGAAAATACCAGTAGACAGACTAATTACGGAACCTTGTAATCCATGTAGTCTTGGGGATTACTGTAGAAAACTGGCTACAAGGCCTAATGGGATGCATTGATGGTCTACAATTTTCTTGAAGTTAACTGGCTACAGATGGAACCTCTCCAGCCCATAGAGTCCTTCCTTTGGTCACTGGCAAGTCTCTGTGGAATTTCTATATAGCCTTAATTATATACAGTGGGCAGATAATAGTGGGCAGGTACATATTTAGAGAAAACAAGTTGGTCTATGAGAAAACATGAATGGGAAAAAGTATTCACTGTGGATTCCATCTGGGAGTATAGGAGCAGGTGCAAAGATCTTTGTTTTCAAAGACCCAAAGCCTCAGTGGAAAGGGATAAACACCTCTGCCAACGAGGGACCAGAAATCATTTGCTTTTGCTTTTAAGGCTTTTTTCCCACCTATCAACATTGGTTGGGTTTGCTCGATAAAACTTCAAGACATATCTCTTTCCTTTAACTTGAGTATGTATAAAATAATTGTAGAGGATAACCCAGAAATACCCAGAAATGAACTTCTCCATCCAGTAATACACAATACACATCAGTGCTGCCCAGTGAATTGCTTGGCATTTAGGAAACACTGATAAAGAAAACTAAGCAATGGGTGTTGGTCCTATCTTGCAGAGAAGAAATTAAAACAGCATCAAATCACTTAAGATCCCTTATATTGTGCTAGTATTGAAGATAATGCCATGTTATCAGAAGCTATTTTAAGTAAATAATGAGATTAGAAGTTTAAAATAAGGGGGTGCCTGGGTGGCTCAGTTGGTTGAGTGACCAACTGTTGATTCCGCTCAGGTCATGATCTTGGGGTCTTGGGATGGAGCCCCACGATGAGCTCCATGTGCTCAGTGTAGAGTCCGCTAGAGATTCTCTCTCCCTCTTCCTCTGCCCCTTCCACCCCTCCCCCCGCTCTAAATAAATAAACAAATAAATAAAATCTTTTTAAAAAATGAAGTTGAAAATAGAAATGAGTGAAAAAATAACAGACCCAGCTGATAGGTGTTTTCCATCTGAACTGTAAGGCGAGAGGCATTATCCCGTTGGCTCGGTTCATCCATAAAAGACACGGTATTCCTGGAGTTAAAAGCAAGGGAGAAAACAAATTTCAGTAGTTACCATAATAATAACAACAAAACACATTTTGCTTTCAGCAAAAATGTTACAAGGGTAACGTTTCTCTAAGAATATTTCAAGCAAGTCTCAGGTAAATATCCCCATGTCTAAAGTCTAAAACATTTTGGAGATGGAACCATTAGAGCCTAGAGAAGTTACTTGGAGCAGGTCTCCACATAGTGGTTGCAGACCAGTGCAACCCAGTGAAGCCCAAGGCATCTGACTATTCAGAAAGTGTTCATGGGGTGGTCTGTCTGTGTGTACATGTTTCAAAAGCCATTGCCAACGGCATCTCTACCACAATGCAAAGGCTCTCTCCTCAAAGTGGACAAAACTGACAAAAGGGCCTGGGGGATTTAGGAAGAAGCTTAAAATGTTGGGAAACAACTATATTTACACAGGATATTATAATTTATAAAAGTTCTCTCCTATTCATACCACACAAAATCCCTTTATTAGAAAAAAGAAAAACAAGAAACTCACCTACATGGTGAGAAAAACCACAATTCACCCAAACTATGGTAAATCGTAAGCATTCACCACCCTTTCCAACATTAAGAAAGGGTTTTGGCTTGGTTACCAAGGCAATATAAGCTTATCCAGGTGCTGAACAGGAGACCCAAGCAAAGAGGAGCCCCTAATGTCCCTCCAGCACCACTTAATTCTGCTTAGTCCAGAGGAAATTCAACTGTCGATAATGGCAGCCTCAGCTCTACCCCCAATTCTCTCCACCTGTGAAAATGGAGGTTAAGACAGATGTCATTTCAAAGGAGACACTACAATAGTGTGTGGGTATGGTTATGTGTGTGTGGTTATGTGTGTGTGCTCAGAGTGACCGCTTTTCTAAGCAGGCTATGTTTTGCCTTAATTAAATAACAGATATTTGTTCTTAATCTTTTGGGATTTTTTTTCTCTCTGCAAGGAGATTAAAATACTTAGTTTTCAGCTGTTCGCAATGAGTAAAGTTTTTGCAAATGACATTTTAAGAAAATCACAGATAATCTTTAAAAAATCTTTAATACAATTTGTGTGATAAATTAAGGTTTACCCACCCATCCCAAGAAATTGATGCAAGTAATTATGGCTGCATTTTCATGATAGACTTCTGGATTAGTGATTTAATCCTCATTCTTGTAACACCTGCTTTCCCGTTTCTGCTGCCTTTTGAAGTAGCAACCAACCTGTTTGGTCACATTGGCTGCAGGTGTTGTGGGTAGTACCCACAGACGATGATCGCTTCTGCTCAGAAAACTCCATGTTGCAAAAGCCCCCCGGATTCGAAGATAAACCAGCCTGTCTTGATATGTGCTACTTTTCACTTTGCCAAACATTTTCCATCAAAGATCTCATTTTACCTTCGCTAGACTCTTTTAAGCTAGTAAACGAGTTATCATTCTATCTATTTCAGAGATAAAAGGAACGAGGCAAAGTGCTTAATGCCACGTGTGTAGGAAAGACAGACTTGGATTTCAAATCCTATTTACCTCCCACTAACAAAGTCTCACACATGATCATTTTCTGACAATGAAAACAGGGACGACGGCCACCTGAAATCATTAATGACTGCATTTGAAACTTACTTGCACAAATATACACCCAATTAATAAAAACCCAATTTCTTTTCTACTGAACACCATATTAAAAACTCATAGAGAAGTAGTGTTGGTACAAAACTCAAAGTAGTATAACTTGGAAGTCTCAGACAAAAGAACAAATAAGAATTTTTTACAAACAGTCCTCACTATTGCTTTGTTCCATGTTACTGAAAAGTTGATAATCAGTGCAGTAGTGTTTATCAGTATGAAACTGGAAAGTGTTGTAAGGGCAGTTTAAAAAACCCACTGGCTGAAGATAGGTGTGCAAACAGAAGGTGTTGCAGACTGACTTTTTAAAACTTACCGAAAATGATTTCATTCAGTGCCTTTTCGTTTCCACAGTAGTCAGGTCAACAGTGCATGCTCATTGTAAAAAGTTCAAAACATAGAAAAGTATAAAGTCTAAAGTAAAATTACACAAAAAATTGCTAACCCTAGTGGTTACCTAACCACTGTTAACATTACAAAAATCTTTTTAGACATGACTTTGCATATGGGAGCATAGGATAGATGCTTGGCTCTTTTTTTTCTTCACTCGAAAATGTACCATGGATAACTTTCTATGTTGATAGATAGTAATCTACATCAATATTTTAAACATCAAGACAGTATTTAATATATGAACATACTATGTTTTATTTACCCAATTGTTCTTCTGGCCATCTAGGCTGTTTCCAAAACTCCATTGTTGTGAAGAAAGCTGTGGTAAACATCATGGTGGGGACTGCCTGCCGTTTGCTCTCTAGTGTCCTCTCCTTCTTCTTTGGTAACAGAATTCTAAATTTGTAGGGATATTTCTCTCTACACTAAAGACAAATTCTTGGATTTCCTTGGTGCTATCGTGGCCATGTGGCTTGTAAGCCAATGAGATGTAAGTGGAAATTTTGATTGAAATCCTGAGAGAGTTCCCTCAAAAGAATGAATTCAATCAAGAAGAACCTGTTTCTATCCTTGATGACTGGAATGTGGCTATGATGGCAAGAGTTCAGCAGCTGTCGTGGGTTTTAAGATGACCTTATACATTACACATCAAGAAGAGAGAAGAAGGCTAGGTCCCTGAATTGCTCCCCTCCAGACTTTTTACGTAAGAGAAAAATACATTTTTATTTTGTTTAAGTCACTATTTTTTTTAAAAAAATATTATTATAAGAAGCATTATATAATATGATACAAATTCTAACTGATACAGAATTTGCTACTCAGAAGTGGAATGTTGCAAGTACTGGAAGACAAAACTTGGGGTTAGTTTTGGGGAGGAGATAGGGCTTTGGAGAGTGAAGGTTCAGATATTTTGCTGTAACCTAGAAACCTTTCTCATGCAGAAGGAAAATAGTTGGTTCGTCTATTGCCTTCTGTACCATGTATCCACTAAAGCTATACCTTCATGGAAAATTACAGAAAATTTTTACTTGTTACTTTAAAAAAAAAACTCTGTTTATGGTATTTTTTGAAACTGAGATCTGCTTAAAATGAAATGGGCTGGAAAAAGGAAGAGAAGAGAAAACAATGAGCTGAACAGAAAAAATAAAATATTTATTCCTTGAAATAGAGACAGAAGGAAGAAATAAAATATTAAAAGTGCTTGCAGTCTGGGTAGCTAACATTAAACCAGAATATGGGTTTGGTAAATTTTTAGAAATAAAAGAGATTCTGTATTTGAAAATGGGGAATGACCAACAGCAGTTTAGAATACTGACTTGGAAATTAAGCAATACATACTTTCTGTTTTATAAACAGCTTTACTCAAGCCCTTTGAAATTTTTACAGATAAAAATGTGAGATGCTCAAAAAGCAATTTTATAATTTTAATTACCAATGCTGTATACACAGCAGAAAACATTTGTTGGGTATATGTCACAACATTACAAGTGGCTAAGTTTCAGTTGTCTGTGACCAGACTTTCCATAGTTTATAATAATAATCCTTCTAGATAGATACATGCGGTCATCGCAAGGGGAATGTTGTAGTTGATCTTATTTTTTAAATGTGAAAAATGCTCTTGCTGTCTATGTGTTTCATCAGCTTATCGGCATTTAGGGAGGAACAAGATTCAATTGGCAAAACAGGTCCAAGAGAGTTGTCAAGTTTTAGGAAGGAAGGTAGATGAAAAGTAAACACAGGAAAACTGAAAGTCTGGCAGAAACTACTGGTAAAAACAAGGAACAAATCAACCAATGTTATTCTTGGGAGAAGAGTAAAAATTTGTAACCCAATGCAAGTTTCAATAATACTTGGAATCATATGTACTACTGCTGAGACGTGGCATTAACCTGGATGCAGAATTAGCTGCATGAAACTGGTCCACAATAACAAAAGGAACCCTACTATATTGTACCTGATCGACACAGGAAACGTCCATGCCAACCCAACAGCCTGTGTTCTGATTATGCAGGAAAGAAGCAAAAAGAAAATTAGCTAAGGAGTTGGAATATGGTTTACTCTTTCATGAAGTTCAGTTCTGAAAACATCTTACAAAGGTACTTGATGGTCGTTCCTTGAATTACACCGAATAAATACAAGGCTTGTCTTATTGTTATGACTGTTAGACACAGAAATAATTTCAATTAAATCTCACCAGCCTCAATATTATCTAATTATTATTGAGAATTCATTTCCAGACATTTTCATTGCCGTTATTACTGACATGTTTTGAAGCTGCAGTAAGAGATAATATTTGAATGCATAACTGGCCTTGGAACCATTAATTTAGTAGACTAAGAAAGTCAGAATATCATCTCTTTTTTCCATTTGTAACCATTAAATGTCTGGAACTACCATATTTTGAATGATATCATTTAAGCAGTTTCCCCCCCCAAATCTGTTAACTAAAGTTACGTGCTGCCTCCCAGTGGAGATATTTCAGAGCGCACAGAGTAAAAAGAAGGCTTCAGGATGTACAGATTTGGACTTTTGTTCTTTTGTTCTTCTCTCATTCTTTCAACAAATATTTATTGCTCACAACCAGAAGGCTGGTGATACAAAGAAAAATTAGATTCCCTGTGCTCAAGAAACAAGATATTGCAGACAACATGAAATATGCATAAATGCTCACTTAGTTGAGAACTTTCTGCCTCAAAATGTCCAAAGGATGTTTTTATGAATGTTATGTTTAAGAGCAAAAACATACCAACTCTTCCACTGCCACTAGAAGATGGAAGTTGTCTAGTAAGGTAATTTCGTTTTGTGGCCATTTACTTTATAGCAAGTTTGCTGGACTTTTATGTAGCTTTGAGATATTTTATTCACATTATTGGCCCCATCGTGCCAGTAAGAGAAAGGTTATAATAGAAAGGTCAAGATACATTTTCATAAATGAGAGAGGAGAGAAAATGACATGGCATGTGTTCTTGTAGGATATGTTTTTCAAGAGTAGGAATGCTTCTAAAAGACAAAACCACACAACCTGTAAAAAATCTAGTTCTGATGTGACTGAAGATAATCCAGGAAAGATGACTGACAAAATATAATAATTTTGAGTGTGTGGATAGAAAATCAGAGCATCTGAAACCCACTGAACTAATGTTCACTCAAGAGAAGGTGAGGTTAAAGCCAAAGGCAGCTGATGAAAATTCTGTTGCAGCTCCTCAATGAATGGATAGATTCAAAGTTGCATTACTCTTGGCAATCATCACTCAGGTGAGGCTGAGAGTACGGGTACCATGGTTACCGCCACAACACTACGGAGATAATGAAGGAGGAGTGTGGTCTATCTGAACAGATTTTCAACACAAATGGAAGTCTTTCTTTCTCTTTCTTTCTTTTTTTCTTTCTTTCTTTCTTTCTTTCTTTTTCTTTCTTTCTTTCTTTCTTTCTTTCTTTCTTTCTTTCTTTCTTTCTTTCTTTCTTTCTTTCTTTCTTTCTTTCTTTTTCTTTCTTTTTCTTTCTTTCTTTCTTTCTTTCTTTCTTTCTTTCTTTTCTTTCTTTCTTTCTCTTTCTTTCTTCTCTTTCTTTCTTTCTTTCTTTCTTTCTTTCTCTTTCTTTTTCTTTCTTTTTCTTTCTTTCTTTCTTTCTTTCTTTCTTTCTTTCTTTCTTTCTTTCTTTCTTTCTTTTTCTTTCTTTTTCTTTCTTCTTTCTTCTCTCTCTCTTCCTTCCTTCCTTCTTTCCTTCCTTCTTAAAGATTTTATTTATTTATTTGACAGAAAGAGAGCACAAGCAGAGGGAGAGGGACAAGCAGGCCCCCGATGTGGGACTCCATGTGGGGCTTGATCCCAGAACCCTGGGATCATACTCTGAGCCCAAGGCAAACGCTCAAAGGACTCAAAGCCACCCAGGTGCCCCTCTTTTTTTTTTTTTTTTAAATAGATGCACAATGGAATGCTTCAGCAAAGAGTTAAAAGTATACCTTGTTTTAAAAATTTGAAAATTTAGCAGTTTCCATTGCTGTAAATGCATCTTATGCTTTCAAGATGAAAGTCCGTAGTCACCTGGCCTTAACACTTACACGGACCTGTGAACCTAACCTGTTTGTGAACAATAGAACTTGTTTGTTCAGGAATTAGTATACTGCAATAATTAGTCAAATATTCAAAAAATATTTACTGAGTTGCTGTTATGTTCCAGGCACTCTTTCAGGTCCTTAGGATACAAAAATGAAACAAAGACCTTTGCCCTGTTGGAACTTAGTGAGAAGAGACAGATCATAGACAATAAAATACTAAACTAGTAAATTAAATATTATGTTAGAAAGTGATAAATGCTACAGGGGGAAAGAATTGCTTCATTAAGGGGCCTTGAAAGTAGATGGAGGAGAGGGTGCTGTTTGCAATTTTAAATAGAATGGTCAAGACAGGCTTCCATGAACAAAGACTTGAAGGAGGAGAGGAAAGGAGCCATGTGAATAGCTGAGAGAAGTGTGTGTCAGGGAGAGAGAAAAGCATATACCCAGGGTTTGAGGCAGGCTGCTGCGTGGTATTTCTGAAGAAGTGCATAAAGGCCAGAGTAGCTGGAGGAGAGGGAGCAAGCGGGAGGGTGAAAGGAGATGAGGTTACAAAGGTGTTCGGCAGCTAGACTATGTGGAGCTTTGTGCACCACTGTAAAACCCTGGTTTTTACTCTGATCAAGTGGGAGCCTATAGAGAGTTTTGAGCAGAGGAACAGCAAAATCCACTTTATCGTTTACAATGATCACTCCAACTGCTATTTTGAGAATAGACTATAGGCTGGTAGGTGTAAAAACAGGGAGACCAGTCAGGAAGCTTTTATAGTAATCCAGGTGAGAGAGGACAGTAACTGCTATGGACTGAATTTTGTCTCCCCAAAATTCATATGTATGTGGAAGACATATGCTGCCTTACCACGCGACTGTATTTGAACAAAAGTCCAAATCTGTACATCCTGAAGCCTTCTTTTTACTCTGTGCGCTCTGAAATATCTCCACTGGGAGGCAGCACGTAACTTTAGTTAACAGATTTGTGGGGGGAAACTGCTTAAATGATATCATTCAAAACATGGTAGTTCCAGACATTTAATGGTTACAAATGGAAAAAAGAGATGATATTCTGACTTTCTTAGTCTACTAAATTAATGGTTCCAAGGCCAGTTATGAAAGTTAATGAAAGTTAAGTGAGGTCATAAGGGTGAAGCCCTGAGCCAAAAATATTGGAGCCCTTCTATGAGAGGAAGAGACACCAGGGTTCTCTCTCCATCATGTGAGGACACAGTGAAGAGGTCCCTCTACGAGCTGGGAGGAGGGCAGTCATGAGAACCTGGCCATGCCGGCATCCTGATTTCAGACTTCCAAGCTCCAGGATGGTGAGAAAATCAGTTCCTATGGTTTAAGCTGCCCTATCTACGTATTTTGTTATGACAGCTTGAGCCGACTAACACAGCGACTCAGACTGAGATGGGAGCGGTGGGGGGTAGTGGTCAGTAGTTGGGTTCTGGATGTATTTGCAAAGTTGATTCAACAGAAGTTCCTGAGACATAAGAAGGGGGGCAGTTAGAGAGTTCAGTTGTGAGCATCCTGAGTTTGAGATGGTTACCAGGTACTGAAGTGAAAAGTCAAAAGGCAGTTAGATCCATGGGCGTGGGTTTTGGGAGAGATGTGAAGGCTGGAGATAGGAATTTGGCGGCATAATACCATGTCTCAGTCACTAGACTGGAGGAGACTCCTGAGGGGATAAGTTCAAGAAAAGAGGTAAAGAGGACAAAAGCCTGCTCTCTGAGGCACCCCAACATTAAGAAACTGGGGGGAAAGAAAGGAGCCGGAAGAAGACAGAGAAGGGGGAACCCGTCAGGTAGAAGGAAAAGAGGAGAGTGTGTGTCCTGAAGCCAGGTGAAGAAACTGTTTCCAGGGGAAAAGAGAGGTCAGTGGACAGTGCCAAACGTTGAGAGATCAAGTAAGATGAGGACTGACTGCTGGATCAGAAATGTGAACGTCATGATCTTGATAAGAACAGTACCATAAGTTCAAGGACAGTCTATTTTGTTCACCATGGAACAGCACTTAGCACAATGCCATGACCCAGGCAACAAAAATGTGTTTAATGAATAAAAGGAATGACTCTGTCGTCATTATGATTCTCATTTTATAGATGACATATTAAGACTCAAAGAACATTAAATAATAGCTAGTTAAGCAGATCTGGGATTCAAACACAGGTCTTGTTTGACTCCAAAGTTCTATGTGATAATAATAATACTCGCTCTGTTTTTAGATGTGCCAAGAACCATTCTAGGTGTTTCCATATATTCTTTTAATGAATTCTCACCACACCCCAAAGCAACAATGACTATTTTTAACCCATTTTATAGAAGAAAAAGCTGGGGTAAAGAAGGCTCAATAACCTACGCAAGATCAGCAGCTTAAGTGCTCAAGCTGGAACTTGACCCCAGCCACTCTATGCAGAACAGATCTCTGAGCCACTCCATTCGACTCCCTAGCTATGTTCCCTGCTTTAGAAATACTGCACTAGTTAGCCAGGGGCTGCCATGACAGAGTACCATAGATGAGGTCGCTTGAACCTCAGAAATGTATTATCTCAGTTCTGGAGGCTGGACGTCTGAGAACGAGGTGTTGGCTCGCTCAGTTCCCTCTGAGGGCCGTGGAAGGAAGGGTCTGTTCCAGGCTTGTAGATGGCTGTCTTCTCTCTGTGTCTTCATATCCTCTCCCTCCATGTGTATCTGTGTCCAAATTTCCTTTTCTTAGAAGGTTACCAATCATGTTGGATTGTAACCTACCCTAATGAGCTCATTTAAACTTAACTACCTCTTTAAAGACCCTGTTACTAGATAAGGTCACATTCTGAAGCACTGGGGATGAGGACTTCAACATATGAATTTCGCAGGCGTGGCGCAGTTTAGCGGTGGGGTGTGGGGAGCACACACCATTCAGCCCAT
This sequence comes from Eumetopias jubatus, assembly GCF_037043125.1. Classification (NCBI taxonomy): domain Eukaryota; kingdom Metazoa; phylum Chordata; class Mammalia; order Carnivora; family Otariidae; genus Eumetopias; species Eumetopias jubatus. Next base: position 52,461,628 of record NW_028274810.1, read on the forward strand.
ATGACAAATACAAACACTTTCATGATGTCTCTAAGTCCTAGGGTCAGAGAAGTACAGATTATTTGCCCTGTTGTCTGGGAGTTGTGATCATCTCACAAGTCACTCTGTCTCACCAAGTGTCATCTTTCTCAACGTATGGGGAGAATAGGACATGCACATATTTATTTTTTCTAAATACCGTTGGATTTATTTGCTGAATGGATATTTGTTTTTATTCTCATTTGTCTTGCAAATACCAATATTATTCTTCTTTCTTATATTTTGCCATTCAGATGGATGCAAAACAGTATATCTTGATTTTGTGTGTGTGTGTTTGAAAATTTTATTTTTTTATTATGTTATGTTAATCACCATACATTACATCATTAGTTTTTGATGTAGTGTTCCATGATTCATTGTTTGCGTATAACACCCAGGGCTCCACGCATTTTTCTCATTCTAAGTGAGTTCGAGCATCTCTTTATATTCCTCTTTTCGAGCGTCTCTTCATATTCTGCTTAGCCATTTGGCCTTTGCCTCTGCAAACTGCTCTTTATCTCCTTTGACTATTTTTTTTATTGTCAATGTGCATGATTTAAAATATATATATATCTTCTACTGCCTATTAACTGTGTCTATTGTATTTTTTATTGAACAGAAATGCTGAGTTTTATTGTAGTTATATTTATCAAGTTTTTTTCTTTATGGTTTGTTTTTTCATTGTGGGATCTTATTTAAAAAATCTTTCCCTAGCCATAGAACACAAAGATATTTTCCTAAACTTTCTTCTTTCAGCTTTAGAGTTTTCCACATTTCAGTCTCCCATGTGGAATCTACTATGAAAATGGTATAAGGTAAGAATCCCGCTTCATTTTCCTCCACCTAGTGAGCCATTTTTCTCCCAACATAATCTATCGAAAAATTCATAATTTCCCCATTGCTCATACATGATGTTTCCATATAATCGTGGGTCTATTTCTGAGGTTCCATGTGTTCCATTGGTCTGTTTCTCTATTTGTGCACCTGTCTATTCGTGCATTTATTATCATTTTTACTTACTACAACTTTGTGGTATATCTTAATACTTGATCGCATTCCCAGGGTAGTTTTTACAAAGATACCAATGAAGGATTATGTACAAAGATGTTCCACATGGCATGTGAAAGCCAGTCTGGATGTTCATCCCTAGGGGAATGGATACAAACATATGTGATGGATACATATGAAGAACTATTATGCCTCAGTAAGAAGCAAAGAGCTAGAATCCATAGTTAACATGAGTAAATAAAAAAATTAAAATGTTGAACGAGATATATGAAAGCGAGAAAACAAAATGAGATTTATAACACAACACCATTTATGTAAGTCAAAATCTTTGGTAAGTACTTGTTCTGTATTCTTTCATAAGGTGGTCCATCAGGTGTGGCACAAAAGGAGCCAGCGGAGGAGCTCGGGGAAACAGCTTACTATACTCACAGATCCTAGAGATAAGAGGCATGCCGCGCCATGCAGGGCTATGTGGAAAAGCACCAGAGTGCAAGATGCAGAGGACTAGAGCAAGGGAGAGATGGGGCCAGAGCCTTTATTGGGGTTTCTGAGGAAGAGGCAAAACTGGGCCCAGGAAACAGTTCAAGACTGGCTAGTAGTCTGAATAATTTCGGTGGGCTCTGAGCTAGAGGAGGGTCCCTAGTTGCCTGTACTTGGCTCTGGGCCAATTAAGGCAGAGGAATATTGCATGCTGGGTGTTGGGGGGCATGTGGAGGGGGCTGGCTCTGGGTTGGATAGTTGCATATAGAAGGCATGTTTCCAGCTGAGACTTTAGCTAGCTTCAAGAATTGGCTAGACCTGGGAGAGGCAGCCTCTCCCCAGCCAGAAAGGTTTTTTTAAAATGTCAAAACATCATAATACACAGAAAATTTAAAATATATATACATATATATTTTATAAGTACATATATATACATATATACATATATATACACTTAAATATGCGTATTCTTGTAGCATGTGTCATGCTGTGTGTATTAGAGTGGGTGATTTTGAGGGTCAAGAGCCAACTGTGGAAGGGAAAAAGAGGGACAATCAGGTAAACAACAGGGGTCTCGCCCAGAGTGGTGATGGCAACATGCTATGAAATGAAGAATATTTTCAACTCTGCTCCTGAGAGAAATAAGATAATAAATTAGATAACTGGAGATCATAGAAGTATCTTCTCTACTTAGCCCACAGGATTTTTATGAGAACCATATGGGTATTGTATGTGAAACAGTTTCATCATCTATCAAGTACAACATGAGATTAGTTTTACTGTGGTTTTATTTGGGATCATGGCCATTTCAGTTTTCTCAGGTTTCTCTCTCTTTGAAGAGGGGAACCTGGATCTCATCCAGGTCTTTTGGGGGCTTTTTTATTTAGATGGCAAGGGAACTTATCAAAATCAGGAAACAGGCCAGGCAACATCATTTTGTAACTGCACGTAAGCAGCTCACAGCAGTCTAGGTTGAAATCATAGGATAAATTCATCACGTTTAAAATTACTTGCTCACCAACTGTCCCACCAGATTATAAACTCCCCAGGAGCACAGATTATTTCTTTGTGGTTCCCTACCCAGCCCAGTACCTGGAATGTACTCATTGGGCAGTAAACATTTATCTCAAATGAAGTAATGAATGCACTATTTTCCATTTTTGCAGAGAAAAAAAGTACCAGGTGGCTTTCAGTTTACTTGAAAAATGACCTTCTCCAGAGTAGAACTCCACAGTTAGTTACCTTTACATGCCCAATGGGTGGCACAGTAATTGGCACAGAGTAGAAGCTCAGGAAACCTTGAATAAATGAATAAGTGAAGGAATATCGTGTGGCCTAACTAGGGTGTTAGATGCCACCTGTGGGTTTAAATAGAGAGCAGTGAGATCCACACTCAAAGTTCCTGTAACATGACGTCACTGTAATTTTGGTTTGAGACAAAAGAGAGACTCTTTAGTCCCCAACCTTGGGCCTGACCTACTTGGTGAACTACTGGCCTCAGAGAAAATAAACCTGGCTATCATGTCACGTTATCCTGGGAAAGTCACTTAACCTCAGGCTTCTGTTTCCATTTTAAGAACATGTGAGTAGCACATCTGTTCAAATACTGTTTGAAGGCTGCCAAAGGCTGAGCTTCCAACAAGAAAGATGTCATTGTCATTACCTGCTCTTACCCATGGATGGGAAACAGAAGGCTCAGGTGAATGAATAGAAGAGTTTTCATTAATGTAAGTTACACATTGATAGCCAATTTTCAGAGAATGAGAATACTTGCCTATATACAAAAGCCCATTTTGCTAATTCCGTAGCTTTGGAACCTTAACCTTTCTAGGCTTCTGTTTCTTCCTTTGTAAAATGGGGATGATTATTGCATCTATCCTAGAAAGCAGGGTCAGCAAACATTTCTGTAAAATGCCATCAAGCAAATATTTGGTCTTGTGGATCCTATGGTTTCTACTGCAACCACTCCACTCTATAGTGTGAAAGCAGCCAGAGATGATATATACATGAAAACGCATGGCTGTGCTCCAATAAAAGTTTATTGATGGATACTGAAATTTGCATTTTTATTAGTACTCACAGGACAAAAAGTATTATTAAAAATTTTTTTTCAACCACGTAAAAACCACACTTAGCTAGGGGACCATACAAAAACAGGTTGGACCTGGCCCTTGGGCCATAGCTTGTCACCCACTGCTACAGAGCTTCTGTGAGACTTAAATGAGGTCAGAGTGAGGGCTCAATAAATGTTAACTATTTTCAGCCTTATTACTATCAATTATTTAAGTGAAAAATCAAACAATTCAAAATTATAGATGAAGTATGATGACCACTAGAAAGGTATAAAAAGAAATATGCCTACATTCTCACAGTTATGATGCTGGGAGAGTAAGATCCAGCTTAAGAGGTTTCTTCTTTTAAGACTAAAACATAAAAATTACATTATAATAAAAAAACATGATTTAAATAAAAAAGGTCCAGCCCTAAAAACAGTTAACAGTAATTATACTGAATATAAATTCAATCTTCCTTTTGTAATTCAGAAGGCACTTGGGATATCCATTATGCCTAGGGATCAATGTTAAGAACTAGTTACTACATCAAAAACTAATCATGTAATGAACGGTAATTAACATAATAAAAAAAATAAAAATAAAATAGAACCAAAAAAAAAAAAGAACTGGTTACTACTGTAAAATGATGTAGACATAGAAACCAAGACTGGACGGCTGAACCCATGCGGATCTCACACCACACTCAAGAAGTGGCTTTCCAAGTAGGTCTACGTCCTACCTTTCTTTGCCCTCCTTATCAGTGTGTTTACTGCTATAAAGGCAAACAAGTCCACAGTCTAACAAGAGAGACTGACATGAGAACAGCCAAATACAGTAGCATGTAGAAGAGAAAAGCAGCAGGAGCAGAAAAGAAGAACATCCAACCCATCCAGAAGTGGAAGTGGTTGTACTTGACTAGTTGAGAGCTTCCTAGAAAGGTGGAGCTGGAGCTAAATCCTGAGGAGGAGGAGGAGGAACCCGAGTGTAAGAAACGCAGTCCAGACAAAGGTATCTCACGGGAAAGCAACATGGCACAATGGCTGGAGGCAAGACAGAGCACTGAGGGATTATAAATGTGGAGGCTGAGTACGGCCAGAGAGTACGACACAAGCAGGATAGTGGAGCACACAGTGCTAGAGAAGTAAGCAAAGATCTCTGGACCCTATACGCCTTACTCATGTTTTAGGACCCTATCCTGTCACTAAATTGTTCCTTGACCCGTAAGCCTCAGTTATTTCATGATAAAATGGTAAGAATGAGGTCTACCTAGTAGGATTAATGCTGGGGCTATTAAATGAGATGATGTATTTGGTCCTCAGTATATTTCAGGATAGGTTTTATACTATTGAAATTGATCTAGTCAAAAATTGTTTTAAGGGGCACCTGGGTGGCTCAGTTGTTAAGCGTCTGCCTTCAGCTCGGGTCATGGTCCCAGGGTCCTGGGATCGAGCCCCACATCAGGCTCCCTGCTCCGCGGGGAGCCTGCTTCTCCCTCTCCCACTGCCCCTGCTTGTGGTCCCTCTCTCGCTGTCTCTCTCTCTGTCAAAAAAATAAATAAAATCTTAAAAAAAATTGTTTTTGAATAACTTTCAAAAGAAAGGTATATGCTTTTTCCATAATACCCTGCAATGTCAAAACCATGCCTTCGTTTGATAGCCACTGAACTTTCAAAATTTTTCTGCTAAGCGAAGACTCATTTCATGAAGGAGAATCACTCATAAAGTCTGGTCCCAGACAGTGCTGAAGACCTTGAAAGTAAGTCGGAGTTAGAGTTGAGGAGGCAGCCTCCCAAATGGCCTCTGTGCTGCAATGGTACTTGGAAGCTGGTTATTTGCTTTCTAAGAAAAAAAAATATTCAAGTAGAAGATCCATTCTGAATGTTCTGAGAGTCCGAATTTCTAACTTTGAAATACATCAATGAAATGATCACTTAAATGTATTTGTCAGTGAAAAATCTATCCTCATGTGTTGGTAACACGATTTCTGTATTTTTGTTACTTTTAATTTGTATTTATATTTCATCAATTAAAAAAGAGAGCTCTCTAATTATTCAAATTTGGCCATGTTCTGATTCTAAATGATTTTCTAATTTGCTTTGAAAGGGAAGATGTAAATGAAAATGATGCAAATAGGAATGACAGTTTAGTCTTTAGATGAGAGCAGTTTTTTTTTTAATCACAGAAACATGATTTATGTCAGACTATTATTATAAATATTTTCTTGGAAAAAGTTGAATTTAAGCTAACAATTATTTTAAAATAATTTTAAAAAGAACTTTTACCCTTAAATATTGGAAATAGAGGCCAAATGGCTTAAGGTCAGAAGCAAAAGTTGCAGAGATTAATTTTTCTCCCAGCTTTAGTTCTGACATTGGCTGGGATTGCTACTCCTTTATGTTTCCTGTCTGTAAAAGAGGTTGTATTTGTAATCCACAAACATCAGGGTTGGAAAGTCAAATTTTAATTAAGTACATTAATACACTCTGAGAGTAGAAAGTAGAAAGATTTAGTTTCAGAATTATAACGTAAATCTATTCCAGTTTATCTGGTCTCCGCGCCATAGGACACACCAGTTCCAGCTGCCCATCCTTCCACACCCTTCAATGTCGTGGAAATTGTTCAGAGGAAAGTTTATTATATAAGTTTATTAACCTCTGCATCAGATATTTTGTTTTGCTTTCTTCCCAAAGGCAGTCAAAAATAAATGCTATGCAAGTATTAAAAATTAATTAATCTTTTTAAGAGAGCAAATGCAATATGTAGCAAGAGCCAAAAAAATGTACTTACTACACTTTAACCCACTAATTATATTTCTAGGAAGAAAACAAGTAGAAACTTATTATATAGTGAAAAAGAAAGAAAAGTGGAAACAAACTGAAATGCCCAAGAATTGGGGCATGGGAATTAACCCAGAATTATAAACTGACAAAATGTTATGCAGCCATTTAAAAGGATATGGTGAAAAACTATTGAAAATACATTACAAAATTTGTATAAAATAATGCTAAATGCTATATATATATATATATGCTAAATGCTCTATATGTATATATATATACCCTATATATAGAGAGAAAGAGATTATAAGATGCAAAATCTATGCATTTGTGTGATACTGAGTAAAAGAATTCAGGAGATGTGTAAGAAGTAGCTGGCCTACACTGCATATGGCATTTCATTTGGGTAGATGATTTTTTGGGGGTGCTCTTTGAAACAGTACAAAATGCTGCTGGAATCAACAGACCACTTAGATTTTCTCACTCTCTTTTCCTTTCGTTTTTAAAATATAGCCCCAAGAGATGACCCAAAATGTGCTTGCCCATTTTCTTCCTTTTTATGTCCCAAAGGACATTTTTTTTCTTCCAATAAGCACTATGCGCTGGTTATTCAATAACTGAATTTAGGTTATTAGACATTCAGTTACTCACTTTTTGGTGTTCCCGTGAAGTTCCTTCTGCCAGAATTCACGACCATTTAGAGAAGACACACTCCCCCTTTTCCTTACTGAACGTGCCATTCTGTCTTTAGCAATTTCTGACATCATCATAACCTATGGAAAACAACTTCTGTAAAATAGCAGATGAAAGACCTGAAAACATTTTAGTGAATATAACACAGAGACTCGTTCTAGTTTAAAAAACACAGATAATTCTTCTACCATTTTTTGAATGGGGAAGTGCGGTTTCCCTAACAGTGATTTTTAGGAGATGTTGTTATTCTGGTCAGTATAATTGGAATAACTGATAACTCTGATAACTTTTATCTATGCAATAGTATAATTCACATAAGCAGATGTCAGGTTGTGGCAAAATGCTTAATAGCAGAAGAGGTTAAGTCAAAGAGAAAAGATAGCCTTGTGTAGAAGAAAGACGTGATTCTACACCCGAAAGCAATATTTTTTACTGCCCTCCCCCCAAATTAATCTTGATAAAAGTTTGCTAATTAATATTTGTTGTTGCTTTACTTTGAAAAGTTAAAACTGTCTTCCCCAAAGGGTATTTTTCTCAAGCAACAGTGACTGACTTTGTAAAGAGCACAAAGAACTTAACTTGTAACAAAGTATTTTATTAGAAAACCTACTTCCTTCTCCCAAATGCTTGTTAAAAAAGCGGTAGTAGCAACGGACTTCTCAGAATTTAGACTGTAAGTCTACTGCCCTATTGCCTACATACAAATTTAGATATTCCCTTAAATTATTTTATAATCTGTAAATCTGAGAGCACAAGGAAATTCTGTGCTAGACACTAAAACAGAACTAAAAGTCCCTGCCTTCAGGGAGCCAGCGTTGAGTGGGTAGGGCAGACAAGGGCACAATCTAAAACCTCAGTGTGATCAGTGTCAGGGCAGAGAGGAGCAAAGGGTTCTGGAGGGCACACAGGATGGCAGAGGTACTGTGTGTTGGGTGCGAGGCAGTGAGGAGTGTGTGTCCGTGTGTGATTGTGGGCCTATGTGAGTGTCTACATGAGTGTGCACATCCCTGTGTGTGTGTGTGTGTGTGGGTGGGTAGATGCCTGTGTGGGTATGAGTGTGTCCCCATGAGTGCGTGCAGCTGTGTGTATGAGTCTCTGTGTACGTGGATATGTGTGTGCCTCTGTGCACCCGTGCGTGCACCTGTGTGTAGGAATGATGGATTATCTGTGCACCCAAATGGGTGTGTGCCTGTGTGTGTGTCTGTGTGTCAGCCTTTGTGTGTGATGTGTACTGAATGTATGTGTGCATCTTGGTGTGTGTGCTTTTGAGTATACTAGGGTCTATGAATGTGAGTGTGTGTGTGTGTTTATCTGTGTGTGCTTGTGTGTATGAGTGTGTGTATGTCTATATATAATGAGTGTGTCTACGTGAGTGTGTCTATGTGTGCGGTAGGACACACTGAGCCTGATTAAGTGGGTCATTCAGGTTCTTATCTAAAGTGACATAGATCTCGGTCTGCTCCCTGGTTTCCAAAGCTCCGCAGGCCAGAGCTGGAACCTAGAGGTCCCCAGGGGTGCGGTCGCCCAGTGTTGTCTGACCTCAGAAGACTGCTCAGGACTCACGCTGCTCCAGGAGCAGACCAAGCTGGCCAGCTCTGCACTGGGCATCACCCTAAAACTCAGACATGCAGGAAGTCGGTGGTGGTGGGAGTGGTGGGGGGCGGGGGTCGCTACCAAAGGCCAGGAGTCACTAGCAGTTCCCAAATTTGGGGCCACTGTTTCTTATTTGTTGGGGGGAGGAGGCGTGGGGGTCAGGGAGCTCATGGCCCAGGCAGACAGGCCATTTCCTACCACAGGGCCCTCCCTCCGCATGCCCCTGCAACCCTGGAACTTGCGGCGTCTTCCTCTTCTCAGTTCCCACTCCGCGCCGCTGCGGAGAGGGCACACTTACCTTCAGCAGCGCTGGAGTTGCCGTGGGGCTCCGCCGGGGACCTCCTGGACCTCGCGCTCGCTCACTGCGGGAGGGGGCGGCGCAGGGCGAGGCTCCTTCCTCCCGGGGCTCCCTCTGCCTGCGGCAGCCCGCTCACTCACTCCTCTTGTGCTCTGCGCCTGGTCTCCAGGGTGACCTCCTCAAACAGAGTCCCCCCGACCCCCCCTCCCGACGGACACAATAGCTGCGTGGTCCTCTGAGCCGCCCTCAGGATGTAAGGATCTCACCGTCCCGGCCCAGGGGGCGCCGCCCTGAGCCCGACTGTGCCCTAGGGTGGCCGGGAGCTGGGGGGAACCGGTTCAAGCTGCTGCGAGGAGGCCGTCGGGGACTCAAGGCGCAGCCCCGTGTTCCCTCATCCAGTTCCTTTTCCCTAAATGTCAGGGGCCGGAGAGGGAAGTACTGCGGTTTCCTGGGACAGGAAATCTGAGGCACAAAGAGAAAATAGAGCTCCTCTTCCCTTTCCCAGACCCCAGACCCTACTTCCCACCACCCTGCTCCAAGGTACAGAAGCCTGATCGTAAGGCTAGTTATTGAGAGCTTGTATTTACCAGATACTGGCAAACAGTTTTCGTTTTATTTAGTTGTTCCAACAACTCTGTCAGGGAAGGGTTGTTCTCCCTTTACAGCAGAGAAAATTGAGATTCTGAGATATTAAATAATACGCCCAGGGCCCCGTGCCGCACATAGAATTATCTCCTAAGCATACAAACGGGGCTCCTTCACCTTCCTTAACAGCTCTTCTTCCCAGCCGCTTAAAGTTCAAGAAGCTTTGAAATGGAGGCTGTTTGGCCTCGAAGACCTACCTGACATAACTAATAGACCCTTCCTCCTTAATAATTAACCCCAGGACCCCTCCCCCAACCCAAAGCAAGTTAAGTCCAAACCTTTGAAAGGACCCTTATGTAGTGGGCAATCGCGAGTTAGAAATAAAACAATGCCTCTAAGTCTCTAGCTTGGCTCTGGTCCCTTGCTGGGTACTCAGTGCAGTTAGCATTAGCTGACAAGAGCAATACATTGGGATAACAGTAGAGCCACTAAGAGTTAAGACAGAGTTGGAGAAAGAGCATTAAAGTGTTCTGGCCCCATCCCAATCCCTATTCACAGAAAAATAAGAAAAGGAAAGGACTGTTTATTGAATATCTACTACCTAGTAGGTAGGAATGATTAGGTGATTGGTAAAGATTATCTCATTTAATCTGTTTGTTGACCCTATGATAAGGGGATAGTAACTCCATTTTCTTAAAGATAAGGATAAAGAATCATTGAGTAACATGCTCAAGTATGTAGTTAAATCACGGAGCTGGGATCTGCCCGACTCTAAAACCCTTGCACTCTGCCAAACCTTTTGCACGCTTTGCTCACCCCAAACATGTAGTAAAATTTTCCAGAAATATGGGTAAAATTTCAAGAGACTGGTGATAAAAGAGGTTCACAACTCAGTTTATTTTTACATTTTTCATTTATTTTCCAGAAAAAAAATCACATTTAAATAACAACTTACTTTAGATATTTCATCTTGATCTCATGTATAATTAAAGTTTGTTCTGAAACAGGAACCCTAGTTGCAGTAATGTGTCATGATAAATAATTGCATATTCAGGATTTTGTGAAATGGGTGATTGGGAAAATTATGAAGGAAAAAACATTTGTAAAAATCATTATTTACAAAAAAATGATATCCACACCTTTTCTAACTCATAAGGCAAGTAACGTTAAAATGTTCTCATGATTATCTTCCATAAGTCAATACTACACATTCATGTCACCATTGCTCAACAGCTTTGCAGCAGTGAACCCTTGCTTCTTTTGCTGGTTTTTTTCTTGAGCACAGCACAGAAGCAATAAACCTTTCATCACAGACAGAGCAGTAATGGCTATGAGAATAAAAGTACTCTCTGTTGAATTACACATGTAGGAAAAAGAGCCAGGCATCAACATTTTAACTAGATTTAAAAAATATTTTAAATACGTGAGTATTTTAACCCACAATTTCTTTTATAAATATGTTATGCTGAAGGAATTTTGTGAAATTACATATACTCCATACAAGGTCATGAAGAAATTCAGTTTACTGTCGCTATAAAGATCATGGGGAGTTCTGAATAAAGGCTACCATCAAGTCAGATTAAAGGATACACTAATAGCATTTTTCTTAAGAAAAACAACTGATGGAATTTTATTACCTCTAGAAACACAGCAAAATTTCTCTGAGATTCTTTTCCTAAAGAAGAAAAATGAATGCCACTTAGTAGGCATGAAAATTAAAACTTGATCATTTTATTCATAGTTTTTTTTCTACACGAAGTGAAAAATTAAAAAAAAAGTATTTGTATATTGAAACCCAATAATAGTCAAACAGTTAAAAAAGCCAGCTCTATAAAGGACTGCTTGGCCTATAGTGAGGCTCTGCTCAGAGATAAGATTAGCATATCATCATAAATATACCAACACGTGGCTTTTTCAAGAAAAAATAATCAGGAGCAATTTTCCAACTCTCTTAGATTGAGAGAGGAAACAGACGGATCAGACAGGAGCCAGTCTCTTTCATGCACCTCCATTGAACAAAGCAAGAATTCAATACTGAACTGCAAATTCAACAAAGCTATAAGAATTATCATCCTATCATCTCTCACAAGGAAAAGACAAAAATCTGGCTTTGGACCTTGGGACAGTGATCCCAGTGGTAGTCATTTGGTGTATTATTAAAATAGTTTGAAGTAATGATTCATGTATGAATAACACTACGCATTTGTTTTGTCAAAAATAAGAAAAGGAGAGAAAATGTCAATGAAGTAATATATAACAACAAATGAGATGGAATTAACATTTGCATGATATACTCATTCAATGGAATATTTAAAATGATAAATGGCTTCTCTATCAAGCCAATTCACAACCTCTAAATAAAAATTGAGCTATATTTGGAGAAATGTAAAGTGATCCAGCTTTACTCTGAATCAGTTTGTCCAGGAATTTTTTTAAAGGAATTTTGCTGATTTTGTGTAAAAACAATTGATTTGCAAAATAAGGCATAGCAAAAAAGAACTGTGAAATGTTCATTAATAGAGTGTAGGGTTCTGCAAAATCTTTGCTAAATAATATATCCCTCTCATTTAAAAATGTTTTTCGTATAGTTTCTAACAAGATTATGTAAAAATGAGGTCAGCATTCAACTATCATGATTCAATTTCTTAAATTTCATTCTGTAAAACAATTTGGATTGTTTTCAACAGATGGTGGCCTGATGTGTTGGTCATAGGAGCAGACCTTAAAAATAATACTTAAAAAATTAAAATATTAAAACAACATTGTTGTTTTATTTTGAATATTTTAGGTGATAAAGTTAAATTCACTAAGATATACTAATGAAATTTAAAGTAATACTAATTCATTTGAAATGGCAGGAATTTTTCTTAAAGTTAAACAAAAACCTAGAAGCATCCTTTCAAAACATTCCTGGTTGTATTATTTGTGGTTCTTGAAGGATATGTAAGCTGGTGTTACAGGAAAACTTTTCTAAAGTTTCTTCAAGGTGTGTTTAGAAAAAAAAAGTGTTTATGTGATTTAATAACTTTCTTAAGCTTCATTAAAACACTAACATTTATTATCAAATATCCGAGGAGTAGGGACTATGGCATAGGATCATATATTCTCAGGACACAGTGAACATTTGTGAGAAACAGTTGACTTGGACACGATTTGGAAAATACTGGAATATAGGTGAATGCAGAAGTATCCTTTAATTATTTTCTTTTAGGCATTAAGGGACACATAAAAATATATTTGCTTCTCATTGAAACATCTTTTCTTATAAGGTCAAAGGTGTATTTAGAATAAGCAACCTACCACCCTAGGGATAGAAGAAGGCAATCAAAAATACTGTAAGTCAAGGAAAAATAACTTTAGAAGTTATACCTAGAGACTAAATTATTATACTTATGGTGAATGTCAATAAGGAGGTGCCTTCTCTCACAAGAATACTCATTTAGGATAGAGATCAAATATTAAACATGAGGGGAAGTCAAGAGATCCGACCACAGTCAACTCAAGAGACCCTAAAATTTGACTTTCCGTCAAGAAGAATTTTTCAATTTGAATTAGATATTAAAATTGCAACTTTAACCTACAGAAGATGACAGAACATCAAAGCAATGACCCAGAAAAAAGCTAGTGGGTTTTCCTTTGTTGTTGTTTGTTTTTAATATTTGGAGATTTAAATATTGGATTTCTACCTCATTTTCCCTCCATACATTCCGTGCACAAAAAGTAATGTAATGGCAGGCATGTTTAATTCATGAGTGCGGGAATCGCATTTAGATGTTGTTTGCCAAATGGAAAAAAAAAAAAAAAAAAACAGACACAAAAGAAGCAGGAAAATCCAATAAAGCCTCCTAACAGAAGTGCACACAGTTAAAAGTGGGGTGGATCATCAGAACACTTTCTTGAATCAGTGTAACAGATCGATTTGTTCATTCATAACAGCAACTTAATTTGACTTATTTCAAGGAAACATCATTCTTACTTATATTAACTTTTCAAATGATATTTAGAGGTCATCCTCCTTTTAATATCATAAAAAATTTTGCTTCCATTAAAAAAAATTGCTGGTCAGAAAACCATGTAGCAAAATGAGTACTTTTAGACTGAATGGGATTTTGCTGAATGCATAATCTGTAAGGAAAAAATAAAGCTTAAAAAAAAAAGCAAAACTCAACAAACTCATCTTCTTAGTAGATATTTATATATTTTACTGTGTCATTCAAATTTAATTGACAGCTGTGATTATTATGAAAAAAATAAAGGAAAAATAAAAATTATTGGTGCAACTCTTCTAGAATGACACTGGTCCATGCTTATAAAGCATCCAATTCAAAGGCCTACAAGATAAATAGGGTCAGCTCACAATCTACATATCCATCTGAGTGTCTCTTGCAAGGAGGGAGACATTTATTGGGACTTTGTATTTGCAGTGAGAGATAGCTTGCAATCAGCCTACTGCTTCTCTAGGTCTTTTAAGACATTGATGAAAAGGACAGAGATACGAAAATGAGAGAATGCATTTCAGGCCACTTCGAGACTAGATAGCATGAGAGGAGAACTTTAAGGAAAAGACAGGGATTTTCCTAGAAAAAGCCCTGAATCTTTTTTTTTTCTTTGAGATTGGAGAAAGTTAAATGGACTGAGTGAAAAATAAACTCACTAGAAAAATGATAGTCAATTTACAATTTAATGTTTAAAATTTGATATCATGTCATAACTAAGAAGGACCTCAGAGGTCTCTTAGGGCAGTGATTCTCAGATTTTGGGTGCTTGTCAAAATACACATTCCTAAAATCCATCCCTAGAGATTTATTCATTCAATATAAACTTGTTGATTCCTGCTATCGTCTAGGCTCTGGGATAGTGGTGACTGAGCCAAAATCATTGCCCTTTTAAATGTATGTTAATACAAGTGGTCCACAAGTCATACTCTGAGAAACATACCCTTTTCCAACAATTTTGCTATTGGAATTATCCTTATTTTGATACTAATTTTTCATAGCACCGTTAACCTTGGGATTCAAATGATATATATAGTAAAATAAAATAGAAGAGTTTATTTCCCAGAATGAACAAGCAAAACTGGTCAGGGGCCCACTCTGCAGTCAAGACAACTGGGTTACTTCCCGCTGCTGTGTCACTTGGGGGAAATTAATTATTCTAAGCCTCAATGTCATCATTTGTGAAATAGGAATCACAAAGAGTACTTAACAACTTTTCGGTTGCTATGAGGATTAAATGAGCTAATATCTGTAGTGACTGGTATATGGTAAGCACTCAAGTAAATGTAAATTTTTATAATCTATCAGTCAATTACTGTGATTGTACAAGTTTTCTTATGAAGCCGCCACAGTGGATCTATCTGATCTAGTAGAATTGTGGAACTTAGAGGTGGAAAAAATTTGATAGGTGGTTGGTGTGTTATGATGGTGTTTAAATCTGCTGGGGTGGGGTTGGGGCACCCAGATCTAAACTGCTGCAGGAACTCCATCATTGCTTTGAGCTGTTTTACCTAACAGGATTCCATATGCAATTTTAGTAGAAAAAAGTCCTGCTGTTAAGAAAAACTTGAAAACCACTGGCAATCCCAATCCCTCATTCTAAAGATGAGAAACTGAGAAAGGCAGTGATTTGTCCAACGTCACACAACAGCAGTTAGCGATAGGGTTAATGTAGTCACCAGGCTTCTTTGAAAAGAAGATTTAGAAATGAAAATATGTGTCATGATTGCCTCAAACACTTTGCAGATTGAGTAAAAATACATAAAAGCAAAAATAAAACATCTCTATTCACTCAAAACCATTTGAAATGTGGACATTCTTTCTTTCTAGGTGAAATAGATTCTCAAATACCATACAGTGAATTTTCATTTTGTCTGTAGGTGTAGAGAAGAACAGAGCTTTAAAAATAATTAAAAATTTAATTCTTAGGAATTATAAATTCCAGCTATGGTAAAATTCAGACTAATTCTTAACAAGAATTTATTTTTCAAAAATATCAAGAAAATATGGAATTTATTTAAAAAGAAAAACATACTTTTCATGTTGTCAAAATAAAGCAATATCATTCATACTTTCTATCTTGTTAGAACAGAAACTTTTAAAATCATAAATCTCAAGAAATGGTGTTCTGGTTAATGAGAACTCTTTATTTTAACCCCTGGTATTGAAAATATTAATATGTACTTGCCCATTTTGTTCTGTTTTAGGAACTGATAATGAACCTGACAATGTGTTTTTTTTTTTTAATATATAGTAGAGACCCTTGCATTGTCTAGGATCTTTTTTCCTAATATGAATTCTTATTGTACAGTACTATGGATACAGGTATAAGAGGAGATTGTAAACTACAAGGTTAAAAAAAAACCTACCAAAATCTAAAGCCCTGATATGAGTTTATTGTGTTATTATTTGACCTATTTTTCTGAAAGGAGAAGGGATATTTTCTCTATTGAGGTTCTGGTTATTGAAAGTTTAATAATTATGAAGCCAATGACCTCCATTCTGTTTCACAAAGACCAGCTAAGGGATCATAAGAGATCTTCATAGTGTCAAATTTAGTTCCTGGAAACGTTTGAATAACGTTAGAGATTATTGTAGTCTATGTTTCAAATTATATTTTTACAATATCAACAAAATTATTCTTTGAAAAAAAACCCTTGTGTTTAATTACTAATTCACTCTAGAACTATATAAAATAAAATATAAAGAGCAAGACATAAGAACCAGTAATATTTACACATTTTTAATATGTTTTGTGTTAATACTCAATACGTTTTCCTTATGAATTGATTACTTAAAAATGCATTTTTATATTCGTATGCTGGATAATTCTCAATTTTCTGCTGCTTACTCTCCATTGGTTTCAGTGTTTGATGTTTCCCCATGTTTTGTGGGATTTAAAAGTTTGCATATTCTATTTTGGTTTCAAAATCAAATTGAATATCTTTACTTAAAATGAGTATATTAATAATTTGTCCAAAAAACTTCCACACCAGACTGTCTGGGGAGCCAACTGAGAGTGTTTGAATAGTAGGAATTCTTCTGAGGTAAAACAGATCATTTTGAACATTCTCTTGGTAGCAAGCACTGATTGAGAAGTACAAATATTAATTTAAAAAGTTCCACTATAAACAATTGCCAGTCACAATCTCATTTTAAAAGTAAGACTTACAAAATTTAATTTGATTCTAAAATTTAAAGGGACTAACGATTCTTTGTCAAATGTAAGTGAACATAAAATAAAATTTAGCAGCTAATGATAAATACAACAGCTTAATAATTCCAGTTATTTAATAGTATAACTTAGAATAAGAATTGGTTCATGTTTAAAAGAAGGTCTATGACTTAAAGGAAGTTTCATGTTTTCAGATAGTAGAGGAGGAAAGTTTTACAACCAAGACCCACCCAGAAGAAGTGCTTCTCTGTTCTGAATCCTCACATTGTGAGGCCAGACTGAGTAATTACAGTTTTAATTATACCTTGTGACAATGAAATCATGACATAAATTTTTGATAACTCTCTGATTCCCCGAGAATGGCAAAGATTTATAGTTAACATATGATGAATCTTATCCAAAAGGAAATTTATTGCACAATAATGTGGATAGAATTTCATTTATAAAGCTTTTTTTTTTCCTTCTCAAACGATATAAATGATGATGATTAAAATTTTCCTTCTGGACTTGAACGGGGGACTAATTTTTTCTTCTGAATTTTAGTCTTAATGTTTTGATTCCTGCAGGTAAAGAGAAAGATACGTGGTACCATTCTCCATGCTAGATGGGAGAGACTGTTTAGAGTAATTGTGCAAGAGTTGTTCAGCAGTTCAACCTTGGAAAGTCTTGAAATTTTAAAATCACAATTTTGGCTTTAATCTGATATTATTCAGCAATCTCCACATTCGTTAAACTGCAGAGAGAGGGGGAAGTAGTTAAGACTTCAACATCTTCTTTACTCTTGATTATAATTTCATATACTTAAACTTTAAATATGAATTGCTTTCCCTTTTTACACAAGTTATAAAAATAAGAGGCCCTGTTTACACAGTTCGCATTTTTATGAAATTTGCAGTTTGAAAAAAAAGCTTTTTTAAAAAGTGGTAATTAATGCTCTTCTTGAATATGCTGTAACTTTAGAATTTTTTTTTCTGAAATAGTTTCTGAATTTAACCCACTAAATATTTGAAGATAGAATTTTTATTTAGCACTAGAGTAAAACATACTAAGGATTGAAGAAAAGGAAGTTGTTTTTCTTTTCTGGTTCCACTTAATTTTCTTTGTATGTGGCACCCCCTTTATGACAGCTATCAATATTATATTTAGATTTTATATATTGACAAAATGCAATCTACCTCTGTAATCATTGTGCCATTCAACAGTACTACTATTAAATTTACATACCACCGTTTAAATCACATCCATTTCAGGAATGGTAAAATGCTAAAACTCAAGTGTCTAACTGCCTTACTGGAATGAGTACAATTTACAAATACAATAATTACATTTTAAAACCATTAACAATATTACACCTAGAAGTAAATACTGTAAGACTGGTCATCATGGTATTGTGTGAGGGAAATCATTGCTGAAAGTCATGGACATTTCCAGCAGATATATCCCAAGTGCAGATTTTGGTTTGTTTCCATCAAACCAAAATTAAAACCTGTTTCTCAGACAACAGTTCTCCATTATATGAATCCTCCAAATCCTTGCATAAGATTTTATTAGTTATCTGCCAAGTATTTTCCTGCAAAACAAAACAACATATCAGCAGGTTACCTGGTGATTATGATATGGGCAACATTTTTATTCTATCTGCCCTATGCCTAGAACCCAAATACTGCATCTTATGGGGTGCAATACTAGTATAAAATATATACAATTTCTTAAGTTTTCAATTTCCCAGACCAGCTAGTTGCCTTTTCACATTTCCACATATGAACACTTTGCAGAGGTTTGGGTTTTAGGATAGGTTGGGAGATTTGTTTCTGGATGTGGGAATCCAACTTGTTATGGGAAGAGTAACCATATAACCTGGGTCATTTTTGAGAGTGGAAGGGTTATAACTAATAATTACATGAGTACAGCAGGCATAAAAACCAGGAGTTATCCTGACAAGTCATTGATAAGTATAATCACCCTAGTGTTGGAGACCCCTTCGCCAACAAACTATCATGTTGTGCCAAAAACCTGTCTCATGGCCATATTCAGCTCATGGGCAACCATTTCTGGTACATGGCCTAGATTCTTTAAGGTTGCTTATTTTAAAGTGAAATATGGATCCTCTAGATTCCAGCTATGCCTGACAAATACAAAATCGATGAAGCCTTGTTGGAGAAAAAAAGTCTTCAGGTAAGAGGTAAATTCAGAGGCACGTAGCATTTATTTTGTTTGTCAAAATAAAAACAGTAGGATTTACTCCATTAAATTAACCTCAGTATATATATGTATATATAATGTATATACTGGGAATAACTGGTCATTCCTACAGAAGAAACAGAACCAGATAAGTAGCCAGGGCCTTCCTAATTCTGACTTCCAGGTTATTATCCCATTTTTGCTTCATTCTACAATCGGTTTGCTTTCTAACTTGGATGAGAAATGGGGATTGGGAGTGAAGAAGAGGAAAAGAAAGATGAGCAAATCAGACACTATTCCTTCTTGAGAGAGTAGCTAAGGTGACCTATTTTTGCAAATGAAAACTCACAGGATGCCCACTTACCTGCAGCAAACCTTTTCTTGATGAGTGAGAACCGATACCCTGCTCCAACAAGTTCAATGTCACATCCAGAAAGAGTGCTTCCTTCACTTGTGAACTGCACAACCAATGGGGAGGGTTTGCTTGGGCCTTCAGACAACTGAAATCTCGCCAATAAAGAACCCACCCCTATAAAAAGAGTATCATTACAAGATAACAGTCAACACAACATGCTGGATATAGTTTTGGAAATTGTATTCAAAAGTTAACATACAAAATCTAACTTACTAGAAAACAGTATATGTTTCAGTGACAAAATGGTGATGAATAAAATTTATCATGAAATATCATGAGGACCTTTTTTTGCACACTGATGAAAGTGTAATTCAACCAAATGGTACTTCAAAATTTGGAAGCATGTTGCTTGGAAGGCAATATTATTTTCCTAGTCAGAGGAAAGTGAGAAATACCTCAACTACCAGGGAGTGGAGATCTGACACAAAATGAAAACATGTCTCATTAAAAGCTCTTCTCTTTTTGAAGTATGGTCTGTTTGATGTGGGGTTGGGCAGAAAAGGGGAAGTAGAGGATTCACTGAGGAATTATTTGCTTTTTATTGGTTGAAATGAGTATATACCAAAACAAAGTGAAATATTTTGCTTGCTTCTAACGCTGTATATTTTAATAGTTTTCTAATACCTGAAAGTTATTTCAGCTTTATATATTAAATAAAGTAAGCCTGTGATTACATTACCTCCATTTTCTGACTTCTGAGAAATATCAGGAATCTTCCACAATATTCTTTGTTGTTCAGCATTCCTAAAAATAAAATAGGTAAAAGGCTTTTTTGTATATGCAAATGTTTTTGTTTAATGGAAACCATATTTTTTCTAGATAGTGTTAATTTAAAAAATGGATCTTGACAATGTTAACTACAATTTAAGCATTATCTATCTATCTATCTATCTATCTATCTATCCATCCACACATAAATTCTCTTTTTTCTGTTCCTTATTGTAACTAGCCACAACACTGTCAGATATGAAAACATAGAGGACAATGCAGTTAAATTTTTTGACACCTACTTATCATAGACGGTAAGTCTTAATTAATTCAGGAAACTTAAGTTTTAGCTGTTGTATGGATGACTTTTTTTTTAATGTTTTTTTTGCTTCTGACAATCACATGGAAAAACTAGAATAACTTTTTCTAAGAGAACAAATTCTTTTTAACAGCTACTATCAGTACTCAGTGTCTCTTCAGTGGCTGTTCCCGTACCTTCTCTAGTGGTGCCTTTTTAATAGTCCAGAGGCTACAAAACAAAACCCTGCATTTCTCAGACGCCCCTGCAGTTAGGGTCCTAGATGCAGATTAGGGTCCACCAATTACAGGCACTGCTTGAGATTTGGAGGATGGAAGGGGGGCAGAGGCCCTTCTCTTGCCATATTTGTGGTTCTTTCCTGCTAGCCAGCAGCCTAACTGAGACGTGGGGATCTTCTCACAAAGTGCTGCATGCAGTCCAGTCTCCAGTTGTGTGAGCGTTGAGAAGCAGTTAAGGCAGGTGGGTAGGAAATTTCTTATCCTTGGATCAACGTGGCAGTGGTGAGTTCTTGAATTCAATGGCTCCATGGGCAGCTTTCTGATTTCTCTGCTTCTTGGCTGTGGCAGAGGGAGCACCTTCCCTGGCGAGTCAGTACTGCAGCGTTCTGGGACACGTTCTTGGAGATCCAGTCGAAGGCTTATTCCTCTCGCACTTCCACTGTTGTGTGAGCATTTAATCCCTGTGTTAAATCCTTCTCTGCTTAAAATAACAGAACGGTTTCTGTTTCCTGCCCTGAACCCTGACACACAGGCCTGCTGTGATGTCCTCCTGTAGGAAATAAAAATGCTAAGAAGGCTGTGAGGCCTTTGCCCAGAAAGAGCCGTTTGGGAAAGAGAAAGGGGACTGGTGGCTCCTTACCAGACTGCGGGTGGGAGCACGGCCTGGAGCTTGGTTACCCCTCCATCTATGGGGACCAGGAACTGCACATTGTTGAGGGCTACGGCCGTTGTCATTGCATCCGTATTGTATTTGTAATCTATGCGCAGGTCAGTGCTGGCCGGCTCGCACCGCCAGTTCACGGCCAGGTTCAGAGGTGTGGACTGAATGCCCTGGGCAGACACCTTGCCAAATGACAGGAAAGAGAATATTTAAGACTCGACTGTTAATCTGAAACAAAGCCAGAAGTTATGATTATCTCCCATGGGAAGGTTCTGAGCTGTCAAATGTCATCGTGTAGATGGTGCTGCTCACAGATGAGCTCTCAGTAAATAGCACCGTGAAGGGTGCCCTGTGAAAGAGAGCTGGGTGCTACAGGGAAATTGTTACAGATTAAAAACAAAATCAGTCGCTGAACACTCTATATCACTTTAGAGTTTACAATGCACTTGGGTCAGGTAGGGAGGTGGTAGCACACTGGTTAGGAGCTGAGGCCAAGGAGTTAGACAGTCTTGGATGTGAGTTCTGACTGCCACTTACAAGCTGAGTGATCTTGGGCCAGTCACTAAACCTCTCTGAGTCTCAGTAATTTCTTCAGCTGCCAAATGGGAATTATAACAATAATATCTACCCATAAGCTTGTCAGGGAAGATCGAAGATATTTTATGTGAAACAGCATAGTGCCTAGCACTTAGTAAAGCATTAACATTTTCATACATATTACCTATTAATACTCTTATCATACTTTCGCTTCATAACACAACAGTGAGTTAGACGAAGCAGGTTACTATCACTCCTTTGGGATTTGCCAAAGTGAGCACTTGAACCCATATCCTCTAACTGGAAGGGGTACATTCTACTGTCTCCCGTCAATTCTAGTTAGAGTCCACTGTGAGTTTGACCAAGTTTGCAGAATCAACAATATTGTCTTACCCAAAGACAATAATACCAACTTGATTTCTGGATCCACAGTGAAAAATTCATAATGTTATTATTTCTCAACTATTCACTGTGATGATGAATAGCTTTAGGAGATTCTTCTTTTACCAGCACACTCACACCGTGGGGGTTGTGTGGGTGATGTCTACACCCTTGTGGTTTTATGCACAGAGGATGGGTTTTGCTGATTTTAAAGTAAACAGCTCCCTTTAGGCCTAGCAATGCCTGCACATATGGACACCATGGGGAAGGAGCCTGAGGGCAGGCTGAGCTCATAAGGCAGCAGTGGTTGCGGCAGAAATAAGCCCAGATATGGGTTATTGTATAAAGTGATAGACATGGCTTTTGATGACAATTTTAGTTAGACAACCATTATACGTTTTTAAACTTTAAATGTTTTTTGCAGCATAATCCTCTGCAAATGAACTTTGCTTTGGAAATATGTTATTTAAGGTAAATCAAAAGCAGAGCAGACAGACCCCTCCCTGCCCGTTTCTGCGCTCTGTCTCAGTGGTGGTTCTTGACTTCACAGTGGCTCCTCTCCCCAGTGATGGCGCTTTTTGGGTTTGTGAGGGTGTGTTTTTGATTGTCCCAGGCCCTGGGGGATGCTCCTGGTGGCCAGAAACTAAACATGCTGAGATTTGAGGGCAATCCCACAAAACGCTCCTTGCACCTCCCACCCAATTCCTTCCATCCCTGGAAAACACCACCACCACAAGTAAACAACAGCAAAAAGGATTCCTCAGAGCTCACTTTAAAACAAAATGGTGGGGCGCCTGGGTGGCTCAGTCGTTAAGCGTCTGTCTTCAGCTAGGGTCATGATCCCAGGGTCCTGGGATAGAGCCCCGCATCGGGCTTCCTGCTCCGCAGGAAGACTGCTTCTCCCTCTCCCACTCCCCCTGCTTGTGTTCCCTCTCTCACTATGTCTCTCTGTCAAATAAATACAGTATTTTTTAAAATAAATAAATAATAAATAAATAAAACAAAATGGCAGGCCTAGGGCTACTTATATTTTACAAATACTTTGAAATATATTACGCTATTAGCTCCTCACAACAACCTACAAAATATCTAGGCAGGAATTGTTATTGTCCTTATTTGCAGATGAGGAAACAGAGGTTCAGGGAGATTAAGTGCCTAAAGTCAGTGGCCTGTAGGAAGCTGACTTAATTCCAGAATGCAGCTTCTTGCCTTCCATTTAATACTTTACACCAACCTCAGGTTGCAATAGGTGAATTTGGTCTACTTCCTAGATTCACTTAATGACAAATATGGAGACAAAAAAAAAAAATCCCACCGCATTTAAGAGTAAAAAAAATGTTTTTAATCAGAAGTGACAATGTAGACGTGGTGTTTGTAATGAATGTTTGTGAAAGAAAACAAGTACAGGTTTATTTTTACCCCTCTGGGCATAAAGAACCATGCATGTGCCTCAAAATTTAATTTCTCATTCAGGGAAACTTTTTATTGGAGTTTGCTTTTTTTGCTCTTTTTCATTTCTCTCAGAAGCTTAAAGCAGTCACTAAATGTGTTTAAATGTTTTGGGGAAAAACGTTAAATAAAAATGCATTTTTAATTATATTTTAATTATACAGGTGATGAATTTCTGTGGTATCATGTTTGTTCAGTATTATTGCTAATGTCCAAAGCTTAGAGGATATTATTCTTACAGGACAAACATTCATTTGCATTTTTGTAAAATGTTCTGTCATGTAGATACTTTACTTTTAGTGGCTTCCTTACAGCAATATAAATAAGTGTTTTCCAACCTGGAGGATATATTACCACCACAGTGAACTAGTTTACCAATATTTATAATCTCAATTATTGGAAGTTTCTGCAACTTCATTTTTGTAGTCTCCAAGTAGCCTTTTAAGTTTATTTTCTTAAAAATTATAGCTTTTAAGTTATATTAAAAGAAATGCTATTTTATTTACTTTTCTTTAATGTTAGACATGTTAGAATATACATTTATAATGTGAAAGAGACACTCTGACCATATGAATAGGCTTACCTGATATTTGAGCATGTCCACATTATAATATGTAGCCTGGGGTTTTTGTTCCGACACTTTCTTTAGGTGAGTCATCAAATTTGGCATGTTTACCCAGAATTCCTTGGTATTGGCATCATTTTGGGTATTATCGCTATTTAGTTGGGAAGAAAAAATTATTGAGTAGCATCTTGTGACAAATACCTACCCAAAGAAGCATCTTAGCAAATTATCACCTGTTTCCATCTCCATCTTTGACAGTCTATAGAGATCATATTATTAGCAGTAGTATAGTTTTAGTACAATTGCAGTTCTGAATGGCATTATATTAATAGATTAATGCCCATAGGGAGGCATGATTGTATTGCTATGAATCTCAGTGAGTACCCAGTAATATCAACCAATCCTGATGATAACTGGTTGCTTTAAAGAGTGAATTATATATTAACCCAAACTTAATAGCCCTTTCTACATCACTAGTTTTCCTCTGAATTAGTCAGTTAATGCAATCAAAGAGCTGAGTACATTGATTTTTTTTTTTTTTTTTTTTTACTTGACTTGAACAGTAGTTTCTCAGAAATTACTGAGTTAAATATTTGGCCAAATGTAAACACAGTCTTTATCTCCAACTGAGGGGAACAGGGCGATACTAAAACTACTATGGTATTTCATCGAAGAACAGCTAAATCATAAAACAGTCACTGCACTTACAAGATGATCCTGGAATGTGAATGATAATAATCATGGTAGTTACTATAGAGAAGTGCAGTCTTGATGAATTCAGGAGTTTGGTATTCCTAGAGATTTGTTTTGCTCAGATGTCTGTCCACACGTCCTTCACCCAATGTATCTTGAAAATGCTTGTCTCAATGACAAAAGGAATCAGGCAAGAGTGTGAAAAGCCTCTGCTCACTTCCCACATAATGAGGAAACTTAGGGCCCAATGAATTCAGTAACCTGACATACGATTCACTTACTGAATGACAACCAGAGGTTAAGAAGACAGAAGGGTGATAGTAATGAAGTGATGATGGCAGGGGCGCCTGAGTGGTTCAGTCAGTAAAGCTACCAACTCTTGCTTTCGGTTCAGGTCATGATCTCAGGGTTGTGAGACTGAGTCCCACGCTGGGCTCCGTGCTGAATGTGGAGCCTGCTTAAGATTCTCTCTCTCAGGGCGTGTGGGTGGCTCAGTCGGTTAAGCCTCCCTCTCTTGATTTTGGCTCAAGTCATGATCCCAGGGTCACGAGATCCAGCCTTGTGTCTGCTCGCGCTCAGTGGGGAGTCTGCTTGAGATTCTCTCCCTCTCCCCCTGCCCCTCGCCTGCTCACAGTCTCTCTCTTTAATATAAATAAATAAATCTATTTTTATTTTTAAAGATTCTCTCTATCCCTCTCCCTCTGCTCGCCCGCCCCCAAATAAATAGTGATGAAGGCAGGTGAAAAGTAAGTTGCTATGGTTCCACCTCCAAAAGTCAAACAAATTAAGAGAGTGAGTCATAAAAAAAAAAATCAGGGCTTTCTTCAAAACTGCTACCGATCTGTTAGGAGGGACTGGTTTTGTGGCTCAAGTCTGAGTATGACCCATGTGGTTCTGCTGTGCCCTGGTATGGGTTGTTGAGAACAAAACAAAGCTCTCTAACTCTGTAACTCTGCTGGAAAAGACTCCTGCCTCCTGAAACTTTGGTCCTGGTCAAGCTGGGCTAAGGATGCTGATGAGGGCTGTCTAAACTTTTATTACCTAAAAGCATCCAACTTACCCAGAGGCAGGAGATAAGAGTAATAGAAAGTCAGTGAAATTAAGTAATTTGCTTAAGGTTAACAGCAAATAAGTAACAGAGTCAGGATTCCAGCCCAGGTCAGTGGACCACAGGTCATACTTTCCCACTGTACCAAAAAGAGTTACAGAATTAACATCCAGCAACATGTCATTAATTTGTACTAAGTAGATCTGAATAGCTGGGAAAATTTCAATGACACTATTTTTTAAGGAAATGTATATTCTAAGCTTAATAACAAATTAAGCTTCGTCCTATATCTACAATAATTCTTCAGAGAACTTGCTTTAATAAATATTCAAGAAAGCTTTGCCAGTATCAATAGAGATGTCAATTAGACAGAGATGCAATTCTTGAATGCTCAAGAAGTCTTGAAAATTCTTTAGTCTCATGACTGGTTTAACAATTGTTCCTGAATTCTTTACAAGCACACCTCTTTTGTTAGGGAAAAGTAGACGTAAACTTCAATTTGGTCCCTCCCGAGGGATTGCAAACCTAAATGTCTTCAGGTGCCAAGCTGTTAACCTAAATGGAGTCTTTCAGAACACATAAATGAGAGAATTGGCTGGGTCTAAGGCTTGTAGTGCAACTGAGAGGACTTGATTGTGTTGCCTTTTAAAAACTAGGGATAGTAGCAGTGATGGTGGAACCATCCTGCATAACAAACCCTCATAGGTTCCATGACTGTGGTTACTGGTCACCGTCCTGACACAATAATCAAATATTTAGAGTTTATAAGGTCCAAATGAATGAGGAGTGTTTGTTTGTTTGGTTGGTTTTTTTTTTTTTTTTTTGGTCTTAGCAAATAATAATGTAAGGGTCTATATAATGTTTTGTCAGACAAAAAACATACGCAGAGTGTGATTTAATTCGATTCATAGGACTGCTATATCACTATAAATATAAAACTCTTGCAAATATGCCTAAAATCTTGGCCACATAACTACCTAAAGATGCAACAAAAACCGTGACAGTAGTCTTATTAACAAACAAACCAGTGAGATGGTGGCACATAATCCCTAATTTCAGTTGGAGGAATCTTGAAAAATAAAATTAACTCGTTCAACTGGGTGTTGTACATTAAGTGGTGAATCACTAAATTCCACACCTGAGGTTAATATTACACTCCATGTTAACTAACTGGAATTGAAATAAAAACTTGAAAAGAATTAACTGGCTCAATGTGCACATCAAAAGCAGGAAGGGAAACTTGAAATAAGAAGTTGCTGATTTCTAATCTTGATTTTTTTATGTTTATTTTTCATTCAATAGGTGACCATTTCCTTTTTTATTATTTATTATAATAATACTTTTTATTATTATGTTATGTTAATCACCATACATTACGTCATTAGTTTTTGATGTAGTGTTCCATGATTCCTTGTTTGTGTATAACACCCAATTATACTTTTAAACCTGGAATCAAGTTTTCTAGTTAAAACATGGCAACGACCAAAGAAGGGAAGGTGATCTTCGTAATCACCTGAAAGACCCGTGACTGTTTTGTCACCACTGGAATGAAAAAGTCTCACTCAGTGAAGAAAGTGACTACAATGGTCCTTCAATTCGAAATACCAACAAACTTTAGTCATTTCTTTTTTCTTTTCTTTCTTTTTTTTTTTAGAGAGAGAGCGCATGCATACATGTGTGCACGCGTGAATGTGGGGGGGCACCGGGAGAGGAGAGGCAGAGGGAGAGAGAGAATCTTAAGCAGGCTCCACACAGGGAGCCTGCTTTCTCACAACCCTGAGATCATGACCTGACTCAAAATCAAGAGTCAGTGGCTTAACCAACTGAGCCACCCAGGCGCCCCAACCTTTAGTTATTTCTACATAAATATCCAGCTTGACAAAATTCTTTAAATCATAGTTGAGTTGTTCATTCATTCAACAAATGTTAGTTAAGTCTTTACTAGATGCCAGGCGCAGTGGAAGATATCGAGGATGTGATGGTGAACTAAGAGATGTGTTCCATTCCCTCATGGATTTTACAGTCTAGTGGGGGAGATGGATGAATGAAGAAACAGAAATAAATATATAATTATTAATTCTAGCAAGGGACAAAGGGGAAGAATAGGGTACCTCGAGAGACAACAACAAGAGGACTATTTGGTTTGGGGATGGGGGATGGAGGTGGAGAGGGGAGTGGAATCGTCAGGGGAGGCCAAGCAGAGCTGAGATCCGAAGGGTGAGTCAAGGTCAAGGTGCAGAGGGGTAGGAATAGTATCGGAGGCAGAGGAAGCAAGCACACAAATTTCTGACGTGGAAAAGGACTCCGCCTGTTCTTAAGACTGTCAGGTCTGGCTGGAGCCGCAAGGATTCTGAGGCAGGACGGTGGGAGCTGCTATCAGAGAAGCAGATGAGGGTAGATGACTCAGGGCTTCAAAGACAATTGTAGTAAGTTCCCTTTCTGGTATAGACGCAATGTGAAGCCACCTGAGGATTATGCATGGCGATCACCTGATTCACCTCAGGAAAAGTCATTCCAGCTGCTGTGTAAAATATGTAGGCATGGGGCAAGACTGGGCACAGGAAGGGAAGGAGGAAAACCCTTTCAGTGGTCCGGGAAAATGACAGTGGTCACTTGGACAGGGGAGGTCACAGTAAAGAGAAAAACATGGCCACTTTAGAGAGAGATTTTTAAGTACAATATCAGGACTTGATGATGGAGAGGAAGCTGTCAAGAATGACATCTTCTGTCTCATTCATTGCCAGTAATTAACTTGTATAGCTGATCATTTTTAATAGCTTCATACATGTGTATGTTTGGGTGAATCTGCACGTATGTAGGTATGATAAAGACATGTTCAGATGTAATAGTTAGAAAATGTGAAAAAGTATATTTATACAAACTCACATAAGCTTCTTTGAATACATGTAAAGTTCCATTGAAACAATTACCATGACCATGAAATTATATATTTCACAAGAAAGATTTTCAAGCTCATGTGAAGGATAGCTCAGCGTTCACATATCATTTGATTTTAAAAGATGCTACTACGACAAATGGATTTTATTCCTTTTATTGGGCTGATTTCCCACCATCCTTATCCACTGTTTACTGATGGTCAGTAAAACAGACCATGAATAAACTGTCACTAATACAGATTTTATTACCCTAAATGTCTCTTTAGCCACTTGAGATAGTTGGCCGTTAGAATACATATAAGCATCTGCACAGGAGCACCCACTGAAGACTTAGACAGGTGGCAAAAGCTCTGGGCTGAATCTACAAACATATCGGAGTAGGAGTAGCGGTAATTTCTCTACCGGGCTACATTCTTGTTAAAGTATATCCCTCATGTAAGTATCCAGTGCTAAGCTATGCACATCTCTAAAGAAATTGTGCGGGGGGCCCTGGGTGGCTCAGTTGTTAAGCGTCTGCCTTTAGCTCGGGTCATGGTCCCAGGGTCCTGGGATCGAGCCCCACATCGGGCTCCCTGCTCCGCAGGAAGCCTGCTTCTCCCTCTCCCACTCCCCCTGCTTGTGTTCCCTCTCTCGCTGTGTCTCTCTCTGTCAATAAATAAAATCTTAAAAAAAAGAAAAGAAAGAAATTGTGCAAAATATATTTACCAGCAGAGAAGTTGGGGATTTGGCAGGACGTGTTCTAACCTGCTGAAATTTATCACCCGAAAAGTCAGAGCAGCTGGTGATGGGTTGTTGGCAAAGTGTCTGGTGATACCAGCAGGAAAGGACAGAACCATTTCTCCAGTAATCTTCACGATACACCTGGCATATCAGAACACAGGAGAGGAAGGAAGAGAGGAAACCCAGGTCAATATGCTGTGAATCAAAACAGTTGTGAAAAAGAAATGATTTATGTAACAATATTACACAGCAGGAGAGACCAAAGGTAAGCTCTTACAATTCCACTGTCAACTACTAAATCAGTTCTAAGACCCGAGAATGCAAGGTTTGTGTTACCACGTATCCAAAAGAGTGGTCATTTGCTGAATGTGTTTTTGAACTGTCAGAAGAAAAATGCAGCTTTTTTCTTTCTGTAGATCAGTCTATATGTTCACCTCACAGATAGAATCATCTGTTCTGATGGTTCTGTCTCTTCAATTTCTGAATCTTTGGCAGCATATTTTAAGATATTAAATCAATTGCACAATGTCATCACGCAACTCATTGTTGGGACTTATTTTAGTTCTCAGTAACATGATTGGTGCCCTGAGCATGTTCTTTTCTGTACTCGAGAGGTAAACTTCTTGCTTCCATTTAAGCTATATCTTTATCCCATGTCTATTTGGCTGAAATTGTAAAAAATCAGTCATATAAGTTAGCACAATAAGATGATAATTTGGAAGGAAGAATAATTCTTTTTCAAAAAGGGCTTTATTGGGGCATAAATGACATACAAAAAATGGCACTCATTTATAGTGTAAAATTCCATAATTTTTGATATCTTATACACCTGTGAAGCCATCATGCAATCAAGTTACTGAATGTATCCAGCATCCCTAAAAGCTGCCTCCTGCATTTCTGTGACCCCTCTTTCCTGCTCTTCTCCATCCTTCCACTCCCTATCCCTAAGCAATTGCTAATATGCTTTCTGACACTACATATTAATTTGCACATTCTAGAATTTCATGTAAACAGAATCATAAAGTATGTGATTCTTTTTTGATCTGGCTTCTTCCACTCTGTAATTATTTTGAGATTCACCCGTGTAGTGTGTGCATCAATAGTTCATGGCTTTATTGCTGCATAGCTTATGGTTATAACACAGTCTTTTTTCTTTTTGATCCACTCGTTGGTTGACATCTGGATTCTTTCCAATTTTTGGGTATTACAAGTAAAGCTGTGATGAATATTTTTCTACAAGTCTTCGTATGGACATAGGCTCTCATTTCTCTTGGTAAATGATACAGGAGTAGAATCCCTGGATCACACTGAAATCAAGTAGTATTAATCCACCAACTTTGTTCTTTTTCAAAATTGTTTTGGCTATTGCAGGTCCTTTGCACTTTCATATCAAATTCATAATCACTGTGTCAGTTTCTACATGAAGTCAGTGTAGGTCCAATTCACCCTTTATCGCCTGCACAGAGCAAATTATTATTGGGCCCTATTTATAGACTTTTTCTTTGCCAACAGGCACTATGTTAAATTTTGTCAGTAGAGGGCGCTGAAAAGACATTGCAGGAAGAGGAGATTTTTTTTTTTCTCCTTCCTGGTTCCAGGGTGCTTGCTAGGCAGACTCCTGCAGTAGTTAGGGCATATCTCACGCCAGGCTCTTGCAGTACAGGAGGCCTGTGTGTCACCTCCGTGTTGCAGGGGGCACCCCCAGTCTGTGGGTATTGCTGCCCATGTGGCTTGGATAGTGCCCAGTGGCACAGGCAGCTTCCCTAGCATCTGCCTCCTGGAGTGCATGTGTCTGGTCTGTCCCAGTGCCCAGATCCTGCAATGAAAGTGGGTTCTCCAGCTCAGCCTCCTGTCATGTGCACAATAGCCAAAACAAGAACTTCTATAACTTTAAGTTCAGGAGTGTACACTCTAGGGAACTTGGGGTTCATAGATGGAAACTCTGCTCACATCTGAGTATAGGGAACTCTATTTGTCCGGTAGTCACCTCGTATGGCTGTGTAACTGTGATTAATGAGATACATGTGGCTCAGGGGAGATGGACCTTGGAACATATTTAAAATAGCTTATGTGAAGAACCGCTACAGCCTTGTATGTATAAGGCTGGGGTTGAGGTAGAGGTGGGGGGCAGGTGAGCTTCCTAAAGTTGCCATGTCCCCCCCCCCCACTCAGATATTATCATCCATGACTCTGCACTGCTCTGGATGAAAATTCTGGTTTCTGGAAGTTTGCACTTCCATCTCTTCTGGAGAATACTGCCGATCTGCCAGTTGGGGTGCCAATTCTGCTGTCTTCCTTCTCTTTTAGATACATAAACCATGCTTTATTTACTGGTGCTGAGCCCGGACTTCCCCTTAGGCCGAGTCTACTCTTGATGTTTTTCAATATGTGGATGTGCAGGATATGATTTCACAACTCTAGAAGACAACAGTAATTAGTCAGAGCACTTGTTAAATCAGACTTCAGCATCTACCCTCACTCGGTGTGTTGTTGTCAGCAGCGGCAGCTCAAATGTTTTCTAATGAGTAAAGAATCTGCTCAGTTGCTTTGCCAGATTGCTCAAAATGAGATCTAAGTGGTGTCTTGGTGGGGGACAAAGTTTCTCTTTTGAAAACTAGTCAGTGAGAGGAGGGAGTGTTTATTAAGTCAGTAAGCGTTTATCAGCTCCTAATTGTATAATTTTTGTTTGAGTGGGGAGGCCATTTAAAAATGAGCAAAACAGCCCCTTTCTTCAAAGGGCTTCCAGTGTTGGGCAGCTGCTGAGAGAAGTAGTCAGTACAAACCAATGTAAAGCACCGAGTTTCTTCATTTATATTACATTTCTGGATTGTATCTCAGCTGTCATAGGCAAAATTTACTGATTTATTAATTCATCCAGTAGTTATTTATGGATCTGAAATTTTCTATACAAAAATGAATATTTCCAGCGCATATTCACTAAAGGAAAATCCTTGTTTAATGATTGTTCCTATCAGTATGCAACGTGGCTACATTTCATGTGAGTTTGAATTACTGAAATCTAAAATCCAGCAATATGGAGATATTAACAAACTCATGTTACGAATAAAATTTGAAATCATGTGAATCCCAACAAATGAAACACTTGTCAAGAATGGCAAAATTTCGGGCGCCTGGGTGGCTCAGTCATTAGGCGTCTGCCTTCGGCTCAGGTCACGATCCCAGATAGGGCCCCTCATTGGGCTTCCTGCTCGGCGGGAAGCCTGCTTCTCCCTCTCCCACTCCCCCTGCTTGTGTTCCCTCTCTCACTGCATCTCTCTCTGTCAAATAAATAAATAAAATATTTAAAAAAAAAGAATGGCAAAATTTCAAAATCACCTGGCTAAGTGACTTATAAACTGGGTTCTCCCCATGGCCACAGGCAGTACCACATTAGCCAATCAACAGACATGCTGGCCAATTTTGGTCAGGAAAGGTGTGAATTTGATATATGTGAGGTCATCAGAAGTACATCCCTGACATGAATGTAACTTCTGTATACTGCTGTGATAAGTAAGCGCACAGTCTTCATTTCAAGTGTACATACCCCTGAGCAGATGCAGCCTCCCTTCCTTTATTTACAATCCCCTTTCATTGGCTCAGGTCCTAGGCAAACTTCTTTTCAGGTTTCAAAGACTCAGTTCAAAGGCAGGCCTTTCTGAAACCTTCCTTAATATTCTCTTTATTCAGTCTTCCTTACTTTTTCCTTTCTCTAGATTCGTTGGACAGAGGTACAGATTTTTTTAAAACTGTTTCATCGCTTCTTACACATACCTGACCCACTATTGTGAAGGCAAGTGCTGTGTCTTGGGTTCTAGAAAGGCAAATGTGCATGACATAGAACATAGTGCAGAGTAGGAACTCAATAAAATGCCAAAATAAATTCACACATGGAACAATTATACACAGGGTGACTATACAATGTACCAGGTATTACGTAATGCCCTGGAAAGGGCAGTGAGAAACAGGACAAATGTGGTCTTTGCCCAAACTTCCAGTTTAATTGGGGAGACAGACAGTTGAATAAATAATTGAAATGTGATGATAAGGGAAGGATAGAAAATAGCTGAGAGACATAATTTTTCCAGGAGAGTAAAGAATTAATCCCTAGCACCAGGGTTGTTCAAATAGGAGCAAATAACGGGAGATGTATTCCCCAGCCAACAGCAAAAGTTAAGGACTTCTCTGCCAATGAGCAACTGAGAAAGACTCAGGTGTCAAAATGCCTACTACAGGTGTTGTCAATACTCAGAGAAAGAGTGTAACTATACTTGAATGGATTATATATCATAGCATATAACAATATATATAACATAGTATATATATTTCTGTTTCCAGTGTATGGTCTGAAAGCAAATGGGGAAGGTTTTGGGTGCAGGATGAGAAGGAACCACAGGCAAAAGCAAATCCACATGGCTTTTCTGTATCATTTCTCTATGTGGTGCTGTGTTTGACTTTATCCTCCCCCTCCCCCACTCACACTGTGATAGAATTTTTGAACTTGAGATGTTTCCTTGAAAGTGAATAACAAAGGAACAGCAATTAAAATGATTCACTGCCTGGAGCTGAAATTAAATTTAGAAGAATGTCACCTCATGATCTGTTCATAAATTTCAGATCTCATAATTTCAATGAATTACTGAATCTCCCATCTACCAATATGCAATACATACTGCAACTACTTATGGCGATATAATTGAAAACAGATTCAGTATATGCAGTCATCTCAAGTCAAAGACTAAGTTCATTTGGAAGAGCATAAGAAAACACCAATATTAATTTGGCTCAAGTGCCACATTGCTGGAATGCCAAGGTCATGGATACCAGGCTCCCAGGTGCAGACCTGGCCACACACCTGCTATGGTGTGCTGGGGAAACTGAAACAGGATGAAGAACCCAGCTGGTCTAGGCACAGACCCACAAAGTGACTGGTAGGCTGCTATACCACTCCTTTGGATTTAAAGAAGATTATTATTAAAAGCTTCTTAACTCCCCTTGCACCATAACTACACCTCTCCTACAGTGGACGATGTATTATATTTATGCACAAGTCTTATTTTCACCGATATAACCCCTGTCTAGCACAATGGCAGGCATATAGCCGTCATTCTGTAAGTGTTAGGAGAGTAATTCAACTCAACTCGTTCAGCAATTGTGCCAGATCCTGCTTTAGATGCTGAGCATGTAAGAACGAAGAAAATGCTCAAAGTCCCAGTTCTCATGGATTTTACAGTCTAGTGGGGGAAAGAGACAGTGACACTGAAAACATGCAACATGTTAATTAGAGAGAAGGGCGATGGGAAGGGAGAAAGTGCCGACAGCGGCGGGGAAGGCGTGTTGCTATTTGCACAGGGTGGACAGGGAAGGTCTCTGGTACGTCTGCTGAAGAATCCTGAAAGAGGTGAGGGGGCAGGTAACTCAGATAGCTGGAGCAGATTTCAGCCAGGCTGAAAGAGCAACAAATGCTAAGACCCTGAGACGCAGGTAGGTTGGCCTAAATGGCAATATATGAAGCCAGTGTGGCTAGAGTGGAGTAAATAAGGACACCCGTGATGGAGACAAGATCAGGGAGGTTGGGAGCTGGAATGGGAGAAGGGTCTTGAAGGCCAGATAATGGAGAGCCTCATAGACCATTGTAAAGCATTAGCGTTTTTACTTTGGACAAGGTAGGAGGATACTGAGCAGAAGAGTGATATATTGAGAATAGATTTTAGGGGTCAAAAGTGGGAGTACTCTGACTACCAATTAGGTCTCTGAATAAATGAATTAATGAAAGCCAGTTAGTAAGCAGACAAAAGAAGAGCTTATTTCTTGTGTGATTCCCAGTGTTTTTCATGCTGGTATAGACACCTTTCCACACTCCTGACTATTCTTATTCTTTTTTTTTTTTTTTTCCTTTTGGAAAGAGAGTTTGGGGGAGGGGCAGAGGGAGAGGAAGAGAGGGAATCTTAAGCAGGCTCCATGCTCAGCGCAGAGCTGGACATGGGGCTCAATCTCATGACACTGAGGTCATGACCTGAGCTGAAATCAAGAGTCAGAAGCTTAACTGACTGAGGCACCAAGGTGCCCCCCTGACTACGCTTATTCTTTAAAGGTGTGTTTCTACCTGCCTTTGTCAATTCCAGTCAGCCTGAGCTTTAAAGGTATAGGTAGGCCAGTCAATAATAAGTAATACTTAGAACTGGTATTATAGAAAGTTATGCAAATTCTTTGTTTGAAGGAGAGTCTATAGAACAAATGTGTATGTGTATATGAAGTACATATACAACTTAGGCACATGGTGCTTACTTGCTCTAACGGTTCAAATGCACACTCTGTATGAGGCAGCTTTTAATTCCTGTTGATATGTGGATGTGGCAAATTACCTTCCTGCTTTGAAGATGAAAGAGAAAAGACATGGGAGAAACCAGAGTGCTACAGGCTGAATGTTTGTGTCCTTCCAAAACGTATATGCTGAAATCTAATTTCTGGTGTGATGGTGTTTGAAGGTGGGCCGTTGCGAGGTGATTAGGTTATGAAGGTAAGACCATCATAAATGAGATGAGTGCCTTTATAAAAGCAACCCTGAAGAGTTCCCTACTACCCCCCCCCCCCAAACACACCCTCCCATTTAAGGTTGCTGTGAACCAGGAGCCTGCCTCTGGTCTGATACTGAATCTGCCAGAGCCTTGATCTTGGACTTCCCAGCCTCAAGACCTATGAGAAATAAATTTGTGTGGTTTAGAAGCGACTCAACCTACAGTATTCTATTACAGCATCTCAAATGGACTAAAACACACTGGAGTCCATAGTGTTGGTTTGTCTACAATAGTTTGGGCTTAGAATAAAATCTAAATGTTGTAAAAAAGGACATGACATTTAGGGAGGTTGATAGATCCCACTGTCTCTTGATAGGGCACTTAAAGGTAGAGTTACTAGTCATGTTTCCCAGTATAATATTGTTAGATTTAGGCTTATAAAAACTAGCGTTTCTGAAGTGTAAAGAGGATTTCACACTTAATCACAAAAATTCTCACTTAAAATATATGTGGAAATCCAAGTTCTAATTATACTTAATTATCACTCTTTAAAAAATTTTCATAAAATGGTCTAGTGTTCTATGTGAACATTTTCTAATTCTCACTTCCATGGATACTAAGGTCTTCTAAGTCCTCGTCCTTGTAAGTAAAAAATAAAAAGCAATTCTCTCCTCACTTAGGTTTGTCCTTTGTTTATCCATCACATTCAGACCTGGAAATGTGTTAATGACACACATGAAAGCCAGTTTGACTTCGG
Source organism: Eumetopias jubatus (assembly GCF_037043125.1). Lineage (NCBI taxonomy): Eukaryota > Metazoa > Chordata > Mammalia > Carnivora > Otariidae > Eumetopias > Eumetopias jubatus. Next base: position 52,498,367 of record NW_028274810.1, read on the forward strand.
TGTTTTGTTCTCAGTGTAGACTAATAATCACTCTTAATTCTTTTTTTTTTTTTGGATCATATACCTCTTTGTGAAATTGATGGAGGTTATAGACCCTCTCTATGGACAAATGTACATATGCACACACAACAAGATATGCCGTATAATTTCAGGGAATTTATAAACTTCCTGAACTCTATCCAGAGAAATCCTTATAAAAAAGCAAAATATTTAATCATATTACAAATGCATTCAGAGGTCAAGTTCACTGTCACTGTGTACTGTAATAAGTGAAATCAGGCTCAGTAAATAGGGAGTGGTGCATTTTTCTCTAGAGTTTTTACTTTGCTGTGATTGTAATTTTTTTGGCCAGTTTTTCCTTAGTTAGTAAGGGTAACATATAACTTGTCTTCTTACTAATCTCTGTGTTATGAAATGTGTGTTTTTCCAGGTTCTCATTCCAGTGCACCATTTCTCAGTTTATATGTGAGTGATTCCCATTCAGCAAAGACTAAGACAATAAAGACATGATCTAGACATTTACTTTTGTGAGATAATAAATTTTTTTGCTGTTGACGGAATTGGGTTAGGACTTTCTGTAAACTTGCAACCAAGACTGAACCAGAGATTTCTAGGGAGCAAGATATTAGATTATCAGTCCTTTTGGCACATTTTTTTTAAAAAGCAGTGAATTAATAGTTCTAATTTAAATTTTCTCCTCCATTCTATGTATGCCACCTGTTATTGTTAACCGAATTTTTGTTTGTTTGGTTGGTTCATTTTAGGATAAAGAATGAAATAGTTATATTTAGGGTGCCCCCCTCCCCCACTGAATAGGCTAGAGTTTGGAGAATACAGTGGACGAAGCCCCAGGCTTACTTGCTTGGATCTGCTCCTTTGAAGTAGGCATTGACCGTTTCTGTAAATGCTGCTGCAACAGGGAGGGTGTCCTGGGCTCCCATGGTTAGGGGGCTGGGTCCCCTGGAAGAACCTGCACGAAATGAAAAACTTTCATTTATTATGGACATAGGAGACATATTAGTATATGTGGAACTTAAAGCCCATTTAAAAAAGGATTAAAGGATGAAATCTATTACTGAAAAAACAAAATGTGCTAAGAACCACATGTGTGTATTCAACATAGAGCTCAAGTATTTAAAAGGAAATATTTGGCTGGTTTACAAACAAACACACTTGAAATTAATTCAATTACATATTTTTCTAAGAAAAAAAATCCAAGCAGAAGAATAAAGTCATAGGGGGTTTTCAATGTTTTACATAAAGCATAAGGCAGTATTTGAATGACAGTTTGTACAGCAGGTATTTAATAAAGAAAATGATTAGCTTCCTATTTGAGCACTCACCCTACACTCAAATTTTTTTTTGTTTCTTTATTTTAAAAGAGACAATGGCCATGGGGTACCATGTCAGACATTGTCCTTTTCTGGATTATTTCTGTTTCGAAAAGCCCAATTACCTTCAGATCAAGTAGGCTCAAGTTTACATGTCCAAAAACATACACAACATAACATACACCATGACTTAGCGCAGACACACAAGTACATCAGTTCATAGTCTAAACAATAACAGCAACACTCGTGTTTATTGAACACCTGCTACACGCCAGGTTCTGCGCTAGAGGGCTTCCAAGAATTATCTCATTCAAACCCTACCTCAGGCCTTTAGGATAACCATTATGATTTCCATTCTATGGAAGAGAAAACTAAAGTTCAAAGAGATAAGGGACTCACCCAAGATAACAGGTAAGTGGCAAAGCTAAAATTCAAAGCTAGATTTGCTGCCCTATAAAGCTTGTGTTTTCCGCATTATATTATACAGTTTGCCTAAATGAAACATTCCCTTTTATGGTTTTGATATAACTTGAGGTTTCTGAAAGGAGCAAAATTTAGGATTGTTGTCTTTGCTATTCATCTCTAGGCATGGTACTAGACAGTAAAGTTTTAGTAATGACAAGTATTTAATTATGTCGTCGCTCACTGCTTCTCCTTCCTATCAAACAAAGCACATTTACTCTTCCCCACCCCAGGGCAGACTATGTATTATGCTTTTTTTCTTTTACCTTTGGTAACTTCTGTACTCTTCTCCGGCCATTAAAAAATCTACCTTTGTGTATCTACCTCCTCAATAAAGTTTTCTTTGGTAATTCTCATTCATGCTGGTCTCTTCTTTAACTGTCTTCCCTTGGCTTTCAGTATTTTGGACTTGGTAATTGATTATTAACAAATACATGCTTACTCTCTACTATGTATAAGGCACTATGGTAGTTTCAAAATTAAGTTAAACATCACCAAAAAGTTTGAAGTTAAACACAATCCCTGTCCTCAAGGAGTTACAGTTCAGTGTGCTAACATCATCATTGTCAGTATTTACCAGCATTACCTCCAGCACTGTTATTTGTTGCACACTTAGTATGTGTTTTACATATATTGTCTATGTAATGTATGAAGTGAGTGGAGAGGACAGAGAAGGGTTTCATCGAGAAAGTGATATTGGAGAGGGGCAAACCATAAAACAGACTTTATAGTTCTTTAACTATAAAGAACAAACTGAGGGTTGCTGGAGGGGAGGTGGGTGGGAGGATGGGTTATAAATGGTTTGAGAACAAATAGGATCTCACAAGGGGGAGCAAGAAGGCCCAGCGTGTACTTACGTGTGGAACTGAGCAAATATACGGCCTTTTGAGAAACCACAGGAAGTATGGCACTCTTTGCATGTGAGTGTGCGCAAATGCAGTGGGTATTGAAAGGTGAGACATGGAAGGAGATGAGGTTGGGGGCTGTTAGAAATTAGCTCTTGAAAAGTTTTATATAAACACTTAGGAAATTTTATTTTATAGGTGATTTATAAGCATTAAAATCATAATTACTTTTTGATAATGTGATACAAATCTATGGATGCTTTTCGAAGCCGTGTGCACACGTATACAGTATTCAAATAATTTGAAATAGTGCTTGGAAGTCCTAAGACCGAGGTTAAGAGCACCATCTCTAGAAGATGGGAGGCCTCTGAAGTATTTGAAATAGGGAAGTTATGATGGGCTTGAGTTTAAATTGCTCTAGAGATAGCATGGCCGATAACTTAGGGACAAGGACAATAATGTAGATGAAGAGATCTCTTAGAAAGAAAAATGGTAAAATTGGCAAGAAATGCAGATGTTAGCAGATAAAGGGAATGTCATAGACATAATATTTTTCAGTTTTGCAAGGCATTTAATGGTTTTCCATGCTATTCTTGTGAATAAAATTGTGAAAGTCAGGTGGATAATAGTCTCGCCAAGTGAATTGACTATTAGATGAATCACAATATCCAATGAGCATGAATCAGTGGTTTTACATCTGTTGTGAAGGAAGTCTCTAGTGGAATACCCTAGAGTTCTATCCTTAGTCTGGGCCTTGGATAAAACTGGGAAAGATGCTTAGAAATGACACCTTGTAGTGGCCAAAAGCATGGGATCTGTCATTAGACATACTTGGGATTGAGTTTTGTTTCTAACACTTGTTATTTACATGACCTTTGGCAGGGATGATATAATAACACTCACTTCTTAGGCCTGTTTTGAGGATAAAATGAGGTACAATATTCAACACAGTGCTTGGTCCATAGTAAGCACTCATTAATTTCCCAAACAATTGTTTTGGGAAAAACTGGTTTGGGTGAAAGAATATGTGAAAAAAATATTTGGGGGATGGAGTTGATCATCAACTGTCATTGCTGGGCTCCAAACATGTCATCAGTTGAGCTACATCAGTGGATGAGTAACAGATGGATCCCCAGAAATGATGGTTTTACTGCTTTTTGTTTGCATGCTTTGTTTTCAAGCTCATCAGGTGGTAATCAGGCCACTTATCCACAAGCTAAATACCAAACTCTTCAGCGTAATGATGGGCAAGACCATCTGCAGTGCTGTAGGCTGAATGTTTGTGTCCCCCCAAATACATATGTTGCAAATCTAATGCCCCAGGTGATGGTATTAGGAGGTGGGGACTTTGGCAGGTGGTACAGTCATGAGGGTGGAGCACTAATGATTGGGATTAGTGCCCTTTTAGAAGAGGCCCCAGAGAGCTAGCTTGTCCCTTCCACCAGGTGAGGACACAGCAAGACCAGCAATCTGCAACCTGGAGGAGGGGTTTCTCCAGGACCCAACCACTGACACCCTGATCTTGAACTTACAAACTTCCAGAACTGTGAGAAATAAATTTGTTGTTTATAAGCCGCCTGGTCTGTGATAATTTGTTACAGCAGCCAGAATGGACTAAGACATGCAGTCTGACCCATGTCTATCCACGACCCACCTACCTCCATACCCTCCAGAAACCCTTTATTCAAGCTATGTTTACCTGTGGGCATTACAGTCCTTATTTAGATCTAATCTATAATGCTAGGAGAGGAGAAAACATCAGAACTTTACAAAGAACCCTTTTACCTTAAGAATCCACTGCTTACAATTCTAAATTCTTCACATCTTGATACACTGCAATTAATATGCCATTCTTTTTTGTTTTACTTTTTCCACTTACTGCATAATTTTCTTTGCTGCTATCTGGTCTCCATACCATTTTTGGCAAGTACGTATTATTCTACAGTCTCCAAATGTTGGGCCATTTCCAGGTAGCAGTTATCCTAATTCTATCTTTGTGTAAACTTGTCTTCTTTCCCTTTTTAATTATTTCCTTAAGATGTAGGTTTATTACTACAAGCTGGGATGCCTAAAACATAAGGCAGATAAATTTTTTATTCCTAAGAATGCCATATTATTGCACATAAAGCTTATACTCCATGAAAATGCTATTAGTAATGAAAAAAAGCTTTTGTTCCCCTGCAGTACCTGTGAAGTACCTGTTAATTGGATTATTGGAAAACCGGACGAAAACCAGGAGAGCCTAAGATGGTGAGAAATTTAAGCCTCGTGGCCTAAGAAGACTAAGAGGGGCCTAGCAAATATTTTTGAACATCTGAAAGAACATTACCAGACAGTGACTCAAGGGACCAGAGTTCATGGCCATGGATCTGCAAGTGAATAGCTTTGTGACCTTGGGCAATTCAGTTTACTTTTGTTTTTTTTCAATGGTAAAATGAAGGACATAGATCATATATTCTCTGTTTTAGGGTTCTATGATGTTAAGTTGTTTATAGGCATTTAAATTTTTTTGAACTGTAGGAACAATTTTCTAAGACAGAAGTAAGCTGCTTTGAAAAAGTATCCCTTCATTAAAGATTTGAGCGGATCCGTCAAGCATTTACTGAGCCTCTGCTATGTGCAAGATAGTGGTGGAAACACCAATATGTAAACCTCCAGAAAATAAGGCATAAACATATGGAAAAATCTAATAACAGTAACATATGCAAGCAAGAGCTTAATAGTTCAAGTGACTATTGAGATTATTTCACTGCAAAAATTATGAGATTATTTCACTGCAAAATTAATTGCCAAATAAGCAGTATAGGGGAGGTTGTTCTGTGACTTAACAAAAGGAAATTTCAGCTCTGGAGTCATAGAGACTTGGGTGTGAATCCTGGGTGCTCCACTTACAACCTGTATGACTAAGGGCAAGCTATTTAACCATCTATGACTCAGTTTTGAAGTCCAGTAGGTATTTAGGTAGAAAACAGAGGGAGATGATACACAGGTGGTATTCTTCACTGAGCATGGAGATAGACTAGCATTTCTAGGTTCCTTCCACAACCAACATTCTGTTACCATAAGAACAATGAATTCTATGCATACATGCTTAGATTTTGCAGATCACATATGTGGCCATTATATCTGTTAAAGTTGCTTGATATAATGCTTGGAAGAGTAGGACACAAAAGTTGGTTGAATGTATGTTTTCTTTTGATTCATTCAAATATGAGTTCCTGTAATAATTAAGCATCGTGCTAAGTGCTGACTGATATGCCCTTCCCTTCATGGAGCTTATGTTATGGAAGGGGACTACAATATTAGACACAAATGAAAGATAAAGCACTATATGAAGTTAGAGAATAGCTTAATATTATAATTATTAGAATACTGTTAATGATTATTTTTAAAGAATTCAAGGTAGAAACAGTATTTACGATGTGTATCTTTCCACATAATAAAATATCAAACACAGATGGCTTTATGTTCTTTATACATTGAAAGGATGAACAGGTTCAATATAATTACCTCTATTTCACTCGCCCAAGGTCACTCTGCTAGAAAGTAGTACAGCTAAAATTCAACTCCAGGTCCTGACTCTAACAAAAACAGCAGTAGCAACAATGAAAACGTCTGTACTTCTTACTGCATACTAAGAACTATTCAAGGAGCTCTACTGATATTAACTCTTAATCCTGATACGATCCCTATAAGGCAACCCCCATTATTGTCCTTGTTTCACAGATGGGAAAACCAAGGTCCTGAGTCATTCAGCAGCCTTGCCCATAGTCACCCAGTTAGTAAGCAGTATGAACAGAGCTGGGACGCAAACCTAGGATTGCCTGACTCCGGATCCCGCACTCTTACCTACTCTGCTCTAAGAGCACAGAAGTCAGAACAAATTAGGCATCTGATGGTGCATTTGCAGTATCCTCAGAAGGTCAGGCTGCTGCCACTAGCTTGTGGGGTTGTGACAAAATAGTAATTCCAGGGTCCTGGAAAGCAATTGGCAATGCACACTTAAGGAGTTCTGAGAAATGGAAAAGGCACACAGAGCTACCAGTATGTGCTGGTATTTTCTCAAAGGCAGTTTTCTATGACTCTTTTTACCAAGCAACATCACACATACCCCCTAAGGCTAAAAAGGAATTAAATCCTCATAACAGTATGACATCTTTAAAAGATAAGGTCATTAACTTGGGGAAGCATTTCCTGAGCAGTTCACTGGAATGTGAGTATGGGTGTGGAATATAAACTGTATATGTAAACATGTGAAGGGAGAAAGGGGGGAGAAGGGAAGAAAGAGAGATTTTAAAAGAGAAAGATACAAAGGGATAAAAAAGCAGAAAAAGGGGAAGCAGAATCCGCACGTCCAGAAATTGAGTAAGAGTATAAGAAGGCTAACTTTACAAGTAAGTGAATGTTGGTGCGCCGGGTTCACAGAGCTGCCTGGCCTCACCCTGCCGCCAGTCAGTCATTGGCGTGGAGGTGAGCATGTCATGAAGGCGTGCCCAAAGCAAACCTGAGCAGTGGGCAACGTCTCACCTCCCCTTTCCGTACCCTCGTCTTCATTTCGTGTATAATGTTTTCCACTTGGCAGTACTGAAAGTTAGAACTGTTTTCACTCAAGACTAGCTCATGGAGAGGACTTATTTTCAGTTGTTTTAAATTTATTATGAATTTATAGTCAAAGTAGTGCCTCCCTCAGGGGTGTTGGCAGCATTTGGCTCTATATGCTCAATAAATGGTAATAACTATTCTTTACTGTGCCCTCACTTTGTGCCAAACTCTTGGGATGCTTTACTTGTGCTATCTCCTTTGATTCACACAACCGCCTCACCAAGTGCGATTTTTAACATCTCTTTCTTACAGATGAGGAAGTGCTGAGAGCTTAAGTAACTAGCTCATATTCAGAGAGCAAGCGACCTATACTTAGTTACTATTTTTTTAAGACTTTATTTATTTATTTGAGAGAGAGAGAGCACCAATAGAGGGGGAGGGGCGGGGGGAAAGGGAGAAGCAGACTCTCTGCTGAGCAGGGAGCCACACTCGGGGCTCATCCCAGGACCCTAGGATTAGGAACTGAGCTGAAGGCAGACGCCCAACCAACTGAGCCACCCAGGTGCCCCTTATTTTAGTTATTATGCTTTGCTGTTACAGTGAAGAGTCTAGGGCTGTGTCAGAGTGTGGAATTCAGTCTTGATCGTGCTGCTTAGTTCACATTTGACCTTGAACAGGTCAGTTATTCCAGCTGCATGCCCATTAAATGGGGACATTGATATCAGGGCTAGCAATTCTATCTGACGGTACAGAGGGTTTGCCCTTTGAAAAGCCCAGGTGCTGTAAGAATAGCAAGTTTTACCTTCTGTTCATCTGGGGTTGGAAACAGTCACTCTGAAAGCACAACTGGAAGCACGAACAGCAGGAGAGAGTGGTTTTGTTTGTTTGAAGACCGTTTCCACCCTTGCAGTCTACCAACCCAACTGCCCACCCCACCCGGCCTGCTGTAAGCGGGAGGCGAATGACCTTTATGTCCAGGAGTAAGAATGCTGGAGAGGGAACCAACAGAAAGCAACAAAAGGCTCAGAATGCATAAATGAAGAAGGAAGAAATTCCAAGAGTTGTATGAAGTAGTGGACAATAGGAGTTGGGTTAGCTTTTTCTAAAAAAAAAAAGTGGATTGTATTAGTTAGAATTAATAAAAAGATAATTATGTTCAATTCCATGATAATTTATAGATGATATTCTATACAATGCAGTGAGAGAGACAAATAATGTTGGAATCAGATTGAATTATGTTTGAATTCTGACTTTATCACTTACTGTGGGACCTTGAGCAGGTTACTTAACCTCTCTGGTCCAGCTTCATTGTTTTGTGAAATGGAGATGGTACCTCCTACAGATGTTATGAGAATTAAACATGATGACGTAGGATGTCCTTGTTACCTGAGGATAGTCAGTATCAGAAAAAAAAAATCACTTAAAAATGAATGTATTTAAGCAGTTCCTAAAATTTTATGGTATGTAGTGGCAAAAGGCTTGATTTGGACTTGAAATTGTCATAGACTAAATCTGTGAAAAAATCTTTTAACACACTACAGTTAAATAATTAGTGAGTTCTTAGAGTGAGCAAAATTGACTTGTGTTGCTATTTCGAGAAAGGGTTCACTTTTCTGATAAAATTGTATTAGAGCTTTACACACCAATCTAGGTTCAGATTTGGCTTTGATTCACGATCATAAGGTGAGCCATTACTGCAGAGTTAATTGAGAGTTTTATAAATTTCCTAAGGGCCTCTCAATTTCTTGATTTTCTTTTGAAGAGTATATGATGTAAGCCTCCTTTTCTTCTTTAGTTATTACTAGCTTTATTTTTGCTAAACCCTCAGCTGACAATGACTTTGAGTGTAACCTAAAGATCTTTACACTGTGGCTTTCATTGACTTTATACAATCCTATATCCATTCTATGATTGGCAATCTCACTTTTCAACAAACGTGCACTGTAGTTGCATTGTATGTCCATCATTCGTAAGATCAGACATTTATGGAGAAACTGACTGACTGCATATATGTAATGAATAGGGACACATGCTATAGATGCTAGTGTTAACTTGTGAAAAGTGATATTAGAATGGGGACTAATGTTACAAGTAAATACTTCCATGTCATATTGGTCTTTACTTTCTTACAAAATCAAATAACTGTAAAGATGCCAGTAATGACACTTGGGTGAAGGGTTTCCCTGGGTACCTACCTGCACATAGTCAATGCTCAATAAATGATAGCGATCATCATGAACAACAAAGAAAAATCTGCCTTGCCATCACAAACGTAATGTATTGGTTCAGGCTCCCCTCAATGCTATATGCATTTAGCACACCAGGGAAGATAAAGAGAAGACTAGAACTTCTTACATCAGTAGAAAGAATTGTATCCCAAGAGCTTCCTTGAGAAGGTGAGTTGTGCTCTTGAGACCTTGTGAGTCTTTGCTGAAGTGATGATTAATAAAGAAATGTTACTTTTTAAAAATCACAGCAGCTTCATTAAAAAAAAAATTTAGGATAGGTTTGTAACGAAAGGAGTCAATAGAAAGTTACTACATAAAATTTTTCTAGTTTTTTCTTTTTCTCTACATCTAGTTGGTTTACATAAACTAGTTGGTTTAAATGATATGAAATATATATGTGTATGTTGTATAGATGTGTTCATGTGTACGCTGCATATAAAACACTATACATAAATTATTTTGTGTATTTTGGTATATTTGTATATTTGTGTCTATTTGAGAATTTCTGGTAGCCTAATAAATGCTACAGCCTAATCTAATAAATAATAATGCTGTGATGAGAGCTAAATTGAGCATATACTTTTTATATTCTAGGGGCTTTGCTAAATGTTTCACATGTATTACCTTACTGCATCCTCATAATTTTAAGAAAAAACCTATTATCATCACTATTTTATAGATGACAAAACCAGAGGCTTATAAAAGTTTAGAACTTTCCCCAATTGCTACGTTGGCTTCTCACATCACGAGATAAGTAACACCAACTAACTTGCTGAGTGCCAGTAAAAAGGAAAAAGGGCAAACCTCATAAAAGCAAGCATCAGTATTACTGAGTACCTGCTGTGAGCTGAACACTGTCTTGTATGCTTTACACATAGCACATCATTCAATTACCACCAAATTCTGTGCCCGGTAGACATTTCTACATATTAGAGATCAAGAAAGCGAGTCTGAAAAAAAGAGTCATTTGCTTGCATTCTCACAGACAGTAGGTGGCGGAGTCAGGATTTAAGTTTTAGGTCCACTTAACTTTGTGTTCCTTCCATAGAAGGAGCCCCATAGGTCTTACCTTGACTCACAGTGGCATTGTGTGAATTATATCTGTTACATGCTTTTCAGTGTGCAAGACATTTGCCTCTAGGAAAATGAGGAAGGCACACTTAAGAAAGTCAGTTTGCACAGAGCAGAGTTAAGGATACTTAATTTCTGGGTACACAAATGGGATGAGAGTTATTTTCAGTCTTCCTCTTCATAAATCCCTGCTTACCTGCCTGCAGATATACATACATACATACACACAAATATAGTATATTTTTGATGAGCATATATTTCTTGCTTTTCAAATTCCACTCAGTCCAGAAACATGACCAGTTGACATTTTTGCCATGTTTTATAGAGAATTTTCTTCGAGCTGGGTCTTTGCTTACAGTTCCTAAACCATCATCCAACACTAATGCCATATTTAATTAACTTCCTAAAATAATATTTTTGACTCCAAAAATAAAAAAAATATACTTGTTTTTATCATCAAAATCACAGCAAACATATTCATCACAAGGACTATTGTTAAAAATGGACACAAGTTAGGAGACAAAGCCATAACGAAAATGTTTTTGGTATGAAGACTCGCATGACCAAATCCTAGACAATTTTGTATAGATAGTACTGAGAGTTTGTTTGATCCAGCATCTAAGGCTGAGCCAGCAAGAGCATGGTATACAGAGAATATGAATAAAGATATCAACGGCTAATTTATATCGAGCACTTATGTGTGATGGCCACTGTGCTGAATACTTTACCTGCATATTGTCTTCTACTCTCAAAACATCTCTCTGAGGTCCATACTGTTATGTATGTTTTACCATTCACTGAAGGAATTGAATCTTAGTAAAATTACATGGTTTGCTCAAGGTAACTTGCTCTACAGTAAGTAGAAGTGCCGGGACTGAAAACCAGGTCTAAATTTCAATGACATTCTTAAACCCTACCCTATATTATCAATGTTTGTCCATTCATGTTAGTGAGCTTTGCTCCAAGATTCAGGTGGGTGGACGGCATGCATCCTTAGTGGGGGAGTATCGCCCCAGACAGTGTGAAAATTGGTTCTTGGGGGAAGGCGAATAAAAAATTAATTTTTTATGTATAAAGCACACAGATAGACATACAGTACACAGCCAGATATATTGTACATTTGTGATATTAAAATTCTACTGGGGAGGGATTAGGGGAAAACAAAGGTCTAAAAAGACTCCCTGGGTAAAAGGAGGGGCTAATGAAGAAAAGTTTGAGTTGCACTGATTTCTAGCTTTAAAAGAACCATGCACGTGAACGTCTTTGTATACCTCAGCAACTGTCTTGGGAAAAACTGCAAGCACTGGTTTAGCTAGAGGATAATAGTTTCTTTCTTCAAACTTATGCTGAGTGATTAATATTTACAGTGCCACAATTATGGGTGATCTATTCAAGACACTTGGGAAAATATCTAATAAGGACCATATAAAGGAACAGAGAACAGGAAGGAAAGGCTGGAGAGCTTTGTCAAGCTAGGAGAGGTGTTCTCCCATGGGCAACATGAGCAATCCCTGAGCTGAGGCAGGGAGGAAGTGAATATAGTCAGGGGATCTGATATCCTCAGAGAAGCTAGAGAGAGCCTGGGTCAGGTTTCGAACCAAACGGAGCAAGGCCAAGAATACAATGGTGGGGGATAGTGACACAGATCCAAGAGCACCAACAGAACAGGCAGGGAGTCTGTTAAGGAATAGGGAGAATTAGAGGTTCCAGAAAAGATACCCAAGCACATTTGGGTGGGGGAAATCTGTTTTCCTGTGGAAAGTCTGGTATGTATTTTTAGAGAACTAGTGGCTACTTGATGGTAAGGCCTAGGAGTTGACAACATTAGTATATTAGCTTGTTAGAGTATTCCTCAAGGACAAGTGGGCAACATAAAGACTTTTAAAAAAGGAACAAGGTATTCACTGAATAACAATAAATGACTAAAAAAGTATGAAAAGTTCAGCCTCACTAGTTACCAAAGAAATGCAACAGGATGAGAGAAATTTTTACCCTTTCAGATTAGAAAAGATCTAAAAACCCAATACTTCATGCAACGGGCACTGTAAGATAATGTTATTGGAAGTAAAAATTGGTATAACCTTTCTAGAAAATTGCCTGGCAATGGGTACCATGAACTTTTAAAAGCTGCACAATTTTAGCCCATAATTCCAATTTTAAGAATCTATTCTAAGAAAAGTATCTTCAGGCCAAAGAATTATATGCAAAGATGTTCACTGCATGTGGGAAAATTTGAAGCAATTTAAATGCCTAATAATTGAAGTGAAATAAATCATGATTCATGACAATGAAATGCTAGGCAGATGTTAAAAAGTTTTGAGTGATTAAAAATGGAGCTAAAAGCAATTACATATCACATTTTCCCAATTAGATTGGAAAAAGTGAAAAATATTGTTATAACTATGTTGATAAAGGCATGGAAAAGTGTTAATCATAATGCTGGTATAAAATTTTTGGAGAGACATTTGGCAATAATGTAGTAATGTTTAAAATGTGAATACCCTTTAACATAGCAATTGCATTTTTAGTAATTTTCTTTAGGACAAATTAAGACAGGTACATAAAGATACAGGTTTAAGGCTGCTCATTGCACCACTTTACATAATAGAAATAAAAAGGGTAAAAACCTAAACATCCCCTAATAGAAGACAAGTATATGTATATAATACTATGGAACCATTAACATGGTTATACAGATGTATGTGTATATATGCACACACACACACACACACGCACACACTCTACATATATTAAGTTGAAATGGCTTCTATTGGGGCACCTGGGTGGCTCAGTCTGTTGAGCGTCTGACTCTTGGTTTCGGCTCAGGTTGTGATCTTAGCATCGGGAGATAGAGCCCCGCTTCAAGCTCTGAGCTCAACACAGAGTCTGCTGGAGATTCTCTCTCCCTCTCTCTCTGCCCCTACCCCCACTGGCATGTGCGTGTTCTCTCTCTCTCTCTCTCTCTCAATCAATCAATCAATCAATCAATCAATCAATCAATCAATCTTTTAAAAAAAGAGAAATGATTACTATTGACTGAAGATTATAGGGCAGATTATATATTCTATTGCATAAAATTCTAGGTAACAGCTTTCCTTGAGCTTAAGAAATACTTTTGAAAACATTGTAACATTTCTGAAGTTGAGATGCATCTTCTAAATGATGTCGAAAGAAACCAGGCGGCTGCTAACAGAGCAGGTTCCACCATTGTCTTTCTACTTGTGGGAATGTCACCACGAGTAAAAGTTACCAGCTCACCTCACAGTCTCCTTGGTTGAGCTGAGTTACTTGGATTGGTAGCCTCTCATGATTACATTTTAACTTACATTTGGACCCTTCTTTCCCCTTAAAATACTTTTAAAAAAATTTCATCTGCTGCAGTAATAAAGTGAGAAGTTACTTGTACACACGAGATAAACTGTCACATACCAGGCTACGCAACTGCAAGCAGGAGAAACCGCCACATCCTTTGTAAACTAAACCACAGAGTTCTGAAAGATGGCACAAGTAGGTTATGACTGAATTATGCATCATGTAAGAATATATAACTCAGGTGCCAAAACTGTATCTGTCAAAAACTTCTAGATGACTTTCAAAAAAGCTGTTTACGTTTGGCAATTTATAAATAAACTCAGGAATACTAATGCAGATAAAAGTCTGGAATTTTTGATGTGCCCCCAACTTAAACTATCAGGGTCAAAGAGAAGAAAGAGGTCAAGGTTATGACCATGCAGCATAAAAACCTAACCGCTGATGGCCAGAATTGATTTAGATCCATCTTTTATTCGGAATATGAAAAAGGTTTAGACTCAATTTCTAATTGTTATACTTTAGATGGTGGCTTGCATTGGGTCTATTATTGGTTAGAAAAAATGCTTTCCTACATTTAATGAAGTTTATTTTGCACCCCCCAAATCATTATTAAACCAGTGGAACATATCCTAAAGGATAGCCCTTTGGAATCAAGCAAATGTAACACACACGTGTGTGTATAGATATCTATAGAGAAAGGCTGTTCTTTAAGATTTTTCAACAAACGTTAAAAATGTCATCTCTACTAATCTCTCAAAAGTATGATCAGTGTGGTATTTACTTTTTTTTTATATAGTTGTAGGATCTTTTTCTCCCCTTTCAGCTTTATTGAAGTATAATTGAGAAACAAAATTGTAAGAAATTTAAAGTGCACATCATGATGATCTGATATATACATTGTGAAAAGATTCCTCCCATCTAGTTAATGAACACATTCATCACCTTACCTATATGTGAGAACATTTAAGTTCTACTCTCTTAGCAAATTTCAATTGTACAATACAGTACTGCCAACCATAGTCACCATCTTATGCAGTAGAGCCTCAGACCTGATTCATTGTATAGTTGAAAGTTTGTACCCTTTTATCAACTTCTCCCTATTTCCCTCACCTGCCAGCCCCAGGCTACCACTTTTCTATTTTCTGTTTCTGTAAGTTTGACTTGCTTTTGTTTTTGTTTGAGATTCCACATATAAGTGAAATCATGCAGTATTTATCTTTCTCTGTCTGGCTTATTTCACTTAGCAAATGCCCCCAAAATCCATACATGTGGCTGCAAACAGCAGGATTTCCTTCTCTCTCTGTATTTACTCCTTTATGTATACTTTCCATAGTGTGTGAATTTTAAAAAATAATATGCTTAAATCGATCTCATGATCAGAATAAAGCAAATTGTGAGCTATTTTAAAATACATTTGAATGGCATAGTGGACATTATCATATGTTAAAATAAAAGGATGCATAATTATAAAAATGCACACTACACATGCATACACGCACACAGTCACATCACATGAAAAATGCTAGAAATGATATACACCAAAGTGAAAACAGTGGTTATCCATGGTTATTAGACTGTAGGCTATTTCATTTTCTTTATATTTTTCTGTTTTTCTAAATTTTCTATAATGAGCACGCATTACTTTGGTATTGTGGCAAAATATATAAATAGAAATTGGGATTTAGATCTTAAATACCACTGAGGTTTCTACATTTCTCCTTTATTTTTTTTGAATGGTTCTTTGTTCTTATAGTTAAAAAGTGGATGCTGGGGGGTGATTTTGAACACTATTAAAAGTTATTCCCCTGGGGGCTGATATTTATGAATGGAGAGGCATGGAGAATGCCACTGTGGTCTGACCTGTCTGAAAGCCTGTGATTTGAGCTGCCAGTTTCATGGGGAATGGGCTGCGAGCAGAGTCCAAAAAAAGGCAAAATCTAAGGAAAGGAATAATCAGCATTGAATAACTCATGCTTCCTCTTCCTGGCCTCATGCTTCAATGACGACTGCAACTCTCAAAAGTCACCAAAACATCCTTGAAAAATTAACATCATCCTTGCTCCTTTGGGACACTTCTCCAGAATAACCTTTCGTGCTTTCTCAGAGGCACATTTCAAGCCTCTAAATCAGAACTTAGGGGGAAGGCATGTTGTAATTATTCTGAATATAAGATCAAGAAACACAATGGTAAATAGCACGTGCTGTCTGTGAAGGTGTGCCAGCAGGAAAAGAGATCCCAAGGCCATATTTACTCACGTCCTGGTGACTTAGTACAAAATAGCCAGCAGAAGTGGAACAAGTCCAGGAGACTTCTGGCTGCTAAAATTCCATGCTCTGGCAGAAATTACTGCCATATGTATGTTGCAAAATAGTTGAAGACACAAAAGTGTGAAAATCTTAAGGGCAATGGCTTCTCTTAATGCTCTGTCTTAAATGCCATATCTTGATGAACCCAAATCAATCTGGGACTAATAAATGAAACAATGAATGCAAAATTCTTAGCACGTTTTAAACATTCATTAATGGCAATGATTGTTTTAGGAAATGATTACATGCATATAGTACTTTATAGTTCACAAAGACCTGTCACAAAGGACTGACTAAAATCTATTCATTCCACATCCATGAAGTGGCTTAGAAATGGGAGATTCTCTTGAGTCTTGACACCACCTCTTTGAATCACTTCTTCAATCATTATGTCAGCTTTCCTCTCTGAAGGGGGTGGCCAGGGGTTCTTCTATGTCTGGGGTGGCTGGAGTCCAGAGTATAATGGATGGGCAGACTTAATTTATGTCTTAGAGGACACATAATAATAATGAAAAAAAAAAAAAAAGGCTATCGCATGATGAAGGCTCGCAACTATGCAAAGGTAAAGCAGCTCCCTCCCCGCCCCCCGCCAGTGATTCTCAGCTTCTCCATTCTTTTTCTCAGGAAGTTTGAAATTACTTGTCAAATCTGCTGAAATGCCATGATTTACAAACCCTTTAATAAAAGAGACGGTAACAGATTTTCTTCCAGCATCTCCCATCAGCATAAACACAGCACCCCGAGGAGGGTATCACCAGCCAGATCACTAGTCTCCACAAGTCAGCTTTAATGATAGGTTCTGGTGGAGGCGGGAGATGTACAGCAGGGAGGATGCATTCTGCTTCCAAATCATTCTCCTGTTCCATAAGCAGAGGGGAAAAGATTGCTCCTTGTCCCTGCTGATGAGGAGGGAGGCCGCATAGCAACTCACAGCAGACCAAGTTTGGCAACATGTTTTATGTGGATGAAGGCTAGAGTGCTACAACCCAATCTTCTCCAAAGCAGGCAAAAACTATACAAAACACAGCCATGTTACAAGCAAGGGAAGTGTGAAGTTGGAGACTCGTGCTAGTAGCTAATGGTTATTGAGCGCCTCGCATGCACTGACCTCAGTACTTGACCATTTAATCGTGACTTCAACCTTATGCACAAGGTGCCATTGCTATTCTGATTTCCACAGGAGGAAACTGAAACTTTGAAAATTAGGTAACTTACCTAAAGTTGCATAGATGCTGAGGCTATAATTCAGACCTGGAGGGTTAATTCCGGAGCCAATGTGTGCACACACACGCATGCACACACAGACACTTTTTCTCTCCATATATACAGGTGTATACATTCTCTTTCATTCTCTACATATAACATATATTTTTCTCTCTGTGTGTGTACGTGTGTGCCTGTCAATGTGCTGAGAGTAAACATATAAATCAATTGGGGACTCTTCTTCTATTTTTAGTATCTAGGATAATACCCAATATACCAGTAGGTTAACATTTTTACATTAAGTAAGATTTTATATCAGAACTCTAACTCGGGGTGCCTGGGTGGCTCAGTCGTTGAGCATCTGCCTTCGGCTCAGGTCATGATCCCAGAACCCTGGGATCAAGCCCTGCATCGGGCTCCCTGCTCCGCGGGAAGCCTGCTTCTCCTTCTCCCACTCCCCCTGCTTGTGTTCCCTCTCTTGCTGTCTCTCTCTCTGTCAAATAAATAAATAAATTCTAGAAAAAAAAAATTCTAACTCAGCGACATTTTATATTTCTTCAAAGCAGACTCTGTGTAGACTTAAATAGCACTCTCATCTTTTCCTTTGGAAGCTCTCCCTAACTTCTAGGCCAGGTTAGGTCTCCCTGCTGGGTGCCTCCAAAATACCTACTTCTGAATATAACAATCTCTGCACATTATTGTAACTATTTGTTTAATGTCTGATTCTATGCTCCATGAAGGGAGGAACATGTCTTTCTTGTTCACTACT
The DNA here is from genome assembly GCF_037043125.1 of Eumetopias jubatus. Classification (NCBI taxonomy): domain Eukaryota; kingdom Metazoa; phylum Chordata; class Mammalia; order Carnivora; family Otariidae; genus Eumetopias; species Eumetopias jubatus. The sequence goes on from NW_028274810.1 coordinate 52,516,437, forward strand.
GTAAACCTAATACATTTCATAGTACCGTGCACATAGTAGGGACTCAATGAACACTTGCTGATTGAATGAATATATCCATAATAATATCTGTCCCTATAGCAATATTATCAAAGCCTTATTCCACAGATTTGTTCATTGTTTTCCCTATCAGATACCACCTACCTACTGCAGAATTAATAAACATAGAAAACCATAGCATTTTGCTATGCACCCATCAATCAATTTCACATATATTTGTGTGTGTTGTGTGTGTACATAAACATATGTGTGTGTGTGTGTGTGTGTGTGTGTGTGTGTGTACGCTCTGTCTCCATATAAACATATGAAGACAGTCCTTATTCTGGCCAAAGCAGAGTGACTATGAGCACATCGAGGCATATACATATTTGAGCTGCCATGAGGAATATTTCAAGTCAAACTCTACAATATCATAAAAGACAACAAATTCCTTCTTTTGAACATGACAGATGTGGCTATAAGTTTATTATGAGGATAGGTAGGGAACATCACAGTATTTTGCAAGAGCTCCTGCTTCCTGGAAAAAGAAAAATGAAGTGTCCTATAAAAAACAGTTTTCTTTCTATTCATAGGCAAGGAAATCCAAAATTTATTATTCAATTATTTTTAAGATTTAGACAAGTCATTAAATTTTTATTTGATGTACACAAGAAATACTAAAATATGCTTAGTCTCATATGATGTTCAGTTTTGAGTGTTCCTATCTGTGTGTCAGAGGGAAGAAAAAGGAGGCAGAGATAAAGGGTGGTAAGGTCCTTGAAGACGCTCGAGGACACACCCCCAAGGAGGACAAAGGCTTTGATGGGAAGCAGTTGGAGAAAGGAGGCAGTGTGTCATCTCTACGTTGACTTGTACGTGCAATAACAGCCAACTAAAAGCTGGTATTTTCCTTCTAGTCTTGATGTCTGCAATTTTCCTATCTGGTACTTAGGTTAACCGTCACGAGAGTGCAACTGGGTCAGCCAGTTAGCCATTCCTTAGAGCAAAGACAACTGCGAGACAAAAGACCAGTAAAAGGTCTAGGCATGTGATACATTCCACAAAAGCATATCCACTGAATATCATGCATTAAAAATTAATCACTAATATTTGTGTGGTTATTTAAAGAAAGGATACAATAAAGAAAGTCCCAAGTCACAATGCATTCTTTTTCCAATCTGGCTCCTGAATGCAAGCATGCCCCAAGGTTAAACCCTTACCTCTATGGATTCAGTCCTTATCTCTAAGCAAATGACTCCCACATTTGCACAATCTGTTTACTCCTGGACTCATCTACATGGAAGGTGCAGGACCTTTAGGTTGAGAGGTCCCAAAAGTAACTCATTTTTTTCTAGTTGTCTTGGAGATCCCTTTCTCCTGGTTTACAACAGCACCTTTCTCCCTGTGTATCGGGACGCAAGATTTCACTCCTTTCCGCATCCTAGTAGATTTCAAATGATGCTACTTTGACGGTGTTTTTCAAAGCTCAAGATGAAAACGGTACTGTCGATCCCTACTACTTCTCTCGAACTGCTTCAGTAAATCCCCAAATTTTGTCAGTCAGCCCAAGTCCCTGTGCCTCCAGAAGTTGTTCCAGATTCTTCCCGGTTAAAGTCTATCCACTATTCAAACGTTTCCAGCACTTTTTTGCATTCTATTACGACTGTTGCTATAGTATGCCTTTTGTAGGAAGTGCCCATCTCCTCCATTTCTTGTGAATTCCTTGAAGGCAGAAGAAGCATTTTCCCTCCATCACTCCTGCACACGGGCTTAGAGCTCAGAGGACGTCATGGAAGGCTTATTAACCACTGCATAGAGGAATGCATGCGTGGATATTCTTTACCTTTTCTCTTCTATTCATCATTGACCCTAGTTCCCTTTTCCTGCTCTAGGGAACAATTTAACTTATGCTTCAGCTTTTAAAATTGTCTACACATAGCAACTCTTCTTTCTGGGGCTTTGTGCTGATCTCATTAATTCTCTATTTGGTAACTCCAGTCAGATGGGAAATGCCGTTATGTAATCTACTTCTGTGCCCAGGCATGTGTCATTCAAACTCAGGATTCATCTCCCAAAATGACACTTGCCAGTGGGGATCATTTCCAAGATGTGGCCAGAGGTGTGGATTACTGAGCAGCGTGGATAGAAAGTGTGTTGGAGCTGAAGAAGTCAAAGAGGCCCTAAAACCAGGGTGTTGGATGGGTCATCCACATCAGTCTATGTCACAGGATAAAGCTATGAAGCAAGGTGAAGAAGAGGGTTAAAAAGGGCTTCCAGCATCTCTAAGCCTGCAGTTAAATGCAGAGGACAAGAAGGTCAGCAGTGGATGGCAAGAAGGAGTGGTAGGCAGTCGAATTATCAGGTGGGTTGCACATAGGCACAACAGGAGGTGGTCTGGAAGTGGCAACAGGGAATTGGGAGAATCCAAACAGTGCCTTGTAGTCCCATGACATATGGCCCACAGAACTTTCCAGGGAGAGTGCTACAGAAGTGATGGTCTCTGAAGAGAGCTGGGATTCAGTTAAGGAAACAGGTGGGCGAGGCTGGCAGAGAGCCTGCGGATGTAGAGGAGGGTGTTGCTAAGGATGTGACATTCCTGAAGGCGTGATACGGGTAAGAGCAATAACGGGAGCACAGAACAGTCTAGAGATGAGTGTGCAAGAGGCTGTATGCACAGAGGATGGAGATGCTATTCAGACACAATGACACTTAAGAATGGTTGCAAGGTTTTTTGTTTGTTTGTTTTTCATTACCAAATACAAGATGATTTTGTAGTTAAATAAGCTAAACAGAGAGGGACAGCACATTTCTGGAAACATCTTCATGTTAAAATGTTCTAGGGAATTGTTCAAATGTCTAATGGTCACATCTTCTATTTGTCATGGAAATATCTTTCCTTTCTTTCCATCTCAGAAGAATACGTGATAGCTTCATACTCTTGGATGAATTAATTTATTATCTTTTGCAACCTTTATTTTTTTTAAAACCCAACTTAAATAGGTTAAGATATTAGTGAAACTGTTTATCAAAGTGAAACACTAAGAAAAGCTTTGGAACTCTTTTGGTTTAGAACCATTGTTTAACACCTTTCTACCTTTTTTGTTAAATCAAATTTGAAAGTATGAAGCATATCATGTTTGTTTGCAAATAAATTCATAAGCCAATGTTCATTAGTTGGTTGGTTGGTTTAGTGGCTCAAACACTTACTGAGTAACTATAATGCCTAGAGCACTGTATGAATGAGACCAGCTAAGGTTTTGAACACTATAAAAGCACTATTTAGATGCCAATAAATAATGATTTAAAAGTTGTTTAGAACAGGTGAGTAATACGACCTGGGAATCTTCTTCTTCTGTATTCCCTGAACGAAGCATTGAAGAAAATGATATGAATAATAACAAATGTGGGTAAAACCAGAGTGCCCTAGAAGAATATGCTAGAAGTGCTATTCGATGGGACATGTTGAATGACGGTCCTTTTGGAGTTTAAAATTTGGGTAGGGGCACTATTCTCAAGGTGATTTCCATGTCCTTTATCATCACAGCAGAAAATTAAAAAGAAATCCTTCCAGCTTACACTAGTTAAAAATACCTGAGGCTAATGTACATAAATGGTGAAAACAAACCTTCTCCATTCTTTTTTTTTTTAAAGATTTTATTTATTTATTTTGGGGGCGGGGAGCAAAGTGGGAGAGGCTGAGAGGGAGGGAGAGGGACAAGCAGATGGTGCACTGAGCATGGAGCTGATGCGGGGCTTGATCTTGTGACGCTGAGATCATGATCTGAGCTGAAACTAAGACGATTAACTGACTGAGCCACCCAGGTGCCCCTACCCTTCTCTATTCTTAAAACATAGTCATTCTTGTTCAGGTGGCAAAGTGTCATGTTTAGTTTCTTCTAAGTCCTGAAGTTCATTTTAATGTACTTTTATCTGCATAAGCATTTCTCAGTGAGATAAGTAGGGGCATATATTTGTGATATGGCTGCTCCCACAGTCCCTCGGGAAGCCCTTTCTAATACGTCCTTGACTTGCGCAAAGTCCAAGATGAAGGTAACATGGTACTAGAGATTCCGATTTATTTCTATTGAAACACCTTCTTGCATGACTTTCTTGGTCTAAATCAAGATGCTTATGAAATTCAGATCTTATTAATTAGAATGGCTATGTTACCAACTTTAGATACCTAATATTATGTTTTATATTATATGTTATAATTATATTTTCCTAAAATGAAAAAAAAGGTAGTTCACATTTTTATTCCACAGTTATTAATACTTATATTTGATTGATAATATATATTTTTAAAAACAAACCAACAACCTAAAATTGTCTTTAGAGAGGTATCTTCAAAAAAAGTCTGTCTCTCCATTTAAAGAAACCCAAACTCAAACACAAGCAAATGAGCCAATAGATACTCTAAAACCAAAACAAACAGAAACAACAAACACCATGGAAGTTGTTTGTTTGTTTTTTTTGTGGGGCCCCAATTATTTGAGGCAGGGTTGGCAGTAGCGTATTGTTCAATTCCCTGGTTAAAACAGGGTAAATTATTCTGCTGCGGCCAGCCCAAACCAGAGAGAGGGCCTTTATATATGCAGGGATTTGCTGTACTTGGGGATTACCAACCTATTCAACCGTAGCTTCTCCTTTTGAGATGTGCTGATCAGTAAAAAGACCCCTGGGCACTTTTTAATTCCATCAGATTCAAAGAGAAAGCTTAGAAGGTCATAAGTTTGGCTTAGAAGGTCATAAGTTTGTGGATTTTGCATCTTGGTTATTACAAAAGTAATGACCCGAGGCGAGGAAGGCTTCTGACATCACGTGGGAAAGATGCATCCTCCCCTGAAGATTACCTATCCACCTGTCCTCCACCTGAGCCAGGACAGGACATCAGGTATTTGGAAAGCTTTAAATCAGATCATTCTTTTCTGTTGCTACCCAAGCTACTCCCAGCTAAGGACTTCCACCTCTAGGACCATCTTGCACAGAAAATTCGCCCCTGAGAGAAAAAAAAAAAAACAACCCACCTCACGCGCTACTTAAAAACCTTTATCAGTCATTGTGATTTTTAAAATTGTGATAAAACACACACTCAAGTTAGGAAATTGCTTTTTGCTGTCCTGGAACACAAAGACAAGTTCAATGTTTAGATTCGACTCTGCAGTAGAATACATTCTGGCCCACTTTTGATCCTAGGAGAAATTTAGCTATTTAAAATGGTAGAAAGTAGGGACTTAAGTGATAAATATTTACGGATGAGACCACCCACAATATAATTACTTAAATTTTCCCCACAATTAACTTAAATAAGATTTTTTATCAAATGCCTGGCCTGTTAAAATGATTTAGAATTTAACATAAAACAGAAGAATGCTAATCCTTAATTCAGAGTATAACAAATTATCCAACATTGAGGTTAAATATCTGACATTATATTTATGTAAATTCACCTTAATCTTCTAAAATGGCAAGTCCAGCGATAGTTGTCCATTTTCCTACAGCCATGTCAGTTGCAATTTCAGTAGATGAAAATAGAATTTACTACAACACTCCTTTTTGTTCTTTTCCTCATTTTTCTGATCTCCTATGCAGCATTCCTTGTCATAAGAATATGTATACATATTTATGTTTTACAATAATGGATGTTGTATCTGAAATATTATTTACCCAAAACAAAATTAAATGCCAGTTCCAACCAAAAACATCCTTACATTTGTTGTATTGCATCTGCAAGAGTCAGGAAAGAGCCCTGGTTGACAGAGTTAAGTTCCTTGGCCAAAAAAGGTGTTTGTTTGTTGTTTTTTTTTCCAATTTCACACAATTAAGTAACCAATATTGACTGCAAATTGGCTTCGTTTTTTTTTAATATGAAAAATTGAAGATCCCATACAAACCAAATTCATGTCATATTTTCTTTAGTATTTCATATTTTCTAAGTAGCCATAGCATTTGTATATAGAAGGTGCGACCAGGTCTTTTGAAGAGAACTGGGATTTGGAAATGCAGACGGGAAAAAAAGGATGAGGGGTATCAATTAGAATCTGGTATGCTATGTACTACTTACCTTCAAAAGTCAAATAAAACTTTCCTCTGTCAAACCAAACGAGGGAAGGCTGTTCATTCTCTGTATGGCCAGGAGTTGAAGCGGGATGGGAAAGGTTAAGGAGAGGGAGAGAGAAGGACACAGTATGAGTTACAGGTCATTAATCGCACTATGGGGGAGGGCGGAGGCACTGCATGCCATTAGCGTGCAGGAAAAGGGGAAGGCTGGTAATCTATGTTTTGGTTTTGGGTTTTAGTTTGGGAAACAGAAAGCAAAAGCAAAGCTATGGAGGCCTAAAGGGATGGGCACGTGTTGCTGGTAGCTTGATACTCAGTGCTTGAGCGCATGGAGCGGAAGTCTTCCTGGCCATGCAGGGGCGTCAGCATATTTTAACTGCACTAGTTAGGGCAAATGGTCATTTAGCAATTGCTGTATCCATTTCATCTTCAATGTCATCCCCTTCTATATTTAAAAAGATAAACTCGGAGTTATGGGTTATATCAAACTTAGCTTAGGTTTTAAATGACAACAGCATTGCATATCAATTTAAAGTTCATGGAAGATGCCGCACATCTTCCGTCCCCTCCCCTGGAATCACCTTAGGCATCCAGACACAAAACACCCTTAACCTACGTACCAAAGAGAAAACAAGATTACTGACGGTGTCCTATTATATTTTAAATCCAAAAGCAGTCACCGGACATGTAATTCTGAGCAGTTAAATTATTCCTTCCTTTGTAAATTCACAAAGCAATGGCATCTCACCTTCTTCAAACCTTTTGAGAAACTGTCATGCAACCTGCTGCTTTTTAATAGGTTCACTTAAAAAAAAAAATTTGGTGGCATGAATTCCACGATGAACAATAAATAGACAGGGTGCTTCTGAGAGGCACCAGACACTCATGAGGTGACTAGCATGTCCATGAAGTTTATAGCATTCAGATGGCATAATGGCTTGGATTTTTAAAGTCTAGATATCTAGGGATCACTGGGCTAGCACCATACCTGCCAGTGCATCACAGCGCCTTTCAAACGAGGGCAGTTTGTCATAAAAAACATCATCTTCTGACACTATGAACCAAAGAAATATAAAGGAATGGAAAACAAAAACACAAATACAAATCCCAAATGAAATCAAGCAGTACACTTCACTGATTGAAACACAGGAATGGTATCAATGGAAAAAAGAAACAAAACCTAACACACTCGGATAATGATGATAGGGTACCAAAAAAGTAATGTGCTTATTTTATGATGGTTCTATGAGGAAAAAATTTAAAAAATTAAAAATTAAAAATTTTAAAATGCCAGGTTTTAGCAATCTGCGAATTTGGCTAAAGTCAGCTCCATGGAAGAAATCACGCCCCCACCTTTTCAGGAAGTTGCTAAAGGCACTGTCATTAGTAATTGACTTGTGTAAGTGTATTTCACTTAGACACAGTTCTCAAGTGGCCAGACATATGTCCATCAGTAGAAGCTCTTGGTACACAGAATCACTCATAATATATTTTCTCCCTGCCCCAGTGGGCAAGAGTAAGCTTTCAACAAGACTATAAAAAAGCAACAGAATAAATCTGAAGTTGCTGAATGAAGTATCCCATTTCAAACTCATCAGTATCCAAATTCAGTTTGCCTTGCAGTCGTCTTTAGTAGTTACGGCCCGTTAATTTTGGACAACATTATTGTAATTCCATCTTCGTCTATGGCATCCAGCTACGGCCAAATGTCTTTGTAAATTGATCACAACAGTTGCTCTGGACCCCAACCGTTCCAGATCTTTGCATGTGATCTCCTTTCTCACCAACTAATAAATACAGGTAATTGGAGTTCTAGTCCATGTGATCAAAAAAAAAAAGTGCTCAATTCCACAGGTCCTAAGAGTATTATTACAACTTAAATTAAAAATGGAATAAAACCTATACAAAGACCCATAAGGGAGAACCCTCTCTACAATGTAGAGAAGATAAGGAAATTGATGAGAGTAGTAAAACTATTCTGTAAACAATGTTTCTTGGAAAAGATACTCTACTGGCTTGCCTCCTAGACTTAGGAAGTAAAGCAGGAAGAGTTCTTCTTTGTCAATTTTTAAGGTTCTAGGATAGCCCTTGTCAGTCAGTATTTATTATATAGGTGACTTCCTTGGTGGCTAGAACAAGTTAATGCAATGTCTATAATATCTATAGGAGAGGAACAGGACATGGCACGAAGAAGAACACTCCATAATCTGTCCAGAAAATGGGAAGCAAAATAGTTACATTGGCAGTAACTGAATGTTACAATACCCTTTCATACCTGTTAGTGGGAAATGATGGAGGATATTTTCTTTCCTTTTAAGAACTAACTTCGTATTTACAATTTCCTTAAAATGAGGAGCCTCCATCATGATGAGCACTGAGTAATGTATAGAATTGTTGATCACTATAGTGTACATCTGAAACTAATATAATACTGTATATTAACTATACTGGGATTAAAATTTTTAAAAAACTTAAAAAAAGAATAGAAGGCAAGAATTCACATACCAAAAAAAAAAAAAAATGGGTCTCCAATATTCCATTTGTTTTTTGAATTGGAGTTACAAAAGAGTAATTCATAGGGCTAAATAACATGCTCATAATTTTTCTATGGTGGTTGTGGACATTGAGAGCTTTGAAGAAAACAACATAACTAAACTGGGGAACTTAAAAGATGAATTATTGGATAGCTCCGTGCTTGCTTTAAATAAGGGTAACACTCAAATTAAGTACAGAAGAAAAAATTTCCTTAAGAACTAACCATGGAAATTGTCTCAAATTGATCTGGGATGGGAAAGCCAGAACTAGAGACAGGTCTTTCCAAAAAAAAAAAAAAAAAGTTTGAAAGATAAAAAAAGACTAAACTTAAGTATGGGAATTTTTAGTTGAGATCAGGAATATCCATCCTCAAAGGTCTTTCTGTGCCAAGTAATTGGCATTAATACAAGTATTTTTAAAAGAATGTTTATCCAATTCAGAATTGCCACCCAGCCTGGAGAGACAAAGACTTAGAGAAAAATACTGTAAGATTTAGATGCTACGGCTAATATTCCAGTACTGAATCACTTTTGCTCAGAGTTCTACACCAAAGGAAACATCAAAATTCACCTACTGCTTCCTTTGGTGCCTGTAAATGGTTACTTTTCATTCATTCAGATTTCTGAGATGATGTTAAAGATGCAGTTGAAATTGCATAATTAACAGTGAAGGTATATCATAAATAATATATTTAATAATATATATTTTTTCATTTAACAATGAAAAAATTGTCTTTATGGTATTCTTACTGCATTGGGGTACCAAAAAAAGATTTTGCAAACATCTAAAAAAACAAACTAACAAACAAAAAAACCCTGACTCTCACCCATAGAAATAAGAAAAAAAGTAAGAAAAATGGATATTTAAATTACAGGTATCTCTGTTTATCTTTAAATGTCTAAGAGTTTGTTTCTTAGAATAATTTTAAACATTTTCTCTATTCCCATAATATTAATAGGATTTTCCCCCCAAATCAAATAGTGAAGGTCCTATGAGTGTTTCTAATGCAAAAGGAGTGTACTATATTTCATTGATTCTGATATGTGCACTTGTTCACATTTTAACATCTCTGAAATTGGAATGGGTCTTAAAATTAATGGATAAGAAAGCATTGCATCTTAGCTTACTTGGCAGTTTTCCTCTCCTTTTCTTAATCATATATAAAATAATAGTGTATCTTCTGATGGAGGGCGTCTTAAATTCAGTGATACACAGTTGCAGAGGGGTTCTTTATTATTTGAGTGTGGTGATGCACAGAAAGTCTTATTTTCAGGTGTGGCATCAGATTTACTACTTTATAATCATAGCTTTCATGAAAGATTTTATGTCCAAAGTGTTTTGGAGGCATATTCTTACAGGAACTGTTGTGTAGGAAGATTAGACTTGCTCTTAAAAGTTTAGTCCTTGAATTACATTCAACTTTGCAATAAGCAAGTACAAATAAATACGTACAAAGTTTCCACCACATTTGCCCCAGTTTTGGCTCAGATGTCACAGGAAATGTCAAAAAAGTATTGTGTGATAGAAGGGAAATGTTGAGCCACTGATCTCAAAAATTTGCTGCTGAAATTCTCTATCCCCCCGCAAGTTATTTTACTGCATAAAGTTGACATTCCAAGTCAGTCATGAATAGTCAGCCCCTTGGCTGACTAAGCACAGCCAAAGCACATCCTCTGTGAAAAGAGATAAACAGCAATACACAGGAGCTGCTGGCAGCCATCTACTTCAGAGAGAAGTGGCTGTCAGGTGACCCACTGCAGCAGGAAGTAAAGAACAGGAGAATGAGGAAGAGGAAAACAAAAAAAATAAAATAAAAACAAAAACAAAAAACAACCAAAAAAACCCCCACCAAAACCCAGAACCAAACAAATTAAATCAGGATGCTCCTCAGCAATGAAGCAATGTTGAGTATCCTCTCAGGTGGCAATTTTTTTTTAACCCCTCTGTCATTCATCTTGAAAGAATGCATACTGGTTGTACTAAGAATCAAAGTCACTGGCCAGGATTTGAGATTTCTGTGGCAGGGAGTATAAAAATGCATTGTATAAAAATGTACACGGTTCAAATTCTCTGTGTGTGTCATTTTCTCTATGAATCTCAATGAGTTTAAAGAATATGTTAGTCACTCATCTGAGGGCAGTTGAGGTCCACTTTGTGAGTGAGAGTTGATGCTTCTTACTTTCCTCTCTGACCAATCAGGGAAATCACATGGAGTAGGTGGGACAAATAACCTTGAGGAAAAAACAAAACAAAAAAAACAGAACCCCCAGATAAAACAAAACAAAACAAAACAAAAAAACAGAGCAAGAGTGGGGGAAATGGCTGTAGCAATCAGGAATATTAAAGAGTGTCAAAAAAAAAAAAAAAAAGGTTGGAACAGTACAGAAAAAACTCCAGAGAGAACTGGCCTCATAGGCATCTTAAAAGAGAAAGCCCCCAGTTACCTCAATGGGTGATGCAGAGAAAGAACAAACATGGCTATATAAATGATGTTAAATAGCTGTCTTTTAATGAATCCTACAAAATTGGACAGCTGGTTATATTTTCACCAAATTTGAAAGATTGTTTTGGGCTAGTCTGATTAAAAATACAGAACACATGATATAGTTGAAATTCTCTTTGGGGCCCCCTACAAGGCACACCGTCATTTATATCCCTGGGAAAATAGGGAGTTCTCCAGAAGAGCTTCAGGCTTTGATCAAAGTACTTCTCACATGGGCAACTCTGTAGTGTGCTCTTCTTTGGTAAATGATAGCAGGGATTTATTTAGCTTTGAGTTAATGATTCTCCCAAGCAATGCAGGATGGGCCAGCTGGTTTACAGTATGGAAGACTTGGAGGGGAGTTCAGACAATAAAGGAAGACAATGGGAAAAAATGGAAGGGTGGAGCCCCAGGTCAGAGATACCATGCAAACATGAAAGAAGCAGCAGCTTATGGAAGATGGGTGAAGAGGTGTAGAGAGAGATCAGCCTTGGGAAGAGGAAAGATGCTCCAGGCAAAATGAGGCATTTAAACCTGGGAAAACCTTCCAGCTGAGCAGCCATTCTCAACTCTTGACTTTCATCACACCATAAGGAAAGAGGCACAAAGGCATTTACTGAAAATGCCAGCAATGACTTATTTCTCAGGGAAAACTGACCACACATCACTGAAAAGCACTAGAAAAGAATGTCAAAAAGTTTACTCAAGTCCCACAATGCCAACACTTATACCATCTGTCAACATAAGGACAACCAAAAGTGATGAAGAAATGAAAGCTTTAAGAAAAATAAAAGATCAAAATTTCGTGAGTTCTGATGTGGTACACGATTGGAACTTAAATGAACATTCCTCCTCAAAGGAGACTATTTTTATGATAGAAATGATATGTAAATTACTGGACCTTATTTGTTGATTTCTTCTTTACTTTTATGAGTAGCTCTGTATGGAATAGCATAAGACAATTCCTGCAAAATACAGGTGTTAATGTTCTTTTATTTGTTTATTTGCTTAGTTGAAGCATTTCGCCTCCTTTGCTGAGAAGGTGCTTTTAAAAGAAGAGTCAGCTGATAGTAGCAGAACACAGAGCAAAACAATTTCAACCAGAAGTATAGGGCCTTGAGGTTTTCAGATGATAAAAAAATAGCCAGTCACAACAACAAACAGATTAAAAGACAGGAGATAATTTTTACCAACTGTGGGAGTGGTGGCTGCGCTCAAGGAATTGGTGGATGATATTGAAGAAGTACTTTCAGCTCGGGCAAGGGGTGCTATCGGAGGAGGGCTGGAAGAATGTATGGGAGGGCTAAAAGGTCTGGGCTGCAGGGAGAAGAAAAGAGAAGAAAATTAGATAAGCAGGTTGGAGTACTCTTGTTCCATGTTTTTGACATCTTCCAGCTCTGGATATGACAACTCAGGTTCTTAAAAGAGTATAGGTGACATCATTTTTATCTTGAAATTGATTCTATCTCTACAGGAGTTTGTGGATGGAGCTAGAGAAACCATCGATCACAGTGTGCAGGTACCTCAGGCTTAGAGAAGCTGAGATCTGTGATGTTTCAGGACTGTGAAGCTACATGCCCTCAGGAACTAAGCAGGTAACCTCCCGTGAGAGCTTATACCCATTTAAACATATTTAAATACAGTATACTCAACTGTGCTAGCTATACCAAATATTATGGACATCACCCAGTTTGTGACTCCTGTGCGAGGATAGCAAAGAAATGTTCCTCTTCCAGGAGTCTCTCAATTGTTCACACAGAATGTTTGCCACCTCTTCAGCCTTAAAACACGATGCAAGAAACTTCTGGAACAAATTTATCAGGCTACCACCCTCCTCTGTATTCACACGGTGTGCTTAACACCAGTAAGTTCTCTTAGTCTGGGGATGGAAACCAGGACTTACCCTCTCTTGCAGTCTTCCCAAGCCGGATAAATAGAGTGAAAGAAAACACCTCTCTTTCTAAAGGTCTTAGCACAACTGAGCATTACTACCTTAATTTGCATCAGACCCATGCGGGCAGAACCGAGAACCCCAGCCTCCTATTCCTATCATTTTAGACCTCGACTTGAAAGGTGGTGGAGATTGAGGGAGGGTCAAAATGTACACCCACGCTGCAGTGACCGCCTTTCAGATGCCACATGTCAGGGCCATTTGTACAACTGATAGGAGGCCATTGAGGTAGCCTGTGTTGCAGCATTTTGGCTTCTGTTTGTCATTCTCACCATGAGTCTCTGAGCAAGCCAGGGCAGAAGGGAACATACCACATCTCCAACTCCAGGTTTTCCTGGAGGTAGCTTTGGCCGAGATGGAGGCCGGGGAGGAGGCGGTGGAGGGGTGGTGCTGCTGCAGGGAACCAAGGGAGTGGCTGGTCGAGCAGGGGATGATGCACCTGAAAAACAAGCTGGTATTAACAATGGCCAGAACCATGCGTGGCCAAGAGCTGTCATCGTTGAATCCTCCTTCCCCATCCCCCCCAGGACAGCACCAGTCCCAGACAATTTTCTTCACCCCAGCAGTTAGTACACTCAACACTCTAGCATCTAGTGTGTATGTGTGTGTGTGGTTTTTTTTTTTTAATAAAGAAAAAAAATCACTCGGTTGAACTAGAGCTGATGGCAGAAGCTGAAGCTTATTGCCTTTTGTTGTCATGTGACACCCAGTGAAAGGTAAATCCTTTTATTATTCTCTGTGATGGAAAATATGCTTTAAGACACTTTTAGCCTGGTGGTGAGGACCTTTCATTTTGACCACATACACACCAAACTTATAATAAGTTCTCTTGTTTTTGCATATTCAGAATTAATGTCCAAGATGGAAATGGAAGTTAGACCTTGAAGGAAGCTGAATGATTTTTCCACATTATATATATACATATATATATATGTTTTAAAAAAAACACGTATAAGAGAATTATCTTTTTTACTGTGCTTCAAAATATGAATGCTAACTTTAATAAATCTAAGTAAACATTTGATGGTAAGCAAAGGATGGAACCATAAGAAAGTAAATTAGATGTTGCACAAGTAATTTGCATTTAGAATCTTAGTAACAGAATCACACTGAATTTAGAGGATTGTATTTTTTGAAGGAGGCTGCTTAGTAATCTATTCTATGTAGAGTTGGCCCATGATGATTTTTGTGGTGATTTTGAAAAGAGCCTCTTGGATTTACTTTTCTGGCTGTCAATGACAAACATGGGAAACAAAGAAGACACACAGAGGTTGGCATGCACACTAATCAACACACCAGTAGGGTCTTGAGACTCAGGGGTCGGTCTATCCTTAGCCAGATGTCTGGGGTACATGGATAAACTACTTGACTCCAAACCTGAAGAAATTCAGATCAATATTCCAAACAGTGCTTGTTCAGAAAAGTTCCAACTACTCCGGAGGTTTTGTCACTTTGGTTAGAAGCACAGGTATCAGATCATTTCAAAACATTCTAAGAAATCCCACCTCAGGAAAATAACTGCCCACTCCTCTCCTGTCACCCAACATGCCACAAAACTGTGTTCTCTGGAGAAACCTAGATCAGCAAGTTGCTAATCTCCATCTCCAGATCTCCAGATTCCCAAAGAGCTTTGAAGTTGAACAACAAAACCCATCATCTTGGAATCTGCTCTCAGCTTAGGAGAGTCCCTGGGGGTAAACCTTGCTCCCCTTATTTAAATACAACCTGAAATATTGAGTGCGTTGTGTTTCTCTGTGCTGTTTATTCTAAGTGTAATTTCGTTAGTGTGAAACCCTGCTAAAATTACCGCCACCTCCATCCCTAGCCCTACTGCCTCACCACCTCAATCAGAATGAGAGCTCAGAGATATTGAGTAACTTGCTCAAGGTCCCGTAGCTCAGATGGTTGATTTAACTCCAAAGCTCAAGCTCTTAAATGCAGTGTCTTGTAGCTTTAGATGGAATGTGAAGTCCCACATTTTGCATAAAGTCTGCTCTTACTTTTGCAACAGCAGCTTGCCAACATCTCTCTCAATGTAAATATTTTTAGTCTTTGGATAATCTTTTCTTGAATAAAAAAAAGAAGATATGTTTTGACAGGTCCCACTACAAAGTTTCCTTTTGACTTAATAGATTGACACCCAGGATGTTTTCAGGAAACAGAAGTAACAGCAGAGAGATGGAAAATAAACCTTTAAACAACAAAGTCTTTGTCAGGAAGTTTCATGGGGCTCTTTCTAGGTTCTGTTTCACTGGGAAACCACACCATAGGGATGGTTCAAAATATCTATCCGTGGGTCTTTTTCCAATAGTCTTCTGAATCAAGCTCAGGAAAAGGTCAGCTGCTTATCTTTTTTCTATGTGTTCTAAGAGGGAAAGTTTTGAAAATCACTGTCAGTAATGCTTGGGAAAGATAATATTGGGGTTGTCAGCAAAGCAGTATGGAATAATGAGAAAAACTGAATGAAAAGGCAGATGAGCTGAGTTCTGGCCCTGCCTGGCTCTTATCGGTTGTGGGATTTTTAACTTCTCTGAGCCAGAAATGAAACATTTCTACCTTACAGGGTAGTTGTAACAATCGAAATGGAAAATGCTTGTCAAGTGTTTAGTAAACTATAAAATGATACACAAATAAAAGAGAATAGGTGTTGATGATGATGGTAAAGACTGTCTGTTCATATAGACACAACTAAAAGCAAAGAAAAAAGTGGCTAGTTAACTGTCTTCTTTTCACTTTTTCCTAACTGGATTGATTTAATTGATTTGTTGTGCAGTTAGAAAGACACTGGGGCAGCGTTTAAGAAGCAAAACCATCTTAACAAAACCTGAGGTTCAGCAGAGGGTAGTCAGGGCCTGGGGGGGGATTTTATAAGTGAACTGAGGTTTCCCATGCTTTCTTGAGGCTGCACAATTGTTTCGTATTCTAAGAGGGTAGAAGACTATTTGCACATCTCTAAACTCATTCTCTGATCTTATATTTTCATTTCTTCTACAAGCAGTGTTTATTCCCAAGAGCAGTGCTGGGAAAAAAAACTGGACATTTGCTGTTTCAGGTTTAACTTTAAAAATCACCTGTATGTTATTTGAGTTTTGTGAGTTCAAAAAAGTTGACAGCCATTGACGTGCTTTCAGTCCATTTGCTGCTTCAACTCGAAGTTCTAACATAGTTTTTTTGGTAGCCCCATAATGACTGCTTCAACTTCCATCTCTCTTTGCTGGCTAGTGGCCTGCCTAATTGGACTCTGCCACTCTAAAAGACATGTAGTTAGGAAATATATTTGTTTAGGTTAAACCCAGTTGTTTATAAATGTGTGTGTGTGTGTGTGTGTATGTGTATAACATCTTCTAATATTGCCTTAGTTTCTCAAATTGGAAAGTGTTGCACTGAACATTCTATCTTTACTGACATCTCTCTTTCCCTGGTCTCTACAGGCCAATAAAACTCTTTCTCTTTCCCATTCCCTGGCACACCACCCACAAGGAAGAAGAAATGGCCTCTGCCAAGAGAATTGTCATCTGCATTCCAATAAAGCAAAGTTCTGGCCAAACTAGGTATTTATAACTTTGCCATAAGGAAATCAAAGTTCTTGGAGCAAATCCTGAATCCAACTGTTTTTCAACATCAGGTAACCCAACTGATTCACAAGGCTGCGTGTACTGTCTACGCTTGGTCAGTGATCAAGTGAATGAAATTTTAAAATTGAGCATAATGGTACCCAGTTAAATATAGTTTGAGATGTACAGGAAAATCTAGTCTCATCAGGCTAAGTGTTATAAAAAGGAGGTCTTGAGAAGCATTGCTAATCTTTAAAACATGAGGCCATCTCTCATTGTTCTAAAATACATTTCTGCTAGTCTGTGTATATTCCATCAATAAAACATTAAATGGCAAATAAACTGGGACTTAATTAAGGAGATAATTGTGCAAAGTTTTATTTATTCATGAGCTTCATTGACCCAGTTCAGTCTTCCACTTAGAAATCCCATCTTTTACCCACAAAGCATAGTCTTTTTCCAGCTCAATTATTAAGAATCAAGAGTCTTTACTGGTAACACCTAAAAACAATTTTAAATAATTTACAAAGCTAAACATAGAGACGACAACAAAATTCTCAAAGATTTCAGGAAGAAAGCCAAGGCTCCCTTCTTCACTCATTAGATCAGTGGACGATTCAATTAAACGTCTTCCCGAGTCTCGTGGAAAGTGATGGAAGAAACAGATGAGCGACAAATCTGCCCTGTCCTCCCTTTCCTCAACCTAAACATGTTCATTTTGAGGAAAGCACAGTGGCCCACCACTGGAACAAGGGGATTATTCCTCTAGAAGCCTTTTCAGAAGATGAGAGCTTCACCCTGGTAAGAGAGCACCATAGAAGACCCTGGAAGCACTCCCCTCTTTGACAGTAGACAGGTTTGAAGTTTGAAATGAAGGCTTTAAGTAGGGTCTTTTTATTACCTTTACAGATATGTAAGGAGGCTTATATTCCCAAAATGATCTAAAAACGCAGCAGAGGATGAAGGCGGGTGCTCTAACCTTCTAGAATTATGGAGAGGAGCATAGAGAGTGGGTTTTGAGAGAAAACTGTTGGTGATTTTGTTGATGACACAGGGCAGAATAGGTGGGTGTCAGTGGTCAAATAAGTTTGGGATATTTTGTAACTAAACTTTAAAAGAGTGCTGGGAGAGCTCCGGGGTTAAGAGCACAGGCTTAGAATCAGACAGACCTGAATATGACTGAGTATCCCAAGTCTATCACCCATAGCTGTGTAAACTTGGGAAAATTACTTGACATCTCTGGGCTTCAGTTTTCCCAAGTTTACAGAGCTGTAAAATAGAAATAAGAGAGCATTTATCACATGGGGTTGTTTTAAGGATGAAATGATGTGCACAAAGGATTAAGATGATACCCAGGAGAAGAAACTATAGCTGTTATTATTGGCAAATTAAAGGCTGTCAGAGGTCCTATGGTAAAGAAACCTGCTGATTTTATTTTAACATAATGTTCCCCAAATTTATTTGAGTATTGAGTAGTTTTCCTTTTTTGGTGGAGGAAGGCACCTAGGGCACACGCAATCATACAAAACATCAGTTTTGTGTTGGGTACAGGTGACTCTCCAGCCCTTTCCTTGATCAGATTGGATGCTTGAAGCACAGGAATTTTCAAACACAGAGCAAGCACTGAAATACTCCATTGAAAGAGGACTATTCAAGTGGCTATTAGAGTGGGGACAAATGTCTTTCCTTCCTGTCTCTTACTAGATCTAAATAGCATAAACTTGGTCACCTCTTCCAAAGCAAATGAAAAACAAAAAACTCAGAAGGTGCCTAAACTGAACCCACAGGCCCAGGAAGGAAGGCACTTGGGCAGGGGGGTTCTTGCCAGATCAGTGTGAGCACCAGTAGAAGAAAAAATATGGAAGAAGAGACATTAGAAAATCTTGATCTTTTTCGGTGTGCATGGCAGCTGTTGCCATCTTTTTATAGGATGAGAACATAAAATGAAGTTTCAAAGAAGGAAAACCAAAATGTTAGATTCAACATCAACATTTGCATAGAGGGTCCCAAATGTCCATTTCTGTTAGACTTCTCCATCACCTGTCACCATGCTTAGAGTTGACTTCACAGGCTGATGAGCTTATCAAAATAAAATCAAAGAATCATTTGTCTTCAGTGGCAGTTTGATATATTGTGGATATAGTAAGGTACATTCTATTTGCTGTCCCCTAAAAAATCTTTTCAAACCCTACTTCTTTTTTTCTGAAGTAATTAGAGGGGTTAACATGGCTCTGCCCCTACCGAAAAAGAAAGGAAAAAGAAAAGAAGTCAAAGAAGAAAGAACACATTGACCTACCTACCAAAATTAGGATCCTTGGGAAGAAAACAGTATAAACTTTCAGTTATAAGATGAATACAGTCTGAGGATCTAATGCATAACACGGTGACTATAGCACTGTATTGTATAATTGATAACACCATATCGTATAATTGTAATTTGTTGAGAGAGTAGAGCTTAAATGTTCTCACCCTTCCCCCTGCCCAACGCCCCCAAAGGTAAATATGTGATGTGCTAATTAACTCGATGGGAGGAAACCTTTTACTATATCTATATCATCTATATCTATATCTCAAGTCATCACAATTTGCACTTTAAATATCTCATAATTTTGCCAATGATATCTCAATAAAGCTGAAAACAAAACAAACTAAAAAACGTTCTTGTACAGGCATCTGACAGGGAAATGAGACACTCAGCATGAAACTCACTGGCTATGAAATCTGCCTTTCTAGAACTTTCCTGAATTCCAAACAATGACAAAGCAGCTTCCTTTAAAAAATATGCACTTCCTAACTGCAAGGTGGAAGGCAGGGCGCTCCTAAGGAGCACTAGGAGTGCAGGGCAGAGCACATCACAGACTCGCACTATGACGGTTAGCATTCGATGCACTAGGACATGCCATGGGGCCACGGAACACCCAAACCAGAGGAGGGATGGCTGAAGCTCTAAAGCCAACTGCCAGGCAGGAGGAGGGTGTCGCTCACACTGCAGCAGCCACGGCCATTCCCGGGCACATGAAGCACACTCAAACAGTAAGACGTACCACTGGTGGTCCCCGTACCACTGCCCGAGCCAGGTCCAGGGGATGAAACCACAGTCCTGTAGGTGGGTGGTGGTGGGGGAGGTGGGGTTGCTCTCTGTCCCAGCCCAAAATCTTTGGGAGATGAGATTGTTTCTAAGTAATCATCTTTAATGAAGGTCTGCTCAGCAATTTTCTTCTGGACTTCTTCTAAATTGAGCGGCGACGGTACATTTCGAGGAGGACCAGAGGGTCCTGGGGGGCCTGGAGGGCCCGGGGGGCCCGGAGCTGGGGAGTCAGATGGGTTGTCTGATGCAGTTGGTGGGGACACCACCTTTTCCCTTGGAGTCAACTCTGGAGTAACATGTTCCGGGGACGTATCAGAAAAATGGACCCACTTTTCTTCAGCATTAACAGCAACAGACTTGGGGGATAACACTGGGCCAAAAATGCTGTCCAAGTCATTGATTGATGGTAGTTTTTCAATTTTGACCTCTGTGGCTGACTGGTCATTTCCTGTGGTTAAAGTAGTTGATTTTTAACTTTAATTGACTTGGTGAATATTATTTGTATTGGGGGGGGCGGGAGGGGTGAGGTAAAGAATAGTAAACAGATTGCCCTGTGAGGTGTAAAAATAACTGGATCAGAGCTGAAGGGGAGGAGAGCATTCCCTGCCTCCATAATGTGAGCATCATCTTCTTATGCTGTTATTTTGCCCTTTCTGCTAGGTGACCCCAGGTAGCTATTTTTACCACCATTGAAAGTGCTGAGCGTGCTACTGTTCTTAAAGTCTGCTCACAAGAGTGCAAAGGGTGATCACTTTGAAAAGGCTGCACTTTGAAAAGGTTCACAGAGTTCAGGCTCTGGAACTGCAATCCCAAAAGGGAGGTCCCTTCTGAAAGTCTAGCCTAGAGACAACACAGTAGAAAAATAATTGATAGCTGAAAATCACCCTCATATTTGACAAAGACTGCTCTAGCATATTAAAATGTTTGGTGAAACTAATAATATCTTTTAGTTTAAAAAATTATTATATCATAATTAGTTGTACATCCCCCACCTTAAATACACCAGAAACACAGTACAATGGTTATTTAAAGAAATATCCCCACACGTGTATTTACAAACACACACATATACATCCCACATACAACACACACAGGTTATTGAGAAGACATCTACTACTTATCAGAACTGCTTTGTATATACTTGTTTAATAGGGAGGAAAACTGTCAAAACATCTTTATAATTTCTTTTCCCATCAAGTCTAACCTGTTAACATCGTAGGTATGACTGTGATATACATCTATCTGGAGTCATGAAACGGAAAATCTCGGTTTTGCTTTAACATTAGCATCAGTTCTTCTAATTCTTACCAGTAATAAGAAAAAAATTTAAAACTATCTTCTACAGCTTGGCAGGAAATGCTTGAAAACAACTGCAATGTGAGGAAGTGCACTTTTTAAACACTGAGGTTATTGAAATTAGAAGCTGTTCCCTGAATGATTGCAAAGCATAAGCAGAGGCAACTTTACCTTTAAATAATTCATCGGCTCTAAGCGCTGCCTCAGTACTTCCATATTTCACATTAGAAAAGAATTAACCTTCAAGGCTCCAAGGCTACAGATAAATGGGGTAGCAGTTTGCATGTCCCACACTATTTATAATTTTGTCGCTGGTAGATTTATTTATATCTAACATATTTATGGGAATACAAGGAGCCAAAATGATTTGAACTTGCAAACACCTTTACCTATGATGCTCTGGATGATTCTTCGTTGGGTTTTAATCAATATAAATTTCAAAAATGACCATGCCTTGCACTTGGTCTTGTTGATAAATACCTACTCTGTAGCTATCAAACTCACCAGGCTGCAAAAATAGCAAAGGACAAAGCAGCAATAAAATTCCAAAAGGGATAAAGAACCATACTCTAACGGCCCAGACACATAACAGCAATTACAGCTTTTGACTTGCTGGCCCAATAGGACAAGGTAGATTATAAATTGCATGAATATGTAATATTGATTTTAATAGAAGGTAAAGATGTGCCTTAGAAATGATCTGTCTAAAGGCATGTGGCATTTCTTTGCCATATTTCATTATCCTTACACATCTCTTCACCATGGGATAATAATGATTCCTGGGAAAAAAAATTCCCCACCTCCCAAGCTTAGGCTGCACATCCTGGGAACCATTCTATGTCTTTGTAGATCAGACAGTTTTAATTCTAGAAAAACAATGATCGGTTCTTGGGAAAATATGAATTGTGCCTTGAGATTTTTTAATTCGTAAATCATTAACATAAGATCCAACGGAGTGAAGGGCCAATTAGACAAAGACTTTTGATATTGAGATTTTCTTTTTCTTTCATCTCACAAGTAAATGTGACCCTCATTCAACAAAATGATACAGAGGAAAAAGGAGTTGAGAAAGTGAAACTTTTTGTGAAACCTGAGAGTGAGACTTTAAAATAAGTCTGCATAGTAAATTGTCATGGAAGGAAAACCCAGTGCAAACATTTTCATGCTTGAGTTTCTACAGTTCCTGACATGTCCAGGGCTGGGTGAGGTCCAGGGCCACTGCTGATTGCTGTTATCATCCCAGTACTGAAAAACCTGAAGCTTACCTGGTGCAACTGTGAGCGGGGAGCCCGTTCGGGGTGGGGTGGCTGGTACGTTTTTGGGAGGCAGTGGTGGGGGTGCTGCAAAGACACAGAAACCGAGCATCATCGATCACTTTCTCCATAAGTTACAAATATTCTGTAGATAAGCAGGATTTGGGCTTTCATTCATATTCCTGCTATTGGAAATGCTATAACCATTAATGGTCTAAATTTTTTTCAGTTCAGAGCTAAGAAACGGAAGCAGGACCCATTCAGATTCGTCCATTTTATGATAATAAGAATCCGTCAAAAGGACGTCAGATGATAACAATAATAATGTCATCATTTTATTCATTCAACCCTTTATTTGACAAACTTCAAGCACCGGCAAAGTTCTAGATTGTACTAGGAACTGGGGGCATGGGGTTGAATAAAAGGAGCCTCTGTCCTCAAGGAATTCATGATTGAATGAATGAATATCATGTTAACAGATGATCACAATCCAGGGTATGGTGAAGGGAATGAGAATGTCTTGGTGGAGGCTCGGGTGAGGGGTTTTTAATATAGTCAAGATAGTATTGCCTAGATGGATTCTGGAAAGATGTCTCAAAGTTATACATCTTAACTTTTAGTATATTTTTGAAAGTCTGAAGCAATATGATTGAGGGCAAGAGAAAATATACAGATTCCCTTGGTAAAAATGATGGTGAACCAAACCCTCTGAGATAGAAAAAGTATTGTCTTACGGCCCCAGCCCAGAGACTCAGCCTTCTGAACTGGACTTGTCATTTTGTGGGCAAGGTTAGGGATTACTGTATCAACAGGTACATTTTTTTTCTTATTCTCTCTTTAAATGCATGTTTTCCTGTCATTGGCTACGTTTGGTAGATTCAAAGAGTTCACACTAGTCTCATAAACCAGACTCAAGTTCATTTGTGAATCTTGAATGTTGTCCAAACTTCCATGACCTAAAAGCAGAGTGGGTCAGCTGGGCGCTGGCTGGAGAGAGCTTGGCAGTACCCTCTGCCTGCCTGCACTAGAAAGAGCCCCTTTCTGTCACTCCACCCCCACCTGACTTCATTTAATTTTAGAAAGCATCCTGTCTTTCTACACAAGAGGCATGACTAACAGCTATCTTCCTAAAGCCCAGAAATATGTGGCTCCTAATCTTAGTTATGAGCTTCTGAAAACTACACCTCAAATGGATCATGTTTTTCCGTAGAAGCTAAGAGTCAATCAGGGGCTCTGTTTCTGGCTAAGGTTCTCTGCAAAAATTAAGGTCATAATCAACAAAAACACATAAAACACCATAAAAGCCTAATAATCTAAAGTAGCAAACTTATGCTGCAATCGCGAAATGAACAAAATTATCCAATACACATCGATTCTACAACAGCCTTTGCTGTGCTAAGTGTAACCACACCACATAAAATCAGAAAACTCGAAAATGCCAATAATTGGTCTTAAAATCAATACATCATCTACATAAACATTTCATTTATGTCCTTTCTTGGCATCTAGCAAAGGTTTTCTAGGAATCTGGGTGGCTCAGGTCTCTCAAGAAAGCTTTTCAAGGAAGTTAGAGTTTTTTGCTGGCTTTGTTTCTCAGTAGTAGAGAGAATCATTCAAAGTCACCCCAATGGGGTTCATATACTTTCAAAGCACATCTTTGAAAAGTTTAGATGCTTAAAATAGTTATTGGTGATGCTGTTTTTCCTGTCCTGTTTTATGAGAGAAATATCTTCGAAAAGACCGGATCCCATGGTTTTATAGCAATATCTCCAGCAAACAACCTCATGGGCCTTTGATCAGGAATCCCCTTGGTTAATTCCGATGATTATTTTTGGGCCCCATAAAGTAGAACCCTGGGATTGCTGAACTGGAAGAGTATTAATTGGTGTGTACGTGAGCTTCACAAAACAAAAATACTCTCTGCATCCCACCACACCCCCAAACTCCTTTCTCCGAGACCCAGTCTTCTTCCCATAGGCATTTTAACAAGTGCTTTCCACAAGCACATACGTTATGGGAAGTCCAATGAAATGAGAACTCAAGAAATACATCAAGCAGGTGGCTTGACCAAAGGAGCAATTCATTCAGGCCAAATAGTCCAACCCACTACAGGTGAAGAGCATCTTCAGGAGGAAGTGGGGGGCGTGCTGGAAGAGCAGTGCTCGCAGCTCCTGATTTGAGACAAGTTTGCCCTGACCTCCTGTTTCAGCTTTCCACTAAACAGCATCATTTCTCTTGCTCTCCAATTATCCTTCTTTCATCTCAATGTGTCCTTTCTGTCCCATGCACCCTCCTTGTCCTGTAGGACTCACAGAGACTATCTGATTTGTTCACTTTTGTGTTGTGTGATAGCCCAGTACCTGGAGCATGGTTGGTTTCTTTACCTTCCTTGCTTCTCCCTCTTATATATGCATATTGAATGAATGAATGAATGAATGAGCCTATCGGATGTCAGAAGAGGCTATGATTCAAAGTCAATAATTTTACTTTATTATATTATTCTTGCCTTGACAAACTGCCCTATGTCCCTTTAAGTCTAAAGCCCATTAGAATCACATCTTTTCTTAATATTATATAGTCCAAATGTTGCTTACGTACTTTCTACAAGTTGCCTAATTTCACTATGCAGACAGACAGTAAAATGAGTCACTTATTTTTCCAGACACAGCAGACACATAACTTACTTCCAGTGGGAAAAGGCCTTGTTAACTTTGGCGACTCGATGCTTGGATTAATTGGTTGGCCTGAACCCCATATCTCAGGCTGATCTAAAAGAACTGGAAACATAAAAGAAAATTTCCCAGGGTGAGTTCAAAAAAGAAACGTTCCTGGATTTTAGAACTTAAAATTTCAATTTAAAGTTGAGCTTCGCAAAATTATCTCCCTCTTTCCTCAGTCCTAGCAAAGTAATTCAGAAGTGTGCTACTCCTCATGCTTTTCAAGCAAAGAATGCAAATGGCAGTGGTGTATGTGTGTGTGTGGTGATGGTAGG
The DNA here is from genome assembly GCF_037043125.1 of Eumetopias jubatus. Taxonomy (NCBI): domain Eukaryota; kingdom Metazoa; phylum Chordata; class Mammalia; order Carnivora; family Otariidae; genus Eumetopias; species Eumetopias jubatus. Next base: position 52,541,645 of record NW_028274810.1, read on the forward strand.
GGTGTCAGTGTGTGCACACATAGCTGAATAAAAACTTTCAAAATAGAGCATCTGTATTTTCTTCCTGGTTGGTCACTTAAGGACATTCTGAATGTCAGTACATATACTGGTTCTATTTCTGGTGCCCATTTAATGATCCAGGCGTTAATCCCATGGACAGTCATTTCAAGTTGGTTTATTTAAAGTTTGGTGTGAATAGGTTACAGAAATGAAAATTCCTGGGTTCTGTAGAGTGGTTCATAGCTTTAAAGGATCATATAGTGTCTTTAAATAAGCCTTTAACAGCATCAAAAAGAGAAATGACATTATTCTAAAAATGTTTGGTAAATATCTTAAGAGAACCAGAAAATAAATAAGAGTTTCCACACTTAAAGTAAATCAGAGAAATAAGGTATTGGGCCTAATGATACTGAACCTAATTTGTTTCTATTTCTTCTGTTTCCTTGTTTAGATTTTTTTTTTTTTTGCTATGGTAACAATGCAATGTAAACAACCAGATCTTCTCTGCACATATCATGTGCCAGGATCTACATAAGTACTGCTTGTAATTCATTATGTTGTAAAATACAGGCTGGGAAGTTAGTGGAATGTGAATTTGAATCCTGTCTTTACAGTTAAGACTGTAGGACCTTGGGCCAGTGGTTTCACCTCTGAGCTTCCCTTCCTTCGGTGTAGAGATAATAAGAGCAATCTGAGAGTTACTAAAAGGATCACAGGAGATAATACAAATAAATACAAGGTATACAAAATCTATATAACACACTTATCCCAAGGTCAGTAGCTATTAGTAGGTATTCTAATCCGTACAACACCACCCGGTGGTTGATATTAGTACCATTTTCAGCAGGGGAAGCAAAGATTAAAGTGATTAAATAGCATGCCCAAGAGCTACCTGGTGAGGTAGAAGAGCCAAGATCTGATCCTGGGCATGCACACCTAACTCCAAAATACATATTTTCCCCCCAGGCCTTTTAAATTAGTGATGGGAGAATCAATAAAAAGAAGTGAGAGTGAGTCGATCTGAAAGGTAAGTGTGGATATTGGAAGAGCTAGTGTGCTTGGTGCAAAGGTTGGAACTTTATAGAACTTTGGGGGGGAAACCGCCTCAAGACAAAGCAAGCCAGGCTCATAGACAAGTTCAGTTGTGTATCTCCTCTCCATCACAAACCCAAAGATGCTCTTAGTTCTGTTTTAACATGAAAGCAAATATTATCCAAAGATGTGAAGCAGCATTTTTTTTAATGGATTTGATGTGGGACACCACCTTGATTTTTTAAAAACTGTTTTCCATTTTGTAAATCAAGTTTCCATACAGTCATGGAATTCCTTTAATAGTTAGATGCAGAGGCAACAAATCAAACCCCACCTTTAGTCATTACACAATTTAGTCATTAAAAAAACAAACTTGATCATAGTTGAGTTAGTAAGACAACTGACAGACTCATTACAAGGCCACCTTTACTTAGGGATTCTAAGTTGTAGACATTCAAATCCCTGAAGGAGCAATTTAGGGATGTTCCTTATGCATTTTCCTAACTTAATTATTGAAAAATATTTTGATGCGGTTGACTGCTAGCTCTCTTCCAGTATCCATTCTCCATTTCTCCTCAGTTAAAAAGTTCTAGCTGGCCAGATGGCACTAAATTCTCTCTGATTGGCTCTGGCTAAAGTGACATATGTCTCTTGCAGATTTTGCCCTCACAGGAATTGGCAGTGAGTATACTAGCCCTCCCTGTCCCCTACCGCCTCCCCACTTTATTCTGACTGGGAGATGATGAGAGCTGGACCAGCTCCTCTGGACCCAGAGACAAAGGCCACATGTTAAGAATAGCAGACCCAGGGCGCCTGGGTGGCTCAGATGGTTAAGCGTCTGCCTTCGGCTCAGGTCATGATCCCAGGGTCTTGGGATCAAGTCCCGCATTGGGCTCCCTGCTCCTTGGGAGCCTGCTTCTCCCTCTGCCTCTCTCTCTCTCTCTCATGAATAAATAAATAAAATCTAAAAAAAAATCCATATGAAATCAAATTAAAAAAAAAAATAGCAGACCCACCCTACCAGTCTTATATTGTTTACCTTGAGATTGTTGACATAAAACAGAAATAAAATTCTATATTGTTTAAGTCCCTGTACTTTGGAGTCTCTTTGCTACTGTAGTGCAGTCTACTCATTATGCTTTCAAGCCCTGTTGTTCTTAACAGTTAAACTTGATTTCTTCGACCAACAGTATAAAAAATAACATTTTTATTATATACATACCACAGCGTTTTTAGATCAAATGACTTTTCAGAAAAAATATTCCGTATTACCAAACACAGATACCAGAGATACATGCACTGGGCATAAATACATTTCAGGAATAGATTGGATCCCTTTTATAAGGAGCTTCATTTTTGCAAGCAAGGTATATACTATCTATAGCCATCTGAAAAAAATGGTTAATTTTAAAAAGTTAAATATTTCATTCTAGGAGTAAATATTTAGTAGGTAAACCCAATAATAATGGCTGAATTGATATTTTTTCCGCAACACTTTATTTGTAAGTTGCTCAATGATTCAGGGTCATTCCTGGGTCTCGAGCCTGCAAACAAGTCTGTTGTGAGCAATCCAATTGACACTTCCACCAACCAGGTGGAGAAGAGAGTAAATGTGGTCGGGGAGGTTGGATCACCGTGACAGTGACTCTGCCAGGGAGTGTGAAGGTCTGGCTCCACCATGATGACCATTTGGCTCACAGAGCACTTATTCCCTGACTTATTTCCGGTGATTTGTATCCATTTGCAATAATTCTTACCTACCGCTTTTGAGGAGTGAACTTGTTAGCTACTTGATATTTCCGGAAGTAAAGTTGCAAATCCTAAAATACTGGAGGTTTTCAAATGAAACTCTTGTTCCAACAGCACACCTAGATCAGAACTTTTCTTTCCCTTGAGGATCTGATGGTACATGGCTCAAAACACATACCTTTGCTCAAGGCAAGTTATACTTCAATGAAAAGAAAAAAATCTAGAGAGATACACACTTTTCCTACCTTCTGTCTTCTGTTCATCAAAAGCTGATTCTAATGGTGGACCAAAGAGGGGAGCAAGGGCCATCGTGTCATCTGTAGGCTTTTTGCTAAATCACACAGATTAAAACAAAACAGAGAGAAAGGGAATATTAATGCTAAAAAGATATACAAGCTTTCGAGTATTTTTCATGGTAAGGCAGATAGATGTGTGTGTACAAAGGCATGAATGGAAGCTCCCATGGGGCTAGAAAGTATACGTAAAAATGTCAAATGTATTATGGACCAAGAGAATCAGTAGGAGATAAGATCCCCAGTTCTCAGTGGGAAACCAAGGAGAGGGCCCAATAGAAATGAGTTGAAAAAGAAAAACTCTTTCAAATCATCATGATTCTCTATACCTAGAAGAGATAATACTAGAGATAACAGTTTATTGCAAAGCACCTTAGTCTCTTTGGATCTCAAAAACCATTTATATTTGTCTTCATCACATCTCTGTATTGTAGTTAATGCGGTTGGTGATTAGTGAAAGTCAGGTATAGGGAGGTTAAATGACAAGCCACCCAGGAAGTTTGTGTTTGAATCAGAAACTAGGTCTACTAGTTTCTAATTTCCAACCTGTCTCCCCAACCAACAAACACAATAGACTAGCTATAACCTCCTAATACCTTAAACACCCCTTATCTCAGAAAAAGAACATTGAGAAATCAAGGGGAAAGGAGGGAATAAGTTAAAATCTTACCTTTTCTCCTAATTATTACTTAAACTGATTATTAACAAAAGGCTGCATAATCTTCATTTCTTCCCAGACCTGAACCCCCTCATTAATCCTGATGAGCTCTCTCTCTCTCTCTCTCTCTCTCTCTGTGTGTGTGTGTGTGTGTGTCTGTGTGTCTGTGTGTCTGTGTGTGTGTCTGTGTGATGGGAGTAAGAGGTGAAGGGGGAGTCGGGCTGGAGAAGGAGGGAAAATGAAAAAGATCCACCTTTTAAATAGAAATAGTAGTCTTTTGGGAAAACAATGCCCATTTGTACAGTACTTAACCCAAAGGATACACAGTGCAAAAATACAATGTTTTGTCAAAGACAAAAAAAAAAAAACAGATAGAAGATTCTTTTGGTGTATGACAGGTGCAATGCATCACAAAATTGGATCCAACTGAACAGGTTATTCTTTATAGGGCAATATAATCATGTATCAGATCAGCACTGCAAACACCAAAAGTCCTCTTCATACAGACTTTAACCCTCCCATTAGTGAGGGGCCTGCACATTCTGATAGACAGTCACTATCTGTAGAGATGACTCTACAGTTCTTCCCCCTAAGGATCTTCCTCAGGCTGCACTTGTGAGAAATGATAACATACTTGAATCATGCTATGGACTTACGTATGAACAGCGCCGTTATTAATAGAAGTTGAGGGTTCAGCCTAAAGGAGATTTGCTGAATTGTTAACACTGCATGAAGCCTTACATAAAACACAACTAACGCCTTCCATGCTCACCTTATAAGTTCTGGAGTTGGTGTGGAACGCCTGGGTCTTGCCACTTCTTCACCTGATGTATAGGACAAAGAAAGCTTTTAGGCATACTTTTTACTATTCCTTCCTGATATGTCTTATGAGCTATGTTTGGAAACACTTAGAGATTTAAGTCCCATCAATAAGCAACTCAATATGAAAATTTTGCAAAACAAACCCTCTACCCTGCAATTTAACAGCCACATATCAGACATATGTAGTAGCATTTGATCTGGCGTTTGTAAAGCCTAATTAACCAAGGAATTACCATGATAAGCTGTTACACAGAAGAGTTGTATATTGCAGAGTTTAGCGGAGTAGCCTACCATTCTTCAAACGTCTGCCGCCTTGAGCAGTTCCGCTTTCCAATTACCATAAGAGAATACTAAGCCAGGCCATATGCACATAGTACAGGAATCCAGCATTCTTTGCCTGTTCTTTTCTTGAAATGCCAAGAAAATGTTATATGAATTTGAATTTGCTAGAATGTGCTATATGCCACAGAGGAAAATCATGCCCTACGTAAATTATAACCTGTATCATATCACTTTGGTTGACTACAATTTTTATATCAGATAACATTATGAATGGGTTAGTTGCATCTACCTTCAGTTCCTTCTGCCCTTCTCCTCCCCCCTCCCCCCTCAACAAATCCACACTTGATTAAATTCATTTTTAAAGGCAAATGATACATCAAGGGTTGATAAATAAAGGAAGAAGATAGCAATGTTTTTCCAAAAACATACTCATTTTCAGAATTTAAATATTAATCATTCAGAACCCATGAGGCCCCTTTATCATTACAAAATTTCTTTGCTGTAAAAGTAAAGTATTCATGAGCCTTAAAAATCAAGCCCAAGAGTGTATAATGCAAATATATATATATATATATATATATATACTCCAAGATCCAAGGAACTATTTCTTCTTTTAAAATTTATTCTATTTCTGGTAGCTAGGATATACTTACTGGATAAGTTCCTTTTAATTGCACCCTAGAATTAGAAATAGACACTATAAGGCTTAAGACCACATATATGTTATGTACAATATGTATATTTCTATCATTGCAATTCAACTGAACTCAGAAATGCAGATGGGGAAAAATGAGATTTTTCTCAGAATTGCATTCAGGTTGGAAATTGTAGACAAACACATATAAATCAGTTTTTCGTTTTACTCAAGGATTATAGAGAGAAAGGGAGGGTAAATCATAAGTCTCTGAACCAGAAAAACCCCTTACCTGGGTAGATTTGATAAATTAAGCAAACATTGAATAGTCTATTTAAAAAAAAAAACAAACCTTGAAGTCTATCAGAGGACTAAATCCAAGCTTAACATATGTTTGAAAATTATAGAATGTATTAGGAGTATTGTCTGCTTTTATCAGGGTAGGGGTGGTCCCTGAATTGTCAGTAAAAACAGTCATTATTTTACTAAAGTAATTTGTAAAGATCTAAGCAACAAATGTTAAAGGGAAGGAAAACTTGGAGGCATTGCCCCTGGACGGGCTGTTGTAATCAGGAGGCCAGGGAATTCTGTTCTCCCCAGGTGCCCTCCCCATCCCAATTTACTCCCCCTGCCTGCCACAGGGCCCACCTCTCTGCCACCTGGAAGTCATTCCTTTAGCTCAAGGCATTGTGCTACTGTAGGAATACAAAGAGCCCTGGCAGGAATTATTTGAGAAGGTCATGCCTCGCTTTTATAATACCTTAGCAGAAATTTATTTCCATCACAGAAAGATTGATTAGATAAAAAAACTGATTCAAAACTACTCTGAAGTTTCTTAGCATGGGGTGCTACCAGAAAAGGAGAGCACTGGAAGAGTGGCATCATGGGGTGGGACATGGCTGGAGAGGGCCTGCCTTAAGAGAATGGCAGGGCCAGTGCTGGGGGTGGGAAAGGGCAAGTATAGGGAAATATTTCAGAGGGTGTGACCATGTGCTTAGTGGGGGGTCGCAGGTACGTTCTCTTCTCTCACATGATAACATTAACAACACAGGACAAGATGTAGTGCCTCTGTAACAGACCTGGAAGAAACTTCTTACCTTCTTTCCTAGGACTTACCAGAACTTCCTATCTCATTTTGAACTCATTTACAATAGAAGGGCAGTTTCAATCTGAGCAAGGATTCACTAGATGTTTTCTAGTGAATGGCTCAATTTTTCGAACTATATGTTCTGGCTTGTCTTGCCTAATAACAAAATTGGTGTGTCTGTGCCATCATAGAGAATTATTCCATTATTAGTAAAGATTTTTAAAATAGATATTTATTTTATTTACTTTAGTGAATACACATTTTAAATTCATATGTTTAAGTTAACATGTTTATTTAAATTAATAAGCATTTAAATTAAATATGGTCATTTAAATCAGCTACAGTCATTAGCATGGGAGTTTGGATACAGGCTGGCTTTTGGAAAATAAGGCTCTGTAGACAAAAATAGAGCAAATCGTCTAAATGGAATTAAAATGTTTTTCTAGGTTTCGGAGCCCCAGATGGTCAGATTTTTATGGGTGTGTAATAAAGATACCGGGGCCTCTACTTCCAAATAGTCAATCACAAGGTTAGCCATGAGGGAATGGGATCCATCTAGAATTATGAGACCTGAAACCCAAGAGATAGGGGACCCCAGATTATCGAAGATCTTTTGGCTATCTTACCCCCTTTATTAAAGATGTAATACTTATGAAGCCAGAGAAGGTACAAGGCTTATTTGGTACTTATGGGTTCCAGGTGTATCCATGCATTCACTAGGTGTTTACTGTGGAGAGGCGCTAAGCAAGAAGGCCGGGTAACATTCTTATTAAATGCTCCTCATAAATGAACAATCACCGGTTCAGTGCAAGCAAGATATGGCAAGAAAACTCTATTGTTGAGAGATTAGGAAGAATAAAATAATATCACTTTAGAAAGGAACAAATAATATGAATGATCAGCAGGAAGTCAGCAGCAACAGACAAGAAAATCGCCCTTGTCAGCTGGATCTGGCTCATGGTTCTCTGATGGCCTGGAGTTGCAGTATGGCAAATCTAGAACAAGGTCAAGGTTATGTCGACCACACAAACCAGTCAGGAAAAAGCCCATTGAATTAAAAAATCGTCTCCTTTCCAAAGGACCACATTTTTCCTCTTTTCAATGATTGTCCTTACATGTGTGTTGTGAATCAATCACCTCCATTTTGAATTAATTTCCTCTTTTTCCTTAAAAAAAAAAAAGAGTAACTTGTCATACTCTGACATGTGGCCTAACTGCTGGGGAGAATCATCCACATGTGAATAGCAGTCCCTGAAGGTGTTATCTTTGATCATTGGCTATATGGTGTAAACAGAGAACCACCAGCTTGTCAGCTGGGGCAGACTAGTGGCCTCACATAATGATTAATCAAATCGGCATATGCCCATAGAGGGCATTTCTGAGGGCATTGTTTTCAGTTCTATTTCCTCTCTCAAGGCAGAGGGGAGGTCATTTCAAACATAGTAAAGACCCTTCCTTTTGTTGCTTTAAATTCATCAGACTCTTCACCCTGAGAAAAATGACTGGGATTTCACTTTGAGCAATGCAAACTAATACTGATTCGACTTCGGTGGTGAAATAATAGATTTATGTGACAGTCTAGGAGTATTGACCCGAAAACATGTCTCTTCCTCCCAAGATGGAAATTATGATTCTGTATTATTATGTAATATCAGTATATCAGTATACTGACCAATGTAAATTATGGTCCAGGAACTTATTTTAAATTTGGGCTTAAAAACAATGTAGCTTAAAAATTGTTTCCTTACTTTCCTTATAGTTTTCTAGTTTTTATTGTCATTTTGCTGTAAACTTCTATGTGCTTTCTGGCCAACCTCCAGGCCTTGTATATATACCATACACACCCACACACACACATTTTTCAAATTTAGCACTAGGGTTGGGATATCTATGTAATAATTTAGTTTGTTATGGAAAAGTGTTCTGATAATTCTAAAACATGCTCTTGATGCTTATAGGACCAGAGGCTTCAAACCAGTAAACCTAATTCATCTGCTTCATTCATCCTGAGTTATCAGAAATTTAATGGGGAATCCAAACCTGGCTACCTTGCCTTGGCAACAATTTTCTCTATACATGTTTAAGATAAAAATGTTGAGGGTTCTTACCGGACTGCGCCTCTGTGATCAGCAAAAAGGAAGAGAGAACAGATACCTAGTCAGAGAATGATGGATCAGTCAACAGGCTTGGGTAATAGAGGACTTCATAAACAGCCAACCAAACATACACTCTTTAAGTAACCAGGCCAAAGGAAAACAGGCAGTCATCGTGCCTGTGGCTTATTTAAACCATAAGGAAGTTTGGAGAACCTTAAAAAGAAGCGATCTGTGGTATAATATAGCTTTGCTAATGGGGTGTACTATTTCAGTGATGTGCATACAAGAACAAGAAAGAAACTTCCAAGAAAACTTCACTGACAGCTTTTAATGTTTTGTCATAAGGAATTTCTCTCCAGATTATTTGGGGAGGAGGTTTTAGAGACTAGGTATGACAGAGAAAAGTATTTCCACACACAACGGGGTGTTAGCAAATGCCATAAACATAATTCATTTCCCACATAATTTGGACTAAATTGGAGCCTCCCCAAACCAGAGAGCAGGAGTAGAAAGACCTCTTTGCCTGGCTCTTCTCTTTGATGTACTATGGAATGAATGCTGATGAGGAAATTTTTTTGGCCTGGTGATTTGGGCAGCCTCTACCAAAGGGTAGGGATGTGATGAGGAAGACGAGGAGCCCCTGACAAGGACAGATAGCAGTAATGCAAACTGTCCACCATCAGTAGAACAATGGTGGACCAGATGATGTCTGGAAGAACACAACGAGCAGACATATGACTTCTCTCTTTCACTTCTCACACCTGGATTATGGCTGCTGTCAATTTACCCCAACAATCTCTGATTACTCTCCCTCTTCAGGATTTTTCTGTAGCAAGTAACAAGAGTGACTATCATGTGAGTGGGGAAAGAGATGTTGCTTAGAGTTTTGTTTTCAAAATATGGGCTACCCCACGAAGTTCCTAAAGGCTACCTGGGACCCAGTATTGCCCCAATCCCCAAATCCAGGCCAGGAGCACAAGCACGTAAGTCTCTAGAAGGTTGCTCAAATGAGAAGGACTGTTTTACTCTAGAACATAGACAGGAAACAAGCCTCTAGTGTTTTATACCTGGGAGGCCTCCAAGCATATCTGGACCAAGGGCCTATTGATAAAGAGGGGGAAGTGAGTCTCTGAGACCCACAGCTAGTGAATGCGTAGAACCAGAGACAGAGTTTAGATCTCTGGTCTCATTCTTACATTATATTGTTGGAGGACTCCTAAAGCAGAGAACCATGAATGGTTACTTCCTGTTTTGAATGTTGTATAACAGAACTCGTTATTTTGGAACTATTTACTCTAGTCAATTTTATTTCTAATATTTTAGACTTTCTCATTTGCCTGATTTTCCAGGTTCTATTCTCTATTGCTCCCACCTTTCTTATACCTTTGTTGATATGTGTGGATGTAATTTATTTAAATCAGAGAAAAAAACCATTTATGAATATGTATTTCTGGGCTTAAATTCTTTTACTAATTCATACTATGTTTTGAGAGGAATTAACTATCTTAAATGAACATTTAGACTTTATAATTCTTTTAATGACCAGACTAAAATTCTTCTCTAAGAAGAAAATGTGGGAATTTATGATTTTAGCTTCAATCTCATGGCAAACAAATCACTTTTAAAAGTAGCATAAACTATAGCAAAGAGAGGAATGAAAAGTGACACAAATTTCCCTAAGAGGAAATTATGAAAAGTAATGCAAAATGAAATGCAGATCATACCCATATAGAGGCAGAACCTTAAATTCAAAGAAACTTTATTAATTTAAGATAGGAGAGAACACTTTTCAGAATAATTAAAGTTATATCAATCTACCCAAATTAAGCCATATTTTAATCTCCAATGACTTAAAAACCTATATTTTTAATGAACAGTTCCTGTTTGTATTTTTTTTTCTAGCAAAAGCCAACATCATAAGATAGCATTTGGCTTGCTGGACAGAGGTGGGTGTGAGGATGGTCTAAATGGGTGATGGGCATTAAGGAGGGCATTTATTGGGATGAAACTGGGTGTTAGATGTAAGTGTTGGATCCCTAAATTCTACTCTTGAAACCAATACTACACTGTATGTTAACTAATTTGAATTAAAAAAAAGATAGCATTTTGGAAACTCCACTTGCAAAATGCCTTCATTTGGGAAAAGCTGTTCAAATTCATGCAGTCACAGCATGAACCCAGAAGTCCCACCTAGAAGCTGTGGAGAGCTCAGACCCGGAAATCCTCAAAGTCCATAATTAAGAGCTATTTGAAACCTTCAAAAGAAAAAGAATTCTACACATCAGATTGAAGGGCTCCATATATGTTATTTATCACCATTAAGGTGCATAAAGCAGCTATAGGCTCTGCTGAACAACAATTTTGTTTTTTTTTTTTTAAGATTTTATTTATTTATTTGAGAGAGAGGGAATGAGAGATAGAGAGCATGAGAGGGAAGAGGGTCAGAGGGAGAAGCAGACTCCCTGCTGAGCAGGGAGCCCGATGTGGGACTCGATCCCGGGACTCCAGGATCATGACCTGAGCCCAAGGCAGTCGCTTAACCAACTGAGCCACCCAGGCACCCTGAACAACAATTTTGACAGCAAAATCTGTAAGAGCCAGGAAAGGAAAGTCTTTACCTATTTTTTATTTTACTCCTTCTCATTTTCCAAGATCCTTGAAGCCTTTAGCATTTTATCTTTGTTCTACCAATATATAGAATTTGCTTCAAAGGTGGAAGGAAAGTCATCTGTATCAGGTCTTGGTACATTCTAGTTTAGATTCCTTTTTTTTTTTTTTTTTGAGAGAGAGAAAGCATGAGAGAGCATGAGGTGAGGGCGGGGAGGGGCAGAGGGGGAGAGAGAGAATCTCAAGCAGACTCCATGCCCAGCATGGAGCCCAAGGTGGGGCTCAATCTCACAATCCTGAGATCAGGACCTGAGCCCAAATCAAGAATCAGATGCTTCACTGACTGAGCTACCCAGGTGGCCCCGGGCTTGATATATTCTGTAAGCTGAACACTACGCGTTGAGTGACAAACTCAGATGAGTACAGGGCAAGGAGAGGGGTGCTATTGGTAAAGGCATGTGTCTTTCACAAAGCTCTGGGGAACTCAACACTACTCAAGTGCACCCATGTCTGCCTTGCAAAAAATCTGGGGGCCTAGGGCTGCCAGATCGAGTTGTCGTCGAGAGAAGCAGCACATCCTGATATATTTTTTTTAATTTCAAACATTCTGGTTTTTAAATGGGGCTAAAGTTGTTTTTAACTGCACAAGCAAACAAAACACTTATTCAGTTGTTCAGAATCAGCAGGTGGCCAATTTGTCTCTGATTGCAGACATCTGTATCACATATAATAAGCTCTCAGTGAATTTTATCTACTGTTCTTATTACTTCACCTGATTACTTGAACAGGGACTTTGCAATTGGTCTATTCCTTTTCTGAACAAATCTCCTGAGCTCCTATTTAAATATTAATTGCTCAATTCCTAGATTTCTCTTGATCTTCTGGTACATTCTGGAAAAGGTTTTGGAAATATTTATTATTCCCTCTACTTCTATTTTGGTGTGCAAATAAGAGATAACTCTTACTTTGTATCTTGAGGTTATTTTCAGGGTGGGTGTGCACTAATAATTTATAATTTGGTCACTAGAATGAAGATCTTCTGCTAAAACATGTTGTATTTCTAGAATGTATATAATTTGCAATATGAATATGCCTCCCTCAGATAATATTTCAGCCTATGTCCTCATAGTTTCCACAGTGTCCTTATTCCATACCAGCTTTGCTTTGTTATTTTGTGCACAAAAGGATTAATTTTAAGTCAGCCTACTAGAATACCTTACTCTTAGCCAATGCGGGTAAGTGTTTTAAGATATTTATAAAAAGAAGTAACCAAACACAATCTGTCTTGCTCATCAAAATCACTAAGTCAGCCTCAGGTTTTGAAGTTTTACAACATGCTAAATTCAGTGCTATGGGGAATCAGAGGAAAATGCATGAAAAGCTACCAAGCACCAAACAAAATATTTTTATATAGGCTAGTCATAGCAAATTCAGTGATTCATGTTAGAGAATTTTCTAGGAAAGAATTAGAATATGTGATCATTATGCGTATTATTTTTATTCCAGCCCATTTCCTTACTTGCTTTTAAATGCTGATGGGGAAGGCCAGCTACCTGGCAAGGTCTTATCCTCTACCCCCATCCCTTATAGGAGTTTGTCTATATTTAAATTTGTTCCTGTATCCATTACAAGTCAGAGTACAGTGAATATCTATCATGTCCAATGGGACTTGGTTGAGATGATCTTTTGAAACCCCATTTGGGAAGAGAAACAAAGAGCCTGCTACTAACCAAGATAATCATTAAGACTCAACCAGATTGGGCAATCAACAAGATGGACATTTCCAAAGGAAAATGAGGCCAGGGAGTGGGAGGAGGACTCGTCCTTAAAAACACACAGATCAAAACGACAAGGATTACTTGCAGTTAAAATTGCGGTAAGGACAACAAGGGAAAACCCATGAGGAACAGTGCCTTTTTGAGGCCCTGGAGGTAGACTTCAGGCCACCCAACTGAGTCAGTTTTTGAAGTCGTCAAATTTGGATAAGTTAGAGAAAGATTCAGAGTCAAGAATAAGTGCAATTGGCAAAATATAAAGAAAGGCTACTAAAGCACACCAACAAAATTGTATGCCACATAGCACGTGATATGTAGGTGACTTGCGGTTACTCAGAAGTGGGCCATTCAATCTAGTAGTAGCCATAGTGATAATAATAATAATGTGTTTATTTTATCTTTAGAAACCAAAAGACTTTGGGTTCGTATTTTGATGTACTTTAGTATTTTGATCCTGTTTTTGTTCTTCTGTGTCTTCCACTTCTCCTCCTTCCTATCACACGGACTTGCCACAGGTCGGGTATCCTGCAGGTGGTACGGAGACCACCAGGCAGAGGCCAATGGACAGAATGACAAATTTACTGCAGCATCCACTTAGGTGAGTTAAGTACAACCAACCACCAACCATTCCTTGGTGCTCGTTAACATGGAAACACAGTATTTCCATGATTTTCGGTGGAGAGGTTACCTGTGTCAGCCAAGCATCGGCATCCTGGGAACACTTTCCCAATATACCAGGTAACTGAGAAGAGAACATTGAATTTTTTTTCCTTTTTTTTTTTTTAGTAGATCTATTTCATTGTTGTCCTAAAATTAAAAAAAAAATGTAGGTACATCATAGTAGATTTGTGCTGCCACTAAAAATCACCCACTGGTACTAAAAAGGAGTGTGAAAGAGTTGCTTTGCACTTTATAAAGATCTTATTTTTCTGTCTCTTTGACAACTCCAGAAGGGGATATTTTTCTGATTAAGCTGAAAAACAAAAGAAGAAAGACAACTTCCCTCTTCTAGGCCAGCTTCACAGGCCTTCATTCATGGATGCTATCATGTTGTGCATTAAACAAGAAATTAACTTAAAAGAATGCTTGCCTAGCTCACAGTATGTATAAGTAGCTTGACTAATCCAGGTGGAAAATGCAAAAAATAAAACTCAATACCTTAAATATTTAATCATATGCCCGTGACGGAGGCAGAGGTGAAATCTTCACAAAATTACACTGTGGCCCTTCATAACGGACTTGTAAAATCACTAAGCAACCAACTTCCTTTTTTCCCCATAGGGCATAATTAGACCTTGTCCTGGTTCACAAAGGTTTGTTTTTAAAATTCAAAATCTTGTTTAGGTGTTAAACACAGTCAGTCATTATGCAGATGATGAAAATGAACAGAAGTCATGTTTGGCCAAAATGTGGAAAGGACCTATTTCTTACCGGACTTTTCCTCTAAAAAGCGTAGGCATGAGGAAGAAAAAGAAAGAGAAAATGAGAGAGGTGAAATGTATTTTCAGAGAAACAGATAAGGCTCAGAATAACCTTCCTTAAAGCAGCTCAAGGCATTGCTCTTCTAATGGCTCTTTCTGGGCGTCTGACATAGTCATTCCCAGGTTACCTTTAGCTTGAAGGGTGGCAGAACACTTACCCCAAAATCTGTTACTTCGCTATATTGATGATTTTTGAGCTGCAAGCATTTGAAAATGGTAAATGCAAGGAGACACTGTCTCTGAACAACCTAATCTCTCTAGAGATAAATGCTCCAAAAGAACGGTCATAAATCCCTTTCCCAGGAGTGTTATTGATCAGGGAGCACTGACTCTTAGCGCTAGAGACGAGACTGGAAGTCGATACCGCACCCTGACAAACCTGATCACACAATATTCTTCTCATCTATTCTTTCTAAAGATCAGATGCTCTCCCTTCAGAGGCCTATGTCCCCTCCCCTTTCCCTACTCAGTGATATTTAATTCAGAATTCTAAAACCACCTCTTTGAGTTTTACTTTTCCTGGGCGTCTCCCACATGTACATGAAATGTACATGTTACTCCTGTTTGTTTTTCTCCTTAACCTGTCTTTTTGTTAGAGTCCCAGCTGAACACCCAAGTGGGTAGAGATCAAGTCTTGCCTCCCCTACAAGTTCAAGCTATAGAGGGCATTGGTGTGGCCTCCTTTGGGCACATTCTAAGCTTTCTTGAATGGTTTGCTTTTATCAAGTAGATTTGTGCTTTGAAAATAGAAAATTATGCTTTGTAATATCGAAAGGATCTGGAAGATGACGTTATTGCAATGCAGCTGAGTAGGGTCATAAAACATGAGATTTTCCACTAACTCCAGCTTTGTCAGGGAACCCAGTACCTGTCATCGCCTCACAAGATACCCTGGCTACACTCACCAATTCTTTCATCCCATCTTTCAATTCTCCCCACTCCCCATGGACAATAGCAAATTATTGTCCCGGTGAGTAGTCGTTGGCCCCCTCAGAAAGCTCTTTTATTTCTTGGGCAACCGTCATGGTGATGGCCTCATCCCTGGCTGACAGCTGTGCCTTCTGCATGCACTTCTTAGCTGATGGTCCTATTTCCAGTTTCACCCCCTAAATTCATCCTTTGTGTTAGCTCCAGAATTATTTTTTCCAAAATAGTGAAATGAATAGATTACTCTGCCCCTCGGGAGCCTCCCAATTATTCAGAAAATAGAACACACACTCCATGTCGGTTATGCCTTCCAGAAGGGCTCCAACTTACCCTCACCCTTCACCTTCCACCGCTGCCTGTAGGGAGCCCACGCTTAACTGCAGAGGCTCCTGGTCATCTGGATGTTCAGTCCCCTCACCCACTTCCCTGCCTTCTGCTCAGGCTGTCTCTGTAGGCCTCGATTACAATTTTACTTATTCTTTGAGGCCAGGACTGTTTCTTCCATGGGGCCTTTCCCAAGCCTTCCCATCAGAATAAGTTGTTCCCTTTTCTTGTTTGATCACAGCACATTCTTTTTGTTCAAAATAACCACCTCAGATTGAAAGTCTTTCTGTTTGCCTGACGGTTATCAGCCTCGGGGAGAACAAAGGTCCACATTGCTAGCATATTCTTTGCAGTTCTTATTTTGTCCTGTGTTATTAAGGTGTCTCTACTCGATTATTATCTTATAGTCATGGTCAAGAATGGTCCCTCTCTGGTCCCAAACATAGGGCTAAGCACACAGGAGGCATTCAAAGCAGGTTTAGGAGTTCCCTTTCAGGGGGCCATTAAAACACTATAAAATGTTTGAAGCAGAATGTCTTTTAAAATACAGAAAGATGAATTGCACTCTGAAATAAAGCTGAATTGTATATGCCCCAAGGGATGTGGCCCCAGTTGTAATGTTCCTTCTCCTTCTCCTATAAATGTTTCACTTAGCTCCCACTTAACTGTTGATCTCTCTGCCATTAGTGACCCCAGGGGCAAATATATGTTACAGAGGTTCCCAGGAACTAGCTCAGCTTTGTACAAACATTAGTATTGAGCTACTGTGATCAGATCTCCAGGGTAGAATGTTCTTTTATAGCAAAAAACCAATGCTTCAGGGTCAAGATAGGGGCTGACTTTCAGCCCCAGACCCTTGATAAGTAACACAGAGAAATGAAAATGATTAAAGTTCATGTTCTCAACCTACAGACAGAAAGAAATTCCTGGGTTAAAATCAAATAGCTTCAAAGGAGTTGTCCGGGAAGGAGGAGCAAGAGCCTTTCTAAATTTAAACTAGCTTAACCCCTTATTTTCTGGATGCCTTTGAGCAAGTTGTCCTGTGCCTGGATTTGATAATGTCTAAGGGAGGGATGTAGATTCTTTGTGGAGTTGTAGAATTGTTGTAGGAATGTTGTGAGGATTAAAAGATGTGAATGATATTGACAGCTAATGTTTACTGAGAACTATTACTGATTTATCTTACACAGGTGTCCTTGTTATTTCTAATTTACCAGTGAGGAAAAGGAGGCTCAGATGAATTCCAAGGCCACACAGTTACAAAGGAACAGAGCTGGGAATGGATCCCAGCTTCAGAGCCTGGCTGGGGTGGGCCCACGAAACAGACCAAGTCCCCTATACTGTTATCCCACTTTCAGGGCCTTATCAGCACTGGGTTCTAGAAACAACACAGCTAAAAGCTCACAGATCACAGAACCTGGAAAATAATCTCAGATCTTTCCAAAGGAAAGAGTCAAATAGATCTTGTCTATCTATCATAGCAGGTCTCAAGGGATGAGCTTTTTAGAATGTGAGCTTGTGTTTCTAGGCATGGTTTCAGACCTAGGAATTAAACTCTGATTAGAGGGTAAATTCATAATATTCAAATATTCAAAATAATAAATATCAGTCTTCCCCTAGAATTAAATACATTATACTGAATTAGAATCAGAAGAATAAACATGAACATACAAATGATAAGGGCTCTTTCTCCTCCCCACACCTTCCAATTCCAGGCTTCATGGTGATTGTAACTTTTTTTTTTTAAGATTTTATTTATTTATTTGAGAGAGAGAGAGAGAGAGCACAGGCAGAGGGAAGAGACAGAGGGAGAGGGAGAAGCAGGCTCTCCGCGGAGCAGGGAGCCCTACATGGCCAGATTCCTGGACCCTGGGATCATGACCTGAGCCAAAGACATATGTCCAACTGCCCAACCAACTAAGCCACCCAGGTGCCCCAGGCTTCATGGTGATTAAACCATTTTTATTCAATATATTGTTTTGCTTTAATTGTTAGCAGCTCCCGACACGTAGGTTATGGCTTCTTGGCTTAAGGATTTCTTCAGAATATTAAACAAATTAAAAAAAAAAAAAACCCATAAGACAATTCTCCTTTGGGGAAAATAAAGATATTTCTTGATTTAAAATGAACTCACAGCATCAGAGTTGATTTTTAATTATGGAAAATATACTAAGAAAATTGGAAAAGAGATGTATACCTCCAGGTATACTTGTACATAGAATGAGTGAATTTTTGGCCTAGACAAAACATATACCTAAAATATAATCAATGAATCATCTCTAGTGCAGGGATTTTCCTGTGGTATAGCCTGAGAAAGTATAATTCTTTAATTTGCAAGCCTTGTTGAAAGGCAGCTCATCCTTATCCTAAATACCTTTCTAGTGCCAGGAGTCATTCAAGTTAGGTCTTGTTGAAGCCTACATTTCTGTATAAGAGGTTTGAAAGCAGCAACATTTACAGCAGAGTTTAGTGTAAGACCCAGAGCCAAAGCTAACAGAGGTGAATGAAGAAGGTATACACCAGAGTTTAGTGATCCTTATACAGAGGTTTTGTGCTCTAAATATATCCCCGCAGTCTTAACAAGGAACAAGCTGCCATGGGAATTTTTGGCAGCAAGCTTCATAAGAGTGGAACCAAGACACAAAAAACCAAGTCTAATCTATAAGCTTCTTAAGAGTCTGCAACTGTTTAACCTCAAAAATAAGATGGCTATATTTTGGATCTTTATATTTAATGAATGCGATTTTACTATAAATATAACCACTTCTTATCAGTTGTGTCTGACAAAAGAAGCAAAAGGATAATTTATTCATTTATTAAACCATTAACAGATATTTACTGGGTACCTAATAAAAACCAGACACTACTCTAGGCATATTGGTGAACAAAACAACAGGAACAATAGACAAAAAAACTCCAATGAGCTTATTTTGGGAACCAGATGAAGGAGATAGATAATAAATAATAAACATAATAAATAAAGCAAAGTATTTGGTATTTTAGAAGATGATCAATGCAATTTTTAAAAGCAGAGTGAATAAAGAGTTTTGAGAATGCCAGGGTAGAGAGCTCTGTGATTTTCAATAAGGTGGTCAGGGTAAGCCACTGAGAACGTGACTTGAACAAGCACCTGAGGTGGAGATGGATGTCACACTGCAGCTCTTTGGGGAAAGGGAACACAGCCAGGGAGCCAGGGAAGAGTGGAATGAGAAGGGATAGTGGCGGGTGTTAGCCTGCAGGCTGGGGGTATCCCCACCGTGAAGGTCTTGAAGGCCACTGCAAAGACTGGCTTTGCTCTGTTCCAATGCAGGTCATGGCTCTCACTTCTCAAGGAGTTCTCCAGGGTGAGGGGTTAGTTAGGGTTGGTTGCTGAGAAGAGGCATAGATGACACAGAGGAAGCAATCTCAGCGAATGCCTGCTTGTGACATATGCCGCCATTTTTCTTTACTCTTTCTAAGCTGACTTTCATTCCCCAAATATCAAGTTAAAACAGAAGACAGAGATGGGCTTCAAATAGGTTAGGAAGTGGAAAGGGAGTTTGTACTGGGCAAAGCAGAGTGAGGCCAGTCCATTTTGCCTTCCCTGTCTGTTGGCCACTTGAGGACAAGTGGTTCAGACAGGCTCACCGGCCTTGTACCCCCGCTGAGCTGGTAGCTGATTCAAATGATGGCTCCTCAGGTCCATGGGCAGTTAGTGGCTGTGTTTTAGACAGAAAGAAATCTCACTTCATTCTGTTCATTCTGAGATTTCCCCCAGTCTCCAAAGAGACATTTTCTTTTTTTTTATTATGTTATGTTAATCACCATACATTACATTATTAGTTTTTGATGTAGTGTTCCATGATTCATTGTTTGCGTATAACACCCAGTGCTCCATGCAGAACGTGCCCTCTTTAATACCCATCACCAGGCTAACCCATCCCCCCACCCCCCTCCCCTCTAGAACCCTCAGTTTGTTTTTCAGAGTCCATCGTCTCTCATGGTTCGTCAAAGAGACATTTTCTGACATAATGAATGTGAGTGATTCACACTCTAAGAGTTTTTTTTCCTAAAATAATTAAAAAGTACATCCATTGCTGTAGATTATTTCTGCCCCCCCAACAAAAAGAAATTCTCCTTCAAAGGAGAAAGGGATAGATACTTTTTTCTTCTACTGTTATACTTATTTTTATACTATTATTCGTACACTTATAGAAACTTCTTAGTACAGAAATAAAGATATTATAAAAAAGATAATACAGTGTGTACCACTAAGTGACTGAAACCTGAGGCCTTAGATGGGAGAACAGACATCTCACTGGATCTGTGGGATCAGGGGAAGAGAATTATGACAAAATGTTAGCACTCCCAGAAAAGAAGAGCACATTAATAAACTTTAAAAAAAGAACTTACAAACTGTAAGAAAGTTATTGTTCATATTATTCATCCATCTAATAATGCAGAAAAACAGGTGAATTGAAAGAGGAAAGATCAAAGAAGTGGAGAACCATAAATCTACTCTCTTTCTAAAATCATGTGAGGGACGTAAATTGCATTTTGTCACAGCGAAACACCAAGTTCCATATAATTTCCCACAGTGAAGAGCATCCATGCACCCAACCAATCAAGTATTTTCCAAGCACCTGCTCCAGGTCATTCAATGTTTAGGTTCTTAAGGGAAGGCCCTATTCACAGGGTAAGAATCTGCAGCATCTGGGGGGCAGGATCACTTGTCATAAATCCAGCACTTACTGAATTGTTCACAGATTATACTTCTGCTACGGACTTATTTTCCAAATGGATTGCTTCATTATAGAGCCTGTTCTACCCTGATTAGGGCCTTTGGCTAATAAAAATAGTTTTAAATTCTAAACTCTACACCAGTAGGACTAACACAACCAAGGCAGAAGAACTTAACGATATAAAAATTAGCCTTTTTGACTATGATTAGCATCGTAATTAAAAGCATGTAATTAAAAAAAAACATGTAATTCAAGAATTGTCTGCCTCTGGTCGAGGACACCTTCACATTTTTATGTGTCAAAATTGTGGGTAAATTGTCTCAATTAGATTTTAAGCTGGTACCAGTCTCTAATCCTGGTAGTCATGTTTCTGACCCTCCCCTATCCCCATCGGATCACATTGTCTGAGATAGTAGAGCAAGATGGAAGAATCTGGAGTTATGCAAGGAAATTCTAATTCTTACACCTCACAAAGGGGTGCAAAAGACCATGTGCTCAGAGGGTACAACCAACATTAATTGGAGAAATAATGACAAAGGTGATCCAGATTGAATTCATATTCTCATTTTCAAGAAGACCAAAACATACAGCACAGAGATTTCTTCTGACCAGCACAGGATGGGCCTGAAAGGTATGGAAAAATGGTATTTTTATTTTAAAGGTCAGGAAATGGAAGCAATAGAGAATTACCTAGGAAAAAAATAATTGGTAACGAAGGAAAGAACAAACACATCTCAGATATGAAACTAATTCTTCTGCAGACGGTACATGGCTTATCAGAATGCAGGAAAGAGAACAATATATTTTGAAAAAGGAAGGTTCTACCCATTTCTCCATCTATCTTTCTCTGTAAGACCTGGAACAAAAAAAAGAGATCCATCTCATGTGCCAACTGGATGATTTTGGTCAGGCTGCCTGCAGCTCTGTCTGGAGGGGGCGTCTCAGACTACATCAGGGATATGGGATCCGGTCATTGTGTTGGCTGAGTGTTTGGAAGGGGGGAGTAGCAGCTCATACACATCTGTGTTTGGTATCCCAGGTCTAGACCCAACCCAGATCATATTTGCCCTATGAAGCTCTCCTTGAAGAGTAGTACCCAAGCTGAGCCTCTTGCCTCCAACTAGCTGTGCTTGAGGTCTGCGCTGAGCGCTTAGCATCAGAATGCACCCCATCATTAGCCTTCCTTTGCACCAAGCAGCAATCTTACCTGGAGCGAATGCCAGTGTGTAGGAGACTGGAGCTCTCCTCCCCTACAGATGACTCTTTGTTTTTACTGAACTCAATGGGGTGCTGAACCTTCTGCCAAAGTGAGGACAGGAAAGGGGGTGGTGTTACCAAGCAGCAGCAAATTCATGGATTTTACTCACTGGCAGGCTAATTTGGGGGTGGTAGGGTGGGTGGGCCACCTGGAATAGGCAAACAGCACTAGACGGTCTCCAGTTCAAAGCTATCCCCCTCTCCCCATATTTTTTGATTAAATAACTCCATTATGGATTGCAAATCACCAGGAACAAGCTTAAAGTAATAGCTCCTTCAGAAGGTCATGTCATAGGGGATGGGGAGGAGGCCAGCATACATGCCACCTATTCCCACATCATTTCTTTCTTTCTTTCTTTTTTTCAGTGTGGGCTCGAACTCACAACCGTGCGATCAAGACCTGGGCTGAGATCAAGAGTTGGACAATTTAACCGACTGAGCTTCCCCGGTGCCCCTCCCACCTCCTTTCTATCAGCCCTCTTCTCCTTGACCTTGCTCAAGTCCTCCCTCGCTATTTTTATTTTCTTTCTCACTCCCACAAGTCTCTTAACTTAAAGAGAAGCGGAGATGAAAAGGGAGGCCAGGGAGATAGACACCTAACTGGGCATTTTGCAACATAATCTCATGTCCTCTTTACATCAGTCCTGACAGGATGGATATTCCTGTTCCCATTTTACAGATTTGGGATCTGAGGTTTCATGTTAAGGAACTTGCCCATGGACACAGATCATAAGATACAGACTCAAAAGCCTATGCTCTTCCTATTTAACCGATGTGCTTCAAGAAAATGTTCTCTTTCTTGGTCCCCTTACTATATCCCCAACCTGCCCCTAAAACAGACTTTCCCACAGAGGCTCTTGAGTCAGAATACACAGCAGAGTATTCACACTGAGAGGGATTTAAAGAAATCAGAATCTCTAGACCCTTACTCTGTAGATGAAAAAACCTACTGTGTTTTTAACTTGGCAGAAGGGAGGCAGATGCTGGAGTTCAAGTCCTGGTCCTCAAACCGTTAGCAGCCTCTTGATCTTTCTGAGTTGATCACTTCTGTAAAATGGGGTGACCACCACCTCTCTGCCTGCTTAGTACTGTGGCTGCTCATTCCATCTTTCTGATCATGACAGCACATACATATATATATATACATATATATATATATATATATATATATAACATAAACCATAATTATAATGAAACTTCAACATAAAAAATGCTTGCTTGATTAGGGGAACTGAAATATGAGTCATAAAATGAGGTAACACTCCTTAACATTTAAAACAAAGGTGTATGAGGTCTTAGCATAAAATGACTTTTAATAAAGTAGAAATCACACATGACAAGGCAGCAATTAAGGCCGACTGACCTGTCAGCTCAGCCTTGCTCTTTTGTCACAAAGAATGACATAGGAGGTACCATAGCAGATTGTGTCTATGGATTGAGGGGGGAAAAAGCCTGGGATGTGGGCTTCTGAGCTGGGATCAAGAGCCCTTTAGGGACCATCAAAGGGATAGCCTTCAAAGGGTTTGTGAATACTCAGAAGTTGTATGTAAAATATTTTAGAGGAGCTAATGAACTTTTTATTTTTCCCCTGGGAAGAGAGCCAATGGCTTTTAACAGAAGTAGGATAATGTAGTGGGTAGGAGTTCTGAATTAGAAATCAGACCTTCTGGGTTTAAATCCCAGAACTTCGCTTATTAGTTGTGACATCTTGGGTGAGTTTAATTAATCCTTCCATGCCTCAAATTTCTCACCTGTAAAATGAGGGTAATAATAGTACACATCTCCTAGGCTTGCTATGAGGATAAACGAGTTAATAATGTATAAAGCATCTGACACACAGTCACACTCAGATTTTCACAGCTACCATGGCCAACACTATCACTATCACCATCATGAGTCCTCAAAGGGTCCATGACCTTAAAGGATGTTGACAAGTATTCACCATGAATACTCTGTTGTTCTGATTTGTAATAGCTAGCATTTACGAAACATCTCCATTGGGCCTTATATACATAAAGGTACTTACAAAATACTAAGCACTTTACACGTATCACTTCCTTAATCCTTACATGGACCCTATGAGGTGAGTAGTAGTGTTAACCTCATTTTACGCTTGATTAAGCCTTGACTGAGACTTAAAGTTTTAAGTAATTTGCCCAGGGTCACGTGAGTAACGAGCACAGGGCCAGGATGCAAGCTTCGTTCTGACTTCCTCCAGAGCAAAAATTCCTAGTCAGTACAGAACTAAACCCTTCTTGTTCAAGACAACTTCTCCAGGTCAGCCCACAGTGATTCGTGGCTTACCAAAACACAAAACTAAAGGCATCAAGGACAGCACCTGAGAAAAGGAAAAGGTGCTGGTGCAGCAAGAATGAAACCATAGCGTTTGTCTTCTCATTTCCATGAAAGCTGAGGGAGCCACAAGTTTCAAAAGGATCTAGTGAGTGAAACGCATGGCTGAAGCTATGTGAGAGATAGCGCTGCTTGTGGGTTCTGGGAGAAATGGAGGTGTCCACATCTGAAACCCGGGGAGAGGTGGGGAAGCCAGGAGGCTGGGGAAGCTGGCTGCAGAAGACCATAACTTCAATCAGGAAACTGAAGTGAACAGAGGCAGGGGTTTGGCCCAACAAGGGGAAGTCCAGCTTCTGTGTGCTGCCAGTGATGTTGGTTAGACATTGTTTTCTGATAGACTGGCAGGCAGACTGTTAGCTAGAAGGCTGGATAAAGGTTGGATAAAGTTGGATAAAGTTTGTGATTATTAGTCCTCATTGCCTGATACATGGAAGGTGCTTACCAAATATTTGGTGAACTGATTTGAAGGGGAAGTACGAAACGATGTCAATTCTCTGTGAAATAATTTAGTGGGGAATGCACAGTACAGGAACCTATTGTGAATGTTAGCCTACAACACAGTCTCCTGAAGCAGTACCATACTTGTTCAGGGGATTTTGATGTTACTCAAAACAATTTAGGAATGTTTCAGGAATTTCCTCCCAGACCAGTTCATAGGCATCACAAAAAAAGTTATTTTATTAACTTGCCCAGTGTTATGCACAGGGTTATTACTGGTCTTGGCTCTAAATGATTTTGGGCATTTGGGTTTCCTGATTTGTCACTATTAATGATATTCTTTAAACTGTGCCTGGGCTTTGCAGATCATTCTGACGAGGGAATAATCTCTAAATGTAGTATGTGTAATGATACTTTTTATATGTATTAACTCATTCAACCTTCACAACAGCCTTATGAAGTTGGTATGGGAATTATCTTCATTTATTGATGAAGAAACCAAGGCATAGGTTTTATCACTTGCCCAAGGCAACCCATTTAAGAGGTAGAGACCATTTGTTTGAATCATCGTAACATTACTCAAGTAAGGGTCCATTTCCATCTCCCTCAAATGATCTAAAATGGAATTGTATTCAGTTGTATGTTGAATTCTCATTTTGTTGCTTTTGTAAAGGCATATTTTC
Organism: Eumetopias jubatus; assembly: GCF_037043125.1. Lineage (NCBI taxonomy): Eukaryota > Metazoa > Chordata > Mammalia > Carnivora > Otariidae > Eumetopias > Eumetopias jubatus. Next base: position 52,566,863 of record NW_028274810.1, read on the forward strand.
TTAGAGTTCAATCTTCCACCCATTATTTTCTTTAGCCACTTTCAGAAGATAATTTTACTTTTTAGGAATAAAGCCATTTTTGAAAGATGTAATGAAGGTGTTCTCCTACTCTGAATGTAGGGAGTGCGGTACAAAGGGACACAAACAGCAGACCCACTCATCTCATGTCCCTGTTTCTATCTCTTCCATTAGGAGGAGTGATCTGTATGTTGTACTCACATAAAGGGCTGGACATCCCCAAAACCACCTTGTAAGGTAGGTGTATATTATTCCCATTTTAGGCTTGTAGAAACTGAGACGCAAATAGGTTTAAGAACCTGCCTCAGCAGTACTGTGAGCCAAGGGTCAGTTCAGGTCTTCCAGATTCCAGCGTCTTTCCTATGACACACCAGTTCCTTTAGGGCATATAGGTACAAAGTTTCTATTCGTGTTTAATGAAATATCAACCACAAATATCCAGTATGAAAAAAACCTGTCTTAAAAGTAGTTCCTTTAAAAGGTGGATCAGGTTTGGTTTGGAATTAAAGTCTAAGATATGCAAAAAATCTCTGAACCCCTTTAACTGAATTCACGCCTTGAGATGTAGATAAATTATAATCCAAAGCATGAGAACACAGAACGTTTTTAGGGCAGGAGACTGAAAATGGGAAAGCAAAGCCATGATTTTCAATTAAGGGAGAAAAAGATTTAAAAAATTCATATACGTATATATAGACTAGGGTGGTGATTAATTTTATGTGTCCACTTGCCTGGCCATGGGGTACCCAGAACAAATATTATTTCTGGGTAGGTCTGTAAGGTTGTTTCTAGATGAGATTAGCATTTGGATGGGTGGATTCAGGAAAGTAAACCCTCTCCCCTATGTGGGTGGGCATTATGCAAATCAGGGCCAGAATAGAACAAAAGGCAGAGGAAGGAGGAATTCACTCCCTTTTTCTGCCTCACTGTTTGAGTTGGAACATCTCATCTCATCTCCTTCTGCCCTGGGATCTGGACTTACACTGTCAGCAAACCTGTTCTCAGGCCCTTGGACTTGGAATGAATTACACCATCAGCTTTTCCGGGTCTCCACTCGGCAGATGACATTTGTGAGACTTCTTAGCCTCCATAATCACATGAACAAATTTCTCATAACAAATTTCTTTATGCGTGCACACACACACACACACACACACACGCACGCGCGCGTGCACGTGCACTCGGTTGGTTCTGTTTCTCTGGAGAACCCTGACTAACACAATTTATATTGAAGAGCCAAGAATTGCAAAGTACTAATTGTGCATCAGGTACTGTGTCTAGGATCTTCTGCATGCTTTGCTTTGTGCATTTAGTCATTTATTAAATAACTGAGCGCCTAATGTGTGCCATGCACTGTGCTAAGCATGGGGTACAAAAAGCTAAAGATTTGACTTGCTAGAGACCAACAATAATCTGCACAAAAAGTCTGTAAGGATTATTATTAACCTCACTTTACAGAAGAGGAAATAGAAGCTCAGAACAATGATGGCACTTTTCTAAGGTCACACAGGTAGAACATTGTAGACTCCACAGCTGCCTCCTATTAACCCAAAATTCTAGAAAAAATTCTGTAAACAGACAGACACAAAGCACAAGAAGGTGATAACCCTAGGTGCCAGCACAAAAGAATAGTTATGGCAAATTAAACCCATCATTTTCTCGGATAGGTTTTCTGGTCTGACAGATTTAGGCAAAGCTGTAGACATCCCGTGTCTCTCAAATTCAGCATTGTGTTTAATGAGTTTCCATCACTGGTTTGAACGAAATGGAAATACGTGACCAGGATGAGAGCATAGTTAGGTAAACCATTGTAAGGGGACCAGGGAGACTGCAGTATGTTATCAATGGATAAAAAATCAGAGGGTGGTGACATGCCACAGTGTTTGTTCCTTGGCCTGGTCCAGCTCACACATTTGTTTACTCACTCACACACACAAGCATTTATTGAATGGCAATGATATGTAAAAGGCCCTATGTCAGGTATAGAAAATTTAGAGTGGACACCAAAGGTACTATACAGATTTCTCTTCAAAACAGCTTCTTTTACCAGCTGCTAGGAGGGCTATTGGTGCAACACTCTAGGATCAGCTGCAGAGGGCCACCTCGACCAAGGTCAGTCCCCTTCTTAGCTTGCCCATATCAGAGTACTGACTGATGTGGCAGTATGAAGGTTATTCATCTCGGTCAAACTCAGGACAGCTCTGTAGGGCCATTCTAGCTCTAGAGGCCCCTGTATGGTCAGCTCCGTCTGTTGCTGGACATGCAACACCGCTTAATTTCTCCTTCTGCCCACCCTACCCCACAGGAGTTGAGCCCAAGCTCATTCCTTAATAAATATCCTGTACAGTAAACTTGGAGGTGGAAAGGGAGATATTCTGTCCTTTGTTAATCTTCTAAAAACACAGCTACAATCAAGGACAAAAGTTATACAGAGATAGCATTTGGGTTTAATAATTTCTTTCAACAATGAAACAGCCTGCCTCAAAAAGCACTGTACTTTGCAAGATAGAGGAAGCATTATTCTGATTGGAAGGGTCAGTATCAACCAAACAAGTTGGCATTTTAATGAAATTTGTTTCTGTTCATCTGCTGTTGGCTAGCATGCAGCATAGCATCACTCATATTTAGAATTTAGTGATTAGAAATTTTTAAAAAGGAAACATCCTGGGTTCAACAGGTTCTACGAATAATTTGCAGGTAAATGGGGAAAAAATCCATTTCCTAATGAACTTTTAGAAGTAATCGGAGATTACTTAAGACACAGTGGCAGAAACTGTCAATACCCACCCCAATTCATTTGCTCCTTTATCTTTTTATAACAGAACCCTGAATTTTAGCTGGTTACATGTCTATCCAGGCAAAGACTACATTTCCTAAACTCCCTTTCAGCTAATGTGAACATGTGATTAAATTATGGCTTTGGTAGTGATGTTTGCAAACTCCCGGTAAAACCTTTAAAGGAAACCACTGCCTTTTATTTTCTCTTTCCTCCATCCCAAGGCTGGAACATGGAGGTGATTGATGGTGGTAAGGCAGGCACAACCTCAGAAAGGTGGAGCAATCATACAGAAAGTTTCTGGGTTCTTGAATAATGCCTGGAGTAGGGCTCTATTACCCATCTGAAGTGCCTACGAGTTTTGACTTTTCCCTGGGAGAAAAGTAAAACACTTATTTTGTATAAGCCATTTCTATTTTGATCTCTGTTAAAACAGCTTTACCAGTATTCTAATTTGTGCAGATACCAACTCAACAAAAGCCTGAGTGCTATTCATTCTTTGCCCAATCAGCACAGTATCTTATCAGGAGACCACAACAGGAAAGGAATAGAAATTAACATCCTTTCCTGTGAGTTTACCCTTGCATTATCCCCTCTTCTTTTTTAGTGCTCTGCCTTGTCCCTGCCCACATTATACTTTATTTCTGTATTAAAATCAAGGGCCAAGGCAAGATCTGGACTGAAATTACATTTATTTGTCTATACAGTGGGATTTTTGCCAACAATTAAAACCCTGATTTTCTATGCTGTTGATGCTTTGTTTTGGGGAGGAGTAATTTTCAGATAGGTTTATATTATATATACACATAGTTATATATGATGCATTCATCCATCCATCCATCCATCCATTCATTTATTGAATAATTTGACCATGTAGTGTGCACAGGGAACTATTCAAATAAAATAAGAACCAATTCATGATAAGAGATATCAAATGGGTTACAATTCACTGATACATATTCACAGATGGATGAACAGAACAAGTGAAACACAACTTAATCTTAAAATTCCTTAAAAGAAATAGAAATTAGAAATCCAACATAAGCCATTGTTATGAATGGCTTACCATTTGGAATTTCCTCTATTTCTATTAGTGTAATGATTGATGCTATTGTAACATAAGAACTGTAGCCTATGTGAAATATATTGATATATCATTAACTAGCATAGGCTCTATTTCTCTTTTTGCACCTGAATTCAGTGTAGACATATAAATGTCTGATTGTCTGGCTGGAAACATCTAAAGTTGCACAAAGTATTTACCATTTTTATCATGGCACCAACTGGATTTCAGAAGGTTTTTTCTACTTATCTGGTTCCGGAGATAACATACTGCATGTATCATTTGTGAACTATAGGTACACATGGGTTACTTAGAAGAGGGTAAGGAATCTAAAACCAAGAATATGTTTTCAGTTATAATCTCTCTTTTTACTTAGGTATATCCAGAAACACACATACCTTTCCCTAAAGTAGCAGTAACAGCTCACTCCCCTATACTAAACATCAAAAATCACAAATGTTTGGGAATCATACTAAGGGCGGAGCCAGGTTCTCATATTAGAGGAAGCAAGCTGGGGGTGCAGGGGTCGTGGTGGTAGGCAGATCCGAGAGTCCATTGGTTTGTGGTGGTGTTGGTATGCAGAAACAGCCTAACTCCATATTACTTTCCCTGGGTGTCCCCATCTACTCCTCATACTGCTTTCCCGAAAATCTTTTCATCAGTCTTAACCACATCATGTCAAGACATTACCTTAAAAATAGGTGTTGAGAAGAGCTCAGAGTAAACCACCACTCTTCTGGCTGCACAGCCAGCAACATATCTGGCTGGAGGAATATCTCCCAGATGACTTGGGCTTATATATTCTTTTTGCTAGAGGGGACCTTCTTCTTTCCTAGATGCCCCTCTGCTTTCAGCAAATACATACTGCCTGTCTGCAACTGTTTTAGTAAGTTTTCTTTCACGTAAATGTGTTCATTTAATCCCATGATCTTATCTTCTGATGCTTACCCCCAGATAGCTTCCAAATGCCCACTAACTGTATTTGACCCTACAGAAAAGTGAATATAAATGGGTTTCAGGCATTTAGATAAATTTCTACAGTTAATTAAAAAAAAATTCAGTAAGTGAAAAATGATTTGAAAGATGTCAACTGAAAAGTGAAAGTGTATGCATTTGAAATGCTCCTCTTACTAGGAATTGCTGGTATTACAGACCGACCTATGAGTTTAAAATCTGTACTTTCCATTGCAGAATGGAAAGAAAACTAAGATATTTCATGCCTCTTTTTTTCAGGGAGACACCTTGAAATACCAAGTGAGTATATGATTAAAAATTACCTGAAATATCATTTCTGGTGGCTGATTACTAATAGCAATTATTGTATTCATCACTAACAGTAGTGATAAAGGCCATTATAAGCCCTAAGTTCTAAAGAAGGCATCATTATAGATTTTATTCATCCCAGACAGGCAAATATTTATTCTGAAAGGATAGATGATTACAACTTCTCTAGAAAGTTTAGCAGACATATTTTTAAAATCATCTCAGAAATGGTCCAGCATTTATTAACTACCTCTTTCAGGGAGGATGCTGTAGGAAGATCACATCTTTCTGAAGAAGATGCCAAGAACATATTAGCTGCTCCTTTGAGAACCTTCATCTACTCTTCACAGCTACTTTTAGAAAACAGTTGTAACATTTATCAAACACCACTGAGAAAATAGTGTACATGTTGGAACTCAGAATTCAGCAGCTGCAGAAGTTAGCAGAGGGAAACTGGGGGATTGGAGAACAAATTGTAGAAATATACCAATTTGAATAATATAAGTAAGGCCCATCTATATTTTAGGTGCCTAAAAGATGAGAGTATTTAAAACAATTCGATAATAATATATAATAAAGATTATGAGTCATAATATCTTTTTAGACTATGATCTATGACATTAGGTTAATTTTTTGGGGGGGAGTACAGCAATGAAAAAGTTGGGTTTTTTTGCCTTTTTTTCTTTTAAGTAAAACAATTTCCTTGGCTTTCCTCCCATGAATTTCTAGGTGTTATATCATAGAAAAAAAACACTAAGATATGTTTTTAAAAATCACCGTTGGTAAATATGTAAACTTCATATTGTTTTTAATTGCCTCAGAAGTAACTCTGGATAATCTTTTTGTTGTTTTGTTTCTTTTTCAAATGCGTGCAAGAGAGTAAGTCAAAAAGAAATGGGGTCCCATGCATTTCTACCATTTTAAAAAGCACAAGAACTGCAATACAAAATCAGCATAACTTTCTAAAACAGAATGAGCCATTTAAGGTTTACAAAGTTCATAAAAGGGTAACCAGATGCAGCCTCTAGCTTAGAGTTTCTGATGTACTTAACACGTCTGGGCGGAACACAGCTGTCTGTCCAGACTCACCAAAGCTCGACATAAAACCACTCACCACTGGTGATGGGGAAAGTGCAATGTTGCCTATGGACGCCTTCAGCTCATCTACAGTTGCAGTATTCTTAAGAATGTCTTTAGATTGCAATGGCTTAATCTTGATATTAAATTTCTTGTGGGATTCTTCTTCCTCTTCCGATTCGCTCGAAGAATAAAAGTGCTTTCCTTTGGTAGGTAGAACACAGTTAAAGATACATAACTCTTTTTCCTACTGGGAAAAGCAATGATGAGTATAAGACAAGAGTGCTTGCACATAAAGGCAGCAAAGGTATCCTTAGATGGCAGAAAATCAAAGTAAAATACACAGACGAATAAAAGAGCAAATCAAGAAAGCGTTCGAATTTGTTCACCTTTCCTTGGAACATGATTAAGGATGGTGAATTTCCAGGAGCCATAGTTTAATGTTCTACATTTTTGCTGCGGGTGGCCATTTGTAATGTCCCATTCAGCACAAACACTGACAGCCCATGTGAGCTTCCCTGTCCACTGAGAGAGGAAAACCACTCTCAGGAACAATTCGTGAGGAATTTCAGTGATTCAGAAATGCTCTGCCCAGAGCTGGTTTGTGGGGAGGGCACAGGTGAGAGTTATTTTCTAGCCACAGTAAGTGACATGGTCGTATCAGGTTTTAGCAGACAACCCAGTACCCGTGGTTTACACAATTGTTTCTCAGCACATTTTTCTGTTTCTCCACTCTCTCTTTTCTATGAATAGATCAAGACAAAATGCCTACTTGTTAGCGATCAGGCTGTTCTGTACTGTTTATTCATTTCTAATATTGGGGATGACAGGAGTCGGGAAGCTTGGGTTATTTCAGCACCTTTTCAAAATGTGAACTTATCATAGAGTTTTCTTAGAGAAAATAAAGATTAAAATAAAAAAATAAAGAAAGGATATAGCCGGGTTCCTCAGGTCTGATGCTGTAGCCTTCTTCATCTAGCTCAGGAGAGTTCTACAAAATACAAGCACAGATTAAGCATTTGTTATTCTGACAATAATCAAGGAACTGTTCATTTTCCTTCTAGAGACTTCTATTTAAAGATATGGATATGTCTCTTATTTTAGAAGGTGAGGATTTTAACCTTTGGAAGTGAACGCTGAGCAGTATATGTGTAGATATTTACTGAAGGATACTTGGAGAGTCTTCCTATCAGAAAAACAAACTAGGAATCCACTGTCAATGAAAGAAAACATTCAGAGATAATTTCTCACGCTAAGGACTGTGCTAAGCAACACGGGGGAAGACAAAAGGCAAATTATTTTTCCTCTGGAAAATGGAAAGGTATTTTGGTAGGCAAAACACTTTAAAAAGTGAAATATAAAACACAAATCATCAGTGATAGGAGTCTGGAGGAAGAGGAAGTTAATGAAGCTTGAAAGAATCCGAGGGGTCTGCCTGTGCCTCTCAGGACAGGTAGAGAGGGCAGAGGGGAGGCGGTGGGAAGCAAGAGGCTGCTCTGAGACACTGAGGCAGGAATGGACAGCATGGTTCAGATGGGGGAAGGGAGAGGCAACAACGAAAACAGCTGGCTGGAAAGGAAGCTGCACAGGGGGAGAACATCGGAAATAAGACCACGGATGGCCAACGTGCTGGAGGAAGGATTCAAACTTGATGTAGCTACAGCAGCTTCTCAGTCAGGGTAGAAAGTGGCTTCTGAAGGTGTTTTGGAAGTATGCTTCAGGATAGATTGTGGGCAGAAGAAACTGGAGAAAGGAAATCTCATTCAAAATACTTGTATCAATTCAGCGAAGATGTGCTAAGAATACGAGACCACGTTGGTGGTGGTGGGAAGTGAGGAATCAAGGACTTTTGTAAGGATAAGCTTAGTTCTTTGTAACATCAGTCATGGGAGAAAAGGAGAGGGAAGGGTCAAGAAGACCCCAAGATTTCTACTCTCAAATTGTGGGACACTGCTGGTATTCCTGACTGAACTAATTGTAACAGCAGACAACTAATGTTTTCAAAGGGAGGAAGGATAAAAGAGAGTTTGCATGATTGGGATTAGTATTATCATCTTTGAGTTCCTATTATATGGTAAGTACAGTGACCCACACTTTATCTTATTGAACCTTCATAACAATCCCACATGGAAAGAACCATCCCATTCACCAAGGAGGAAAGGAAGAGAAATGAGATGCCATTTCTCAAGGACACACACCCAGCAAATGGTAGACCTGTGTGCCTTGACTCCAGGTGTTGGAGGCTACACTCTAAGCCCTAGAAGGGATGAAGGTGAAGCCATTCAAAGGCGCCACTTTTAAAGGTGAGGTTATAGGCCTGGAAGTGAGAAAGGACAGAGCCAGAAGGAGAGATTGTGGAGTCACCGAAGCGATGAAAGTGCCATGACCATGGAGAGAAAGAAGGCCTGAAAGCTATGGAAAAGCCACCATTTCCTAAGCATTCATTGTCTCCCTCTTGTCCTTCTTCAGTACTCAAGGTTACTTTTTCAAAAATGCAAGTGTATTGAGGTCATTTCCCTGCTAAAACCTTGTCCCTGGCTTCTTACTGAAGTTAGAATAAATGCCCAGTGCTTCTGTGTGGTCCACGGCTCTGTAGGACCTGGCTTAGGTCTGAGAGCCCCTTCCCTGATACCCCTCAGCTGCACGGTCTTCTTTCCATTGTTAACGTTTATGGTCTGAATATGCAAGCTCTTTCCTATTTCAGGGTCTTCATAAATGCCATTCTCTCTGCCTGGAGTTCTCTTCCCTCAAATGTTCAGTCTGTGAACCCGTCCTATACATAAGCGCTCTGCTTAAAGGTCACATCCTCCCTGGGGCCTTCCCTCTCTCACCTTTCTCTGCCAAAAGCAAGATGATGTCATCTCTTAAGAATAAAACCTTTCTTATGACTTAGAGAAAGTGGTGTCTAATGTAGAATTACCACAATAATTCCTACGTGACCTAATTAGTTTTCAGGACTGAACAAATATGAGGGAAGTTATGCTTCATTTAAGGATTCACATGTTGACCAGGGATAGCACTAGAGTGTAGGGTTTAGATGCAGTAATATGTGATTTGATGAGTAATTTGGTATTTCTGTTGTCATACTTCTTGTTTGGTTAGAGTATCCCATTTTTGTGTATTAAAGAATCCTACAAAATACAACAAAAGTCCTTCTAGGTAAAGACGGATTAACTCTGGGAAAATAAATCACATTTTCTTAATATTTAGTAGTTTCCCTTATAACATTATTTGTGAACTATTTGAATTTAGGGTAACATGGGAACTGGCATGGATTTTAGGGAGCTGAACTGCTAAAAATATCTAAGAGATCCCAATCCTGGGAAACAGATATGAGAAGATCAGGTGATGAGTTTGGCAGAGTGACACGCTTTAGAGTGCAGGGGTGGGGAGGTATTGAGAATTTAACCTCTCTGAGCTTCAGCTTTCTTTTCTATGAAATGCAAATAATGTATTTGATTTTTAAGGTGGTAAGGATTCCGCAGCATTTAATATTATGACTGACTAATAGTGAATATTCAATTATTTATTGTAAAAATAAAATTATTAATAAGAAATATGCAAAAGCTTTAACATCAAGATTAACTTTTATGATAGGAGAGGTTGGGTCAAGACATTCATCTAATGGATATAAGTGCAAAAGCATTTGTGAATTTGGGCACGCACCTGCTATACAACAGAAGTGATCTTTGATGTGAATATGATCTACATATTTTATATGATTAAAAATCCAAGAATGATTGTGGTTGTCCTGTTGTGGTTGGTGAAGTGGATGTTGATGATGTAAATCAGTTTCCGGGGGAATCAGGTGGAGAGTTTAGGTCTCAGATGAGAGTCACCCTCACTCCCTGAAAGCAACAAGTAATTGTCACTTGACCTGGGAAAAGCTTGTACCATGAGGCTCTAGTAATTGTTTTGTGCTGTGGTCTGAATGTTTGTATTCCCCCCAAATTCATACGTTGAAATCTTAACCCCAAAGCGATGGTGTTAGGAAGTGGGGCCTTTTGGAGGTGATTAGGGCATTGGGGAAGGAGCCATCATAGTTGGGGTTAGTGCCCTCACAAAAGAGATCCCCAGTGAAGTTACAGCTAGAAGGTGCCATCTGTGAACCAGAAAGTGGGCCCTCAACCGGACATATCAGACACCAAATCTGCTGGCACCATGACCATGGACTTCTCAGCCTACACAACTGTTAGAAATAAATTTTTGTTATTTACAAGCCACTAAGTTATGATATTTTTGTTATAGCAGCCTGAATGGACTAAGACACCATGGAACCAAACCCCAGAGGTTAACTTGACTTGACTTGATTCTCAAAGCTGCTTAGAAAAAGAACCAGGATGGCAAAATCTGGAGTTAATATTTTAAAAAACACATATCACAGGCTAAGCAGGTACTGAAATAACCTGCAAATAATTAGCTCATTGAATTCTTTCGACAATGTTCTAAAGTAACTACTGACCTCATTTCTGCTGGTCAGCAAACAACCATCCCAAAACCATACACAACTGATATATGGAAGGGCTAGGTCTTGAACCCAGTGTAACAGACTCTAGTGCTCTTAACCTCTATACCACCCTAAGCGTGCCAGGCACTGCCTAATGAGACAGAGAATGCTCACTTATTTCTATGTTGTATTATAAGAATGTTTCAACTCATTTTCAAATAGTGAAATAATAAAGAAAAAAAATCTTCTGATACTCACGTATCTTTCCCAATCAATTTCCGCATAAAATCCATTTGGTGCCCCATTGCTTTTCTTCTGCAATAAATTTGAAAATAAATTTAGAAGAGAAACATTTGAATTAAAAAAAAAGGAACAAAGAACACTTAACTCTTATCTGTATTTAGCAAGAGCTATCAAAATCCAGCACTGGAAAGACAAATTAGAGCAGCCTATTAAGCAACCACATCGGTGTAACTGAATGGTAAATTGAGCTGCCGTGACACTGCATAAAAGAGCTTACGTACTTATTTTCACAAAAGACTGTAGGATACCTAAGCACAGGGACGGTAACAGCTAGCTGTTCAAATTTTGTTCAGTAAAATCAGAAGTACCTACATTGTAATTTAATCTTTTATACCTTCAGGGGATATAATCAGATCTATCATCTATCTATCTATCTATCTCTAAGATTTTGACTTCCATGTTGCTCTCATATACAATTAGTTCCAACATGTCTAAAGAGTATTCAAGTCATTAACTAATCTTCCTTTAGCTTTTCTAACACTGACTCAACTTTTCCCTAACCACCCCCTTGCTAGAATGTAAAGGAAATGAACTCCAAATTAATTCAGCTTCTAGGTATTAAAAATAGTGTTGATCTTCTTTTCAAGTGGCTTTTCTTATCAAGTTATTAAAATAGGATTCAAGGATTGATTGTGGATTTCTGTCATCTGTGTGTTCTACGCCTCCATAAGGCTACATCATTGAAAGATGACTAGATATCAGCATTACTCTCTCTGGATTCTATTCAAGTTCTATTTTAGGACCTAGAACAATCATGATAATGGCCACAAGCACTTGAGCAAGGATGTGGAATCATACAAATAGAAATTTCTAGGATTCCCTACTTTTTGTGAGCAAAGGACAAAAACACAAATCAGGTTGGTAATGGAGAGTCCATTCAACAACATTCCCATACTTAGCACATGGAGAAATGGTATGTCACCAAGCACTAGCAGATCTCAGAACAGCACATATCAAATGGTGAAGCATGAGGTGTGAGGACAGGACTTCTGATTTTACGATCACAGATAAAGTCCACCGGAACTACTATGGGAACAGCTAACACCTAATTTGACAAATAGGTAGGAGAAGTAAGCCTGTCGTGTATGCGTAGCACTAGAAAGCCAATTAGAGGCGATCTAGTAACCATCGTCATTGGTCAGTACTTATTGGATGTTGGACTGGGCATTCTAAGAACCAGCAGTTTCGTTAGGGGGAATAGTGGGTAAAGCATAGATATTACGTCCATGCCCCTCCCTTCCTGTACACTAGAGTGTACAAGAACTCTGCCACGCCTCCAGCACCCAGGAGCATAGGCTCTGTGACCCTTTTCTTCTTTGTTTTGCTCCCGGCAAAGATTATATACTTTGTCAGACTACATCATTTTAGCCTTCTCACAGAATTGCCTTTATTGAGTTAGTGTTTCGGTGATATTCTCCCTACTTTGAACAAAGGGCATTTTTAAAACCTGCCACATCAACCTTGTACCTCTATAAGCTATGGCGTTAAGGACATGGTTCATTACATAATGTGCTATCTAATAATAAAAAAATCTTTCCCATGGAGAATGGGCATGGTTCCTATTTTCTTTTTGTCATATTTGCTTTCTTTTTTAATTCCTACTTTACCAATCTGTTTCCATATGACTTCTTTGCAAAATTCTCCAAATCTTTAACAAGTATATTAATAAATTCAATACACAAATTTAATTTATAATAATGGGAAATCGAATGAACTAAGTTGATTCCAAAGAACTAAATTCATGAATTTTAATCATTGTTGTACCACTATTAATACACCTTTTGGTTCTTAAACAATTCTTCAATACAAAGGATTGTTAACTAAAAACCAAACAGATTAGGTAAATTACTGAGTTCAAAATTCCAGTTTGTTTCCATAATAGTCTCGTCTCCATAACCAAAGCTCTTTACAATCCAGATAGTTTATATGTTCAGCTAAATAAATAAATGTGTGTGTGTGTGTGTGTGTGTGTGTGTGTGTGTGTGTGTGTGTGTATCTTTCCTGAGAACATATATTCAACATTATGAATAAAAGTTCCTGAATGTTCTAGATCTGGGCTGAGTGAAAAATTTCCCAGTTTCCATGGAAACTAATATAGAAGATTGAGATGAAGAGAAAGTAAAACCTATAAAAAGAAAATTTCTTTTAAACTAGAAACATTTTTAACACAAATACCAAACACAAACAACAAATCATAAACAATACATTTTTGGGCAGATAACAGCGAACACACACGGCTTTATCAGAGGAACTGACAATTTGGCCTCATTCATGCTAGTGATTATTACAGATATATTTGGTTTCACAAGTGGAAATTATCAAGTTAAAGCTTGGCTAGAGCCTCACTGAAATTCTTCTGGTCAAACCCCAATAAAAAAAGCAATTCTCCTTGTTAAACCACTGAAGCAAGGAACAGCTCATAGTAGTAATAGGGAAGGTAATGGCTCTTTTGACTTTCAGTTGGAAAACACTGAGGAAGCAAGAAAGAATATAAATAGGAAAATATCATTTAAAAGCTAGGCTTCATAGTAAAAGCAATATTGGATATTCAGTAACACATAAACAGTGATATTTCTCTTAGAGCTGAAGTTGTGTATTTTACTTTTTTCTTTTCTTGTATTTTCTAAAACTCCACATTAGCATAAGTAACTTTTCTAATTTGAATATATGACTGTTATTTAAAGATAATTGAGGCTCATATCACTGTTAGTCATGCTTTAATAGATATTTTACTTTAGCCAGGCTTATTATCTGCTCTCAGATTGATGGGCTAAACCAATAAATGTAGTAACAATTGTGTTCAATTATACATTCATCAAAGTTCTCAATTTCCACTGTGAATGCTCTTCTTTTCCAAGGTCAGCTCATGGCCACATAGTGTTCCTTGGACATGAAGTATTAAAGATACATGATATACTACCTAAATATTATCTTCTTGCCACTGAGGCAAGACTTGACTCACTTTGTAAATAATCCTATAGAATAGCACAGTTCAATAGAACTGTCTGTGAAGATGAAAATATTTTATATGTGTGCTGTCCAATATGGTAGCCACCAGTCACAAGTAGCTATAGAGTACTTGAAACGTGGCAGGTGCAACCGAGGAACTGAATTTTGAATAGGCATATGTGGCTACCATATTGGACAACCCAGCAATAGCTGTCATATAGTCTGGGCCTGGATCAGCATCCCTGACTCACCATCCTTTGGTCAAGTGTATTGGTTCCCACAAGCCAAGGTCCTGCCAAATTCCTGATGTTACTGAGATGGTGCTTATCCTCACAAATGACTACTCATTTTGTAAGGTGATGTTTATATTATAGCCAAAGCTTTCTTACAGATAGCATATTATTTTAAAAAATTGAGTCCCTGTCCTTTGTCTAAGACAAAGGAAACATATCTTTTTATACCCGATCACTCTTTAAAAGTATTTTCGGACGTCAATATATAAGGTCTATATGGCTGATTTAAAAATTGGTCCTGGATATTCAAGAGTAATTTGGAAATACCTAAGAAAGTCTTCTTAAATTGATTAAATAAATGCTACTGCTTTTTTCCAAATTTCAAATTGGGATTTTTACTCACTGTTTCTACAACCCCTTGGAAATTTTAAACTAAAATCTGTTTCCTTACCGAAACTTTTTTTCCTCCTTCACGCGCACACTCTGCTTTGTTATTGTAGGGTGGTTCATGTGGGCTGGGCTGCTGGAATTGATTGTTTTCATGTAGAAAAAAGTTGTTAAAGGATCTGTTTGTTCTTCAAGACACATATAAAGAATCACATGGAGTCAACAAGCATACCATAGAAGAAACAATTTCTAGGCCAAATCGTAGGGCCTACCAATCTTGGCAGGGTTCCTTAAGCAAAGAGTGGACTTTGGGGCCCATAATGAGGCTCTATTCAGCAGGCCAGTGTGGCTAGGCCAGGAGAAGAAGGGAGAAGAAGGAAGATGCATCCCAGGCACTAGGTTTTCTGTGGATCTAGTCCTCATTCAGCCAGCACTTAATTTATAGGTAGAGAACGGACACGAGGACACACCAAAGAGACCCAATAAAAATGCTTATATTTCCAACAGAAAGAAGTCTGACAAGTCTAGCTCTACTGTATCTTCCTCTTTGCTGAGGGTTGGCAATACGTACAGCGTCTACAGCTGATAGAGCCAAATCTGGGCCCTTTCCTGCACACGTGTTCAGGATGAGCAGAGATCTCCTCCCAGCCATGGCTGTGAATCCCTGTGCCCCCAGTCTGTGTGGATGAAAATCTGAACTGCTTAGGAAAAAGTCTGAGTGCACCCTGCACAAAGTAGAATTTTGTCTCCGAGTTACAACGCATTGTCACACGCAGCTGCCTGAAGTCTCACACATCATGACAGGCAGCTCTGCTGGGGATCACATTCACCAGTGGGGAGCAAGGCGAGCCCACCTTCATACATGCAGCCCTGCCATGAAGCCTCTGTAGACTACCCCTCAAAAGCATTGTCACCAGCGATGGGCTTCGTTAAGTTTTGAGAAACAAATTAAATAAGCATCAGTACATTGAACTTATTGCAAAGCCATTTATAAGCCTTAAGCGTGTGCAACATCACCTGTAGTTTGCAGAACCACATCAGTGAAACCATACCTTTCAACTTCAGATACTTTTCAAAAGACAGTAATTTGGAATCTCAGTCAGCCAGGTAAAAGGTAAGAGAAAGTGTGTCTGGGTTCACAGACACAAGGCATTGAAGACATCAGTCTGAGTTTGAAAGAAAGTCAGATTGAGATCTCCAAGGACTGAATGCAAATAGAAACTTGGCCTCCTATAGCACTGATGTGATAAGGAGTTCTCAAAATTTGGTGAGTCCAGTAAACGAGGAATATTTGGGGAGTATTTCCAAATGGTAAAACTAGCAGCTGCCTCATAATTTCCAGTTACCTAGGAAGCTGTGCACCTTGCTTCTGAGAACATGGCATTTATTTCGAATGGAGCCTTTTTTTTTTTCCCCAAACAGGTCTGCTTTATTTCCTGAGAAATCAAAATTAAGCAATTCTTTTTTCCTCAAATCATGACCGGTGATATTTACGGCATTTCCAATTAGGGGACAAGGAGGGGACAACGGTCGATAAATAACTTTATATGACTTGGAATGGTGGCGGAGAAAGAGAACTCAGGGAACTCGGGTATGGAGCCCTGACGTAGTGTCCATGCGCCTGCAGAATCACGGCTGGGCTCTTTAATGCAGCGCATACTCATAATTGCCAACTGCATGCCAGGGCTGTACCTACATGCCAGGGCTGCGTGTTCTACCAGAGAATTAAACTGGTGGTCCCTAGAAGAGCAAAGAACACTGAGGTAGCAATGGGGCCTCAGAGACAATGAAGGGCTAGGGGATGAGGAGGTGGGTAGGACAGCAGGGAATGGGCTTCAGAGAAAAAAGGACAAGCCTGAGGGTGGCAGAGCGAGAGAAGCAGGAGAGAGCAGTCCAGCCTGGGAATAGCAGAGACAGAAGACAAGAGAATAGCTAACGGAGGCTTGCCGAGGTCAGAATGAAGGGGATGAGAGAACCCGGGAGGGGACCAAGACAGAAGCAGAGAGAAGACACAGAAGCAGAGAGTACCTGAGACAGAGTTAACGAGAGGGCTCTGAGCCAGAAGCAAGAGGTGAGGAGAAGCTGAGTCTTCTGGGTCTTTTTTTTCCCCTGCTGAATAGAGCCTTGATTACAGTGTTACCCAATGTCTGATCAATTTCAGTCTATGTTCTTAACATTTCATGGCGAGAACTACATGAATGCAAAAGGGACCCCAAAGCTCCAAACCTTGAGTCAAGTGTGGAAGAAAACCTTCTGCTATAGCTGCAACTAAAACCTCAATTTGGGTATAATAATATAAAGGGCGATTTTTCAAAAAATACATATTTTTAACCACCAGATTTATTTTAGTTCCCACTCCAGCCCAATGAGCCTAATGTGAGTCCATTTATTTTTTCAGTAACAGCTGTTCTTTTGAACCTTCTGAATAGGCATCTGATTTAGATTCGAAGGAAGTCATTTTAGAAGTTGGTACAGACTCCCATAAGCTCAACTCAGATCCATCCAAGCCCATGTGCAACAGACTTCTTAAAAAAGCAAGAAATCTAGTGGCTAGCAAGGAGTCAGAGTTACTGTTAAGCCTAAACCCAGTGGAGACACTTTCCTCCTTCAGACTGTAAATTCAGGCACAAGTGGTTTCGAGACCATTCCCTACTTCAGAATTTAATATAGAAAATGTATCTACAACTCAACTAAAGGGGAAAAGCTTCTTTCAATTTTATTGGATCTCAGCTCCATTATAACTTTGTGGCCTCTGTTGGAGAAAAACATTCTCACATAATAAGTTTTTATATCATTAAATTGGAAATGAAATAACCGTTAATGGTAGCAGCCCCTGCAGGAACTGTCTGGCTTCTGACCCACCATATCGATGAGGTTTGCTTGCCTACTCTGGGGCAGGGTTTTAGGT
This sequence comes from Eumetopias jubatus, assembly GCF_037043125.1. Classification (NCBI taxonomy): domain Eukaryota; kingdom Metazoa; phylum Chordata; class Mammalia; order Carnivora; family Otariidae; genus Eumetopias; species Eumetopias jubatus. Next base: position 52,584,287 of record NW_028274810.1, read on the forward strand.
GAATGCAATAAATAAGTTTAACTTGACCAAGACTGCATTTATATGTCCCATTCAATTACTACAGAAAATTACAACAGCGTGAAGTCTAAAAAGTCATTTAGGCTATTTTTTCCCTACAGAAAAAAAAGGGGGGCTTTAAGAAATTTCAACATAGTATATATTAAAGTGCAAACCTACTGAAAATGGTCATTTAAATACTTACAATTCCATCTCTATCTGGTGAACCTCTGTAAAAAAAGAAATTGGTAGCTATTAGGAAAAGGAATCATTCTTGCTACATAGACTAACGGGTAACAATAAGATTCACAAACCACCTCTCTCCCCCTTTCCTGCATTCCCATCCCAGTGAACCCGGCTAATGAAAACTAAATCAAAACAAATTTGTTGAATGTTATTTGAGTGTGAGATGTGTGTCTGTGTGGGGGGGTGGGGGTGGGAGAGTGCCGATTCTCATTAAAAGCTGGTGTCCAAATGGTACACGTTGCTGGTGCAGTGTCGTGGTCCGCTATTGAGAGGAAAGTTTATTAAGAGTCTGTCCCACCCAGCTGTCTCCATTTAAACTACCACAAGGAACATAAACTGACTTGCCCTCTCTCATCTTCTCCCCTGGGGGTGGCCTTGAATATCCCCCCATAGAAAGGAACTCCTATGGTATCTTTCTATTCACTTTGAGAATCTGTATTTTTTCCCCCTATTTCTATACTTACTGTTCCTTTGATTATAGGAGAGCAGGAGATGGAGGACAATGTTTGCTAAAAGGCTCACACTGATGACCAAAGTCCAGGATAGGTAATCCATGGTGACACTGTGTGGTAAGGGTGACTAGGAGTAAGGCTTCTAGAGTAGGATGAATCTGGGCATCCAGACTCCACCACTTATTAGTTCTGTGACCTTGAATACGTTACCTAATCTCTCTAAGCCCTGTTTAAATAAGATAACGTATATAAAGAACTTACAATCAGTTCCTGACACATACAAATGTTCGTTTTTTTCCTCTTTCATGACATCTCCTCGCTGAGACCACAAAACTGACCACTCGCAGTTATGTTAGACTTCCTAGCAAGCAATACGACTGTTACTCTGGGAAACTGAACTGGAGGGGCCAGAGGAAGGGAGAAGCGAGAAGGTAGTCACCATCACTTTATAACTTCCTATTTAAGTTCACTCTGTAAGGAGCTAGAAAAATGTCATTCTATTAACATGGAGATCAGAATTATGCTTAGATGAGGACTTGCATTGTTTGGAAGAAAAACTTAATAAGTGCTTGAGGTAAACTCTGAAGTTTTGTGGAGTTTGATGTGGCTAAAACTGTTCTTTAGGATGTGGGACCAGGTAATAACATTCCTTATTGATTCATAGGGTAGGGCGGAGGAAAGAGGAGAGGGAGCGAGGAAGAGGGAGAAAGAGAGAGAGATGCAGAGAGTGGGTGGCACATCTTCTGGGCTCCGCGATGTGATTCCCCTTTCCCACTAACACCCCCTTCAAATTTAGCAGGATATTCCATTTGGATTACAAAACTCGTGGGGGCGTACATCATTTTTCATAACCAGTTCTGTGTCCATGTGGATGCAGAGGCGAATCAGTGACACATGGGCTAGAAGCAGAGAGGACCCAGATATTAAAAGACCCTTGGAAGTTGACCTGGCTATGGGAATTAGTTGGTTCAAAGAAATTTCACCTAAATAGAAAGGTAGGAAGATAAAAATTGATAAAAGTTATAATTCACTGAACAAATATTGAGTGCTTATAATGGGCCAGGCACTAGACTAGAATCAGGGATAGAAATAATGAAGACATGCTCTTCATAAAAAGATTGAGACAGGCGAGTACATCCAATGGGTTACCATGGCCACAATAAACCCAGGTTGCATTGAAAGCACAGAGAAAAGGTACTGACACACACTCATCAAAACCAGCTTTCCCTTTTCAGATCTATACACTACAAAAAAAAAAAAAATGAGCACTTCTTACTCGGATAGTAAACCTGTGCTAAATGAATTGAGAGAGAGGTGATTGCATCAACTTTGGGGTAGGATATATCCAAAGGCACTGATCCTTGTGGGGATGTCTTTGCAGGCATCCAGTCATAGATGTAGAGAAGACCAGGCTCTGGAGAAAGGCCTGGCTGTGCCATTGCCCACTATTGGTCCAAGTACAAGGGTATATCCATAGGGGATTTAAATGAGAGGCCACTTGACCTCATGCATATTGCAACTATAAGGATGGCATTTCAAAAATTTGAATCAGAAACACTGTAATTGCACATGGTAGCATTGGGTCCTGTTCTGCCTTTGTCTTAACCATTGATGGGATGGGGCTGGTGCTTGCTAGCATGGTGGCAGTGAAGATCACTGGCTGTGGTGCCAGACTGCCTGGATTCAATCAACCTAGATGCCTAACTGCCTCACTTTGGGCAAGTCGTTTTACCCCTTCGTGTCTCAGTTTCCTCATCTACTAAATAGCCATGAAATTGGCCTATACTCCATGGGCCTATTAAAGGATTCAATGAGTTAATAGGAGTGAAGAGCTTGGAATAGTGCCTAGAATATAGTAAATACCCATGAAATGTTATCTAGAATAAAATTATTATGCAATCTGACCTAGGATGGGGAGTAGAGCGATGTTAGCAGTCTCAGACTCTTGAACGTGTTTCAGTTCATTTCCTCACCCCCTCTTATGAAGTTTTAGCTATATTTTTAAATATTTTTTTTCTTTTTAACAGCAGACCCCTCATATTTCCTGACTTCTCTTTTAAAACTAATCATCTACCATGGGCCCTTTGTCTCTATTTTAAGAAGTGTCAGTTACCCCTTGCAACCAGTGCCGCTTCTCTTTACTCTGGTACTGGTCTTGATTATAATTTTGCCCATCTAGTCCTTTTCTTCTGGGTGATAAAGAATGGGCACTTGATTCTGGACTAGAATACTGGCTCCAAGTCTTATTTTCCATATAGTCTTCAGAGAGTTACCTAATCCCTTTGGCACTGATATCTCATCTCTAAAATTGAGATATTACTTCTGACCTCACTGAATCACTGTGAGGATTAAAAAGGATATCAGTGCATAGAAAATACCCTGCACAGTGTCTGCCACTTAGCACCAGCTCTCTCCTTTCCTCTATCGGGCACTGTAACGATGATCAAATCAGGAAGCTCTGGTCCTAAGCCCACTGTCTATCTAAGGAGGTTCAATCAGCTATAGTTGGCTGCTAACAGTAGCAGGTTGCTTGGCAACCCTCATGGAGTTGCAACAGTCCTGAGAACAGTTTGCATCAACAAGCTTTCGATGATTGCAGACGAACAGAAGCATTGCTTAAAGCTGAAGGGACAGCAAATTGCCGGAACATCTTCCCAGCTTTTTGCAAGAATGATGTATGACCCAATTAGGGAGCAGGGGTTCATGAAAAGCAAAGGTTTACACTAAACAGCCTGTCCTTTGACCATCATGGCTGGTAGAACTAGTTGATGGCTAATTTGCTATGATGTAAGTAAGCTGGGGCGCTCAAATGATAAGAAGTTAAGAAGAGATGGTTAGGATTCTACAAGCACATGTCTCGATGGAGTGCTTCAGAGAGATATGGGGTGTCTACCCAAAGCCATGAGGAATAACTTCCTTATTTTCACACCCTTAGAAATGATGATGAAGAGCAATGCTTTGGTCAATTGCAAATTAGCCCAGCCTACCCTGGGGAGGTTGTTTGACTCCTTTCCCCTTTTGAGGGAGGTTTTTTTTTTTTTTTCCTTTTGAACTTTCTTCACACAGCAGAGACCATGTGTGGTCTGTTACAGACACTGCCTTCAAAGTAAAATGGTTTGGTGTTTGCTAATGACGTTCTCCTGAGATGTGTTCGGTAGTGTCCCACACAAGACGTTGCACACGATAGGTGATGACAGATGTCGCTGACAGATGAACTGATACAGCGCCTGGCCCTTTAGGGGAATCAGATTCCTTCTAGTGTAAACTGAGGCCCAGGAAAGGAAAATCGACCCCGAAGGCCAAGGAGCTATGGGCAGTGCTGGAACTGGAGCCCCAGTCTTCGGCTCCTGGTGAAAGTACCATCACCAATTCTGGTTGGTTAATTTTTAGACAATGTCAGTTTCTTAAGAACTACTGGAGATTATATAATTCTCAGAAATACATTCTTAATTCAATCATATGAAAAATTTGCAAAACCAGGGTAAATGCAATTTCCATGAAATAATTATTTGTCAAAAGAAAAGCGTAAAGAAAAGGTAAGAACAGGAGATTCTAACATGTGAGATCTAGGCAAAAAAAACAGCTTCCTCCCCTTACAAAATTCTTTGCACCGTCTGGTTTAAAAGCCTTCAAGGCTTCAAGGTTGTGCCTTGCCTAAGGAAGGAAGCCCAGACACTTCAGCCTGGCCCTTAAAGACCTTTCCATCTGGCCCTGATGTCCTTCCTAGCTTTGCCTCCCTCCCCACCTTTCCCTGTAGCCATCAGGCGGACAAGCTGTTCTAGCTATCTTGTCCTCAATACCTACTCGGCTTTTCCACCTCTCTGCTTTGGATGTTGTTCCCTTCCTTTGCATGAGATGCATGTCTTCATCTTCTCCCAAGTCCAAAGTCAAGGCTCCTCCCTCTCCGAGATTTCACTGATCGTCTGTCCAAACATGAGTTTACCCACCCTCAAATTTCCATGAAATTTCATTTTTAATTGCTCATAAGGACTTACCACATATTAATTTGTATTAGTAAGACTCAGACCAGCGTCCACTGCCATTTACTAAGCATTTCTAAGTTCTAGGTACCATACGAGGCATTTCAACTATGTTATCGTATTTTGTTATGTGAAAGGTATTTCTTTGGTATGGTAGATGTTTTATTCCATGATTTATGAGTTCTTGGACGACGAAGACACAGAGCAGGTTTTGGATTTTGTGCTAAAATTTATGCATGATAAAAATGCACAGAATGAAAAGCTAAAGGTGAGAAATAAAGGTAGCCCTCTTCGGTTTCACCTGTTCAACTGTTGACTTCCCCATTTTCTAACTTTCTTTCAGGGATTCTAGCCAAATAAGGGTTTTAATGGGCTTCTGATGTGCAGCTGACCACACCAGATCTGCATTTCCACACAGCCACGTGTAGTCCCTCAGCTGTTCCTGACAGTTGTGCTCTCCCAAAGTACATACGTCGAATCAGTGTCCTTCTCTTTCTTCCGTATTCCAAAGGCCTTCCTTGTACGTTTTTTCAATCCTGTGGGAAAACAACAAAGGGTCAAGGAAATCTATTTTCTATTTGAACGTTCCTAGCAACATTCAAGGGAAAGATATTTTTTAAAGTTGCAATACACCAGTTAAATTTGAACGTTCAAAAAGCAATGAAAATCTCTTCATTTGTATGTATGTGTCTGTGTGCGTGTGCACGTGCATATGACTCATTATTATTTTCGACAGATGTTTGTCAAAGACTCAGCACTCTAAGTTCTTAGCGCTCTGAGCAACTTAAGAATATAAAGAATGGAAAGGAGATCAGGGCCAGATATAGAAAAGATTGCAAGCTTTTCTTAGATTATTGTTATTCATCACCAAATTGGTCTTTGGCCAAGAAACCAAATCATAGATTTAGATGAATAGCAATTTTTAGGTGAGATGTGTTCCTGAGACTAGGACAATTTCAAGACACAGGTCATGTAAACCATAACAAGAGACCTACACTGATCAGGCACAGCTTTGTGTCCCATATTCCCAACTCATCTTTTGTTACTTCCTCAATCCTGTGACGAGATTGATTACTAACCACTCTCTGAGCATATCCCAACATCTGTACTCCAGTTATCTCTTTCCTCCATATGTGGTTCTGACCTCTGGTTAAAGTGCTTTTCCTATTTAGATATTTAGAACTTTAAATCATCCTTCAAGGCCCAGCCAAATGCCACCTCCTCTGTGAGAGTCTCGAAATCCTAGTGGTGTAAGAAACTGACAATTCTGTGACCCTCTCCCAAAATCTTGCTCTTAGATGTATTATATCAAAATGTTCCACTTCGTTCTTATGTCAATTTCCCTCATAGGCTGTGAGCTTTTCTAGGACAGAAGCCAGGATCCCTTCTATATGTTCCCTACACCTAGTACAGGTGCCAGATAATATTTGTGGATTTAAAATACCTTCCAGGAAGCATCATTCAGGCAGTATTGGGGTAACAAGTTTCCTTTCTTACATCTTGGACAAACCAAACCCAATTGGTTCTTCCATTCCTATCCTATCAAGGCTCTATCTGGGATTCCTATCTCCTGCATGTTCCATAATTACATATGTGACTTGTGTTTCTTAGTATTATTCAGATATACTAAATATCTATATATTTCAAAACCTTAAACTTGTTGGGGCATGTGGGTGGCTCAGTTGGTTAAGTGTCTGACTCCTAATTTCAGCGCAGGTTATAATCTCAGGTTGTGAGACAAACCCTCCACTGAGTCCCACACTGAGTCCTGCATTGGGCTCCACGCTCAGCAGAGAGTCTGCTTGATACTTTCTCTTTCCCTCTGTCCCTCCGCCTGCTTGTGCACCAGCGCTCTCCCTCTCTCTCTCTTAAATAAATAAGTAAGTAAGTAAATAAATAAATATTTTTTTAAAAAAACCTTAGACTTGTTACTGGTGGTTTGGAAAGTCTTTTTGGCAAATTGGAGCTGGAAAAGTCCCTGAATTTCAGGATCTGTTTGGCACTAACGGGTGGAACAAAGGGAAAAACATTGACAGAATCAGAGACTTGATGACATCTTCTTCCAAAACATGTGAGTCAGCCCAAACCGCTCAGATTATCTGAGTCATTCGTTATCTGGCTCTTAGAATTCTACTCATATATAATCCCCAAAATGTCTCTGTTCAGTCTAATTTTGCATTTTAATAGTCATTCCATTTAAGATGCCTAGGTCTTTAAAATATCAATGTTTAAAAAAAATCTCTTCCCACATTAAGCTAAGCTCTACTTCATTATTCTTCACACAACTTTACAGGAAAACTTATTGACATTTAAAACTACCCACCCATGATATCTAGGAATACCTTCCCCTCACTCATTTTCAATTTGAATTGTTAAAAACTTTCTTCCTTTTTACCTCTAATTGCCTTATCCCCTTATAGGAACAAAATATCATAGTGACAATCATCATTTTCTTCTCATAATTTTCCTTGGGTTCGAGTCTCTTAATTGACTTCTCCATGCTTCTAATTCAGGTTTGGGGTTACAAAGAATGCTTGCTATATTTCACCAATCACTACTGATTTTTATAGGACTATAAAACAAGTGCTATTATTATCTTATGTTTTCAAGTCATTTCATTTTCTGTAATTTGACCATGAGATAAGAGACAGCATGCTCTACCAAACAGATCAGAAAATACACAAAAATTCCAGTAATTCTTGTATTAAATTAGAAACAGACAGGCAATAATAGTTTTCCATAAGCTCTGTCCTGTTTTTGACCTCCAAATTTGGACAACGGCCAATATGAACTAGATCATGAACATCAATGAATTGTCCATTTTCCAGTGAAAAGTGCATTGGATCAAGATTCAGGAGACAAAGTCCATTTCCAGCATCATTTTTTAAAAAGATTTTATTTATTTTAGAGACAGGGTAAGGGGAAGGGCAGAGGGAATGGGACAAACAGACTCCGCATTGAATGTGGAGCCCAATGTGGGGCTCGATCTCACAACCCTGAGATCATGACCTGAGCTGAAACCAAGAGTCAGAAGCTTAACCGACTGAGACACCTAGGTGCCCCCAGAAAGATTTTTAAGTGTGTAGTTTAATATAAGTTATATCTCTTTGTATTTCATTCTCTCAGTCTATAACAAATCAGTCAATAATAAAGGATGAAAGAATTTGTACACATTCACAAAATGCTATGCCAATCTGTAATTTTAATTTCACAGAAAGTTGTATTTCCTGTACCTAGAATACATTCCTATATATGGAATATATAGAGGAATACACCAAAGATGTGACATTCCAGAAAAACAGAACTAATCAAATGTCAAATAAAAGAAAACATTGGAAATATTTTCCACCCTTGAGGAGTGGAAAGATTTGAAAAATTTAGGAAATTATGAAGATAACTCTGAAAGACTAAAGCAAACAAAGTGATGAGATGTAGAAGTTATTCATATCTTAACAACTCCTTGAGAAGATTTAGGAAGAAACAATCATACCAACTGTGTTAAAAGTGAATGTACAGGTGTGGTCATGACTTTTGAGAGTTCATTAAAAAATATTCAAAGAAATTTTTCAAAAGAGAATAATAATAGTTAAAGATCTTATAGGAATAACAAGTTCAAGACATTATGTCTGACAATCTAATAAGCTTCAAAAACACTATAGCTAATGATTTTCCACTTCTAATTCCAGAACTTCATAAAAATTTTAAAGTCAATTTCTACAGCATAATTGTTTTTAGGCTGGGTCCTGAATATTTGTCAACTATTCTTTACCAAAAATGGGAGGGAAAAAAATCACTTGTTTTTGAGAAATGAAGTAACTATTCTCTTGTCAATATCAAAACAAAGAGATGTTAAGAGAAAGAATTTTGTTGTCTTGATGATCTTGGGCTACAACTGTTCTCTTCCAAGTTGCAGAAGTGAGAACATCCTCCTCTGTGCATCCAGAACTGCAGTCTTGAGTCAGCCACAGATGAAGTCTGGCCTAGGCCTCTAGCTCCTCTCCACCTAATTTAGATTTCTTTTAGTTCCCTTTGGTGTTATGAGAGGAGCTAGTCAAGTCTGGGAACAACAACAAAATTAAAAATAGTCTGATTTTTTAAGAGGGTGGGAAAGCTCATTTCAAAATAGGCAGTCCTAGATATGATATTACCAGATAATAAAAGAAAGCAATGGGCACAGAAATTAACAACAGTGATAGTGCAGACACAAAATACAGAATAAGAAGAAGTTTCATCACTGCAATATTATTACCTATCATTACTGAGGTCCTACCTATGGGCCAAGCACCAGTTGCTTTGCATCTGTTGTCTCATTTATGTGAAAAAGTAGGAGGTGTTTTCTTCTCAAATGATGATGAGCCTGAGGGTTGCCTAGGTTAGGTTTTATTATCACCATCTCCAGGGAAGAAATTGGAGGCTCCTTTCCCTCTATTGCTCCCCAAATGTTGAAATTCTTCAGGACTTTGTCCTAGGTTCCTCTACACCTTCTCCCTGGGGCAATTTCATGCACTCACATGATTTCACTTGCCATCTGTACATAAATGAACCCTGAATCTATAGGTCAGGCCCAATACTATCTCATGAGTTTCTGAATATATAAGTACTTCGTCTCATACTCAGGCTTCTATAAATAGATGTCAGATTTCTTCAAAAGCCTTTAGGCTCCATTTATATATATGCAATTGAACCTATAAAGGAATGCTCGATCATTTAGTTTACAATCATTTTCTGAATAAAATTCCCCTTAAAATGAGATAGTTCTCATGGTGACGGGATGGTAACAACACTTACTGTGGTAAACACTGCATAATATATGGAATTGTCAAATCACTGTGTTGCACACCTGAAACTAACATAACATTGTATGTCAACTGTACTTCAATAATAAAAAAATTAATGAAGTCATTCTCCAACAACAGATAAATGGATAAATAAAGTGTGGTTTACTCACATGTAAAATATATTTCTTATGACAGGTCCAGAAAGTTTGAAAGTCTTTTGTTTAAACTTAAAAAATATCCTTCATTTAAAATGCAAATTGTGTTTACTAGTGTTTTTCTCTGAAACTTCCCTGAGATAACTTAAAAAAAAAATCAAGCTACCTTAGAACTTCCTGGCTTTAAGGGTATACAACTCTGTAGATAAAGAAGAAATGGTACAGCAGAAAAAAATTACCTTTATCCATTTTTTTTTCTCCCAAGTACAACTGTTCTATAGGAATTCATTAAACAAATACTAAATTCTGAATTTAAGCCTTTAAATGCTATGAAAACAAAATTGTTCAGAGGGAACTTCCAAAAAGAACAATTTGGCCTCTATATTAATTTAAGGTCAAACATCAAAATCTGATACTCAAAAGAACCTCCAAGGTTTTGGCTTGGTTGGTCTTATGTCTTCTGTTTTATTTTTTTTTTAAATACCACTTGAAATATTTCTCTCCCTAAAAATGAAGACTGGTACTACAGATGGACGAGTTGAGGCAACAGTCCTGGAACTGAGTCCAGAAAAGGAGACATCAAGGTATGAAAATCCTCTAGGCAGGAGCTGAGGGCCAGCCACACAGAACACACTGCTGGCCTTAACCAGAGATGCTGTTTGGCCACATGGGAGTAGAAGTGGAGAATCCTGCCATTGACCCCCTCCTTTCTGTCCTTGTCCGGAATTCCTGCCCTTCCACTGCTAGAGGGTAGGACAATATAAGGAGAGGCTGAACACAGAATGGTCACTGTCCTATCAGCACATTGACAGCTACTGGCTTATCACCTGAGCTAACATAAAGGGGCTGAGATGGGTAGACATCTGGGGTGGGTGTAGTAGAGAGGAGAGGAGCCAAGGGCAAAGCCAAGTCCTCACACTGGGGGAGAGTGGGCCTGTCGGGGTGAGGGGGGCACAGTCTGTGTATTTCATTGTTGGGAGAGAGAGCGCCTTTGAAGGTATTACATTTTGATTACCTTCTTTACTCATTTCACAATCTTGCTTACCCTGCTTTCACTGATAGCTGTTCATCGGGTTAAAACACTCATATAAGCATATTGCCTGTGAGATTGTTGAAAAAGCACTACCTTTGGAGATCATCTTCCACTCCCACCTCTCCCCAAACAGTGCTTCTGAGCAGAGGTGGGACAGGGCAAGACCTGGGCCCGAAGCCGGCTCCAGAGTGACCGGAAGAAGAAGGCTCATAAGGAGGAGCAGTGGCAGTGACAGCCACTTCGGGTTGGTACGTAAAACACAGTTCATAGAGGAACACAAATCATTCCCTCGGGTATCTCCCCAGGAGCCTGAAGACGATGCCTCCCAGAAACACAAGCAGGGGACACAGTGGAAAAGATCAGAACGCATGGAATTTGGAATCCAAAGATTTGGGATCAAACCCCAATTTGACCTATCAGTGGCTGTCATTTGCAGCAAAACTTACAGAGAATCGAAGACACACTGTGTTACTTTTAATGTAAGGTTTATGTAATCACAGCACATGAGGTTTGGAGGGATAACCCCAGTTTCCCCACCTGTAATCACTAAGAGCGAGGGACAGCTAGCCCTTGTTCACGTAGTGCCTCGTATGTGCTTAGCACTTTACACAGACTAACCCTTTCAACAAGCCTTGTAGGTATTACCAACCCCCTATTTTATGGATTAAGAAACAGACTCAAAGTAATTAAGTTCCTCTTCCAGCATCACTAAACAAACAAGTGATAAGACCAAGATTTGAGCCAGGCGTGTTTGACTCCAAAGCCAAGCAACTTCTCACAGGGTGGTCATGATGATTCTTATAGTACCCAGAGCAATGCCTGGGACGTGCTGAATGCACCATCAATATCAGTTGAACAATTTTTTAGAACTGTTTAAAAAAAAAGTTTAACAAACTCGAAGTTTGTATAATAATTAAAAAACAAAAACTAATGACTTTTTCTGAGGTTTGCAATATACATTCCATTGGTGTTCAGTTTTCTGATGTTCATTTGTGTATATAGAAGTAGTAGGGAAGGAGAAGGAGCTCCAAACTACACAGGATGGACCTATCTGAATAGAGACTTGGGGTGAGGGGTATGCTGTGATCTCACCACATTTTTAGGTGAAGAATGTACATAATGGTACATTCAAGAAGCTCAATTTAGCCCAAAATGCATATCATAAATAAAAATGGATAGATGTAATTTATTAAGTACTTACAATGGTTTAGGAAATACATCAGGAAGTTCTTTATCTTAGCCCAATACAACCTTGTAAGGTGGGAGCTATTATTGTATTGATTCTATACCAGGGGGCATGAGAAGTAACTGGTATAACTGATAGACCACATTTTGGAGTTCCTTCTGCCTGACTCCAGAATCCATGCTCTTCCTGTCTTTGGAATATCTTTTGTGTCAGTCATCACAATTCATTTTGTTCTCTTATTAAAAACACAAACAAAAAGCAACTCAATTTTTTAAAATTGAAAGACATTTTTAGGAAAATTAGGATGTACATTTCTTAAACATAAAGACTGTATTTTGCATGTTTAAATCTCCATATGTTGCCCAGTGAACATAAGGAGACCCAATAGATGTTTGCTAAATGGATTATTTCGGTAATAAAGGTAAATTTTCAGCTTGAGCCTTCATCAGCTTGGAGGGTTACTCAAAGGTGAATCACATGTAATGGAATTATTTACTTTCTGCAGGAACCCAGACCAAGCATTTGGTCTCAGTAATAAAAAACAGGCAAGTTTAATCGTCCTGGGCATAATGCCCTATATTGACAGCAACCCTAGACTGGCAATATCTATTCATTACGATGGTCACTGTATTTCTGTCAGGAAAGATTAAGATGCTTTGCACATCAGCTCATCCTCGAAGTTTTTAAATATAGGTACTATAATCCAATTCAGATTCTTTGTCATAGGGTCTTACAGAACAATGTAAGACCAGTTAAGATAGAGGTCAGGTGGATTTTTGATGATGTTTGTGATTTTCAGTGCCCAGACTACTGCCTAAGTTATGGGAACTGCTTAAGAAAAGTGAGTACCAGGAAATATGAAAAATCAAGTTCAGTGTCTAGCAGTATCTGGCACATGGTAGTCACTCAGCAAATGTTTGCTGGTTGCTCTACATATTTGCAATTCTAACCAAAATTGTCTAAATTGATGGGCATGTGTCCTTTGAGCTGAAAGTTCTACCTTCATTTTCACGTGACTCAAAGGAAATCCAGGTGTTCTTTGTACTTAGTAAACACTAAGATGGTACCCCATCATCATTCTGAGCAAGCTGAGCCTACTGGGAGAAATGTGCATCCTGATAATATACTCCATTAGTTTGGATTGCAAAAGGGTCTGAGATGGATGGCACCTTGAAATTCAGATTTGATATGTGAGAGTTCACGTTAATGGAGATTGCTAGAAGGCAATTAAGAACTGCAAGGAGCTAAAAACTGTGATGACTTTTTTTTTTAAAGAAATATTTGACCTTTTGGTGACATGGAAGAAAATGTTAAAGAGCAGATGGTCATGGAACAGATTTGCCACAAAAGGCTTAGTGTTTGCTATGCTGTTATTAATGGAATGAAGGAACTGAGTAGAATTAGGAAGAATTCTAAGCAGGTGAACAGCCTCCATTAAGATTTAAGTAGCAAGAGCCATGGGAAGCAGATGTAGTTATACTGAAAAGTAGGAGGTTTGAGCTCTGAAAGGCTTGAGTTCAAATATCTTCTCTACCTCCTGGGGCAAGTAATTTAACCTCTCTGAGTTTACCTTTTCTCAGCTATGTATCATAAAAGCTTTTTGTAAAGTTTAAAATGGGAGTAAAACTTCTGTATAACACCTGAAATACATTGTGCACCACTTTATGCAGATTTCTCTTGTCTTTCTTAGTTTTGATAGTTAAAAAGCAATTGGAAATCAGCCATTTTAACTGATTACATAAGAGCAACTAAATGCCTGATTTGTAGATCTATGCTTGTTAGAAATAAAAGTACATAAAAAATAAAAAATAATCAAAATTTCAAAATTTTGAGTTTTCTTTGGTTACAGTTTTTTTTTTTTAGATTTATTTATTTATTTTGAGAGAGAGAGAGAGTGCATGCATGTGGGCACCCAGCAGGGGGTGGGGCAGAGGAAGAGGGAGAGAATCTTCAAGCAGAGTTCCCAGTGAGCTCCTGGAGTCTGACTTCACAGGGCTCAATCCCAGACCCTGAGATCATGACCTGAGCCAAAATTGAGTCAGACACCCTTAACCGACTGAGCCACCCAGGCGCCCCTGGTTACAGCTTTAATAACAAAACCAAACTTGGGCTCAAGAAATGTAATTTACTAACATCTGTCACAAAAAAATAAGGGGATTAAAAGATTCACAGTCTGAAGAAACACAACTATCTTCTGTAGCAGAAAAATAGAGCATTGATGAAGCCTCTCTAAATGCAAGTCTATTACAGACTTAATCAGCTGGTCTTCTCAGTGTGATTTGAAAATAAGCCAATGTTACTTCTACTTGGATTAGTGGTATATCAAATTTGGAGTTTCCTGCTCCCAACCTGAGGAGGAGAAACACACACTTTGCTTGGAAAATAACACTGCAAACACTAGTGAAGTTAATTTGACCTGTTCCATGAGACTCTTGTTCTGTAAAATGGTTTCCCTCTTACTCACTGTTCTTCTCTCTCATTTTCTCTCCCCACATTCACCGATTCTCTTCTCCACCTTCCATCTCCAGTCCCTCCTCTGCCTGACACTGACATGTAGACTAAATTGAAGCTAATGATCCTGCTCAGATGGACTCTGGTTTTCAGGCATATACAGAAAAATTCAATTGAATTGTAATTCACCAAATTTCATTTCCAAAACACTCCATTTTCTTTTTTTTTAAGATTTTATTTATTTATTTGACAGAGAGAGACACAGCGAGAGATGGAACACAAGCAGGGGGAGTGGGAGAGGGAGAAGCAGACTTGCCACTGAGCAGGGAGCCCGATGCGGGGCTCAATCCCAGGACCCCAGGATCATGACCTGAGCCGAAGGCAAACGCTTAACGACTGAGCCACCCAGGCACCCCCAGAACACTCCATTTTCAACAAGAAAAAAATCCAAAAGAAAACAAACTGGACAATAACAGAAATCCTTTTCATATGCCCTTATCTTTTTATATTTCATTCAAAGCAGAAGGAGCAAGTACTTTGGAAAAACCTTTAAGTTGTTACTACATGTACTGTTTAGTGCTCTGAATTAAATTCTTCAAAGGTGAATTAAAAAAGAAAGTTGGAACACATCCTACATAGAATTCTTGCAGTTTAATTCTAACCTACTAGATGGAGGCACAGAGATGGACAAGGAGCAAGGAGATTTACATGGTGATGCTGATTCAACACTTCATAGGCTAAGAGCCAACTTTGTGTAGTAAGAATCCACAAAGCCTACTTCCAAAATGGAATAGAAATGGTTTAAAAAGTTAAAAATATATAAACATGGAGATTTTTAAAAAAAAATAAGATCAGTTATCAGATAAACAAGCACCAAAAAAAGGTTCAAAGGGGAACTAAATATAGAATTTAGCTCTAAGTTCTTTCGAGAGGTCTTAGAGGCCTCTGGGATGCATGTGGAAGATTTATAATGATAATGATTATCCATGTATTTATTCACCTGTCCTCCATCCCTCCATCCATCCATCCTCCCATCCATCCATTCTTTGGCTATATAATCCCGAAAGATAAAAAAGTTCATTGTCATGAAATTATTCCTGTGGGATAACATAAATCTATCAAGTTGCAATGAAAACCTGGTCCCCTTTTGTCTATTCTCATGGGAGGCAGAAAATATCAAGTTAACCCTCTTGGGAAATTAACCACTGGTAGGCTTGCAGATTTCTCAAGCAATCCCCTCAGCATGGCTAAATGGTCATATTATTACTCCCTTCTTTTATTTATAAATCTTACATTCCAAACATTTATACAGATGTTTGTTACTCTACTAATAATTCTCTGGTTCTAGGTCCTCATATTTACCTAGCAAGCTCAAAATGGTAATTTTTCCATATTGGTCAGTATTCTCTTCACCAATATCCCAGTATTGGGCAGGGATATAACTCTAGCCTTTTATTCAATGCCTACCATTATGCAAGCTCCAGCATATTTGTGATCACTATCAGATCTCCTCATCTTCTCATTCAGGGGTTGATAGAATAGGAACCTGTCAAACATCTATCATGGGCCAGGGACTCTTTCGGGCTAGGGATACAGTACCTAATATTACCCTTGAATTATGCAAGATCACAGATCTGTTACTAAAACTGAAAACACCCACCTTCAATGAAGTAGCTGCTACCCACTTTAGCTCTTTCTTATCTATTCATCAATGTGACATATATGCATAATTGTGCGGTGTTTGAGGTGAAGAGTCACATAAGATGAGGAAGTCAGGGGCCAAATCATGCAAGTTCTGGAAGGTCAAGTCAAGGACTTTAGATTTTAAGAGCAATAGGCAGTCATTGAAAGCCTTTGAGAAGAAAAGTAACATCATCTATTACCTAGTTCCAGAAAGCTCCAAAAGTAATTAATTTGTTTAATGTCATGATGATATGCTAAATAAATGAGTGTTTTCTAGATCATCAAAAGACAAAATACACTGAGTATTCTTTGGTGTTAAAAGTACTATGCTATACTAGTTATTTGAAAACTAATATTTGAGTATAGTTTTGATATGGAGACTCAAACCAAAGTATTTAATTTGCCAGAAGAGCTGAATTCTTTTTTTTTTTAAGATTTTATTTATTTATCTGAGAAAGAGAGCATGCAAGAGCGGTGGGAGGGGCAAAGGGAGAGAGAGAAGCAGACTCATCATTGAGCAGGAAGCCCAATGTGAGGCTTGATTCCAGGACCCTGAGATCATGATCTGAGCTGAAGGCAGACACAACCAATTGAGCCATGCAGGCGCCCCCAGAACAGCTGAATTCTTGGACATTTTTTACTTCTTAAGAGTTTACCATTTGTGACAGTGTGTAAATATATTACTTTTGATAATCCTAATTGAGATTCAAACTAATTAAGAGCCTTCTGTTTAAATCTCCATAACTCCTGAACTCAAACTCCACACAAAGTTTTGTTACATTTACAATCAGTCTCAAAATCAGATTTTAGATTTACCACTAACCAGCTGTGTGATGCTGAAAAAAAAATCAGTTAATCTCTCCAAACTTCAGCTTCCCGAACTGTAAAAATACCTGCTTCCCACGATTACTGTATTAGATGAGAAAATTGATTCAGATATGTAAATTAAATGTTATCCAAGCAGAAAGTAGTATCATTATTTATTTGTGTTATTTAACTGAGGGTTGAAAAACAGTAAACTGTGGTAGTATATACCATCTAAAAGTAAAGTATCCAATCCAGTGAAAATAGTAAAATCCCTCTCTTCCCTTGTTAACATGAGAAGGGAAGGAAAAATCCATTTCTCCTCACAAACCATCTAGTATATTTTCCAGTTTCTTCTGTTGGATATGTTCACTTTAAGATTCCATAAACTCTTGCCTACTCTACACCAATCTCACAAGATAATGACACATGTTCATATGAAGCATGCATAATGGAAAACTGAACTTCCTTCCAAGCCAGTTCCTTTGTCAGGGGCTACCCCCTCTCCAAGTAAAACGGTGCCATCATTTCCCAAGATGTTTTATCTAGAAACCTAAGAACGACCTGTGACTTCTTTCCCTTCCTTTCCACAGGCCAGTCCATCAGGGAGTGCTGTTAGCTCTATGCCTTATATATACAATCTGTTCACCTAGGCTCCTTCCATCTCATAAAGCTGTTGCCTTTAAGCCATGGCCTCTAAGATTGCTGTGAAAAGGAAGAGAGCATGAGAAAGGCACCTCAGATACAGTTACCACCTCAGCCAGAAAAGAGACAGTTCTACTTATATACCATTGACCAAAAGACTATGGCTTATGGTCTCACCTAGATGTAAGAGATGATGAAAAACGGACTCCCTGCCTGCAAAGCCACTCCCCAGCAACAGCTTTGCACTGCAGCAAGGGAACTCGGCTCTTTGGAAGTCAGCTAGCTGTCTCTTTCAATCCCTGCATGGATAAAAGATACTATCACTTCTCTGCAGCCATGAGCTCTAGTCTCACATAAGTAACTGGTTCCACCGCCTGCTACTTGTGTTACTTCGAATAAATTTACACCTCTCTCAGCCTCAGGATTCTCATCCATAAAATGGATCTTATGTCATAGGATTGCTATGAAAGCTAAATAAATTGTGCACATAATGTGCTTAGCAAAATCAATGGCTTGCAACAATCATTATTGTCTAAAAATTGAGTCTGCATATAAAACTGATCCCAGGATAAATTCTTAAAATTTTTGTATTAATAAAAACCTATGCTATGGTTTACTGAATTACCTTTCCCCCCCTTAAAGGTAATGGTTGAAGAAGTCTTTGAGGTTTTTAACCATCCTCCCAAATCATAATTTAAGCCAAAAGTTTTTGTTCTTGGAAGGGGGCTTTAATCAGCTTCCGTTAAAGGACAAAAAAGAGGAAATAACACGGCACAACTGACAGGTAATTAAGTCACAGAATAGCAGGGTGGAGATCAACATCTGGTTTGGTACTAGATCAGCAAAACGAAAGCCCTCAGAGATTAAAGCAATAGGCCCACAGCCATACAGAGAATTACAGAGGGTGCTGGGTTAAAACCTTCATGCTTTACTTTGGTCCAATATACTTTACCTGTTGATCTGTTCAATATGAGTGGGCATATGTATGTGTGTATATGGTAAATATGTAGTAATATAAAATATAAATATGTATGCATGTGTGTGTATATATATATATAGAGAGAGAGAGAGAGAACAAATTACATATCTATCTTCTCTAGTATTCTAAAATAGCATGTCGTTTTAGGTTTGAGTATATTTTTTGTTTCTACTTCTATGCTAAATATATCTCATTACTTTCTAAATGTCTAGATTAGTGTCATGAATCCCTGTTTGGCTGAATAGCACTGCCCTGGCAATCTGAATCACATTTCCAGTAACACTCATACCCTTTTAGCTGAAATTTGGCTTAGCATTTTGATTAACTTTTCTGTTAAGTACTCTAAAAAGACTTTTCAATTTATGAGACTACAACCTCAAAGACAGGAGGAAAGTAAACGGTGACTTTAATAATAGAAAACAAAACAAAACAGAAAAAAGTCATTAGAGATGGTATCTGTAGAAATGCCAAGATACAAATGCTGAATCTGAATTAAGCTAATTATGTGGTACTTTCAGCAAGTATATTTTATTCTTTCTGGAACAGTCACATTTACAAGAGAAATTGTATGCTTAATTCAAAAATTTGCCATCATGCTAGTCAGGCTGCCCCAGATATTTCTCCTTTGAAACTCCCTTGAAAACTGAGGCTAGCTCTAGTTTTGTTTTCTGTTTTTGTGTTTGTTCTTATGGCCACCTAAACACATGTACATGCTTTCTTCACCTCTGCCACGTGGTTTAAGTACAGCCTACCTCAGTGATTTCAGGGGGATTCAATCTGCTCTGAAGTCATCAGAAGGTAGAACTCCTTACCTAGCATGGCGTTTAGGACCTGGTCTATCATATTTCTCCAGTTTTATCTGTCATCATTATTCTTTGAACACTCCGCTCTGTAACCAAAGGTAAATTCTCCTCATTCCCTAAACAAGCACATTCATGACCTATGTGTTAGCTTCTATTTGGAGGACTATCTCTTTGGACAACCTTCTCTTCAAACTAGCAACCCACCCATCCTCAAGCTGGCTCAGAAATGCCTGACGATGCCTGCAGGAAGTTTTCCTTCAGAACTGAATTTTTTTTCTCCTTGGGTTCTTCCAAACATCACTTAAGATTTCTCTATAGAACTTATCAAATTTTTGCCTCACGTTACAGTTTACATTATCTTTGTTCTTTCAGATTTTAAGTTGCTTGAGATTAGGACCCACTTGTCATTCATCTTGTGCCCCATCAGTGAACCCAACTCAGTGTCATGTACACAGCAGATAGTCGGTGAACATTCACTGATCGAGAAAAAGGTTTCAAGCCAGGCAAAGACTCAAGTGTTAAAAATCACCTTCTCCATCATTATTTGGTAGAAGCTACCAAACGAGAAGTTCTCAAGTCAAGACTTTTTCCATCATTGAGAAAAGAACCTCCAAAAAATACTTGCAAATCTTTACTTATCTAAGAGCATGTATCATAAATACAGCCACAATCCTAAAAACAAAACAAAACAAAAATAAAACCTAAAAAGCAAATGAAGAAGTAGAAGGAAAATGAAAGAAGGTGTCACTCTTGGGTATGTAATGAGGTTAGTACAAATGAGGTGTACTACCACTAGTACACGCAACACGGAAGGGACCCTCAGACTGTCCCTCAGTGCCTGTTCCCTCTTGTTTTAAGGACAGAGATAACAGCCTTAGTGATCTCTTTTCCAGACCAGAAGGGCAGTAGCCAAACAGAAGAAGTCAAAGAGGCAACATAGGTCTTATGGCAGCCACCAGAGTGGAAAGGACACGTCACACTCTTCAGCTGACAAAACGGCTTTTATCTTGGGGTTCCCAGCCCAATGCATAACAATAGTGCCTGAGAGCTTTGTTGAATTAGATCATAGGGCATTAATTGGAATTCTAAACAATGAGACGTATAAAAAGCACTTTTAAAGTTGTCTCAAGTAGTAGTTACGAAAATTATTCCTTTCACCCTCAGAAATAGATTAAGTTATGTTTGATGGTCTTTGCATAAGAGACATAAGCAATATAAGAATATTGATATTCAAGAATGTATATTACAGATATATTAAAGATGTATTAAATATATAATAATATATATCCATAATATATATTAACGTAATTCATTAAAACCTAATTTTATAGAGCTACCATATGACCCAGCAATTGCACTACTGGGTATTTACCTCAAAGATACAAATGTAGTGATCCGAAGGGGCACCTGCACCCCAGTGTTTATAGCAGCAATGTCCACAATAGTCAAACTATGGAAAGAGCCCAGATATCCATTGACAGGTGAGTGGATAAAGAAGGTGTGGTATATATATATATATATATATATACATATATATATATATATATATATATATCATGGAATATTATGCAGCCATCAAAAAATGAAATCTTGCCATTTGCAACAACATGGATGGAACTAGAGGGTATTACGCCAAGCGAAATAAGTCGATCAGAGAAATACAATTATCATATGATCTCTCTGACATGCAGAATTTAAGAAACAAGGCAGAGGATCATAGGGGAAGAGAGGAAAAAATGAAACAAGATGAAACCAGAGAAGGAGACAAACCATAGAGACTCTTCATCTTAGGGAAACAAACTGAGGGTTGCTGGAGGGGAGCGGGGGGGATGGGGTGGCTGGGTGATGGACATTGGGGAGGGTATGTGTTGTGGTGAGCTCTGTGAATTGTGTAAGACTGATGAATCACAGACCTGTACCCCTGAAATAATACATTATATGTTAATAAAAAAAAGAATATTGATATTTAAGAATGTATATTACAGATATATTAAAGACACATTAAATATATGTTAATATATATCCATAATATATATTAACATAATTCATTAAAACCTAATTTTTATATTTCTAAAATGTAATACATATTACATTTTACATATATTATATGTAAAAATATTATATATTTTTTAGAAAATTAAATTCTGTGGAATAAGACTAGCTAGCATTTATTAAACACCACCATGTAACTGTCATGCCTTATCTCATTAAAACAGCCACACACTGTGATGTGGGTATAGTCATCCCCGCTTTGCAGATGAGGAACACCTCTCAGAGAACTGCCCCAAGTTTCCAACACAGCATGGCTAGTAAACGATGGGTCAGGGGTCACGTGCAGGCTTGTCGGGACCCAAGGCCCGTGCTCTTGATGCATACATGCATGTCTGCTGGGTGGCTGAGCAGAGAGAGCGTGGTGCACATGCACTCACTAAACCAGCTCATGAGATCCAGTAATCTCCTCAAGCTTCCCTAGTCTCCTCTCCCAGCACTACTGGGACTATCTGCTCTATATGGTCTCTTCCATTCTATGACTATTATTATTCTAGAAAAATGTTTGTAGTCAGGAAAGTGGAAAACAAGAGCAAGAACTAAGTCAGTGGTTTGCACGTGGGAATGAAATACTTCCTTTGCCACCAACTCCTAACCTTTTGAATTGGTCTGACCTCTGAAGAAACTGAAGAGGTTGATTAGGCACCTTTGTGACAGGGTGTCCCCTGAGTGGGTAGGGAGATGGGAGAGGGTAGGAGCTTCACTCTAAGCCTTTCAGGACTCCCCTATGATAGAATAGAGTCAGTCACACAATCAGAAGGCAAGGGGGAAAGAATGTATCTATCTCTGAATTACTAGTTTTTATTTTAGTGCTTCAGCTTCTTTGCTTCACATACTGTCAGCCATCAATCACCAGCGAACTCCTCCCCTCCCCACCACCACTATGGGCACCCTCTGCCACTCAGCTATGCCCAATGGTGGGCCAGGCCTGAAACAGCTTTCTGCTTCATGTCTGCCTAAGGGTGCTCGCCAATATAGAGCAGGTTTTATTTCTAAATCATGCATTGAGGTTGCTGGGCTACCTGGCCATTGTGTGTAATAAAACCCCCAGCTTTGCTTCCTTATCCTCAAGGAACTCATCTGAGATGACCAGTTGATATTTTGTTTTTTGAAATATGAGAGAATGATGGGGAAAGTTCATGGTTAGGAGAAGAGTGTTATAAACTTAAGCATGTTTCAACAGAAATTAAAATGGACCTTGGAATGTGTTTGAATTCTGTTGAGAAACCAATGTAGCAAAAACCCCATTACAAGATAGTATAGTTCACAGAAACAATGCATGACTCCAAAATTGTTTTCATCAGGGTGAAGGTTTTAGGATTCCAGGAAAAACATACTCATGAAAATGGTGTCTCCAGAACAAATAATGTCTCTTAGTATGTAGCAGTAGCTCTTAACTTCTTTTTCTTCACAGACTTCATTCTTCATTGAGAATCTAATAAAAGCTATGGATCCTCTCCCCATAAAATATTGGCATGCACATATATCTACCAACCTGTACGCAATATTTCTGGGAATTTATAGACGGCCTAAACGTATCACAGACCCAAGTTAACTCCCTTTCTCTGTAGGAACTCAATTAATTTTTTTTTGCATTAATGGGTAACAATAGTATATAATAAATGATCTTGGCTGAGACAACCCAGTTATGCCAGGCATTACAGGGAAGCTTCGCCAGATGTTAAATGAGTTATTTAACACTTTAGAAAGAATCAGAGTCTGAGTCAGGCTTAGAATTCACAGTGTTTGTCCTTGGACCCATGATGATGGATGTCCTAAATTACAGTCAATCGGCCGAGCCCTCTGTTATGTCTCCCTGATGGAGCTTCCCTATTTTTCTTCTGGCTGGTCTAGTCATCCATCTGTTTCTGTTGCAAACAGCCACAGTGCTTTTGCTAGACCCACAGCTTTTAAAACTGAGTAGAGGAGATTAAAAAAAAAAAAAAGCACATATATTTCAGAAGCAGAAATAGAAACTAAAGAGCTCAGTCATTAGCAGTGATAATAAAAGAAAAAACAGAGTTCCAACTGGGTGCTAATTATGACGGCAGGCCCTCTCACACGTCTTATCTCACAGAACCCATAAACCCGTCCCACTGGGGAGGTGTCATCCATCCACTATTTTATGTGTGGGTAGCCAGAGGCTCTAAGAGATTATGTGACTTGTGTAAGACCCCTGGTTAATAAATTGCACCAGTATTTAAATAGATTTGTGTCTGACTCTGAGTCTAGTATTTTTTCCTACTATATAATATTTTTTAAAAGTACTTATTTAAAAAATGAGATCTAACTCCATGCTTCCAGTATCTTAAAATTCCCTATGTCTTCACAAACTTCAAAGCTTCCCCAGATGAAAAGATAAGCACGGAGGAGAAAAGGTGACCTACAGCTCCTAGAATACTCAGGTAGATTCCAACACTAAGGTCACATGGTCTTGGCTGAGCCACAAAGCAGTTGAAACCTTAGCTGGGGAACTGGGCTTCCATCCAGGAGCATTCAGACTCATGCTGCCATTCCTTTCAAGACGTGGCTAATTGAACCACAGAGACAATCAGTGGTATCAGGCAGTAATGAGGAAACTTCATATCCTGTTTCTGTTCACCCTCCGAAAGCAAATTAGCTTTCCCCTATATTTCCTTCTAGATTGAATGTAAAAGCCCTTAGGAATTGCCATGGCAAGAATATCAGCTTGTGTTGGCCTCTAAAGAGGTCATGAGTCATTGTTTGGTCTTTGTTTGGCGATATTTGTTAAGAGCTCTGGGACTCACCAGGTAACACAGTAGTTTTGTCCTATCTAGACTGATAGCCTCCCCCCTCCCATAACCCCTCAAGACACAGTCTATTATAATGACTCTGGTACCAGTCTCCTTAAATTAATTTCAAGTGTCCAGGTTGAAAACAAAGCCTCATTACAATTTTTTAGGGAAGTGTTTTAGAAGGGTCATATCTCTTCAGCCTTCTTTGGCTTCCCATTTCCCTTCTTTGACTTTCCAGCTTGCCATTTCTGTGCCTTCTTTCATCTCTCTACCTCTTGGGCAAGGTTACTGAGATGAGGTAAGCAGCCAGTCTGAGGACTTGTGTATCCAGAACACCCTACCCAGGGGGCTCCACCTGGGGAGCTACTGTCATACAGCAATTGCCTCGTCAGGTAAAAAAACCTTTAATGCCTGCCCACATAATGTCTTCCCAAGTCATGCTCAGAACTGACCCTAGCTTCTCCCTTGGTAACTGTCTCCAGCAACATACCTAAAAACTTTTGGCAAATGCTTATTGATCACTTGCTATGTGCTGGAAATTATTCTATGTATTGTGGTACAGAATTAATACAATAGAGCTTCTGCCTTTGAGGAGCACTGCTAAATTGATAAGAAAGATTCATGAAAATATGATTTCAGTATAGCATGACATTAGGGTACACTTATGTGCAGCAGCTAGAGTCCATGAGAGCACAGAGCAAAGGCACCCACCCCAACCTGGGGACCCAGAGAAGAGTCCCATCTGACATGCATAATCTGAGTCCTAAAACGTAAGAGTCTGGTGGGGACAAAAAAGTGAGATGAATATTCCAGACCAGGGAAGCCACACAAACGTGGTCACAGAAGGATGACATGGATGATATGTATGGAGAAATAAAAGCAATTTGCTATTTGTTAGGAACACTAAGTAAGAAGGAGACAGTGATAGGAGATGGGGCTACAAAGGTAGGTAAGGATCAGGTCATGGGGTGCCCTGCATGCCACACTAAGTGACTTGGACTGCATTCTGTAGGTTATTAGGAAGCAAATGTAGCCTCTTAGTATTTATATGGTTAGATTTGTACACAGTGGAAAGATGGATTAAGTGGTGAAGACTAGAAGCAGACCAGTTTGGAGATCATCATAACAATCTAGGCAAGAGATATAATGGGGGCCTAAAAGTGGTAATGGAGGCAGAAAAAGTGGATTAAAAAATTATTTGGAAGACAGAAAAAAGGAAACTTAGTGAGTGATGGATGTTGGATTGAGGAGTGGGAAGAACCCAAGATGACTCATAGTTAGAATTAATGGGCTACAGGTTGAGCTGGGAAGATTCGACTGTCTCAGTTTACACAAACCAGTTAACACTTTGCTAATCCAACGAAATAACTCGCATTTATAGTTACATAGTAGTAATAGTTTTATGAATCAGATATTCATCACGATAATTTTGCCAGCTGTCCTATGAGGAAAATATATTGTCACAGTTGAGGAGACGGGTTCAAGGAAAGTTAAATGGACTTGGTCAAGGTCACATAAAAAAAAGCAGTGGTAGAGGAAGGCCTCAGACACCAAAAATCTAGAAAACGATCTTTCTTTTTAAGTTTTACTATATAACAGTGGAATACTACTCTATCATCAAAAAGAAAAGACATCTTGCCATTTGCAATGATGTGGATGGAACTAGAGGGTATTACGCTAAGCAAAATAAGTCAATCAGAGAAAGACAATTATCATATGATCTCACTCACATGTGGAATTTAAGAAACAAAACAGAGGACCATAGGAGAAGAGAGGAAACAATAAAATAAGATGAAATCAGAGAGGGAGACAAACCATAAGAGACTCTTAATCATAGGAAACAAACTGAGGGTTGTTGGAGGGGAGAGAGGTGTGGGGGATGGGGTAACTGGGTGATGGACATTAAGGAAGGTATGTGATGTGATGAGCCCTGGGTATTATATAAGACTGATGAATCACTGACCTCTACCTCTGAAACCAATAATACATTGTATGTTAATTAATTGAATTTAAATTAAAAAAATAAGTTATACCATATAAAATAGTCCATATTTCACAATTTTGACTATTTTGGAAATTTCACATGGTTCTGCAGTGGAGGAATCTCATTGTCTGAGACCCCCATGACAGAAATGCAGGCTTCTTCGTCATTCACAATGTCAGAATCTTTCTGTTTCTATATTCTAGTGGTTTTCTTGCACAGACCATTCTGCCATATTATGGGATAAAATCCCAGATCCCGGTAATAAATTCAAGGAGTAAGTTTTATAGTCTTGGTAACTTTGATGTGTGGAAAAGTGGCTTCCTTTTTTTCTAAAACTTTTTCTTCTCAGCATTTCATCATACTTAGCTAACCTTGGAGATATTTTTCCAGGGACAGAGGCTAATTCTTGCTCTAGGTTCCTATGAAGGTCAAAGAAGGTAATGCAAGCAAAGGGGACTCACAGACTACAAAGTGCTGTCCAACACATATTACTGTGTTGTTACTTTCTAGTCAGTAATGTAGTAAAAGGGAGGAGGATGAAAGACTAGACAATTTCCTTTCAGACTCCTTTCTGATTCTTAGTATAGTCCCCACATCAGCACATTCCAAAGTTCATCTGCAGTGCAAGCAGCTAGGTGTTGATCCAGCTATGGAAATTAAAAAAAAAAATACTCCAGAACCACTTATCTTATTAGGTATTGGGCACAGTTGGGAAGCAACTGTTCAGATACAGGTCTATCAGAGATAATCTCAGCCATCCTTAGTATTGTTCTCTCTTTCTATTTCATTTTCCCTTCCTTCCTAGATCTTACCTTAAATATTTTACCTAAAAAAAGATTAGGTTTTCCTACCCTGAAAATTTATATCAAGCTTTTTTTAAAGATTTTATTTATTTATTTGAGAGAGAGAGAGAGTGAGAGACAGAGAGCACGAGAGGGAAGAGGGTCAGAGGGAGAAGCAGACTCCCCGCTGAGCAGGGAGCCCGATGTAGGACTCGATCCCGGGACTCCAGGATCATGACCTGAGCCGGAGGCAGTCGCTTAACCAACTGAGCCACGCAGGCGCCCTATATCAAGCTTTTAATAAGGGGTCTCTCAATGTAATTTCCAGCTCCTGTGGTGTGGTCTGTGTGACTGGGTCTTCTTATTCTTTTTCAAGCAGAGTTTTATACTTCCGATGCTCTATCAGAAGCCATACAAGCAAATATTCTAATTCCAGTCCTTTAGTTTCAGTTCTAAAATTTTCATTATTATATCTTAAAACCACTGAGAAAGCATTTATTACTCATTTTTAAAGTGGAAATTTAACTCTTCTGGGCTTCTAACCAAGACAGTCTCTGAATTCACTCACCCATAAGGTATAGGTTTGATAATATAAATCCTACACAGAATGTGATTTTATGTATAAATACTATTATATATCCTATACTAGTAAATAAAAATCTATACTTGAGAAACACCATGAAAGAACTGAAATAAAGTGTACTTTTTCATAAATAGACTAAAAAACCTTTAATATCTTCTTCTCAAAGACTGAACACTTCTCGTCCCTTCTCTTTTCTCAAGAGTAACCATTGTTAAAGAGAATTAGCTTGACATTTTTCATGTATTTTAGGACTGACTCCTTTAGGCTTCACCTACTCATAAAATATAAGGTGAACTTTCTCATATCTTTCTTCTGATACACACTTGTAAAAGCAGAGAAAACAGGTACACACACAAACAAATCCTACCATTTTCCACATGTAATAGCTATAGCTCATCACATCATTTTATTTCAGAGAGGCCAGTTTTGAGGACTTCATTTTGTAACTTTCAAATTTATGTGAAACTTTTTTTGTAAGTTCTAGGAAATTTCTGGTGTTCTCCCAAGCAAAATATTTGAACTTATTTCAAAAAAATAAAAAAAGAATCTCTCTTTTCACATCCTCAGTTATAATGAATAATTTTCAAGGTAAGCAAAGACGAAGCATGCACATTAGAGATAATCTTAACCTACTTTCTCTTCTATACTTGGCAATTTGGGTATATCCATTATTCCCAGCCTAAATACTGCAACTGACTCTAGAATTTCAAAATTCAGAAAAACATTGTTGATTTGCCCAGATTGGTAGAAGATCTTCATATTGGTGCCTTGCACCTATAAGGCTTTGACTGTTTTGAGAGATTTTACACACACTATATCATTTGTTCCCCATAACAACCATTGCAGAAAGGCAGACCACATGACTCTTCTCTGGAAGAAGAACCCAGGGTTCATAAAGCCCAAATTAAAGGTTTCCTGTCATGGTCACAAATGTGGATCATGCAGGGAGCTTTTAAAATGTTCACATTCCCAGGCCTCACTCACTGAACTGCTCATAACTCTAGGGTTGAGGCCCAGGAATTTGTACATAAAAACATTTCTTAGGCGATTCTGATGCAGCCAGTCTATGACTCAGTGAGAAGCTCAGATCACATGAACAAATCTAGGGGTGCTCAAATCCTATGGCAAGTTTCTTTCTACTACCCCAATTTTAAACCCTTCTGATCTATTTGGACTGATAAGTTCCTCTAGTAGCATATCCATGAGGTCGGGGATGCTGAGAGTCTGGCTTTTCCAGACCATGGGCTCTCAGTTTAATCACCTCCTCTCTGTTCCCCTGACACCAGGAGCTCCTTCATCTGTGTGTAAAAGAATTACACAGAAGTGCTTAGGACATTGCATCAGGGAAGTGGGATCTACAGAGAAAGGGTCCATGCAGTGATTAGATGTCTTTTGCTTTATTATCTGACTACTATAAAGAAAGGATTTCTGCCTCAGAATGGAAGTTGAATTGGATCAGGGATTTTCAAACTGCATGCAATCACTCATTAGTGATCAGGAAATCAATTTACTGAGTTTTGACAAGCATTTTAAAAATGAAATGGAATAGAAAATAGAGTGCTGCTCCTATAGGAAGAATAGGTTATTATTTTTATTTTGTAAAGTACTTTACTTTTAATTTGTGTATGCATGTATGTGTGTATGTCTGTGTCCAATGTAACATTTTTTGTTACCATGGGCGTCAGCATAAACATTTTTTTTTAAATACTGGGTTAGATCATTTAGTTTCCTTTCAACTATAGATTTTAGAATTCTATTTTCATTCACACATACATGACCAAAAAATAACTCCCCCAAAAAACTCTGACAAAAAAGAGTGGAAAGGAAAATATGTATGAGCTTTATTAAAGAAGTATAAAGTTGTTTTTAGCAGAATCTTTTTGTTTCAACATTTGTATTCCTAAAAGCCAAGCACTCCCTTTGTGTTCATACTGAGGAGACTTTTCCACTGGCAGGGAAAGGTTGGAGCTCTAAATCATCACAAATGTTCAATGATGAGAGTCTAAGTGAATAAGCTTTTACCATGCAAACAGTGTTTGCTTTATACTCTCCCAGGAGGCCAGGTACTATAGAAGAGGTTTAGAAAGTCGTATCACCTAAATGATTTCTGCTTAGAAGAGGAGGAGGAGCAATGAGGAGAAGGAGAGGGAGGAGAAGGAGAAGAAGAAGGAGGAGAAGGAAGAGGAGGAGGAGGAGAAGGAGAAGGAGAAGAAGAAGAAAAAGAAGAAGGAGAAGAAGAAGAAGGAGGAGGAAGAGGAGGAGGAGGAGAAGGAGGAGGAGGAGGAGGAGAAGAAGAAGGAGGAGGAGGAGGAGAAGAAGGAGGAGAAGGAGGAGGAGGAGGAGAAGGAGGAGGAGGGGGGAGGAGGAGGAGGGGGGAGGAGGAGGAGGAGGGGGACGAGGAGAGGGGGGAGGAGGAGGAGGGGGGATGAGGAGGAGGAGGGGGAAGGAGGAGGAGGAGGGGGGAGGAGGAGAAGAAGAAGGAGAAAGAGAAGAAAGGAGGAGGGGGAGCAGGAGGACGGGAGGAGGAGGGGGAGGAGAAGGGGGAAGGAGAAAAGTAAAGAAATGGAAAAAAGAAAAGAAACAAAAGGTAAAGTACCAAGTGGTATTAACAATTAATATGACAGTTCAGTTCAGGAAGCATGTAGTGAAGACCACTCTCTATTTCCCAGGGTTGGGAAGGCAAAGAGAGAAGTACTAGGACGTATTGACACTTTTCTCGTTGAACTATATTTAGAAGTGTCCCTCCAGCGTCTCCCCCAGTGTCCAGGTTTGTCAGGATAGTGGTGGTGGTAGTGGTAGGTTCAGTAGAAGGAAATGAGGGGGAAAAGACCTGGGGAGGTACATACCAGGCAGGGTTGGACAGCATAAAAACATGGAGGTGAGAAACGGCATGGTGCATGTGGGAGCCTAAAAGCAATTCAGAGCAACTGGAATGTTAAAAACAAATCAGGAAAATTAGGCTGAAAGAAATGGCCAAGATTATAACAAGTTTTATATCATTTGTTAAATAGTTCAGACTTTATACTGGAGTCAGTGAGAAACCACTGAAGGATTTTAAGCAGGTACTGATATCATCAGATGTGTTGTTTGGTAGAAAACTCTGGTGACCTTGTAGGCAAAACTAAAGGCCTAACAACTAAATGGAAGGGACCTTACAATGATCCAAGTGAGAGATGATAATGCCTGTGATAGCTGAACGGAGAGGGGAGGATAAAATAAAAAAGAAAAATTAGGAGTTAAAATTGTCAGGACCTTTTCATTGAATGGAGGCCGAGGATGGGCTTATAGATTTCTATTTTAATTAACTAGGATAAATAATGATGCCATATACTGTGCTGATGGATACAGATAAATAGGAGAATAAGTAAGTGTAAGGGGGAGTTGAGATCATAAACATGCTAACTTTAAGATGCCAGAGAGATATGCGAATTGGAATATCCAGTTAGCATTTGGGGATACCACTCTGAAGCTCAGGGATAAGAATGTCAGAATATAAGTAGTGCTTCAACCATCGTGGTGGATGTGAGCCTGGCCTGAAATGAATACCTGTTAGTCTTCACAACAACCGTATGAGATAAACCCCATAACCCTATCAAGAAGTTAAAAAGCTGAGGCCCAGAGAGGGTAAAAAACTCACCCAAGGTCCCACAGTAAGTGGCAGAGCAGAATTCCAACCGAAGTCTGACTTCTAAATCTACCCTCTTTCCTCTATGCTATTTTGACGCTTCTGGAGAAGAGAGTCAAGGGAAAATGTGAACCCTGGGGGATATTGATGTTTGACAGGTGGACACAGGAGGAAGAGCTATTTGTTCTGTCACATGGAAAGACTGATTATGTTTCTGAAGCCCTATGCGAAGAAAATGTTGGAAATGTGGCAATGGCCACCTGGATTTCTTAATATAACATTTGAAACATTTTCTGCAGTAAGATGTAAAAAGGAAATAACTCTTATTGACCAAATACTCTATGTTGGGCATTGTACTCCATACAAGATCAAATAATCTCAGATAATCCTGACTACTACAAAATAGTTAATTATAATTGACCTTTTACAGATGAGAAGACTTAGAGGCATTAAAAAGTCAATAAAAAAAAAAAAAAGCCCTGGATGAGTGATATTTGAACTGTCAGATTCGAATGCCACACACTTGTCACTTTCTGCCATACCATGTGGCCTTCTAGCGGAGGCATCAGTGAACGCACTAGAACCAGTCACGTAGAGTGGTCACTGCACCCAACGAGACAAAGCCTTGAGCAAGTTCAAGTCAGTGAAGTTGGTCCATACGCCCTTTAAAAAATTACTTTTTATTTTTTAAGATTTTATTTATTTGACAGAGAGAGAGAGAGCACAAGCAGGGGGAGTGGCAGGCAGAGGTAGAGGGAGAAGCAGGCTCCCTGCAGAGCAGGGGGAGCCTAACGCGGGACTCGATCCCAGGACCCTGGGATCATGACCTGAGCCAAAGGCAGTCGCTTAACCAACTGAGCCACACACGTGCCCTAAAAAATTACTTTTAATAACATTTAAATTTTCTCACAGATTTACTCTGAAATGCAATTTCCAGTAAGACCCTGATGTAAATCCAGTCCAGTTACTCCTGTTCTATTCAGTGACAAGAGGCATTCATAGTCATCTCCTTAAGGGGCAGCAAGATTCTGGAGTAGGTCTTCCTGTTTTGGGTTTCTTAGTATTCCAAGCTATTCTCCACACTGTTGGCAAAGTGGTTCTTCATTATCTGCAAATCTGATCATGCCATGCCCCTGTCTAAACTGTGTTAGTTCTTTTCTTCATAAATCTGTATCCCTGAATGGTATACAAGACCATTCCTCATGACAGTCTCATCTACTCACCGGCTCTCTCTCTCACTGCCCTCCCTGTGCCACGCCACAGCCCACCCATACTCAGCCACTCATATCTCCTAATGATGCGCCATTTCAGCCCCTGGTTGCTGAGCACACTCTTCTTTCTGCTTTGACTTCCCTTTCTCAACATGTTCATCCAGCCAAACTCCTACTCAAGCCTCAGGATAAAACAGCCATCACCTCCTCTCTAAAGGTTCCCTCGCAAGCGTCACCTGGAGAGAACTGGTTACTCTTCTCCCTGCCACAGCCATCAGAACTTGTGAACGCCTTATTACTATGATCGCCTCATTCATAAAGCCTTCTCATTACAACCACTTCATGAGGATGACTTTTCATTTTCATGATTTCCATTGACAGGGGAGGGACTCTGTGCTTTTTCTCCCCCTTTACATCTCCAGTTTCTAGCAGAATGAGTGGCAAATAATATATATTCAAGAAACATCTGAATAAATGAAAGCTATTCAAATCAAAGAAAGATTAAATCTTAGATACAAATTTTTGTCTAGATGTGAGTCATAATCTTTTGATGAAGACTCTTTTTTAAAAAAATTAAATTTCTATAGGTTTATTGAAATGAACCCAAAGGTACAAAGACTGTTTAGCATGCCGTTCATAAAGCTGCCTGGTAAATGCCACTGAACAAAAGCAAAACAAAAGCTCATCAAAGCTCTGGGAAACTGTGTTTTAAAATACCCATTACAATAGAGGCCAAAGTGTGAAATCTTCTAAAGGTTCTATCAGCATTCATTGGACCTTGGGTTTTAGTTCGGGCTGCCCCTCTGGACTCACAAGATGGTATCAGGGATTGTTTTTGTGAGGGCTGATGGGAAAAATCCAGACTCTCTTCAGTGTTAAATTGGAGCTCACCAGGTTGAAAACAGATCGTGAGTGTCCAACTCCCTGAAACACAGGATCAGCCATTTAGCTACAGGAAACCCAAGGAGAGGACAATGTCCTCTGAAAGGCCTCAAGGTCTCCTTGGTTACAGGAATGGAAAGTTGTTTTAATATTGTTTTAGCATTTACTCAAACTGAACAAAAATCCTCACGCCATAATATCTTGTACATGTTCCTCACATACTCAAAAGTCAAGAGGGGTAGCAATTAAATCAGCACAAATATTCTTGTAGTTAAAGAAGATACGTAGAATAAGTCCATCTCTTTATATTGTAAATTTGAACCTGAAGGAAGAAGATAAATGGAGATTTGGAGAGAAAGCACCGCTTTGTAAAAAGTGTCCCAGGAGGAGAATCAGGACACCAGGACTTTGTTTCAGTTCTGCCTCTGATTTGCTATGAATTTTTAGGCAGGTCACTAAGACCCTGCGACCTCAGTCACTTACCAGTAGTTTACACTTGGACAGGTCACCAAAACTACATGTCTTAATTTCTTCCGGCATAAACGTGGACCGATCATACCTACCTTATGGGATTTCACGAGGAATAAATGAGGAAACACGGATGAAACATGGTCCTAAGGCAGAGGTTCTCAAACTCACTTGGTGTCTAAGTAATATTTCCACAGAACAGAAATACCGAAGGGCTCCATTCACTAAGTAGTTAGGTAAAAATAGCTCAATGAGTATTTTTGTCTCCTTAACAATTTAGTAATTGTAATGAAATGAAATGAAATAGTAATGAAAAAAACACACATAAATTGAAAGAAAAAAATAACAATCTTATTGTATTTGTGAACAGCTACAATTACTCACTAATGAGATGTGTATGCTTGTTGGATCCTGCACCAAACACTGCCTCCTTCATTTCCTGTTCCACATTGATTTTCATGCTATACTTGCTTTTTATCATGGTTACTGTCTAGCATCCAGGTTTGCAAAGATAGAGAGTCATCTGAAGGGACATAGCATGGTCTAAGGTTGAAAGTGTGACGTACGCGAAGCTCGTTCAGTGTCTGACATATATTACTGTCTTTCCTTTAAAAAAATTAAAGTACCTCTGCTTTACCGGGGCATCTTGGCACACAGTTTGGAAACTATGGCCCTAGCACATAGTAGGTACTCAAGAAGGATGGATGGTGAATTAGATAAATTATCTCTTTCAGGTAAACAGTTCTATAATCTGTTAGTTTTTTGTTGCTTTGCTTATATTAGTCTGGACTTAGTTTACGTAAAGAAAATAAATTAAAGTCACCTATTTTCCCCCCTCTTCTGAATTAAAAGGCACACTTACTATCAAAAGTCACTGGTGTCAGCATCTAGATACTGATAATCTTTGACACTGAAGGTTGCCACTATGTATTAATTATTGCAAAAAAAGGGGTAAATATCTTTAAAAATATGCACATACCCAAGAGAACTTACTCTCCCCTACACTGGCCAGTTGTGATTTTTTTTTTTTTTTCTGCTTGAACTATAAAGGAATTAAAATCTGTTCACAATTTACGAGCTGCATGTGGCACTACTTTTTATGGAATGTTGTATTTAAATACAAAAACACTCAATTTAGGGAATTTTTATTTATGAAAGATAAAAGGCATTTCAGCAAGTATCTGAAACACATTTGGAGGAGGGGAACCTGAGGGAGGAAACAAAATGTTAATGCATTTTTTTTTTTTTTTTTTTTGGCATGGACAGGGAATAGAGTACGCTAGAAAAATCCCATATTCTGGGAAGGAGAATTTAGACATAAATGCTGACTCTGGGGCTCCATCTTGTGTCAATGGCAACTTACTGTTAATGGCTCTCTGAAGTGTTATGTTTAGAAGGATTCTGAGGAAAAATTCAAGCTCTTCAAAAAATGAGGTGCCATGATCCGCTAGTAATATCTGTCATAGACTTAGGAGCAGGGACTGGCAGCGTACATACTGCATGTTTCCACTTCTGGCTAAAATTCATACAACTCCAGAACTCTCTCCCTCTCCCAGTTTTAAGGGAAAAAAAGCCCGATCACATTTTTGCTTATTTGTTTTACTGTTTTATACTAAAAACAGAAAATAAAATAAACTAATACCCTCTCAAGTTTAAATCAAGTTCCCAGGCTGATAGAATGTTAGATCGACAGCTTTCTGCTAGAGTATCAGTGACTCAGATCAAATCAGGGAGCAAATACATCTTTGAGAACAGTCCCCAAAGTAGCAATATTAGAAAATAGTCTGAACACAGCCACTTAGGTGGCTGAAACAACTGAGCACCATTCTTTCCTACTATTCTAAAGAAACAATTCTCTTCGTTTGATACTTAATTCCTACAGGATGCAGTTGCAATTCCGAAAATCTCATTGCAGATCTCTAAAAAAATCTGAGATAAGTTTAGATTCACATGCAGTTGTAAGAAATAATAAAGAACCATGGACCCTTCCTCCCATTTCCCATTCCAATGGCAAATCTTGTATGACTCTAGTATAATATCACAACCAGGAAATTGGCATCGATTCAATTCACCCAACTATCCAGATTTCACCAGGCTTACAGGCATGTGTGTGTGTGTGTGTGTGTGTGTGTGTGTGTGTGTGTGTGTTGTGTGTGTCTATATGTATTTTTAAATACAGTTTTACAACATGTGTACTTTCTTGTGACTGCCACACCAATTAAACTAAAGAACAGTCCTGTTACAAGGACTCCTTGTACTACCTTAAACAACAGAAATTTGTTTTCTCACAGTTCTGGAAGCTGGAAGTCCAAGTCTAAGGCATAGGCAGGTTTGGTTTCTTCTGAAACCTCTCTCCTTGTACTATTCCAGCAGCCACAGCCATCTCCCTCTCTTGACTCTTCCTAACCTCTGGTAACCACTGATGTCTTTTCCATCGCTATGATTTTGTCATTTCAAGAAAGTTATATAAATGCAATCGTACAGTATGTAACCTTTTGAGATTGGCTTTTTCAATACAACATAATTCCCCTGAGGCCCATCCAGTTCATTGTGTATATCACTAGTTCATTCTTCTGTATTCTGTATTCTGTAGTCATATTCTGTAACATGGATTCCAGGGGCTGGTTTACCTGTTCACCCTTACCCTAAATTTCATGAATAGGTTAAGAAATCCAGTGACTGGAAATGCCAAAGTACGAACTCTTACAAGCATAATACCTGACAGTGGAACTCAGGAGTTCACGAATATGACTTTTATCTTTATCCTGTCATGTTTTTGTGAGGTTATGGAAGATGACTGGGGGGTGGTGCCCTAAGATGCCTCCACGAGGTGAAAATCTGATTAATGGAAACAGCACACAGCCATGAGAGACAATGTGTTTTAAGCTAAAAGTGGGGACAGGCGACTTCATTGTGGCCTATTCCCAGGATGGCAAATACATTTCACTTCCAGTAAAAATGACGAGCTGTTGGAAGTCGCTGCCTGGAGGGCCGTGATGAGAATTCAGAGGCGGGTCCAGGCTCAGCAGGAGTAGAACCCAGCTGCTTCCTGACGTCCGCCCCAGGCCTTGGTGGACATATTCCCACAACTGTGCCAGTTGTTTGTCAACAGGGGTGTTAGAGCTTGAAGAAAGCTGCCATCAACCCAAAGGTCAACAACCCACACAAGTATACAAAAACACAAGTACAGAAAATCACAGCTGATAAGTATGTCTCTGGAATTGTTCAGGGAAGGAGCTCCCAGCAAGGAGGCATCACTGGCAACTGTATCTCTGTGGTGGGAAAGGATGACTCAAGCCAGGAATGCCTTCGTTACAATCTCCTGACTCTGTTTTATTCCAGCTGTACCCACATCAATAAAATAGTTCATTCCAAGAGAGAGAAAGCAGTGGCCAAAGGAGCTGAAAAGTTTTCCCTTCCCCTACTATTTGAGTGTTTAGTAAGTGACAAGCAGGATGTCAATACATTTTATATACATTATCTCATTAATTCTCACACAATCTTGTGGAGTTGGGTCCCATTATTATCCCCATTCACAGATAAGAACTGAGGCTTAAAGTTTGGGAAATCACTCAAGCTGGGAAAAGGAAGCCCTTGGTATTTGTCTTCACTGCCTTTCCTTCCCCTCAGCCTTTCATTTCTCATTATAAGTTAATAAACTGGAATTATGCTTAACATACAAATCTCTAGTGAGTCTGGGCTGCATGATCATTCCCACGTTCCTGGAGCCTGCTCACTTGTGGGCACTGGCAAAATCAAGTGCCTAAATCCCCAAAGGTTAAAGACCTGACCTGGGAAATGGAGACTCAAGTGAGTTTTTTGAAGCCACTTTGCTTAGTCTTGAGCCAGGCTACCTAAGCCACACCCTGCCTTATCACACTAACAAACCACAACATAGATCTCATCATAAATGATAGAATTACTGAAAAAAAAAATTGCTGTGATTATATTTTAGCACCTACAGGGTGAGAAATTATGCTAATAATAACAAGTCTAATAGACTGGGACAAATTTCCCAAAGACACCTCCAAGGAAGTAGAAAGAAATAATTTTGAGGACTAAGTAAGTATTAGGAATTTAATGGGTAAAAACCTTTACATTTAAACAAACAAAAAAAAGTTTCTATTTTTTTCTTCCACATATGTTGTTTATTGCCATTAGATCATCCCACGAATACTCTTCATTCTCACTTCTACATTTGGTAGATATAGCAGTATTTTTAAATTTCTAAATTTATACTTGAATTGCACTTTATAACGTTGTGAAGAACAAAAACACATTCTTGTTATTAGGTAATCATGGATAAAATTCTTTTATTTCACCTCTCATGATATTATTCATGGAAACTTGCAAAGCTTATCAGAATATTTGTTCTATTCTCTAATTTAAGAATATTATTAGATAAATATTCTTTAAAATATGTGGGTATTGGGGCATCTGGGTGGCACAGTCAGTTAAGCATCTGACTCTTGGTTTTGGCTCAGGTCATGATCTCAGGGTCCTGGAATCGAGCCCTGCATTGGGCTCCACGTTCAGTGCAGAGTCTGCTTGAGGTTCTCTCTCTCTTTCCCTCTGCCCCTCCCTCTCCTGCTCTCTCTCTCTCTAAAATAAATAAATAGATCTTTAAAAATCAATCAATCGATCAATCAATAAAATATGTGAGTATCTCTTAACTTTATTTAGAAAAAGAGGAAACAAAAGCATATAAGAGATTTAAAAAATAATTGGCAGGTTTTATGGCAAATGAAGATCAGAATTAGGTCTTGGCTGGGTCTGTTATTGATCTCAAGTGAATTCATTGTGCGTTATGGCTCACACTAATATTCTGTTTTCCTAAATGACTACAAGATACTCTTATAAGGTAACCATGGGCCTAATCAGCCACAAGTAGTAGTAAGTTCCATGAGCCAAGTGACTCCTCAAACCCATATGAAAAGTGAACAGAACGGTGGAACAAGAGCAACTCTCATTTAGTGCTGGTGGGAATGCAAAATGGTATAGCCAGTTCAGCAGTTTCCTACAAACATACTCATACCTAGCAATTGAGCTCCTTGGCATTTGCCCAAAGGAGTCAGGAACTTATGTCCCCACAAGATGTTTATAGAAACTTTATTCATAATTGCCAAAACCTGGAAGCAACCAAGATGTCTTCAGTAGGTGAATGGATGAATAAACTGGGGCACCTTCAGATAACAGAATATTATTCACTGCTAAAAAGAAATGAGTGATTCAGTTATGAAGACATGGAGGATACATAAATGCATATTAGTGAAAGAAGTCAAAAGGCTGCATATTGTATGATTCCAAATATATGATATTCTGGAAAGGGCAAAACTATGGAGGCAATAAAAAGATTAATGGTTGCCTGGGTTTAGTGGAGAGGGAGGGATGAATAGGTGGAACACAAAAGATTTTTAGGGCAGTGGAGCTATTCTGTATGATTCCATGATAGTGGATACATGTCATTATATAGTTGTCCAAATTCAGAGAATGTACAACACAAAGAGTGAACCATAGTGTAAACAATGGAATTCAGCTGATAATGATGTGTCACTGTAGGCTTATCAATTGTAACAGATATTCCATGATAATGGGCGATGTTCATAGTGGGGGAGGCTAGCTGTGCATGGGGGAAGGGAGGATATGAAATTCTCTGTGCTTTCTACTCAATTTGGGGGCAAACTTAAAACTTCTCTAAAATATGGTCAACTAAAAGAAAATAAAAAGTGAACAGAACTGGCAAAAGAAGGGCCTTTATCAAAATGGAGGTCAAGGAGAATGTGTTCATCATCTAGACATGATCATTCTCACAGGCTTATGTTGAGCCTAAGAATCATATTCTTGGCCTAAATAAGGTACAATATCTAAGAAAATTGTATTGTTTAGCAACTGGATGAAGATTCCTGGTAAGGAGAAATCTGGCATTGTTTGAAAATGGTTTGATAAGATGCTTCAGGACTTTGGTACCAAATCCAGAATGTAGAGAGAGACTGTAGGATAGACAGAAGTGTCAGAGACCTCTTTCCTTTGCCCCTTAAGTGGTATAGTCAATGCTCAGCTTTGGAGAAAAATCAATGAACACAGAAGATTTCAAGTTTATTGTGAGTACATGATATTAAAATATCTCCATCACCCCTAAAAAGTGTTTAGCAAATTTCATATCACTCACTAATGCAGAAGCATTGATGAGAGTGGACTTTTAGTTAGGGCAGACCAAAAATGAGGATAAATGGGCCACTGACAGAAATAGAATGTCTTTCTTATTTAAAAAAAATCAGATATACAGAAAACACACTTAAAACCAATAATTCGGGGGCGCCTGGGTGGTTCAGTTGGTTAAGCGACTGCCTTCGGCTCAGGTCATGATCCTGGAGTCCTGGGATCGAGTCCCACATCGGGCTCCCCGCTCAGCAGGGAGTCTGCTTCTCCCTCTGACCCTCTTCCCTCTTGTGCTCTCTGTCTCTCATTCTCTCTCTCTCTCAAATAAATAAATAAAATCTTTAAAAAAAAAACCAATAATTCGGATAAAAATTATTTTCTAATGTGTCTTCCAATTTTATAGAGATTTACTACAGGACTCTGTTAATCCACCTAACAGGTGTTGACAGAATCCAATTTTTCCTGGGAACACACAAGGAGGGTAATGTTTGTTTTTATCTTCAGACAGATCAGGATCACCCAAAAGGCCATCTATGTATTTGCTAGGAGACCAAAATGAGAAAAAAAAACCTTAAAGAATGAGATTTCCCAAAACAAGTATAGAAATTTTTGAAATTTGCTAGACTTTCTTATCCTTATTTGACTGAATAATGTCATTTTTATTTTGAATTAGATGTGG
Organism: Eumetopias jubatus; assembly: GCF_037043125.1. Taxonomy (NCBI): domain Eukaryota; kingdom Metazoa; phylum Chordata; class Mammalia; order Carnivora; family Otariidae; genus Eumetopias; species Eumetopias jubatus. Next base: position 52,624,657 of record NW_028274810.1, read on the forward strand.
TGGTGGAGGGGATGCCAAAATCTTTTAGTACCTAGGGTCTCTTGAGGTCTTAATCTAGTTTCTGTTCTCAAGGAACTATATAACTTGATGGAGAGGTAAAAACACACAGATAATAAAAGAGAATACACAGCATTCTATCATCATGTGGCAAACTGTGTGTTTCTGTCTATAAACACAATACAAACTTTATGAGACATTAGACAATAATTTTATAGAAGAGACAAGACTTCAGTGAGGCCGTAGTACTGGGTAGGACCTTGATGTTCAGAAGGAGGTGTGGAGTTCTAAAACCATGGAAAGTTTAAACAGCCAGCCATTCCCATGATTTCTGAAGATAATTCCTTTAAAAAGTCTTTACTTAAAGATAATGTTTTAAGAATATGTTGCCAAACACCTTACTGGTTGAGTCTTCAGGGCTTATGGTCATTAGAAACAAAAGAATGGAGCATCAGGAGAGTGTTTTTGGGTTTTCACCACAGGTACTCTTTGGAAGCTAGACAGTGGGGAGGCATACGTTCTCATTATAAGCTCTGAGGTCCTGGGAAAGCCCGTCCTTGTGAAATTCATGGACGAGAAAGGCCGACAGCTTGAATTTGCTTTAAGGACTCTTGACCTTCTAGTCCAGTGTTTAGGGAATTTGTTTTGTTTTGTTTTTTAAAAAAAGAAGAGAAATCGGCATTGATGACAGAGGAAATTTTTCTGCCCAGATGACTTAAGGAAACAAAGTTTAAAATAGGCCGATCTTAGCCTCTTCAGCAAACATTAAATTAATTCATTCCATTTCCTTCCAGTCATGAGAAATCCTTGAGCTCTTCACCTTCTCTTTACCCTCACTCTCATCAAAAAAAGAAGTTACCATGTGCACATTAGGAATATAAGTGAAGAAAATTAATGATGACATATTTAGATGCTAAACAGAACATACATGTGATTTCATACTGATTAAAGCAGGCCTATGTTTAATTGTTGGGGAGAAAATTAAGCAGGTAAGCGTTCTGCCGCTGTTTCTTGTGTTAGGTAGTAAGATTTTTCTTATCACATTTCTACCAAATTTTACTCTTTTAAGCGCCAGAACCAAGAAGGTAGTATATTCCTCTTATTTTAAAAATTTTAAGGACATTTAATAATAATGGTGTCTTGGTTATTTCTAAAATGTTCAACGGACAACTCTATTGCTAATGGTCTGCAAAGACTAAAACACAAATTAAATGTGAAATCAAAAGGGAGGTAAGAATGAAGAATGAGAATGGGACATTGTGAATGTTAACTGCACCGTTAACTGCCTGCGGAGCTTTCTAGATCTAAGACTTAAAATGGAATGCAAAATGCAGGAAGAAAGATCCGCTAGAAACAGTGAAAAATTAACTCTCCTCAATGAATTCTTACTTCTTTTCTTTTATGGTAAAAACCAAATTACCATATATTATTAGACTGAATATATCTCTGCCTTGCATCACTTGGCCTCAGATATTAAGAAATCCTTCATATTAATAAATCTGTCCTTCACAGTACATTGAAACACCATTGCCCACTTCCTCTTCAACAGTTCAGCGAAGTAGGGGAGGCTCTAATATCTTCACATTTTGCAGTTGAAGACATTGAGGGAGAGAGAGGGCAAGTACCTTCTAAGGGACTGACAGCGAGTCAGGGCAACTTGGAGTATAAGGGACAATCCTTGCCTATTATTTTAATATTGCACTCTAATGCTTCAAGGGGACAAATATCTACGCAGTGATTCCATTTTCTTTAGTTAGAGATAACTAACCCACTAATAAAAGATGATCTCCTAGCAATAGTTTTCCTTCCTTCCTGGGGATCATAGTGGGGCAGACAGAAGCTAGCCACGTAAACAAATGTCATACCGTGTGACAAAGGAAGACGGAGTAGAAAGACACCGCTAATCTCTGCTGGGTGGGAAATAGAAGGCCTCAGCTAAAGGATGCAAACAAAACGCAGCTGAGACAGTGTAAGAGTGCACCAAATGAGTGGGTTTTTGGGCTCAGAGAGTGATGCTTATACGTATTTAACCAGAAGCTCAGGAACTTGGATTTTTATTAAAATAAAAGTTAGCATCATCAATTTTTTAAAAAGATTTTTTATTTACTCATTTGAGAGAGAGAGCTAGAGTGAGGGCAAGAGCAGGAGGAAGGGCAGAAGGAGAGGGAGAAGCAGACTCCCTGCTCAGCAGGGGGCCAGAAGCTGGTGATCCGAAGCTGGTGATCCCAGGACCGGGGAACCATGACCTGAGCTGCAGGCAGATGCTTGACCAACTGAGCCACACAGGCGCCCCTAGCATCATCAATTTTTGCAAAGGTGAAACTCAGCCTTTAGGCAAATGGTCAGTCCTAATGGTTGACAAACTTTAGGATGCATAAGGACAAACTAGGGAACACTTTCATTCTCATTACTGGGGCCCAGTCCCTGACGTGCAGTTGAATGGGGTTAATCGGAATTTACAATATGCACTTCAGGGGATTCCAGGGCAAGTCATTCAAGGACCACACTTTGGTGGTCTCCTACTCCCAACTCTCTTGCTTTCTGGAGCTGATGGCTCATGTCCTGCACAAATCCAGCTTCAGCAGAACCACTTAGACTTTTCTAGCATACCATTATAGTTCAGTGTCTTATTTGAGAAATCATATATAATTTGAGATGCCTATAGGCATATCTGTGTCACCTCCTTGATACACGATTTTTAAGGCAAGATATAAAAAGCCATGTGTAATTCAGATATTTCCAAATCAACTGATGTGAAACATCATATAAAAGACTTGATATATTAAGGAATTTCATAAATATTTATCAGATAAAATCATTCCCTAATCTATATTTTTTCACAAATCTGAATTTAAATTTCATTTGTTTTAAAGTGACAGACGGGTACCTGTAGGTTAATACTCGTTTTTTCTGACGTAGTACACCTGTTGTCACTCTGTTAAAGTAAACAAAGAATGAGATGTGGGGTTTAGTCTATTTAAACATAATCTTAGATTATTCAAGGTGGGTCACCTTTTTAGCTTATTTTATCCACTGGTAACTCTACTGCCTCCTATGTCTTTGGCTAGAAAGAGTTAATTGCTTTTCCACCAACACAAATTGGCAAAGCCCTTTACAAGAAAGAAAAAATTATGTTCAGTTTGTGAAGTGTGTTTTCCCCTCATTTAATCAAAAACAGAGGTAAATGCCTTTCCACAGATCTCCCAGAGAACAATGACTCTCCATTCATATTTGTAGTCATGGGACCTGACCCGTTTTCATACAGAGTATCCCTGGAAGGGATGCTGAACAGTAAAGTCCTTCTATCCTCACTTGCCAGTTCATTTGGCCACTTCCCCTGAGAAAAAAATACCTCAGAGCAAAGCCATTCATTTTCAAAGGCAACATTACACAATAAGTGATGTTTTATATTATCCATCCTGTTACTATTCTAGTCCATTTAGTCTCATTCAGAATTTATGAGCCTTTTTAAAATCAAGATGACTTTTCCCCAGATTTCTAGATGACCCATAACCTCCTTTACCAGCCCCATGAGCAGGAAGTGGAAGGAGCATTGAACAGACTTGGGGAGACACAGAATCCAATCTTGTCACCACTCCTAACAAGGCAGGCCCTCTCCTTTCTGGGAGGTGAGAGAGTCAGAAGTCATCATTTTCCTCCTCTCTGAGCTATTGTTCAACGTTTCTCCTTTTCTTTTTATGTAATTCTGATGCTAAAGTAGTTGGTGACCTACCCTTCTTTCTAGGAAGACACCCATCAGTGGAAATTAGTAGAAGTACTGTGGCTCTCCAAGGTACACACTGGTCACCTGGTCCCACGTCATCTGTTATAAGCACACCACACACAGAATGAGAGGTCTTCTCTCGTGAGTGCACGTGCACCCTCAAGTGGTGTGTAGGCAGCTGATACTTCTGAGGAAAATTAGATTACAATACAGAAGGATTAGCCAAATTATAATCTACTTGCTTATCTCTAATTAAAGTCCTGCCTTTCTGTTCATCTGCTGAAGTAAGATTTGAGTAAAGTCTCCAGTCTTCTTCTTCTTTTTTTTAATAGTAAAGTGTTAATTATGTCAGGACCAAACGTACATTTGATGACTCGTATTACTGAGACAATCATTCTTTAGTTTTCAGCAGGGAGCACAAAACTCCACTAATTTGGAGTTTCCTAGTGAAGAATGTATAATGACTTGGCTTAGGCTGAGCTGAGGTTATGCCAGGCAAAGCATTTTAAACTGAAAAGAATGCATGGGCCCTAATACATGAATTATTTTTATAGAAATGGATGTTAATCATAGTTTTTAATTTATTCTTTGAGTCAAGAATGGCAGCGCCTACTAGAAAATACCTTGTTGAAAGTTATTATGTGCAACAAAAAAGTAATAAAAACAATATTTTATAATAATAATAGCTAAAATTAAGCTTTTACTATCTACAAGGCACTATTTTAAGTATTTCATGGATATACAATATAATTAAATCTTCTCATTGACATGAGGAGGTAATATACTATCATCCTCATTTATATCCAAGAAATAGAGATGTTAAGAACTTTTCCAAGGACACACAACTAGTAGCTATTCAAGCTAGAACTGGAAAATACACAGCCTGACTCTAGAACCTTGACCACTATACTACACTGCCTTAAATGAATGAATTGGTAATTTAAATGGAATGGGCTTTATTAGTCTAAAGTAATAAGGTTTCATCATTTGCTCTCATATCTCAGAGTATTTCAGTACAGTGTGAGAACATGTCAAGTTTTACTACTGATAAAACAAGTAAATATAGTAAGAAGAAATGTACAGAAAAAAATTCCTCCATTTTTTCATACATATTTTTAAGCTTTCAGTATCTATGATAGCTTTTCTACAGGTCAAAGTTGGCTTTGAACCAACTTTGATCACAAAAAATGTACCAAGTACTATACTGAGCATTGAAGACACAGTAACAAAATTCTTGCTGTATATAGAGAGATCGATGATGAACAAATAAATAATTTATCTGTGTCTAGTGGAGAGAAGTACTATGGATAGGAAAAAGCAGATTCAGGTGCTAAGTATTTGAGGTAGTGTTTGATATTTTATGTAGTATGCTCAAGAGAGGCCTCTCTGGTTAGGTGATTTCTGAGCAGAGACCTAAAGGAAGTAAGGGAATGTACCATGTGGTTATCAGGAAAGAGGGTTCCAACAGGAGGAAGAGCAAGTGCAAAGATCCGGGGGCAGCAAAAGGCTTGAGGGTATAGGAAACAGTAATGATCCTAATGTGGTAGAGAAGAGCAGAAGAGGAAGTCAGAGAGACAGTGGGGCTGTAGGTTACATAGGGGCTCCTGAGCAATTGTTCAAGTTTGGCTCTTTCGTTGAGTGAGATGGAAAGCCATTCAAGTATACTAAAGAACTCTGACATGATCTGCTTTACATTTTAAAGGCATTGCCCTCACCATCATGTAGAGAATAGATAGAAGTGGGGCTAAGATGAAAACAGAGGAGATAATTAGGAGGCTATTAAAATAAGCCATCTGAGACTAGACTGGAGCTTACACCAGGGTCAAAGCTTTGGAGATGCTGAGAAGGGATTGTACTGGGGATATATTCTGACAAGAGAAACAATAGGATAGTTGGGTGATTGGATGTGGTGTGTGAGAAACAGAGAAGAATCAGGATGAGTCAAAATTTTTGGTCAGAGCAACTGCAGTAACAAAGTTGGCATTTATTTACTAAGATGGGGAAGAGGAGAGAATGGTGGGTTGTATTTTGGTGGGGCTATTGCAAAAAAAAAAAAAAAAAAAAGGCTTTGCAGAAAAACATAACACCTGAACAGAGTCTTGAGTAGATATTATCAAGTTAGGGAAGGTCCTCCAGGGATCATGAACAAGGATGACTCATTTTCATCAGAATGGATACCATCAGCCAAGGCAAAGGTAGAAAAGAGAGTAAGAATGTTGTGAGAATCACAAGTGGTCCGTTCGACTGAAACAGAGAGCAGAAGATTGGGGAGGCCAGCAGGGCCCAAATAATGAAGAGCCTTCCACGTGTGCACTTTATTCTACAGGTACTTTGCCACACATGCCGAATCGAGAACCATGGTCTAACAGCATAGCCTTAAAGTTCTTCTCATATGAAGTCAGCCTTCTTCTATAATCTCATATAGGACTCGTTTTCTAATCATATGTAGCTGCCCTAATCCCATATAGATCTTTCTCTATGCTATGAAATGTCTCGTCGGTCCCTATCATTTTATAAAACTTTACAAAAACTTCTGATAGTGAGCATCCACATGTCCACCATCTTATGCCTATTATCTTATAGCTTCCTGGGTGTCCTCAGAGACTCTAACATAAAGGGCCAGGCTAGTGTAAAGTGGGTAAACCTGAGCACATCTAGCCTTGAGAGAGAGTACAGTGGGTACTGGCATGGTGGGAAGACAGGGCAGAAATGGCTTCTCCTCATCTGAGCTTCTTGAAAGAGAATAAAAACAAATGACAACAATGAAACTTGGTTAATCCTGATGGTAAACATGTATGCGGCTTAAGAACCCCCAAGATGGACAAAAGTGAAGCCGCACTCTGACATTCTTAAAGACAAAGAGAAAAAAATTCTGCTCTTTTTCTTTCATCAGATTTTCCTCCCAGATAACCTGGAAAACACGTGGTCACTGATGTGTCTTTGGATCAACAGTGTCATTTTACTTGTAGAGGACCTTCAAGTTCTTTCTGCTTGCTGTTCTAGGTATTTGTTTCACCACAATCAAATTCCTTGGACCACTGCGTACGTTTGTTGAGTAAAGGGCATGGGGCATTTCAATCTGGGCCTGGTCAGGATTTCGGGTTTCTAGGCAATTCAGTTAATGTTTTTGCCTCAATACCCATTAAAAAAATAGAATAAAAATAATTGCTTTACTTACTTCATAGAAAGAATGGGGTCTATGAGAGCACTTTATAAAATGCTTCACCAATGGTAAAGTACTTTACACACGTAAATTATATATTTCATAACATAATTATAACTTGTGAGTTATTTTTTCCTGAGCAGCTTATAAACTCATAATGGTCAGGACCCAATTTTTTCACCCCAATGGTTCCCATGTCAGCTGCTCATTAGTCCCGTTTGGGAAGCTTCTTAAAGGTATACATTCCCAGCACCTGACCCATCCCAGATATCCTGACTCAGAATCACCAGGGGTGGGCTCAGGCATCAGAGCTCCCATGTGACCCGGGCAAGACGCCAGATTGGGAAACTATTCTTTTTTTTTTTTTATTTTTTATTTATTTTTGACAGAGAGAGAGCACAAGCAGAGGAAGCAGCAGGCAGAGGCAGAGGGAGAAGCAGGCTCTCCGCTGAGCAGGGAGCCCGATGCGGAGCTCGATCCCAGGACGCTGAGATCATGACCTGAACCGAAGGCAGACACTTAACCGTCTGAGCCACCCAGGTGCCCCGGGAAACTATTCTTATATGGCCCTGGATATTCTCCACCCCCAGTAATGCCCAGTATCAGAACATAGTAGGAACTTATGTTTGGTAATGGAGGAAGATTAAAATAAAATGTCTCTGCAAGAGGTAAGGTTTTGAAAAAAGCACACTAATTTATAAACGACCATGTGATATTTTGATTAGAACAGGTGTTAATAGAAGAATAATTCCAAAAAACCAGTCTTGAAGCTAAAATTGATTATCTGGTCTTGACTCCTGACTTCACATAAGAAGGAAAAGTGCAAAAGAAATAATGAATATCAAAATGTAACCTAGGATTGAGCCTGCTGCCATGGTGTTCTTCCTATTCGTCTTTTTCTCTCTGGGTATACAACACACACACACACACACACACACACACACACACACACACACAGGCCTGGATTAGTATCACTTCTCTAGATTGCTAAGTAAAGTAGCTCATCAGACACAAATGATTAATCATTTGAGTACTTGCTATGTTCAAAGCCTCATTTTATATAGATAAACAAGACTCTGGAATCTTGCTTAGAGGACAGAAATAACACAAGTACACCTGTCACTGTGATACAAATAAATGAAGGTAACACCACCAGTTAAGATAGCCCCATGACCTCTCTCTGTGTACTTTACTTGTGACCATCCTCCTGTGTGGTCAGAATCAGAAGCCAGGGGGGATAAAGTTAATTAGTTAATTTAAGCATCAGAGTTAGAATGGATTAAAAGCAGAGAATGGTTATCAACCCAAAATACGAATATATTAAAAGCAATTGTGCAGGATCGGTGTGTGAATGACAAATGTCCTTCAAGGGGTTCCTTTGCATGAAGAAGCCCTTCGATACTTCACCAGATTACTCAAGAAGACTTACAGGTATGAGTCTCTGCTATAAGCACACGCTATGAGCTGAGAGGAGAAGAAGTCCAGAAGAGAGACCAAGAAAGACCTTCATGGAGGCATTCATATTTGGAATGGACTTCGGAAAATGGGGAAAACATTTAATAAGCAAAGACGGGAGGACGGCGGTGCTAGCAGCAGCTTGAGCTTTACATGGGAGAAAACCTACCTGCTGGAGTATAGCAGTTTGGTAGCTGTCCAAGACCCTTGAGTGTGACCCACCCAACTGGCAGTTGCCCTTCTCAAGAACTAAAACAGCGCTTTCTCAGCTCTGACTGCAGCTGCACCCCGAGCCCCAGATAAGCCCCCGGGAAGCGGTCGCCCAGGCAGGCAGGAGCTCCACCTCGGGAGGAGGTGGTAGAGAAAATAAGACAATTACTCTTTCTGTCTAGTTTGTGGTCTCTGAAGAATAATTCCCAGATCCCGAACTTCAGATGACACATGGCTAATGTGAAGGCATATTCTTTCAAGAACACTTTGGCACATGGCCACTGGCCATCCCTACCCACTCTGATGAGAGAGATGAGAAAAAAGGAAAGGACAGGAAGACAAGAAAAGAGAACCGCAAATAGTTTCAAAAAATTTAAACAGATGGATTTTTTGAGGGAAACTGGTGGAGATACAAGAGGCTGGTCTTAGGACATGTATGAAAGGTTGGTGTAGTAATAGAAATAGCGACCAATTCCTTGAGTGCTGACCATGAGCAGTGGGTTCACTATCTCCTTAAATCCTGACCACGACTTATACTCTCATCTCCATCTTGTAGATGAGGACACTGACCTGCCAAAGTAAATAACTTGCACAGATTCATAATGTTTTTAAGTGGCTGAACCTAAAAAAGGACAGAACCTAGGTTACTGACTCCAGGCACCCAGGCTCCTACCCCAGGAGGAGATGCTGTTTGTTTGTTTTTTAAAACCTTTTTTTTTAAGACTTTATTTATTCATTTGAGAGAGAGATCGAGACAGAGGGGCAGTGCACAAGCAGGCGGAGAGGCAGAAGCAGACGCCCCGCTCAGCTGGGTGCCCAACGTGGGGCTCAGTCCCAGGACCTGGAGATCATGATCTGAGCCGAAGGCAGATGCTTAACCCTCTGAGCCACCCAGGCGCCCCTCCTAACCCCACACTGTAATGCAATAAACCACCGAGGTTCAGCAATGGGAAGCTACTTGGTTACAATTATTTCAATTTGCCTACCATAGACAGGTTTTCTCATTCTTCCTCATCATTAGTGATTCCAAAGTGACAGATACTTTATTAGCACCTCCGATTCAAGAAGAAAAATGCTAATGCTAATCCAGTATCTCTTTCCTTTTAACCAAACTTAAAAACATATTTATCTTTATGACTTCAGAAGGCCTCAGTCCCAGGTCCTATCTCCATCTTATTACTATCAAGTCCCTATTGTTTATTTATTTATTTAATTCCTGTATAATTAATGTACAGTGTTCTATTAGTTTCAAGTGTACTGTCATTTCTCTCTCTCTCTTTTTTTTTTATCTCTTGCTGCAATATATAAATAAATACTGGTCCACTTTGGATCTCTGCACCTTCATTTCTGGCTCCAGGGCCCACATGTTCCTAGGAAGAAAAGTCCTAGAAAGAAAATAAGTTGCACATTGGTCCTGGTGTGATGCTAAAACTGTCTGTCCCTGGCAGGGGAGGCCTGGATCTGTTGGGAGCATGAGTAATGGATAACAAAGGCAAACTCTGTCTCTAGTTGTCTTTCCAAGAAGCCCAGATGATGGGTGGTTTCTATTTAAGCTTTAAATATGCAACATGTATTTTATTCACTTCGAAGTTTATCCAAATCTACCCATGGATAGAAAATAAAGCGCTTGATGTGATTTTACCATGGAGTACATACGCACCGGGCATGAATAGTTCTGTTTATACAGTGTTAGAAATGAAGAGACACTGGCCCACTCTTCTATTTTTACTGGTTGAAAACTAAGGCCCAAAGAGCTGGCATGACGTGCATAATGACCCACACTGAGCCATGCTCAGGATATCAACACCCATGCATTTGAGAGAATAGACATTTACTAAATTTGTGCTATGGCTACTTGGGTCCGGCTCTGAGACTTTTGACTATTATTTTTAAGTGGCTCTGTTCTAAAACAAGAGCAAGTGGAGGAAAATTTGGGGTGTGTCTACAAATAAATGTAAGGCCAACTCGAACATAAGAATGAGAAGGTTGGCCAAATGAAATAGGATTTTTTTATTGTTTTAAAAATAGACTTTATGTTCTTTATTTTATTTTTTTAAGTAGACTTCACACCCAACATGGGGCTTGCTCAGGATATCAACACCCATGCATTTGAGAGAATAGACATTTACTAAATTTGTGCTATGGCTACTTGGGTCCGGCTCTGAGACTTTTGACTATTATTTTTAAGTGGCTCTGTTCTAAAACAAGAGCAAGTGGAGGAAAATTTGGGGTGTGTCTACAAATAAATGTAAGGCCAACTCGAACATAAGAATGAGAAGGTTGGCCAAATGAAATAGGATTTTTTTATTGTTTTAAAAATAGACTTTATGTTCTTTATTTTATTTTTTTAAGTAGACTTCACACCCAACATGGGGCTTGAACTCATGACCCTGAAATCAAGAGCCATATTCTCTACCAAATGAGCCAGCCAGGCACCCAAAATAGGATGTTTTAAATGCACATTTTGAACTCGAAGGGGTTCAGAACATGCCATGCCAAAATATTTTGCTTTGGTATATTGATTATTTTGAGCTGAAGGCACTTGAGAAACAGTAGATGCAGGAAGCAGTCTCTGAACTCTCCCTTTCTACCTAAAAGCAAGTCATAAAATTTCTCATGAGAACGGTGCCCTCCCTGTACCAGGAAGAGAAGAATGTTTTTATCACCAGAGCATGAGAGTCTGTGCCAAAATGGAACTGTGCAAACAAACCTACTCAGATAACCCTGACCTACCATCAGTTTCCCCCATATGTTTCCTAGTCACTGTCCCACAATTTACTGCCCCAGCTCAAGCTGCTTTGTGTTGTCCCATGTCCACAACTTATTCAACTTTTGTGTAAAAAGACATATAAGCTTTTGGGCCTAACAGCTTCTTCAGGTCTTCATTTTCCTTCTGAAGACCCCTGTGTACATGTAAAAATATTAAATGACTTTGCTTGCTGTTTTCCTTGTAATCTGTCTGATGTCAGTTTAGTTCTCAGGCCTGCCGCAGAACCTAGGGGGTAGAAATAAGTTTTTCCTCTGGAGAGGAAAAGATTGTTATATCACAACCAATCTTATGGCAAATTCTACATGACCAAGTAGAAGCCCTCTCATCCTCTTCACAAGATGTCCTAAATTCCTGGAAGACCTTTCACTCTTATCCCCATGAACCCCACATACACACAAGCCTTCCAAGCAGAGGGTCAAAAATCACACATCATGTGATCAGGACTATGATGTAACACCCAAGTATTCTATAGGTAGCAATTCTGTAAGTGTTTCTCTCCGAAGACATCTTCTTGGAAAGCTCTATGGTTCTTAAAGCACATGTTTGCCCACATTTTGACAAAGTATAAGATTAAATCTATTTTAGAATGGAAAGACATTTAAAACTAATCAACCAGCTCCATGGCTTCATGAAAGAAAATAATATTTTAATACCCCAAAGATCAGAAGGACATAATATCCAACTAAAGTTACTGAACAAGGGCAGTTGGCAACCTTAAATAAAACACACACACACACAACCCTGTCTTAATTTTGAGCACTTCATTATGGACCAGGAGCAGTCTACAGACTGACATTTGAAAACCAGAGCTATCTGCAATGGGGAGCCACTGAATGTTCTAAGAAAGGAGGTAACAAGGATAGATTTGTTAAAGAAAGACATGTCTGATGACAGAGACTATGCATTAAGGAGCAACTGGGCAGAGTGATAACTCCCCATGTGCTGCATATAAAGAAAACCATACTCTCCTTCCCTTTAAAGGATTAAAAACAATCTAATTATTTTCATGAAGGTATACTACATGTGCCTAGTTAATGATTGAGAATGTATACTATACCAAATTATATTAGGCGATGAGTAAAACGTGGCAAACAAGTGGAGACGAGCACAAATAAGTTGGGAAAGAAGGGGAAAGAGGAGAGGATGGATAGGACAGGGAAGTGGGGGGGGGCCACAGCGGAGACCGGAGAGCCATTTGCCAAACCGGTTTCCTCTTCTTCCTGGACACATAACGATGGTACATTTCCAAGAGTCCCTTGCAATTAGGTGTGCCATTCGACACAATGGAACTTGTGTGGAAGTGGTACTGGGCACTCACAAGCTGAGAGGGCAAAAAAATGGATGTGCCTCTTTCCACTCACTTTCCCCATTGCCAGCTGAATACAGAGGACTCTGAGGCCTAGCAACGGGCAGAGACAGAAGGTGGAAAGAACCTGGGTCTCCGAGCGAACGCATGGGAGGCTCCTCACCGACCAAGAATACCTGCCCTGGACTGTTATAAAAATGAGAAGACAAACAAATTTGCTGGTGTGAAACCACTATAATGCTTGAGTTTGTTTGTTACATCAGCAGCAATACCACAGAAACATGGCATCCAATTCTCGTGCCTATACTTTAAAGAAAATAATAGATTTACTGAGATACAATTTATATACCCTACACTTACAACTCAATGGCTGTTAGTATGTTCACTGAATTGCAGCCATCACTGAATTCTGAAACACTTTGGTCACTCTGCAAAGAAATTCATTAGCAATCTCTCCCCATTTCTCCCAACTCCCCCGGCCATAGACAACCAACCACTAATCCCTTTTTTGGTCTTTATAGATTTGCCTCTTCCAGATCTGTCCTATAAACAGAATAATACAAAATATGGTCTTTTGTGACTAACTCCTTTCACTTGGCACATTTTCAAGGTTCATTCATGTAGTATGTACTTCATTCCTTTTTACTGCTGAGTAGCATTCCATTGTATGGATATGCCATATTGTACTTGTCAATGACTCATTCACAATCTTTTATTATCTCTGCTGTAGACCCTTTAAAAGACTCTTATCACCATAATAAAGAGGAGATTCATTTATCTACAGAATACACAAACACATTCAAATTCTTATAGGTAGGTTAACAACTATCAACATTTTACAAAAAAAAAAAAATGGTTATTTGATTTAAAATCCCTCAGAAAATCTGAAACTCCCTTCAGAGTAATAATCTTCAAAGTCCCCAAGAGGAAAAAGAAAACAAACAAACAAGAGGAAAGCATGGTTTTGGACCTTTTCACTCAAGAATTTTAAGGAAAAAAATAAGGCATTGTAACCAAACAGTCTGGCAGCAGCCTCCATAAGGATATATCTTGAGGAGGAACCCAAGGAGCTAAATCTAATGTCAACACAAAGCAATTAAGTAGAAATTAGATATTGCTGGGTCAGGGAAAAAAGTTCATTAAAGGAATCAAGTCTCAGTGTTTTTCTAAAGGTAAATCCCAGCTAGTCTAAAAATCATTAAATCTTAATGACAGAGTCAATTTGTTGGTGGTGTTTACAAATGAAATATTAACATATTTCTGTAGCCTGGAAATTTAGAACCGTGATTGCCTTTCCATTTAGAGAAGTTCAATTTCTGAGATTTACAAGACAAGAGTAAAACACTGCAAAAAAGGAAAGGGCTCTTTCTGTATTTGCTCTCTTTAGGTCATCAGGAGGACAATCACAAAGAAAAAACTGACTGCATGCATTGGATTAGTTTGATAGACATTCAAGCACCCTTTGCTTCCTGGACACAGTGATGGAGCCAAGAATATAAAGATATAGAGACATTGGTTTGGTAATTATAACAGAATATAGTAAGACCTGTAAGAAAGTCATGGGTAAAAGGGAAACTTGGAGAGAATGGCTAATTCAAACGGGGCTCCTTGTCTTGATGGAAAATATATGTGTCAAGTCTTTAAGGATAAGCACATTTGCTATGTGAGAAGGAAAGCAAGAGAATTACAGATAGTGGTAATGGGATGCACAGAGATTTGAGGCATGGGAGGGCATGGCAGGTATAGGAAAAAGGGAGACATGCAAGAAAGAATTATGGAGAATGGAAAAGTAGGTTGAAAACTAGTTTGGGATCAGTCTATAAAGGGACATGTATGGCAAGCTTATGTATTTAGATTTTGTTCGTTAGCCAGCAGAGAATTCGCAGATTTGTTTTTTTAAGGAGAAAGAAGTACATGGTTGGACTCTAAAAAATTTTACTGGAAAAACAAATACAAAAGACTAGTATAAAAATTACCATCTCTATACAGCCACTCAACAGTTATCAAAATTTTACCACTTTTCCTCATTTTATTTAAATGAAGGATTTTTAAAGCAAACCTCTCACCTGATCTCTTTCCACCCTGAAACTCTACATATGGATATGTTTTTATCTAACCATGATACATGTTCACATCTAACTAAATTAATAATATTGTATTGACATCATTTAACCATTTGTGGACTGAAATGTCCTCAATTATCCCATAAATACCTTTTTTACAGTAGGTTTGCTCAAATGAGGATCCCAATGAATTTCCCATGTTGCATTAAGTTGTAATGATTCTTAAAAATCTTAACTGGGCACTGGGTGGCTCAAATGGTTAGGCGTCTGCCTTTGGCTCGGGTCATGATCCCGGGGTCCTCGGATCGAGCCCCTCGTCGGGCTCCTAGCTCAGCAGGGAGCCTGCTTCTCCCTCTGCCTCTCCCCCTGCTCATGCTCTCTCTCTCTCTCTCTCTCTCTCTCTGTGTGTCTCAAATGAATAAATAAAATTAAAAAAAAATCTTAACTTAGAGTTCTTCCTATTCATCTCTCCCTCTTTTTTTATTTTATTTTTTATTTTTTTTATTGTGTTATGTTAGTCACCATACAGTACATCATTAGTTTTTGATGTAGTGTTCCATGATTCATTATTTGCAAATAACACCCAGTACTCATTTCAACACGTGCCCTCCTTAATACCCATCACCAGGCTACTCCATCCCCCCCAGCCCCCCACCCTCTGAAACCCTCAGATTGTTTCCTGGAGTCCATAGTCTCTCATGGTTCGTCTCCCTCTCTGATTTCCCCCCCTTCAGTTTTCCTTTCCTTCCCCTAATGTCTTCTGTGCTATTCCTTATGTTCCACATATGAGTGAAACCATATAATTGTCTTTCTCTGCTTGACTTATTTCACTTGGCATAATCCCCTCCGGTTCCATCCATGTCGTTGCAAAAGGTGGGTATTCATCCTTTCTGATGGCTGAGTAACATTCCATTGTATATATGAACCACATCTTCTTTATCCATTCATCTGTTGAAGGGCATCTCGGCTCCTTTCACAGTTTGACTATCGTGGACATTGCTGCTATGAACACTCAGGTGCATGTTGCCCTTCTTTTCACTACATCTGTATCTTTGGGGTAAATACCCAATAGTGCAATTGCTGGGTCATAGGGTAGCTCTATTTTTAATTTTTTGAGGAAACTCCATACTGTTTTCCAAAGTCACTGTACCGACTTGCATTCCCACCAAGAGTGTAAGAGGGTTCCCCTTTCTCCACAACCTCTCTAACGTTTGTTGTTTCCTGCCTTGTTAACTTTTCCCATTCTAACTGGTGAAAGATAGTATCTCATTGTGGTTTTGATTTGAATTTCCCTGATGGCTAATGATGATGAACATTTTTTCATGTGTCTGTTAGCCATTTGTATGTCTTCTTTGGAGAAGTGTCTGTTCATGTCTTCTGCCCTATTTTTGATTTGATTATTTGTTTTTTGGCTGTTGAGTTTGAGAAGCTCTTTATAGATCTTGGATACCAGCCCTTGATGTGTAATGTCATTTGCAAATATATTCTCCCATTCCATGGGTTGCCTCTTTATTTTGTTGACTATTTCCTCTGCTGCGCAGAAACTTTTTGTCCTGATGAAGCCCCAAAAGTTCATTTTTGCTTTTGTTTCCCTTACCTTTGGAGACGTGTCTTGAAAGAAGTTGCTGTGGCCGATGTCAAGGAGGTTACTGCCTAGTTCTCCTGTAGGATTTTGATGGATTCCTGTCTCACATTGAGGTCCTTCATCCATTTTGAGTTTATCTTTGTATATGGTGTAAGAGAATGGTCGAGTTTCATTCTTCTGTATACAGCTGTCCAATTTTCCCAGCATCATTATTGAAGAGACTGTCTTTTTTCCATTGCATATTTTTCCTGACTTGTCGAAGATTAGTTGACCATATATTTGAGGGTCCATTTCTGGAGACTTTATTCTGTTCCATTGATCTATGTGTCTGTTTTTTGTGCCAATACCATGCTGTCTTGGTGATCACAACTTTGTAACATGGCATGAGATCAGGCAACATGATGCTCCCAGCTTTGTTTTTCTTTTTCAACATTTCCTTGGCGATTCGGGGTCTTTTCTAGTTCCATACAAATTTTAGGATTGTTTGTTCCAGCTCTTTGAAAAATGCCAATGGTATTTTAATAAGGATGGCTTTGAAAGTGGAGATTGCTCTGGGCAGCATAGACATTTTAACAATGTTTATTCTTCCAATCCATGAGCATGGAATGTTTTTCCATCTTTTTGTGTCTTCCTCAATTTCTTTCATGAGTGTTCTGTAGTTTCTAGAGTATAGATCCTTTACCTCTTTGGTTAGGTATTCCTAGATATCTTATGGTTTTTGGTGCTATTGTGACTGGAATCTATTCCCTAATTTCTCTTTCTACAGTTACATTGTTAGTGTATAGAAAAGCAACTGATTTCTGTGCATTGATTTTGTATCCTGCCACATTACTGAATTGCTGTATGAGTTCTAGTAATTTGGGGGTGGAGTCTTTTGGGTTTTCCACATTAAGTATCATGTCATCTGCGAAGAGAGAGAGTTCAACTTCTTCTTTGCCAATTTGAATACTTTTTATTTCATTTTCTTGTCTGATTGTTGATGCTAGGACTTCTAGTACTATGTTGAACAATAGTGGTGAGAGTGGGCATCCATGTCATGTTCCTGATCTTAGGCCCCATTGAGAATGATATTCGCTGTGGGCTTTTAATAGATGGTTTTTATGAAATTGAGGAATGTTCCCTCTATCCCTACACTCTGAAGAGTTTTAATCTGGAAAAGATGCCGTATTTTGTCAAATGTTTTTTCTGCATCAATTGAGAGGATCATACGGTTCTTGTCTCTTCTTTTATTAATGTGTTCTACCACATCAGTTGATTTGCAGATGTTGAACCACCCTTGCATCCCAGAAATAAATCCCACCTGGCATGATGGATAATCCTTTTAATGTACTGTTGGATCCTATTGGCTAGGATCTTGTTGAGTATCTTGGCGTCCATATTTATCAGGGATATTGGTCTGTAATTCTCCTTTGTGATAGGGTCTTTGCCTGGTTTTGGGATCAAGGTAATGCTGGCCTCATAGAACGAGTTTGGAAGTTTTCCTTCTGTTTCTATTTTTTGAAACAGCTTCAGAAGAATAGGTATTATTTCTTCTTTTTTCATCTCTCCCTCTTTCATTCCCATGCTATTGACTTACTAAAGAAACTTGGTATAATGTCCTGGCGTCTGTCCCACATATTGCATTTATTGTTTGCTTCTTTGTTGATATAATTTAACTTTTCTTATATTTTTCCCATTTTCTACAATGGGTAGTTTGCTCTAAAAGGCCTAAAGATTCAGCTTCAATTTTTTTAAGACAAGAATACTCCATAGGTTGTATTCTATACTTTAGATTGCATCTATTTGAGATGCACTTAATATCTGGTTGCTGCACTCACAGGGATGCTAAGATTGATGATCAGATTTGCTTCCAAGATGACTTTACCAGTACTGTGTGGACGATGGACTATGGTGAAACCACTTTGGTAGCAGGCAAATCAGGCATTACAGCACTACAGGAGCAAAGAAGTGGAATGATCTAAGTCAAGAACAATAGATAAACAATGAGAATGTCATATTCAAGAAATAATTCTGGAGTAGAATTATTGGAAGACTGGAAATATACTCCAGGTTTAAATGGGGGTTAAGAGTTGGAGCAGGTGAGAAAGTGGTGAGGACAAAAGAAGATAAGCTCCGTGACAGCAAACAACTATATGTATGTTGCCTGATACTGAACCCTTAATGCTTAGCACGGCACTTGGCATGCAGTAGGTATTCGATAAATATTTGTTAAGTGCATGTATGAATGGATGGGTGGATAGGTGGGTGGAGAGGTGGTGCATAAACTTCTAAAATAGAAGACTAATTAGATGTTCACACCACTACTAATAGCTGGGGAGAGAATTTGAAACATCCACCAAATTTGACTTTTCTTCAGGATATTTCTCTATTGATCATTAGTACCTCAGGAAAATGCCTGATGTTGTAAAGTATATTTCAAATTATATAGCCCAGGGATGTAAAGAAATACCTAAATAAATCTCAATGTATTCCTTGGAATATGTATCTGGATTACAGGAATGTAGAAATGAACTTCTGATTTTTTTTTAGGCTCCCATCATATAGAAGTTTCAGAAAGTTACTAGGATGGTAATAATGTGAGAATTCAGGCATGTCCACTGGGTAACATTTCACATGGTAAAGTCAGGGGCATTAAAACTAATTACAAATTTTCAAAGCCAAAATCTGTTTTTTTGAAAAGATCAATAAAATCAATAAGCCTTTAGCCAGGTCAACTAAGAAAAAAAGAGAGATTATACACAATCACAAATATAAAAAATGAAAGAGGGGACATTACCACCAATCCCATTGACATTCAAAGGGTAATAAAGGAATATCGGGCCCACAAATTTCATAATCTATATGAAATGTACTAATTCTTTGAAAGGCATAATCTATCAAAACTTGCACAAAAATAAATAGAAAATCTGAAAAAGACTGTATCTATTAAAGAACTTGAATACATGATTGACCGCCTTTCAAAACAGTGTCAGGCTCAGATGTGTTCATGGGTGAATTCTCCTTAACATTAAGGAAGAAATTATACAAATTCTGTACAATTTCTTCCAGAAGAAAGAAGTAGAAGGAATACTTCCTCAGTCCACAAGGCCAGCATGACCCTATTGCCAAAACAAAGACATTACATGAAAAGAAAACTAAACAAGCTCTCTCATGAACACAGATACAACAATACTTAACAATATATTAACAAGTTGAATCCCACAATATATACAAAGAATTAAACACCGCAACTAAGTATGATTTATCCCAGGCGTGCAAGGTTGGTTCAGCAGTAAAAAAAAATCAGTTAGTGTAATCACATCAACAGGTAAAGAAGAAATATCATATGATCATATAAAGAGATGAAGAAAAATATTTGACAAAAGCCAACACCCACTCATGTGGCTCTCAGCAAACTAAGAACAGAGGGGAAATTCAACTTGTTGAAGAACATCTACACAAAAACCCTAGAGCTAACATCAAACTTACTGAAGAGAAACTCAAACCTTTCCCACTAAAATCAGGAACAAGACAAGTATGTC
Organism: Eumetopias jubatus; assembly: GCF_037043125.1. Lineage (NCBI taxonomy): Eukaryota > Metazoa > Chordata > Mammalia > Carnivora > Otariidae > Eumetopias > Eumetopias jubatus. The sequence continues at coordinate 52,644,451 of NW_028274810.1, forward strand.
CTCTGTCATCACTGTTTTTGCATTCTGATTCAACCAGTTTGGATAATTGGCCTATCCCTGATCTAATCACTGGAGTTATTTTATTTTCTGACTTGCTAGGTCTGTGCCATATGCACTCTGCCATATAGAGGAATGGCTAGATCCCAAAGGAAATTTTGGATACTGCTACTCTAAAAAGGGCAAAAGCGTTCTAGGAAGGTAAAAACAATAAAACGTGCTCTCGTTTGTACTATGCTTTCTCAGTTATCCTATTGTCATTACCAACTCCACTTCATAGATAAAAAACCAAAACCCACTGAGGGGTGTGCTTAGGGAGAAAACTGCATTCTCCTCTTTCTCAGCCTGGTGTTCTTCCACTGGACTAGATTGTTCTGCATACTAGGGAATCTGTTATTTCAAAAATGAATAAAAGAACTCTTCCCCCAGAAAAAGTGTACTTTTTTTTTTTGCTGGCTAAAATAAATGATTTTGCAGTAAAATATAAAAGTTCCTCTTTCCAAATTATCAGTTGTTATTCCAAATGTTTCTGAAATCAAAATGATGAATGGGATAAGAATCAGCTCCTAGGAAAGTTGATGGCCCTAAAGGACAGCACTTCCTCATTATTCACATTGATCTTAAAAAGATTCCATGATTCAAATAGCAAAGTAGCCGGCAGGGCGTGCTAAGGTGTGTTGCTTACCATCCGAGAAATCACCTGAGTGCCCTTCTAATAATAAGATTTACGTAGTTACTGGTTTCAATTTCAATATATTCTAGCTGAATGGTTAATTTCCCCCCAATAAAAGGAAGACATTAAAATGAATGTCTTTCACTCAGTGTAATGAGTGGTGTGTGTTGAACCTAAGTGAAACTGTGACAACCTAAAACAGTTTACTTGAATAAGATTTGCTTTTTAATAAAATGGGCTGGCAAATAGGAAGGAGATGAATATTTGAAATTCAGACTAGACTATTCTATTTTGGCTCCTCTTGCTCTTTGCTTCCTCCTAGAAGCACAAAATGGTAGAACTAATAAAGGTTTTCTTGACAAACTAGATTTTAAATTCCACAGGAGCAAAGACCATTCCTATCGTACTCACTGCCTGGCAGCCACACACAGACTAGGACAGGGGAGGTAGATAAAGAGTGTTGAGTAAATGAGTAAGCAAATGATTTATGTAACTTTCTTAGAGGGATGAGAGCCTTCCAGCTTTTGGATTCAACAGTGACACACTTTGTTTTCTAGAACTCTAAGCCCAAATTTCAGAAAGTCCTTCTAACTATCACCCTAATTTTAGAAATTGCTCCCTCTCCTCAGAATGCTCTTGTATTTTCTGCTCATACCCCCTCACTTGGAATCTATTTACTGCTTGTTATTTTCATGTATATATTTTATTTTCCTCAATTAAACTGCAAGTTTCTTGAAACATGGGTTTATCCCCTTTATACCCACTACAACTTAATTCAGCCCTCAAATTCCTAAGTTTGAATTTCCCTTGTTTCTGATAACCTAGACAGTTTTGGGGAAGATATACTCAAAGGAAATATGCTACAATGTTTAAACATAAAATAAATAAAAACCAGGCCACAGAAAATGAGAGTCCATGTAAATAGAAGGAAAGGATAAATTCTTTTGGAGTTAGTGACATAATTACACTTGGGCCAAAAATTTGGTTCTGAGAAAAAGGGAGACACCCTAATTACATGTTGATAGCTATGCAGTGGCAGAAACCTTTCCCCTCTGAAGTTAAACCCATAGAGGAATTAATTTATCAGGGGCCATCGTGGAAGAAAGCAAATGGGCACTGGAGTCAGGTGGTCCCGGTCTCCTATCTCGTTTTCTGCCCTTTCCTAATTGTGTGACTTGGGGCAAGGTTCTTAACCTCTCCAGATCTCAGTTTCTTCATTTTGGAAAATGAGGACTTACCGGTAACTGTAAAACCCACAAAATCATTATAAGGAGTGTTATTGTTAAGCCGGTTTCTTTTCCTCCTCCTCCGTCTCCTCCCTCCTTCTCCTTGTTCTGTTTCTCCTCCTTCCTCTTCCTCTTCTCTTTCTCCTTCTTCATCATAATTATGGTAATACGAGTAGTAATAGTCAATACTATTGCTTGCTTACTATGCCAGGCCCAGTGCCAAGGGCTCCATGTGTCGTGTCTCATTCCCTCTTAACCTCTCCTTGTGAGGGAGGTGACTAAAGTAGCAGGGGATGAAGTAACTGGCTCAAGGTCCCACAGCTAGCAGATGGTGTGGCTCTCCCTGGGCACTCAATCAAAGCTAACTCCCTTCTCCTTGCATGGCTTGGTGACATCTCCCACCACCACATTTTTACAAAAAGAATAACCAGGGGCCTGATTTCCTACACGTGTCATTTCCTCAGGACTTCAGGGCATCTTTGGACCATATTTGGACCAATGTAAAGAGGAAATAGCAGATGACACAGAAATCGCACGTCTTTCAAGAATTCCACTAAATGATCTTCCATGTGCCTTCCTTGCATGGTTGTATGCTTTAGTTTAGATCCGTCAGGTCAAACCACAGCTTCCTCTGACTCTGCCTCACTGGATCTTCCCTGGTTGCTGGACACAGTGACATAGTGTCCCTCCAGCCTCATCCCTTCACTCTCACACAGAAGTCAAGTGTATCTCACTTTACCACTTAAGTGCGATACAGGGAGTCAAAGAACTGAGTTTGAAGAGGTCCGAGTTCACTACTGACAGAGTGAATAAACTGGACAAGCTTACTAGTTGTGTAATTGTTTCTTTAGGGACCTGTCTTAGGGACTGAGACTCTAGGGGAAGGAGGAGATTAAGATGTTCTTGGTCCCTCACTTAAATCTGGGCAGCTCCAGTTTTATTGATTTTTATTTACTGGGTGTTGGCTTTAATTTGCTCTAAAAAAGAGCTTCTGAGTCATTGAAGTAGATGATTTTTTTTTGAAGTAGATGATTGTTAATGGTCCTGGTTCAACAATCTCTGAATGCACATCCATCCAAGGATATACTGACTGCCTTACGTGGGAGCTTGATGTTACAATTTGCTACTAGCCATAGGCTAGTTAGGAGAAGTTATAGGAGAGACTTTCTTCCTTCTCTTGGCTAACTTCTGAAAAGAAGTAAAATATTTCAAATGATATCCCTTCTCTGAAACTAGCAAATAGTGGCCACAGGAAGGCATTGGTTGCAAGTGAGACCAGATGAACTGGGAAATTATTTACTGTTTCCAGCAAATTAGCTGGAGGAAAAAAAGAACTCTTTCTCTCCTTTAGCACTGTGGGGAGGAAGTAAACAAAACATTCCATCCGATGTGATTCAGAATTTCCCAGATGCAAAGCCAGTCAGCCCACTGGAGAGCTCTAAATCACTAGGACTTTCCCAAAGTATCCTCAAAGCACAGAATCATCTCGTGTGAAAGAGACAGGGACAGAGTGAACTGCCCTCCGGGCTTGCATTCAGAGGATCTGGTTGTGGTCTTTTCTATGCCTCTCCTTGTTTGGAATTGAGCAAGTCACTTTCCTCGCTGGTCTTGATTTCCAGATCTGTTAAAGGAAGGTTCTGGACTAGATATGTATTATTAAAGTCCCTTCTTGCTACAACACACTGTGTTCCTCCAAATAACCTATGAGTCAGCCAAATGAACAGCCCCGAGTCCTCCGGCCTGTATAACACCTCTTAGTACTGAAATGTCTCAAACCCCAACCCTGTAGACCATAATACACCCACTGACCCTCCCCTTGGTACCTCCAAAGTTTACTGGGAGGGTTACATTCTTCTTAGGCATATCTTATTCAGATGGTCTATTTACACTGAGTTCTTCTTGACGCTGTGTTTTTTCCTTTCATGGTTGATTTTTATATTTCTCTGTACTTCATGCTGATGTTTCAGGACTGCCCCCCCTTTTTCATTTGCCCCTAAATACTGCATATTATAAACAGGACTGGGTAATAGACTTTAGCAACAACAATGAATAGGGAATAACAAAGAAAGGGTTACATTACAGGAAAGTAGGTCACTTAAAACTGAATTTTAAGTGTTTCTATTCTTAAAAGTCACATGTCATGGTTGTCACAGAGAACTTTCCACCTGCCAAATCTTTTTACCTCCATCAGCCCCTCACTCCTTGCTCACTCCCCCTCCTTTCCATATCCCCTCCAGGGAAATTCCCAGATACTTCAGATTTGCCCAAGTTCATTTCCTAGAGCAATTCAGCTCTCTCTCTTGTCTAATGATAGTCTTTTGCCATGCTTGGGGCTAAGTGTTCCACATCTAAAAATGGTCAACACATTCTTTTCTAATTGATCTCTGTGCTTCAGTTTCCTCATCTGGAAAATGAGAAAAATCATATTTTTCTGTGGGTAATTGTGAGGCTTCAATGAGATGATGCCTACTTGGTACCCGAAAGAGTACCTGGTACATGGGAGGTCCTCAATTAATGTTAGCTATTATTAGCTACTGGTATTTGCAATACTACATAATCTTCTTTTGAGGATTAGAGACAGTGTGTAATACAGGGCCTGTCTCATGGAAGGCATATAAAAATACATAAATGTGTTAATACTTACAGAAGGCCTACTCCATACCAAGCACTCTTCTATTTATGCACATTTAATAGTCATGACAACCAAGAAAGAGGGCTGCCTTTCTTTTCCTCATTTCCCAGATGAGGAACCTGAAGCATAAAGAGGTTAACTAACTTGCCTCAGGTCACACAGCTACTTAGTGACATAACTAAGGCTTAAACTCAAGAAACTGGGTTTCAGAGGCTGTGTTTTTACCCACCATGTTGTTCTGCCTTTTTTTTTTTTTTTAGTAGTAGCATTCATTAATAAATGAGGATAGAAGGTTTACTCAATTCATTTTTTAACTGTAGAAATTTATAACAAGAAACAAATTCTCCTAACATATTTTTAAAAAAAATTTTTATTTAAATTCTTTTTAGTTAGGGGCGCCTGGGTGGCTCAGTTGGTTAAGCGACTGCCTTCGGCTCAGGTCATGATCCTGGAGTCCCGGGATCGAGTCCCGCATCGGGCTCCCTGCTCAGCAGGGAGTCTGCTTCTCCCTCTGACCCTCTTCCTTCTCGTGCTTTCTATCTCTCATTCTCTCTCTCTCTCTCAAATAAATAAATAAAATCTTAAAAAAAAATAAAATAAATTCTTTTTAGTTAACATACAGTGCAATATTGGTTTCAGGAGGAGAATTCAGTGATTCATCACTGACATACAACATCCATGCTCATCATAACAAGTGCCCTCCCTATGCCCATCTAATCCATCCCTCCACCCCCACCTCCCTCCATCAACCCTCAGTTTGTTCTCTTTCGTTAATAGTCTCTTATGGCTTGTTTCCCTCTCTCCTTTTTTTCTTTTCCCCCTTCCATTATGGGGGGAGGAATACTATATGAGTGAGATCATATAGTATTTGCCTTTCTCTCACTGACCTATTTCACTTAGGATAATACACTCTAGCTCCAACCACATCATTGCAAATGGCAAGATTTCTTTTTTTATGGCTGAGTAATATTGCATTATATATATATATATATATATATATATACACACACTACATTTTTTTAAAGATTTTATTTATTTATTTGACAGAGGGAGACACAGCGAGAGAGGGAACACAAGCAGGGGGAGTGGGAGAGGGAGAAGCAGGCTTCCCGTGGAGCGGGGAGCCCAATGCGGGGCTCGATCCCAGGACCCTGGGATCACGACCTGAGCCGAAGGCAGACGCTTAACGACTGAGCCACCCAGGCGCCCCTACATCTTCTTTATCATTCATTCATCGGTGGATATTTGGGATCTCTCCATAGTTTGGCTATTGTTGAAAACGCTGCTATAAACATCAGTGTGCATGTACCGCTTCGAATCTGTAATTTTGTATCCTTTGGATAAACACCTAGTAGTATGATTGCTGAATCACGGAGTAGTTCTATTTTTAACTTTTTGATGACCCTCGAAACTGTTCCCCAGCGTGGCTGCACCAGCTTGCATTCCCACCAAGAGTGCACAAGGGGTCCCCTTCCCCCTATATCCTCACCAACACCTGCTGTTTCTTGTGTTGTTCATTTTATGCATTCTGATAGTCCTAGCATACTTTCAAAGGTAGCTTTTGGTAGTTCACTAGGTCTTCCAGGAATGTTTTCAAAAAGTGTGATTGCTTTTTAATTGCTTTCGGTAACATTCATCTCGTGTCTAAAGTATAAGAGAAAAGCGATGCTGGACAATGCTGGTAAAACCATGAGATCTCAACACCTGTATCAAGAGAGTATTGAACTTCAGAGGTCCCTCTATTTGTTTAGGTGTATAAGACACAGAGATGACCTTATTAATGGAACTAACAGAACTAATGGAACTCATGAATATGAGGGTGGACCTGAAAAACGTTTAGTATTTAAACCAAGCAAAGCCAACAACAAAACCAATCTGGTACTTCCTTCAGAGTCACACAGATTGTTCCTGTCCTGCATTATAATTAAGCATTGGGGATCAGCTTCCCACTAAAATGGGGCAGTCAAAATTATTTTTCTAAAATCAAACCAAACTTTTTATGAGGCAGCTTTGGGGACAAGTACTCCAGTGAAGGAAAAGGGAGGGTTTAGGGTTCCAGATGGGGGTTGCAGATCTGTGGGGAGATTGTCTATGGCCCTTCTTGAAATAAAGGCCTTTTATTGGGGCATGTGTGTGAGTAGACGCCAGATTGGTTGCAAACCCAGGACCCATTCCTCTCTCCCCCATTATAATGCAATTCTGCTTTCTAACATAACCTAGGCGTTTTGCAGATACCTACTCCATATATACATGTGTTTCAAAGGGCACTAACCCCCTCCTCCCCAGCTCCAGCAAGTGGACCCTGATTATCCTGATTAAGTCAAGCCAATCATTGTCATCTCATTCCCTTGGCTAAATCACTGAACCCAATATAAACCCATATAGGTATAGACCTGTGACACAAAATGTGAGATATTTACTGGGGGCTTCTGGGAAATATATCCGGGTTCTAAAAAGAAACACTCCAGAGACAGCCCCTTTCTGCCTCTGGACATTATTTTATCTCAAAGTAATGCCTGTAACAGTTATAGGCCTTTTGTGTGCTAAGGATCGCACAACAGAGAGAAGAAAGCTTGCATCTTTGATGATACTCTAGAGTCATGGACTCTACTGCTCATAGTGCCTGATTTGGGTTCTGTCTGGCTCTTTCAGTTGTGTGAGATAATAAATCTCCTCACTGTTCAAGGCAGTTGGAGTTAGACTTTGCTCTTGTTTGGACGCTCTGTGCGTTCTCAGTCATAACATGCATGCATGCCCTTGTGCAGCCTGTGTCAGTATATGTATGGGGAACATAAGGTTAGCCAGACTGCTTTTAGGGAAAGGTGGTAGCTCCCCTAAGCTAAGATAAAACAGAAGTTCAGGATTTTCCCAACACCTGAAAAATGGCAGCTTGACTATCCAGTGTGGTTCAGGGACCAGCAGCATTAGCCTTACCTATGAGGTTACTGGAGACATATATCATATGACCTCACTGATATGAGGAATTCTTAATCTCAGGAAACAAACTGAGGGTTGCTGGAGTGGTGGGGGGGTGGGAGGGATGGGGTGGCTGGGTGACAGACATTGGGGAGGGTATGTGCTATGGTGAGCGCTGTGAATTGGGCAAGACTGTTGAATCACAGATCTGTACTTCTGAAACAAATAATGCAATATAGGTTAAGAAAAAAAAAGAAGAAGAAGATAGCAGGAGGGGAAGAATGAAGGGGAGTAAATCGGAGGGGGAGACGAACCATGAGAGACGATGGACTCTGAAAAACAAACTGAGGGTTCTAGAGGGGAGGGGGGTGGGGGGATGGGTTAGCCTGGTGATGGGTATTAAAGAGGGCATGTTCTATGTGGAGCACTGGGTGTTATGCACAAACAATGAATCAGGGAACACTATATCCAAAACTAATGATGTAATGTATGGTGATTAACATAACAATAAAAAAGAAAAAAAAAAAAAGAAATGCAGCCCCAACCCTGGGTCAAGCCCCAACCCTGACTACTTCATCAGAACATGTGTTTTAACAAGACTGGTAGGTGTTTCCTGTACACCTTCAAGTTGGAGAAGCATTATCCAAGGATGCTTGAGTCCTGGAAGAGAAGCAGGAGAAAAGGGCCCAGAAACAGGGCTCCCTAGGTATTTCTTGAGGAGCTTTCAAGGCTCAGCTTCCCTCTCCTTTCCCTTGTTTCTAGCTGGAGGGAAGGGTCTGGAAGCCATTCACATGTGCTAGCCCTTCTCCTGGTCCCCTTCTCTAAAGATGTTTCTCTTTGACTCTTTGAAACCAAAATCACAACCCCGACATGGAGGATTCTAGGACTATTACTCTGACGCCCAGGTGATAAGGGATGCTTCTCCCTGATCCTGATGCCTTAGAGGGCTTTTTATTAAGTAGCTGGAGCCACACTTCACAAACACAGCCATTAGTTGTGAATTCAACGTGGGTCAAGAAAAGCTGAGGTGGATGGATGGCCAACCCACAGCGGCCAGCAGAGCACAGAGTGTTTATGAGGTACTCAGGCACAACCTGGTACATAATTTGTGGAGCTTGGTGCAAAATGAAAATGCAGGGTCCCCAACTCAAGAATTATTAAGAATTTTAAGAAGGCAATATTCGAGCACTATACTAAGGGCAGGGCCCTTCTAAGCTTTATGCGACTGTACCCATGAAGCCAGCCCTGCTCTCAGGATAAAAATGAGCAGAAGAGAAATGGATGCAGTTGTCTCTTTCAAAAAAACGTTTTACAACAATGAGAAATTGTCATTGGAACAGGTCCGAGATGGGTTCATGGGGAATAAGATTGTGAGAAAACCATTCGTACTAAATACCATTTATTCATTTCTTAATTCACACCTACCACATGCAAGGTACACTGCTAGTGTCTTGGATATGAATTTAAAAAAAGAAGAGACATCCCCCTTCCTAATGGGGCTCCACTTTAGTGGGCAAACTAACATGACAATAGGCCTATAATCTGAGGCAGCAGATCATGATAATAGAATAATCCAAAAAGTATTAAGTATTTGAAACTGAATCACCAATCCATAAAATCTAAGTGTCTTCTCTAGGTGAGGAAATTTCCCCATCCTAACAAAAGTTATTGGTGTGTGTGGCAAGCTTTTTAAAATGAGGCCAAGAGGCAGGTTGTTCTCGGGTACCACAAGTTGAGTTTCTGGTTGAAGGACAAGGCACATCATTTTGCCTATATGGAAATTTTGTCAATTGTGTACCTACCTATCTTCCTCATGCATGAAATCTGGCCCTTATTCTTTTTTTTTTTCCTCACTATAACCTCCCAAAACATCTATCCCAATTCCATTGCCAAAGGTGGGCAGATCAAATGAAGTGACCCATTTTCCTGATGTGTTTGGAGAATGCTTGGCAATGTCTAAGAGACCCAAACTTGGACATAGGAGAGAATGGAGAAATCTGTATTTAGAGTCAGTCTCAAATTAAAAAGAGGCAAAAAAGAGGCAGCTTATTTTAGACCTTTCAAATCCCAGTAAGTGAGCAATTTTCACATCTTTGAATACCAAATCCAATTAACCTTTTGTAGAGGATTTTGAAGCAAGCTGCATTTGGCCAGGGCAGTTGCTTGATTAACAGTGTTGGCCATGAGTCTGGAGTGGGAAAATTCCATTATGTACAACCATTTTTACAAAAATCCAAAGCTATATCACTGATTCAGCTGTCAAGTTTACCCTTGATGTTTGGAAGATATAATCCCCAAATTATAATCCCTAGCCAAAACAATAACAAAGCACATTGAGATATGGATGTTGGACCCACAACTGGGTCTGCTCTCTAATTGACCCCCACCTAAACCCCTGCATCCTTAAGTGGATGATTCATATTCATACCTTAGGAAACCTACAAATTATTCTTTATTGTCAACCTAAGATGCTTTATATGCATAATGGAAACCTGAATGTTAAACTTGTAAATATCAAGGTACTACTATAATATTTTGTCAAGCATGGACTCAGAAAACATCATTTAACCAGGCCGACATTCTCCTAAAGAACTGGAATTCACATGATGAAGATTAGGCTTTTCTGAGAAAAAACTTTTAAGTACCACACAAATATTAAGCTTGAAAAACCAATGGGGAACAGTCTGAGACATCTTGTGTCATATATCATTTTATCCATGATGGATGCACTCACCCTTTAAAAACCCTTTCTGATCTGCACTTTAATTTGAACAGGGTCCAGTTGGCATCAGAAGTAGGACATCTTGTACAAATCATCCCATGACTTCTGGGTGGGTGCAGGGGAGTTCTGGAGCCTTGGTTTTAAAGGGTACTAGTGACACATATCCAAAGCCATGCTTTGCAAGGAAGCCGGGCACACAGCCTGCCTTCCTCCATCTCCATTGCAAGCCTGGAAGCAAGCCTGTCTATGCTTTTGTGAATCTGAACCTACATCAGGTTGGGCCAACTCAATCAGTGGGGAAATACAAATGCCCACTTCATTTTTATTCAGCTGATTAGAGGCTTGCCGTGCAGAGCTCTCTGGGACAGCATGCCAGAGAAGCTCCAGGAAGTAGAGCTTCCTTAAAGAAGGCACATCCTGTCATTAGCCATGAGGCATTTCAGAGGGCCAGAGAACACCCTCCAAAGGAAAAGGAGAAGCTCCAGCTAGGGCAACTTTGTTATCATCTAAGGCCAAAACACAAGAGTATATCTATTTATAAACAGCTAGGAGAGCATCTTACTGGGGATTATGAATAAATGAGAGTCAAATCTAAAGGGCTACCCATTCCTAGTAAGATAATATTGTGTTCCATTGACTGTAAAGCCTGACTTAAGAGGTTTTGTTTTTCATTATTGGAGTTACTCTAATAATATATTCAATATTTCCCTATGATATGTGGTGGTGTGAGAGGTAGCATGGTACAATGCTGACAACTGTATCCTCTGTAGCCCGAATCTCTGAATTTGAATCCTGACTTAACCATGTTCTCGCTTTATCTTGGGTAAATTACTTAACCTCTCTGGACCTCAGTTTTCACATCAGTGTAATAGGGATAGTGTAGCACCTACCTTACAATGTTGTTGTAATGGTTCAATAAGTAAAGCATTGATAGAACACTCAGAACAGGGCCTGACACATAGAAATAACTCCCTTCTCCTCCAGTCTGTAAGAGAAATGGCTAGGGCCAGGATTTGGCCAATTCAAAAATCTTCTTTGATTTCATTCATTTTATTCTTCCTTTTGTATGAAAACAAAGCAACTCTCTGACACCATAAGACTACAGAGACGCTAAATTTGTATCACTGTATTTTAAAAAATTCTGCCATAAATGTAGGATGAAGCAATCAAGGATACTTTTATGAGAGGGAGTCATACATTAATTCAACAAATATTTACTAATTGTTCATTATGTACCTGGTATCATGCTTATGCTCAGAATAATTTTTTAAGATTTATTTATTTATTTTAGAGAGAAAGAGAGAGAGTTCACATGAGCGGGGAGAGGGGTACAGTGAGAAGGAGAGAGAGGATCTCAAGCAGACTCCCCTCTGAGCAGGGAGCCTGATGCAGGGCTCTATCCCAGGACCCTGAGATCATGATCTGAGCCAAAATCAAGAGTGAGATGCTTAACCAACAGAGCCAGCCAGGCGCCCCTCAGAATTCTTAATGAACAAGAGGGATAAAGTTTTTTGTTGTTGTTGTTTGTTTGTTTGTTTTGTACTCAGGCTGGACCTTGAAGGATTTGGAAGAATTCAATGAAGAAAGCTGCAGAAAACAGCTTTGGCAAAGGTTCAGAGATAAGATAAGATGGTGGACATGGAAGAAGAGAAAGTTTATTTTGGGCAGTTTGTGCCGATGGAAGCCTGGAGAACTTGATACTGCAAGCAGTAGAGAAGGAACAATTGAGGTTTCGGACAAGAGTAAGAAGTGAGCAAGGGTATATACCTAAGGAGGACATACATGAAGGACTGGGAGGGAAATTGGGTAGAACCTGGGAATATGGACAGCTTGAAATCTATTTCAGGATTCCAGGAGTGAAATAAGACCCAGATTTTAATAGTAGGTGACATAAAGAAGAAAAAAGAATACAAAGAGTCATTTTAAAATCAGAACTGATAGTACTTGGTGACTGAACCTAGGAGATAAAGCACACACACACAAAAAAAGGGTAAAAGGTGATCCTATGTCTTCCCAAGCAGTTGAGATGATTAAAGAATTACACGGCTCAAGACACAGAGTCCCTCAGATTACTCAGTTTAAAGGTAATCAATTTTATAGACTGATTTGATCAATGAAAAGCATCTTAATCAAAGCAGCACATCAAAAATTAGTAGCAAACCTGCAATGAAATGTCTAACCTAGTGCCTATTTCTACCATACATCAAGGGAAAGGTCACGGCATCATGTAAAAAACCCAAGCAGACTCAAATCTGAATTCTTTGCACAAGCTATAGGATCTTACTCTGTCTGAGCCTTGGAGAAAGTATCAAATCTCACAAGACTGTAAAAAGCAAAACAAAAGGTATTCATCTCAGTGGAGCTCATGGCTGTCGGGCTCCCTCTCTTCTACACTCTACTCCAACCTGTTTCGATTCTGCAGAGCATCTTTTCTCCTGAAATTGTATAACCTTGTGAATCAAGGCAACACACATTCAACAACTAGCAGAAGAGAATTCATGAAGCTCTGTTGGATTCTGTAGAGGATTTGCTCCAGAGTAATGGAAACAAGTGTGTTTGGTCCATACAGGAAACACAGTAAGGGGAGCTGGAATGTGATTAAGAGACAGAGTCACGGACTGTTGCAGCCTAAACCAGGCAGCAGCGTGCAAACGGGGCCGGTTCATACACATCCGGACAGACGCTAAGAGAGGGACAACAGGCAACGATGCCTCTAAGCTCAGAGGTTGACCCAGATGCCAGAACGTCAGAGCTGGAAGGGCACTCCAAATCACTGTGCCGAATCCTGTCATTTGATAGATGAGGACACTGAGGTCAGGAGGCAGGGCGGGAAGGAAGGTGTACAGAAAAGCAAAGGGAGCAGGACGGTGGGCAGTGATGAGCTTGTACGCTGGAATCAGGTAGACCTCGGTCAAACTACTTAACTTCTCTTGGCCTCAACGCTGATGACCTTCTTTTTAAAATGGAAAAAAAAAATTATACCATCTGTAAGAGGAGCTTGTGGTTAGCAGATGAAATGCTTTATGAGAACTACCAGGCACAGCAGGCTCGGAGGGTCATTTTGAATTCATCTTTACACGCTCCCCTCCCCAGCCACACACGACGTGGTCACACGTGCTCTGGTGCACGTCTGCTGTGGGGCAAGTGATCAGGAAGCCATTATTCCCCCAGCTTTCTGCCCAGCCCCTAAGACCACAAGGCCTAGGTCAACTGCCCCCCGAATGCGGAGCTATTGCCAACTCATCCCTGCATTGTAGATGCGGGTAGCAGGGAGCCAGAGAGGCAGGAATTGCAAGAGTTAAGAGTAAAACAAAACTTGGCTGATGTTTTGGTCTCTGAGGCCCCGGTGGCAGGCAGCCAACTGGTGTTGTGGCCAAAGTGAACTTGACAACGACGGAATGGGAAGCATCTTAAAGGGAGAACTCGTTTTGATTTCTTCCTGGGGGAAGGGTTTTCCCTGTGTGGTTGAAGTCATTTCGCCCTCCGACAAATGATGGGGTTTCCTGACATAAATGACTTACTATAATGCAAATGTAAGTACAAAACAAAACGGAGGGGGATGTTTAGATGAGCAATTACTATGTACCAGGCACTAGATAGACTGAGCTTTCTATATGCGTCAGCTTATTCATTCCTCATCATCATAACTCTCTGAGATAGGTATTAGTATCGTAATACTGATTTTTTAGAACTGAGAAAACAGCAAACAGAGGCTCAGAGAAGTAAATGAGCCAAGACTGCAGCGCTAATAAGTGAGAGGGGTCCGAATTTGACCCAAGTGGCCTAGCTCAAAAGGCTGCCCACCGCTTCATTGATGCTGCTCTATGCTACCCAGTCTGATGGAGGGAGGGGAGCGTGAAGAGCAGAGAGCTTGGGACGAAAACACAGAAAGCAGCAGCATGGTGCAAACCACATTAAGAGGAACAAGGAAAGAGGAGAGAAGAGGGAGCAGTGGAACAGTGCAAAATCGCACACTGTGCAGAAAAGCACCCAGCAGAGGAACCCAGACAAGCAGGGCCTGGGAAGCTGTGCTGCTAAATGAGCTCGATGAAGTCTGTAAAGGCTCTTAACAATACATAGCCAGTATAAAAGGCACACTCGAGTGCTCAGACGGGGTGATGAGCGGTGAGCAAGAGGTCCTGTGTCACGTCTTCGGCTGCTCTTGACACTGGACAAGAGCCTCACCAACCCAGCTGCCCCGACTGGTCCAGGATGATGGGTGGTAGTCACTAAACACGGGGGCTCAGAGATGATGGGATCGGGGACTCGGTGGTTCCATCCTGCTCTGCCACTTCCTAGTTGTGCATGTAACCTTGGGCCTCATTTTCCTTATTCATCAAATGGGATTAAGAATAACCTTGATAGGGTTACGGTGAGAGACAGGTGATACGTTTGTACAGCCTTCACTCGGAGCCCAGCACACTCAGACATTACACACGGCAGTAATAATGACCAGCAGTACTACCCTCCTCAGGTGACCGGCCCACTTCTCTGTGGGCCAGTTTTGCCCGCAGAGAATCTACAGGGTCTTGGACTTTTGCACACTTTGGATGCGTGTGCCTTATATATGGGGTTCATCTCTCCTGCTGTTTTTTCTGCTTCAGTTGAAGAACTTGTGAGGACAACAAGAAAAACAGAGCACAGGTAAAAAGGTGATACCAAGGGCTGTGCTTGAATTTATTGCAAAGTAAACAGCATAAAAACACTGTTTCGAGTTCATAAATAAACTTGGAGATGATCTGCATATTTTTACACGTTCCTAAAATATGCATTTTGTTATAGTTATTGAGGACTGAGCATCTGTTAGAAATATTACAATCAAAGGCAGCATTAAGCCTTAGCTACAATGGAGCTATTAATACAGAATTGGGAACTATAACCTTTTCCAAGCCACACAGTCAAAATGACTTTATTTCTCATATTAAACAAAGGTCAACTGATGATTGAATTGCCTCTGATATTGCTATAAAATAAAAAAAATCTATGATAACTGAAACTAGGAGATGTGCTCAGGGGATTGTTAAGCAAGAAGAGGAAATAGATTTCTCACCCTAGCACGGGAGAAGTGCATATAAGTACCAAAGATAGCTTTGCAAATTTCTCTGAAATATCCAGTGTAGTTTATTAAAGTTTGCTTTAACACACAGTGCCATAGAAACCTATAAAGTAAAATGTGAGAAACTGTAAGCCAACTGGATTAAAAATAATCAGAACAAAGATATTCTGGATAATAGTTTTATTACTTCTGTAATTACCTACTCATTTTTTTTTATTAGCCAGAAGTTTATATGTGAGGTATTATGGATGCTTAATAGTATTATAGGAACTGGACAGGAATCTCCTCAAATTTAATTTTTGTATGGTGAGAAGAAAGAGGTAAGCACACTGTAACAACATTACTTATTGTAAACTCTCAATTGTTGTGGTGCAGATGATGCCACTGTTTTGCCCTTACCTGGGAATATATGAAATATAACTTCTCAAAGGTAAAGTGGGAAAGACAATATTATTCAGTGGTTCACAAGTTTGGGAGTCAGAGAGATCAGCGTACAAATTCTAAATATTTGGGCAAGTCAAAAACTCCCTGATTCTCAGCTTTTTCATTTATATAATGGAGATAATTATCATAGTAGAGCCCCATAGAATTGCTGTGAAGATTAAATGGGACAAATGCCTATAGAAAATATAAGAACAGTTTCCGGCACATAGCAGAAACTCAAGAAATGGTATTTTTTATTAATACTATTTTTACATTAATATTTTTATATTAACAAATCTGAGCTCTACTTGAACAGTTCCTCCTCCCGGGGAGGGCAGTATAGTTGTACCTACTCGTTAAGAGAAATTATGGAGCATTTCAGGGATAATGTTATTCTTAGTATTTCTTATGACGCAATATCCAGAGATCGAGTGTTGTCCTGGGGCAGCCATCTTTTGGTAAGTTACAGAGCAGATACCTATTAGTAAGGTCTAACTCGAGAATAGAAAGAAAAGGAAGAACTAAAATCAGTGATGAGCCACTCCAGTAGAAGAGGTGATTCAGAGATAATGACCATAAAGAGCTATCCCTCTCACCGATCAGCTGGGAAAATTGGGAGTTGACCATGCACAGATGTATGTATCACATATGTGCTGACAATATCAAAATTTGAAAAACATATTATCGTAGGCTTTGGTAAGGAGGAATGGAAAAGTCTGCAGATTATTACAGCCTCGCCTCTAGGTCAGTGGTGAATAAATAACAAAACACTGTCTGGAAAACTAACAGGAAGAAATACCCTTCAGGCTCATAATTCAGCCAAAACAGGTGCTTATAGTGCAGAGTGGGTGTAGCAATGGGCTCTTTACAGGGCTTCAGGAGAGAGAGAGGGAGGCACTGTCTTTTCTTTCAGAAACTTTTCTGAAAGTCTCACTCGTCCAGAAGCCTAGCACAGCACGGCGACACAGCAGTTGTCATGTTGGGATTTGGTTGGCATTCATTTAGGAGATAGAGCAATAAGATCAGGAGCTTTCTAAGGAATCAGGGAGAGCCAAGGCATGGATGGTACCCAAACTCTGCGTGGCTAACCCCAGAAACTACTCAGATACCAGGGCAGAAACGAAGTAAGATGGCAGGAGTCAGGGAACACAGATGCAGACAGTTCTAGGCAAGTCACCATGAACACAGTCGATCGACATTTTTGGAGCAACCATGTAACAAGTTCTGGGAAAGCTCACGGAAACCCGTATATACAGGCCCAGGGTGTGTGCAATATTAACAGTGACAACAGTAATGCTAATAATAAAAATAACCATAGTTATGATCGAGTGAATACAAAGGTCGTACAGGAGTCCCCCTTTCTCCATGGGGGATACCTTCCAAAAACCCCAGTGCATGCCTGAAACTACAGATAGTACCAAACCCTATAAATACTGCTTTTTCATATACATATATGCCTATGATAAACTTTATAAAATAGGCCCAGTAAGAGATTAGCAACAATAATAATACAATAGAACAATTATAAGAATATACTGTAATCAAAGTTATGTGAATGCCGTCTCTCTCTCTCTCACACAATATCTTATTGTATAATACTCACTCTTCTTGGGATGATGTGAGATGATAAAATGCCTACGTGAGGAGGTGAAGCGAGATGCATGACAGGCGGTGAGACTTAGTGTTAGGCTACTACTGACCTTCTGAAGGTCAGCAGGAGGATCATCTGTTGACTGGTTGACCATGGGTAACTGAAACCCACCAAAGCGAACCCACAGATAAGGCAGGAGTACTGTTATATCAAGAGCAAAAAGTCATGTGATGCTTGCAACAACTCTGACTCACCCTCATCTGACCAGGTTTGGTCCCATAGTTAAAAAGCTCTTTGAGAATTCAGTGCTTCCTTTATAGCATTTTGCTCACTTATAATCATTTAGTTATCTTGATTAATTTAATGTCTTTGCCACCATACTGTAAGCTCCACAAGGCTTGCGTTCATGTTACTTACCTAAGCACCTAGCACCTAGCATAATGTTTGGAGCTTTAATAAACACTTGCTGAAAATCTTGTAAATTGTGATAGATTAAAAAGCTAAGAAATAAGAGAGAGAGAGAGAGGGAGGGAGGGGGTAGGGGAAAAGGCTGGGAGGGAGGAAGGAAGGACAGAAGGAGGGAGGGAGGGAGAGAAAGAGGGAGGGAAGGAAGGAAGGAAGGAAGAAAGACAACATGAAGTTCAGGCTTGCCCAAAGACACATGGCCAGTAAGTTGCAGAGGCAGGATTTGAATCCAGGTCTGTTTTGACTTCTAAGGCTGTGCACTTACCTGCCATATCATGTAAGTAACTAGAAAAGAAAAACCGAGCCCTTAAGTATAAAGAAGATTGGAACAGGAACAAGTCCCAGCTACAGGAAGCTTCATGTATTTTCCTCTGGGTTACAAATACATTTCAGAGCAGAGACAGTTTCAGCCCCTGAAAGTAGGAGGAGAGGAGCTACAGAGTCGGAGGCGTGCACAGGTGAGTCTAGTTACGGGAGACAGTAGGGATCTCCATCAATGAAATTTAGCCAGGACACAAGAGGTTTTAATGGAAACACTGGTGGAGAAAAATGGAACACAGAGAGGTCAAGCTCCATCAACAGTAAGATCTCTTAAGCACTTCTATCTTTCCGATCTGACTTAGAGGGAAAGAGCTTCAGTGATGAAAGCCAGCCTAATAAACTAACAGATTCAGTATCAAAATGACTATCAAATAATTGAAGTGCTTCAAAGCCATTTAAAAACAAGTACATGAAAAAAAAAGCACATGATATACTCTAAGATCTACATCTTTTTTACCTGTCAACATGACTCTGAAAAAATCTACTATCAGAACGATTTGGGTTAGAGAAAGAGTTTATTCAATAGCTGAATTAAACCATCACCTGAGCCCTCAGACCTCAGCAGTGACAGTGCTGAATGGCTTTGGGGAAGGCTACCAGAATCCCTTCCAATCTCTCTTAGCTTTCTTGAAAATAAACATAGCATTTAAATAAAGTCAGAGTATTTATTACTCAAAGACAGATTCAAGACAATCTCTCAAAACAACAACAGAAAAAAAAAAAAAAAACCCAGAAGGCCATCTGTAGCTACTCCAGTCCATCCAACATCCAAAGTAATTGTTTAAAGATGCAAATGGAAATGTGACCTTCTCCTTAAACCCCTCCAGTGGCTTTCCACTGCCTCTCAATCAATTCCAGATCCATCTCCATGGCTCCCATAGCCCTGCCTGATCTGAATCTTGTCTTCCTTCTCTCCTGTTTCCATCCCCTCCCTTCACTGGTCTCCAACCACAGTGGCTTTTCTTTTGTTCCGTGAGCTTCCCAAGTCCTCAGCAGCTGTTGAGTCCTGCAGTGCTCACTGCTGAAATGCTCCACTCCCAGATCTTGACATGTCATGTTGTGAAGTTTCAGCTGCAATGCCTTTCCTGACCACCGAAAGCAGCTTTGACCCCCCCCCCCACCGAAAGCAGCTTTGACTCCCCCACTCTTTTCCAAGTGATTCTTTGTTTTTCTTGGACTTCACCACCATCTGAAATTATTTTGTTTATTCATTTGGTTTGTGAGTCTTGTCTCCTCATAGTCGGATGCAAGCTCCAGCAGAGCAAGGGCTCTCTGTGTTTTACTCCCTTGTATCCCACGCTTAGAACCATGGCTAGCTCACAGCATTCCACTGCCACTAGAAAATTTCCTTGGTATCTTTGTCAAAATTCATCGAGAGAGAGCAACAAACTCTGTTCTTCAATCTGCCCACGTGAGGTGGGTACCACAAAGATAGAAGACAGTGGAAAACTCAAGAGAAGAAAGCCAGATTAAATAATTTGATTTGGCAAGTAGGTTGCATGGATTAGACCTTGCTGAGATCACATACAGAACAATGTTTGTGTTTGTAAATAGGCCAAGATAGATTTCATTTGAACACACTATAAAGTGCATTTTAAATTGTCCCACTACATATTAATTATTAGAAACAATATTTTCACCTGGTTTCACAAAATTTTATGTAGCATTTCCCATTCAAATAAATATTTCCTCAAATGAGGGAAGGTATTCTTTGCCCGGTATCCAGGAATAAAGAAAATCATTTGTATGCATCAGAGGTGGAAGGTATGGGGAGAGAAGTTAACTGTAGTAGGGTTACATCCTGAAACCCTTGTAGTAGAGCACAGAATTTTATTTTATTTTCTTAAAGATTTTATTTATTTGACAGAGAGAGAGAGAACAGGAGTGGGGGTCCCGTAACTAGACTCAGAAGGAGAGGCAGAAGCAGGCTGCCTGCTGAGCAGGGACTCAATCCCAGGACCCCAGGGCCACAACCTGAGCCGAAGGCAGATGCTTAACTGACTGCTCCACCCAGGCACTCCCCACAGCACAGAATTTTAAAACTAGTTAGCCACTTCAAAATTATTTAACCCAACCTTTGCTTGAAAACAGTTTCCAAGATACTAAATGTAACAACAGCCCTAATGCTACATTATGTTTATATATAAATTTACTGCTTTAAAAATATTTTCACATATATTTTGTGCTTTGATATTTACCACCAAGCGAGAAAAGCAGGAAAGCTCATTTGCCATTCCACAGATGGCAAAATAGAAGAGATGGTGACTTGCCCAAAATACACAGCCAGGACCTTCCAAGAGGACACACAAAAAAATCAATTCCCACCCACCTGGCAAATTCTTGGCCTCATCCTCATAGCTAATAAAGAATGGTGCTGGGAGATGTTAGAATTTTTTGAATTAAAATCAGTTTCTCTTTCTACTACTTTGCTTTCTTTTCCCAATGTTAAACAGCTTGTCCAAAGTCTCTCAGCTGGCTGGAACGGTGTCAGGACTAGAACCCAAAGCAGAACTCCTACCACCTCACCCAGCTATCTTATTAAAAGAGAACAAAGACTTCATGACACACCACGTGACTCATTAACATGAGCCATTCTAGCTCAGTATACAAACCAAGCTCCAGCTAACAGTCTCAATATCTGGCAACAGGGGAGTAGTGACATAAATGACAATGCAATGGAATATTCTACAACCAGTAGGAATAATGCTGTGGAGACTATTTCAGGAGGATGATAACGATAGCTAACATTTCTTGACTGAGCATTTACTCTGTGCCAAATACTGTTTTTTATGTACATTATATGTCACATTTATATAAATATAATATATACTATAAAAATAATACTAACTGTATATAATATGTTAAGCTCATTTAATCCCTATAATAACCTTTTCCAATAGGGATTATCCTATACAGAAGAAAAAAAAAGTACAAAGGGGTTAAATAATTTGCCTAAACTTACACAGTTGGGAAGTGTAGAGGGGTCAAGGTTTGCATCTGGGAAGTGTGTCTCCAGATCCTCTGCTCTTAACAAATACACACACTGCCTAGGACAGTGGTTCCAATCTAATGTCAAGTGAAAAAGCCGTGAGTGTCTGTGTGTGGATACACACACATGTGTGTATACATATGCACAGATCAAATTGGGTTCTTTGACATAAATATTTATTTTGCCTGTAAAGCTATTAAGAGCTAGCATTCATTGAGTGCTTACCTACTATGCCAGGTAAGTGCCAACTGAAGTCCATACATTCTCTTATTTAATTTCCCTACAATCTTATGTGGAAGGTGTTATTTCACCCTCTTTACTGCTAATAGTGCTAAGGCTTGAAGGGCTTCAGATTGTCCCCAAAGTCCATGTTCTACACTCAACAAATTGTCGCAGTGGTTAGTTATTTCATAATAATGAGATAATTGGTGATTTCAGTTTCTCCTTTGTATCTTCCTATTTTCTGAGTTTTCTACAATGAAACCCGGTCTCTCTTAAAATGAGAGCAAAACAATGAAAGTAGTCAGGCAGACTGTGGTGAGATACTAGATTAACTGCACGCTCCTGAACCAGAGTGTGGCTCTCAGCCAAATTGATCCTACGCAGCAGATGGGTGCTCTGGGGAGAGGAGAGGGCGCGCAATCCTGGCTACTGCCTGGCATCCGGGAACCATACTGGAGCCTTCAATGTTCCCAGCAGAGTAGCCTTTGCTAGGAACCAAATACTCTTCTCAATATTTTGCATATATTAACTCACATAATTCTCACGATAACCATACACTGAGTGGCTTGCATCTTCCCAAAAAGTTGTGCTCTCTCAACAGCATTCATTCATTTGCTCACTTTTTAATGAATACTTACACATGCCACACTTTGGGAATACAAAATTGAGTGAGACACGGTGCCTGCTCTGGCAGAGTCCTTGGTTCTTGGCGGAGGAGCAAACAAAGTAGGTATATAAATGGAAAATGGCAGCTAAGATTTATTGAGAACATAACACTTTACCTCAAGACTGCATCATCAACCCCTACCTGCCAGTCTGCGCTATGGCTTCTAGACTTGCCTGCCAGTCCCCACCATCAAGTGAACCAGTTCCTTAGAAATATCTCTTTCTCTCCCTCTCTCTCTCTCTTTCCCTCTTCCTCACCCTCTTCCTTCCCCTCTCCCTGACCCTCGCCCTCTCCCTCTGTCCTTCTCTCTCTCTCTCATTCTCTCTCTCTCTCTCTGTCTGTCTCCTTCTTAACCTATTGGTTCTGTATCTCTGAAGAACACACTGTTGATTTAATCCTTACAACCTCACATGATTAAATTACCCATGAGAAAGTTATTGTTATTATCACTTCCATCTTCTAGATGAGGAAGCAGGTGCACTAGCTTCCCAAGGTCACATACATGAGATTTAACCTAGATCAGTCTAACTCCAAAGCCAGTGCTCTTAAATCTTCTGATATGTGGCCTTAGGAGGGCAAGAACTGAGAGCTAAGTGAGCTCAGGGAGCACCTCACTTTCAACGTGGAGAACGTGGGGAGGCTTCATTGAAGAGGGGCACTTCTGTTTGACCTTGAATGATCAGAACAGACTGTGACCACACAGATAAGGGAAGGAATAGCATGTACAAAGGAAAGAAACGGGCAAGGAGCTCCTGTCTGGCTGGCGCAGTGGGATCTGAGCGGATAAGGCGGCCCCTGTGTGAAAGTGTTACACCCCATGCTAAGGCATTTGCACTTCATCTTAGAAGTATGGGAACAATCAAAGGCAGGTAGGGAAAGTGATGTCTTTGATGGCTGTGAGGAGCATGGATGGGAAGCAGCAAAGTCTGATCAGGTGTGGTAGCAGAGGATGAAAGGGAGAGAACAGAGCCAAGATCTTTTCGGAAGGATAATCTATAGCTCTAAAGGACCTACTGCTGTGAGGCGAGCAGGAAGGAGAGATGGAGGAATGAATCCAAGCACGGACTGGGGCTTGGCTACCTGGTAGACACAGTTCTTTGAATTGGAGGCACAAGGAGGCTAAGAAAAACTTGGTGGTTAAAGCCTACAGTACAGGAGAAGGGTCCTCCCTGTTATAGGGCTTACAGACCATTCTCTACCATTGCTACCAACCCTAGTGCTGTGAGCAATTTTTCACATGCCATTTTTCTGTGATACACTAAGGGACTTTGTAAAGGAGACCGCCTACATCCCAGTTTTGCTCATTGTTTTTCAACTTCGGAAAACTGCCCATGGTAGGGAAAGCAATGTGATATCATCCCATGTGCCAATTCCAAACAACTAGCAGAGGTGGCCTGGAATATGACGTTGAGACAGATGCCGAGGCCAGAGAGCATGATGGTTAAGACTGACTAGTGATGCCTTCCAAGGTCAAGAAAGGGGTAGTTGTAGCCCAGGGACATTGAGAATCAAGGATGATAGAATATGCTAGTGATTAACAATATGGGGAAGGGAGGAGAGAAATCTGTAGGCCTCGCTGCAGAAGAGATACAGCAATAATCTACTTGACAAGTCAAATAGCAAGCAGTAATGCATAGTCACTGAATGCTAAGAAACCACATGTAACCATCAAACTGAGAGAGAGCGATCTGAGAAAATCAATGGCATGTGCACCACACTTCTTCAGATGTTTCCCTATTTATTCTCTCATTTGATCTTCATCACGACTCACTCTACGGCATAGAAAGCCAGCATCATTCGTACATTACCAATGGGGATGCTGAGGCCACGGCAGTCCCAGAATTCACTCAAGGTCATAGAGCTAGTCAGGAGATCCAGCTCCTTCAAGTCCTAGCTGTACCCCACACACAGCGCTGACGCACTGCCAGCAGACGCATGAGCCATGGAAGCGCAGGAGAGAGATATAAATGGCCACATTGTGTGTGGACTGAGTGCAGCGCTGGACCCTGGGGACACATTCATTTGTGTGTCTTTGGGCAGTCACCCAACCAGTCTCAGCACCTTTGAACGTGAAAGACACTGCGGGTTCCAAGTCTTCGTCTATTCACATTTTTGGAATCGTTACTAAAATAAACTTTGACTTGTCCCCTTACGGAGAGAGTAAAAACCCTTGGGTAAGTTATTTCATCTGGCTTTGGTTGGCTCAACTGTAAAACGAG
Source organism: Eumetopias jubatus (assembly GCF_037043125.1). Taxonomy (NCBI): domain Eukaryota; kingdom Metazoa; phylum Chordata; class Mammalia; order Carnivora; family Otariidae; genus Eumetopias; species Eumetopias jubatus. The sequence goes on from NW_028274810.1 coordinate 52,668,570, forward strand.
GTTGGGCTAGATTGGTTAATCTTCAATGGTAGCACACACCATCATGTTTTCCTGATAATGGCCAAAGCTTTCACAGAATGTCAGTGAACACCGAGCTGTCCTTCTGAGGGAGAGAGGGCTTTTGTTCATAGTGGGAGCCAGGTTTTTTGATAAAACATTGTGTAGAGGGTAAGCTGTGAAAGTTTAGAGTCCACTGGCTGATTGATATCACATGCCCCTCCGCATCATAAAATTCTGGGAAACCAGTGAGTGCCACTGAGAGGAGCCCACTTCTGTGTTAGGTGGCCTTCTTCAAGCTGATGGCTGATCTGAAGGGTCCTAATCTGTTAATAAAATCACTTTGCTTAGTACTGAACAAAGCTTTTGAAATACTATGTCCAATCTAGTCAATCTGTTGTTTGCTTGTCAGCCAGAGACCCAGGCCAAACAATTTCAGATACGAGCAGGACTTTCTGGTTACACAATTATACAAATAAAGAGCACTTGACTGGGAGTCAAATGTGGTTAATCAATGCTGGTTCTGCCACTTGGTAAGATGGTCACCTTGAGCAAGTCACTTAACCTCCCTGGGCCCTACTTTTCTCCTGTTTGAAAGAAAGATAGTAAATTTATTCTTTCCACCCCACAGAGAGGATGTAAGAACAAAATGCAAATGCACATAAGTGTGTGGTAACATGTACTAGACTCTAAGCTTCTGAGGACAGAGACCACAGCTGCCTTTTTTCCCCTGTCATATTCACAGTGCCTAGGATACCTGAGACTGAGGAAAAACCTCTGATGTACCGGTTGAATAAATGAAGCATTTTGGAAAGTTTGAAGTGTGTGCAAATGTCACACAATCTTATGGCGATGTCCTAACTGAGCACAATATTTTACTCATCATGCTGCCTGTTAAAAATAGGTAACATGAGTCACTCTGCATGGTCCTTTTTAAAAATTCTAAAATACCAGTCCCGATGCACAAGACAAGAAGTTGATGTGAACAAAAAATAAAAATGAAGGTCTCTTGTACCTAGTCAAAACATTCGTGTACTGATGTGTAATTCTGATTCTGGAGTCACCCTTATCACGGGGCCATTTCTCTTGTGTGGAAATGTTCAAGCTTCAAATTGTAGTTGAACACTCAGCTCTAAATCCAGGCTTGGAACTACAAGCTAAGGTAAGAGCGTGGTATTTATCCATCTACTTAAATACATGGAAAGAATGAGTCCAAGAGGCACCACAGAACCAGTTTCAGAATGCCAGGCTTCTCAATGCCCACCAGCCACTAGACACGTGGACAACACAGGCTCAGGCTAACTGACGAATGCAAAAGGAAACTGGCTTTCCTACCACTGAAGATTCACAGGTGTCTGCGTATCTGTTACCTCGGAGCCCCTCTCTTGAACATCCCCCTATCCTTTTGTCCAGAAGCACTGACATCTTTGCGCTCTGCCCATGTTCTGAGCCTCTGCACATGCTCTTTCTCCCGCCTTTTTGGATTCTTCCTCCAAATAATTACATTGCTGCTCACTCCCTCCCCTCCTTCAAGTCTTTGCTCAATGAGGCCATCCATTACCGCCTTCTTTACGATCACAACCCCACCGACCCCACTCCTTCCTCTCTTCCACAATTTCCTCTAGTCCCCTTTCTCCGCTCGATTCTTCTCCAAAGTTCTGGTCCCCATTGAATGTACTCTGTGTTCCATTTTATTTTTCCATCTCTCCTGTACCAAATAGGAAGCTCCATATAGGCAGGAATTTGTATCTGTTGTTCACTAATTGAACCTCTAGCATGTAGAACGAGGCCGAACATCTAGTATGCATTCACACAATTCATGCAATTTCTGATGAATACATGGACAGGTCTATGCTATAGAGACTAGGGATGAGAGTGGCATAACTGCACTTTTGTCTTCCAATACTGAAAAGGGGCAAAACGAACATGGCATCTATGCCAAAGAACAGCAGAGGAAGAGTAATCAATGAAAGGCAGAGAGTAATACATTTGAATTATTTTTGTGTTAGGGACAAGTACATTTTGAGATGGGAGGAAAAGGACCCAATCATTCAATTTAAACCTTGGAGAGAGTAAGTCTGGGGAATCCCAACCACTCAGTGAATGCCAGAGACTCTTAAAGCTAGAAGCTCTAGAGGTAGGCAGATCAATTCTCTCATTTTGTTTGCAAGGAAACAGAAACCCAGGAAGGTAAAGTAACCTTCTCAAAAGGCACACAGCCAAGCAGTCACAACACTTAGACTCAAACCTAAGTCTGACTTCTGGGTCCATGCTCCTTCTACAGAAAAAATCCAAACTACACGAATTCAGCGAACATACTGAGCTTCTAAGACTAATGAGTTCTCTGATCAGGAATAATTTGGCAAAAACCTCATTTACCATCACATTGCACAAAGACATTGTACACCGTCACACTCACCGGCATTCATTTATTCATTTAAAAATACTTTGCCAGATTCCAAGTCAAACTCTACCTCTAGAAGACAGTGTTTTCAGATCTGGTCATAACCCAGAGAAAAGGAAAGAGAGCCCCGGGAGAGAAAGATGGGGTGGGAGAAAGAGGGAAGTAGAGACAGGAAAGGCAGAAATCAAGGAAAGCAGAAAGGGAGAGAGAAAAGGAAAAATATGCACAGAGTATTGACAGCACTGCTCATGGGATTTTCTGGGAACTTCTTTGAATGGCTGTGCTGTCACTCATCTCTTTCCATTATAAAATCATTTCTTTGGAGCTATTCACCAAAATGATTCAAGCCCAAGCACGCATTTTCAAATGGACCATTTTTTTTCTTTTGTTTCTCAAAATGTATTTTCTGTATATCACAATATCCCACTCCATAACACATTGTTTTTTCTTAATTATTTCTTGTTTATTTTCCAGCAAGAACAAAAATTTGAGCATTTATTTTTCCTACATCAACTATAATGTGCCCAGTAACACCTTACAGTGTACCACATGAAGTCATCGGAGTCATTTATATCTGGTTTTCCTCACTTCTCTAATGAATAAACATACTAAGCGTCCACAGTGTGTCAAGAACTAAGGATGAAGAGGTGAATAGGATAAACCAGATTCCTGTCCTGGTGGAGCTGAGCTCTGAGTGAGAAATTCAGCCCATGCACCACTGAACAACCATGAATCACAAATACATCTCTGAGGAGTGAGGGTGGATTGGGACGTACTTGGGGGCACAAGGTGTGTGTTCGAGAGCCTGGGATGCCAAGAGGTTAGGGAAGTCCTCCTGAGGAGGTGGCGGTTTTGCTGGGACCACAGGAAAATCAGTCACTCCATGAATTGATAAAATTGTGGAGCAAAAGCCCCAAGGCAAGAAAGTATCTGTCCTAAACACTCTGAGACTGGCAGTGGATACAGTTAAATGGCATACACGTTCCAAGAGTGGAGACTGACCCCTCGCAGATGGAGCCTGACCTCCATCCCCAGTAGCTCTCTCCCAGGTAAGCAAACCATCCTGGGCCCGTGGAAATATTTGGTAGTCAGCATAGAAACCGGTTAGCCCCAACACCTCTGTCACACACCTCACTTTCTCCTCAAGTATATCCTGCCGTTCTCATGCCCCTGAGTTCTGGTCTGTCTCTGATCTCTTCCTTACTCAGTTCATTACTCCTCGGGGACTTCGTCAGACACATTAGCCCAAATCCATTTGAATCCCTTAAACATTTTCTCCCTTCCAACTCCTGTACCGTCATCTCAGTAAATTCTCTCTCCCTTTATTAATTCCATTTGTGAGTTTACATAATGAAAGTAATCACAGTTTAAAAGTAATACATATGATGAAACTGCATTGAGAAAGGGTAATCTGCGAGTATAGAAGTAAAGTGGAACATAATTGAAAATCCAGTGTCAGAAGTCTCTAAAACTTCTGGAAATATACCTAAAAACTCTCTTCAAATTGTCTCTCCATATCCTCACTATCTTCTAATTAAACCTTCCTTTTCACAAATAGTAACATTTAAAATTGAAAACACATTTAAGTCCATTGTTCTCTTCTGGCTACTTACCACCACCTGTCCTGTTCTTCACACATTTCATTGCAAATATTTGGTATTTCAACTTGATAATGGGTTTATAGCCTTTGAATGACTAGTGTGAGAATCTAATCATCATATATATCATTATTCCTATGGGCAAACTTGTTTCAAGTGAGCAATTCATAAACTTTCAGGAACATAAAAACTGTGAGTTGGTGACTTCCTGCAATTTGTTTTTTTGAAACATGGATAATGTATATGCCAAATCCAACAGAAAGAATTACCCAGAGTCTTCTAGAATGGTTTATCTAAGATAATTTTTTAAGATTGCATATTCTTCTTTAGAGATTTAAAGTGTTGACCCATGGAATTGTATGGGAACTTACATATATAAGAAGGCTATTTCTGACACAGAGCCTTGAGGAAGGAGAAAAATTACATAAAGGATGACCCATGCATTAGAATCTCATATGCATGCTTAAGGTTTTCCAAAATAACTTCACTCTTTCTGGGAAGTTAGAAGCATCCTCTTTAAGACTTCTTAGTTAACTAGAAAATGAACAGTTCCAGCTTCAAAATGCTTTGTTCCTTTTTGATCAGATCAAAGAATTTTCCAAGTAAATAAAACTCTAGTTCTTGATAGGACAAAAAATCTTTACTATTATAAGGTTCATTACAACAACAAAAGCTCAGTTAAGCTAGAATTATTCGAAATTGTCTAAATAATAATCCTGGAGACGAAAGGCATTAACAAGGAATTAAAATAAAAGGCATGGTTGTGTGGGTATCCATATCTGAAAGAGAGAGAGACAGACAGAATATGCCACCCAGGAAACCAAGTCCTAGTTCTCAATTAGGTTAAGATGCCCACCTTGATACAAATTTTAAAAAGGTTCCTATTATAAGATCCTAAAAAAAAAGATGTTATGAGGGATCAAAAATATGAGCTTTATTGTTAAATGAACTTGGGTCCAGAAAATTCTCACCTCCACCTATCAGAGTTCAGGAAAAACATGTAATTATGTCTTCTGAGGTAAATATGCTAATGCAAAACATTCTAGATGACTATGCTGGTTCATTGTTTTTCCTCTAAAATTGAAGGAAGCAATAGATATATGACATAATAAAGGACTCCAATTTGGTTTATACTATTTATAAGAACTTGAATTGACTAAAAAAAAGAAACACGAACTTGGGTTCAAATTCCTTTCTGCCATTTTTCTGCCTCAAAATATTATTTTTTATTTTTGCAATTTCAAGAAAGTACTGCAAAAGGACTGCATGCAGAATACACTTATTTACAGGTCATCGTGAATAGTAAATATAATAAAATTTATTCAATCACCCTATACATTACAATTATATCCAGTAAACCCATAACAATGTACTTGTTAATTTTAAAAAATTATTATATAGGATGAAGCCATTGGTTGAAACTTCTCCTTCTAAGACAGTACCGAAGAGCCTGGCTATGGAACTGAAAGCACAGTAACTTGTGGTACAGTTCTGCGACACAAGGGAAAACTTCCCAGGCTGCCCTACAAACACACAGATGTCCTGACTTTGCTTAGCTTATCTTAGAAGGGGTAGCTAAAATGGCATTTTCAAACTTAAATAATAATATGTGAAAATAACAGAATCCTTGAAGCGTTGCCCTAATCACATAGACTGCATTGTAAGCTTAACCAGTATATGTGCCTTTAGCAAATAACTCCCTTTGCTCACCCTCTCTCCCTTCCCATTCATACCACAGAAGGCTCCATATCATGGGGCATTCCTTAGGAAAGACACAACTCCATACCAACCACTGCCAAAAAATAAAGACGGCAGGAATCAGTTAATCCAATATCAAATTAAAATACATGTTTTTAAATAAAAATATTTGAAAGGAATCATGGAGCCACAAACTACTGGTGACATGTCTGAGGTCCCTGCCTAATTACTTCACTACCTTCTATGCTGGGGAGGTAGTAACATTCTTCAACTATGACCAGAATTTCTAACAGGCATTAAATGAAAGGAGCCCGTATCTCATTCCATCAAAACAGGATCACAAAACTAAACTACGAGACATTCTGAAGAGTATTTGTTTACTTCTGTTTTACGCAGAGTAGAGAAGTAGCTTGGAAAAGTTGCCACGGCCATGCTTTTCTTGAGCAGCAGACTAAAACACTTTGGTGAATATCAATATATATACAATGTAAATGTAGGCTCTCTCCCTTCCTTAATAATGTACTGCATGTGTGTGTAACTGTGTGTATGTGTGTGGGCGAATGTACTAGTTGACGAGGGACATCATTTAACCATCTTCATGGTGGGTGACACATTCTCAGAGCCCGCTGTTTCAGCAGAGGGCTTCCATGATGGGATTTTAGGGTGTCTTTTAAGAGGTTCCTTATCTTTCCAAGGTTATTGTGATAGATGGAAGAGTCTAGCTTCCTCTCAGGGTGAGTTAAGTAGAAATAATAACTGCTCTGCCACATCTTCAGAATAGGAGCAATTCAGAGGTGAAATTCTGGGATGCAATTATCAGAAAGATACATATATTGCCAGAAAGACTGGCAACTAAGTTACAAGGCTATTGATAGGCAAATTGATTTCTAGTTAAGGTTCCTACCTGCCTTTCTAAGGTCACTGAACCATTAAGATAATAAGTCTTGAAAACCATGTAAGTAGGAACTATGGGTAGATAGAAATGATTAGTTTCATTAAAATTTTGAAGCCAATGGGAACACCTGTCCATTTTCTTTTGCAGGCATCTGATGGAAGGCAACTGCATCCATAGTGTCACCTCTAATTCAAAACAGTGCTAAAATAACATCCTTCCTTAGATGAATTTGGCAGAGCAATAGGGCTAATTCAGCTCCAACACACGTCTTTGTTACAGTTCTTATTTCAGTTTCGGCAGCTCAGATAAGCTTATCAGAAGGCTTTGAACTGACTGACATTCCGGGATGGCACAATAGACGAGATTGCCAAGAGAGTCGTTCATGAGCATCCGTAAATATCAAAAAAGACACTAACTTTGTAGTTTGCAAGGCAAGAAGTAAAAATGAAAGAGCTTCCACTTCCCTGTGTAAGATTCAGACCTAATCAGAGTGTATGCAGATTTCTTTTTAGGAAATGTTACAAATGAAATTTAGCTGGAGAAATATAGTACCTCTATAGACAAGATTGTTTTTGTTTTTTTTCTGAAGAGGGTAATCCACATGAGTTTAAATTGAAAAGTATATCAGTAATACTCTCTGTTTGTCTTCCCTTGTTATTCAAAGATTAAATTCATTTTAAATTAGTGAAAATGATTTAATCTTAGGGCGTTAGTAATCTCAGTTTATTTAGACCTGTATTTTAAAGAACTAGCTTGAGAGCCCTTTGCAAACAAGACCAGGCTCCATAACAAAATGATACCCAATCTCTCTTTTAAGGCTATTTTCTAAAATCTGTAGGCCATGACTGTAGAATTCTTCACTCCCCCAAATTACATTAACAATGTTTGACATGATGACAGAGAGAGCAAAAAGAATTCATTTCTGCCAAATAAGTGTGGGCTACACCACTGTTTTTTGAAACCATCCTCCTCTTATTCCATTTTGGTAAATTTCTAAGGAATGTTTAAAATCTGTAGGACAGACCTTGGCTTAAGAGGTGGCCTCTCTGCCATTTTCATGGCTGATTTGAGACCCATTATGCACTCGATTCTGCATTGTGAAATCCAGGCTGGGGACAAATTTCTGCCTGTCATCTTGGGAAAGGCCAGGAGTTTTGCACCATCCTGTAGTATGAAAACAAAATCAAAGCCAGGGTAGGGCTGCCTGCTTCTTTCTTAATCAGCTTGCTGCTTTTTTGAGGCAATCTTGGCTGTCATTATCTCAGGCATGGAAGGGTAATTTAGTAGAATAAAATATAGTTTAAACAACACCTCCCCAGGGAAAGTTCCTTCTTACACTTAATATTGAATGTAAAAAGGTAATCAGTAAGTAATCCTTTGGTGCTTGGCTAAGAATCATTGCACGAGAATGCGTTTAGGAAGCACAAAATCCCTTTTTCTTTAACCTGATAAGACCCTGAATCCAGGGCTAAGAGGCCCAGATATTTTCCTCATATTGCTCATTCTGTTGCATGACATCCCCATGGAACTATAGCTTATGGACCAAATTTGCTGCTCCTCTCACTCCAATAAGATGTAAATTGCGGAGATAAAAATCTTCCAAGAATTTAAAAAAAAATTTAAACAGTTCACTGAAAATGACAGCATGGATAACTCTGTCAATGACCTCCCCTATCTAATGTCAATTTCAGGAAACAAGTTTCCATTGTAAATGTTTAATCAGTGTAGTCCCAGGAACCCAGAGCAGAAAACCTTATCTTCTCTCCCAACTTATTTGCTCTGCAAGCTCTTTCTTAGCTCTATCTGGCTCCCTGGAAGCACTTGAGGTTTATTTTTTTCCCCCTCTCAAAAGAGCTGGGAGCTCTGTAGGTTCTGAGCTAAACAGCAGCCTTGTGGTTTGATTCCATTAGTCTGAGCCCTGGTCCGCTGCAAGCAAACTGCAGCATTTCTGCTTGCAAATCCTGGCAACCAGGTTCTAGACCAGCCCCAAACACAGGCTGCACACATTCTTCAACGCTGTTCTGCCCAAACCTTGCCTGAAGCCAGTCAACCACAGCAGAAAGCATCCTACCTTCCATCATGGTGGCAGAATTGCATTCCTTAATTTCCAAGGAGTCTGAAAAATACGGGAGGATAGGATTCCAGGTCCCAGCCAAGTCCTCGCAACGCCGCTGCCGAGAGGTCGGCTCTGTCCACTGCTGAAGCCAAATGAGACAAGTGTTAACCCCAAAGATAGGCCATGGATGCTCCTGGTGCCGCTTCACCTACAGGCTCCCAGGAAGATGCTGCGAGAGAAAGGGAGAGGAACAGCAAGCCGGCCGAGCTGCACCGCCTGCGCTGCCTCGGCCAATCCCTTCAGCTCTGGACCGCGTCACATGGTAGCCAGCCTGCATCTCCTGACACAATACCCCGGGAGAGCACACAGAACCTATTTTCCGTCCCTATTCCCCTCCACCCCCACCCCTCCCGCTAGTCACCAAACGCACAGCCCCTTCCCCACCTGGTGACGCACTTCCCCGCCCCTCCTCTTCGTCTCTTAAGCCTATTGCAGCGGCTGGGTACCCGAGATTAATTATCAGACGCTGCCACCTTAACGGGGGACTCGGGCATGAAAGGAGCACCTAAGTGGCTCGCTGCGGAGGGGATTGTTGTGTTTTTTTTTTTTCTTTCTTTTTTTAAAGAAAAACTTGTTAATAATTACGTGCAGTCTGAGGTCTTAGCCGCACACTTCTAAGCGCCCATTCCCGTCTCCTTTTGCCCTGCAGGAATTCCAAACGTTAATGTCTGTGGCCCCCGCACACGTCCGTGAGTCTCTCTCTCTCTCTTTCAAGAGAGAAAAATCAATCCGGCTGACGTCACATCATAAGCAATTATCCCCAAAAGGATGATGCAGAAGAAATTTCATCCCAGCTGCCTTCAACAGAGCCAGGGAATTAATCGCGCATGACATGCTCAAGGGCTGGGAACTGTCATTAAAACAAAGAAACAAAAGAACCCACCCGAGTGGGGCTCTGGAATCAAACTGGCAACGCTTGAGATAATTTCTGGGGCGGGAGGCGGGAGAGACGGCAGCAGGCAGGGCGGCCAGGCCTTCGCCCGCCGGAGGACAGCTGTGCGCGCCGCCTGCTCCCGCGGCAGCCTGGACGCGCCGCCCGCCCCGGCCCGACCCCGCGGCGCTCAGCGTTCCAGTCCCCGCTCCGCGCCCGCCGCGCGCCCCCCGCCCTCCCCGGGTCCCCGCACGCTGGAGCCGCCTCCTTCCCCAGGTGCAGCGGGGCTGTGCCGCCAACTGCAGGCCCTGGAGGAAACCAACGTTCTTCTAGAGGACACCACGGTTTTTCGCAAGGCACCTCCGGCATCTGTAACCGCCTTCCAGCCCATTCGTGCACCCCAGTGGAAATCCGGAGGGAGGAGAGCGTGCCGGGTTCTGGCCGGAGGGGTGGGTGGAGCCCAGGGGTTTGTAGCTTCCAGGGATGGGATCTGGATGCCGGGCTGCTGCCCAAGTGCAAAGGGTTATGGCACCCTGGCTGCAGGGGCTGAAAATCTGTCCCCTGACTTGTCCCCAGGGACCCCGGGAGCCTTTCGAAGGGCCTCAGGCCCTGGGGTCCGGCGATCTTGGGTTCCTTTTCAAGCAGGCTCTGACAGCTAAGGAAGAAGCAGGCAGCTGCGTATGGGAGGGAAGAAAGGGAGGAGAGATCAGAAGAGGGAAAGTCCTCCTTAGAACTCTAGGGGACAACAGCAGAAGTGGGGCATTTCTCCCTCTACAATCTAGCAGGAGGATTGGGAGAAAAGCCATAACATCACAGACCAGTTGTGAGCATCAAATGAAATAACTTTAAGAAGTTAAGATGCATTACATGATCAGTGTTGAGTCTCTAATGCTATTATTAATCTTTTATGTTATAAATATATCCACAAACTTTTAATATTGCTTAGCCCGTGACATAGTCTAGTTCTTTCCACCAGAGCAAATATGAGGTATTGCTGGCTAAGACCTAGGAAAGAAAATATAACTCAAAAAGCTGACTGAAGAGCATACTAACAGTTCAACAAACAAACAAACAAACAAAACACCAAAAACTCAGTTCCTTAGCAACTTAGAAGTTTTTAAAAACTCTTATTCTCCCTAAGGACACATATTTCAGTAGCCTCGAAATTTCACAATGACACTCTCCAGGGAGATACAAATACTTGTGCCTTTTTCCTTATTATCTATGAGGGAGTTGAATTTTAAAAGAGAAAAGAATTTCAAAGTAAAACTTGTGTTGAGTACAAATTACACTCTTCTGAAAACTGCAGAAACAAGGTTCATGTGTGTGTGTATTTAACCAAATTTTCTGTGGTGCTTAAGAACATGGATAACTACTGGCATCAAACAGACTGGGTTCAATTCTGTCCCTGCCACTTAATGAGCTCTGTGATCCTGTACAAGTTATGTAATTCTCTGTGCCTCACAATTTCTTTATCTGTAAAGTGGGGCTCAAAATAGTACCAAGTTCATAGGGCTATAAATAGTAGCAATAACAAACATTTATTAATGACTTACTATGTGCCAAGCAGTCATCTAAATACTTGGCCAGTAAATTACTTAGCATAGTGTCTGGAGCGTAATAAACTCCCCATGTTAGCTTTTTAGTATCGGTTGTATTATCCCCAAAGCGCTGCCAGAGGCATTGGAGAAGTTTTTAGCTAACTGAGAGTTATACCACATACACAGAGGGGATGCATCCAGAGGTGGAACAAGTTGGAGCTTTCTGAGGCTCCAGGGGACAGGTGAGTAGAAGAGAGATTTGAAACAAAGGAGGTTAGGGAAGGTCCACTTTCAGAGATGGAATTTTGGAGTTCGGGAAAAAATGGAATGGACTTGGAGTGGCAGTTCTAAATCAAATAGGGGGTTTGAAATAAGAAAAATGGCTCAGATAATATCTGGAGGTAAGTGCAAGCACTGAGATGTGGAAATAAGAATTATTTTAAGAGATGTAAGGGGCAAGAGAACCAGAGAAACCCAGGTTGCCTGCCTTCCCTCACTCAAAGTACATTTTACAGTATATTAGGGCAAACTTCTCAGAGATTTAGCATGGACACAATATCAGTTTTGTTTTAGACATGCGGGCGAGGCAGCTAGTTAGAGACGGAGACAGCTCAAAGGTTTTTTCCATCAGTGGGGTGTTTATAGGAAAAAGAAGTGTCTGGATGTGATTGTCAGAGAAGGACCAAGAAAGGCATGTGTCGTCAAAGGTGGTAAGGCTAGTCTGAAGACCAGTTAAACTTTGTGGAACTTTATTACCAACTGAAATTACCAATTGCTAATTACCAACTATAAGAACACTTGAGGAGCAAAGTTCTGCTTCAAATAAAAAATTGCCCAAGTATGTTATCAGAACAGATTAAGCATTTTAATTTTGTCTTCTCATGGGTTTTTTTTTTTAATTTTATTTATTTGACAGAGAGAGAGACAGACAGCTAGAGAGAAAACACAAGCAGGGGGAGTGGGAGAGGGAGAAGCAGGCTCCCGGCTGAGCAAGGAGCCCGATGTGGGGCTCGATCCCAGGACCCTGGGACATGACCTGAGCCGAAGGCAGACGCTTAACGACTGAGCCACCCAGGCGCCCCTTCTCATAGGTTTTTGAGGAAAAAAAAAAAGGGAGTTTTCTCAAGAACAAAGATAACACATTATATCATGGCTCAAATTTCATTATTTCCTAGTACAGTTTTTGCTTACCAACAAGTACAAAAGGGAATTTTTAGCTGCTGAAATAATGGAATATTTTTTGCAAATTCTAAATGGAAGTCAAAAGGAAAGATTGTTTAAATTACTAACTTGCTTCAAAGTGCAAGGACTGCCTATAGGGATTTAGTCCAGGATGGTGAGCATAAGCCCAGATCATACCAGGCTCTCAGGGCCTGCAACCAGTCCAAGACCAAAACCTTAATTGCTGAAGTCACTAGACATTGAAGTTTTTTTTTCCCTGAAATAACATTTGTATGGTGGTGATGCCCTGTTACACATGTTTTTGGAATCAAATCCTATTATATTCTTACTATAAAAGTTGAACTTCTTCACGATTTCCCAATGTTAGTGTTTGAGGAAAAATCTGTTCATAGTTCACAAAGAGAAAGAATATCATGAGAACTGAGTCACAAAGGAAGGAGGAAAGAAAATTAACATAGCAGTGACGTTTAATAAGTGGATATATATGGATGTAGATAAGACATATAGGTATATAGATGGAGATATATCTCCAAGATAGTGATCTTAACATGGCATTTGATTCTGTCCCTCTTGCTGTCCCCGCTGAGGCAATTCAATGAATGTAGAAGAGAAAATATTGTCCAAGCCCTGGAAATCAGCAAGGGCCCACTGGAAGAGTTAGATTTCCATGGGATGAAATAGGTGAAATAATATATATATTATAATATATTATAACTCTGTGAGCTCTACACAAATAAAGCCCCCTTTGGCCATGTCAGTTAGAATGAAGAATGCCAATTGGAACCGACATGGCCAAAGGGGGCTTTATTCGGGTAGCTCTCAGAGTTACATGAAGGACTACATAGAAAGCAAGAACTCGGTTACTCCAGGAAACTTTGTTACCAAAACCAAGTACTCACAACTCTGTTTCTCTCAGCATGTCTGCTGGTTTGCTCTTACTAATTTTTCTCCCTGTGATCTGAGAGATGGCCATTTAAATCCTTTAAGCTACCATCTTCAGAGCCTGACCATTCAAGATCTACTTCAGAAAACTTCTGGAGAAGGGCTCTGATTGAACTGGCTTGGCTCACTCTTCACCCTCTGGACCAGTCAATGAGACCAGGTTAATGACGTATCATACCGGACTTTTTTAAACCAAAACTCACATTGAACTTCGTCACATGCCTACCACTGTGACTAAATATGGGAAGGAAATAGGGAAATTTCTGTGACAAACAACCCTTAATAATATGAACCCCTTATATATTTGGAGGGGTAGAAAAGGCATTGTCAAAGGATGAAGGAGCACTATTACCAGACTAAGTGTGGGGAGAGAAACTATGAAACAAAAGCTGTTTGCCATGGACATTACTCAGTTCACCTAAGATAAAACTTATAAAAGGATTCATGATCCAGAGGGACTGAAAATGCTACTCTAATCCCATTCAGCATACTTGAGAGGTCACGCATATATTCTCACTCACCATGTCCTGAGAAAAACCGCAGACCTCATAGTCGTGCTCCTCACTGTGGGAGGGGCGGGGAAGGGGGAAGCAGACCGTACTTCTTGGCTCACTTATCCCAAATACAAGACATGCCCTGGTATGCTCGCCACCCACTGCTCTATGCACGCTCAAACCAACTTGAGTACTGAAGGAGTGTCTGTCAGCTAGGAGTACTGCTTAATCTAGATGTACATGGATAAAGCTAAGCAATAAAGGCTGAGTACATGAGAAGAGTCACCAGCCTCAAAAACGGAAGAAAATAGACAATTCTAGCTCATTAAGCAGAGGAAACACTCTCATTGAAAGCAGAGGAAATGTAGAAAACTGGAAAGGCATTTAAAAAATCTATTTTGGGGGGACACCTGGGTGGCTCAGTTGGTTAAGCATCTGCCTCCGGTTCAGGTCATGATCCTAGGGTCCTGGGATCAAGTCCCACATTGGACTCCTTGCTCGGCGGGGAGCCTGCTTCTCCCTCAGCCTGCCTCTCTCTCTCTCTCTCTCTAACAAATAAATAAATGAATAAAAACTTTGAAAAATATCTGTTTTTTACTTTGATATAATTTTAGGGATATAGCAACAATAAATAAGATCAGAGTGCTATGACAAAAGAGTAGGGGGCAGTTGTGTGGCTCAGTCAGTTAAGCGTCTGGCTCTTGATTTAGGCTCAGGTCATGATCTCAGGGTTGTGAGATCGAGCCCCATGTGGGGTTCCCTGCTGAGCGTGGAGCCTGCTTAAGATTCTCTCTCTCATTCTCTCTCTGCCTCTCGCTACCTCCACCCCTCCCCTCCCCCATGCACTCTCTCTCTGTTTCCCAAAAAAAAAAAAAAAAAGAGAGAGAGAGAGAGAGAGAAGACTGAGGGCCAGAAAGAGCACATGAAAGTGGTAAAAACATTCTCATTAAAAATTTTTAAATGTTAGGGGCATCTGGGTGGCTCAGTCAGTTAAGCATCAGATTCTTGGTTTTGGCTCAGGTTATGATCTCATGGGTAGTGCGATTAAGCCTTGCGTTGGGCTCTGTGCTCAGTAGGGAGTCTGCTTGAAAAATTCTCTCCCTCTGCCCCTGCCCCCACTTTCTCTCTCTCTCTCTCTCTCTAATAAACAAATCTTAAAAAAATGTTTAAATGTTATAGCTGTAATCAATGGTATAGTGAATACTGCCAAAAAGAAACAGTGATAGGCCCAGTGCAAAATGCTAGAAGCACAGACCCACAAAAATGAGAGGCCCAAGCACAATGATACGTGTTTCTCACACAATTTTCTCTATCTGGATACACAGGAAGACAGTATTTGTTGGCCTTTCTTGCATCTTGGTGAAGCTGTATGACTAAGTTAAGGCAATGGAATTTTCCAACCCTGGCCCTTTGCAAACATCCTTCAGATAGTCTTTGCCTCTTTGTCCCTTCCAAATGGTAGACAGCTACTTGATCTACATGAGACTTGGAATGTGTAAAAAATAAACCTTCATTGTACTAATCTCTGTTCAATTTATATATAGTGTGTATATATGTGTAATATTTACATGTGTTTACATTCTATATGTGTATATAGTCTTTTATGCATGATATAATACAAAATACATATTTTTTAGAAAAGTTAGAGGAAGAGTCATCTGAACAGAGGAAAGTGTAGAGGCCATCAGAAGGGAAAGAACTAGGTATGTTCTAGAATCTAGAACTGCACTATCTAGTCACCAGCTACAAGTGGCTATTTAGCACTTAAAATATGCCTAGTCTGAATTGAGATGTGATGTAAGCATCGGAATGCACACCAGACTTCGACAAGAGTACAAAACAAAAAGAATCTAAAATATCTCATTAATAATTTTTATATTGATCATATGTTGAAACGATAATATTTTATATATTTGATTAAATTGGGTACTTGCCAAGTTTAAATTATACATGTGGTTCACATTTGTAGCTCAAAAATGTCTACTGGACAGTGCTGTTCTAGAGACTGACAGAAAACCAACCCAACAAGCACTGTGGACAAGGGGGATGGGTTATGTTTCAGGGTTATGTGCTAATGGTGTATATCACCACCACATGCACATCCATTCATTTCTTCATCCAACAAAGTTATGTTAAGAATTGTCTATGCCTGGGAACTTTCAGGCTTTGGGACACCAAGATGAAAAAGTTGTAAACTTTTCGAGAAGCTTATTGCACAGTGGGGGAGGCAGATGTGCAAACCGAGCCTTAAACACAGGTTTATAAATGTTCTGAGCTAAGGCAACACAGAGGAGAACAGCTGGGGTAGAGAGGAGACCAGGGAAGCTTGTGTATAACCACTGTACTGGAGGCCATCTCCCTTTCCCATGTTCCACCCTTATCCCCAACTCACTAGATGAAGAGCAGTGATTGGCATTTTCTTAGTTCCCCATTTTAGCCTCTGTGTCAATCATTTGCTGCCATTACCAAAATATCTTCTAGGATCCAACTTGTTTACTTTCCCCATTTTAGCTGTTTCTCTTTTTACCAACCCCAGACCACCTGCAGGTTAAACTTTTCTCTATGACTTCAGCAACTGTATCATAGTCCTCTTTATCTCACCTCATTATTCATGACTTCAGCATCCCTTCCATGATCTGACATACCTATTTCACAGTTGCTTGACTTTCTTAATTCTAATGACCTTCATTTCCATTGAGTCTTAGGCACTAAAAGTATAGCCACATTTTGGGCCTCATCTTTGTTTATCTCCAATATTTCATACTGTAGATTTCCTTGTACTCTCAACTATTTATCTGCACTTCCCCACCCTCCACATGCCATACATAGGCCTTAACGCATCCTGAATCTACATTTGCTTCTTATCGTGATTCCTGGGGCTGCTGATCTTCCTTATTCACTTCTCAGAGCCTTGGGAGTAAAATCTGTGTCATGTGTGGTAAGGTGGGAGGGAGGAATCCTTGAGTGCAACCTCTCCTTCAAAATACAACAATATTTTCTCCATTCTGCTCTAGCCATTCTCTCCCTGTACTCACCTAACCTGAAATGCCTACTTTTACCTGTATAAATGCCATGCTTTTTACAAGGTCAAACTCAAATCCTCTCAAGGAAACTGATCATATGGATCTTTCATTATCTTAACTCCTACTGCATGTATCACATCTGCTTCTGATTATATAGCTTGTCATCTCCTAATTTTATTTTGTGTCTATTAGTTACTACCCCACCAGAAGTCTAGAAGAAAGGGACCATACCTTCTATTTCTTTGACATTTCCTACAATAGATAACACCATGCTGGATGCATATTTGGTGTTCAAAAATTATTTGATAAACAAACATATTATTTTTTATGAGAGAGATCTAGGAAGATCCCAGTAGGAACATAAACCCAGAAAATTACCTCCCCGATTGGATCCAAAAGCCAAACCTGGTTACTGAGGTTGTTATTAGAGCAACCTGAAACAAAAACTACAGGGCATTGTGATAATAGCTGAGTTTATTAGTCACTTCATAGCATTCTATATTTTATTAAGCATTCTATAGGTAGTCTGCTAAGTAATTTATGACCATTATTTCAAGTAATTCCTTCAAACCTATGATTTAGGTATTCTAGTCCCGTTTTGCAGATGAGAAAATAGAGGCTCAGAAGTAGTAAATAACTTGTCCAAGAAAACAGAAAATATCAGAGCTGCGACTTGAACTCACATCTGTCTGACTCTAAAGCCCATGACCTAACCTTGAAATTACAGGATTACAAACTGGTCTTGAGAATATTAATTGTTATTTTGGGGGTTCAATATTCCTCCTTTGCTCTGGTAACACCATTCCCCTTTTGGGGGGGCAGAAATTCCCTTTTTCTTCCCACTACACTCTGTCATGAAGAAGAAATGGTTTCTGTCATCTCCCAACACGGCTCTACCTCCTTATCCATAAATGTTGGGTCAAGGGAGAGATACCTGGCCCAAGATGAACCAATAATACTTTTATTCCCCATGTTATAACTCTAGCCAGCCCAATTAGAATTCTTCCCTGAGGTTCAAGAAACCAAATCTATGAGTGAGGAACCTTTTCCTATGAGGTTCTCAAGCTGTAAGAATGTAAACTTGCCATGGCAACCATGTCAGCCATGTCCTTCCCCTGGGCATAGGGTGATGGGTTGTGTGTAGGGAATGCACCTGACAAGGAGAGAGGGGGAGAGTAGCCAGCCCTATTGGCTTGTGAGCACCTCCACCTATTTTTTTCTCCTGTTGCTTCTGATCTTCCTACAGTTTGAAGAACAAATAACTTCCTCATTTTGCTCAAGCAAATTCAGGTTGATTGTCACTTGCAAAGGAGTCCTAAATGAAGCTCTTTTCTTTTTAAAGGTCATTAGGCAAAATAAGAATCAGTACGTCAACTTAGTTCAAAGACATGGATGGAGTGAGACCAATAAATTTCTTAGGAGTCAAGCCCAAATGAAGCCATCTCCATCTTAAAATGGCCTTTTGCACTGGTATTCACCACCTCCTTTTTAATTAATGACCACTACAAACTAAATAAATCATGTGCTAGACCAAAGAAAGGAATCAAAAGGAATAAAGACATTTGAATATGTAATATGTCATATTAACCAAGAAACTAAAGTGATAGAGAATTTATTCACAGAAGAAAAAGAGCCTTGGCTCTTGGTAGACTTAATTTCGCCAGGATGATGTGTTGAGGTTTAGGTTAGGCTGGAATCAATCTTGGGCAGTAAATCAGAGAGGCACACTCACCACTAATTATTTGACTATAGAAAAGAAACTTTCTCACTCTGTATTTTCCTTTTGAAAATATAATTGCATGAGCTTAATTTCCTAACTGGGTTTAACTGGGAATCCGTGTTGCACAGCTAGCTCTAAAATGTAAGTAATTCATATGGTTCACCTTGTGATTTCCATAGCTACCAAGGACTTTAGCACCCTGACCTCTGGGAGAGAGGGGTGAAGGCTTGAACCGAAGCTTTATTTAGCAAATCCTTTTCACTCAAAACCCATAAGCTCCTTGTCTCTGTCAGCAAGTGTCCAGAAGGTGCCTTCTCAACAGACCCCAGACGAGGGGAGCATGGCTGGGAGCTGACGGAAGTGGGAGGAGCCTTGGGAGCTCCTGCTGCAATTAGACTTGTCACTGGCTGTAAATTGAAAATTTCTCTGATTTTCCAGCTGAAAGTAAATAACACATGTATGACTCGTGTTCTGTTTTGTGATGTGCATGTTTGGGTGTGTGGCATGTGTGGTACATGGGCATGCACACATGCAAGTGTGTTATCAATTGAAATCGGGCAGTGTTTCCACACAGTCCATAGTCCAATAAAGTGTTGCATTTCCAGTTGCTTCTTGTGGGTTCTGTGATTATGGGCCAGTTCAACTCATGTCAGAACCTACCATCAGTACAGTCAAGGAGTATGACCAAATATATTTGAAGGCTGCTCATTTACATGGATCAGTGTGTGCCCAAGTTGTAATATTAACCATTCATTTTTCTCTGAAGGCTTTAAAGTTTGGGAGTGGCTTAGGATTTACACACAAAAAATCAGCATTGCTTATGCAATTGCTTTTTTTTTCTTTGAGAAAACAGTTTTTCCTCTCTTTAGTCACTTCACTGGAAATAGACCATGGTGCAATGTTTCTACCATAAAAAGAACAAATTAACCAATTCTCTAAATCTTATCACTTTTACAGGTGACAATTGAACCAAATTATTATACCCATAAAATGGAATAAGAAAAGGGTCTTGCCAAGTAAATCATTCCAGTTTCAGGGTTGCTTGATAAATAGCAATAGGAACATAAATTCTACCAAATGAGACTATAAATTCTACTAAATTAGATACATGGGTGGACTTGAGAAATGGATTTGAGATGAGATCTATATTTGCTTTGTGAAAAACAAGTAATGTAGTGGTTGTTAATTTCATTAAGGTATTAGCTGATAATAATTCAGCATGTTAATATCGTGGATGATAAGCTTTGCCCTAGTTTTAGTTCTGATCTACAATAACCCTGGGTGTATTTGTATCCCCATTTTCAGATCATGCCTTTTTCAGTCCCATTGAAACAGCACTTTTGATGTCTTTCATCTGTGGCTTCAACTGCACTTCTTGTGAATCTTCTCTGACAAACCCTGGAAAGAATGTTAGTAATTGCACTCATTCCTACCAGCAGGTGAAGCTCACAGTTATTTATGTTTTCAGTGTGGTATCGGTGTGCTTCGGGTGAACTCTGAATGCCTGCCTGAATGCTCTCTACCATTTTACCCGGTCCATATATGTGATCTTCCCTTAGTTTTCCCGCTTGTTTTTCATAGGACTGGCTCGTTGGGGATTCTGGCACTTTTTCTAGTTTTACCAAACAGAACTGGTATCCATTTTCCACTTGCAGTCTTACATCACTGAACATCACTGTCACAGAGGCCATGAGCTGAATATAAAACAGCAACAGATGATCACTCCCTGCCTCAGTCTGAGTTTGTTCAAGATAGTTGAGATAATTGGGTTAAATAATGAAGACAGGGCTTATCACACAAATGTCGAAAGAGCTGGGAGAATATCAGTCTTGATGACCAAGGCTGGAGAATCAAGAAACAGTCACAAATGTCAGACGGAAGCAAAGGAGCAGGGAAGGGAAGTTTTCAAATCTCTGTGATTGCTAGCTGAGGGGGACGCCTGGAAGCCTGCCATGTGGGATTGCAGTGACTTCCAAAAATTCATTTGCCTCATGTCTACCTTCTAAACCTCAAGAAAGTTGTTCTCGTTGGAAAATTCTAATCCAGAACCATATAGGGAAGGAGATTTGGGGAAACATTTTCCAGATGGACAGACAACGATCTAGCAGCATCAACTCCTTTGGAAGTTTGACATCTCTGCCCATTTCTTTTTACCACATTTAACCCCCCAATATGGAATAAAACAACATCATGCTTTTAATTAGCACAATGCAACCGTCTTTTAACAACCAAAGACCAACAAGCAATCTTCCCGAAGAATAGACTTAAGTCCCATATGTCATGTTGACTATCCCTAGATTATGTCTAACCCTCTTAAGCTGAGTTACATTTACCTCTTTGAAATCCTGTAATTTAATATTGAAATAGACAGGTAACCATTATTAAAATAACTAATATTAGATAATATGACAATGAAGAAAGGATAAAGAAACAATTCATTAATTTATATAAATATAAATAAATGAAGGTAATAAAGAAAATGAGTATAATTACTACAATTATTGTTTCTACAAGTAATAATTTGGCCACAATTGGTATTTATATGTTTCTTATTCTACTAAGCTTCCCTTAGTCTCTTTGTCTTCAGGAAGTAGCTCGGTTGGTTGTGGTTCTCTGCCTACTGGAGTTAGCAAAATCATCTTGGTAGATGTCTGTCATTAGCAGTCCTATCTGTATTGGGTTTCTGTAGATTCCCATTATCTTTTGCCACAGAACGCAGAAGTACTAAGAAACCCTCTGTAGAATTTTCTGGATTCTAGTCATACCCGATTTACTCCCATTTTGTAGTGGCAACCTACTTTCCCCTTTATAATTGGAATGAATTACCCCAACCATTATAGCAACAGCCTACTTTATTGTTGGTTCCGTGGCATGAGGTGTCCATAACAGCCAGATGGCGGTTACAGTTTCTAGTTCATAATAATTATTGTGTGTCTCCTGATTCTAGGAATTCAGATCTTAAAAACAGCAAGCCCAAGTGGTAATAATGGAAATGGAAAATTTTGCTGGTGGATTAGAGGTAATAATGAAAGGAGCTAGTTCCTCTGTGTGGTTCCTAAATGCACACATTCTGGCTATGAGTGAAATAACATTATACACTGGTTGGTGATTCAGAGCATATAAGTATCCTGAAGACATTTCCCCAGCTTTGCAAAGCTTGTCAAGCACTTACAGGCCTACATCTTAAAATGGCAATGCCATTGTTATATTAGGCCAGCTGCTTCAGGGTGATGGGGGACATGACAAGACAGTGAATTCTGAATGCTGAGGGCATGAACCTATAGCTACATTGCATTCACTATAAAATCACTTCCTTGGCTAAGAGCAATGCCTGTATGGTATAACCCCAACAGTGAATAAGCCATTCTATAAGTCTACAGGTAGTGGGGTTAACAGAAGCATTGCAGGCAGGGAAGGCAAATCTATATCCAGAATAAATGTTTGTATCAGTAAGAACAAATCACTGCCACTAGGCAGCTGGCTGGCCCTCCCAGGGAATGGCTCCATATGGAGGGAATCGGTATTGATCTTTGCTTTGGCAGCTTGGTCACTCCGTAGAAGCTACAGCCAACAGCCTGGATGAGTGCGCAGTCTTCATCCCATTTTGATCATAAGCACATTGGGCAAGAAAAGATGTGGCGGGAGAGAGACTGACATCCACACGTGGAATTATATTGCCCCTCTGGCTATTGAAAGTCCCCTCTACTGTGGTAGCCCTCTGGTGAGCATTTATATGGGGTGCACGTATCCTTATATACTGCACCAGTTTGGAGAATTCCATCCACTTATCTCTTCTCCAGACCTCCTTGTAAACAATTTTGCAATTTCGTGTCTTTCAATTCTATGACCATCTAACTAAACTATTAGCCACGGCCCATAAAACAGTAAAGATGCATATCTCTGCCCATAGTTCTGTCCAAGAGAAAGGAATAATAAAGTACATTGCTCAACATTCTTTGTACTGGGAAGATTTCCCTTCACTAGCATTCTTTAGTGTCACTCCTGAGTGAGGCTGCTGTGTTGCAGCTGCCCGCTTATATCCACTAGGATATAATGTAGATCATCTGTGGACAAGTTTTGGTTTTGTCAATGAACTGCTAATAGGGGCCTCACCCTGAAGCTAAAGGTGCTGGCTGACGAGAAAATATCTGGCAGTAGGAGGAAGAATTGTAGGAGTCTTAGGAATTACCTATGCAAATGGCTTGTGCTTTTAAGAGCTGCTTCAGCCTTATCTTTTTTTTTCTCTTTAAATTTTGTAGTGTTATGGTAATCACCATACATTACATCATCAGTTTTTGATGTAGTGTTCCATGATTCATTGTTTGTGCATAACACCCAGTGCTCCACGCAGAACGTGCCCTCTTTAATACCCATCACCAGGCTAACCCATCCCCCACCCCCCTCCCCTCTAGAACCCTCAGTTTGTTTTTCAGAGTCCATAGGCTCTCATGGTTCGAGCCTTATCTTATATATACAGTTTCTACCTGATGATGAAGTGATGTTGAATTTACCCAAATTTATAACTTGGTGAGCCAGACAACACACATTTTGTGAGAAAAGCTTCTCCCTTTATGAGAAGGTGTATTTTGTTTGGTGGCCATCTCTGCCCCCATCTCCCCTAACTGGATGAAATGTACAAATATCTGAATAAAGCAACAGGATGTATCTTATTAAGAAAGGACCTGCAATTGTCCAATACATAGGTGCTGTTGATCATTGTTTTGTGTGAGTTCCCCACCTGGCCTGCCCCTGCTGGCCTGGCACAGGTCCATCAGGAGGAGGCAGGTATGAGGGCCAGATATACCTCCTTCATTCAGCAATATCCCCAGGGCCTGGTCCTACCATCAGACTTCTCAGACAGCTACTTCTGAAAGGTGGGGCTCCACAGGGCTGAGAATCTGCAAACTCTGAATCCAGAGCCAGTGGGTCAAGTCTAGTTTCCTAGGGGGGAAAAATTTTCTTCCAGGACCTAGAAGCCAGTCAAAAGCTGTTTCTCAAAAGGAAAATAGTGATCTTCAGAAGACAGCATAAATTAACTCCAAAATTCAGAAGGTCTGCACTCTTATTTATCTACAAGGACCTACCAAAGACTCTGTATCACGTTCATATCTGTTACAGACATTCAGCCACCATTGAATATGCAGCGTTATATGGCTTAAGCGGCAGAGCAGTTTGAACAGGAAGCACCCTGGACCTGTCCCATAGCTTTCTCTTGCTCTGTTTCCTACTGAAGACTGTTGGTATTAAGAGGTTAATACTCAGTAAATGGATGGATCAAAGCAGAATTCCTAAATGACATGTAGATTGCCTCAAAATCCAAAGAGCCACCCTAGGTGTTACACCTTTTTCTTAGTGGTTGGAGCCCCTTGTTCTTCATTTTGTAGGTATGATCTCAATATATCCCAGAAAACAGAATTCCTAGAAATTTCACTGAGTTTGCAATCTCTGAATTTTATGGACCTGCCTCCTGGCATGTATAGGTTTTATTAAGATATTCAAGGATATTAGCTACTTCCTGTTCAGTGGTTCCAGTGAGCCTGATATCATCAAGGCAGTAGACCAGAATAGCACTCTGTGGGGTAGCTGGACAATCAAGGTCCTTGAGGACTGAAGTATTATAGAGGTGTGAGGTGTATTGCTACTCCCTCTACATGAAAGAAAACTTTTTCTGGTTGTGTTTACTAACAAGTATAGGGGGAAAAAAATACTTCCCTTAGATCAATAGCTGTATACCAGATTATCAAGAACTGTGTTGATTTGCTCCAGTAAAAATCCACATGTGGTCAATAGCTTCAACTAAAGTCACCACCTGATTAAGTTTATGGTAATCCACTGTCATTTCCAAGATTTATCTTTTCTATGCACTGGTCAAGGAGGAAGTTCAAATGGATAAAGTGGTATGGAACCAATGTCCCTCCATATTTCAATTTTTTGAAACAGCATGATTTTTGGTTTACTATTTTAGAAGAGAGAGGCCTTTCTTACTGTAATCTGTCACTCCACAGATCAAGGAACTAACATGAGAAGTCTGAATATGCCTATGTGAGCTATGCATTCAGAACTAGGTAAACGGTGAGAAGCCTGGAGACTTAATGGCCTTAGAGGCAGGCATGAGCCGAAACTTCATTAACCAACCACTTGACATCCTTAAGTCCCTACGTTGACTATTGGACCACAGTGGTGTATGGGTCTAAAAGAATGAGCATCAGTTCAGAGTTAGTGTCTACTAATCCCTGGAAAGTGTGTCTATTTCCATTTCTTCAGTATGCAATCACCCTGATAAATGGATCCAAGTCCCTTTGGGAAAGGTTGGGAGGCAGACTTACAATTTTTAGAAGAATAGCAGATCCTTTACTTAAAGTGACCTAGTGTATTATTAGTTTCCTATGGCTGCTATAATAAATTGCCACAAACGTAGCAGCCTAAAACAATACAAATATAAATTTATTAACTTGCAGTTTTGGAGGTTAGAAGTCCAAAAGTGGGTCTCATTGTCCTAAAATTAAGTTTTTTAGAGGGTTCTATTCCTTTCTAGGGACTATAGGGAACAATCCACTTTCTTGCCTTTTCCTGATACTACTTGTCTTTTGCAGAGGCTACTTGTATTGGCTCATTACCCCCTTGTATCTTCAAAACCAGCAGTGATCAGTAGACTTTCCCCAATGCCATCTCTTCAGTTTTGACTCTTTTGCTTCCATCTGCCATCTTTTAAGGACCTAGTGATTACACTGAGTTCACCCAGATAATCCAGGATAATCTCTTTATTTTAAGGTCAGCTGATTAGAAACCTTAATTCTATCTGCAACCTTGGTTTCTCTTTTGCTAGGTAGTATGACATATCCACAGGTTCTGGAGATTACGATGTGGCCATCTTTGAGGAGATCTTACTCTCCTTACCATACCTAATCTCTCCCTTTTAAAAGGGGCTCTATGTCTGTGATTTGACTCAAGTCTGAACTTGTTGAAGAAACATGTCCAACTATAGTATTGATTCGTGTCAGATCTCTGTCATCCAATCAAGTTTTGTTTATGTTTCTTTTGCTTATATGAATGAAGTAGGTGCTTCATTGTGGTCCTAGGGTCCCCATGATAAATTAGTCACTACCAAAGATTTCTATAGGCCAAATCATTCTGATTACTTCTTGGATCTTATAACTCAGGGATTTCATCACCCATTGAATTCAGAGCCTATGTCCATGGCAGCATCTCTTACTTTATTTGCAGACAACTGCCACTACAGTCTTTTGAGGATACTGATACTGCCTTAACCAATTTATTTCTCAAAGCCTTGTTGAAGGGCCCCACCCTCCCAGATGGCATAACTAACAGGTTGTTAAGCAGGTCATTCATAATAAATACACTCCAGCATTCACAGCTCCATAAGCCTTTGGATACCTTCCTCTATAGCAATGGTTCTCAACTGGAGCCAATTTCGATCCCTCAGGGTACATTTGACAATATCTAGAGACATTTTTCGTTGACTTAAACTGGGGGAGATGCACTGGCATCTAGTTGGTAATGGCTAGAGATACAGCTAAGCATTCTACAATCTGCCCCCAACCCCCAACAAAGAATTATTTAACTCCAAATGTCAATAGTGCCAAAATTGAAAAACCTTGCTCTATAGTATAGCAAGGAATTTTTGATATTTTAATTTCATTACTTATGGACCACAACTGGGCCTAGATTTCGGTCAACCCATCTAGAAACTCTTAGAGTCATTCTCAGCTGGTTGAGCTAGTACACTGAATTCAGAATCTCCAGTTGATGCATCCATAAATTCAGTCTGATTCAATATTGTATTTTCCTCACCTGGTCTAATGCCCTTCAAATCCCTTCTTTAAAAAATAATTATTTGTATCCTTTTACCAACTTCTCCCTATTTCCCCCACATCCTAGTCCCTGAAAACCACTTTTCTATTCTGTGTTTCTATGGGTTTGACTTTAAAAAAAAGATTCCACATATAAGTGATACAATTTGGTTATTTGTCTTTTTCTGTCTGTCTTATTTCACTTAGCATAATGCTCTCAAGATCCATCCATGTTGTAGCAAAAGGCAGGATTTTTTATTTTCTCATGGCTTAATAATATTCCATTGTACATATACACCACACCTTCCTTATCCATTCACCTGTTGGTGGACACTTACGTTGTACTCATGTCTTGGCTGTTGTGAACAATGTTGCAATGACATGGGTGCACAGATACCTTTCTGATCTCCGATTTTCATTTCCTTTGGATATATACCCAGAAGTGGGAATCCTGGATCAATTGGTAGTTCTGTTTTTAATTTTTTGAGGAAATTCCATACTGTTTTCCATAGTTGCTGCACCAATTTACACTCTCACCAACAGTGCACAAGGATTTTCTTTTTTCCACATCCTCAACAACGCTTGCTATTTCTTATCTTTTTGATAATAGCTATTCTAACAGGTGTGAGGTGATATTTCATTGTGACTTTGCATTTCCCTGATGATTACTGATATTGAACACCTTTTTACATACCTGTTGGCCATCATTTGTATGTCTTTTTTGAAAAAGTGTCTATTGATTTCATCTGCTCATTTTTAAATTGGATTTGCTTTTATTTTTGTTTTTGTTTTTTGTCCTTGAGTTATATGAGTTCTTTATATTTCTGGATATTAACCCTTTATCAGATATATGATTAGAAAATATTCTCTCCCATTTCATAGGTTATATTTTCATTTTGTTGATAATTTCCTTTGCTATGTAGAAATTTTTTAGTTTGATGTGGCCCCATTTATTTATTTTTGCTTTTGTTGCCTTTCTTAAGCTCTCTTCTCATCCGTATTTCTCAAGTTTCTGCTAATATAATTGGTAAGACCTTACACTCAGTGCCTGTTCATCTGGATTATATTGGGTATTGAGTTATCTTACAGGTCTAGCATCAATAAAGGTGATGGAGGTTGCTCTTAAAGATCAACATTTACCTAAAAGGAAACTCTCTCTGGAGTGGTCATTACAGGTTCTGTGGGCAAGAAGAGCCTAACCTGTTTACACAGAGAATGAAAGCCTGTTTCTAATGGCAACACAGGCTTAGGAGAATTTGGAACTTCCAGGTCCTCAGCTTAATTAAAATCTGCCAGATATTCTTAGCCCCATTTTTAGGGTCCTGCTTTTTCCCAATCAGTGTCCTGAATTTAACATGAGGGAAAAAAACTTTGGATTTGGTTGTCAGAAACTTCAACTCTGAGACTATAGAAGATAGGGTTTCTTTCAGGGCAATCATAGAAGTTTTTTGATTATCTAGCCTTAAGCAGGAATTTTAGAGCCTTAATTATATCTCCCCCATCCTAAATTCTCCATTATATTTAGAAGCAACCAACCCATCCAAGAGTTACTATACATTTATTTCCATTGTAATGGAAATTATAATGTTCTATTATTATAATGCTCTATTGCGGAAGCTTCCAGTCTTGATTTCTATAGGTACTTGGCTCCAGGTTAATTACAGTGATAATTTAAGTAACTTCTTTTCCTACCACCTGCCATAAACTACCATTGACTCACTACCACTAAAAATGAAAGTTATTAATCCTTTTAAATCTAATCAGATCAGAAAACCAGTGCAACACTCCCATCCACAAGTTTCTGTGCCCCTGAGACTACTTTTAACCCAAAATTTGCATTAGTTTTGGTTTGGTCAGAAAAACAGAGCTATGACAAGTGTAATGAAAATGATTACTTTAATATAGAAATTAGAGCTTACAAATTAGAAGGATCTAATTTGGGATATCTGCTATTCTGAGGCTGGATGATGGGAGAAAGTTTCACTGTGGCATCAACAAAAACCATAGAACAGAGAACAAAAACTGCCACTTTTGGAGAAATCTTTAACTACTGCAACTTAAAAGTAGGAACTTTGGAAGAAATTTGGAAGCCTGCCACGTATGACTGCCATGGTATTGCAAACATAATAGCTTCTGCTTCACTTCTGCTTTTCAAATCTCATGCAAGTTCTTCCATTGGCAAATTCAAACCCAGAATCTTACAGATGAGGAATTCTGGGTAATGTAGTTCTTCGCCTCAAAAGGGACTGGTGGTAATACTATCAAGTTGACCACAAAAGCGGCATTCTTGCCAATTTTACAACTACTCATGAATTTCCATTTCCAACTTTGCCACCTGTAATAACCCTGGTGTTTCTTTTTTTTAAATTTTTTATTATGTTATGTTATTCACCATACATTACATCATTAGTTTTTGATGTAGTGTTCCATGATTGATTGTTTGCATATAACACCCAGTGCTCCACGCAGAACATGCCCTCTTTAATACCCATCACCAGGCTAACCCATCCCACCACCCCCCTCCCCTCTAGAACCCTCAGTTTGTTTTTCAGAGTCCATCGTCTCTCATGGTTCGTCTCCCCCTCCGATCTCTCCCCCTTCATTCTTCCCCTCCTGCTATCTTCTTCTTCTTCTTCTTTTTTTAACATATAATGTATTATTTGTTTCAGAGGTACAGGTCTGTGATTCATCAGTCTTACACAATTCACAGCGCTCACCATAGCACATACCCTCCCCAATGTCCATCACCCAGTCACCCCATCCCTCCCACCCCCCACCACTCCAGCAACCCTCAGTTTGTTTCCTGAGATTAAGAATTCCTCACATCTATAACCCTGGTGTTTCAATTCTTGTTTGTTTGACCTCAGTCTGCTTTTGAATACCCTCCCTAGCATTAATGAATCAGCTTCCAAAAGTAACTGCTCAGCGTTTCATTCAAAGATCCATTTTAACTTTGCTTTTTAGGACATTACACTGGCTTGGAGGAAACCATGTTTCTGGACTGAACCAGATGGTTTATGTGTTTGAACTTGATTTTGGCTTCGTTAATCCTTTGGGCTTTTGGAAACCAATTCTCCATAGCTGTAGGTAGTAGCTCTTCGGAGTTTCCTAAGGTCTGTGACCCCATCAGTCTAATTTTAGTTCAAACATCACATGCTTAGAGAAACTTAGCCTGACTCCCATATCTAACCTCCCCCAACAGATCAGATTGACTACATTCTCAGAGCAGCACTTTGTACTTTTTTATGGCCCTCATCTTTCACATTCATGCAATTATTTAATAAATAATTCTAACTCCCCCTACACGGTATGTCCCAGGAGGACAGAGACTATGACTGTTTTGTTTACCACTACACCCTTTTGTTTACCATATCACAGTGCCTGATACATAATAGGTGCTCAGTAAATATTTGATGAATGTATCATTCGATAGCATCATGCCATCCCTTGCAAAGGTGACAACATGATGTAAAGAAGGGAATGCTAATAGACCATCAAGAGAGCTCTGTTCTACTTCTTCCTCACTTGCTACCTTGTCAGATGACCTTGAGCAGGTGACTTAAACTTCCAGAGTTTCAGTTTATTCATCTGAGGAGTAAAGCAGTTGAACTGGAGGGGAGGTCCACTTCACTTCTGAGTCTACAACTTATTTGTATGACTGAACCTTGTACATAGACTTTTCTTAAGATAGGATGTACTATTAAACACCTCCATTGAATAGGGATGTCGAAGATGGGGGGATACTGACATGACTCCCAAATTTTTAGCTTGGGTGATGGGTATTATTTATATAAACAATAGCAATCAAAGTCCATAGCATGAGGCAGGGATCTTTCTTTGCATTCAGGATTAACAATATCTTCCTTATTTTTACTTATTTTCATTAATTTTGGTCATTCTTACTGGACTGCGCTCACACTACCATTTTTACAGGAAGGTAGCAGTATGTTTTAGTGGCAAATGCATGGGCTTGGGAATCATATAGATCTAGTTTTTAATCCTCATTCACTTGCTGGTCACCTGATTTTGATGAAATAACTTCACCTCCATGAGCCCCAGATTTCTTTTCTATAAAATTAACATAAGAAGAACTACCCTATATAATTCTCATGAGGATGAAATCCGACAATCTTTGTGAATATCCAAGCCCAGTTACTGGAATACAGGAGGCACTCAAAAATTGAACTGAAGTTACAAATGAAGAAATTGAGGCAACAGGGAAATTTGTGTGCATGTTATGTTGTCTAAGCTTATGCAACTGGATAACCTATTTCTAAAATCTGCCTGGACCTCGGATATGTCACAATCCTGTGAAAAACTAAGCTAATAAAGGATGAAAGAGGTTAATTCAGAAATGAAGCCTTGAGAGTAAAAAGAGGAGGCACATGCTTGGCATAAACAGTTCTCAGTGTCTAAAAGGACACTGAGCACTTTGGTTTTTATCCCTTTAATCTTTAATGTTAATTTTGGAACTGTACTGAGCAAGATGAACAGCATGTTTCCACAATTAGACTCCCAAAAGTTAATTCAAACAATACAATACAATACAAAATACAATACAAAATGCTAAGAGCAGAATTTTAGTTAACTGCAAAAGAAGGCCAAAACATGATTTTTCCACCCTTGTGTTTGAACACCTTCCAAGGACAAGGTTTTAAAAGTTTTGGGCGCCTGGGTGGCTCAGCTGGTTAAGTGACTGCCTTCGGTTCAGGTCATGATCCTGGAGTCCCCGGATCGAGTCCTGCATCGGGCTCCCTGCTCGGCAAGGAGCCTGCTTCTCCCTCTAACCCTCCCCCCTCTCATGTACTCTCTCTCTCTCTCTCTCATTCTCATTCTCTCAAAATAAATAAATAAATCTTTAAAAAAAATAAAAGTTTCTAGCCATAGTCTATAAAATATGTAAATTCTTGGGAGTTTTTTGTTGTGTCAGAATCTAACGATACCTGTGCAATCATCGATTATCAATGATTCATTTAATCAACATATGTTTTTCTAAGTGCTCACTTTAACAAATACTAGGAATACAAAGACAAAAGATATCATTTCTTTCCTCAAGATTCTTAGTCTAATGTTATGAAAAGACTTGTAAGAAATAACAAAACATAACTCAAAAGTGAATGTTTTTGTCATCATTGAAGTTATTTAATTTTAAAAACTTTCCTTTTAAAAATATAAAACAGGGGGGTGGAAGGAAAGATGGCAGAGGAGTAGGGCACCCTATTTCAACCGGTCCCCGGAATTGAGCTGGATATCTACCAGACCACTCTGAGCACCCACGAAACCGGCCTGAGATGTAAGAAGATCTGGATCTCTACAAACAGAAAATCGCAGGCGGTTGGTTTCCGGTACGAAGTGGGGAGCCGTGATTCCGCGGGCAGATATCGGAGGATAAACGGCAGCGGGAGGGAGCCTGGCCGTGAGGATCCTACACTGCCAGTGAGCGACAGCCTCGCACGCTGGGGACAGGGCATAGACTCGTAAACCAGTAGCGGTGGGGAAGGGAAAGGACTTTAGGGCAGCCCCCAGGGCAGAAACCCGGAGCGGCGGGGTCACGCCTGCAAACTGGGAGCGGCTGGCGGTTTTAGAAGCACAAAGGGCAGAGACGTCCCCCAACCAGGAGGCAGGACTGTGGGTGCTGCGGAGGGGCGCACAACCCAAGCCGCTGCAGTTTATAGCAGCACAGACAGAAATGGAGATGGTGTGGCCTGGAGAGCTCACTGAAGAACAGACTGCAGTCTCTTTGCTCTGAGGCAGAGGGTTGGAAATGGTCTCTTCTGCTCTGACTCATGGAAGAGACGCAGAAACCCGCCAGGGAAAGCCACCAGAGAACAAAAGCCCCCAAAACTGATTCCCGCTGAGCCCATCCCCTGCCACAGAGGGGCAGGGCAACTCTGCCCAAACAGGGTTGCCTGAGTAACAGCACGGCAGGCCCCTCCCCCAGAAGACATGCTGGGAAAACAAGAGGCCAGCAACTCTAAGGTCCCGAGAAAATAGGTGCATCTTGCTTGGGTTCTGGTCAATAATTTGGACTCAATCCATTCCCTCAAACACCCATCAACAGAATGACTAGGAGGAGGAACCCCCAAAATAGAAAAGACTCAGAGATTATGACTTATGCTACAGATTTACAAATGGTTGCAGATATAACCAAGATGTCGGAGATGGAATTCAGGCTAGCAATTGTGAAGACAATGGCTAGAATGGAGAAATCAATTCATGGCAACATAGAGTCTCTAAGGGCAGAAATGAAAGCTGAATTGGCAGAACTTAAAAATGCTATCAATGAGATCCAATCCAATCTAGATAATCTAACAGCTAGGATAACTGAGGCAGAGGAACAAATAAGCGACCTGGAAGACAATATAATAGATAAAAAGGGAAAAGAGGAGGCCAGGGAAAAACAACTCAGAATCCATGAAAATAGAATCAGAGAAATAAGTGACACCATGAAGTGTTCCAATGTCAGAATAATTGGAATCCCAGAGGGAGTGGAGAGAGAGAGAGGACTAGAAGATGTATTTGAGCAAATTGTAGCTGAGAACTTCCCTAATCTGGGGAATGAAACAAACATTCATGTCCTAGAGGCAGAGAGGACCCCTCCCAAGATCAAGGAAAACAGGCCAACACCCTGGCATGTAATAGTAAAACTTGCAAATCTTAGAACCAAGGAAACCATCTTAAGGGCAGTTAGGGGGAAGAGGTTCCTTACGTACAGAGGGAGGAACATCAGAATAATGTCAGACCTATCCACAGGGACCTGGCAAGCCAGAAAGGCCTGGCAAGACATATTCAGGGTGCTAAATGAGAAGAACATGCAGCCAAGAATACTTTATTCGGCAAGGCTTTCATTTAGATTGGATGGAGAGATGCAGAGCTTCCATGATCGGCAGAAACTGAAAGAATAAGCCGGCCCTGCAAGAAATATTAAGGGGGGTTCTATAAAAGGGAAAGACCTCAAGAGTGATATACAACAAAAATTTACAGGGACAATCTATAAAAACAACATCTTACAGGCAACATGATGACAATTAATTCATATCTTTTAATAATCACTCTCAACATGAATGGCCTGCTCCCATAAAATGGCACAGGGTTGCAGATGGGATAAAAAGACAGGACCCATCCATATGCTGCCTACAAGAGACTCATTTTGGACCTAAAGATACATCCAGACTGAAAGTGAAGTGATGGAGATACATGTTACATGCCAGCGGACCTCAAAAGAAAGCTGGGGTAGCAATTCTTATCTCAGACAATTAGATTTTAAACTAAAGTCTATAATTAGAGACAGAGAAGGACACTATATCATTCTTTTTTTTTTTTAAAGATTTTTATTTATTTGACAGAGAGAGAGACAGCGAGAAAGGGAACACAAGCGGGGGGAGTGGGAGAGGGAGAAGCAGGCTTCCCGCTGAGCAGGGAGCCCGATGTGGGGCTCGATCCCAGGACCCTGGGATCATGACCTGAGCCGAAGGCAGACGCTTAATGACTGAGCCATCCAGGCGCCCCGGACACTATATCATTCTTAAAGGGTCTATCCAACAAGAAGATCTAACAATTATAAATATCTATGCCCCCAACATGGGAGCAGCCATCTACATAAGCCAGCTGTTAACCAAAATAAAGAGTCGTGTTGATAACAATATGTTAATTGTGGGAGACCTCAATACTCCACTCTCAGCAATGGAGAGATCATCTAAGCAGAAAATCAACAAGGAAACAAGAGCTTTGAATGATACATTGGACCAGATGGACCTCATAGATATTTACAGAACATTCCACCCTAAAACAACAGAATACTCATTCTTCTTGAGGGCACATGGAACTTTCTTCAGAATAGACCACATACTGGGTCACAAATCAGGTCTCAACCGATACCAAAAGATCGAGATTATTCCCTGCATATTCTCAGACCACAATGCTTTAAAACTGGAACTCAATCACAGGAAAAAATTTGGCAGAAATTCAAACACTTGGAAGCTAAAGACCACTCTGCTCAAGAATGTTTGGGTCAACCAGGAAATCAAAGAAGAACTTAAACAATTCATGGAAACCAATGACAATGAAAACACATCGGTCCAAAACCTATGGGATACTGCAAAGGCGGTCCTAAGGGGGAAATACATAGCCATCCAAGCCTCACTAAAAAAAAAAAATAGAAAAATCCCGAATTCACCAACTAACTCTACATCTTAAAGAACTAGAGAAAAAGCAACAAACGATGCCTAAGCCACTCATTAGAAGAGAAATCATTAAAATTAAAGCAGAGATCAATGAATTAAAAACCAGAAACACAGTAGATCAGATCAACGATACTAAAAGTTGGTTCTTTGAAAGAATTAATAAGATCATGGGCGTCTGGGTGGCTCAGTTGGTTAAGCGACTGCCTTTGGCTCAGGTCATGATCCAGGAGTCCTGGGATCGAGTCCTGCATCAGGGACACTGCTCAGCGAGGGGCCTGCTTCTCCCTCTGACCCTCCCCTCTCTCATGTACTCTCTCTCTCTCTCATTCTCGCTCTCTCAAATAAATAAATCTTTAATAAAAAAAAGAATTAATAAGATCAATAAACCACTGGCCAGACTTATCCAAAAGAAAAAAGAAAGGACCCAAATTAATAAAATTATGAATGAAAAGGGAGAGATCACGACTAACACCAAGGAAATAGAAACAATTATTAGAAATTATTATCAACAACTATATGCTAATAAACTGAGCAATTTGGATGAAATGGAGGCCTTTCTGGAAACCTATAAGCTGCCAAAACTGAAACAGGAAGAAAATGACAAGCTGAATAGACTAATAACCAGTAACAAGGTTGAAGCAGTGATCAAAAACCTCCTAAAATCAAGAGACCAGGGCCTGATGGATTCCCTGGGGAATTCAACCAAACATTCAAAGAAGAAATAATACCTATTCTACTGAAGCTGTTTCAAAAGATAGAAACAGAAGGAAAGCTTCCAAACTCATTCTGTGAGGCCAGCATTACCTTAATCCCCAAACCAGACAAAGACCCCATCAAAAAGGAGAATTTCAGACTGATATCCCTGATGAGTATGGATTTTAAAATCCTCAACAAAATCCTAGCTAATAGGATCCAATAATACATTAAAAGGATCATCCACCACGACCAAGTGGGATTTATCCCCGGCATGCAAGGGTGGTTCAACATTCGCAAATCAATCAGTGTGATAGAACACATTAATAAGAGGAGGGAGAAGAACCATATGGTCCTCTCAATTCATGCAGAAAAAACATTTGACAAAATACATCATCCTTTCCTGATTAAAACTTTTCAGAGTATAGAGATAGAGGGAATATTCCTCATGTTCATAAAATCCATCTATGAAAAACCCACAGCGAATATCATCCTCAATGGGGAAAAGCTGAGAGCCTTTCCCTTAAGATCAGGAACACGTCAAGGATGCCCACTCTCATCACTATTGTTCAACATAGTACTAGAAGTCCTAGCATCAGCAATCAGACAACAAAAAGAATTAAAATGTATTCAAATTGGCAAAGAAGAAGTCAAACTCTCTTTTGCAGACGACATGATACTTTATGTGGAAAACCCAAAAGACTCCACCCCCAAATTACTAGAACTCATACAGCAATTCAGTAATGTGGCAGGATACAAAATCAATGCACAGAAATCAGTTGCTTTCTTATACACTAACAATGCAACTGTAGAAAGAGAAATTAGAGAAACGATTCCATTTACAAGAGCACCAAAAACCATGAGATACTTCGGAATAAACCTAACCAAAGGGGTAAAGGGTCTATACTCTAGGAACTTCAAAACACTCATGAAAGAAATTGAAGAAGGCATAAAAAGATGGAAAAATATTCCATGCTCATGGATCAGAAGAATAAACATTGTTAAAATGTCTATGCTACCCAGAGCGATCTATACCTTCAATGCCATCCCGATCAAAATTCCAATGACATTTTTCAAAGTGCTGGAACAAACAATCCTAAAATTTGTATGGAATCAGAAAAGACCCCGAATCACCAAGGAAATGTTGAAAAAGAAAAACAAAGGTGGGGGCATCACGTTGCCCGATTTCAAGCTATATTACAAAGCTGTGATCACCAAGACAGCATGGTACTGGCACAAAAACAGACATATAGACCAATGGAACAGAATAGAGAACCCAGATATGGACCCTCAACTCTATGGTCAAATAATCTTTGACAAAGTGGGAAAAAACATGCAATGGAAAAAAGACAGTCTCTTCAATAAATGGTGTTGGGAAAATTGGACAGCCACATGCAGAAGAATGAAACTCGACCATTCTCTAACACCATTCACAAAGATAAACTCAAAGTGGATGAAAGACCTCAATGTGAGACAGGAATCCATCAAAATCCTAGAGAACATAGGCAGCAACCTCTTTGACATCACCCACAGCAACTTCTTTCAAGATACATCTCCAAAAGCTAGGAAACAAAAGCAAAAATGAACTTTTGGGACTTCATCAAGATAAAAAGCTTCTGCACAGCAAAGGAAACAGTCAACAAAACAAAGAGGCAACCCACAGAATGGGAGAAGATATTTGCAAATGACACTACAGATAAAGGGCTGGTATCCAAGATCTATAAAGAACTTCTCAAACTCAACACCCAAAAAACAAATAATCAAGTCAAAAAGTGGGCAGAAGATATGAAAAGACACTTCTCTGAAGAAGACATACAAATGGCTAACAGACACATGAAAAAATATTCATCATCATTAGCCATCAGGGAAATTCAAATCAAAACCACATTGAGATACCACCTTACACCAGTTAGAATGGCAAAAATGGACAGGGAAAGAAGCAACAAATGTTGGAGAGGTTGTGGAGAAAGGGGAACCCTCTTACACCGTTGGTGGGAATGCAAATTGGTACAGCGACTTTGGAAAACAGTGTGGAGGTTCCTCAAAAATTTAAAAATAGAGCTACCCTATGACCCAG
Organism: Eumetopias jubatus; assembly: GCF_037043125.1. NCBI lineage: Eukaryota > Metazoa > Chordata > Mammalia > Carnivora > Otariidae > Eumetopias > Eumetopias jubatus. The sequence continues at coordinate 52,705,815 of NW_028274810.1, forward strand.
CAATTGCGCTACTGGTTATTTACCCCAAAGACACAGATGTAGTGAAAAGAAGGGCCACATGCACCCCAATGCTCATAGCAGCAATGTCCACAATAGCCAAACTGTGGAAAGAGTTGAGATGCCCTTCAACAGATGAATGGATAAAGAAGATGTGGTCCATATATACAATGGAATATTACTCAGCCATCAGAAAGGATGAATACCCAACTTTTACATCAACATGGATGGGACTGGAGGAGATTATGCTAAGTGAAATAAGTCAAGCAGAGAAGGTCAATTATCACATGGTTTCACTTACTTGTGGAACATAAGGAATAGAATGGAGGACATTAGGAGAAGGAAGGGAAAAATGAAGGGGGGGAAATCGGAGGGAGAGATGAACCATGAGAGACGATGGACTCTGAAAAACAAACTGAGGGTTCTAGAGGGGAGGGGGGTGGGGGGATGGGTTAGCCTGGTGATGGGTATTAAGGAGGGCACGTACTACATGGAGCACTGGGTGTTATACGAAAACAATGGATCATGGATCACCACATCAAAAACTAGTGATGTATTGTATGGTGACTAACATAACAAAATAAAATTTAAAAATATATATATAAAGCAGGTTAGGCTTCAAAGGCTATTTCTGAATCCATTTGTTTATAACTTTAAAGTGTTGGAAGGGCTTTTCACGTGTATTTCCTTGATGCAGTTCTAACCAAATTGAAGTGTGATTTGTTCCTTCACAGCTTTAAAGCCAAGTTCGAATTTTCCCAGGTTTGAAGTGGTGAATGTTGTCTCAGAGAACTTTTTCCAAAAAAGATCAGTTTCATTAACATTAAAAATTAGCACAGGGAGTTGAGCACCAGCCGGCCCCCCAGCACACACACACACATTGATGATCTCCAGGGCTGCCATGGAACAGCCCAGTGCTTCTGCGTGTCATAATAACTGCTTTGATGTTCACAGAGTCCAATAAGCATTGAACCATGGCATGTTCAAGAGCTGCACTAGAACTTTCAACAGCATTTTCACCTTGTTGTCTTTAGTCGTTTAACAAATCTTGAACATCTTCCTGAACGAATATTAGACTAGTGCGCTTCCAGCATGGATGCTAATTCCCTAGCCGTGCACTTAGAAGGTTTTCCATTTTGCTCATAACCTTTCTTCATATCTTTCTACATTGCCCGCGACAAGTAGAGAAAGATAGGACAATGGTCTGTGTTTATGTGTGTTAAGGACCTACTGGAGGTTCTTGTTCAGCAATTTAAGGTGACTTCTGTCAGCAGGATTGAATGTTTTCCCCTAGGCACCTCCAGCTGAGATGCAGATGTGAAAGAGTGGAGAAATGTTGGATTACCAGGATTGTGGTTTTGCCCGCAGGTAAGATGAAGTGAGCAATGGGTAAGGGATTCAATATGTGCGAGCAAGTGACTATAAATACTGACTTTGGAATTTTAAGCCAGATAGAAAATAAGAGAAGACATTGAAATATGAGGAATTGTGAAAAGGTAGAATGATCAATTGATTAGCGGTGACTTGAAGAATCAAAAGATCATTGGAACCAGCAGTCAGGTAGAGATAATAACGTGGAAAGATGAAAGGTGCTGATCAGAGTGGATTATGGCTTGGTTGCAGATAACAATCTTGACAAGGTCTACAGTTTGACTTGGGGAGTGAGGAGGCTGAGGTAGAATGGATGCAAGATCATTGGGAGAGGGACATTAAGCAGATGAGTAGCCAGGCTGTGAAAGCATTGTATATGAATATACGAAAATCACTAAGAGTTAAGATTTAAGTGTGTGGAGAGCACATGAGTCAGGAGCTGACATCACAAAAAAAAATGTAAAGGTGCGGTGATAACCTGGGAGGCAGGGGATTATGGCCACAATTCTCCTGGCACAAAAGTAGTATTACTAAAAACCTCAAAACTGAGCATAAAGACCAATAAACACAATTTAGCCCAGAAGTCTTAGGCCAGCAAAGCCTAGAACCTTGAGTTAAATCAAGCCCTTTGATATTTTTACCTGACAAACAATACACTTAAAAAAAAGATTTGGATTAGTTGCCAACAAATAAAAACCAGAATTAATCTCATAAAAGTCCAGATTTCCATCTTCTCCTAATAAATGGAAAGATTTGTCAATATTGGGCTCACTGGCACACAGGAATAATAAACTGGAGGGGGCTGGTGACTGGCCAATTAGACACAACCCACTCTCTCCAATTTGCCACAGTCCCCACCACTCCCTTGTGTCACACTGACATCTTTTATCCAGTTGTCTATATGTCTCACCTAAAGGCATCTGAGTTTTCAATTCTGTGTTAAGTTAATAGGCAATATTTTGACCAAATGACTGTGCAAATTGCTAAAACTATTTTTAAAAGTGAAGATCAGAGAAGGAAAAATATCTATGTATCTGAGAGATCTTTTCAGTTGGATGTTAAGATTTTTTATCACATTGCCCCATCAGTTCAAAATCAATTATAGTAATTGAATCCACATTCCTAAATTATAATTCATTTCAAATTATATTCTACATATATTTTTTGTTTCATAGAAGCAAAAATTAATAGCCCAAAAGTTACCTTAAAAATTATACATTCAACCTTCTTAATTCATAAGAAGAGAATGGAAACACAGGGAGTAACACGTTCAAGGTTATGCAACCATACCACCTGACATAACTGGAATTTAAATTATTGTCTTAACTCCCCAAAATTAAATTTAAAGATTATAATTTCTTTAGTTTGGGTTCTTTGGAAATACTTTTATTGTAAAATGTGGCAAACACAGAAGCTTACAGAGTTTAATATATTAGTATATGTGTACTTACTACCCAACTTTATTGAAATTTAAGTGTCTTTATACTTGGCAATGAAATATAGAGTTGAAGCTCTTCCCCCACTTTCTCCAAAATTCTCATCACTTCCCTTCTTCCTCAGAGATAACCATTATGGCAAACTTGGTATTTTTCATTTAGGACCACCTTCAAATGTAATTACATTTATGGAGAATTTTTATTCCTATTAAGATGTGTGCACCTACACTGCTAAAAGGAGAGTTAATTTATACATCAAAATCACCCTATGAAGGGAAACAGAGCTGTTCCAAGTACACCTCCCAGGGAATTCCCAAGTTGAAACTCAAGGTCATACACAAGAAATTCATTGGTTTCAATAATAAGAAACAAATCCTGTTTCTCCAAGAGTAAAAACGCAGAGAGATGCTTCTAGGCAGGGCCAGCTTCATGGACAGGCAACCTGTGCAATCACACAGAGACCCCACAGGTCAAAGGGTCCCAGGCTTGGTTTAATGCTGTACTATTGCTGTCTTGAAATTCTAGTTAATTTTAAAGAAGAGGCCACACCTTTTCATTCTGCACTAAGCCCTGCCAATTAAGTATCTGGTTCTAGTCCCAAGGCAAGTGGCAGCTGAACTGAACCTTCCATCCTCAGCTCTCTGCCTAAGAATGCAGTTGTCTTCAAGGGACTGGAGCTGACAGGACTGCCAAATTCACTTTGACCTCAGGGGGGCGCTGTTCCCCCTCTAATACCCAGTCCGGGTCTTCGATGTGGACTTCGTGCCTTCATTCCCCAATGCACAGCTAAATATAAAACCAAGAATGTTCAAATAGGATTTTAAATGATGAGTTACTTCAAAAGGGATATGGACATGGAAATACAAAGAGAAGAATTACAGCCATTTGTTGAGCTTACCTTGTGCCAAATTCCAGGAAAAAAACCCCTAGTAAGACAGTTGTTTTTGGGCGCCTGGGTGGCTCAGTCGTTAAGCGTCTGCCTTCGGCTCAGGTCATGATCCCAGGTTCCTGGGATCGAGTCCCACATCGGGCTCCCTGCTCCGCTGGAAGCCTGCTTCTCCCTCTCCCACTCCCCCTGCTTGTGTTCCTGCTCTCGCTATCTCTCTCTGTCAAATAAATAAAATCTTAAAAAAAAATAAAAAATAAAAAAAAAGACAGTTGTTTTTAAAGGATTTTTTAAAGGGCTGTCTATGCTTTTAGATCATGCCATTCTAGTAACACAAGAAGGATTTGCCAGAGAGCATCATGTACTCTCTGAGCTCATCCTATAATCAGATGCAAAGCTCTGTCCAGTTCCAATAATTACGCATTTCAAATTTTACAGAATGCTATCTCTGAACGTTTGTGCCTCCCCATTCATATGTTAAAATATCCCCAAAATGATGATATTAGGAGGTGGGAACTTTGGGAGGCTCCACCCTCATGAATGAGGTTAGTGAGTGCCTTTATAAAGCTGTGGGGGGGGGGGTTGGGGAAGCTCTCTTGCATCTTCTGTTATGGGACGACACCGTGAGAAGTTGGCTTCAATGAGGAAGCAGGCTCACAAGACATGGAATCAACCAGTGCTTTGATCTCGGTGGTCCCAGCCTCCAGAACTGTGAGAAATAAGTTTGCTGTCTATAAGGCATCCAGTTCCAGGTATTTGTTAGAGCTGCCTGAACAGCCTAAGATGCAGAAGAGTCTGGATTTCAAATATGCTGTTCCATTTTCTTCTGAAGTTTTCTTATGTTTCCCAGGCAGTGAGTTTTGATTTGGGGCTCTGAAAATATAGTCATGATAATGAGACACAACTATAAACTGGTACCTTTTAACCAAAACCATTACCAACTCACATTATACACAGAACTTTGGAGTACTTCAAGCCATATATTCCTCTAGGCTACCTATAAATACCTGACTGTAAGGTGGGAAAGTTAACTATTTATGGTAATTAAAAAATGCACCTCAATAAACCTAACACCTGTACAGAAGACACATACACATTTCCTAGTAGGGGTTTATATTTTTATAGTATAAGCTGGTCCTTGCCATAAAATGAAGCAATTATAGGTGCCACATTAAAATGATACTTTCTCATAAAGTTTAAAGAGATAATGTACATGAGATGAAGGAAATTTCCTTTGTTTCCTAGTTTACAAAGAACTATTATTATGAATGGGTGTTCAATTTTATTGAAAGTACTTCCCATGTCTATGATTTTCACACCTTTTTTCTTTCTTTATAAAGAACGTAATGTGTCCAATTATATTAATTGGTTTTCTAACATTTCAAACTCTGAATAGCTGAGATAAACTCAGCATAGATATTACATATTCATTTGGTTATTTATTACTGGATGTGGTTTGTTGAATCTCTCTATTGTATTCCTGTTGTTTATTTAATCCGTTTCTGCTCTTATTTTATAAGCTCTTTCATTCTACTTTCCCTGGGCTTATTCTCTTCAATTACGTTCTAATTTCTTAGGTTCGGTTCTTGGTGGGCATATTTTAAGGCTTCCTTCTTTTCTTTTCTTTTTTTTTCTGAGAGACAGAGCTCACGTGAGAGCATGAGAGTGGTTGGGGGCGGGCAGAGGAAGAGAGAGACAGAGAGAATCCTAAGCAGGCTCCACACCCAGTGTCTGAGCCCAACGCAGGGCTTGATCTCATGACCCTGAGATCATGACCTGAGCCGAAATCTAGAGTCCAATGCTTAACTGACTGAGCCACCCAGGCGCCCCCTTATTTTCTAATATTACCATTTATGGTGTAAAATTCCTTCAAATACTGCTTTAGTTGAATGTCGCAAGTTTCTATATGTTTTAATTTTTACATTCAGTTGTAAATATTTCGCATTTTCCATGATGGTTTCCTTTGATCCATGAGTTATTTACAAGTGAATGTTCAAAATCAATAACAAAAAGATGACTAAAAATGAAATAATCTTCTATATGCAATCTATGAAATTTCATTAGCTTCTAAATTTCTATCTTTAGCTCTGTCTTAATCTTCTATTCAGCCTATCCATTGAGTTCTCACTTCAATTACTATATTTTTCACTTCTGAAAGTTTTGTTTTCTTTTCCACATCTTCCTGGTCATACTTTGATACTCTTATTGGTTCTTTAGGCATATTAAACATGCTTTTAAAATATCTATTTGTTGGGGTGCCTGGGTGGCTCAGTCAGTTAAGCATCTGCCTTTGGCTCAGGTCATGATCCAGGGGTCCTGGGATCGAGCCCCTGCATCAGGCTCCCTGCTCAGCTGTGAGTCTGCTTCTCCCTCCCCCTGCTCTTGCACTCTCTCTATCTTTCTCTCTCTCTCTCTCTCAGATAAATTTTTTAAAAATCTTAAAAAAAAAAAAAAGAAAAGGAAAGAAACCTCAGTTTAAGAACTGGTGAAGGAAACAAAGAGCATTGGTCAGTGAAATGCTCAACTGAGGATAGATTGTCCAGGATAGTCCCTCTTTATTCTTCATGTTTTAGGTTTATTATTTCTCCATTTATTTTAATTTAATATTTCTCCATGTCACTGTCAAAAGTGTTCCCGTTTGGATGATGAATTCTAGTCATCCTTACTAAGGAAAAGTTTCTTTGGTCTCTCGTGTGAAAGATTTATCTGTAGCATTTTCTTGTCATTCAGTGTAAAGAGATAAGGACACTCCTTAGGTCAAATTTTTCTACAACACAGTCAACCTTTACCCATTTGAAATGTAAACATCTATATTTTTATGGAAGTCATCCTTCTGAGACAGAATAAAAGTAATTATAGGAAATGATAAATTATAGCTAGAGGAGATAATTATTGCTAAAAAGTTATTAATAATTTGTAATAGAATTTTGAATGAAATTACTGTTTTTATATAAAGTATGTGATATAAAGTATTTTAATGTGTTATAAAGTATTTAAGATATATCGAAAGTATAAATTTAAGATATACAGAAGGTATAAATCTAGTATGAAAAGTTTAATTTTATTTCTTTATTATTTATTATTACCCAAAGTGATGGTACTTCTGTGTTCTCTCTCTCCCAAGCCATACCACTACCCACTCAGAAATACTGTTCCAAATTTCATCTTGATAATTCTGATTTCTTTTTTAAAAATATATTTTTACTTTACATGTATGTTCCCATTACCAATAGTTTTCAATCCACTGTGGTTATGCAATCATTTTTTCTGGAGGTGGATATTTAGGCTTTATTCAATTATCTATTATTACAAAAAGCACTTCTCTGAGCATTCTTCTGTATGTGTCTGTGTGCCCATTAAAATATGTTCAAGGATCCCACAGCTGCCAGAATGGTTTGAGACACCTGGGTGGCTTGGTCAGTTAAGTGTCTGCCTTCAGCTCAGATCATGATCCCAGGATCCTGGAATCAAGCCCCCTACATTGACCCCCTGCATCAAGCCCCTCTGCATTGGGCCCCTCATCAAGCAGCCCCCCACCCCTGTATGGAGCCCCACGTCCAGCCCAGCATCCAGCCCTGAAATGGCTCCCTGCTCAGCAGGGAGGGGAGCTTGCTTCTCCCTCTGCCCCTCCCCCTGCTCCAGCTTTCTCTCTCTCTCTCAAATAAATAAATAAGATCTTTAAAAAAAATGTGTTCAAGGTATACATGTCAAAGAGTTGGAATACTGGATTATAGGGTATGCTTATTTTCAATTTTACCCTAATAACCTCAATTTTAACTTAATTACTTCTTTAAAAGTTCTGTCTCCAAACACTGTCACAATCTGAGGTACTCAGGTTTAGGACTTCAATATATGAAGTTTGGAGAGACATGAGCCCATGTCATCAAATTACATGGAAAACCTTTTAGGATTTTATATTTTATTTCTTTAAATTTATAGAACAATTTGGGGGAGAATTCGACTCTTATAAGTTTTCCAATTCATGAGCGTTTATTTCGGTCTTTAGAGTCTTTCAATAAAATTTTATAATTCTCCCCATGAAAATCTTACACATTTTTGTTAGATTCACTTCTAGTGTTCTCATGTTTTTAGTGGCTATTACTAACTATACCTTTCAGAAACATATATTTCCTGTGTTTTCTGGTCTTAAAATTTTGTGTGTGTGTGTTTTTAAATTCTTTCCCCACCTAGATCTAAACTACCTTCTGTGAAATTATACAAATCTCACAGTGATTTCTGGTATTTGGGAGAGCAGCTCAGCTGGTTATCTCCCCTCTGCTGTGGTTTAAATGTAAAGTGTCTCTGCCGGTTTGTGGACCAAAAGCATGACTTTCTGGACTCGATGTGCTGGGCAGCCCTTTCTAAGCACAAGCTATCTAACAACAGATCCCTGAATAAAACATTTCCTGTTTGTACTTCAAAAATACCTGAAGTAAAAACAACATCAGATTATGAGGCCCATGATGTGTGGTCAGGTAGCCTCACTCAGTCAACGGCTTTCTAAGCTTAGCAAGTCAGGCCTTCATTCAAAGGAATGCTCCGGAATAATTCCTCAGTTCGCCATTAAGAGGCCTTGAGGCTGCTCACAAATGATCTGAATCATGAATAATCTGTGAGTGCTAAGACATCATTTTGATAGTAAATGCTGACATTTGATGAATGTTTAATATATTCTAGATATTGTTTTATGTATTTGAACACATTTTTTGTAAAGATTTGTTTATTTATTTTAGAGAGAGAGAGAGACACGACATGAGGGGGAGGGAGAGAATCCTAAGCAGACTCTGCGCTGAATGTGGAGCTGGCACGGGGCTCAATCTCATGACCCTGAGATCACGATCTGAGCCAAAACCAAAAGTCGGAGGCTGAACCAACTTCACCACCCAGGCGCCCCTGCACACAGTATTTCTAATCCCCACAAACAGTCCTGTGCAAGAGTTACAATTACTATTATCCCCATTTTGCAGATGAAGAAACTGAGGCCTCCAAAGATTTTATATAAATATCTCAGGAAAAAGAGTGAAGGTTGTATTAATAAGTTAATTTGCCCTGACATGCCTAATATTTCCTCTACTCTCACTTTACCCCATATGTAATGGATGTGGTTTTATAAGAAGGAGCTGAAATTTGAAGATTGTGTTATTGTGTGCTGTGAATAGGATGTTCTATAAGACCTGATTAAAAGAATATTCTTAAGTAGGATTGGGCTGCTGCATTGCCAGTCTCTTGTTGGTTCTTTGGTGATCAACCAGATAAGTCTTTTGCTTATTTTAAGTCAATCTAGGATCTTAACATGTTATAAACTCTGAAAGAAGGAGGGGCTTATGAATGCTGATAATGATGTACCACACAGAGAGCAATGTATGTTTGCTCCTGGTAGAGCTCATAGGCACAAACCCGAATTCAGGCTCTCTTTTCAGGTTTCATCCTTGCTCAGCTCCAGGCCTGCTTCCTTTTGGCAGGAGGTACTTTTCTTGGCAAACTTCATTGCTAATGGGAATACCCTAATTATCCTCAACATTTACATGGCTCAGAGTTCACACAGTTACCAGCCAAACAGGGATAAGATCTCCATAAGATCTCTATTCTCCATCAGTAAGAGAAAGATGTTTTTCAAACAATTCAAAAAGCCACCATTTGAACCCTCCTGGAACTGATATCTTTCTAAGAAGGCTAACCCAGGGAATAATTATTCCATTTACGTGAAACTCTATTCTTAAACAGAATAAACTTAAACTCTATACTTATTCTTATAGGGTTCTGTTCAGAATTTTATCTCAATGACTTTTACTCATGAAAACATTTCACTGATCATATTTCCTTAAAATAAAAATATTTTAATACTGGAAAAATTTTCTGGAACCATAAATCTTTATTACATTTTTTCTTGATTGAGTTATCATTATAATTATTAGCATAAGAACAATATCTTAATCCCTTACCCCAAATCCTGAAATTCAAAAATTAATTTGAAACTTTACAAAGTAAAAACATTTTTTCTAAATTAGCAACAAATGTATTTGGCTAGTAAAACTGACCAAAACTGATTTAGTACATGTATAGTCTGTCAAACATCAAAAATATATTATACATTTTGATAAATGTTAAGAAAACATTAGGACTTCCCTGGCACTGAATTTCTTAGCAAAAAGGATGGTGCTGTTTTAATAAGTTAGTTTAAAAATCCGTGAATATAGATTAATTTTTGCTAGAATGAGTCAAGGGAAGCATCAACTCTATTGCTTTTGTTGTTGTTTTTAAACATGTAGGTTCTGAGAAGTCTTTCGTATAAATAAGTAGATGGAAGTAGAAGAAGTTTTGTTATAGAATTGTTACCAAGTTCTTGGAATTTGTATGTGCCTTAAAGTTATATAATGATTTATTATCAAACTATGTTTCATTGTCAGCTTACAATTTAAGTTCTCTTTCAAGTTCTTCTTCTATCTTTGCAAACAAGGAATATGGAACCCACCAAACTTACAATACAGTTTTTCTATCCACTCATGAGAGATAGTTACATTCTCCATAGCAACATTAATGTTTCAAATTGTTCCCTTTTGTGGTACCTGGAAGTTGTTTACAACCTAAGGAATTTCCCATAGCAATTTACAGTAAGTGTGAACTTTGCCTGTTTTTTTGGAAAGTAGAGAAAGGGATTCTCTAGCCACAGGTGCCTCTTCAGGCACATCAACTTTAGGAAAGAATATGAATGGAAGTTAGGTATCTGGAACTTGGTTCTGTAAAAACTACACTTGGCTTGTTGTGATTATACACAGGAGGACATAAACCCTGCAGAATATTGCTACAAGCAGTGAGGAACCACTGATTACACTAATCAACGTAGTGTTATGTTCAGATTTGAGTTTTAGAACGATCACTCTGGCTTCAGAGCAGAGAGATAAATAGAGAGTGACATGCAGAGATTGGCATCAGTGGCCAAAGGAGTAAAACTGAGGCCACTCAGACCAGTAAACCACAGGAAGAAATGGGGGTTAGGGAAGGGGCTCTAAAATTCTGCAAGTAGTGGCTGAGAACTACTGACTGGTACTATTGACTCATGATTTCCTTGATGTGTTATATTTACCCACACCCTGGGAACTATTTAGGAAGAACCCCAGGGAACAATGGAACAAACTTCATGTATATATGAAATTACCTTGAGAGGTTGATCTTAAGTAGAGTTTTCAGTAATCTCAATTCAAAAACAAAATGCCAAGAAATGATGAATCATTTCCTGGAGTTGTGTATGTTTTTGAAACTAATAAACTAAATCAACTTCTACTGCCATAAAGAAATTATTTTAAGTAAACTGGCTTAGGCACTATGCTGTGAACTCATTCTACCTAAATGCTATGCATCCTTTAAAGATGATCTCATATCTGATCTGATTTCTGAAAACTTCTCAAATGGAGCCAAGGATTGGCAAAAGTCAAAGATGGCCTTAGCAATCTCCATTTTGTACTAAATTGGTTACAATTAATTTCCATTACCCTGTATTTGTCCATTTTTTCCATATTGTCTTGAGACTTCTCTTATGGGTTTGTAATAGATTGCTATTAGTTATAGACACTTGGTATTCAGTTTTACTAAGTGTGTATCTTGTACAACCCATGAGATTTTAAGTTAGAAGTATCATGAGTTTCCGGAGATGGGATCTGAGTCTAAAGCTTCTCCAAGTCTTGCAGAGTGTCCAGTGTAGTGTCACACAGAGCAGATTCAATAAAGATTTGTCAACTGATGAAATTACAACTCTTGGATAGCATCCTTATCTTTGTGACTATTTAGAGACTATCCTCTTTCTCCAAGTTTTAAAGAAGATCATTAATTTCCATGTTTCAATAAAATAGTTGAGTGATCAAGTAAACAAGAAGAGAAATGAAGGTGACAGCCAGGTCTTCTTTACAATAAGGCTCATTTTTTAGGCACTTCCCTTCCATGCCATTAAAAACAGAGTTTCTGTACCACCCCAAACTTTACTCTCTGGTTGTAAGACTGATTTGGAACTTAAATGTCCAGGGATGACAAGAGATACAGGAAGAGAACATGTACTGAACTCCTATAATGCAAGAGATGACTTATGTGTACTGTCATATCACATTAGTAATCCCTTGAGGAAGGTTGGAGTGACAAAATGCTAAGGATTAAGTACCCGCTCTCAGCAATCCTTGAAGGTTCTTCGTAATCCTCAGGAACTTTCAAATTCCAGATATCATCAAGAAACCCAGGCCACGGACACTCATCTATGCTTTCATATGGAGATGTTTCATAAAATCCTCCAGAATCGGATCAAGGTAGTAAACAACTTGTCCCACTTCCCCATAGATCACTCAAACTACCAAATTTCTTTCCAGTAGCAGAGAGAAAGAAACAAGAACAGGAGCTCTGAAAACATCCAGCTGATATCTTTGGTGTAGTTGAGATCTGAAGCCTGTTTCATAGAACAAAACTGTAGTAGCTTCCCAGTCTCTGGGGCCAGGGAAAATGACTTCCCATATACGTAGACTCCAATAATGAGTTGCAAAGTAAGTGTGGGCCTGTATCTAGAGAAAGGTTGTATAAGGTTGAGGCAACCTAGTTTTGAGAACTGATGATCTCTGTGTGCCAACTTGAGTCTTGGCTTCTTGAAATCTAGCTGAGGGTACTCTTAGACCAAGATCTTTACTGGTAGAGAAGCATGGGGAACATGGGGATTGGGTAAGAATACTACTAAACATTTTTAGAAAGGTCGAATTCGAATCTTGATTTTCTGACATTGACTTTAAGTTAGCCACTTAAGCCCTCTGAACCTAAACATCCTTTTATGCAAAAAAAGGAATTATGATACCCACCTTGCCTATACCACAGAACCATCATGAGGATCAAATTTATTCCATCAATTTTAAGCAAATATTTGCTACATACTTCCTATGTGTCAGGCACTCTGCTACATGCTGGGGATAAACTGGTGAGCACAGATGTGTTTCTTGGCCTTATGTAGCTTTAATCTAACACAAGTGTCTTCGGCCTCAACACTATTAATCTTTTGTATTGATTAATGCTTTGTTGTGGGAGGCTATCCTGCACATATCCTGCAGCAGCATCTTTACCCACTAGATGCTAGTAATGCCTTTACTCCCTGTCATGGCAACCAAAAATGTCTCCAGACATTGCCAAATTTCCCTGGGGAGGTATAATCATCCTCAATTGAGAACCACTGGTCTGATGGAAAACAGGTGGCTTCCAAGACAAGGGAAAGCAGTTTCTTGTTTTTGTTTTCTTTCTCCTACTGGATGTTAATTGGGAAGCATCTCCTGATGGCAGCCATCTTATGACCAAAAAGATGCTATAGGTGGCAGAATGGAGAGATGGAAATAACTTGGCACCCTGGTAACATAGTAGAGACTTAATCCCTGGAGTTGGCCCTACCTCTGGCCCTCTAGATTTGCTGTTAAGTAAGACAGTGCATTTCCATATCATTTAAGCAAGAGTTTCTGTTGCTTGCTGCTAAACGAATCCTAGCTCATATGACCTAACTTCATCTCTTCTTGTTTATCATCTATAAAATGAGTATCATAATCTATTCTTTGTTTTGTAATAAGGATAAAATGTTTGTAGAACATCTTGCCTATTGTTGGGCATGTTGAGTGTATTGAGTGTAATCAAATAACCAGTATTATGATAATGCCTATTACTGGCCTTTTAAGACATTCACCATCATTTGTATATGTTTCTGTTATATGCTGATCCTTAATATGTGCTTCAGATGCTAATTTTTATTGGAGATTTCCTTGGAGAATGTTCCTTTAAGCATACTTTGCAACTTGCCAGTCACTATTATGTCCATATATTTAAACCTATAGCATTCTTGGTGACCTCACTGTTCTCACCTCTCTCCCTGTCTCACCTCTCTTCAAATGGCTTATCTTCCTTATAGTGAAAGGGTGTATTATTTCACTCCTCTCCCTTTGATGCAAAAAGTTACTTCCTAAGAGAGGCATGAGATTAATGCTGGATCTCCAGTCAGGAAGGAACATGAGTGCTATGACCCTCCCAGTGAAGTAACGTTAAATGTCCTTATCTACACTGCAGTAGCCAGTCAGGAGGTTTGTGGTCTCTACTCAAGCTAACTGATGCTCACCTCACCCAGCTTTCCTTTCCTTCCTGGGCACAAAGGAACATGTCCTGGGCCCTTACAGTCAATCAGATGGAGCCATGCGACCAATTATGGACAGTAGTCTGAGCAAAAGTGATGTGGGTTATTCCCACACAGCAACATTTGAGAGTGGGTGTGAGCTCTGCGGATTGTCTCTTTTGTAACTTTGGAAGCGACTTTTTCCAGATGGTGTAGCCACAAAACAGAAGGAGTCTGGATCCCTGCTTGGAAGGGAACAGCCTTGGAGAGCTGTCTGACCTAAGGAGACTTTGTGAGTGAGAAATAAACTGGTATGTTTAAGCCCACTAACGTTTCTGGGCTTGTTACCAAAACATGGCCAATCGTATTTAAATAAGGGGTATTCCTAATTGTCATGTCACATATCCTGTGGCTATACTAAGTCATTTTTTTTATTCCAGATAAAAATCTCTTTTATCTGGAATCATCTAAGAAGGAGGTGTTCCACATTAGTGAATTTTCCAAATACCCAAGTGGAACCAGCATGTTGAACAAACACTACTTGTGATCATCTTTCCCCCATGCCCGAATGAAAATTGGGCCGGTCTCATAAATTTTCTGTTCAATCTTAAAAAATATACAGTCTTAGTTATTTTAAGTTGTAAGCACAGTTTCAATTCAGTATTTGGAATGCTTTATGTGAGATTTTAATCAAAACTCTGAACCCACATTTTGTTCCCTCCCCAAGTTGGGTCTGCTTTGGACTGGAGGTCATAGCAGGAAGGGGACATTTGGATTTCTCCTTCTCCTGTCCCTGCTCATCTGGTCTTCACATGCTACCTTTGCATATGGCCAAATGTGGGAAAGCAAGATAAGGGGACAGGAAAGTTTTTACTTGGCTGTGTAGTTTTATGTCCTATGGCCCTGGAAGATGATTAAATTGGCAGCTCTGGATGGGCCTGACAGATAATTGAGGCTGACTTCCTCTTGAAGTGCTTTTGTGAGCTCTAGGAAGGTGCTGTGCTAATTCTACTCTCTTCCATTTCTCTTGACCTAGGCAGATGCATCTCTATTCCCAATGGTAAGACCTGTGATTACTTTCTCAACTCCCAGGTATCTTCTTGCTCCTCTGGGTCACACTACTGAATAAGACCCAAAAAGACTCCGTACTGATATGGTCTGTGTGGCCCACACACAGTCCACGGGAAACATGTCAGTATTGTTTGCCCTATCAGACTCTGGAATAAAGGCTGATCTCACCATGACAGCAACCCTTTCTCCAGGGCCCTACACTAATCAATCAACCTCTTCCACACTCTCTGTCGCCACAGTCTACTTCTGCTTTCTTAGGCACCAGTCTTCTCCAACTGCAGACGACACATGGGATCTCTCCAAGTGGTCCTCTTGAAGAGCAGTTCACAAGGACTGGAGTTGACAAGATCGTAACTCCACTTCTCCAAAGCGGACCAAGTAGAGACTCACAGCAAGGTAAATGCACTCCTCAAAGATATCTCCTTCCCCCTCACTTTAAAACAAACAAACAAACAAACAAAAAAAAAACAGTTTCCACTTTTATTTTTGATCTGACTGAGGAGTTTAAGAGACCTGGACTATTTTTCTCAGGATCATTGTCTTTATAAATCAGCATTTGGGAGAATCTGGGCAAGGGGAGGAATTGTGTCTCGGGCTTATTTTCGTATCCTGATATATATAGGATGAATACCTTAACTGATACTAAGATAGGGCAAACGAGTCCCATCGTAACATCTTGATACATGAAACTTAACTTTTTAAAACAGTATGTTCCTTTTTATTTTGATAATTTTTCAGTGACATATATTTTAACTGTGTTACTTTGCCCATAAGCTTAAATTATTTCTAGATCATTGAAGAGTTTTATTATGCATATTAGTTATTATTTTCATGCCTAAAAAATTAATGCCTTTGGGGAATACTGACACATATAAATGTGCTTATTTCTATATCAAATGGCCCCAAATGACTATGCTTTAATAGTGATGTCACATGAAGAAATTAAAGAAATTGGGGGTATTTAGATTGAAGAAAAAAGACATATGAGAGACCTAAAATCATTCTTCAGACATTCGAAAGGTTATCTTGTGGAAGAGGGATTAGAATTATTTTCTATTGTCTTGGGGGCAGAATTAGAACCAATCTATGTGGAGTTTTGGCTCAACATGAGAACGAACTTTCTGATGAATAAAACTGTGTCTTCGAGTGGCTAGTCATTTACAAGAACCTGTTTCTCTTTTTCCTGGGCACAAAATTAGACACATTTCCCAGCCTTGTTTGCAGTTAGGTATGTCCATGTGATCGAGTTCTGACCAATGGAATGTGACATTTGCTGCATGCAGGCCTGCTCCAGAAATAACTCCTTTGCACAATCCTCCATGTTCTTTCCCCTTCCACTGGCCTCAAGTGGATGATACTGGAAGCCTTGGAGGCTACATGCCAGAGATGAAAGGAGACCATGCCCTGAACCAGTGCCTGGAGGGGAGCCTGCTACCCATTAGGTAACCTATTTTGGACTTGACTTGACTAGATTTATTTGACTAGATTATCTATTAGAGATAGGAGCCCTGCCCTAACTAGCATAAAAACCATTCTGGAAATGGAAAGGGCTCCATTGGGAAGTACTACATTCTTTGTCACTAAGGTATTCATTCTACAAAGATGCCTTAGAATGAATTAAACCTTTGCGCAATGATTGGATTGCATGTTCTCTGAGTTCCTCTCTAATCCTGAATTTTCATTATTTTATTCACTCAAAGATTTTTCTAACTTACTACATTCTCAGACATTCGTTTGTGAGTTGAGAACACATTTTCCTTTAACGGTCCCTAAATCTCTCTTCTAATTTTCTGCTTCTAAAATGCTATGAATATTTTAGACAACCAAACTTGTTAGCTCTGGGCTTAAAATAACGATCAGTTTGAAAAAGACAGGTTATGAATTCTATAGGGAGAATGATTTTCATTTTTCAGTCTTTATATTTGTATGCAAAGAAAAATAAGATTAGAATGAAATACACAAAATAGCAAAAGTGGTTATTTTTGTGCACTGGCATTACCGTGGCTGTTTAATTTTTTTCTTTAAACTTTTCTGTATTCTTCTTTTAAACCAAAAAAAAAAAAGAAAGGAAAAAAATCCCACAATTTTCCCTTGAATAATCTAAAAAAAAAAAAACCCAAATAACAATTAAGTTTACTTTAAAAATTAAAAATAAATACATCGTAAGCTAGGACCTGTGAGGTTGATGTATGACATAGGAATGTGACTTTGATTTGTAGATTTTGTCATATCCATTATCTCTAGACAATCAGACTCTACCATCAACAGCTCAGGTGACCAATTGACCACATGCTCTCCAGCTAAGTGATGCTGCTTTACTGTGCACACATTTCAATTTTATTTATACCTATCACCCAGCCTCCATTTCTCATTGCTCTATGCAAAGGAAAAGCAAGAGAGAAGTTAATATTAGAGGTGTTTATCTCATTCTTTATGGCTCATTTCACTAACTGATTGTTTGTATAGTTTATACACCACCATTGTGACTCCATAGAAATCCTTGATTGGAATAATAATTCAAAACTACAGGCCTTAAATGAATGCTTTTTGTGATAGAGAACTTGATGGGGTATTATTTCATATTCCCCAAAGAATTATAATTGATAACTCTCATTATAGCTGGCCTTTGGTTTATTACTCCTTGAGTCCCAGTTTACCTTTCAATTAGTTTTGGATTTGTTTTCCCCCTAAAATCTGAGCTATCATTTCACATAGCTGGTAAGAGAAGCAGCTTTCCTTGATGTATTTTATTTCTGTCCTTAAAATGACTCCCAAACTACCTTGTTTTCTTGTGACTGGAATAGACGCTGTGAGATCATGGAAAATATATTTATTGGTCTCTACCCCCAGTTCCTGCACAGGGCTCCAAAACCCTTATAAATTCATAAGTGGTAAGAACAGTGGGAGCATCTTTTGTTCTAATAAGGCAGCTCTGGGTGGGCTCCTGGATGGCTCCTGGCTGGGCACTGATCACCAGAAAGACCAAGCCTGGATTAGAAGCTTAGAATTTTCAGCCTCACCTCTCATCCTCCAGAGAGGGGGGAGGGGCTACAAATAGAATTAATAATTGATCATGCCTTTGTAATGAAGCCTCCATAAAATCCCCATTGTATGGGGTTCGGGGAGCTTCTAGGCTGGTGAACATATTCACACTGGGAGGGCGATGCCCCCCAATTCCACAGGGACAGAAGCTCCTGTGCTCAGGACATTCCCAGGCCTCATGCTATGTATGTCTTCATCTGGCAGTTCATGTGTGTCCTTTATCATGTCCTTTAATAAATGGGTTAAAGGTAAGTAAGTGTTTCCTGGAGTTCTGTGAGCCACTCTAGCAAATTAATCAAAATTGAGGAGGGGGTTGAAGGCATCTCTGATTCATAGCCAATGGGTGATAATGTGGGCTTGGAACTGGCATCCGAAGTATGTATGTGGGGAGAGGGGCAATCTTAGGCTTATGGGACTGAATCCTTAACTTGTGTGATCTGACATTTTCTCCAGAAGATAGTGTTGGAATTAAGTTAAATTGTAGGACACCCAGCTGGTGTCAAAGAGAATTGCTTGGTGTGGGGGGAAAGCCTCTATGCATTTCATGGTCAGAAGGGAAGTGTCCTGGGTGAAAAGTGGACACACAGGGATACAGACCCATAGGAGGAAAGAACTGGGTTTTTTCCCTATACAGAAGGAGGAGAACTGAGGTTTTTTCCTTTTCAACCTCTATTTGATCTAAGTGGAGATTATAAGTGACTTGATTGTATAACTCAGATCTTCCAAGCCGCTTTGAGAAACAGTTTTGAAAAATGGATCTTACGTGAGAGGAAAGGCAGGATGGTACAGTCAGAATCCAGAGGGGTAGGCTAGAAGGGGACAGAGTCAAACTGAGAAACTGGTTTTGAAGGGTCGATGTACGAATAAAGCAATAGAGAGGCATGGCAGAAGGAAAGGGGTTTAAAAATATATTCTGCCCTTGAAATATAGACTTGCATTTTATTGTCTTTTACTAGAAATTATTTTATTACCATTTGGGTTTGAATGTCATTATTAAAACAGTAACACCAATTTTACATCCTGTCATAAGAAATGATTGATTAATGTTTGGAAAAAATCTTCAAACTTTCATTTCAGACATTAATATTAGCCACTTCTATTTACCTCTTGTCAGAAGCCACTTATGAAATGCTCTCGTTATCTTTGCCTCCTTTAGTTTGTTCATTGTTTTCCGTCTGTCTTCCTACTCTACCCTCTGAGTAAATAACTTTAAAAAAATAGTTGTTTCCACTTCAAAATATGTAATTTTTATGTAATTCTTAATTTCTCTTACTTATATTTTTAAAAATTGTAAATATTTTCTTACTTGGTCCTCATATCTTCTACCAGATGTAATCGTTATTACTATTCTCATCACAAAAATGAAAAGACTGAGGCTCGGAGAAGTTGAGTAACTTGATCATGGTCACATAGTGAACAGGTGGCAGACTAGGGCTATGACAAGGTCTGCAGGACTCCGGAACCTGCTTTCCATTCTACCACTGCTCTCATTGAAAGGGGGATCCCAGAAGAGACAGGGTTCAGGGAAAGATATTCATGCAAGAAAGGTATCTTTTTCTCATTCTTTCTAAAAATTTTATAAATGCCAAACTTGGAGTGGAGAGAGACAGGGAGGTGGAATGTAATCATGAATCAGCCCTAGCTTCTGCCTTCAAGGGACCACCCATAGTCTAGTTGAAAGACCATCTATTTTAATAGTTGTGTTTTATGAGGAGGGAGAAAATAAGAATGCCCGTCTTCTCAGAGGAAGTGATATCTGATCTCTGTCATGAAAAATGAGTAGACGTGGTAATAGGGCAGTTGGGGAGAGGGAGCCCCCAGCCCTAGAGGCACAGAGTCCTGGGAAGCCTGGATCCAATAGAGGAAGAACCATCCAAGGAGAGAAACTGGGCTCGGGAAGGCAATGAATCAGAGCCAGTTTATGAAGAGTCCTGGATAGAAGGGGCAGGGAGTTTGGGTTTTACCCTGGAGACAATTAGTGGGTTTTACCCTGGAGACAGTAAGAAGTCCTTGGAAGTTCTAAAGCTGCGGCCTTCGAGTGACTACCTGAGCTCCTGCTCAGGTATCTAGGAAAGACACAGCTGGACTGGAATGGACACACTTCGTTAAGAAACAGATATAATTGTTGTATCTCTACTCACACACGTTTCTGGATTATTCCCTTTGGGTTAGCCAACTTGTTCATATAGTTATCAATCCTGGCAGGTGCTTTCAAGTTGATGCATCCATCTTACAGCGGCATTTGCCCCCAGAGTAGCTCTAACTTTTCTGAGTTCTGCGTCCTTCTCAGATTTTGGCCACTTAGAAATTTGGGCATCCTTATCTCTGACCTTGGGCCCTTCTGAGGCTGCTGGCTTCTAAACGTGGCAGGGGAATTGGAGAGAGAAGCTGAGCAGCAAGGTCCACAAATGTCACCTGAACCAAAGTAGGCCAGTGGGTGAATCCTGGCCTGGGTTCCATTCATGTGGTGGTCTGGGTGTCCATGTTTGGAAATCAGAAAGGACATGAGAAGTGATTTTTTCTTTTTATTGCAAATGTTACTTCATTTAGTCTTCATATTGATGTAATTTTTTGGAATGTTGGTTAGGTCCAGAACCGATGGCCAAGAAAGAATTCTTGAGACGTCTTTGGTGCAAAAAGGTGATTTTGTTAAAGCGCAGGGCCAGGACCCGTGGGCAGAGAGAGCTGCCGCACTGGGGTTGTGAGGGGCAGCAGATTATATACTATGGGGTTGGACGGGGTAAGGGAAAAAGGAGGTGTCCAAAAGGACTTTGATATGTGAAAGAAGACTCTCAGGATACTGAAGGCCATTGCTATTGTCAAGCTAAGGTTGTTTTTCCCTCCAGTAAAACATTAACATTAAGACAGTTGGGAGTTTGCTGGAGGAATGTTATACCGCTCCTATTACAAATCCTTGTCAATAGGCTGCAGGTCATAAAGAAACTTAGTTTTGCTTACACTCCCTTCTGCCTCTGTTTCCCACATCACTCATGGAGGGGAGGGGGATATTAGGGCTCCAGGAAATTGAGGAATGGGTCTCTGGAAGTTAGGCCATTGATAAGAATGCTTTTTCCTTGTAAATCACTAAGACATTTGTGAACTGATGGAGACTCCTGTCCTGCAGGACTCTGATCTCTGTTAGGTAACCATTTGTTTTTCCTTTCCTTAGTTTTAGGGCAGCCAGGAGTGCCTGAGGCTGTCACACAGATCCCACAGGGTGGGTGGAGTGTTGGAGGGGAGGGGTTGCGGGGTGTCAGCTTGTGCTTTGTCCTCACCTTGCCTTCTGCTCCCTCATCATTATTATCTGTGAAATATAATTGTTATTACTCTCACAATAAAAATGAAAAAAAACGAGATTCAGAGAAAGCCCCTGGTCACCAGCTCACACGCAGCAAACTAGGCTCTGTTAGTTTTCTTGTTGTGCCTGCTCCAAATTCCTGAGAACCTCGAAGGACAAACATAATCCGAATTACGTTTCACAGATTTGATCTTTCTCTTCCTCTCCTCTTCTCATTATGGTGCAGTGGTTAAGGGGGTTCAGGCCAAAAGGAAGTGGGAGGAAAGGAAGTAGTCACAATGGAATCCATGCCTAAGCATTAACTACAGTATTTTGAGAGCCGAAGAGAGGGTACATCGAAAACCCTCGAGAATTTTGATGTCTCCAAAAATATTACTGATCCATCACTGAAATGCTACGAAAGAGAACCGAAATACCCCTTGTGACTACCAAGTTTGAGAATGCACTCATCTCTACTTGCCCAAAGTCAAGTATTTCATAAGCATAATCTCAAACAGCACAATTTTATTCACTCCACTTTGAAGAGGAAAAAAAAAATCAGAAACTCAAAAAGGCTGCAAATTTGTGTCAAGTTCATATTAGAGCAAGACTAAGGTGGAGGCAGACATAATTTAGTTAAATTTCGGTTCACCTGGGCAAACACTTAAGGACATAGCCTTCCCGTGTTCTACTTCCTCCTCCCACACATCTTTCCTAACTGCCTGCAGCATAAAACTCTGGAAACCTGTCTGAGAATAAATAACATGCAGTTTAGCCAGGCATTCCTTGTTTTGACCCTAATTTAGCTTTTCAACTCTTACTAAATACTCACTTTTATTCCGCTCTGCTCCAGTCCAATTGATTACTTTCTGAGCCCTGTACAGCATGTGCAGTTTTGGGTCTCCACATCTTTCCAAAGGATGTTCCTTCCCCCTTGAAGTCCTTTCCAGGCCCCTCCACTTTCCACAGGCCCTTTGCTTCACAACTCACCTCAATGACCAGCCATTTGAGAAGCTTTCCCCAATTTCTGCTTTTCCCACCCAATAGCAATTTTTTCCCCCTGTTTTAGGTCCCTTGCTACCATGGTGGGGGCTATCTTTTGTTTTGTCTGTCCAGGATCCCTATCCTGAGACCTGTCTGCACCCACCTTTTGGTTCCTTCTCCAGCGCTGACTCTATTTTTCTCGGTGGCAATTACTATGTTCCTGGTCTTAGTCGGCTGGTCTAGATGGAACTCCTGTTTCTCGCTGGAAGTTTAGCTAGAGTCTTCCTTAAGATTTTTAAAACTAGACTTGAGAAAAAGGAGAACTAAGCTCCCTCCTTAAGTGGCCAAAGTTATAAGGCGTCAGTGTTGGTGGCCCAGGACATATGTTCCTGAAGAACAGGACTGACTGCCTAAGTCGATGAGCAGTGCCAAGCACAAGTTAGAGGAGAGGGAGGAAGTCCAGGCAGCACCCAGGTCCTGTTTCCTCTGGTTTCTGAGTTGAACTTTCCTTGCGTTCCATGAGCCAATTTGCCAGTTATTGACCTGTTATCTCTCAGCTCCCTCCTGCTTTTCTACATTCTGCAAACTGCATTTCCCAGAACCCTCTGTCAGCTGGCTTCTTGTTGGCTTACAGGAGGCACTGGAGGGAGAAGAGGCCCAAAGAGAAGAGCAGGGACCTCCTTTCCGTTTTCTGGCTAATATCATCAGTGTCTTCCCAGTGGTGACAGTTGACTGCTCTCAGTTGCTAACTCATCACAGCCTCTCAGAGGAACCAACAGTAGCTGGGGGGGAAGCTGCCCCTTCCTCAAAGGTCTGAGCAGTAGGTCCACAGAGCCACTTCTCAGAGATCCATGGTTCTGGAAGCTTACCCTTTGTGCCCCAGCTTGGGGAGGCTGGAGAAAGGAGCCCCTTTCTGCAGCTACCATCTCTGTGTTAGCTCAGGGTTCCCTTTTTGTCCTCTCAGCCTCCAACATCCATGAAACTATTTTGTATTATGTGTTCCTGTCTGATTTTTTTGACTTCTGTTTTTCCTGATACATACAAAAACTCCCCTTTTGTTTAAGGTGGTTTGAAGTGGGGTTCTGCTTCTTGCTATCAGATGACTCCTGACCAATGCAGGCTTGCTTCGTGGTTGCCGATTAGAAGAGCAGCCACCGTGTACTGAATGTTTACTATATGCAAGGCACCGTGTTGGTATTTTATATGCATACTTTTATTTAATACGCTCATCATTATAAAATAAGCATATTGACAAAAAAGGCCCGTTTCAGCATTCATCTCTTATCCCTAGCTACTCCCTGTACACAGGCATACATGCCCACACACTGTGTTCCCACAGGCTCCCACAGGCCTGAAAGCCTTTTCCCTTCCTCTATCAGCACCAGGTGGGCAGACTTCATGCTGGTTATCAAGGAATTAGTTTATTCCTGATATCAAAGGGAAAAGGGTCTCTACATGCCGCCAGAATGAAATACGTCTGATACGTGAGTGATGTTGCTGAAAATGCAGGACCAACCAACCATGCAAGTACTCTCTGTGGTCCCTCCACCAGCCTGGGACTGTGGAAGGCAGACTTGGCACAGGGGGCATTGGGCTTTGAGTAGATTGAGATCTTTGCTTTCCAGAAACTTATTTTTAAAACCAAGCCTTGCAAAGGAACTCAAGTCAGGGACAGTGGCCTTGATCTCATCTAACATGTGAAAGGCCCAACACTTCCATCTGGATAACTTCTTAAGACAGGAGGTAACTAGAGTCCAGGAATGACAACAGAATAGGTCCAGTATGGGGTCATCCACTGGGCGCCAGAATACTCTGCCTTGATTCCTCATTCTCATAAAGCGAGCTCACTGTTATTTCCTTATTGTTCAATCCAGTGAAGCTTAGTTGGAGGAGGAGTGTGATTTAACCATAATGTTTTGAGATAATCTCCTGGCAGGGACCAATATGTGTGATGAAGAACCAGATCGATAGGTTTCATAGCACATGTGAAGAAACTGAAGCATAGTAAGGCTGGTTAACTTCAAGACCACACAGCTAAGAACTGAGCTTTGAAATTATTTGACTCAAACCCCATACTTTTAACCATTATAGCTCACTATCTTATCTCCTTCAGAATATGACCAATACATTATTTCTTTTTATCTCTTTTTGACTCTTCACTCTTGCCCTCCATTTATTGGGCAGTGCCTTGCACTGACCAGAAACTCAAAGAATGAATGTTGAATATCCTTTAAAAAAAAACACAAACAAACAAACAAAACCCCCCACCATCTGTGAACTTCATCTTCTCTCCATTTGTTCCAAGGAGATTTGCTCCTAGGGCTTTGAGGAAGGTCTAAGAATTTGTGGGCAGTCCCATCTTTGAGACCTCCAGCCCACCTGGAGAAAAGAAGAACAGTTCTTCTTTTTTCTGTTTTATACTGTAAAATCTATTTACATAAGATCTTGTCTGAGAAAAGGGTTTCTGCTATCAAAACAACCTTGAAAAATTCCTGATATAAAAGACTTTTCAAGCTACCTAAATTGGTTGTGGCGTATGTTTTTATTTCCTTTTACCCAGACTCATAAGAAACAGACACTTAACTATCTAGGCTACTTAAAAAGCTGAGCTGCTCAATCCATAGGGACAGGCCACTAGTATTAAAATAGTGTTGGCAGTAGAAAGTGATGAAAATTGGTGGTGGCAAAGGTGGTAGAGTACAGGGCAGATAGGAGTTTGTGTTCTTGCTGCATCTTTGGAGGAAACAGAAGTCACGTCCCCAAGTCTCAAAGTGGCGTTGCTGTCAAGGAAGAAGCCTTCGTGACTGGGGGGGGCAAAAGGGTTGATGGAATGTCACAGAGGACCCTGCCAGGCCTGGCTTCTGCTAGATTCACTTCCTCATTTCATTCTGGTCTCTGTTCCCCAGTCCCCTCCATAGAGAGCCCGCCCCTGACATGCTGTCTGCAAAAGCATCTTCTCCCATTCATCTCCCAGCCCTTATTCTGCTACATTTTTTCCCCTAATTCCTTTTATCTCTACCTGAATTATAGTACATGTGTGTGTTCATTTATGTATTTATTTTCTGTCTCCCTGCACTAGAGTGTAAGCTCCACAAGGGCACGCACTTTATCTTTTGAACTCACTTCAGTCTCCCCAGTGCCGTAGACGCTCAATTCAATTTTTTGTTGAATGGATGGATAAATAAATTCCATGTCTTGGATTTCTCTTGGGCAGAGGTAAAGGTCTACAACTCTATGCATTTCAGAAAGGGTTTGGAACAGACCCCTGGCCTCTGGGTTTTTTTCTTTCTCTACTAAATTAAGCTAAAAATGACTTTTCTTATCAGGATTATTACATTTACACTGTACTCCCATGTTCACAACAGACAGGGAGATAAGAATCCTTGGTAACTGTGAAGTTAACTTTGACTTATATTTGTAAATCTCTTAGGAAACCCCCTGATATTCTCAGACACAGTAAAGTCTCATTTATTCAGATCCCACAGATTTGTGAGGATATAGGCAGAAATTGGACTGAGCTATATTTTCTCCATTATCTGGAGTCAGGTTTTGCCATGTCAGTTGATAGTTTGAACAGGATTACAGGGGAACTGCTTAACTACTTAACAAAACAAATTCTTTTAAAGATTTTTATTTATTTATTTGACAGCGAGAGGGAACACAAGCAGGGGGAGTGGGAGAGGGAGAAGCAGGCTTCCCGCTGAGCAGGGAGCCCGATGTGGGGCTCGATCCCAGGACCCTGGGACCATGACCTGAGCCGAAGGCAGACGCTTAACACCTGAGCCACCCAGGCACCCCAACAAAACAAATTCTTATCCAAGTATTTTTTAGAGTATTCTGCAGTTAGAATATACTCATATGTTCCAGTGGTTTAAACGGCTCATCTATATGGAGTAAGCCATATCCAATAGCGCCTTGAAGTGAAATGTTAACTTTGGACCTTGTTTGATTCTTAAAACAATAAAACTGTGCAGAGACTGGGACACGAAATTTCTGTACTCTATTTTTGGCAAAAAACTTTAAGAAGGAATTAACTAAATAGACTCCATCAAAGGTGGCCCCCTTGATGGTTGAGACCCAGCTTGCACCTCTAAATTCCTCAGTTTCCTTGTCTTGCTCATCCAGAGCTCATGCCAGCTCTGTCAGGCAAGCTCACCTAGTTCCTGTCAGTCCTGGCTAGGGCCACAGGCATATTAGCAACTTTTGCTCTCATCGGTAAAAAATAAAAATAATATATTGACCATTTGCTGAACACTGACATGAACATACTGAACTATGAACTGAAATAGTATTTCCTTTAACCTTCTTGATAAGGCCCATGAGTTAGGCATTATCTCATTACACAAATGGGGAAAGTGAGGTTGAAATCGCTTAATTAATTTATGCCCCAAGGCCCCATAGCTGGTAAGCTGCAAAGCCAGGATTTAAAATCAATGCTTCTCATCTCCAAATCACTCTTCTTATCTAGTGCACCAAAGGTAGATGACCTTTGGTGCCATAGACTCAGCCTTGGTACACTGAATAAACTCTGAATGCCCTGGTACCTCCCGAGTATTTCCCTTCAACACTCCTGTGGCTGTCCCAGGCCGTAGAACTCCACGATGCTCCGCCCTCGTTCTCTGCCTAGCCTTCTAGTTATGTCTAGTAACAGCTTACAGGCTGAGTCCAATATATAACTCAGATTTGGCATCTTTCCCTCTCCTATGATAACTCCCAGGGATGACATACTCCACCCCACTGATAAGAACTCTTTGATTCTCATGCTTGTCAAAATCACATCCAAACTTGCTCAGTCCTTTAACATTGCACTTTACAGCCTTCTCCAGGCTCTGCAGATGGCTTCGTTTTCCATCGTCCTGTCCTAATGGCCATGGCTGCCCTCTTTTCTGGGAAGGTTTTATCAATTGGTGTGGTCTAATCCCGTTGAGAAATGATAACATCTTCCTATAGTTTAGTCCAAACGCTGCCTTGGCAGACGTTTCCTGCACATGTACATCATTATTTTCATTTCTCTCTTCTAGTATTGTGATTGAACTTACTCCTTAGCAATTGTTCATCCAAGAACTTAGCAAAGCAGTCATTGCTGATTGCAGGACACCTGGAGATACAGACTGATGGTGCAAATTCCAGTTCCAGGTGAACCATCTAATGGAGGTCAATCGGCTACCTGAAAGAATTGGAAGGCTTCTAGGCAGACGTTCTAGGGAAATCGACTACTTCACTTTCTTTATCTCCATCTCTTCTGCCCATTCTCCTTGCTCCTCCCAGGCAAATTTACTCAACATTCCCTTTGTGTCATCATCTTAATCCATCCTTGAATACCTCTTCCATCACTCCGTTGGCCCAGAACAATTTAGTCCATTCATCTCCTACGTGATCATCTCCTGAATGTGATTATCTCCTGAATTATACACAAAACTACATCTAAAAATTGAAAGAGAAGTTGCAG
Organism: Eumetopias jubatus; assembly: GCF_037043125.1. Taxonomy (NCBI): domain Eukaryota; kingdom Metazoa; phylum Chordata; class Mammalia; order Carnivora; family Otariidae; genus Eumetopias; species Eumetopias jubatus. The sequence continues at coordinate 52,733,439 of NW_028274810.1, forward strand.
TGATCTCTGAACTCTTTTCCTAAACAAGCAACTACACTTTCTCCTCCTTTCTTACTACTTTACAAACAACTCATCAGTGAACAGCAACTACCAAGATTTCTTCAATGCACTGGGTTACATCTCCAGTTATAAAACAATAGGAAGTTAAGAAGATAAAGCATATTTTAATAAAAATATCACAAGTAGAATTAATTCGATTTATAATCAGTTTTAGATTTCAGTGAGTAGGGCCCGTGGGGACCTTAAGAGTCTGGCAGTTGATAATTAACGTTAAGTTGGGTGACCAAAGAATAGGACCGGATATCAAGAGGACTGAATTTCAGTTCTATCTCTTTCACTAGTCCTGTACTATGGTGGACAATTCTTTTCATATTTTTGCATTCCCTTGAAAATACAGAAAATTGGACCGTATGGTATTCTAGGTTCTGGACTATTTCATGGTTATAGCATTTACAAGCCCAATTTAGTATTTTTTAAGAAACAGATGTTAACTTATTTAGGTTTCTTTTATCTCATTGTAATCTACCAGATAATTTATTTGTAGACCACTCAAAATTTCAAAAAAAGCTCTTTAAACTGGACTTTTGAAACTCCTGGAACTCTGTGTTTATTTCCCCTTTATTATCCATGAGTCTTTAATTAAATTTTATTTGGATGTTCTAGTTCTGTCTCATCCGGAATAAGAGATATTAAGAGAGAGGTCCAGTGTCCCTGCTTGGACAAGAGTGTGAAGAGGGTGGGTGTAGGCCAGCATGGAGATGTTGGGGACAGTGAGTGATAGGCCCTGAAGGGAAAGCTGAGTCCCCGGGACAGATATAGGCTAATTCACCAGCCACCCCTCACCCCTGAAGGATTCTCCTCCTGGTTCCAACCTGGAAGACTATGGGTTTTATTTTTACTGAGAAAGGGAGCCTTTCATTTGTGTATTTCACCTTCATTCATTTAAATACTGAAATTACTACATGCTAGTCATCAGGCTAGGAACCAGACATGCACGAGGGAGCAGTGCAGAGGAGCTCAGTGTGTAGAAATAAGCATTAGCTAAATAGTCAAATAATAATAATAAATAAATAAATAAATAATGAATAAAATTGCACAATGTAAGTGCTATCATAGCTCTGGTGTAAAAAGTTCCCTCACCCACCCTACTATCTCCCCTGTGATTCTCCTTACTCGGCTATGTGGTAGAGGTGTGTATGTGTGTGAAGATCTACACTTGAGAACAAGGCCCCGGTTCTTTACTTAGCTCATATCTTTGCCTGGACATGAAAGGATTTTCTTAGCCCAGGTTTTGATATCTTACAAATGGAAAGGTACGAGGTCTCATTCTGTGAGTGAGAAAGACCGTGCATTTTCTGCTTTCAGATTATTCTCTATATCAATAAGATCTGATCACATCACAAATTACCTAAGAGCAAGCGCTCTTCCCAAAATAAATATTATTTTCTTCTAAGATAATTTATATCTCTTATGAGTTAGGAGGATAATGCATTTGTCCTATTATTGTAACTTTTTACTTTTATTCCTTACAAAATAATAATCCTGTCAGGATACTGTTAAAAACATCTGACCTCTTCCTAAACCTATTCATAAGATAAGGACTAGTTTATTAGCTTGGAAAGTCTGTGTCTGGACCAGATGGAAAATATTCTTTTTGATCATATCACCTCTCCCAAGATAGAAGAATAAAATCATATGTGTGGAGAAACTCAGTTCACTCATTCACCCAACTAAATTATGAAAGAACATAAAACTGAGGAATCTGACTTTGTCTTGGGGCACTGGCTATAGGCATTTACTAGTAAGCAATGACATCAAAAATCTAAAGGCCATCTCACTGAAAGAGGCTCTAAAGACCCCACCAAAGAAAAACTCAAACCTGATGATTCAAGCCAATGTCAGCCATTTGTAGGTTTGATTCTATTGGTTCATTCAGTTATTCATGCAAATATATACAGCATTATCTGCCATATGTGCAACATGATGCTAAAGACAGAAATGCTCTTATGCTGTTTACAATCTAGTTGAGCCTTGTATCTACTGCAAGCATACAAACAGTATTGATTAGCTGTGACATCCAAAAGATATATTTTTCTCCTTATAACACATTGCTTCTGCACTAACAGTGCAAAAGATGTGTGTTATTCAGTGTTGATTGAAAATTTCTTTGACTACCCCTTTTCTTTCTTGATTATTGAGGACAGAGAAAAATGATTTTCTAGGTTGTTGCTGACTCTCTCTGGGTTGGAGAGAAGGCTCCAACAGGTGACCTGGGAACCCATTAAAGTAAAAAGCATTCTTAAAATGTGCAGTCAGAAGAAGAAACTGAATTTCTTAGTATATGGTGACCCAGTCCGGAATTTGTGGTTCTATTATTCTTATGGCCTGGTTTCAGTAACTGGGGTGTTCACAGAAATGGCATCAGATGAAGGCCAATGCACATCTCAGCACAGATGCTGGCAAAAGTTCTACCAAGTATAACTCAGCTCTATGACTAATTGAATAAAAGTAACACAGCACTGAGTAGCTTGTAATTTCATGTAAAAGTCTTTAATGCTAGGACTTGAGATCCAGTTCAGCTGCATTTGACTGCATGTTAATAGTGTTTCCTTTTAATGGGATGAATCTTAAGTGTTGTTGGCTTCGTTTTTGAGAGTTTTTTGAGTGTTCTCAAGTCTTGTAGAGGGTGCTCAGAAAATCTGTCCTTAGTGTGCTGAGATCCTGAGGAAAAGCTAATAAACTCTGACTGCATTCATTGAAACTTAATAGTCCCTGTAACAAGTTGAAAACAGACTACAAGTGGGGTATTGTGTCCTGTTCTGGGTGCTGTGCTTCAACAGTGACACTGGCAATTATAAAATATAAGGTGCAAGAAGTGCCACCTGGGAAGTAGCCCAAGAGGAAAGTTTTATACAGAAGAGTTAAGAGAATACTGGATGTTTTCTCTGAAGAAATGAAGGCTCAGGGTTGGGGAGAATAACAGGAGTTGGGGAAAAGTGGAGTTACAAAGAATTAGCTTGTTTAGGTTTGCTCCAACAAGCTGCATAAAAACTCAATGGAAGTTTCTGGTAGGCAAATTTGGGGATCAAGAAATAGGAAGAAAACTGAGAGCTAGTCAAATATAGAAAGAGCTGCCTCTCAAAACAGAATCCACTCCAGGCTATAGTTGTTCCAGGTGAAGATGGGGACCCGATTCCCTGTAATCTGTAAAAGAGAATCCTGTAATTGGAGGAAGTAAATCTGATTTAGGTACAAAGGTTAAGGTCTTGGAGCTGGGCACACCTCTGTTTGTAGATCAGCTCTATAACTTCTTGGCTTTAAATTTGAGTAAAGAATTTACCTTATCTGAACCCAAGTTCTGCCATCTTAACAACAGAAGTTAACACTTTCCTCAACATTATTTGTTTTGTAATGAATAAATAAGACGCTGCATGTCGATGGTCTATTGAAATGCTTGACACATAGAAGGCACTTCTCTGAGTGACTTGTAGGGTCCCTTCCAGGTTTAAGAATCCCAAATTCTAAGAATGATGCAGGGAGTATATAACATTTTTGGCTAGTTACCTTGTCCTGTGCTAACCCTATCTTTTCTGACACATGTTGTGATCCCACCTAAACATGTCATTTATTGGCTTGGAGTATCCTGTGCTCAAAGCTGCGACCAGAGGTTCTGAAATCAGTGTGAGATTACTCAGCTGATGCTTAGTAATTTTGTCGTAGAATCATGAGTGAGTTCAATTTAAGATGATGTGTTTGGCTTTGCCTTTAGTACTGGGGGAAAGAAAAAACCTATGACACCTTACTGTCTATTGGGGTATCAGGGTTTGTGTTTTGGTTTTACTATAAAGCAGCTCTATAAATGTGGAGAAATAATTTCATATCTAATGACCTCAGATTCCTAATCATTGAAACAAGGATGTTGATTAGATAATCTTTAAAGAACCTTCCTATCTATAAAAGTAACAGGATTTCACTATATAGGCAGCTCTGTCAATATTTTTCTAGAGTGGAAAGTGTGGATAACACCTTGGAGAATGCAATTTGAATTCCAAATAACTTTATTATGGCAGAGCAGTAGGAAGTAAGCAGTGGGAAAATGTTCATTGCAAACAAATACAGAAGGAAGTAAATGGTACTAATTCAAGGTAAGAAATATAACAAATTTAGATTACATAAGAGACCTCAAGTATGCATGAGTCAGGAAGTAAGTAAAGATTAATGAAAAGTGATACACAAGACATCCTGGAAGACCCAAATCTTGTAAGAGACAGTCAAGAAAGCCTTCAAAATCTCTTTTTAATAGCAGAGAAGGAATTTGCCAGACAGACCAGGAGAGAAGGCACTAGGGCTCAGGCCCAAGGGAATGTGAGAGGACACGGAGTACGTCAGGAGAAGCAAGTGGGTCCAGTATACCAAGAGTTCCAGGTGTGTATAAAGGAGTAGCAAGACTTGAAGTGAAAGAAGTAGGAAAGGGGTCAGAGCCTGAAAATGAGTGTTTCCGAGCTATAATGTTGTGAAGAAGAGTAATAGGAGCTTGCACATACCTCCTTTTCCTCAAAAACTTGTGTGTGGGTGTGTAATTATGCAAGGAGGCATAGTACTGCACAAAGAGAACTCATCAACTCACTTCTTTTCCTACTTTCCTTCCATAAACATTTACTGTTTCACGTGCATTAGGGCAGCCCTTGTGCGATATGCAGCAGAAGTTCAAGTCCTCACTCTAGACAGCAGGACGTCTTTTGTCTACACAGTTCCATGATTTGGGAAACCCAGACTTTGTTCCACTTACCCATTCCCCCAGGCCTCCCAAAATGTACTCCATCCTGCTTGGCCTCCCTGATTCAACAGGCAGCCCAGGTTAAGCCCAAAAACCTTTCTTGGTGCCACACACAGGGATCTCGGGTATCTGCAGGGCAGGCTGCTTCACTCTGGTCCCCTTTCCAGCCCCGCGGTGTTCTCGTTCACTATTCCTCTGTTCATGGTGATAAAGGGACTGCTTAATAAACCACCAGCTATGCATATTTCTAACTGGGGAATAAATTCAGGTCTACCCTCATTTGCAGGCACCCCCAATCTTTTTGAGCTAGTCTACCAGAGGCCCCCGAGCTCTGAAGCAACTGGCCAGCCCTCCTCCACAGGTGATAGTGAGGAAGAAAACAGCCACTCTTTGCAAACTGTGTACTTTCCAAAAGGTTCATTCACTACCTTTTCCTCTTCTTGGTTCTTCTTGTAACAACTAGAGTTTGGGCAGTTTTGGTGCCTCCCCCTGAGTCCTTCAGGTAAACTTCTGAAGGCTCATTGTTCTTAAAACGTGTCATACTTTTAGTGTCTTTTGTCCTAAACTTTGGGCCTTAACTGCCCACTTGACTTCTTATATTGTTTTAAAAATGACATGGTGCCCAGAACTGTGGTTTACCTTTTAGACATTAAAGTTTAGAAAATTAGGACAATTTAGAGGACTCCAGTCCAAACCCTTAATTGTTCAATGGAAGAGCTAAGTTCCAAAGACAGGAAAGGGTATATCCAAGATCACATATTTGTTACTAGACACTAAAACTGAATGAATTAAGATGCTTAAATGAATTAAGATCACTTAAATGAATTAAGATGCTCCTGGTTAGGCGTGCCTGAGTGGCTCAGTCGATTAAACACCTGTCCAACTCTTAATTTAGGCTCAGGTCATGATTTTAGGATTGTGAGATCGAGGCCTGCATCAGTCTTACGTGCTGGGATGGAGACTGCTTAAGATTCTCTTTCCCTCTCCCTCTGCCCCACTCACTTCCTCTCCTGGTTATAAGAAACTCTGACTCTAAATTCTAAACTGTGTTAAACAATGATAGTACACATTATATTGTATAATAAAAAGGGACAGTCTGCAAGCGAGGCACAGTCAAGGACTCTGACTCTATTACTATGCTCGTCTCTGCTCTGTTCTTCCCCAGGTGTCAGTTTTGGGTTGGGCTTGCATCCCACATGCTCTCAACCTGTTTGTTCACTGTAATTGTGGCAAAAAGAATTCTTGGTTCTTGTCTAACCAGTGAAAGATTCTTTCCTCCAAACCTGGAATGGAAATTCTTCTTTGTAATCTGACTGAGCCAAATTGGTCATATGCTCAATCCTGTATCAGTACAGTCAGAGGAAAATGCCTGTGTACTGATTTGCTTAAACCTGGGTCCCTGAATAAATCACTCGCTATGGGGTAGAATTACTATACTTGGTTTAGTTATTAAGATCCCTTTCTGGAATGAAGATAAGTTAAGCTATTCTAAAGTCACAAATACAACTTTCAGGGAGTGGCAAGGAGTGATTACCTAAACAAAATTAGGAAGGAGGGAGGAAGGAATGGATGCTGTGTAAGCAACAAACAGGGTCAAAGCAGAAACCCAGGGACCCGCTATATTCCAGTCCTGCTTTGATTGACTGACATGAAGGAATAAAGATGAAGGACTCTAGAACAATCTAGTACTTAAAAGAATACCACATTCAAAATAGACATTGTGTGATCCTTCCTATGAATAATTTTGCTGAGACAGTCCAGAAAAAATAGCTAACATAGCTAAGGAGAGAGCAACCATTTCATTCTGCTGCCAAGACAAGGCCTTCTGCTATGACATCACAGGCAGATACAGGAGCACATTTTATTTTGCAAAGTTGCTAAGGCAGCATAGTCTGACTGTGACAGTAGGTTAAGGTGGCAGCACAGAAACTGATATTTTTATTTTTTATTGTGAAAAACAAATTAGATGAGAACACAACTTATTGTTAGAGAATATTTTAGATTCTCAGAGGTAGGTTAGCCAGAGAAAAGGTAATAATTACTGTAGATCAATATTTTTGGAAATTCTTTGATGACTTAAAATGATCAATAAATCCCTATGTTTGGAGTCTTAGAAGGTTCATAGATGATGGGTCTCAGTTGCTTTGTTTAACTCCTTATTTGTCTAATTCTTTTTGAATTTTTAAAATTTTTATCAATAAGGCACATGTCTGTGCAGATCTGGCTTTTTTTCCTCTTAATTTATTTCTCTATCAACTTCTGTCCAATTCCGTTGTAGCTCTTTGATGAAACTCTTTCTAGTACTTTTTTGCACCTGCACTCCACAGTGCCTAGCATAAAGCTAAACAAATAGAAGGTATTTAATTATACTTTTTGGTGAATTACTCCTTCATCATGCTTTGTTTAAAATTTTTATTCCACCACCTGTTTTCTAAGTTAATTTCCCTTATTTGCTTCTTTTTGGTTGGAATTTGTCCAAAACAAATAATGGGTTGAAAATGAAGTTTACAAAGCAGCAAGAATCTCAATTAAAGAAAAACAACTACACTATCTGTTTACCAGCCTGAGATATAATTTGTAATTTTAATTTTAATTTTATCACTTCAATTAATGACTGAAACTCTCATACACTCTTATAAACAGCAGAAAGTCCAGTGTCTCCTTGAAGCTTCAGAATCGATTGTGTAAGAAACACAGGACTTTCTCAGTCATTAATTTATTCATAGAAAAAATTATGGAGTGACCATTATGTGCCAGGCACTGTTCCAGGTGCTAGAGATACAACAGGGGAGGAGTTCTACTTTCAGATACATTTGGATAGAGAGAACTAGGAAATTTATGCTCATGAGCACTGATGCTTTGATCATTTCCATATGGTTCACTACTGAACTCTCATTCCATACCATTAGATTGAAACCTGTCCATCATGAGGTGGTATGTTTTCATGTCCAGATTCTTACCCAATATTGCATTAACACCTTACCCTGAGGTCCAGAGTTATTATACCTTAGTTCAAATTTATAACCATTTTCTCCAAAGCTAATAATTGAGCCAGGAAAAATCAATCCTGAAGGAGTTGTATTTGTGTGAAATTATTTCTAATTAACTTAATTTTTTTAAGTGGCTGCAACTTTTAATAGTGATTATTGGCTAAATTTATAAACAAAGAAACAAAAGAACAATAAAAAATTCCATATCTGGAGGCTTACTAGTTTCCATCTGGGACGCAGATAAGCTGAAAAGAATGTTGCTCTTATCTTACAACAGAAGATTCAAAAAAGTCCAACAAAATCCTAACTTTTCTTGAGAGCCTGGACAGTGGAGAAGGCACTGCTATGGAAAAAGCACAAAATCCTGTCCAGACCCTTGTCTTCTAAGGAACAAACATTAAGCTGTCAATGGAAGGGTAGCAAACCCTCTTGCCCCCAGGGTGTAAGTGAAGATCTATTTCAGCTGGGGGAAGGGAAAAGAAAAAAACTCCATGACTAGAGGAGGGTTAGAAAACTGTACTAGGCCCAGACTATTTGAGGTTACCTACTTTAGGGGAAGGGCAAGATTGCCAAGAAAGCTCCAACTCTAAGACCCTTGAATGTAGGGCCTGCCTAAGAATGGGGCAGAAACAGGGCAACAAAGAGTATCCCCCACATCCCACTAACAATACCATGCGAGCAACCATCAGGTAACTAGGAATAGCAGTTTATTGCTGAGGGAAAGGCAAGAGTGTTGGAGAGACAACTTCTCTGGTGTGTAGGTACATAAGGAAGGCCTAAAGCTGAGGGTAGAGCAGGAACATTGATAAAACCATCTGGCAAACCAGCTTCCACCTTCAGCACAAGGTAATACCAGAAGAATTAAACTGGTGAGGCGCAGAAGCAAGAACAAAATTGAAACCAGCTGAATTTCTGACTATATTGACTCAAACACCAGCAGAGGATGAGGTATTCCTATTTGCAGACATAAATAATATTGGCCCCACTCTCCACTGTTCTACATACCACATCCTGCATGCAAAAAGATACAACCACCACTGACAAGAGAGAAGGCAATTAATAGAACCAGACCCAGAGATTCCCCAATATTGAAATCATCAGGCATCAATTTAAATTAACAATGATTAGTATATTAAAGACTCTAGGCGAAAAGATGGACAACATACATGAACAGATGCGGAATGTCATCAACCCAGAGAATTGAAACTGAAAGAGGATGCCAAATAAAAATGCTTGAAAAAAAAATGGATAACAGAGATGAAAAACAATTTTAATGGAACCATCGAGAGAATAAATACAACTGAGGAAAGAATTAGTGAACAAAAGCCAAGAGAATTCTTTTTAGCAGACTTATACTATAAGAAATGCTGAAGACAACTCTTCAGGCAAAAGGAAGATACCATCAGAGAGAAACTTTGATGTACACAAGAATGAAGTCTTTGGGAATGGTGAAAATAAAAATAAATATAAAAGTTTTCTTTTTATTTCTAATCACTCTAAAAAAGTAATTGGCTGTCCAAACTAAAATTAACAGTGATGCATCATGGCACACATAAAGGAAAAATGAATGACAGCAGCAGGATCAAATATGGGAGGGAATTAGGATCATGTGCTATGAGGTCCTCTAATAATACTTGAAGTAGTAGAATATTATTTTAGGGAAACATGCTTTATTTTTTTGTCAAAGATTTTATTTATTCATCTGAGACACAGAGATACAGAGAGAGAGATCATGAGCAGGGGGAGAGGCAGAAGGAGAGGGAGAAGCAGGTTCCCCGCTGAGCCAGGAGCCCGATATGGGGGCTTGATCCCAGGACCCTGGGATCATGACCTGAGCCAAAGGCAGATGCTTAACCATCTGAGCCACCCAGGCGCCCCAGGGAAACATGCTTTATTAATGATAAATATCATAAACTTTGGAACAAGCACTAAAAATAAAATTGTTTAAAAAGATTTATGAATAATAGACCCAAAGTGGAGATAATATTGCAAGTGAAAATATACTCAATCCAAAACGAGTGGGAAGAAGAGGAGCAAAGAATGCATGGAACAAGTAGAAAAGAACAAACAAAATGGTAGGTTTTACTTAAACACATAACAATCGTTATGTTAGACATATGTAGTCTAAACATACCAACTAAAAGAGTTTATCAGAGTGGATAAGCAGCAACTCAACTTTATGCTATCTGTAAAAAAACTAATTTTAAACACAGGTTAAAAGTAAGAAAATGAAAAATAGATAACACTAATCCAAAGAAAGCTGGAGAAGACAAATATCAGACAAAGTAGACTTGAGAACAAGAAATATTACCAGGGATAATGACAGACAGTATTACATAATGTTGAAGAGGTCAATTTATCAAGAAGACATAACAATTCTCAATGTATATGAACCTAACAATGGGACTTTTCTAAATACCTGGAGCAAAAATTGGCAAAATAAAGAGGAAATTGATGAATCCACAATCATAGTTGGTAACTTCAATACTTCTTTCTCAGTAATTGATAAAACAAATAGATTTTAAATACCAGTAAGGATAGAGAAGATACAAACAGCACAACACTATCAACAAACCTGACCTAATCGATATTAACAGAACACTCCTTCCAACAAGAGTAGAATACGCATTATTTTTAAGTTCAGGAAGAAGTACACCACGATAAGACTATTTTCTATAAAATTGTGTATCCATAAAACAAACTTGAATTTTATTTTTTTTAAGATTTTATTTATTTATTTATTTAAGAGAGAAAGAGCATGAGTAGGGGGAGGGGCAGATCGAGAGGGAGAAAAAGACTCTCCACTGAGCAGGAAGCCTGACATGGGGCTTGGGGCTCCATCCTGGGAGTCGAGGATCATGACCTGAGCCGAAGGCAGACTCTTAACCAACTGAGCCACCCAGGCGCCCCGCAAACTTGAATTTTTAATGCATTTAAAAATACTTGAAATCACACAAAACATGTTATCATTCAGAAATTGAGCTAGTAATGAACAGAAAAATACCTAGAAGAGCTTGAAAAATTTGGAAATTAAACAACACAGTTCTAAGTAACCCATGCCTCAAAGGGCAAGACTCAGTGGAAAATAGAAAATATTTTTAAATGAATGAAAATAAAACACAGTGTATAAAATGTATATAACATAGCCAAAGCAGTACTTGGTATTGCTAGAAATAAATGTTTAGTAAACAAGAAGAAGAATCTCTAATCAACAAGCTAAACTTCCATCTTAAGAAATTAGAAAAAGAACACGTTAAACCAACAAGGAAAGAAGGAAATAATTAAGATCTGTACAAAAATCAATGAAATATAAAATTTAGAGTAACAGGAGAGAAAATCAACAAAATCACAAGCTGATTTTTTGAAATCTGTAAAACTGATGCATCTCCAGTACAACAGATCAGAAAGGGAAGTCACAAGTTACCGGTATTGGGAATGGGAACAGTGCCATCACTACACATTCTACAGATATTAAGAGATATTAAGGGACTATGCAAATAACTTTATGTCAGTAAAGTAGTTGCCATGGACTGAGTGTTTTAGGGGAGAGTGTGGCTGGGTGTTTTAAGGACCTGACTCTGAAGTGGCAGAATAAAGAAATTCGTGTGCCTGATGGAGCTGTTCTATACCTTCATTGCTATGGTTGCACAACTGGATGTGTTTCTCAAAACTCACAGGACTGTGCATGATAAGAGTTAAATTTTATTCAGTGTAAAGTTATTGATGTCTTCAGTTTAAGATACTTCATCACTTTTCCTCAATTATTCTTGACATATGTAATAGCCGTATCTAACCTATGGGCTTTTTATCCTCTTGTTTTTAATTTATGTAGATTGGGAGACATATCAAAAATTTCAGGGGCGCCTGGGTGGCTCATTCAGTTAAGCATCTGCCTTCAGCTCAGGTTATGATCCCTGGGTCCTGGGATTGAGCCCCATGTCAGGTTCCCTGCTCAGTGGGGAGTCTGCTTCTCCCTCTCCCTCTGCCTCTCCCTCTTCTCGTGCTCTCTCTTTCTCTCTTGTTCTCTCTCTCTCAAATAAATAAATAAAATCTTTAGAAAATTTTTCAGTTATTAAAAATTCTTGTCATGGAGATTGGAGAGGACCGTGCGGACATGGCGACTACATGCAATGTACGATCTTGAACAGAAAAGGGCATTATTGGGAAAACTGGTGAAAACTACAAAATAGAAAAATAGTCTCAAACATAGGATTTTTAATTTAAATATATATCTTTTTTTAAGATTTTATTTATTTATTTATTTGAGAGAGAGAGAATGAGAGACAGAGAGCATGAGAAGCAGATTCCCTGCTGAGCAGGGAGCCCAATGCGGGACTTGATCCCGGGACTCCAGGATCATGACCTGAGCCGAAGGCAGTCGCCCAACCAACTGAGCCACCCAGGCGCCCCTTAAATATATTTCTTAAACTAACAAATGTATGTAATCCAAATGAGTACAAGATTAAAAGTTAAAAAATAAATAGAAGATTTCTTTGTGTTGGTGCAGCTGAAGAAAGTCCCAGCAACAGCCACCATTGGCCATCTCCCAAGTCGACTTGTTTACTGAAGCAAAAGCCCTAAGACAGGAACGACGTGCTGCTCATGAATGTTTGCAGCTGCCTTTGTCTTTCCCAGCTCTTGATTCTGGGATATGTAAAATTTACCATTCAAATAAGAGGGGAAGCTCAGAACTACTCCAGACAGTGAGAGAAGATGAGAGGTCCATGCCTCATCTAAACCTTGTCACAGACTTCTTAATGAAGCCTTGTGTGTGCCAATCACAAAGAATCTGAAATTAAGAAAATCCACAATTTATAACATTTTTCTTTTAAGTTCTGCTTAAGACAACTCTTTATTGTGAATGAAGCATTTTTTCGTGACGTAACCATCCATGATCTCCTGGGCAGGTCCAGACTTGCTCATGAATTTCAAGGATTAACTCCCACACGCCATTTGCAATTCTCTTGTGTTCATCACACAATTTGGCATTCACCTCCCTTTTTACATACAACATTTGAGCCTTTTCTTTCTGCAGATTATCCCACAAAATTTTCTCTTAATCTATTTATCTCTGTGTCCTTGGTGCCCCTCAATCTTCTGCTGGAATTTCTATATAGTTGGGAGGAGTTCACACTTTTTTTTAAAGGAAACAAACTTTCCCTGAGTATTTCTTTAGTATGTCAATAAATCCATGGTAGAAAAAAAGTGGCTGGCATCCCCCAGCCTCCCAATAAACACAATAAAAAGTATGTGCATCACTGAATTGCAAAAGTTTAATCTAGAGTCTTCCTTTGGAAGTAAGGTCAACATTTAAAAGAACCTAATATTGTTCTTTTATGATTTTGATAAACCTTTTGTCTATATTCCTCTAACAAAGTGACTACAAAGTAAGGGAAATTCCTTGGTAATTGAACAAATTTTTCTTCATATTATGGTGTTAAAGGACACTATTTCCCCACTCATAATTCCTCCAAATTAATGGCTTTTCTAAGGATATATGCATATGCAGGTAAGAATTTTTAAGCCCTATCTTTAGAACTACCCTTCTGCTTAGAACTAAATTTGGTTTCTCCTTAAGCCCCTACTCCATCAAGAACAAGACACAGTGTTGCCAAATCAGAGTAAACTTTGACATTTTAGGTTATTTTATCCCTTTACAGCTTCTCCTCAATCTTTTTCCCTCTGACATGGCATCTAGGTTTCTGGGGGTCCTCGGAGGCTGCTGACCGTTGTCCTCATCTCCAGCCATCCTGAGCTCCTCTGTCCCTCAGCGTCACATCCACAGTCCTCTCGGCTATCCCAGAAACGTTCCGCTGATTTCAGTGCTCCGTTGGTGAGTGAAGGAACTGAGTTCACCTCTGGCCCATCAGCCTGTGTACCTCATACAACATCTCCATTTTACTCCCATGAGTGTTATGCTGTAAGAGCTCCACAGGCTCTCTCCACCTCCCAGGGCAGATGAGAAGCAGAGCACAGATCTCCACTAGTCCAAAACCTTCCAGTTTCTTTGTGTGCACTATCATCTCCTATATCCACCACCTTGAAGTTGAAAGGAGGAGGGGTATTAATGCTACTTTTCAAATCTCCTCACCAGTTTCTCTCTGGAATTCTTAGAACACCCTCTTCTCAACTTGAAGGTATTTTCCGATCTCCTCAGGGCCTGTGCTTGCTTACTTATTTTGTGTGTGTGATGGGAGATGGATAACACAATAGGGCAGAGAAAAATGACCAGACAAAATTTTTCTAACAGTTTTAGGTTCACAACAGAATTAAGGAAAAGGTACACAGATTACTCAAATACCACATTGTGGGGGGTGGGGGGGCGCCTGGGTGGCTCAGTCAGTTAAGCGTCTGCCTTCAGCTCAGGTCATGATCCCGGGGTCCTGGGATCGAGCCCCACACCGGGCTCCCTGCTCAATGGGGAGCCTGCTTCTCCCTCTCCCACTCCCCCTGCTTGTGTCCCCTCTCTCGCTCTCTCTGTCGGTCAAATAATTAAATAAAATCTTAAAACAACAACAACAACAACAAATACCACATGGGGATGCCTCCCTCATTATCAGCATCCCCCACCAGAAGACGCATTTATCATGATTGATGAACCTACTCCTACTTTGACTATAACTATTCAAATAAATTGAACCAAAGTCCATACCTGACATCAGGTTCACTCTTGGTGTACTTTCTGTGGGTTTATATCCAACATTGTAGTACCATACAGAGTAGTTTCACTGCCCTAAAAGTCTTCTGTGCTTCACCTATTCACCACTTTTTCCCAACCCCTGGCAAACACTGATCTTCTTACCATCTCCATTGTCTTGCTTCTTCTAGAATGCCATGCAGTTGGAATCATACAATATATAGCCTTCTATGACTTGCTTCTTTTACTTAGTAATAGGCACTATTCTAAAAGATTCACCTACATTTCACTGGTGCTAAGATGCTTTGTTTATAAAATAAGTTATTATTTTATGAGCCACTATGAAAAAATATGCTAAGTAAATATGAATAATGCTTTTTTGCACTTTGAATTTTCATTTTCTGCTTATCAAAAATGGCACTTATTTTAATGCATTTTTAAAAAAATCAGAGATCACAAATGTTCACACATAAAAAGGAAAATATAAGTAAAATAAGTTATTTAATGCATTTTTAAAACACATTTACATTTGGAGACTGTCTTTTCTCAATAAGTTTTGAAAGTGCTTCGTTTGAGGATCCCAGTTCCAAGCCACTGGCACCCATTCTCCGTTTTGATACTGGAGTTTCTTGGAACCTTACTGTAAGGTGTCATAGAAGGTTTTCCAACAATCAGGGTTCAGGTTGCATCCTAAAATGGTCCTTAATGGCTTGTGGCCTGAAACATGGAGCAATTGAAAGTATCCTATCGCACCAGCTAGAACAGCAACAGTCTTAACAGATGACCAATCAATGACCTTATCAGGACTGCTGCCCCTGGACATCAGCAGGGGTAAGCCCCATTTCTTGTAAGAACATCTTGATTCTGAGAAGTTAAAACAGGAAAAACAAACAAGATCTTAGAATCAACGACATAGAGGTAAACCATTTAGTCCTCACAACACTCCGAGGCAACTATTGTCAGTATCTCTGTTTCACAGATAAAGGAACCTGTCTCAGTCAGTTCAGAATGCTATGACAAATTACCAAAGACTGGCTAGCTTCTGAAGAAGAAATTGATTTCTCACAGTTCTGGAAGCTGGAAATCTGAGATTGGGGGCCAGCATGGTCAGGTGCTGGCGAGAGCCTTTCTCCACATTGCAGCCTGCCAACATGTTCTTGTGTCGTCACATGGTGGAAAGAGCTAGAAGAGCCTGTGGTCTCCTTTATATGAACACTAATCCCATGTACAAGGCCTTCACTCTTATGGCCTAATTGCCTCTCAAATGTGCTAATACCAGCACACTGGGAGTAAGGATTCCAACATGTGAATTTGGAATGGACACAAACATTCAGTCTATAAGAAAACCCAAGATACAGAAAATTCCAGAAACTTTCCCAAAGTCACATAGAATCAAGCAGTCGGGCTCTAGAGCCCCTCACCATATGGTTCCTTCCCTCACTTACTCATGTCTGTACTTAAGGGTGTCCTCCCCAGAGAGTTCTTTCCTAACCACCTGAACTAAAGTAGCCTTCCTCATCACCCTGTGTCCTCTCACTCTACTTCGTCCATAGCACATACCATGACCAGATATTATAGTAGGTGGTCACCAGTTTGTTTACTGTCCAGATTGTAAATTCTTCCTCTCTAGATTGTAAATTCCATCCAAGCAGGAAACCTCATTGTTGTATCTCAACTATTTATAACAGTGCCTAGCACAGAGTAGACATTCAGTAATTATGTGTTGAGTAAATGGAAAAAATTTATTTTTAAATGTAAAAGAGATCTGAACCTCACATCTTTCTTTTCTACAAGATACAGTGGGTTTTTTAATGTTGGAATACATGTCATGGTAAACAGGAATAGGTGTGGTGTTCAGTGGTGTCCCCTCTGATTACTGATCACATAGAGGTAGTATAATGTAGTGGTGAAGACCACGGACTGAAACAGTCTGCCCGGACTTGAATCCTGGCTCTAGTACTTACTAGCAATGTGATCCTGGGCAAGTTACTGAATGTCTCTATACTTCAATTTCATAGCCTTTAAATTGTCAATAATAATAGTATTTACCTCATAGGGTTGTATAAGGATTAAATGAGTTAACAGATTTGAAATGCTTTTAACAAAAAAATTTTAAAAATTAAAAAACAAAACGCTTTCAACAGTATCTAGCATGTTTAAATGTGATATAGATGTCACCTATTATTACTATCACCACTTTCTTGGGCCCACTGTGCTTTTATAAGAGAAAACTAGACTAGGTTTTTGAAGTTCTTTTAAAATATTTTAATGTTGGTAATTATTTATTAACATATTTATTTTGTGAGTGATGTGACCCCTAAGAGCCAGAGTACTCCTTTGTCTATTTCTACAGATCTTAGAGGAAGGGCAAGACTGGTAACAGCACCCAGGGCATATGTGGACTCAAGTGACATGCACAGGGATTTACTGTTATTTGTTGTGATCATTATGCTACTGATTCAGTTTGCAAAACAAAAAGAAAAACAATAACAAAACCATTCTAGGGAATCAGGCCATTCAAAATGCACTTAATCATACAATGAATTTGGGAAAGATTTCTTGGGGGTGACCCCAAAAGCACAGGCAAAAATAGAAAAAAATAGATAAATAGCACTTCGTCAAAATGAAAAATTATTGTGTGTCAAAAGATACTATTAATAGTGAAAGCAACATACAGAATGTGAGAAAACACTTGTAAGTCAAATATTTGATAAAGGGTTAACATCCAGAGTATATAAGGAACTCCTACAACTCAACAACAACAAAAACAGCCCAATTCAAAAACGGGTAAAAGACTTGAACAGACATTTCTCCAGAGAAGATATGCAAAAAGTCAATGGACACATAAAAAAAAGTTCAACATCATTAATCACGGGGGAAAGGCAAATCATAACTGCAATGAGATATCACTTCATACCCATTAAGATGGCTATTATGAAAACAAAACAAATAAAAATGGAAAACAACCAAGGTTGGAAAGAATGTGTAGAAATTGAATTGGAACCCTCATGCATTGCCGGTGGGAATGTAAAATGGTACAGCTGCTAAAGAAGACAATACAGTGGTTCCTCAAAAAGTTAAACCTAGAATCGTGGTATGATCCAGCAATTCCCTTTCTAGGTATATGTTCAAAAGGACTGAAAGCAGAGCCTCAAGTAAATAGTTGTACAGCAATGTTCAGAGCAGCATTATTCACAATACCCAAAAGGTAGAAACAACCTTTCAAAGAAAACTCCTATTTTTCTTTACTTTCAAAACTTCTGACACCAGATGGTGGTAGTGGTGTTGGGGGTGGGAGTACAGATTTTCCCACATCAAGAATTTCTCTAATACTCAGAAGACACTGACTGGGTGTCCTACAAATGTAAATTAGTTCTGACACTATCTACCTGAAGACAACATCAGATCCCACAGTTTAAGGGCTCAGTCCCATAAGACTCCCCTTACTTCAGACATTAATCACAAGCTGAGGTTGTCACCTGTATGTCTGACTTACCAGCTCTAAACTGGGGTTCCCACAACCCCCTCCTTGGGTTCAATAATTTGGCAGAATGACTCACATTTATTTATATTTACTGACTTTTATAAAGGCATACAACTCAGGAACAGCCTGATGGAAGAGAGGCACAGGACAAGTACAGAAGGAGGGGTGCAGAGCTTCTGTGCCCTCTCTGAGCTTCCCCACCACCTCCCAGCACCTTGATGTGTTCACTAACCTAGCAGCTCTTCAAATCTCAATGTTCAAGAGTTTTTATAGAGTTTTAACCTCCGTGCTACTTTATCGGTGATGGGTGGGTGGGGCTGATAGTTTCAGACTCCTAATCATCTGTTTTTCTGGTCACCAGGCCCATCCAGATGCTATCTAGAGTCCCCACCTGAAATCATCTTATTAGCATAAACCTAGGTGCACTCAAAAGGGGCTCTTTAATAACAAAAGACAGCCCTATCACTCAGGAAATCCCAAGGGTCTTAGGACCCTGTGCCAGGAATACCACAAACCCAAATGTCCACTGATGGATGAATGGATAAGTAAAATTTGAAACACACATGCAATAGAATATTACTCAGCCTTATAAAGGAATGAAATTCTGATATATGCTACAAAATGGATGAACCTTGAACATTTATGTTAGGTAAGCCAGGCACCAAAGGACAAATATGATATGATTCCACTTACTTGAGGTATCCAGAATTTGACTAAATTTATAGAGACAAATAGTAGAACAGGGGCTGGGAGTGGGGAGGGAGGAATGGAGAAGTATTGTTTAATGAATATAAAGTTTCAGTTTGGGGTGATGAAGAATTTCTGGAGAAGGATGGTGGTGATGGTGTACAACAATATTAACGTACTTAATGCCGCTGAATTCCACATTTAAAAGTGATTAAAATGGTAAATTTTATGTTATACATATTTTATCCCAATTAGAAAAAACAAAGAACATACATGTATACCCCTCCCTGCCCACACACACAAATGCATTCATACCTCCTTCTCCCTAATGGCTGATCCTCTCCTTAAATCTAAGGACCTGTCATTCTCTTTTGAGTGGCCCATATGTCCAGTCTCCCAGTGAAAACAAAGTAGATGTTTGGATAAGCTTCATCTTGTGGTCAGACCCAACCAAGTTACTCATTTTAGATGCACAGCACAATCGACTGCGAGCTGAATGGTATCCAACCAACATTCATACACTGAAGTCCTAACTTCTGGCATCTGAATGTGGCTGTATTTGGAGACAGGGTGTTTAAAAAGCTAATTAAGGTAAAATGAGATCATTAGGGTGGGTCCTAATCCAGTACGTCCGGTGTCCCTATAAGAGGAGGTTGAGACACTTGCTACACAGAGGGATGGCCGTGTGCAGACTGTGCAGACAGAGAAGAGCCATCTACAGGTGTCTGAGGCCACGGAGAGAGGTCTCAGAAGAAACCAACCCCACTGACACCTTGTTCCTGTACTTTTAGCTTCCAGAATTATGAGAAAATAAATTTCTGGTGTTTAAGCCACTCTGTGGTAGTTCTTACAACAGCCCTAAAAACTTACTACACAATCTTTGAGGGAAGCCTCTATTTGCTAACAGATTGAAGCAAAACAACTTCTTGGATAAAAACTGTTACTTGACTAAACATTTCTCCCCAAAGAGCTCTTACCCATATAATTTGTCTTCCAAATAAAAACATAACACATTGTAGGCTATATTTTCTTCTTTTTATTTTGATAAAAGTAAAAGACACGGTGAGCTCCTACTCATGGAGCTAGAGCTTGTCTCTTATGCTCTTCTGTTCTTTATACCAGATGCTGCCATTTTTTTTATGCACAGCTATAATGCTATAACTTCCATTGCTAGATGTCCAGTTTATTTTTAAATTTTTATATTTTCTTTTATTTGTTATAGATTCAGCAGCAAAGGATTAGCTCGATCTTGGTCAGGAGTTCAAAAGAGAGGCCTCCAGTAGTTGTAACTAACTCTTCCAGAGGAAAGCTTATAATGAGGATCTGAAGAACAAATAGAGTTACCACATCTTCATGGCCTTAGCTGAAAAAAAAAAATTGAATCATTGGGCAGGATTTTTAAAAACATTTTGTATTATACCTGTAATAATTAATTCAAAGCTTACAACACCATAGGGGCTTTTCTTATCCCTACTTACTAGCCATGACGAGCTTACCTTACTCACCCCACATCACGAAGCTAGGAAAGGGGAGCACTGGACTGTGGGTTCAGGCCGTGAGGTCCAGGGCCCACCCTCTTAATTGGTACCCTTCAAGGCCTCCTCCCACTCACGCACCAATTCTTACTTCTGTACTCCAGTTAGTGGTGTTAGAATTTGCTTTCCCTGATCTATGTTTCTTGATCTTCTAGTCATGTTAGCGTCTCTTTCTCTCTCTGGACCTCATTATAAGTAATTCCTTCAAATTACATTTCCCAACACGTTGTCTCGTCAGGTCTGTTCCACTCAGCCACTGGGATCTGTGTGTACTTGAAATCTACAAGTTTTATTTAGTTCTTTCTAAAACCTGCCTTATCATTTTTTTATAACCTAGTTTTTCTTTCCTGATTTTCTTTCTCCTTTTATTTCCTTTAACATTTTACGGGGATTATCTCACCTTTTCACATCAGCTCACACCAATATCTGAGGTCTTCGGGGAGGAAGTCTAAGTCCTTTATTTATTGTTTCTGCTGTGTCTCACTTATTCCTTGTACCTTTTGTGGGCTTTTTAAAATTGTGAACTATATTTCACTGAATGAAATCTGGGAGAACCCCAAGAGCCTAAGACGGACATGTTGACTGCAACAATGTGAACATTTACTGCCAGGCAACCAAGTCTAAGTCCTTTATTTATTGTTTCTGCTGTGTCTCACTTATTCCTTGTACCTTTTGTGGGCTTTTTAAAATTGTGAACTATATTTCACTGAATGAAATCTGGGAGAACCCCAAGAGCCTAAGACGGACATGTTGACTGCAACAATGTGAACATTTACTGCCAGGCAACCTCATCCTATAACTCCTTCCTCTGCTCACTTCCTTCCTACTCCCTGCTCAGGCTTTAGTTCACGGTTACTGTTACTGTTTGTTTAATTCTTATACCCTCGGAAAATTCCCTTCACTCTAGTAAGTGCAGCAATGCATTAAAATTGTGTTTACTATGTTTGTCTGATCCACCATCTAATTATATTTTGTATGATAGGCCCTTTAGTGTAACTAGCTGGCCAAACTGGCAGAAATTAAAATCCAAGTCTTTCTTTGGTAAATTAAATTTTCAGGTCAGGCTAAGAGTTTGGGTTGTCTGAAGCTCTAAAATATTTTTCATACATTCTCCAGGAAGATAACACACCTTCCAATTATCCGTGTCCCATCATTCCAGACTTTATTTTTCTAACGGAAGAAATGAAGTTCAGAGGGAGCAAATGACTTGTCCAAGTTACTTCTGCAACTGAAAAACAAACCAAAAGA
The DNA here is from genome assembly GCF_037043125.1 of Eumetopias jubatus. Classification (NCBI taxonomy): domain Eukaryota; kingdom Metazoa; phylum Chordata; class Mammalia; order Carnivora; family Otariidae; genus Eumetopias; species Eumetopias jubatus. The sequence continues at coordinate 52,754,797 of NW_028274810.1, forward strand.
AAGGATGAATACTGATCACTGGGAACCAAAAAACATTTCAGGTTTATCCAACAGTCTGTGGATTAGACTCAGGAAAAAAAAAAAAAAAAAAAGAAAGAAAATGGCAAAGTAAGAGCTCAGTTAGCCACAGACTGCTTGGCCTATACAAGTCATACCGGATGCCCAGCAAAGGCACTTCCGCTCACTGGGCATACAAACCATAGTTCTTTCCAACCTGAGTCTGATCAGCACTCACAAGGTGAAGTCCTGAGAAACAGGAAGGAAGAAAATTTGCCAATTGATCAGACATTTTTTGAGTCCTGGACACATTATAGCCTCTTTTCAAGATTCCGTGGGACTGACTCAAATCTAAATGCCTTTCCCTCTAAGACTCAAGAAAGCGTATACATCTGCATTCCCAGACTAACAACAACTGGGTAGTAGTATTCCAGGGGAGATTTTGCAAAAGTCTTACTTCCCCAGAAATGCCCACATCAGGAGCTTGGGGTTTAAAAGGTCTGTATTTTCTAGGCTCTGAGCAGACTGATGGCACTTTGGACCACAGATTAAAGAGTGAGGAAGATCTGTCTTAGACTCTGGTCTTAGAGGCCTGGCTCACATTTTTAGTAGTGAAAATTGCAAATTAGCAATGCCTAAGAGAGCAAAATGTACAGATCTTTCTGAAATCAGTGTATAGATTTTTGTAAACAACACTTGCTATGTTCCCAGTGTCTAGTGTAAAGCTTGACATATCACAGGCTTTCAAATTAAAACTTGTGGATTGATTAAAAAAAAAAAATGACTGTGAACCGTTTTTGAATTTTAGTGACAGTATCGCTTTGTGCCACTGGATGGTGGTATTAAACCACTCTCCCATGCACACACGCAAAACAGACTTTTGATGCTTTCCAGCCTTTCAAGCAGAAGCTATCGCTCTCACTTCTCAGCTTTCCAAAGCCTCTCAATCTGGACATCATGCAGCCTTTTCTTTTTTTCCCCGAAAAAAGCTGGAAACATTTCCGATTCATTCTTTTTTTAAAAGACTTTATTTTTTTAGAGCACTTTTCGCTTTAGAGCAAAATTAGGAGGAAGATACAGATTTCCCATATACTCTTGGCTCCCACACACGCATACCCCCTTACTCCATTGTCAATATCACCCACCAGAGTGGTACATTAGTTATAATGGATGGATCTGCAGGTCATTATTACCCAAAGTCCATAGGTTACACTAGGATTTATTCTTGGTGTTGTACTTCTCCGGATTTGGTTAAATGTACAATGATACATACTCATTCTTCGAGTATCATACAGAGTATTTTCACTGCCTGGAAAAACTTCTGAGTTCTGCCTATTCATCTCTCCCTCTGATTCATTCTTGAAAACAGGGATTGTTCCAGTAACACTTCTACTTAAATTGGATCCTACGGCTCAGACGTGCAGAAGACAGATCTGTGGAGCGTTTTGTTGATTTTGTCAGGAGTGACAGTGTCCCTTAGGTAACAGAGAGAAAGGAAACCAGGAATCTGAGCACCCATGGTGCTCTTGCTCCTCAACGACCTAAAGATTCTTCAGAGATGCTTCCCGTTGCGAAGGGTGTGTGTGTGTGTGTGTGTGTGTGTGTGTGTGTGTACACACTTGATAGTTGCAGTGTATGCAAAAGAGGCATGAGAGCAGGACTGTCTCTTCCAACTTTATCAACCAGCATAGTTCCATGTTGGGGGTAGGAAATGCAGGCTTTTGTTTTATTTTTTGTTGGTTTTGTTTTTCAGAATATTACCCTCTACTGAAAGAAAATTTGAACAAATTACAAGGCTTACTTATCTCAATGGCCCTTCTAGTCCTAACATGCTATGTTCTACGTTCTTCAGTTTTCTTGGTTGAATATTTCACCTTGGTCTACTGGCATGAAGACTAAGAGGATGTGGGGCTCTGGATTAGCCTGGAACAGTGCCATGCTGGTCTGAACTCTCCCCCAGGGGTCTCCTGTCACTGCTGTCTCCTTACTGTCACCCTGAGCTCTGGCTGCCTGTTTCAAACAAGTCACCACTCAGGAGGATGTATTTGGAAAAGGTCTGGAGAGACGCAGAGCTTTTACCAACTTCTTATAGTGAGCTTGAGAAAGTACCTAGGTAGAAACTGAATGCCAAGGCCCTCAAACAAGAATGCATCAACCCAAGGCAGACTGTACAAGAGGTGGGAACACCACAGGGATGGGCAGGTGAGACGACAATATAAACCAGTTCAACAAGTGTGCTCCTACACTGGGCCAGGCTCTAAGGGTACAGAAATGAATGGAAGGAGGTGTCGGGAGATTGGAGGCAGATACATAAATGTAAAGCTATCAGGCCGTATTTAAGTGCTTTGAGAGTGGAAGGAACAGGGTGCTAAGGCAATTCAGAGAAAGGCAAAAAACCAGAGGAAGTGATGCCCAAACTGACTCTCCATTGCCCAGGGCGCCACCCTTAAAATTATTCTTGATTAAAAGGTTTTTATTGGAAGTTTTTTTTTAATCAGACTTCCATACATCTTTGATGGTTGCCTTCATACAATTATATAGTATTAATAGCTACTCTTCATTAAGTTCAAAGCATAGTGCGGAGCACTTTACATATAATTCCACATTCAATCCTCACAACGATCCTGTGAGATAGTCAGGCTTTAAGACCCTTATGTTGAAAACTTTTTGTGGAAAATTTCAAGCCCATAGAAAAGTTTTGTTTTGGTTTTAAGTACAATTAGCTCCACTGTACCCATCGTCCAGTATGAACAGTTATCAACTTGTGGCCAGCAGTGTTTCATCTACACCCCACACACATTTTCTGACGTCAGGAGTACGCTGAAGCAAATTTCAGATATCATGTCATTTCTGAACTTAGCTCAGTATGTGAATCTAAAAGATAAGGACACTTCAAAAAACTGTAACCACAAGTTTGCTTCTAGCTAAGATGAAGTAACAGAGACTAGATTTACCCTCCTGCCTGACTTAACAGAAAGAGAGGAAAAGAAAGAAGAAAAAGAAAGAAAGAAGAAAGAGAAAGAAAGAAGAAAGAAAGAAAGAAAGAAAGAAAGAAAGAAAGAAAGAAAGAAAGAAAGAAAGAGAAAGAAAGAAAAGAGGAGAGAAGGAGGGAGGAAGGAGGGAGGGAGGAAGGAAAGAAGAAAGGAAGGAAGGAAGGATGGAAGGAAGGAAGGGGGGCACCTGGCTGGTTCAGTCGGTTAAGCGTCTGCCTTCGGCTCAGGTCATGATCCCAGGGTCCTGGGATCGAGCCCCGCATCGGGCTCCCTGCTCACCAGGAAGCCTGCTTCTCACTCTCCCACTCCCCCTGCTTGTGTTCCATCTCTCGCTGTGTCTCTCTCTGTCAAATAAATAAATAAAATCTTAAAAAAAAAAAAGGAAAGGAGGGAGGGAGGGAAGAAGAAAAAAACAAAATGTGTGAAACAATGTTTTTCAAGACACTGGACATCAGGCAGTAAAGGACAATGACACCTGAGATGGGAAAATCAGCTGAGTTGCCCCCTCCCCTAGCTTATTGCCTTGGGAAGGTTCAGGGCAGCACAGGAAGGAGGAACACAGAGAAGCCAGATGGACAACCTGAGCAGGCTTTATGTAGAAGTGATAATTTGACTGTGAAGTTCAAATGGAAATGCAAATGATTTAGAACAGCCAAAACAACTTTGAAAGAGAAGAACTAGGAGGAAGGAGTATTACCATGTGATTTTAATACTTATGACAAAGTTACAGTAATGCAAACAGTATCATTGGCATCAAGATAAGCAAATAGATCATTAGATCAGAATAGAGGGTCTAGAAAGAGACTATCTCTCTCTATATATGACCACTGATTTTTGACAAAGGTACAAATGAAATCAGTAGAGAGAGGACAATCTTTTCAACAAAAAGCACAAGAACAATTAAATATCTATATAAAAAAATGAAGTTTGATACATAACTTGTACAATATATAAAAAATAACTGAAAAATGGATCATAGATCTAAATTGAAAATCTAAAACCTCACTATCTCTAAACCTCTAAAATAGAGGGAACTTTTAATGACCTTGAATTAGGCAAAAGTCTCTAGATATGACATGAAAAGCAAAATCCACAAAATTAAAAATTGATAATTTGGACTTCATCAAATTTTAAAACATGTATTCTTTTAAAAAAATCTGTCAAGAGAGTGAAAATACAAGCTACAGCCTAATAGAAGATGCTTGTAGATCATATATCTGATAAAGGACATGATTTTTTTATATATATGATTGATTGATTTTAAATGAATATACCTATATATTCAAGCACTTGATTTTATGTATGTGTGTGTGTGTGTGTGTGTGTGTGTGTATATATTTATATGGAAAATAAGAACCATTAGGGAAATGTAAATTAAAACCACAGTGTGATACCACGTCTAATCTATTATACTGGCTAAAAACGGAAAGTCTGGACACCACCAAATGTTGGCAAGGATATAGAGCTTTAACTAGTGTGGAACCTGGAGGCAGTTCTCTAAACACATTTCCAATTGCTTTTCTTTGCCAGCACTAACTGAGCATTTTGGCTACACATCCACATACTTAATTAGGGAAACAAAGTCTGGGGTAAATGCAGTAAAATGAGGCCTGAGAACGTGGTCATCTGCCTTCCAAGTTGGAGACATTGAACACTTAGAGACCCTAAAAGATTTGAGAGCCTTGGGAGTTGTCATACACACTGAGGCCCAATGGACTCCAAACATGGACCAGGAATTAGGAGTTTACTAATTCAACCACCCTGAGGCCGCCTCATGAAAGAAGGTAAGAAGGGAGGCTTCTAAACTGGAACGTGCATCAGCAGGACATATTTTCATTGCTGGACTGTCAGTCTTCTCAGTTCTAATACCCATCATGAACTGAAGTTTGATGTTGCAACTCAGCTATCTGCTAGAATCGGAGGGAAATTAAAGCAGGGGTGGTGGTTAGCACATTGTGGCAAAATATGTCATCCATCTGGTGAGCATGACCTAGCAGTGTGAGGAAAAAACTCTAGTAGTTTTTCTAAACAAGCAGGACAGTAAGTGAAGTCTTACCAAAAAATAACATTAACTTATGCTCTTGCTTCTGATCAATAACATGACACCACACATAAAGGCAGTAAATAATGTGTATTCAGCTTAAGCTGTTGCATTGTAGGTCAGAGAAGCAAACCCTCAGGATTCAAATTATGTAACTGAGAATGGGGACTTCTTGAGCATTTTGGACGTAGCCCCTCGTGCCCTGCTGCCCTTCCTCTTCTTCCTTGCTCAAAACTGTGGGGGTTGTCCCGAACAGTCTCTTTAGCCATCGGGTCCTTAATTTTCTCATCTGCAAAATAGAGATAAATATTATTGTACTCAAAGAGAGAGCATAATACGGGCCTAATATATATCCCTTAAGAGAATTAAAGGATTGATTTCTCCAACACTTAAGTGCTATCACGGGTAACATCAGTGACCATAATCTTCCAGGGACTCTAACCCTTACAAAGGATGTAAACTATTTCCTGACTCCAACTGTAAAAACCAACTTCCTCATTTCAGTAGAAATGACACCATGAGCAGTGAGTCAATACCATAAAGCGTGTGTGCCCTAATACTGATATATTTGTCAAAATTTCAGTGCTTTTTCTTTTGTTTGAAGCTGGAAGGAATCTGAGCAGCTTCTAGCTACTACAGCTCTTTTACATAGGAGCCAAGTGAAGCCCCCAGGAACCAAATGGCTTGTTTGCATTTACCTAGCATAGACCCTGGGCCTATTGATCTTTCCTCCATCCAAGAGCAAGTATTGATAGAATTGCCCACCTTCAGTTAAAACCCAGGATAAATAAAAGAATCTAATGCTCCAATAAACCTGCTCTTGGTATTAGGTGGCAGATGTGAATAGGTTGTAAAAATTGACTGGAGGGGTGGTAGGAGCCATACTGATCAAGGAGTATGGCTATCCCACTAGGTTTAATCCTTCATCACTTGAATGATCCTAAAGTAGTAAAAACTGCACAGGGAGGGTGCATCAAAGAGGGAAGATGTGAAAGTTTTGTGTAGTCCTGGAGGTAGGGCATTCATGCCAAAACACAGGATGGCTTCAACTTCCAAAGAAATTGCAGGTGGGAGCAGAAGGGATTGGGGTGGCTTGAAAAACTGTTCAGTGCAAATCTCTGCCTATCAGAGATCCATCTCAGCCGTGCTAGTCCCAGTGACGCCTGGAGTACGGAGGGAAGAGTTGCTGACAAATAAAATAGGCCATAGTCCAATGGAATAAAAAAGCTAATTTAAGAATATGGAACTTGAAAACAAGTGAAGGGGGAGGAAGGGAAGATGCTCACCTCGGGTTGCTGAGGTTGTGTCCACAGAAGTCACAAACTGCCACTTGGAAATGTCTACCATCTCAAGCAAATATCCACAGCTCGATTTCCAGCAAGCACACAGGATGCCCTGCCCCATGTTTTACCTGCCTACTGGGCCTACTATTATAAACGCACTTAGGAGGGTAGAGCTGGCCAGTCTTAGCCACACCCATTCTTACCAGTCAGACTATCCGTTGAACAACAAGAGCAATCAGAATTCAGAATCCTAGAACTTTAGAGTGAGAGGGACCCTAGAAGAGGGTTTCTATCCTTGGCACTATTGACAATGGGGTCCAATAACTGTGTTTCTGGGGGACCACCCTGTGCACTGTAGGATGTTTAGCAGCATCCCTGGCATTTCACCAGATGCCAGTGGGCAGCTCCACAGCGGTGACAAGCAAAAATGTCTCCAGACATTGTCAGATGTCCCCCCGGGTGGAAAAATCACCCCTAGTTGAAAACTACTACCCTACACAACTGTACCCAACTCTCTCACCTCTCACACCCATAGAAAATGAAGATATTTGAATAAGACAAAGACTAAATGAGACAGGATCTGGAAATAGCTATGTAAAGCTTGGTGAAAAAAAATGTATTGCACTTTATATATTTATAGGAAAAATAAAATACAAAATTTTTAGGAAAATAATACATATTAAATTTATATAAGAATTCTAAATAAAATTATTTCAAAAATGTGAGAAATTTGAACTTACTTTCACTGACATACATTTTTATCAACAGATTATGTTCAAAAGGCTACATGCAACTCTGATCAAAACTTTTTGATGATGATCACTTCAAGTCCTTAGTGATCTCTATCAATAAGAAACTTCATTTGTACGAGTAGATGATAAAAATTTTAAAACCATTGTCTACAGTCACTTGAAGATGTATAACTTTTGAAATTAAAAAAAACCTACTAGTTTATTCTTCTCTTATACTGACAAACCAGTGTTTAAATTTCTTATGATAAAGCAAAATATTTCAAATTCAAACTTCTACCTATCTTGTATTTCAAAATAATAATCAAAGGCTAATTAAATACATTGCAAATGCGTCCTGCTGCTAGCATGGAAATCCCAAAATGGGTTTCTTGTCCATCAGCTGCACATGGACAGGAGAATCTGATGCATGTAAAGACAAGAGATTCTGGGCTACTGTTTATTGCCGGGCAGACCAGAAAACCCCACCATTTCTCCCCCTGATCCATTCCCCCAGTGGCTGCATCTTAGGCTGAGCTCCAATCCCTGGGCACTTGGCAACAAACTCCATACTGGTCCTCAGATTTTGTCTAGGATGGTTAATGGTATACCCTGAAGCTGGTGGCCGAGATGCCCAGGCCATCAAGCACCTTATTGGCTGCACTCAGGGCATCGGATAGAACGATGCATGGTAAATATGGTTCATTGTGTCTTCCCTGGGAAATATGAGGGTGGCCCTTAGACTCCTGCACTGCTCAGATCACTCCCCCAAGAAACCTGTGATGAGACTTCTCTTGGTTAGAGACACCCAACCCCAGAGCCTCAGCCTCTCCACACACCGGGCGTTCTGAGTGTTGAGAGACTCACTAATTCAGAGCATGCTTAGAATCCATTTGTGGCACATGGTTGTGATACGGCACATAGGTTGGGAAGCTGTGCCTTGGAGAATTCTGCCTGGTCCTGGTTGAGTGTCCTGTGGCCCAGAGAAGAAGTGTGACTCATTCCAGGTCCCCCACTAAGTTAATGACAGAGCAGGGACTGGAACTTTACTCTACTGGTTCCTGCCACCACAACCAGGCAGATCCTTCATTTCTTGTCCTTATTTTTTCTCCCCTTCTCTTCCTTCTTCCCACTGACTCACTCACCACAAATTCCTCATGTGCCTAGTCTACTAGTCATAAACATTGGCTGGTACCACAGAGAGGGCAGTGTTTCTTAAGCTTTAGTGTGCATAAGAATAAAACTTCAAGAATGGGTGTATTTTACTGCTGTATCTTTGTGAAGAAAGTTGAAGGAAGGAGAAGGGTGAAGATGCACAGTAGGAAGCATGAGGCAGTATTTCCATTATATTCCATCTAAGTTCTTCGGTTGAGTCTTATGCTAAACCCTAGATCTCGGTGACCTCTAAGGAGAGATAGTGACCTAAAGGCTACAAATATGTAAGAGTTAAAAATAACAGATTAGCTTATTTGATGAAAGTCCAAATTCCTGCTAAGGCTTCCCTTGTTTTGGACAACCTGATTAGACTTACATGTGCTAGCCCCCTACTCTCTCTACTCAGAAAAGGTGAGGTGGGTAGACATAATGTGCTAGTTGTCACCTTTCTGCACATAGGGTGTGGAGGGCTTGGAGCACCTCTCACCAGTGACAGCAGAAGTGTTGCCCTAGGAAACCACATGATAGAGTCCATAATTGTCAGCCCAGAAATGGGCTCATAAACACATTTTTACCCTGAGTTAACCCTTTATCCTTTTCTTCTCAAAACTCTTTTACATGAGTCTTAATGTGTGTGCGTGTGTGTGTGTGTGTGTGTGTCATATTATATAACTATACATGTGTTACGTGAGTGTGTGTGTATGAATGATTGCTACCATTCTACCAATGTGAAAAGCAAAGATTAAGAGTTCCTGGCATTCACATTGAATATTGTGATGTATTTATATATATTTTTTATTTGATCCTCATAAAAGCTTAATGAGGAAGGTAGAGTTGATATTATTTATTTATTTATTTATTTTAAAGATTTTACTTATTTATTTGACAGAGAGAGACACAGTGGGAGAGGGAACACAAGCAGGGGGAGTGGGAGAGGGAGAAGCAGGCTTCCCGCGGAGCAGGGAGCCCGATGCAGGGCTTGATCCCAGGACTCTGGGATCATGACCTGAGCCGAAGGCAGCCGCTTAATCAACTGAGCCACCCAGGCGCCCTGATATTTTTTTAAATATTTGTTTGTTTGTTTGTTTTTATTTGCATATAGTTGAGACACAACATTGCATTAGTTTCAGGTGTGCAACTTAGTGATTTAACAAGTTCATACACTAAGCTATTTTCATCACAAGCGTAGCTACCAGCTATCCTGATACATCACTATTATAATACTGACTACATTCCCTGTGCTGTGCCTTTTATTCCCATGACTTATTCATTCCATAACTGGAAGTGTGTATCTTCCACTGCCCTTCACCTATTTTGCCCATCCCCCCCACCTCCCCGCTGGAAACCATTAGTTTGTTCTCTGTATTCATAGGTCTAATTCTGCTTTTTGTTTATTTATTCGTTTTTTAGGGTTCTGCTTATAAATGGAATCATATGGTATTTGTCTTTCTCAATCTTGCTTATTTCACTTAGCATAATATCCTTTAGGTAGGTCCATCCATGTTGTTTCAAATGGCAGGAGTTCATCATTTGATGACTCTATAATATTCCATTATATGTATATGTGCGTGTGTGTGTCTACACATATACCACATCTTTCTTATCCATTCATCTATTGATAGACATTTTAAGGACATGCAGATTCAGAGAGTGAATATGTTGTGTAACTTTGAACAAATTATTTTTCTCTTCTGAGCTTCTGGGTTGGTTTCTTTTTAACCTATAAAATAGGAGGATTGGGGATGCCTGGGTGGCTCAGTCGTTAAGTGTCTGCCTTCGGCTCAGGTCATGATCCCAGGGTCCTGGATCGAGCCCCACATCGGGCTCCCTGCTCGGCAGGAAGCCTGCTTCTCCCTCCCCCACTCCCCCTGCTTGTGTTCCCCCTCTCGCTGTGTCTCTCTCTGTCAAATAAATAAATAAAATCTTTAAAAAAATAAAAAATAAAATAAAATAGGGGGATTGGCATGGTCCATCTCGTGGTAACAATATATCATAATTGGCCCAAATTACACAGCTAGAAAAGGATTTTAACCCACATCTTCTTTCTCTAAATTCAGCATAAGTCTTCTAAATAACATGGCTTACCAAAGAGGATGACACTCAGAGCAGGTAACCAAACTCTTATAAATCTTGCTCTGTGTGGGGTAATAAGTCAAGAAATACTCCTACACTGCTGTCCCTCTGAGAGCCAGTGTTGGCTGTGTGGACCAATCTACCCATATGATCATGTGTTAGGGCCACTCTGAGGAGGTCATCTGGCCCTGGATATTCCCTTGAGCCCACATGCTTAGAGTTTGAGAGTCAAGCCACAGCAACAGCCTCCCTGGGGGATGGTCCTCTGGGCCATAGCAGGTCGACATGAGCTTGCTGGAATTTTAAACCAACCACATCTGCATCCACTAGGTTTTAGTTCCAGTTTTTCTGCCTCACTACCTTTAAAATGAGCAAACAGTGCCTTCCTTGCAACACCCAACTGCCAGATATCAATCTTGCAGGGCATGGCGGAACAAGTCAAGCCTGTGAGTTAGAAGCCCTCATCTGAGTTCCAGATAGCTGTGTGACCTTGGGAAAATGATGTGACCTCTTTGAGCCCTGGTTTCCCATCTTGAAAACAAATATGGTTGGTCAAATAATCTCTAAGGCAGGTATTCTCAAACTTGTAACAGGCACTAAGAGTCACTTGGGGGAGCTTAGTAAAATGCATGCTTGTAGGGCTCCTGGTCCCCATGATTCTTATTTAGTCGGTTGAAATAGGACACAGGAATCTGAATTTTTAACAAGCACCCTAAGAGATTCTGCTAGAGTTGGTCTGTCGACAACACTTACAGAAATACTGCAGGGCTGAGGGTCCCTCTAGCTCGTGCTGTGTGGATTATCCATCTCCCATCGTAGCTAGCTAATCACTAAGTGCTGGTGATTATTCAGGACAAAAGTCTGCTTCATTCGCCCCTTCCTTTCAATCCCACAGCAATGCCAATTTTAGGTCAGGATGCTGGCAATGACTTCTGATTTGAATTCCTGCCTCTGTTATTCTACCCTCCATGCTCTCCCATTAGTCTGCTTATATTCCTAAAATCTTCTCATCGAAACCATGTGGTGGCTGTTAGTTGTCTGGAGGATGAAATCTGAACTCCTTGATCTAACAGTTGTCTCCAAATCCTTATCTTCTCTGCATCCCTCATAAGAACTTACTGCGCGAAGAGTTTGGCTGCTGGAGGTCTCCTGAATGAGCATGTGTCTCCACCACCGTGCCCTTTGTTGATAGCTTGTCTGCCTCCTGATGCTTTTCCCTTGACCCTTCTATACCCACTGTCTAAATTCTACTCATTTTTTGAAGCCGAGCTTTAAAGTTTACCTCCTTTATGATGTCTTCTCAGACCAGCCCTCTGAACTGTGAGCTCTTCTTTATTCCTGTAAATCTAGCCCAATACCACAAATGACTACTTTAACTTTTCTGCCTACAATGTGTGTTTGTTTATCTCAGTAGCTTCACCTCGAGCACCGTGGTGTCCGTTAGTGATTACGCATTTCTGTGTTTTCTGAAAACCTTTGCACAGGGTAGGTATCCAATCAGTTTTACTGCACAGTCTTCTCTCACAGAAAGCCTTAACTAGTTAAGCAACAAAATGAATACACACTTGAAGGAGTTAATTAACTTCTGACATTTTCCTCTGTTTGCAAAATAGAAGAACCAAAACAGGATACTCCTCATCCCAGGATGTTATAAGAAACCATTTTTAAAAATGAAAAATTGTTGACTAAGAAACAGAATGAATGCGTGCACCTGCCTGCTCAGATTAAGAATGCTTCCTTTAAGTAATAAGCCTTTTTCCCTCTGTGAAGGATTTCCTGACATCCTCAGACATGCTTGTTATTGTTTATAATAATGGCAAGTATTGAACGTTTCAAAGAATCAGACAGTCTTTAGTACTTCATATATGTGATTTTATGTAATTTTCACAACCACCCTATTAGTAATGATTAACTTTATTTTATAGGTGAGGAAATTGAAGCATAAAAGACAAAATAATTTAGCAAAAATCACCAGCGAGTGTCAGAACTGGAACTTGCACCTAGGTCAGTCTGATCCCAAAGCTTAGGCATGCAGTCATTGCATTATCCTGCTAACCTAACATCCTGCTGACCTGACATCACAGAGCCTTTCAGTTGTTGCTTGCAGGCTAGTCATCTGGGTAGACTGTAAATTCTTTGGAAATGAGCTGTGTCTTCAATGTCTGACACATCATAGGCGCTCGGTGAAAGCTGAATGAATGCAGACTGGAAGGGAAGATAAGAATGAGACAGAGCCTACAATATGTCCCAGGCCAGGCGATCATGACAAGTGTTAATAAGCAGCATCAACCATGTGGGAGGCCGAGGAGGGAGGGAGCCCCTCCAGCTGCCATCAGGAAAGGCTGTGTGGAGAGGTGACCTTTGAGATAGTAAGATCCCTTACCCTAGGGTCCCTTCCTTGATACTTTTGACCTGAACAAGCCCTTGATCAATAATCAATATGGTATGCACAGCACAGGGTCCTAAACCACTTAATTCAGAAGATCTGTAGTCACCTGGGTTTTTAGTTGCTCGCCCTAACTAATTTAAGCAGAAAAGGAATTTATTAAGGATCTTAAGGGAACTCAGAATCTCCAAGGAGAGCCAGAGAATCCAGGTTAGGGGCTATTCAACTAGAAACAACACCCCAGACCCTCCGTGGACAGGGTAGTCACACCACTGCCACTACTGGAAACAAATACCTTGGCTCACATTGATGATACCAGACTGAGAATGTCTGAATCTCAGCCAATACTGTCCCTCAAAGCTGGACACTCCAGCCACCCTCTTCATTAAAAGATGGTGTTAATGGGGTGCCTGCCTCACCACCTTGCTCTCTCCCTAATCAAAGAGCATGAAGTTGCCGGGGGAAGCACAGATTTTAGTATTGACCTCTGGACTTCATGAAAGGCTAGGAAAGAAACTTTGGGCTTTTAACTCAGGCGCAGCAGAATTAAAAATGTAAACCATTCTCCCAAATGTGGGAAGGTAGTTCAAAAGACGTTGAGGGGTTCCATGAGGTAGAACAGGTGTTAGTATATTATAACAGCAGTAGTAGCTGAAACTTACAGAGCATTTATTATGTGCCAGGCATTTTCCATACATCCTTCCTTGCAAAAATCACACAAATGATAATACTAAAACCGAGAACACCTTTGCACACAGGCAGATTCTAGGCCCTGGAGAGGATAGCTTTTAAGACCCTACATCGAAGGTGTTAAATTCTATACCAAATTACATTAGGGGTCTCTGCTACTTCCCTGAACTTTCTCTATCATAACACTCTTCTTATTTTATGGTTTTTAAATATCTGATGACTGCCGTTTTGGCTAAGTGCCGTGAGCGTACAGACCTGCCTGTCTTGTGCACTGTTCTCTCCCCAGCACCTGTTATATTATTCATTCAGGTAACAGACACTCAAGGTCCACCATGTGTCTGACACATTCAAGCATTCACCCAACAACAAAGCTTTGAATTTGTCTAAGGTGCCAAGCACTGTCACTAGGTGTCAAAGTTCCCGTGGGAACAAGGCAAGCAAGACTGCCTCGGGGAGTTCACAGTCTGCCTGAGGGAGACAGACAGACAATCCACAAATAAACAAGCATATAAAATAACTCAACACAATAAGTGCTATGCAGAAAAAGAAAGTAAAAGAAGGAATAGAGAGTAACGGGGTGGGGTGACGAGGAAGGCCTCTTTGAAGAGATGGCATGGAGGAGAGGATGACCCTTATGAGGATCTGGGGGGCCACGCACAGGTGGTGGGAGTAGCAAGTGCAAAGTCCCTAGGTGGGAATCAACTTGGCCTGTTCTGGGAACAATAAGGTCAGTAAAGCTAGAGCACAATGAATAAAGGGGAAAGTGCTTAATGATGAGTTCAGAGAGAGTCAGGGCCAGGTCACGTACAACCTTGAAGCCACTCCCTGATAGGAAATTTAGGTTTTATTCAAGACAAGGACAGCATTGGAGGGTTTTGAGCAAGAAAGTGCCATGATCTAGTTTCAACTAGATTACTGCAGAGGCTGTGTGGAGATCAGCCTGGGAGGAGGGCTAGATGCAAAACAGGGAAATTGTGTAGGTTATTTTAGCAGTAGAACAGGGGAGAGAGAACTTGCAGTGGGCTGAAGGTATAGGAAAGAAGTGGCTGGGTTTGGGGGGTCTGTTTCCAAGCCAGAGCAGAAAGGTTTCCTAATGTCTTCAATTGGGGCAGGAAAAGAAAACTGACTTGAGTAGCTGGGTAAATAGAGATCCATTTCCTGTGATGCAGGAGATTGGGACAGAAGAAGCTTTGGAAGAAAAACCTAGACTTCATGTTACTTTGGACTTGAACACTTTGAGAGGCTTATCAGACATCTGAGTGGGCATGGATGTTTGGAGGCACTGGGTATACGAGTTGGGATGCCAGGGGTGAGGTCAGGACCAGAAATGTGAACTTGGGAGACGTGAGTATTCAGGTAATGTTTCAAGTCTAGAGACTAGATTGGATCACCTAAGTTAGAGTTCAAGAAACACTTGAAGTGTATTGAATGGATGTTTAGTAACAGAGATCAGGCTGAAACATAGGTCTGATTCAAAGCCCTTGGACAATGCTTTTTCTGAGCTTTAGGACAGGAAGAGGAAACAACTTCACTGAAAGGAGAGAGCGATTGATAGAGGGATAGAGCCACTGAGAAAAGAGGAGTGCCAGATAGAGCAACACACAGGAAAGGGAGAGGCCAGCAGGGGAGTGGGGAAAAGAGGGAAAGAGCCTACAGTTCTGGCTGGGACTCCTTTCACCCTCCATTTCTGTACTTAGAATCACCCTCTGCCCATTGAATACTTTCTTTGGTTTTGTGGACTGCATTTTCTAAAATTACTCATGGAACTCACTCAATACAACCTCGTGGGAGCCATTTATTTTTATTTGGTATCAAAAATAGCTATCTTTTCTTGAGAAATTTAAAACAAATCCTGAGAAATCTAGGAATCCCATAACTGATCAGGCTTCTTTTTATGTGTCAGTACTGGGAAGCTTAGAGCCTCGTGAGTGGTATTTTTGTATGACCCTCATTCCAACTCTATTTTATGCCTCAGTCATGTTTGTCTTTTTTATTTATATGTGCTTCTTCTTTAAGTTTCTTTGCTGTCTTTAAATATCCCTGACAGCTATATTAACTGCTATATGGAGCAAGGCAGGAAATAATGAACAAATTCAGCATCTTAAAGAAACTTCATTTCAAATCATCTGTTCCATTGCCCTTATAAACTCACTTGTCAGACATGAGTCTCAACTTCTGGTAGAGAAATTATGTCACTCAGATCCATCAAGGGACTGTGCCCCAAGTTTCTGCTTTTTCTTCCTTTTCCCAGAGGAGGGAGAAAATGAGCTCAGTTCTCCTCCCTCCAGGCATCTGATGAATGAGGAGTAGGATTAGCTTAACTATTTATACCATAAATAAAAGAAAACCAAATGTTGCCAGCACACTTATCATCACCAGATTGTCAAATCTAGGCAAACTCCACTTTATCTGGGTGGGGGCGGGGGGAGGCCAAGGCAGTTGCTTGCTTTAGCTTTGTAGCAGGGATCCCAGCCTTGATAGTTTAAGTTGTGCTTGTCCTAGGATACAGTTCCAAACACATATGGAGAGCAGGTGGTTTGGCCTGAAAATGGTATGTCTACATGAAGGAACACCTCCTGAGCCGAAGTCAGCTCACATCTGGAATGGAGAGGTCACCATGCTCCAGAAGCAAAGTTATGTCATGGACTCTGGCATTGGCCAAGACAGAAGACATCACTGTTACAAGGCTTCAGGAGAAAAGAGGACCATGGTAGCCAAGAGTGCTACTGAAGGTGGCCACTTCCTAGGGACTCCCAGAATGAGCAAGGGAGGAATTGGAGATGGCCAGAATTATTGCAGTAGCAGGTGGGAGAAGAGCCCAAGGAATGCTGTTTTGATACGGAGTTGTTGAGACCCAAGTTGAATTAGCCTGGAGAAATTCTAGTTAAAGGCTATTTTTAGAAAGCGTTGAACTATTAATGGCTTAAAGAATGTTTATCTAAATCTACTTCTGTTAGCTTCCATGAATACTAGAGTAAATTTCCTTATAATGCAAAAGAAGCCTTATGAACTCACTGTTGGGAATGCTTAAGTGTATACAGGAGAAGGGAGATGCTATTTCCAGTCATTGATCAGTCATTTGCGAACATTTATTTAGAATTGATTACAAGCTTCCACTGTGCTTGGGGCAGATCTACTTACTGAGAAAAGGGTGGTTGTCATGGAAACTGCAGATAGCTACAATCCCCTTTGGACCCGAATGAAGAGTTAAAGCCCTCTGACCAAATTATTGTCCCTAGCCAAAAAGCCTAGAGGCTTCAAGACTATTCTACTACTAGACTTCTGGTTTTGTGCATAACTGTCCCACTCTAGTTCTGAAATGTGCTGTAAAATCGGGCCCCTCTGATAAAGAGGAAGATCATGACTCAAGCAGGTGGCACAGCCTTCAAGGTCTGTGCTGCCTTTTCGGAGCATGCAAATCCACTCTTGTCTTTGCATGTGCCTTAGCCCAGCGTCTACAACAGAGAGAGCAAGGGTATAAGGGTAGAGGCATCTGATACATCAGATGGTCTAGGATGAGTTGATCGTGTAATACTTCTCTGTTTGGTTTGCACCAGTCATCTAACCAGATCCAGAATCTCAAAGATGGATGGCACAGACTAAGGAAAATGAGCGTGCCTTTCCCTAAAGTTCCTGCCATCTCAAATTCCAGCGCCACTACTTAGTGGTTCTTTGACATGAGGCAAATCCTCAAGCCTTCAGAGCCTCAGATGCCTCCTATGTTAAATGGGGATATCAGTTATTAGATCACAGAGTTATTTGAAGAACAAATAAGAAACTGCATGTGAAAAGTTTTTGGTTTTTTTTCTTCTTTTGAATATTAGGAATTAATGGTGCCTTCATTTCGTTTCATGGAAAGAGGTTAGTATCCAGTTCGGGGCTATGTTGCATTTTTAGAGCTTTGTGTGCTCAGATTCTGGCATAGAGCCTGGCTTACTGTAGGGATTTAGTAAATGTTTGTTGTTGAAAAAATGAGAAAAGGTTGCAATTGCTTTGCCTGGAATCTCTTTGATAGTTGATTCCAAGAATTGGAAGGGAAGGCTTGAGGTCATCTGGTCCATGCCTCTGCCTCTGACCAGATAGGAGAGGGAGTTTGGTATAGAATGAAAGTCATGGAGACAAAAAGTAGAGCATAGGAAATATAGTCAATAATATTATAATAAAGTTGTATGGTAGCAGATGTTGACTACACTTACCATGGTGAGCACTGAATAATATATAGAATTGTTGAATAAATATGCTGCAAACCTGAAGTTAATATCATATTGTATAATAATTATACTTCAATTTAAAAAAGAGAACCAACGAATGTGTGTGATGGGCATCTAAGGCACATATGGCAAATATTGCCATTTCAACTGATCTTTAAGGTAATTAAAAATTTCAAAGCATGGTTACCTTAATTTTCTCATGTAACTCTCATGACAACTGAAGTAGTCAAAGAGGATCATGGACATCATGTCAAAGTTTCAAGTGAAGAAAATGAGACCCAGAGCAGTCAACTAGTCTCTCTCTCTCTCTCTCTCTCTCTCTTTTTTTTAAAGATTTTATTTATTTATTTGAGAGAGAGAATACATGAGAGGGGGGAAGGTCAGAGGGAGAAGCAGACTCCCCACCGAGCAGGGAGCCCGATGCGGGCCTCGATCCTGGGACTCCAGGATCATGACCTGAGCCGAAGGCAGTCGCCCAACCAACTGAGCCACCCAGGCACCCCTCAACTGGTCTCTTGACCATTACTCAGATCTCATGTACCATGAGTGGTGCCAGAGTTTATTTCCTTTGACTCCTCATTGGGTACTCTATTTATTAGATTCTGCTGCCTCTCAGACTTGGACAACCTGCCAAACAACACAATGACAATGAAATAAACATCATGCTGGCAGTCTTCTTGTATGATGCTCTCACTGTGCTGTAAGAGCATTGTTATTGAATAACACTGTGGCATTGTGCTAAATAACAGAAACATTTTGTCCCTTATTATCACTTGTATTCTACAGATGTGGGAAAGGGGTGGTGTAGGTGAAGGGGGTAAATAATGCGCCCATACTCCTGCAGAGATGGAGCATGGACTCCAGGCCTGATCCATCTGCAGTCAGTCTGGGTGTCCTCGGAACTCTTACACTAAAGACTCTCTGGGTTGGAAGGATCTTAAAAGTAGTTTGGCATAACCATCCATTTAGTCTTTCTCCCACGTGCCCCTAAATGGCTCTCTGTGTGTTTTGCTTACAAAAAGAAATCAATCACCCTATTTCCATGGGCAGCCTGCTCCATTTTAGGGCAGTTCTCATGGTTATATCACCAAAGGGAGAGATCTTTATTCTTTCAGCAACAGATACAAGAACATTTTCACACGAAAACACGTCGATAGCCTCACTTGAGGCCAATCTAAGCCTCTCAAGTTCTGGAAGTTGGCCGGTGCCGCTTTAGTGAAAAGGACCAGGGGATTGCATAAGAGGGGATGAGTTGTTACTCTCTGCCAGGAGAATGAGAGTATCAAAAGGGGGGAAAGGAGGGAGGGAGGGTGAGTAAAATGGTGGCCTGCTGTGTGCTTCTTTATATATTCCCTCTTTATTCACACCTTCCCCCCCCCCAAAAAAAAGAAATTCTGCAAAGTTTATAAAACCCTAAAACATGTGTTTGGATTTTTATGGAAACCTTTGAAAAGGTTGGCTTGGGGGACTCCCAAAGGAGTAGAGACAGTTTTTATACTCAGGGGAGCTGCCCATATGAGTGTAATGCCCACAGAACTGGCAAATGACTCTGGGAGTAAGGCTCTCCTAGATGGTCGAATGGGAGGGTGTGCGAGCTCTAGCTAGATCTCAAAATCCAGGGAGGCCTCAGCTGATGCTCGTGTCACAGTTAGAAGACTTCTCCAGATCACTGCACTCATGATTTTTCTTTCAGCTGGATTGTTTCAAGTAGAGAAGAGGCAAATTAGTTCAGTAGACTCCCGACATGCAAAGGAGATACTTCTCAAGTCCTCAACTTCATGAATATTACCATAGCTCATGATCTGTAAAGTGAGCATAATAATATGTCCTCAACAGGGCTCTTTGGGAGGATTATGTGAAATCACATATTAAAACTCCATAGAGAATCTGATAACTTGCTTTTCATAGTGTTATCCAAATTCGTGCCTCAGCGAAATTTAAAAATGGTGGCATAACATGGTCTTTGGAGGGTAGCTTGAAAATAACTGAAATGTCACATATGAACATTCCTGGTGCCAAGATTCACCTGTGTCAGGCAACTTATTCCAGGTATCTTCCATATTCCCTGGGTTTTTAAACCCTCAGGTCTTGGCATGTCAGCTATCAGTTTCACACTTAAAAAGTTGAATGATCCCGAATAATGGTGCCATTTTTTTCCTGCCAGCTTTTTCTTCCAGCTAATAACGATCTCATCTCTGGAGCCAAATTCCCCCTCCTACTAATTACTATTCAGGAGCAGGTGGTAACCATGATTACATCCCCACTCCTTGCATTTGTTGTCAACGGCAGAGCTAAAAAGGGATGTCTGACTGTAGCTGCAATGGTGTTGAGGACCAAGGGAAGAGCTGGGGTACGAGATCAAAGCTTGGCTGGATGCCAGGTTTGTGAACAAAGATCGTCTTGTTTTTTTTCTCCAGGGGATTTTGTGGGAGGTAAGAACTTCTCTTGATCAGAGAACATGAATCTTACCAGTAGAGAGAATGAGTGAGATTGGGATCACAAATAAATTGGGGGAATGACAGGGTGGTCACAATCACATGGTTAAGCATCCATGGGTGAGCCGGAATTTTGAGTCTGCCCGTTTATACCATCTACGTGAGCCCCTGACCTCCCAGCATGGGATGATGGACTCTCCTTGGAAAGTGACCAGTTCAGGTCCCCTAGCCCTCTGAAGATAAGACAGGGGAAGTGATGACAAGAGGGGAGAGGCTGAGAAATTGCATTCCCAGGATGATCAGAGGGGATTAGCCGGATGGCTTGGGAATGTTATTTCTTGCAGGAAAGACACTACATTATCTCAGAGCCATCTGGTGGCAGCAGGAACGAGAAGGGGGGAGAAGGCTCTGAGCAGTCGTCACGTAGCCATGTCTTACTGCTTACAGACGCCCACGATCAAGCTATTTCCTGACAGAAGTGGGTCAGCTAATAGCCTTGGCTCAGGAAAGAATGGAGCTTCAAGGAATAAGAGAGCGGCTCTGCAGAGGCTGTAGGATTCCTCTAGCAAGAAGACTTAAGAGACACTACTCGAAGCTTCCTGTAACATGGGCCAGGTCTCCAGACCTGGGGAGAGTGTAGGGTGCCCTTCACCTTGCAGTGAGAGACTGATCTGGACTCAGGTGGCCTGATCGTCTGGGAACCTGAGTGTAAGATGGCATTCGTGGTAAGCCAGGTTTCAATCTGGCCTGCATATGCCTTTTGTTTGACCCACAGTAATGATTACAGGATGGTTGGATTAGTTCCCAACTCTTAAATATCAAGATATTTCATATAAGATGCAGATTTCTGGCTGCTCTCAGAGAATGGGAAATCTGGCAGCCCTGGGCCCACGTTTTCACATAGCTATATTTGGCTGGAGTTGTGTAGCCACTGGCCACAGAAGCCAGGGAGTCACCCTCCCCTCCCACATAGTCTCCACGCTTTCACTTCACTCCAAGCCCTGTAGACATTCGTATTTGTGACTCCTGCTCTAACATGCAACATCAGTGAAGGCGAGGAATGGGAGCATTTGTCCCTGTTGGAGCTCTGTCCCCAGCCCATGTCTGCACAGTGCTGGGCAGTGCACAGGAATTTGATACATATTTATTTACTAACAGTGAATGAATACAGCCCTGTGGAAGCAAAGCAGATCTGCATTTATTTATTTTTAAAGATTTATTTATTTGAGAGAGAACACGAGCAGGGAAAGGGGCAGAGAAAAAACAGTCTCCTCACCAAGCGAGGAGCCCGATGCGGGACTCAATCCCGGGACCCTGGGATCATGACCTGAGCCGAAGGCAGACACCCAACCAACTGAGCCACCCAGGAGCCCCGCAGATCTGTATTTTAATCCAGGCTGTGTGGTTTTGGGTGAGTGATTGAACTTTCTGAGCGTCTGTTTTCCTCATTTATAAATTAGGGATAAAAACACTGACCTCATCGGGCAGTCCGAGAGAAAATGTGAAACGCTTAACGTGATGCCAGCACAGAGTAAGCACCCACTAAATATTTGCTAAATGGCTGAAACAATGTTTAGTCACAAGGTTTGACCCATGGGCCTCCTTTGTTGGATAAAGTAGAAATTCATTTCATTAGGCATGCATGGGAATTGCGATGGGCAAGAATCTCAAATGATGACCAAAATAGCAGTTCCCATGGGATGAGGGGTTGCTGTGCAGGAAAGATAACTCGTTCCTCAATTTCATTGTTGATGATTGGAGCAGCAGCATGATTTGCAGCCATACGGAGGAAGCTGCTGGGAAGGCCGCCGGGTGAATTATAGGGATGGAGGTAGGGGTTGTGACTATAGGCTTTGGAGACCAACAGGTGTGTCATATGTACCAGGTGATTAGTTGGTGTAAGACTCCATATAACATGCATAACACTTTGGCTAGCACACAGGAGATCTTTAGCAAATGATATATTTATTGGTATGAAAGGGAAAACACTTTGAGGCTTATAGCCCCAAGTACTGTATTTGTCCATAGCCTTACTGTGTGACCCAGAGCCATTTACCTTCCTTCCCTAGGACTCTGTATCCTGCAATGTGAGACAGTTAGCTTGTGTAGTGGCTGCTGTGGAGTACCACCCAAAGCCCCCTTCAGAAGAAAGGCTCTCAGTACCCTCCAGTGGCTGGGAGTGTTGGCTGCACATGGACTGCTGATAACTGACTTCCTCCTGGAGAATTACTCTCAGCCAAAGGTAACTGCCTCATCCGAACTTACACCCCCCACCCCAGGCCATGTAGAGGTATGAAGTACAGAGAGGCTAATTTAGGACCCCTCTGAAAGACCAGCCCAGCTTCAGACTCTCACGTGGGATCAGCTGGATCCTCTGTTTCACTGTAATTCTACCTCTCCCGCTGCTCAGTTCCATTTCCCTCATTCCCTTATAGATGTTGCTCCACGAGCACTCTCCAAGAAACATCTGGGTACAAATCCACCTCACGGAGGCTGTTTCCAGGTGACCTGACCAATGGCAATTTAGGTGATCTCAGTCAGTTTCTCTGAGCTCAACATTTTTTGGCTTGCTGTATTTGGGTTAGATGACAAGAAACTGGGATATATCACAGATGAAGATCAAGGTTATCAGGAAATCTTTAATATAGACTCCAGAGAATTCTCTATGAGAATCTCAAAAATAATGTGGGAGTAAGGCAAATATTTTCTAGAAGGACATGAGGATTCAAGTAATTGGCAAACCTCATCTCGTGCAGCTGATGTGAGATATATTGGAGCTTGAGGCACACATAGTGCAGACATGTCTCTATCAGATATGCCTCTCTAAGGTCTACATAGAAACATGGAAGAAAATTCCTGCCTCAAGCCTAGAGGATTGATCAAGTTTTCTTCCCCAAAATGCTATGTGTAGGTTCTGCTAAGACTGTACCGCCTTGCCAGCAGGAGATACAGGCTTTGGTGAGTGCTGCCTCCAATCCAGAGCGAGGAGACTGTGAGAATCATCTGGGATGGGAGAGCCAGCCCAGTCCAGCAGCACTAACACTTGCTGTCTGTTCTCTCCCTAACACCAGGCATTTCTACAACCAGGAATGGTGGGGGGAGCCTGTTTTTTTCTGCAGAGGAATAGGCATCTTGACCCATGCAGGATGATCCCCAGATGTCATTTCAGTACCCAAAAGGGGAAAGTGTGCTCAGCCCCTCCAAGAACAGTGTGTGCAAAAGGAGCCACACCTGCGCCTGGTATTTACACATACTGTCGCTAGGGACCCAGTGCTCAGAGTCATGAGTCCTCTGTGTGCTGCAGAAGCCAAGGTGTGGAGCCAGAAAGCTAAATCCGTCCTTCACAGAGACTCACAGGAGAGGGAAAACACCCTGACTCAAGTCCTGGGAGGCCAGGGGATGGGGATGGTTTTCGAGTCAGAGCAAATGAGTGGAGGAGAAGGAGGCCCTTCCTGCAGGACTGCATAGAGAGTATCTGTCAGAGATTTCTGAGGTGTCCAAAGGAGTTAAGGACATGTCTTGGAATCGGAAAGCTGACTCTGACTCTGGCATGCTCTTTATTTAACTCCTTTGAATGTTTCTTTCCCTTTCTGTAAAATTGGGATGATAGTAAGAGTTTTGGCTTCACAGGTTGCTGTGCGGCCTAAGTGAGGTCACGTATCTAGAGGATTGAGCTCAGGCCCTAACCCGCATCCTGTACTCCCTAAGCAGCTGCGATCTTTATCCCCGTTCTCCGAGCTGGCTGGAGCTGAGAGGTGCAGGTGGAGGAGGAGCCTGGGCTCTCGGGGCTTTCAGGTCAAGTGTCCACCAGGAGTCAGCTGAGGAGCCCCTGTAACATGCAGCGACTCATGCCTGGGAATGCTCTGGCTTCCCGACTGGGTCATCCTCCTACATTTAAAGTCTGAATCAGCATCACTGACAGAAAAGGACTATCTTTCCTTTTCAGTATTCCAAACTAGCTTCTACTGGTCCCTCTTGATTCCTGTGGGCATCTAGGTTAAGTTGGCAGAAGAAACCAGCAGAGTTGCTTTTCTCCAATGTTGATGCTAATATTACAACACTTTTATTTGTTGGGTGCTTGCTATGTATCATTTCATTGTTTTGTGTCTTTTTTTTTTTTTTAAGTAAGCTCTGTGCTCAAAGTAGGGCTTGAACTCAGGACCCTGAGATCAAGAGTCTCATGCTCTACCAACTGAGTCAGCCAGGTGTCCCCATCTCATTTTTAAAATATAATCTTGATGCAGTCCTAAAATGTTATAACAGATATTTATTTATCACAGTACACTTATTTTATGGGTAAGAAGTGAAGGAGGAAAAAAGAAGCAGCAATACCAACTCTTAAGCCATAACTGTGTGCCTGGTGTTGTATCATCTCCTTTAATCCCCGTGCTCACTTCCTCACATGGACTGAAATCCCATGGAATGGAGATGCTGGAACAGAAGAAGAAAACTGGGGTAGAAACAATATGGTGGCAAATAAAACTTGTTCATGAGTACATGCAGGAAACTACCTGGGGACTCCCAGTCACTGGAACACACGCTCCGGGACCCAGAGGTCCTCATGAGCAAGTGCGGGCAAGAGCTAGCCATGATGTATATTAGAGAGTCCTTCTGAACTCTCTTCTTGTCAAACGTTTTGTGTTTTGTTATAAAACCCCTTCTATGTCCTTCTCCATATCTCCGGGCCAGGAGTCTCCCATGCCAATGAAAACAAACTTCAACTCCTGCCATTGACGTCTCCTTGATGTGGGAGCTCACCTCTTTTAAGTACAGGTACAGGGCTGTGAAGAGAGCCCTTTAGGGTGGTCTCAGGATGGCAGTGAAAACTGCAGCATTGCCTGTGAGAACCCAGAAGGACCTCTTTGTAAGCATTTCTCAGGCAATTCCTTGGGGGTTTCCAGAGCCTGAACTCCCTACTAATGCATTCCATTTCTGTGGGATAAGCCAGGACCTTCTCAGATTTCTCTTGCTCTGAAGAGGGCCCTAATTACCTGCCTGCCTCTCTTCCTTTCTTCCTTTCCTTTCTCCCTCCTCCTTCTTTTTCTTTTTCTTCCTCTTTTCTTCTTCTTCTTTTTTTCTTCTGCTCCTCCTCCTCCTTCTCTTTCTTCTTCTTCAAACACACTTACCTCCAAGTCCTGGCTTTACCACTTTCTATGTGGCCCTGTGCAGGTTAACCTCTCTGAACCTCAGTTTCCCTTTCTAAAATGTATGGAGTAATTTCCAGCACCCCTTTGAGCCCTAAAATCAAATTTAACACTAACAAAAGTTAGTTGGGCTGGAAAGATGCACTTTCTTTGGGCCTCAGTCTTTCCAACATGGAGATAGTATTGACCTCATAGGGTAAGACCATTGGATGGGAGAGCTGCCCTGAGCACACCAACCATGTGCCCAATTCTGCTGTAAGCTCTGTACATGTGTTCACTCATTGAATTCACACCTTAGCTCCGTAACAAGACATTTTATTTTCTTAGTGTCTTTACTGATTTTTCTAACTTACTGAAGGTTCTTATTTGCTTATTTTTTTTTAAAGATTTTATTTATTTATTTATTTGACAGAGAGAGACAGCGAGAGCAGGAACACAAGCAGGGGGAGCAGGAGAGGGAGATGCAGGCCTCCCGCCGAGCAGGGAGCCCGATGCGGGGCGCGATCCCAGGACCGTGAGATCACGACCTGAGCCGAAGGCAGACGCCCAACGACTGAGCCACCCAGGCGCCCTATTTGCTTATTTTAAACTAAATTCTATCGCTTCCTATTTTTGACTTCTCGACAGCGGCGACACAGGTGGCTTCTCCACCCTCATTCAATATATTCCTTAAAAATATACTGTAAAGGCTATGGCCAAAAATAGAATACTAATGGTGCTAAACCTTCATACATTAGAACATGAGGGAGTCTTTGAAATATACAAATGACTGATGTCCACTCCAGACAAATGAAACCTGACTCTCTGAGGGTAGGACCAGATACTGATGTGTTCTAAAAGTTCCCCTGTTTATTCTAACAGTTGGCCAGGACTGAGAACCACAACCCTACACCATGAGTCTAGCGATACTGGTCTAGACTAATAAGCCCTGAATGACAGTGAGTAAGGTGGTTATCAGCTATGACCCTGTCTTATCATTGTACCCACCCTCCTGCAATTAACCTAGATGTCAAATCTCCCCCTAAATTAGGTAAACATTATTTTTGGCATGTTCCTGATCAGGCTGCTCCAATAACCCTATCAGACAAGTTCTGGTTGCTAGTGAGGACTGTTTTCATGCCAGAATGTTTAGAAATATGCTCTAGGGCTTCACCCATATTAATGGCACTGGTTTATCATTTCTGAAATTCAGCTTTTTGAAAATGAGAAATGTTGCCTCTTTTTCAGTTTTTCTAGAACCTTACTCCCTACTTGTCAGAGATTATTAAAAAAAAAATCATACCTGTGAGCTTTCTCAGTCCTGGGGGTTATAATTAATATGTATTTGGGGGCTCAAGACTCATCAAAAAATCTTTCTGCTCCTTTCCTATTTCTCGTCTATTCCAGGTTATATTCATGTGTCATAAGTTATCCGTTCCACAAATGCTTGTTGAGTATGAATTCTGGGCCTGGCACCGTGCCAGAGTGCCAAAACCTACACTAACCTCGGGAGGACCTGGCGCTGAAAGCCCACCCAGCTCTCTCTGAAGAAATCCTCCTCACGAAGCCTCTGTTCCTCTCCAACATCCCAACGCTCTTACCCTCTTGGTGTGTTTGCTTCGTCCCATCGGTTCCTGATCCCTGCCTTTTTGCCAGCCCCCTGGGTGGACACTGCAGGGTCTAATGTCTGTCGGGTCAATCTTGCTTCAGTTTATGTCCTCTTACTGCTGAGGTGAATGGGCCGCTAGCCCATTTATCAAACATGGTAAATGAATGAGGAACACACACCAGTCCACTTGGTCGCTTCCATAAAAGGCTACTGCACAGCATTCATTCCTGAAGCCAAGTTGTCTTCTCCGAAACATTGCTCTGTGCCCTGGAAGTGTGATTCAGTGGAGCCTACGGGTGGGCTGTCAGCTCCCCGTGCTGCATTTGAACAGGACACAGAAAACGGGTCACAAATCTGTTGTGAAAAGGTGAAGTAAACTGGCCTTTCTATAGTTTCCTTTCTATTCACTTTAAGGTAAATTTCAATTTTTGTCATTCCACAAGTATGCTTCCAAGTTTCCTTTACATGCTAAGGAAGTTTATTATTATGGAGTCTGTAATGTGCTGGATTGTTTACCATTTTAATTCCTAGAATCCTCACAAACCTCTTGAGGAAGATACTGTTATGTCTATTTTACAGCTTGGGAAGCTGAGATTCTGAGTTATTAAATAAACTGCCCAAGTTCTGACAGAAAGCAAGTTGTGATCCAAACCCGGGTGAGTCTGGTGCCTGAGCTACCGTGCTTTCTGTGGCCTCAGTCGGAACAGCTAGCTCCAGCCCATCCTAGGCCTACGTCATTAATGGACAATGATACTAATTCCCACTGGATCCAGATACACCCACAAAGTCCTCAGCACCTTAGTCCCATGGCCACTAATTACCCTTCAGATTTGGCAGGCAAGTTGAAGACTATGTGTCATCCTTTCATGATATGATGGATACTGTTGTCATAACCATATCCTAAACAGAATTTTTACAGCATCTATCAAAACTCTTAATTTGTAAAACTAAATCCCTTTCCCTTTTCTTAGAACAAAGACAGATGCCATGTGCTCACCAGTGTTTTATATACTCTGGTTCCTTCCTTTCTTTACAACTTCAATGTGAATCTCTATCTCCCTCTTTTTCTGTCCTCTACACACAGTGGGAAACTTTTAGTTCCTTAAATCGTCGATTCTCCCTTCTCCCTCAGGGCCTTTGCACATGCTGTTCCTTCTCTGTAATATTTATCCCCTCCTTCCTTACCTGGTTAACTTCTCTTCTTCCTTTAGACCTCTGCATGCTGTCTCTTGAGCCCCAGTTAGATCAAGCCAGACCCTCATCTATCCCTTTGGCATTATAGAACTTTCTTTCACGGAGCTTATCATGGTTTGGGAATGTGCATTCATTGTGTCAATATGTAATCAATTCTATCACGTCTCCATTTACTTCCATAGCCCCAGTATGTGGCACAACATGGGCAAACAAATAACCAAATTAAGTACAGACCAATGTCTTGAAGTTTCAAATCAGTACAGTAGTCCCCCGAATTTCCAACTTCCTTTATATTTAAAATATAAAATTTAAAATATTAACCATAATAAATGTGCAGAGGACCTGTTAGGAAATAATGCATTTGTGAAATGAGGCAACACTGGTCAGATGGCACCTCCCCCTTCCCTGACTTGCCACGTGTCACATGCATGCACACATGTGCTCTCTTGCTGGACTGCTCCATTTCCCGAAAAGTGGTGGGCAGAGAGATAAAGGAGAAGGTAAAGTGCTGGAGTCAGCCTGGGGTTTGAATCCCAGCCCCAATACTCTGTCGCTATGCAACATTTGTCCTGTGACTTAACTTCTCTGTTCTTCGGTGTCCTTGTCTGTAAAATCCCTCACTCGTAAGATTGCTGTGGAGATACAGGAGGATAAATGAATCTGAGGCACCTGCCTAGCAAGGACACTGCCTTGTATGGGAATTCTTCCTTCCCCCAGAGTACAGTACATACTTGGTAAAACAACAGTGCATTTCTTCATTCAAGTTATATGATTAAAATAGCTGATATTATGTCATGGCACATGGTTCTAAACATTCCTCCCATATGAACCCATTTAAACTCACAAGAGCCCTAGAAAGCAAGTTCTAGGACTGTCAGCCTCATTTTACATACGAGGAAACGGAGTTTCAGAGAGATCAAGTTAACTTCCCCGAAGTCACACAGCTCATCCTTCCTGGGCCAGGACTTAGACCCAAACAGTTGCTTTAAGCTCTTAGACCATACATGATAGCATCTCTTGGCCAGGGAATTAGCGAGAAATCATAGGCAGTGAGAAGATCTTGGACTTTGAAAAGAAAAAAAAATCTCCCGGTTTCACTATTCGCTGGGTGACCTTGGCCAACTCAATTGTTTCTTGTCTGAAACAGGGATACTCCCCCCCTGCCTCCGGGGTGAGAGCCAAGACAGATAAGGAATGTAAAAACCCCTGCACACACTGAGCTTAAGACCAGTGTTGGCTCTTTCCTCTCATAACAACGAGGCTGGGCAATTTCTCTTTCTTTTATAAAAGTGAAACCTTTGAGTTTCCTCACCAGTAACCTGGGCACAGTGAAGAGAACTTTGGCACTTGAGCTCTTGAGTTTATCAGACAAAACTTGTTGACACTGAGCCCACACAAAGCTGGAAACTCCCAGAGGGATAACTGCACAGGCTCTGACCTGGCACAGATTTCCCCTGAATTCTACAGAGTTTCAACACAGCTGAGGCTCTTGGAGAGCAAAGCTCAGGGTTCCGGAAATGCAGAGCCCAGCACAGGGGAGGGGGGCTCTGTTCCTTTGAATGGGAGAGGGTCTTGGTGATTGAGTTTAGAGAACAGAGCTCCAGCTGTGCTGACCCTGCCCTTCAGAAGCATCATGAATGTCTCTCTGGGAACCTCCTCATACAGCATCATCCCGAGTGGTGGTTTTCAAAAGAAAAAAAGAAATCTCCGACATTGGTCCTTTGATTGCCAAGAGTCGCCTTGCTCCCTGAAGGAGAATGATCTGCCCAAGGGGCCTCAGGACATAGACGGAGCACTCTGAGCCCTACCAGAAGGGGTCTGAGTCTGCAGAGTGCCTCCGTCTCATCCCCGAGAGAAAAGAAAGAACGGCTCCCACGTCCTGTGGTGGTTCTGAGGATGTGGTGGGATGGTGAGTGTTTGGAGCTCCGGACAGGGCCCGGTCCTTTGTCAGCACTCAGTCGGTGGGAGCAGTAACTGTGCTCTGCCAGGAGTGAAGCCATTGGCCCTCATCACTCAGCAACGTAAGTAAATAAACTGGGATTGGAACTAAAATCTCCGAGCATGGCAAGCCCAGCTCTATCCTGTCATATCTGGCATGTGTGAGCCTCAGTTTCCTCCTCCACGTCAGAGTGTGGTAGGAAGCGCCGTGTGAAGAGGGCTCCCCCGATTCACTCATTTTAATGAGGTCAGATTACCCCATGTGATCTGACCTCATTAAACTCGTTCCCAGGCCCTCATCCCTCTGGATTCTTTATACCCTGACAGGCTTCCTCCAACCCCAGAAAATCCCTACGGGAGAGACTCACATACAGATTTTTCTGGTCAGTGTTTTCCCCCAAGTTGCCATGTTTTGCTGGGCAGTGGACCCTGGGCGTGGCATCTAATGGGTGCCCGTGACCCACAACAGTCCTGAGCCCAGGAGTGGTACATCTGGCTGTGTCCTGGCCTGGGTCACCATGGCCAGTAAAACAAGGGCCATGTTCCAGGTCTGCATCGATGGAGGGGTGAGGACTGCTGTTCCCATGGCAGCATGTATTTAGGGGAGGGAGGCTCTGAGCTTGTGGAGATTGGGGCTGGGGACTGCAACACGGGCTGGTGGGACAGACAGGAATTTTGGAGGTGAACAGAATTCTTTTTCTGCCTCAAGTTAGTTTAGCATCTCACACAAGTGACTTCACTTCCCTGAGTTACAACTTATCTGCCAGTGAGAGATCTTAATGCCCTCCTGGGGGACCTTGGGGAAGACTAAGAGGGTAATTAGTGCAAAGCATGAAGCAGAGACTCACTAAGCAGCTGTTTCCTTACCCTTTTCCTCACTCTTTTAATATAAATGCAAATAATGGATCTGGGTCCCAGGTAGATGAAAAGAGAAGGAAGAGTTAATAATAATCCAGTGATATTCATGCTCTACGCAGTATATCCTTTTATCTTCTCCATAACCCTGTGAGGTAGGCACTGCTCATCCCCATTTTATATGTGAGAACACCAAGTCTTGGCGAGGCTAAGGAACTTGCCCATGACCTCTAGGAGGTGGTGGAGTGGGATGTCAGTGCAGGCCTGGTCTCCTAAGGTCTCCACCACCCAGGCGGGTCCGTCATCCATGAACTGAGCTGGCAGCCCTCAGCCGGGTGGCTGTGGACCAGGCCTCCTTTTAGCATTTCTGGAAGATTTTTCTCACAGCTGAAGTCTCTTCTCAGCAAAGTACTGCTACTTCTTCTCTAGGGTTATCTTCAGCTCAGCCTCAGCCTCACCCTTTTCGTTTGAAAGCACAGATCTCCTGTTAGCTGTCCACTGTTGGTCACACGAGAGGAAATGTACAGCGAGGGCAGGAATATGATCCCGGCAATCCAGACGCTCCCATGGAGGAGGTCCAGGCTGGCCTGGGCCTGGGCCTGGGGGGCAGCGAAGCAATTTGGCTCTGGTCCCCTCCAGGGTGAGCTTCTAATTCTCTGCTGGGCCAGCTTGCCCTACTCTTGGTCATTGCTCATCCTGGCAGGGGCTAGGCCCTGCTTTACTCAGTTCCTACTCCTTCCTTCCCATTGCCTACTCTGCTCTTGAGTTCCCACAGCGTGCCCCCCCCCCGCCCCCCGCCCCTGCACAGTCTTCAGGGCATTCTGCAGTCCAGGCACGCTGGATGCCATCACCTCCCACCCTCAGGCATCCCATGTTGCTAGACTTCTCATCGTGCAGGTCAAAACTCTGGGCCTTCCCACACGCACTTCTCTGTTTGTCAAGCTTTCCCACTGCTGCCCTTTCTAAACGGCACACTCCACGTCCATCCAGACCACGGCCACCACACGGCTCGACTCTGCCGTCCCCATTATAGTCTATGGAAATGACACCGCCACCTCCACCCACAACACATACTTTTGGTATCAGGGCAGGAGTGGAGAGCCATGGTCTATTTGGATGTGAGATGGGTAGACTTTCCAGGTTCCCTCAGTTCCTTCAATTCTCAAATATGTAGGGAGCCTTCCAGGTTCTGGGTAGAGGAATTCAGACTCTGCTTAAGGATCTTGGCAGGTGAGGGTTGCTGTCTTGGGCAGCATAGCCTCCACTCTCTAAAGCAGAAATGGCCAGAGCTGAAGATGAGGGGAAGAATTGCCATTGGCCTTCCAAGTTCCCAAGAGCACCATAGGCAGGTGGGTCCTCCTTTTGCATGACTGCAAAGGGATCCTCTGAGATAGTCTGGGGTTTGGACACACAGCTACCGGCCTTACAAATAACACTTGGCCTTTCCAATGGGCTAGCCTTCTGGGGCTCTGTTTTCTTTATCTGAAAACCAAAGGAAATGGGTCAGGTTCTCACTAGTGCTCTTTCAAGTGTTGACATCCTAGGAGCTGGGGATGAAGTCTCTTATTTTTTAGTCTTTTTTCTTTTCTGATTATAAAGTAATGTGTTCTAATGGTGGAGTATGTGGGAAAGTGCAAAACACAAGCCAGTCAAAAACTTAGGCCTCAGAAAAGCCTAAAAATAGAGAGTTGGTGTTAATTATTCTTTTCCTTGTAGTATGCATTTGTGGGTTTATGCGCTTGCTTGTTTTACATATTTATTACATAGTTTTCAATAAATAGAACCCAAAGTATACTAGCCTATATAATTAAATATTATTCAAAAAATTATTTTAATGGCATCATAAAATCCCATCGTTTGTCTTTATGTTGTTGGACATTGAGACTCTTTTAAGCTTTTTTTGCCAGTATAATTATACTATAGTGACTATCTTATCTATAAACCTACGTGTATACTTAAATCATTTCCTTCCTCAATTTCACTTAAAAATAGAATTGCTAAATTAAAGAATTAGAATCATTTTTAGGCTTTTGCGGTATAGTACCCAAATCACTTTCAGAAGAGTTTTATTAGTTGATACTTCTCCCAGAAGTGAGTATGTGAGAATGTGAATGTGAATTTCACTGGAGTATTAGGTTTGATTTTTTAAGATAATTTTGTCCACTTGAGAAATGGTTTCTCACTGTTACTTTAATTTGCATTTCTTTTGTTAGGCTAATATTTTTACATAATAATTGACCACTTAATTTCTTTTTAAATGAACTCTCTATTTATGAGCCTCACTCACTTTTTTGAATACTCATCTTTTCTCTTTCTTATTGATTTTTGAGAACCTTTATTGATTTGGGGGAAGCCAATCATAGAAGGTATTATATTCCTCTCTTTTCATATATGTGGCCTATATTTTCTACATTTATTGCTTCCTTTACCTTGGTTTATGGTGACTTTTAGCACACGTATTTTAATATTAATGGAGACAAACTGATCAATCTTTTCTTTGAAGTTTCTTTCTTTGTTTTTATGCTTAGAAAATCTATCTCTACCTAGAGATAAGGTAGTCTCCCATAATTTCATATAATTCATTTCTACCTTTAACTCTATAACCAACTTAAATTTAATTTGTATACAATATAAAATGAGAATCTATTTTTCTCTAATACTAAATACCTCTAGGTTTGAACAATATTAATCAAGTCTTCTTTTTAAAAAATGATTTGATATGATATATATGACACCACACATTGAAGACCCGTATATAGGAAGTTCAGTTTCTAGGCTTTCTGCCTATTACATCTGTCCATCTTCTTATCCTGTAACGCTGTCCTGTGCCACACTTATAGTTTTACAATTAATTTTAATTACATGGAAGTTCACGTTATCCATAATTTGTTCTTTCAAAAGATCTTCAGCTGTTCTCGTTTTGATTATTTATTTATTTATCTTTTAAAGGTGATATTTATTTGAGAGAGAGAGAGCCAGGGTGAGGCGCAGAGGGAGAGGGACAAGCAGACCCTGCGCTGAGTGTCGAGCCTGATGTGGGGCTCGATCCCAGGACCCCGAGATCATGACCTGAACTGAAACCAAGAGTCGGTCACTCAACTGACTAAGCCACCCAGGTGCCCCTACTTTGATCTTTTAGATGAATTTTGAAAGCACTTTGTTAAATTCCCCCACAAAACTACCATTGATTCTTTTTGGAAATTACATTAAGTTCATTTGCAAATGTGAGGTTAATTTATATCACTGGGATACTGAGTCTTTCCACCCAGGAGTAGAGTCTGTATTGCCACTTGGGAAAGTCTATCTTTATGCCCTTAAGTCTCTGTTTTTCTTGTAGTTCCCGCCTGTATTCTCTTGTCTGTTTCTATGTTTTTAAATTTTTTTGCTATGTATTTTTAAATATTTTGCAATGTGATATTTTTTATTACACTTTTTCACTGGTTATAATTTCATACTGATTACTTAGCATTAAATAATCAGTCAATGGTATTGATTTAGCGTTTGGTGATAGCAGACAAATCAAGTATATATAGCATTTCTTTCTTAGTGGTGCTGGGAAGCAAGAAATACACTTTATTCTTGTTCCTCAACCACATCCACTCAGCATGCAACACTATTCATTCCTACACATACTGAGTACCTTCCGTTTGCTCCGCGCTGTGCTTGGCAGTGGGGCTCAGAAACTTTCACCTCACACTCACCTTTTCAGAGTTTGTCCTTCAGAGTCCTCTGCCCCTCTTCCACCACAGTGAGAGGTTGGGTGTGTATATTAATAACACTTTCTGGCAGCCTCATGATGCTTATTTGGAGGCTTCCCAGAATTGGCAGCGTGGGTTTCCATTTTAATTAGCTTCTCAGGAGGTGTTTGCACAACTCCTAAGACAAATAAGCCTGCTTTGGAAGCGGGAAGCCCAGTGCATAGTGAGCCTCGTCTCCTGAGTAAAGCTCCCGGGAGCAATGTTTCTGGGAAGGGTGATTGAAATTGTGAGTGGGGAAATGGTGGATTTGGCTCAGCTCACCCTTACTACGGATCAGAGGCGTGGGCTATTGCTGGAATGGAGTGAAATGCTAAGCCAGAGTGGAGACCTGAAAGGAAAAAAAAATCGATAATCCCGATCCTGTTTTTATTTGAAATTTCATAATTTTGCGGCATTTACTTTCTGCCTTAATTTTGACTTTTTGAAATACTTGGTTGAAATATTTATTTTTATTATTTATTTCATATTATTAATTTGTTATTTACTTATATTACTGGGGATTTTTTGGCACTCCCTTAAACTTTGCACCTGAGTCGAGTGTCTCACTCTCCTCGCCCTAGTCCTGGCCCTGCTGGAGATGCCTCTGTCACGAATTGAATCGTGGCCCCCAAAAGATATGCCCACCTTCTCGCACTCAGAATCGGTGGGTGTGCCCCTACTTGGAAAAAGAGTCTTTACAGATATCATTAAGGATCTCAAGATGAGGGTCTATCGGGGTGGGCCCTAAATCTACTGACAGACATCCTTAGGCAGAAGAGGAGTTGGCACAGACACTCAGAAGAGGCAGCCTCATGAAGACGGAAGTAGAGATGAAGTTACGCAACCACCAGCCGAGTAATGACCAGAAGCTGGAAGAAGCAAGGAGGATCCTTCCTCAGAGCCTTTGGAAGGAGCACCACCCTGCCAACCACTTGACTTTAGCAGACAGGCGTCCAGATTGTGAGAGAGTAAGTTTCTGTTGTTATAAGCCACCACGTTTGCGATCCCTGGTTCCAGCAGCCCTTGGAAACTGTTATAGCCCCAAAGGCATATGTGTTGGTGGAAAGGTTTGTAAGCCAGACTGAGGAGAAACCTCCACCCTCGGGCCCCAGCTGGAGAAGCTGCAGGTGTTCCAAAATGTGAAGAGAGAAATACAGGCACAAAATAAAAAGTTAAAGACAGTTTCTGGTGGGTTAAATGTGTGTGTGTGTGTGTGTGTGTGTGTGTGTGTGTGTAAATTTTTGTTGATTTATCAAATATTTCAGTACTCTCTATTTATCAACCCCTTGTGTTAGGCAGTGTGGGGCTTGTGCACACGTGAGCCCATGCTTGCCAAGCACAGACATGATGATTTAAATCAAGTTTTAAGAGACAGAACTAAATTGTGAAGCAACTGCAAAATTCTAATCAGCTTTTTCCAGAATTCTCACCATATTTCTCCCATCTCTCAAAGAAACCTAGCAAAAGCTCTCTGGGATTTCATAATACCCTGTTTTCTGCCAGCATAGTACTGTCCCTACTGGGCGGTAATGACACATTCTTTTTATTTTTTTTTAAGATTTATTTATTTACTTTAGAGAGGGAGAGCATGGGGCAGGGTAATGGGGGAGAGGGGCAGAGGGAAAGGGAAAGAGAGTCTGAAGCAGACTCTGGGCTCAATGCAGAGCCCAACACAGGGCTTGGTCTCATGGCCCTGAGATCAGGACCCACGCCAAAACCAAGAATCCAAAGCTTAACCGACTGAGCCACCCAGTGCCCTGGTCATTACATTCTTACCTGCCTCCTTCCCGCATTAACTGTGGGCTCCGTAAAGTCAAATATTGTCTTTACAAAGCTCTACTTCTCCAGGACCTTCTCTTTCAGTCTCTCTCTTAGTCTCTCTCTCCCTCCCTCTCCCTCTCTATATCTCTATATATCTATATATAGCTGTTTTTTAGAACAGACCCCAGATGATTTTTTGAGGAAAACAATCAAGGCACCCATTCTTGGATATGCCCAGTGAGGCCACAAAAATTTTAACTTAGAAGACTTTAAAAGCGGAAATTCTCAGAAAACAACAATAAAACCAGGTAAACAAAAAGAGAGGGCAGTGTATATAGTGGCTAAGCTCGCAGACACTCCATGTTTTTTGTTGAAAGGACTGAACTCCTGGGTTTGTGTCTTGTCTCTATTCTGTATTAGCTTGTCCCCTAGCTCATTCTTCTATAAAAATCAGCCTCACAGAAGACCTGCCTCAATGGGCTTAGATGGGTTATTAGATGGGTTACTATACGTAAAGCTTCAATACATTTTAGATATTATTATTATTCATTGAATATAAAACTTTGAGCAATGTAGTATCCTCATGCATTCTCCAAAATGCATTGGTAACAAAATGTACTTCTGGAGAAAGGTGTTGAAATGATACAAAAAGTTGTTAGCTTTAAGCTGGATGAATGTTAAAGGTTTGCCGCCCAAAATGATGACATTGGTTCTATATGAATTGATCTGAAGATTTTTTTTATACACACATATAACAAAAAGCCATATAATAACACACTTCCATTTCTTCACTTTCAATTTGTACTATAGTTGTCATTCATTTTACTTTTACATATCTTATAAGCTCCATACTATATTATTTTCAGTTTTGCCTAAAGAGTCCGTTATCTTTTAAAAAGGTTTTTTTAGGAAGAAAGAAGTATGTATTTAATGGTATAGTTACCATTTCTTGTGTTCTTCATTTCTTGCTGGAGATCCAAGTTTCCATCTGTTTTCCTTTCTCTTTTGCTGGAGGGCTTCCTTTAACATTTCTTGTAGTGGGAGTCCATTGGCCATGCTTTCTGTCACCTTTTGTATGTCTGAAAAAGCTTTGGTTTCTCTTTCATTTTTGAAAGATATTTTCACTCGGTACAGGAATCTTGGTTAAGAGTTTTTCTTTCAGTACTTTAATGATGTTGCTCTATTGCCTTCTTGCTTCCATTATTTCTGACAATAAATGTGTTGCTATGTTTAATCTTTGTTCCTTTGTACATAACATGATTCCCTGCCCTGTCCATCACTCCCTTGGCTGCTTTTAAGATTTTTTTTGAATCACTGGCTTTAAGCAATTTGATTGTGATGTGCTTTGATGTAGTTTTCTTCAAGTTTCTTGTTCTTGGGCTTCATTGAGTTTCTTAAATTTTAGAAGGGTTTTTTGTGGTTTATCATTTTCATCAAATTTGGAAATTTTCCAGCATTTATTTTTAAAAAGATTTTAATAAACCCCTCCCCGTCCTTCAGGGACTCTCACTACACATTATTAGCTCCCTCGAGTTTGTCTCAAAGGACAATCTGACTGATTCATTTCTTCTTTTTTTTTTTTTATTCTCCTTTCTTTGTGTTTCATTTTGAATACTTTCTATCACTGTATCTTTAAGTTCACTAATCTTTATTTTATAATGTCTAATCTGTTATTAATCCTACTTACTGTATTTTTATATCTTTTCTATTTTTCCTTACAGTTCAAACATTTGGAATACAGAATATAGCTCCAACAGTATTCCTACCTCCTAATTCTAACATTTCTGTCAGGTCAGAGTCAATTTTACTTGACTGATTTTTCTCCTAATTATGGGTCATATTCTCTTACTTATTTCCATGTCTGATAAATTAGATGCCATACATTTTGAATTTTACCTTGTTAGGTGCTAGATAATTTGTGTTCCTGGAAATATACCCAAGCTTTATTCTGTGATGCAGTTAAGTTACTTGGAAACAGTTTGACCCTTTTGGTCTTGCTTTGAAGATTTATTAGATGAGACCATAGCAGTGCTCATTCTGGGCTAATTATTTCTTCCTTAAGGCATTGCTTCCTAAGTACTCTAATACCCCATGAGTCATAAGATTTTCTAGTCTGGATGGTAGGTACAGGCGTTCTTTCTAGCTCTACGTGAGCACAAGACACTGTCATCTCATCCATCCTAGTACTTATTACCCTTTTCTTGGGTTGTTTTCTCTATAGGTGTGTGCTGATCAGTACTCTGCCATATACTTATGGGAGGCTTTCTGTGGACCTCTGGAGTTTTCTCTCTGTGCTGCTCCATCCTTTCTGGTGCTCCACCCTGAGAACTCTAGTTGCCTTGTTCCCCCCTGACTCTCAGCTCAGAGAGTCAGCTGGGCTCTGCTTGGGTTACTTTCTCTATGCCATAACTTGGAAATTCTCTCAGGAAAGTTTGTTGGGCTCATCTCGCTTGTTTCCTGTTTCTCAGAGATCACTTTCTTTTGTTGACTAATGTCTAGCATCTTGAAAAACATTGTATCCTATTTTGTCAGGTTTTATTTTTTTTTCTTTTGGTTGTGTCAGGCAGGATAGTAAACCCAGTTCCTATTTTTTCCATATTAGCTGGGAGCCTGAGACTGATTTTTCAACTTTCATATGTCCCAGCCCCTGCTAAAATCCGATTCAGAATCTGTATTTTGGAAAAGCAAGATGTTTTGATGTATACTCCTAGTTATAAACCAGAGAACAGATCTTTGCTATTCAAAGTGTAGTCCATGTATTAGCAGCATCAACACTATCTGGGAGCTTGCCAAAATTGCAGAATTTCAGATCTCATTCAAGACCTACTAATTCAGAAGCTACATTTTTTTTTAAAGATTTATTTATTTATTTATTCATGAGAGACAGAGAGAGAGATAGAGAGAGAGGCAGAGGGAGAAGCAGGCTCCCAAGGAGCAGGGAGCCCGATGCGGGACTCGATCCCAGGACTCTGGGATCATGACCTGAGCCGAAGGCAGACGCTTAACCATCTGAGCCACCTAGGCACCCCAGAAGCTACATTTTAATAAGATCCCCAGTTGATTTGTATGTACGTTAAAGTTTGAGAAGTGCTAGACTGGCTAATTTCAAAGTTCCCTTCCTGCTCTGAGTCCTATGTGCCTCTGAAATGCATTACGTGGCTTCTAAGAGAGCAAGGTACATTGTGGAAAAGTTGTAGTATGTTAAAGGTATAAGTTTATAGAGTAGGTTTGTCATATGAACTGCAAGAAATCCAACAAAGGGAAAACTGAAAGTCCTAACAGAGGGCAAAAAAGAACAATACTTAACCTACATTTATTTTTGCAAGTATTTGATTAATTTCTCTCTATATGGATTATATATTTCTTTTCTACTAATCTATATTAAGAGCCTAGACAGTGCTTGGCATACGTCAAGCACTCCGTAGATTTTGACTGACTGACCAACAGACTGAAAGTTGAGATGCACCGTCAGAGTGGGTATTTATATGCCTCGGAGGACAATTTAGACAGAGAGCTCAAAAGGGGAAGAATAACTTGACTCAGATGGGATGGCTCAGACTACCTAAGGAACATTAGAATTCATGAGAATTTGGAAAAGGAGGGTCTCATAAAGTTTAGTCAATAATTCATAAGCAGTCTTTATAATTGAGGAAGTGACTAAAGGAACTGCAATTCCACATAATTACAACCAAAGAGGAAGAGCATGTTGAGGAGATAACAGGTGATTTTGGAGAACGTGATTATGCCGACTCCAAATTTACAGTAGCTGAGGAAACAAGCCCTGGGGAAGCAGCTTTATATATAAAAAGAGCCTGAATGTTAGGATTGTGCAGATCTCAGTTTGAGTCTCTGCTTTTAGACTGTGCAATGCAATGACTTGAAGCGCTTTCTTAGTCTTCTCTGGACCCCTATCTTTAAAATAGAGTTGGAGATGATTATGATGGTGATGATGAGCAGTAGGCTTGCTGTCGGGGCTGGTGGCACAGAACTTGCATCTCGAGGAGTCCTTTGATAATCAATTGCAGTGATGACTACAAATGGTTGCTGTAACATCTATAAAGTGCTACACAAATGACCATTACTCCTGGATCCTAGGAAGGAAATGAGAAAAACTCATGTGACTGCACAAAGATGTGCTCTGAAAAGCTCAGGTAGTAAAATAATAGGTATAAAAATGGTAGGCAGAGGAACGACTTCGCAGAGGGAACACAAAAGTTTAGGACCATTAACAAAAGAGGCAGGAAGGCCACTTGATGAATGTGAGTGTATACTTAGTAAGAAAACAATAAAAATAAGGTAGGTGAAAAACTGCTGAGGACAATAGAGGCAGTATTCACAGTTCTGATGGAAATCAAGTCAAAACAGACACACACACACACACACACACACACACACACACAAGCAAAAAAAAGAAAATATCAAGGAAGGACAGGAAAATCTTACAGCCATTAGTGTAGAAGTAAAAATTCACAGGAAAACTCTACCCATAATGCTCACTTCCTATCATCTCTTTCTTTCCTATCTTTCCATCTTTCTATCTTTTCAGGGAGAATAAGGTTCAAGATGAAGAGAGGGAGAACAAATGGCCTTCAAGCTGTAAAGGGGAGAAAAAACAGTCAAATAGAACTCCCAACATTCAGCCTCCCATCTCATGCTTGAATTTCCCCCATTACATCGGTCCAGCAAGTAGAAGTTTTAAACAAACTCTAGTATCTGAGGATTCACCACGTCTTTAATCAGATCGTTTCATCTTGGCACGATAAGAACAGTTAGAAAACCTAGTTTGTGTAAATGCTGAGTCCAAACAAATCTTCCCATACCTTCCATCGGCCTGGGTCTCACCCTTAGTGTAATTAGGAACAAACAAATTTTCTTTTTATGTAAAAATTACTTCCATATTCAAAGATTGCTACCATTTCCCTTCTCCGAGTAGAGCTATCACTTCTTCAGGCTCAGCACTCTTATTTTCCTATAACAGTTGGATAGTTGAATTTCTTTAGCATCCTCTGAAAGTGTTTTCACTTGATTTTAACCAAATGTTCTTCCTAGTTAAAAGAAATGGTGAGTGAGAAAGGGCCAATGTTCTTTTGTTAAAAGAAAAATCAAAGATACCAGAAGGAATTCTTTGAACTTCCCTCTACCGGATCCACTTAAACCCATTCCCCTCCTTTTCTGGTATATTGGAGAAAGCGACCTTTCTTCTAAGAAGAATTCTACCAGGGCTTTGCCTCACACCACCTCTGCCTTCCCAGACAGACATTATCAGCGATCCCACAGTCTTTCTTCCTTCAGTCTCTCTCAACCTTCCTCTTCATAACTGAGTTTCTCGTCTGTTCTTACTGCCTCCGTTTTTCACCTCCCCTTCCCCTTTGTTCACTGAAAACTGGCTATTGGGCCATCATTTTACTGGAAATGATCTAAGTTCACCAGTAATATCCATATTTCTAACTAAAGTAAGTGTTTTTTTCTTTTTAATTTTACTTCATCTCTCAACAGGATTCAATATTATAGAATACTTCCTTCTTAAAATATTTTCTTCCTTTAGCCTTCTTAGACACCAGATTCTCTTGGCATACTGCTAGTTCCTTCACTTTGGCTTTCTTAATCTCCTTTATAGGCCCAACCTTTTTATATTCTCTCATTAAATAACAGAGGTCCTCAAGGGTTAATCCTACCCCCAACCCTCTTTTCTCACTAGATAGCTAGACATCCCATGGCGTTAAGTACCATGTGTATGATCTATGGATACCTCCCAGCCCAGGCTTCTTTGCATTCTGGACTATCATATTCAGTTGTCTCTTTCACATCTGCTTGGATGTCACAAAGACATCTAAAAATCAACATATCCAAAACTGGAATCATGCTCCCTCCCCCTTCCCCAACTAGTAGCTCCCTGGTATTCCTTTTTTTTCCCCCCAGAAACTGACTTCACCACCTTCCACTTGTGCGAGCCAAAAACTTGGGATTTATTCTTTAGTATTTTTTTTCCTTTTTTCTTCTCTAAATCATCCATCACCAAGATCTGTAAAGGTAACACCTAAATAATTCCACATCCATGCATTTCTCTCCATCTTCACAGCCCCACCTTAGTTCATATCATTTTGGCTGGACTATTGCAGTCACCTACTAACTTGTCTTCCACAGGTTTCATCATCTTCTCAGGATCTGCCCTCCACACCATAATTAGAATGATCTCTCTAAAATTCAAGTCTGATCTTATCACTTCCCTGCTTAAAATGTTTGGGGGGTTCTCATTGTGTAAGTAAGAGCAAAATTCTTAAAATTCCCCGTGAGATATAGCCTGTGCCTGCCTCACCAGGCTCATTTCTTATTATCCCATAATCTCTGGTCAAACTGGCCCTCTCTCAGTCCCTCCAAGGCACTTTGCTCCTTCCTGCTACAGGGCTTTGGCAAACATTGTTATAGTCATATGCTTCCTTCTCTCTTTCCTTATAAATTGTCTGAGGTGATTTCTTCTAATTATTCTCATGTAACTATATTTCCATCCTTTGGAGAAATTCTGTCAGTACCGAATAACACATTCACTTTTTAAAACTTTAATTCATATCTGTCTCTACCTGCAACTTAATTCAATGAGAGTAGAGCTTTTCTCTGTTTGCATATCTCTGTATCCCCAAGGTCTAGGAGAGTACCTGGCCCACAGTACGTACTCAATCAATGCTTGTGGAATACATGAATATACGGATGGGCCTCAACAATACCCTTTCATAGCTCTATGTGTTCTTTTCATGTGTTCTTCCTTCCTCCTGGAATACAGCCCTTCCTGCCCTTCTTCTGCTGATCCTTTTGGTCTGTTGACTGCTCTTATATCCACGAAAACTCAAACTTGAATACTCAACCTTGTCTTTCTAAGAGAAGTGCGTCTGTTATTCCCCTCCAAAAAGAGAGTGATGTGCTCTGGCCTTTGTGTTCTTTATGCATATCTTTACTTCAGCATTTCTTACAATGCTTGAATATTTTATTTGC
Organism: Eumetopias jubatus; assembly: GCF_037043125.1. Lineage (NCBI taxonomy): Eukaryota > Metazoa > Chordata > Mammalia > Carnivora > Otariidae > Eumetopias > Eumetopias jubatus. Next base: position 52,797,993 of record NW_028274810.1, read on the forward strand.
CTATCTGTTTTCATATATCCTCCAGTACATAAGGAGCAAGAACTATGTCTTAGAAGAATGTCTGCAAAACATTAGGGACTCAATACATGTTTACTGAATTAAACAATGGTAGGTGCTAAAGAACCATTATTTGAAACAGTAGATAGGGTCCCCTGCCCTCCTTCACTGCTCTATTGACATCCTATCTGAAATTGTATATTTGGTGGAAAAGGGCTGTTTTCTTCAGCTAGAAGGAGATAGGCCCTTAACCAAGAATACACAAGTACCATGCTCTTCTGCTAGACTTGCCAAATAAAGCAAAGAGGTGTTAGGAGAGCATCTCTATTCTTTAAGTGGTTTCGTGTTTCTAGGCCTGTTATTTGCCAGTGTATTGAAAGGACTTACCAATGTGTTTTTTATTCATAATTGCTGATCTTTGAGAAATCAGAGAGAACAAAAATATGTCATAAATCTGGGTGTGTGTGATACACAAATATTATCCCAATCATTAGAAAGAAAGATAGAATCTAGTACAGATTGTCAAGAAGGACATCAATTGTCTGAGAAATTCTAAAACAGATTATTAAGATATGGTTTGTAGGTCATTTGGCAGAGGAGTTTTCTAAGATCAAGTCATGCTATAATGGTCTCTTTTCTCAGTTAGGGTTAATAGATTGTACCCAGGAGGCAAGTGCTTTAGACATGATATGTCTCAATTTCACAAAAGCTTTTGATCATGTTTTTCCCGATATGTTGGTGCACATAGGTGAATTTATAGTTGGGGCACACAAGTGAATTTATAGTGGACTCACTGCCATTGCCCATGGAACACTGACTAAGGGACTGATGCTGATCTGGAAGGCTGCTGGTGACTTAATACATTTCCATTCCTTGTCTTGTCCTGGTTAACATTTTACTAACAATGTAAATGAAAATATAGAATACATGATAATCAAAGATTTTGGTAACAGATCCTAGGGGGTAGGTCAAAGCTAATGAATTATTAGAATCATAATTTAAAATTATTTTTAGGCTAAAAACAATGTATATTTTAGAATTAAAATGAAAAATATAAAGATTTTTCCCATACATATGCATTGATTTACTAGCCTTTTATTGCATGCCTGCATGTGCTAGACACTTTGCATAAATTATGTCACTTAGTCTTTCTAAATAATCATTTGATATGGATATCATTCCTCCATTTTAGAGAAAAGAAAACTGAAAATCAAACAAAGTGCTTTCTGTAAAGGTCTTAAAAGTGGTGCTGCAGCTGGTATTTACACACAAGTCAGTCTGACACCCCAACTGAAAATGCTCTTCCCTATACTCCACTGGTTTTTCAGATGAAATGTATCAGTGAAGTGTAAATGCTACACTTAGTTGAAGAAACCCAATGCTGTGAGCGCGGAATGGAGGAGATGTGGTTTCGCAGTGGTTCGTGTGAAAAGGTGTGAAGGGTTTGTTTGCCTGCAAGCACCTTATGAATCATCAGGGTGAGTCACTGACTTCTCCCCAAATGAATAAAATCTTGGGCTATGGAACAGTGCTCAGAACAAAGAAGGGCAAGAGTCATACTGTGCTCTACCATGACTGAAATATGGTGCTTGCTTCTGGGACACTCATCCTAAGAAAACACTGTTAATGTGAGCAAGTCCAGGATAATTCGACCAGAATGACAAATTTAAGTCAAATGAAATACAGTTGAAGGAACTACAATGTAGCAAGCATGTTACCTCTAGCTATATATAGTTAACATCTGCTAATGTGTACTGGAGCCCGGACACTAATCTAGAAGTTTTCAGCCATAATTCATTGAACCCTCAAAATAATTTTGACATAGCTTTTGTTATTATCACTTCTGTTTTACAGATAAAGAAACTGAGACACGGAGTGGTTATATCATGCTTCCCGGGGTCACATAGTCACAAACTCTGAAAGTTTGGCTCCTATTTTAAATTGGAACAAGAAATTAGAAGAGGAATTATATACATTATTTGGCTACAGAAGAAAAAAAGTAAACCAGAGAGAATGTTCCAGAAGAGCACAATTGGATTCCATCTCAAAAAAGAATATTGTTTTACAATATCTCAAAAGAATTTTGCTGAGTTCTCTATTAGTAGAAGCTTTCAGTCAGGCATATTTTTGAGGGATTTGCTGCGTTGGAGCAGTGTAGGCTAATATGATCTACATGTTTCCTTCTGTTTCCTTGAGCTCATCGGTGTCAGCATGGTCCCATATTGATGGGGTGGAATGTGAGCATTTATCTCCCTGGAATCTTGAGGTATGTGTAGAAAAATCTAGATTAACTAGAGCAAAATTTACAGAACACTAAATTAATCAAAAGATATTGCTACATTACGCTTTTCAAAGATAGAGGTGATTTTTTGTAAAGATTTTATTTATTTATTTGACAGAGAGAGAGAGCACAAGCAGGGGGAGTGGCAGACAGAGACAGAGGGAGAAGCAGACTCCTCACTGAGCAGAGAGCCCAATGTGGGGCTGGATCCCAGGACACTGGGATCATGACCTGAGCTGAAGGCAGACACTTAACCAACTCAGCCACCCAAGCACCCCGACAGAGGTGATATTTTTAAAAAGTATTTTAATATAAAGGATAAATGAATCCTTTCATCCATAAGAACATACATCCAGACTATAGAGTACCTACCATATGTAACGCTTTATCTGATCCCATCTTTAGTTGTCTATTGCTCATTCCATTTAATTATGAGAAAATTTAGGCTCAGAAAATTTAAGCGATGACCAAATTTCCACAACTGGGAAGGGGCAGAACAAGGCCTGTAACATGGATTTATCAAACCTTGCTTCCCCCAGCATACTCTATTCCTTCCCCAGGAAAATCAAGTGGTTGGATATAGTTCACAAATAATTTCAATAACATGGTTTTCTTCCTTGTTTCTTCAGTCATTCCCTCAACAAACATCACTGGCCACTCGTTTCACTTAGGGCCAGCATAGTGTCGTTGGTGGTGAGGAACACAAAGATTAAAAAAGAAACAAAATGAAAAACATTGTCCTAGCTTGGAGGGGCTCAGTGTTGAGTAGGGAGACAGATTTGGAAACAGATCATTGCAATCCAGTGAGAGAAACGAAGAGTCAACTTGCCTGGAATGTACATTCTTTTCATCTTCCTATTAACTGGGTCTTCCTGTAATCAACATCCATGTTTAGTCAACAAATGTTTGAGCATCGACTCTGTGCCAGACATGGTGCTAGGCATTCTGGAAACAGAACAAAACACCAGACCTGCTCCCTGCCCTCACAGAGGTTACAGTCACTTGGTTTCGGGCACTCTGGCCAGGCTCTTCTTGAGATTTCCATGTAGGGAGCTAGAGAACATGGAGACACATCTTACTTGAAAGTTAGGCTAGAAGTTGATGAAAAAGACAAAAATAGAATACAAACAAAATTAGTATTGAAAATAGCTATACTGGACATGACATACTGTATCTCAAAGCATCCAGAATGGCCACTTTTGTTCTTTCCCCCGGTGTTGTAACAAACCACTTTTTATTTGTTTTTATTTGTGTGTCTCCAGCCATGCTCACTCCAGAGCCTGCCCTCGGGACCCCAAGCTACAGAGAGATGTGAGAGCTGCGTTGGGTAAAGCAGGAGATGAGAAGAGCATTCTCAAGCACCAAAAGGGCCTGGTAGAATGGAGAGGAGTTCATGCCCTTGAAGTGATGGGGTGAACTTTGAAGGGAAGGCAAATAGAACAGGAGATAAGATCATTAACCGAGAGCCCAAGTCCTAACCACTGAGCAGAGCTAAGCATCAGTGCCAATCTGGCAAAGGACATGGGCAGGGTTGAACCATGAGGTAGGGAAGGCATGGGAGCCATAAGGAAACCCTTGAGCTTTGTTTTCTCCTCACTTACCTCTCCGAAAGTTTGTGAGTGAGACCTCCCATTTTTATTGGGGGAAGAGAGAGTAAGATGGAGAAAGGTTCTTATATCTGAATTTCTCTTGGGAGAGCAATGTATATAATTGCATGAAGAACATATCAAGAAGCTCTGTGGTTTTGAAGGGAGAGTTCCCCGAATCATACCCCATCAACAAAAGATGAATGCTAAGTGTGGTGCAAATGCCAGGAAGAATAACTGGTTTTGCTCCTGAGAGGGCGGTTCAGTGGGTCTGAGGACAGAGGGAAGGGAGAAGAGGGAAAGAGGCAGCTGTGCAGTCCAGGGAGCCCCGTGTTGCTGACAGCGACCTCCCCAGACCCGACTGCTGCTTCCGTAAAATTCCATAAAATCACAAAATGCTTGGTGTGGGCAGATCTCTTGAAGAACCTCCTGAGGAGGCCACATTTTGGGTCAGGGATGATTTGGGGTAAAACAGATTTAGTCCACATGGACAATTAGATAGGGAGCCTACTCACTGATAAGCTTAGGACTTTCATGACCTCTGCCCTGAACTTCAGACTCATATACCTAATTGCCTCCACAATATCTTCACTTGGATGACCAAAAAGCACCTTCAACCCACCAAAATCTCTTCCCCGTCAGAGGAGACGTTTCTACCGTTCAATGGGCTGCCCAGGCCACACTCTTGGGATCTTTCTCACTCCTTTTCCTGTGCTTCCATTTTCAAATCCATCAGCAAGTCCTGTCGGCCCCACCTTGAAAATATATTTGAAATCTTCCAACTCTCAACCACCTCTACCACTGCTAATCTTGTTGAGTTCCTGTCACTTCAGAGGATGACAGCAGCAACCTCCTAACTGGTTTCTCCGATTCTGTGTTTGCCTAAGTATAGTTTATTCTCCTCACAGAGTAATCTTTAAGAAATGCAATCTTGTGCTCCAAGTCATCCGATGACTTGGCGAAGTCCTTACAAAAGCCGTACAATTCTCTGTGACCTGGCCACCAACTTCATTGTCCACTCCTCTCCCTTACCTGGCGTTCCTGCTGCTCTTTGAAGTTGACAGGGACACTTTGTATTTGCTGTACCCGGGTCTGCACCATTAGCAAAGAGTGAGGCTGGGACTCTAACCTGGGCCGTGGAACTCCAGAGCCATTGCTCTTAAACCACTGCCACTTGCCAACCCCACAGCCCATATCACACTACCCAATAATGTAGTATTTATCTTCTTGTTTCCTTGGGGTCTTTTGCCCCCACTAAAAAATACAAATTTCATAAAGGCAGGGACTTTGTGTGTTTTGCTCATCATACTGTGCCTGGCACATAATTGGTGCTCTATAAATATTTGTGGAAGGAATGAAGCCTTAGCTGATATCCATATATAATGGCTGACAGTGAGGCGCTTTTTATGCATCGTCCACTAGTCTTCATAGCAACCTCATCAAAAGGTCAGTATTATGTTCTTCATTTTAATGAAGAGGGAACTGTGGCTTGAAGAGGTTAACTGTTTGCCCCACGTTACACAGCTAGGAAGTGGAAGAGCAGGGATTTGAACTAGGATCTCTTCACCCTCAGAGCCTAAGCTCTTAACCCTTGGGCTATGTTTTTCCTACTACCCTAAACTTCTTCTTTCTCTTCTCCATGTGTCACAAGTTACACCAAGGAAATAATTAATAATTAAATAATTAATATGTTTGAAGAACTCAGAAAGACCTTAAGAAAACAAAAATGCCATGGTATAAAGCATTAAACTTTTTATAACTGGGTAGTACCTGTTAAGACATGTGGTCTCTTCCTCTATTTTAGAGATAAATTTGAGGTGCACAGAAGTTGAATGGGTGTCTAAGGCCCCCAAACTCCATGATGTTGACAAAAGACACCTGAGTAAGGAATTGGGAACTCTTCTGGTGAGTAACTGTGTATTATGGGTTGAATTATATCCTCCCTCAGATTTTTATGTTGAAGTCCTAACCCCCAGTACCTCAGAATGTGACTTTATTTGGAAATAGATGCAATTAGTTTATTAGATGTAATTAGTTAAAATGAGGTCATACTGGAGTAGGGTGGGTCCTTAACCCAATATGACTGGTGTCCTTAGAGAAAGGGGAAATTTGGATGCAGACATACAAACACAGAGAACGCCACATAAACATGAAGGAAGAGATTAGGGTGCTGCATCTACAAGCCAAGAATGTCAAAAGTTGCCCCCAAATTATCAGAAGTTAGGGGAGAGGCATGAACAGATTCTCATAGCCCTCAGAAGGAACTGTCCCTGACCCCACCATAACCTTGCTCTTCTAGCCTCCAGGACTGTGAGATAGTAAATTTCCACTGTTTAACCCCCCCAACTCCCTCAATCTCCCCACTCCGGTTTGTAATACTAGTTTATGACGGCTCTACAACACTAATACACTGTGTGATCTCAGGCAGATCACTGGCCATGTCTGAGCCTCAGTTCCTTTATTTATAAAAGTAAAGGGGTAGGGCGCCTGGGTGGCTCAGTTGGTTAAGCGACTGCCTTCGGCTTGGGTCATGATCCTGGAGTCCCGGGGTCGAGTCCTGCGTCGGGCTCCCTGCTCAGCAGGGAGTCTGCTTCTCCCTCTGACCCTCCCCCCTCTCATGTTCTCTCTCTATGTATCATTCTCTCTCTCAAATAAATAAATATAAATAAATAAATCTTTAAAAAAAAATAAATCAAAGAAGAGGATCAACAAATTAAAAAAAAAAAAGTAAAGGGGTAGACCAGATGATCTCTGAGGACTCTTTGGTTCTAAAATTACATGGCTTCCTTATTCCAGGACTCAGAAACCAACACCTTTTTAAAAATTAATTAATTAATTAATTAATTTAAGAGAGAGAGAATCTCAGACTCCCAGCTGGACACAGAGCCTGATGCAGGGCTCAATCTCATGATCCTGAGATCATGACCTGAGCCAAAATCAAGAGTCAGACACTTAACTGAGCCACCCAGGTGCCCCTTCCAACACCTTTTTTTTTTTTTTTTTTTGGTTTAAAAGGCTTTAGGCATGGGGTTGCATTTTACCCTTGCATAAAACCACTTGATTCAGTTCAGTTTGACAAATGTATATTTGTTCTAGATATTGGATTGGGCATTGGAGATTCAACAGGAAATAAGATCCAGCTTCTGAATTCAATGAGTTATAGTCTTTTGGAAAAGACATAAACCCAACTTCAACATATAGCAGGTGTTAATAATTATAATATTTCTCAGAACTTTACGTATATCAACTCATGTAATTCTTGCATAACCTGCTATAATCTCGGTATTACTATAATTATCTTTATTCTACAGATGATAAAGCTGAGGCACAGGAGAGTCAAGTGACTTGCCCAAGGTTACACAGCTAATTACACAGGTAAAGCACAGGATGTTCTAGGAGCTCAAGTAAGAGGCTTTATCCCAACCTTGGGGATCAGGGAAACTTCCTGTAGGAGGACACCTGATCCAAATCTTGAGGAATGTGGGAGAGAACCAGCTTGGAGAATTCTTCACAAGGGGTACAGGATGCATAAAATGTGGGTTTATAAAGGGAATTTGCTAGCTTTCCTGCCCCACCTGGGTTTTACAGGTTTTAAAGCTCATGATCATTGATTTAATCAATCACTAAGACACGAGCTCGGGCTCGGAGAAGTAGCAATGGAATGGTGGAAAAGGCCTGGAATTATTACCTCCACCTGACAAATTAATAATACCCATTTTGCTGAAGCCCAAAGAGTAGGTGAATTGTCTAAAGTCGCATGGTTAGTAAATGGAGGAGATAGGATTTAAACCCAGGCCACTTGGCTCCAGAATCCATGCAATAAACCACCCTCCTTCACTTGAACTCCATTAGGCTTTGTTCAGTGGACAAGAACTTCCCAGACTTCCAACTCATGTCAAAATAAGCCTGCGGGAAAAGGTGAAGGGAAGGCCATCTTGTGGAACTCTTGACATTTCCTGACTCTGTAAGTCAGTCTTAGGCTCCTACACATTTTGTTAAGTACTAAACTATCATACTCAGCCTTGGTTAAGATGCCATAGTAATTTCTGCTTCTGCAGTAGTTCCCTGCCACTAGGAACACTGATATGCCATCATAGATAAGAGAATGGTTACACTTACGGCCTATGTTATAGAACCAGATGATTAACTTTCTTTTAGATTTATCTTCATCGTGGTTTTCCTGAGAACATAATTATGATTTTGTGGTTTGCAAGGCAGACGGTGAGCAATACAGCAGACTGCAAGCTCCTGGACTATAGAGCTCTGTCTTACTCATCTCTGATGCCCAGTCTCATCTCTGTACCTGAACCAGCACCTGGCCATGGTGGGTGGACAATATCTGAAGACAGTCATAGTGAAAGAAAGTTGTTGTGGCCTGAATGTTTGTGTCCCTTCCCAAATTCATCTGTTGAAATTCTAACTCCCAAAGATGATGGTAATAGGAAGAGAGGCCTTTGGGAGGTGTTTAAGTCATGAGGGTGGGGGCTTCATGAATGGGATTACTGCCTTATAATAAAAGGGTCCAGAGAGATCTCTAGCCCTTTCCACCAAGTGAGGAGTCTATCAGTTATGATCCAGGAAGTGGGCCCTCACCAGAACGTGACTATGCTGGTACCTTAATCTTAGACTTGCCAGCCTCGGGAATTGTGAGAAATAAATTCTTGTTGTTTTTAAGCTGCCCAGTCTGTGGTGCTTTATTAGAGAAGTCTGAACGGACTGATAAAAGCCTTAGCTCCAAGCATGACTCTCTCTTCAGGAGCAATAGCTCTCCACTCAAATTGCACCTGGGGAAAATTTTAAAAATCTGGTTCCTGGGGCTCTTGGGAATTCAAACAGAATCTAGGAGTGTGGGTGGGACCCAAACATTAATATTTAAAAAAAATTTATTCTCCAGGTGATTCTTATTTGCAGCAAGGATTAAAAACCATTTCCCTGTAGAAAACATACCTGCACATATTTATAAATATTTATAGCTGTAGACTTTATAAAAGTCACACCTGTGACTATGCTAACCAATTCACTTTTGTCACTTAATCTGTAAGAGCTCAGGGATGGAGGTGGAATCAGAAATCAGGGATGGTAGCTAAGTGCCGTAAACATTAGCTCTGAAACGGGCAGGCAGACTAGTTCTGCAATGTTGGCTCATCTTGTCTTTGTAAAGAAATTCAGTAATTTTAGTTTCTTGAGTGGAATTCTTCTAGAGGAGACCCACTTACTAGTTCACAAACATTTCCCTGTGGTTAAAATGTTACATGTTATCCGCTGATTCTTGTTTGTGGCCTTTCACCACACACACACACACACACACACACACACACACACACACACACATTTCTTAGGATAACATTTTTTATTTAATTTTAATTTTTTTAAGATTTTATTTATTTATTTGACAGAGAAAGACACAGCGAGAGAGGGAACACAAGCGGGGGGGGGGGTAGGAGAGGGAGAGGCAGGCTTCCCGTGGAACAGGGAGCCCAATGCGGGACTCGATCCCAGGACCCTGGGATCATGACCTGAGCCAAAGGCAGACGCTTAAAGATTGAGCCACCCAGGCGCCCCAGAATAACAGTTTTTGAAGCTGATTTTAAAACTTCAACAGAGCATTTAAGTATTCTACCTATGAAATTTATAAAGCTCTTTCCAGAAAGAAAAGCATAACCATATGATTAATAGGAGACTCCATGAATCATCGAAAAGACCAGGAACCAGTGCTCTGTCAATGGTGCTTGAAGATGACTCTTTGGACCTCAGATTCTTCATGTGTCAAATGAATCTGTGGAACCATTTGACTACATGAAGCTAATGTTCTGTGATGCTGTGATTCATTTTTCTGGAGGACCCAGCCAAGTCGGAGATTCCCTTGGTTTATCTAGTGGATTAAACGTTTCAGATTCTTACAGTAGTTTTGTTTGCTTTTCTTTAACCACCTCCCGCATCACTGAGATGTGTGGATATTTGCTAAGAACATGTGAAACGTTCCAAGCTAGGGGACTTTTTGGACACAGATTCTGAAACTTCAGTTGAGAGGATGGCCAGGCAAAGTGGTTGGTTTTCTTTGTGGGGTAGGGTAGAAGAGAAGAGAAAGAAATATCTGCTTTTAATAGGTCAGAACTAACCACAAAATAATTGGGCCTATGGTCTAATCTAATCATGCTTTTGTTTATTCATTTCATATAAAAGTCTCTTACGAATGCATCGGAGCACAATATATAATAATAATAATACTATAACATACATTGTGAGAAACTTTTGAAAACAATAAAATGTCCACCTGAAATAATGCAGTGTTCATAGACATACAAACCCATTGGTCATGCACATTTGTGCCATTTCTTTAACTAGTGAGTTACAATGCTGAACTGAAAGCTTGGAATATATTTTACAAATGGGAGACTGAAGCCAATAAAAGGCCTAACAAGTGTTATCAGAAGCTTCACATTTGCATAATTTACTACATCAGTTCACATTTTATTATAAAATTCACATTGTTTTATTGGGGTTTTTTTTGTAATTAATTGGAACATGACATTCCTGCTTAATGGCGGGCAGGAGGCTTTTGCTTCAAAATCAGTAGTTTGGGAACACTTAGAAGAACATCTGTGAGCAAATGTAGTGTTGCTGTTTAAACCAAAGCCACAATGAGAGTAGAACCCAGTTATAACCCAACTCATGCGGACATAGATTTGGATAGAACATGGGTGAAAACTACATCCCCTTGCCCCCTACCCCTATCAAACTATACAAAAGTAAAAGCTCAGTATAAACCATTTAGTATTGAATGTGAGAATCCTATTTCCAAAACTGGTTCACAAAGGGGTTGTGCACTATGAGCAACTCAGGGAAGAGGGCAGACCTTCTGAATAAAAGCCCACAGATGTCCTCACCGGGGAGGGGGTCGTATGTCTCTCTTAAGCGACGTCCAGGTTATATAATACACCATACAAAACGTTACAAGAAAAGTCGCAACTCTTAGGCAGAGTTTTCTACACAAATGTAACACCACCATTGGCAGGCAATGTTAGATATATAAATTAATAACTTACAAAACATTACATTATATACATGAAGTAATAAATATACTGTTATAAACAGAAATGGAGGTGTTAGCGCAGAAGGCAGTGCGAGAGAAAGACGGCAGCATCAAATTGAAAACGGTGTGTCACTGGGTAGAGAGCGAGGCGGGAGGGGACAGGATGGGGGCGTGTGCAGCGCCCAGCGGCTCAGGGCTACGGGACACAACATGGCGCACTGCCTCATCGAGTTGAATTTTACACAGACCGTTACTGGGAATGACACGACTACTCCTTCCTACCTCTTAGTCTGTTCACTTTTATTCTGTTTGCAGCACAAAAAGTGAAGTTCTAAGAGGAGAAAAACATACTGCTGTAAGCAGGCAGACAGAGATAAGTTATACGGGCAACTGTGAAGCTGGATGGGACCATAGGGGAAGGAAGTAGAATGTGGTTAGAAGCGTATCCTTTCTATTTGCAAAAGTAACTGTAGTAAAGTGAAAGATATTGCCCAAGAAAGAAGGAAGACCATTTTCTTTCCTTTTTTTTTTTTTCCCAGAAAGAGTCAAAAAAGTTTATGTCAACTTTGAATGCTTATCTGTGTAGAAGTTGATACTAAACTCTAGGTATTCAACAGGCATTTTAAAGACGTGAAAATGTTTTACAAAAAAGGCACACAGGTTGGCAGACAAGGGGACAGGTGAGCAGATTCATAAATGAAGTTATTAATCAGTCAGTTCAGTCACTAGAGGGGACAGATTCCCAAAATTTAGTGCAGAAAAAAATCTCTCAGTTTTGTGTCTTCCATTTTCAAGCCATTTACTCAGGATCTGACCTTGGCCTCCAGTACCAGGTAAAGTTTCAGCTCTCCACTAAGCTTGCAAACAAGGCAAGTCAACCGTGGAATTTTCTGAACTGCTGTTTGCTTCATGGTCTCGCATTCTGGCTCCCAACTCAAGTAACTGGAAAGGCCACATGGCCCTTGTCCCGTGCAGGCCTACGCCCCCATGATGGGCTGGCCCTACCATCCAGCTGGCATGCTTGTCAAAGGTGGAATGTTCATCTCCACACGGAGAAGGCAATTATGTGTCAATCGGGGACTTGTCTTCTGCCCCAGCGTCTCCATCAGTCTCTCCTAGCGAATCCCTATGGTCAGGGTCGATCACGCAAAGTGTCTTTGTGCTGCTGAAATAATTGTGACCCTCTCCCTCTTTGTCAGGGCCTTCGGAATCCTCCTCCTCAAGGGTCAGTTCAAACTGAAACTTCTCCATCAGACCCTGACAGTCTCTGTTCTGCTCGTCCAGCGGTGGGGAGGGACTCTGGGGTATCATGCTCTGGTACCAGTTCCTGTTATCTTCTAACGTATCCAGAATGTCCTGGGCATCAGGCTGCACCAGATCTGCCCAGGTCTCCCACAGTGGATGCACGATGTAGTCAATGAAACCGACCTGGAAAAAAATAAGGTTACATGTCAATTATTATGATGGGCTCTTGAAAACCAAACAAGTTGTTCTGGTTTCTAGGCAAAGAAAGAGGCAAAACAAGCTAAGAGAGATCAATAGTGATGGATTCCCCTATTTCAGCACATACTATACGGTACACCATGCCCTGGATGTAATATATACATTATTGCTCTTACATCCGCAAAGTAAGTATTGTTACCCACCCTTTACAAAGGAGGAAGCTAAGACTCATTGAGATGAAATATCTTGTCAGAGATCACAGAGCCGGTAAGTGGTAGAGTTGGGACTTTGACCCAGCTCCATCTGATTCCAAAGCCTGTGTTTTTCTCACTATAACTGACAACTTTTCCTCTTCTGTGTGCCAGATAAGAAGTCTGGATGTAACTCTGGTTGGGAATGACTTTGTCACTACTTGGATTCTGTGAGTCATTCTCTGAAGAAGGAAGCTCCAGGTCTAATGAGTTCTGACTCAAGATTCTTTCCCTGATAAATTTAAAATATGCTGCCATTCCAAAATGAAGAGGAGACAGCCCCTGATGACCCTGAAATTTCTCAAGTTCCGTGGAATGCTTTTGTTTGTAGATGACTTTGGTAAAACATCTGAATATACACCCAGCGCCTAAACAAACAAATCTCCCCTCTGTGGACATGTCTGCAATTGTCTTAGATCCACAGGGTACAGTCACTTCCATCAGGAGAAAGGAGGGAAAATAAAAACAATTAAGCAGTTCCTTTGCTAGTGTTCCTGTGAATAAATACGAGGCTTATGGCTCTGTTATGGTTTACACAGGGGCTATGCATCCTGCATGAGCTGGCTCTGTGGCCTTATGCTGACCTCTCCATTGTCGGACAAACAGGAAACACTGGGGGTGGGAGCAGGTTGTGAAAAAGAATAGGCACTAGTTGAATGAGGGAATGGAATTCCCCTGTCCTGGTCTGGGGGACTGGAGAGATGCTGGGTCCGGATTCAGAGGTAAATGAGCAAGAGCAACACATACACGTCCATGGGACATGATACGGCTCTCTTTCCACACTGCTGGAAACCTTTCCTTTTTTTTTTTTTTTTTAAAGATTTTATTTATTTATTTGACAGAGAGAGAGAGAGAGACAGCGAGAGAGGGAACACAAGCAGGGGGAGAGGGAGAGAGAGAAGCAGGCTTCCCGCCGAGCAGGGAGCCCGATGCGGGGCTCGATCCCAGGACCCTGGGATCATGACCTGAGCTGAAGGCAGTCGCTTAACCAACTGAGCCACCCAGGCGCCCCTGGAAACCTTTCCTTTAACAACATTCTGGTTTTTGGCAAATCATTTAATACATCAAAGTTCATATGTGACTCTTTTATATCTATATCTACCTGTACCTATATATTTATATCTCTCATCGATCGATCGATCGATCCATCTGTCACCTATCTATTGACCTATCTATCGTCTATCTTCTCCTCCCTGATGCTTCCCTAGTCTTAACATAACTCACACCGAAGTGAGGGACATCTCTGATCTGCACTGGAACTTGACTGCAGATGATTCAGATATTTCTCTTGCTTCTACCCACTCCCTTTTCCTTCTTTATGTGTATTTAATGGATTTGAGAGACTATTTTCAAGGTGTTTTCCAGGGACCTGAAAAAACAAGCTCAAGGCAACGGAGAAAATGGAATGAGATGAACACCGTGCAATCATTTCTTTTCTTCATTTGCTTTGCTTCTACTAAATGCTCAGAACTTTTTTGAACAGTAGCCTCTAGTTGCTTATTTACTGGGCCCCGGGACGAGAGAGCTCCACAAATCCTAAGAGCACCTAGTCAAGGGCTTTATTGCCAGATGACTCAGACAATGCTTGCCAGAGCCCATCTGCGGGAAACACCAGAAGGGACCATGATGTCATGGCAACAGGGAGACCTGCTACAGTGATGGAGAGGGAAGAGCTCTGGGCGGAGGGCAGCTGGGTCACTTGGGAGCTGGTGAAATGAGCCAAGGGGACAGCTTCTCCACCTGATGCATGGGGAAAATAGCTGTTGTGTCTATCTCACAAAGCTGTGTGGGGGTTCAAATAGGACAAGTTCTGGAAAAATGTGTGGAAAACCACATAGAACACCATATAAATATACATCACTGTTGATAATAATTGGGCATTATTTTAATTAATTAATTAACTAATTGTTCAAATTAAGGCTTTAGGGGATTTGAATTGGCCCTGACAACTCAATGTTAGCATGCATTTTTATAGCATATTAGACTTTCAGAGCACTTTCACAGATTTTAAACTCATTTGACTGGGTTCCTTTAAAAAAAAACAATAAAATAATAACTGCAAGGGCACTTGGGTGGCTCAGTCAGCTAAGCGTCTGCCTTGGGCTCAGGTCATGATCCCAGGGTCCTGGGATCGAGCCCCGCATCGGGCTCCCTGCTCAGCGGGAAGCCTGCTTCTCCCTCTCCCACAACCCCCGCTTGTGTTTCCTCTCTAGCTGTCTCTCTCTCTCTGTCAAATAAATAAATCTTTAAAATAATAACTGCAAGGGTACTTTCCATTGATATTATAAGTATATGTAAGTTTGGGGGTAGCAGGTAGCGGGGAAAGAAGATAAACACTAACTAAAAGCCCTCCTCACGCTTTTGTGATAAAGACCTGGAATAGCCTATAGACCCTCTCAATCAGGACTATATGTTGCCCTGAAAAAAAATAACATTTCAGCAGGCCCTGAAGCCTTTGTACAGCTATCGATACTTTCCAGTATTAGCTAGAAGTATCTGAGGCATTTCTGCATACCCCCGCCTCGCATATTGTCCCCAGTCCTCAGCACATAGGGTATTTGTAGCTTTGGACACAACCCAAAGATGTCAGCGTGTCCTCAGAGGTAGAGAAGCAACCTTGGAAGGGGACACAGGAAAGGGCGTCGACCGTGAGGTAGAAGAGGTATGCAGAATGAGATTCACCCTCGGCCGTGCACTTGATTATGGAGAGACAACAGACAGAGGGTGGAGGAAGCCAGGATGAAGAGTTGAGCTCCTGGATAAGGACAGGGGTAAGAGAGATCTGGAGGGACGGGCAGGAGGCAGCAGCTCTGATTTCAGTCAGCGGGATTTGCTAAGGTCATAGGCAACTCTCTAAACTGCTTGAGAATACAGAGACCAGACTTCGATGAGTTTCTGAGTATGGCTTTGCCTCCACCCTGTGAAATTGAGTGTAATGGAGAAGGCAAATGAGTCAGAAGTAGAATGGAACTAAATGGGTCGTTGCTTCCTTATAACCTCAGGAATTAGCTAGAACCCTCCAGTTCCACAACCAGCAGAGCTCACAGAAACTTTGAAAATTTCATATTAGATACCTGGGATTTTTCCACAGAAGCCGTGTGCTTGTCGCACATTGGGCTAATCTCCATTCCCCTCTCCCGCTCTTTGTCTCCCTGCTGGAAAAATTCCTCCATGATGCGGTCTGTCCACTGCCGATACAATTCCAAGGACTTGGTGGGGTTGCTGAGGTCTGCACAGTGTACCATGTTGCGGAGGACCTGGAATCATCAAGTTTTGAGAATCCCATAAAAGACAGTGTAAATACTACCAGAACATCTCAGGCCTCTTGTACTAGTACATTTGGTACCAAACCCAGGAACATTTTAGTTGCATTATAATTGTGGTGTGTGCACCAAAAAATGGTATTACAGTGACGCTGGCCAGACTTGCTTATTTACCATTACAGGAGTCCTGCAAGGGAAAATGGGTGTCTTCTCAGATTGACAGTCATTGAATGTAAAAATTGGAAGGGACATTAGAGGTCAAATGCTACCATCGTTTCCCTTTCCCAGTTTGGAAAAAATGCGAAGAATTACTCAAAGTAGATGTCTTCATATTTTCCACTTGTGGAAAGAGACCAGCTGATGGCAGTTTGTATAATCAAAACAGACCTAACAGTCTTCAAGTCAATGGGATTTATATCCAAACACGAGCTTTGGGGACCAGCAGTCACGTATCCCCTATTACAAATGAATTTTGCCATTTATTTTTAGAACTCAGCAATTCAATAGATAGGGTTATGTTTTTCTTCATAAATTCAAGGATAAACTTGAATGTCCATTTTCCTCAGCTTGTTCTGAAAATAAGCCCAAGTTGTAATAATAACCAGATATGAGACTAACTGAACCAATGTTTGTTTTCATTTTTTAAACTGTTGTTTGGTTTAGTTTGGTTTGGCTTTGTGGTAAATCAAAGGCTTTCATCAAATACCTGTATACGATCCGTGTAGTTGTCCAGGAGAAGAACACCTGAACTTGTAACTTTCTTTGTTTCTACCATTGTCTTCAGATCTGCCAGCAGGCTCATATGTTTGGACATATCTGTTGCTAACACCTAGGGTAAAAGGAAAATGAAACTCTCAGGAAACTCACTTTATCAGAGAGAATGGTGTTTCTCCTCCTGAGAAGGGAAAGGTAAGTGAGGGATGTCGAAAGGAAGTCTTACCATGTCGATAACCATTTTCCTGAGCGTCTGGCGTTGCTTCTTGCTGAGATTCTGGAAGATGTCACAGTGTTCTTCCTGCAGCAGTTTGAAACCCACAGCAAGGTGATGGTTTTCCAGCACAGATTCATCATTATACATCAAAGCGAGTTCTGAATCTGATAAACAAGGAAAAATGATGACTTAATAAGGAAGGGCTAATAATTCCAACATTGGCATGACTTCAGTGTGAAATCAGATCCAATTCTCTCCAAATGATGTCAGGAACCAAGATCCACATGTCATTTCTCATCAGAGAAACAGTTTCCCTCTTCAAGGGGGAGTAGTCAGTTTCCAAGCAAAACATGCTTGTCGTAGATATTGGTGCATAAGCTTTCTCTTTGACTAAAATTCATGGTATTTTAAAATCCTTTTTCTTCTTCATTTCACATGAAGAATTTAACATTAGGTAAGTGCATTTCCAAGAAACTAAGCCCTATTTTTATCTCAGTTTGTAATTTCCTTTATGTCTTCACATATTTTGTGCTTTGGGAAGGAATAAACGGACAATGCCACTAAACTTTATCATACGTATTAGCATTTTCAAACTATTTCACTTTTTTATAGATTCCCCAGTCCTGTCACTTGTGACCGTTTAATTTTTCAAAGATGATAATAATGTTGAGTGTGAAGTTTTGTTTTATCCAAATAACTTAGCTCTTTGGAGCTTTCTACAAATATGGCAACAAAACATCAATAATGTTTTACAACAATCTTGATGTCAGAGTTTCTGTCCTCTGGCCCTATATGTCAGAAATAGTAACATCTGTACCTAAATGACAGCTTCCAGCCTGCCGTTCACACAGAAGAATCACAGACATCTTTTGTTAGGCAGAGCCCTGGTCTGCACTGGAGAATGTGGTCAACAAATTCCAGAAGGAACATTTCCTCTTAATAAAGAATAATAGCCAAGTGATGGTGATAGGTTACTCCTTGCAGATGTTGTCACTCATATACCATTGTTTTAACTGTGTTCTTCGTGTTACATCCTCAGAATACGTGGTGGGATATATGAAGTCATTTCAGCACTCCTGCCCTGTTCACCCTGTAATCAATCCCAGATCTGCAAACTGGCTTTCTATGTTCTAGTGTTGTCGGTGGCTATAACAGAAAGACCACTTTTTTTCTGTGTGAAGCTACCTGGCCAGTATATAGGTTGATATGTGACACACACCATGCCCGCTGATATAATCCAATAGCTAAGTAGTTGCCTGAAGTTTATATTCTTTCAGTAGAAGAACAAGGTTAAAAATGAATCTACACCACATCTAGATCATTCAGATATTCTGATGATAAAGTAGGACAGGGACTCTTTTATAGCAAGGAGCTCAAACATTTCTATAAAACCATCAGCACTTGATGTTAATGATGACCACAAGTGTATAGTCAATATACTCAGAAGAAAAAGTACTGAGAATTTTAGCATTTAGAAAGAGTGCACTGAGAAAAGTCATGGATTTTCAGTAGCGTGGATACTAAACATTTTCAGCATGACAAGAGCACTGAGATTTTTAGCATTTAGAAATAGTGCACTAACGGAGAAAAATCATGGATTTTCATTAGCATGGATACTGAACATTTTCAGCATGACAAAATCACTGAGTATAGCTTGGGATCCTAAGGCTGGACCAGCACTAAATGCCACTGAGGTCATCTTCCCTACTATAGACCAAGCATTTCAGTGCTTTCTTTGGAGTCTTATTTCTTTTTGGAGGTTCCCATGCTCATTTAGGCCTGTCTCCTCAGTAGAGAGGGACACCAGTGGGTCACCATGTTCTATGTGAGAGTCCTGCATAACACTGAAAAGCATTATCACGTTATCCCCAGGCCTTTCTTTGTCCTTACTGAATAATCCCACATCTGCTAGTCTTTCCTCATGTATTGTATTTTCCAAATGTTGAGTACTTTTTATGGCTCCCCTCTGACCCTTTCCAAGTTCTCCATGCAGCTCAAGAATTATGTTGCCAGACTGGACACAGTATCCAGGAAAGGTCTGACCAGCTTGAGTGGAATGGAAGGATTACCTCATTATTACCCTTATTATCATCCATAATGAAGACATTAGGGGGGAAAAAATGAAGCAACGAATCATACAATTATCTCAAATGACTGTTCTAGTAGTGAACTCACTTGTGTTGATGAGAAACTGGTTGGAGACTCCAGGGTGATCAACGTCATGGATAGCAGCTGCAAAAATGGCGGCCAGAATTTCCAAATCGGTGAAGACGGCCTGCAGAACAAAACAAGCACATTTAACTCCATGTCCCATTGGCCTACCCTGCTTGTTCAATTTCATATTAAAGTATCCCATTTCATTCTTGTTGGGAGAAGGGTTGTTTGCTGATGTGGTATAATGTCTCAATGCACTAATTAAATGTAGATTCTATCCATCAGCATAAGGTCTAATGTGAAAGGGGTGATGGCGGAAGCCCATGCCCACATCGAGCTTATCGGAAGGCATCAGCACCATGCTCATGATGAGTGATCAGGTGCGGCCTGATGTTTGTTTCTTGGATAAGTTGTACGGCAGAATGGTGCTTATGTAACACAAGCACGTACAAGTCAAAAAAGCAAGTCAGACTGGCTCTGTGCTGAGATATAACAACATTCACGTTTTCAGGCTGAGTAACTTAAAGAAGAAAGGCTAAATTCCAAACTCCTAAGACTGGCAATAAATTATTTCCCAAAGCTAAATTTGTAGTGTGGTCAGAAGCTTTCATATATTCATTCATTCATCCACTCCTTCAATTCCTATACGCTAAATGTTTACTATGGGCAAGATCTGAGAACTTTCCTGAGAAGTGAAACCTAACGCCTCACTGCTCCACTCCTTTAGGCCATGTTGCGAAGCCTCTTCTGCCCCCATCTGTACACAATCACTTAAACCTAGCACTTGTGTAGATAAACATTCTTTCTGACTAGAAGGTCTTTCTCTGGCTGTAGTGTCTGTCCTAATCCTCTGTGATTGCTTCCGTCTTCTAATCCTTCAAATGCCAGCTCAGTGTCCACCTCTCCCATGAAGGCTAACTGCTCAAGGACACGTCGAGCTCGCCCTTTTCTAAACACGTGTGGCCCCCAGGGGTCAATTTCTGGCTACACAATAGGTATCCTATCAGTAACAGAGGGTAGCTGATGAAGAGCGTTGACCCACTCTATGATCCTTAGACAGAACATACAAATAATACTGTTTCTCTCCTTCAGGGGATAAAACAGCCTCAGCTCCATCTCACTTTCCTGTCCTCTTGGATTTCTTTTCTCAAGAAATGCGAAACCCAAACAATAGAGTTGTGGCCAGTTTAATCTTTCTTCACCTTCCAAACTGAACCTGTGAATACGGTGGGGCTGGGTAGGGGTTGGCAAGTCCCCTTCTGTAGTGAGCCTACACATTTTGGAAGAACCTGACTACCGTTGCTGTATGTCAAAGAAGAATATGGGCTGCTGGG
Organism: Eumetopias jubatus; assembly: GCF_037043125.1. Classification (NCBI taxonomy): domain Eukaryota; kingdom Metazoa; phylum Chordata; class Mammalia; order Carnivora; family Otariidae; genus Eumetopias; species Eumetopias jubatus. The sequence goes on from NW_028274810.1 coordinate 52,818,266, forward strand.
CACATTGCTGCTAACATTGGCGCATGGAAATGCATTAATCTACTAAGGAAGGAGTCACAGCCACCTTCTAGCAAGATGTCTAGCAAAATGGAACACCGTTCCCCTTTGCTTCAGCATTATTAATTCTAGATATTCAGTTACTTTTTCTTCAACCCATAGAATCAGTTTTATGAATTCTTAGGAGACTAAGCCTATGGATGCTTATTCCCAACAGGAATTATATAGGACATTTTATATTATATTTCTGTGCTATCCTTCACAGTGTTTGGGATGGTGTAGGCAGTTAAGATCAGTATATGCATACTGAGGATAAACTACATACTAGATGCTGAACTGGACACTTATTAGATACTGGAGAGGCAAAGAAAAATAAAGCACCCTGGGAGCACCTAGGTGGCTTATCTGGTTAAGCGTCTGCCTCTTGATTTCCGCTCATGTCATGATCTCAGGATCATGAAACTGAGCCCCGTGTCAGGCTCTGTGCTCATTGGGGAGTCTGCTTGAGATTCTCTCTCCCCTTCTGCCCCTACCCCCACTTGTGCCCACTCTCTCTCTCTCAAATAAATAAATCTTAAAAAAATAAAGCACCCTGTTAATTACTTGATGATTCAACAATTTCAATCGTAAGAGACATAAAGAGAGGGTTACTCTGATATTCGAAAGCAGTGTAAGTAGAAATGCCGTTCATTTTTATTAGCAACGCAATTTATGGATGCTACACGTAATAAAGAACCAGTTCAAACATGTGCAATTATTTCTGTAAATATGTTACATGTTGTATAGCGCTTTGTAAAAGAGGATGGGCAGGTATGCAAAACACATCATAACTACTCACATCTAATGCTGGCGTAGAAAGAAGAACATGGGTTGACTGGGCTACATCAGCAGCGTGTAGGCTGTTATGGTACGCCACATCAGAATGGTAATGGTCTTCTAAAGTCATCATGTAGGTTACAAATGTATCAGATGAGATTTTGAATGTCTTTAGGAGGTCTCTTTCCTATGTAGTAAAATGGATTAGAAAATAAATAAGTCGATGTCCAAAAATGAGGAAAAAGTCCTATCAGGAAAGTAGACTGGGATGGAAAAAAAATCATCAAGAGCCATCGAATTCAATAAGCAATACTCTCTTCTGTTCACTCACCTGGAATATGGCATACATGATACATGTGAGGGGCCTGTTGTGTGAATATCCAGCCACATTGAAGATGTTAAGGCCCCATTTGTTCAGGTCTTCCAGCTCCTGTAATCAAAATTAGAGGAATTTAGGAATAAGGCCAGTTTTGTTAGCATGTCTCATTATTTTTATTTTGTTTTTGGACAATGGCTGTCTAAGACTTTAGAGTATGTATTTAGAGTGTTCTAGTTGCATCAAGATTTGAAAATGGAATGGCTTAGGAGGTTGGGTGTCCTCTTCATTTTAGTTACAAGTTCTGTATTTTTTTTTTTCCCAGAAAAGAGAGAGTGTGTGTCTAACATATAGATTTAGTTGCTGACCTGTATTTGCCGCATATCAGTCCTCAACCAAGTGGCATTCAGAGGTAGCTGCAAGTGGCTAGGGGTCCCTCTAGCTCCATTTCCCTGTCTCTCTTCTTCATGGATCACTGGCCCAGTAGCTAACAGCTAGAAAACCATCCTAGGGGAACTCCTTTGCCCTTTGGTTATTATCACAAAGGGCCAGGTCGGGGAGACTCAGTTGCTAGAATGTGCGGAAGTCAACCCTAATTTAATGTAAAAGGTCATGAAGAATCCCAACCATGGATTATTCTATCTTAGAGCTCTTGGGCCACAGATAGACCTGGGAGAAACATTATTCAGCCCTGCATTGTGGGATTATTCCACGATTATCTGATTAAAGGAGTCATTTATTCCATCCTGAATTCTTGCCCAGAATAAGGGATCTAGGCTCTCCCCAGAGACCTGCCCCTTGCTCTAATTGCATCTCTCAGAAAGCCTCACTGAATGTCTGTTTGCTCATCTTCTATTGTCACAAGCGTGCAAGGACCCTCTGTTTACCTAAGGCGGCCCCCTAGGGGAACGTGTGAATTCTTTCTGTGCCTTCCTCCACTGGTAGGGTTTGGGCTCTGAGTCAGTGCTGTCGACCTCTCTCATTTCTTCTCTAGCTCTGCCAATCAGTGCAGATTTTCCAACTAGTCCTTGGCATAGAGTCCCGGATCTGTCCTCTGGGACAATTCATTCCTGTCTCCTGGCTGCCCTGTGGCTTCTCGCAGGGTGCCTTTGGTAGGATTCTCATTCATGGGGAACTTCCATTTACAAATCCAACTCTGAATAAAAAAATACAGCTCCTTTGTTGTGGAAAAGGGTCTTGAATTTGGTGCCCAGCAATGGACAAAGCGGCCACACCAGGTTTCTTATCATATAATTTAATCGAAAAGCAACAATGATCACTCTTTTTTTCTAGTAGATAATTTTGAGCAGCCACCTGACCTGCCATAGAGCAAAGAGCTGCACGCACACGTGAATGCCCCCCACCCGCCGGCTCAGACAAACCTTGGCCAGATGGTCTTCGTTTTCCGTGTTGACTCCAAAGCGTGAGATGCTTGTATTGTTCAAGCTTGAACTATGCATTAGTTTTTTCACACCGCTTATCTGTGTCATGAGCTGTTGCTTTTTCTTCTTCTCTCGGTCTTTCTGGGTAGGAGATGGAATCTCCACATCATTCTGCTTGTCTGCAACAAGGGAAAACATTTTTCAGCCCCTGTGTGCCAGTGAGAACCCACTGCAACCCAGTATCCAGAACAACTTCCAAAGTCCTGTGATGGGTTTTACATCTTATAAAGGACTGTCCTACATTATCTCACTTGATCTCCAGGACCATCCCGTGAGGTTGATGGGAGAAATAGGAGAATTTTTTTGCTTCTTTTTATTGCTAAATAAACTGAGGCCTAAAGGAGTGAAATAAGTTGTCCGAGCAGGACAGGTAGGACTCAATACTCCACCTTCTATCTGCAGCGTAGTTTAGAATTACGCTTCTATATTTTCAAGGTAGGGCATCAATATGTATATGTAGATGTTTTTAATTAAATAACTTATATGTCTGTATAATAGAAAACATTCATGCAGCCAGGCCCAGGTTAATAAAAACAGGCTTTATGTTCTACTCTTTTTGTCATATTTGTATTTTTTTTAATTAAAAAAAAAATCCAAACAACTTTAACTGGATATAACTTATCATTTCAGTTTAGATGAGCCATCTGTAAGTTAGAGAAATAAATGGTTTGTAACCTTCAAACAATGACTTTAAGCCTTGGCTTATTACCACCATTTGAGGTTCAGAGGAAAAGTATATCAGTTTTACTTCATGCTTTATTTTATTCATTCTAATTAATAATAAACAATGACTCTCACTTGTCACAGGCATTAAATTGATTTAAACATTTACGCTTATTAAATATGTATGCTGATCTCATTTAATCATTTAAAACATTCTGCTACGACAAGGTAATGGCAGAGCTGTGATTAGCGACGAAAACATCTACCTTCTCATGGAGGTTCTCCCCTCTGTATCAGGCTATTAAAAATATCAGCAACCAAATATCCCATTTCACTTCAAGGGAGGCTTTATCTTGAGTACTTCTGAAACATGCATTAACTCTTTCAGGCCCCAGGGATGACTGTGAGTGCCCGGAGGCAATCATTTATTAAACTGCTTTAACAGCTACTTCACTGAACCCTGTGGCTGAAAGAGTTAAGGCAGCTCTCAGAAGTTCCTATGCGTATCTCTGCTTATTACAGTAAAAATTAGGACAAAGACGACTTCTCCATTAGAAAATGACATGTTTCCAGATGCCATGCTGGGACCTAGACTAGTTGCTTTCAACTCTTGCAAGATGATGGCATAGGTCACATGTTTTCCCCAGAGACCTCCACCTGCTCTTAGGGCCCTGCGGACAACGCGTCAAAGCAAAGCAAGCACAGGGAGACAGAAGCAGCTCCCTGGCTGGACACCTCAGTACCTGGAGCAAGGCTATTCTCTATCCCTAGCATCCCTGTGTTCTCTTTAGGTGCCCGCAAGCTCTGAGCCGCATCAGTCTATGACTTTTGCCTGGTGAGGAATTTTAGTGGTCATTTCAATTAGTTTAGGGGTTTCCAACGTGCCTCAGCATCAGAAGCACCCAGGGAACTTTAGAAAAACACAGATTTATGAGCCCCACCCAGTCCTACTGAATCAGTATGTTTCAAAAAGCTTCCTAAATGACGCTGATGATCAGCGCCAGGTTTGGGAACCAATAATAATCCCACACTCTCACTTTTCAGATGAAGTCAGCAATTTGTCCAAGCTCAAAGGGCAACTTACTCAACAGATATTTATTTTGCAATTACTCAGTTCCAGACACAGTGACTTAATAGCAGAGAACCCAGGCCTTGAGGTTCCTGTTAAAAATTTCTTTCTGGTCTCACAATCTCTGGCAAAAAACACTATATATTATATTGTTTCTGACATTACTTTTCTCTCTGTCACTTCACTCGTAATAATTGTAACTTTCTGCTAAAACGAAAGGTCACAGTAGCCCCTGTCTTTCCTGACTCCGTTCTTCACCATCCCAAAGTCTGGTTATCTAAGAGGCTATCAGATTCCCCTAGGCCACTGCAGATAGAGAAACCTCTAGTGGGCCTAGCAGCTTTGCCCCATGTTAACTAAAGATTCCTTGCATCAGCCAGTAATTGAGCTGAACCACTACTGTGTCTGGAACATTACAGTAAAGAAGAAAGCCATTATTCACAGACAGCACCAATTTGACATTAATGGGTGTTTCCCTATACAGGCAGGCACTGAAACAACTGATGGGCTTCCCTATTCTGAATTTCCTCTGTTAAAAGCATAGCCAGGGCGTTGCGGAAATAACCTGAAACAGACTCAAAGAATCGCCATAAACACTTAGTGAATTTACATTCCCAGAATGGTTATAATACAGTGGGGAAATAGTAGGCCAGCATAAATCAAAGAAACAAACAAAAGAAACCAAATGCAAAATATGGTCACGTCAAAACTCTGTTAATGGCCTAATTTGAAGTGCTTTTCTTACTAGAGCACAGCGTTTAATCATGCAGACTTTCTAAATTCTTTCTCCTTGCATCTTTGAAATTCTATGTTTTAGCTTTTGAGACGTAGTCGGGGATTTACAAGAATGAGTCTTCTCTGTTTGTAAAAATACTTACCAAATTATAATATCATATCTAAATGTCTTGCTCTGCCTATGCTCCCTTCCTGCAGATCCTGCTTCACTTCTTCCTGGGCCAGCAACCTGGAGCTCATTTTCATGTAAGAGCATCAATAAGTGGTTGCTTTGGTAAATGGACTCTTGCCTGCCTTTCAACTTGTCCATCTAGACACCATCCTCTTAGATGGAAACAGCACAAGTTTCCCAGCTCCTTGGAGTAAGGGATTCCCTCCTTTCTGGATGACACATTTTAACGTTCAATGACTCTTATTGCAAAAATGCTCTTTAATTTTAACTTAAAGCACTAAGGTCTTCCCATTTTTTGCTCACTGAGATGGTTGCCGTGCTCTGGCAAAATTCTTTTATATTACTGGGAAAGGTTAAAAACATATTTTATTTCTAGGTCCAACAATCATGATTCCTAAAGACTTTTCTCCAAAAGAATATAGCTGTTACTTGAATGTCCTTTAATGTGATTTTCTTCTATATGGTCTGAGTTTCTAACAACCTTCTTTCCTAGTTAAAGAAGTAACAGGGTATTTAGGTCTGGGAATCAAGAGAGCAAAACCTTAGTTCTGGCTCAAGGACATAGTAGCCAAGTAATTTTGATTAGGTTACTTTGCCCTTCTGGGCCTGTTTCCTCTCCCATAAAATGAGGGAATTGGATGACAAGGCCATTAAAGTCCTTCGTGGATCTGACAGTTTATAAAGAAGGCTTCATTCATGCTTCTCCAGGAATATTCCTCCAGAATATTCACCCCACAAAATAGGATTAAGAGTTCCATGTCTTACATTTGCAGTTTGGAGGCAAGGTCTTGTTTGTTTGTTTGCTTTTTAGGATTATCCAATTGCAAACCTACAGCCTATTCTAGAGAATCCAGATTGCTGGGGATGTCTTAGCAAAACTGATCAACTCAGTCCGTATCAGAGTCATCGTGCTCTCCTTGTACAGATGAAGTAACTGAAGTATCTTTTGTTGATATGAGGGATTTTTTTTCTCCCTCTATTTTTCCAAGAATATTTAAAATTTTAATCTAATCTGTTTGATCAGGACTGCCTTGTGCACACACACACACACACACACACACACACACACACACACCCTCCTAAGGCTGAGTCTCTAAGAATTGAGATTCTAACACGTCCCCCAACAACCTGTTCTTGATAATTTAACTTTTGGAATAACGAGAAGCCAAAAGATTGGTTTTCCTCAAGACATGTGCCAAACAGCAAATGAAATATTCAAGAGAGCGTTGATGTTCAGCCTGTTCTTGAGATACACAGTGTTGACCCTGAGAGCTCATCTTTATTATCTTATCAGCTTTCTCACTTAATAGCTTATGATGATAAAAAAGAGATCAGTATGCTAAGCTAGTCGTGCCGTCCTTGGCAAGCTGCAAGCCGCTGGTGAAAGCTCCTGCAAGTGCACAGAGCTGCCTCCGCGAGGTCTTGGATGACAAAGGGCTCCTGTAGCTTTTCCCCAGTCGTGAGTCTCTCCCAAGACACAGACAAGCCCTGGCATTTTAAAACGCAATGTGTGTGAGAACAAAAATGAGTTCTCGCACCACTCGACTGTCTTCTTCTCTCCCACAGTCGTTAACCTGGAAAACGTAAGACTCCTGGTTTATGAAAAAGAGCTGGGTGTTGCACAGAGCAGGGTACATCTGAGAGGGACAGTGGAAGATGTCTGTCTTCAAAGGAACCAAGGGGGGATGATGGAGAAGAAAAGGATTGGTATATAACACTTGCAGTTCAATTAGATTCTGGCTGCCTCTCGGAGCTAGGCTCTATGAAAATTCTTCTCCTTTGTTCCCTGACCAGGGTGTTGTAACTGCCGCTGGAGAAAACCAGGTGCAGAAGGCACCCACAGAGGAAACAGAAAGACACTGTTCATCGTGCCCCTGCCCATCTGCAGCCGGGAAATGCCGTGAGCTCTGCACCAGGCTGATCAAAGATTGATCGGCTGACAGCAGAAACTGCTTTGGAATTAAGAGAAACAAGATTGATTTTTTAAAATAAAACCAGAAGAGGTGTGTGTTGCCATAAAGCCTGAGGCACATGGTCATGGATTTAATGATGTGTCGCAATGCCAAAAAAGAAGGGAGGTGTGATGTTCAGCTGTAAGAATGTGTTGGTTCTCTGCATGGTGGAGTTCTGTAAATGGGCATAATTCAGCAGTATTTGAAAGTCAACAGACTCAGAATCTAAATGCTATTTATTTTAAAGTACAGATTTGCATATTCTGCAAGCCTTATTAAAGAACAATATAATCCAAATAGGTTCACTATACAGTAGAATGGCTTTAAACATGAGATCAGAAATCCCAAGTAATCAAACAGAACGCCTGACAGTAGCTAAGGATCTCTGATGCAAACATGTTCTGACAGTGTCATGTGTTAAATACCAGCAATGTGATAACAGAGCACAACAGATAAAAAAGCATCAGATTGGGAAGATAATGATGCAGCTTGCAGAAAGCCACATCTTTCAGAGATGTCAAGATTCTTCTCTTCCCATTGAGCTTTAAGAAATAACTTAGCAAAGCAATAGTCAAATTACTTCCAAAGCTAATTCCCATGGCCCAAATCAACACACCGTTATTCTCCAACCATATCTCTTACAAACCACCTAAGAGGAAATCCTTTGCTCCAAGTCCAGTTATTGGAAGAATGTAAAGAATACCACGTCAGAGGAGTCAATAGACTGGTCCCTCAGGTTTAGATGACTGGACCCCCACCCCGACCCCAGTCAGAAGGTCTTGGCCAAGATGGAAGAGGGTGGATAGATAAGGGGAGACCTGGGGTATGTAGAAATACAATCAGCCTATAATAACCTCTGTCTTTGATGTCATTCTTTTTTTTTTTTAACATCTTTCTGCTTATTTTTTTTTTACCTTAAATGCTGTCCTTAGTTCTTATTTGAAATGGCTTTTTCTGTGACTTGACCCCATTCCAAACTCACATAGGGATGTTGCTGATGGGTTGCAGAGATTAATACGGAAAAATCTCAATTACAGAACAGATTTCCCAGTTAATATCTTACCTAAGAAAGTATTTGAAATGTATTCAGAAACCTGGTTCCCTGATCGGCTCATCTCTGAGAGGTGTGTCAGCTCCCGGTTCAGCATTCTTTTGAACTGTGTATGAAGAAGAAAAATGTATTAATCACCTAAAAACTAGCAAATGATCACTGTAGATGTTTTCAACTTTACTACAAACCAAGAGATCGGAGCAGATACTATTAAATAAATGATTCTGCTTCTACAAAACACCCCTTTAATGCGAAACCATTCCCATGTCACCTTAGGGAAAAAAGAGGTTTTCTTGAGATTTCTTAGAATTAACATCTGATTTCTTCTGAAGATGCAAACATAGGAAAAGAATTTCAACAGAGGTCAAGATAATTGCACTTGAAAAATGTAACAACTTTTAAAACACATTTGTTGGAAATTAACTCGAAAATATTACTTGAGAGGAGATTATATGTGAAAAGTTGAACAGAACTAAGGGGAAAAAGAAGCATCCTTTAAAAATCCTCGAGCCGCCTAAAAAGAATTGGATTAAAATACAGCACAGTCTATTTAAATATGATGTAATATAGCATGCCCTTATACAATAAGCAGCCTCCGTGGGCTAAGGGACAACACAAACTAAATCATTACAGATGTTTTTCTACTTCACAGAAAGCACACAGATGTAAATGTTTCACATTCTATCAAAGACATATAACAGAATCAAATTAACCCACCTTGATGTAACCCCAAGATACAGATAACAAATAGTTTGCCTCAGGCATTTTGGAATGCTCTCCTTGCCACAATCCACAAATCCCTTTGAAAGAATTCACTGTGCTGAGAGAACACCCCGAAAGGACCGGGAAAGCCGAGCAGATTCAGTGGTAAAATAATCAAAACTTATAAAAGACAAAGTCTCCAAAATTTAGGGCATTTCCTAATCCACACAAAGCCCATCTTCGCACTCCATTCTTACAAGAAGCCTATGCTCCCTGCTTCTTTCCTGGCAGAGAGAGTAATGCAATCAGGAATTGCACGAAGGAACAAGAGCCTGTCTAAATGTATTCAGCTGGCTGGTTTGCAGCACTTATGAATTATGAATAGTCCTGGTGGCCGAAGGGGTTTCCACTCTAGATTAGTCCTGCTCAGCTGAACTCTGCAAGGAAGGAGAGATTCTTCTTTCCTGTGGGGTTGCCAGACTGGGAAACACAGCCATCTTTTAAAAAGGAGAAGATTAAAATGGAGGAAGCCCCATGAATATTTAAGTAAATCTGAAGTCAGTACCCTCCCCCATTTCGACTAGGTGTTCTTAACCCTCTCTCCACTGCACAAAACATCCTCCACACAGGCTCAGTCACGCTAATGGTTTCAGAGGAATGGTGCATTTGAGTCATTTACTTTCTCAATATTTTTAAAAAACTGAGAACAGGTTAGAACTGTGCCTGTCTTCAGACTAGGCTTTCAGACTACAAAGATTTTTTTTTTTTTTAAGCTAGCTTTTGGGAGGATTTTTTGCACACTGGCGGTGTGTGACAATGCGTTCAGCCATCCTTCACAATGAAACAAGTGGGAATAGAATGAACTTCTTTCATTTAAAAAGTATTTCATTTGCAGAATGCAGTTCTCTCCACTCCATCCGTTCATTAATATGCATATTAGATTGCATTTGACAAATGAATTAAACACGTTCGACCTTTCAATCTAGGATCTAGAATGTGTTAGGAAATGTAAGCTATCATTTGCTGCATGAAAGGTGAATTATTTGGGTTATGAAGGACTACGCTGTTTTGGTATTTGAGTGTTAAACATCTAATTCATGTTAGTAATATTTAGGAGTTAAACTAAATTTTATTTCATTTTAGCAATCTAGGGCATGTTGAGAAAGTCATTCCCTTCCTGTAGACTCAATCTCTCTCTCCCTCCCTACTGCTCCCCCCCCCCCCCGCGCCCCCGCACCCTTTTCCTTGTCAGCCTCAGAGGGCACAGGCAAGAGGAAAGGCCAAGAGGAGAGTCTGACCGCAGAGCTTCCCAGCCCCATCCCACTCCCCTCCTTCTCCCTTCTCTCCGTTACCCCACCCTTGGACTCTCAGAAGTTCAAGTACAGCATGTTAAAGCCAGAGCAAAGCACCATGGCAACAGCCCCCACACGCAATTGGCTCTCTTTCCTGTGAGGCTTTCTCCTTTCAAATGAGCATCCTGCACCAACAATGGCTTCACTTCAAGCATCCAAGCCCCCGTCGTGCCACTGCCTGAGCCCAGGAGACCAGCCTTTCTAGCTGAAGGCAACGCAGCTTAGCATTGCTGCCTGCTGGCTCACTGCACGACGCATTGTCCTCAGAGAGGTTCTGGGGGAACCCCGCTTGCGTCTGTGTGTTTTCCCATGATACACTGTGTCAGTAACAGTAACCAGGGATGTCCGGATCAATTGTCTTGGCTAGTGTGTTTTACTGATGGAACCTCCATGTGGTTTTGAACTCCAGGTGAACCGCATTAAGTTCCAAATTATTTATTTTTCAAGACAAACCTGCTTGGTCATAGGGGCCTCTCATTTTTACTTCTCAAAAGTCTGGCACTTACGCTAAAGACTTAGAAGCCGGAAAAGAGAGGTGTGTATGCTCTGATTGATCAGCTAAATTTTGGCAAAGAGGGAAACCGTACTTGGAGCACTGCAAAAATATCTTGGGAAAAAAGCAGAGACCGATGATTTCTTTAATTATGTCTCTGCATAAGACTTAGCCAAACGTAACATTCAACGCTCCATCCTCATTTTGGTTCCTTTGGTCGGTAAAATATTTAGGAAGATTTTGGAGTCAATCAGGTTTGCACTAGTTCAAATAAAACCATTTTATCAGGTATTTGATAAATATTTTTCGAACATCTAAACTATGCCGGGCAAAGCATTAAAGATAGAGAAGTAAAAGAAAAACAAAAAACACCAAGAAAACCAACAAAAACAAAAAAACAAAACAAAACAAAACCAAAAAAACACCCTTTTTAATCAGCTCTAATCTTAGTAGGAATAGTCAGATATATTAGGGCATGTAAGTTGACCACAACAGTTTTAATAGTCTGGAGAGAGTGGGGCCAGTTCTTTATTAGTCATATTGGCTTCCTGAATATAGAAGCAGGTAGAAATTCAGTAATAAAAGGCTAGGAAGGGAAAGACTTTTCTCCTTCCTTTCGTTCTAAGACCTCCCATGGCCACAAAAATCCTGTTGGGATACACTGTCATTCAGTCCCAACATGGGAGCAGGGAAAGTGGCTCTCAGCTACAAGGCTGAGAAGAAGCCAAACTCCTCACCTTTCCTGCACTGATTACAGGAGTAAGCTATATAAATAGTGACAGACGAATACCACCTCCCTCCTTCTCATGCCTAAATTGCTCTCCTGTGAGTCTTTTGCTATGGGCATGGCAATGCCACCAAAAAGCCAAGTCATCCTAAGGTAACCATAAAGCACATATCATGATGAAGTATGCATATGGAGGTCACTCAGGGTCAGAAACTGACCCAATCCTAAAACGCTGCTTAGTGACAACCATTGGTTTTCCTCCTCTATAAGGGAGGGCCCAACCACACTGACCGAGGCCATCACTGCTCTCATCCAAAAGCATTTATGAAGGGCCCACTTATGCTGGGCAGCAGACGGGAGCATCTTTTCCATTCTAGCAAATGTAGAGGACAATCAGTATGATTCGTGCTGGCCTATGTGATGAAACACACCAAGGGGTAGAAGAGATAGGAACTGTGTTTGAGGTTAAGGCTGAGGAGACAGTTGGACTATTTGGCTTAGTTGGGTTTTCAGGGTCAGGCCCCCGTATGAGAATTGTTTCTGTGGAGCCAGAGATAGCCACAATGTGGTGGACAAATCCTGACTGTCACAGCTCTCACCAACAGCCCTTTGAAGTCACCTCACCTCTCATATTTAAATGAAAATGATGCATGGTTTTTGGCTCTCAGCCTTCTAACCTGCACCTGTCATGATTCTATGACAAGTTCCCTGGCCGTCTCCGATAGACTGGACACAATACTTACCAGCAACTGCTATTTCCCAGAAAACAAAACACTCTCAATACTACTGAAACACCCCGAATGGGAAATGCTTCAGTCTGTAAGAATAAGTCACCAACAATGGAAAAGAAGCATTTATAATGTCTCCAGAGTTTGATATTCTAAGACTCTTGCCATCTCTTGCAAGGTTGGGTGTTCAGTCTAGATACGAAGGTAAAATAGCTCCTAAGTGAAACCGTGTCCCAAGCAGTTACGGGATTGAAAGGGAATGGATATTATTTATTTTGTCAAATGCAGTAGAGAAATGCACAAACAGGAGCACACTATTTCAAAGATAAATGTGTCTTTACTACCTAACGTACACAGATCCTATTTTTCTGTTAAGAATCTGCCTTCACAAGAAAACCCTGTTAGAGCCTACCTAGAAATAATGTCCCCAGAGGAAATGGCCAAAGCCCCTTTTGAGTACAGACGAGCAAAATTTGTGAATGGACCCTTAGTAACACAAATTCCTCCAATGCTTCCTTAAGCTTATGCCCGCCACCAGATTTGTGAACACTGCTAGAAACTGCAGTTCTTTTCTAAAAATGGAAAAGGATACCATTCTCTATAAATGCTTTAATCTTGTTGCCTCAAATTATCTTCTCTGTAAAATCACACGTGAATGTTTTTGGATAGGCTATCTTTAATAGTGGGAAGTTATTTAAAATATATAGTAGCAAATCTGAAATTCAATTTACACTTGATATGAACATTGTGTTTTATGGCTTCAATTTTTCTTTACCTTCAGTGCTACATATAGAGATTATTTTCTTCTGAGCCAGTTTTTTTGTGAAACGATGGAACACTTCCTCATTCTTCTAGCTTTCTCATGAGAGGACTGGTTTGAGCTTTGTGCAAAGATCCGCAAGCAACTTAGGGGCTCTCTCAGTAAAGAGGTCTTAGCTACACTAACCGCACAGGAGGCGTGGAGTAGAAGGATCTCAGAGACTGCTCCCAGTTCTAAAACCTGGTGGTTTTATATTTCTAAGAATAAAACAATTCAGAAGAGTAGTCATATGAGGGGCTAGTATCAAGCCCATAGAATAGCTACTTTTAAGACTCATCTGGGCTTGTGAGGGGTGACATGGATGTCACCGAGGAGTGAATCTTTAGTGACCCACTATATCTTCAGCCCATCAAAAACTAGATAAACAGGCACTTTCCTCTCATTTAACCTCATGCTGAAGTCAGTAGGTGAAAACTGTGTGGATTTAAAAAAAAAAAGAAAGGAAAGAAAGAAAGGGAAAAAAAAAAAAAAAGGAGCCAAAGAGAGGAAGACAGCTCCAGCAGTTACCCTTGTGGGTGGCCGTCTACGCAGGAGCCCATCTGTGAGACAGGCGCCTTATTGTGTGGGACCTTCCTGTTTTCGCAGTATGAAACAACTGCCCAAGTCATTAAAGTCACAATGACTTTATTAGGGACTGCATTTTGACTCATATTTTACACTTTGTTAGTCACAACTTAATCAGAATTCCTGGGCATCAGGAAAGCAAAGGGGCTGAAAATTCTTCCTCAGAATGCGAGCAGAGGTAGAGGGAGTTACAACGGCTCAGGGAAGGTGCGCAGCTCAGGGCAACATGCACGTCCGGAGGCCCTGTCTCTGTCTCAGTTCTGGCACGAACTCTGTGCATGATCTCGGGTAAGATAAATTGACTTTTGGGGACTCAGGTTGTTTTAGCGATGGGCACAGTTTCTTTAGTCATAAAATGGTTAATTTTGAAGGTTCTTTCTGATTCCAAAACATTGCTTCCTTCATACCCCTATTTTCACATGGAAAGAAGACTCAAAGAAGTGGAGAACTCTAATTGCTAAGCACCTACACTTTCCTTTGCAAAATCTGATGTTAATGACAAAAAAAAAAAAAAAAAACAGGGATATACTGGACTTTCTCTAGACCCTTTATCAAACTCACGATTTCCACAATTCTTAACATTTCGGATCATCTGACAGTGAGGGTCCCATCGCTCGTCTCCTTTTGATCTTTCCCTGTCTATCATCTGCTTGAAACTTGATGTCACAGTTGCGTTAATGACCTGCTTATCGTATTTGAGAGGGAAATGAAATGGAATTGAGTGAGTTAGTAACAGGAATCAGGATGGGAGACCATGCCATTCGGTGTCCACTAACATCTACTACACTAGACACCATAATTCCATGATGGGCCATCCCAGAGAACAAGCTCTGCTGTGTGACTATCTGCAGCACATCGTTGGTACACCAGGGAATAAAGTTAGGTCATTCTAACTGCCCATGTGATACATCAGAACAAAATTCATCTGAACACACCAGAATTGAGTGATTCTCTTCTTAACTGCCCAGTGATGTAGTAATCCACCACAAATATAGATTGAAAAACAAGCAAGAACTTCTCCGGCATATTCTGCAACAAAACACTGGAATTTATGATGAAGCTAAAATCGAATAAACTCCACTTGCTGCTTAAAGGACAAGTTATCTGCTCCGGTGACATTTTAAAAGTCAAAGAGGGACAGACCATTAGTGCGTTCATACACAGAACTGAAAAACAAGAAAACAAAACAAAACAAAAAAACCTCAAACGAATTTAAATTCAACACTCTACAACCTGACAGTAGGTCCTGAACAGCCCTCAAAATTTAGGTGTTTCTTCCTGCCTGTCTATCTATCCTCTTTGCTGCTGTCCATTTTTCTTAGAATTTCTGAAACTTTTCAAGAGGAGATATGGCACACATTACTGGGACACTAAAAAATTGACCTCTCCTACACCCAAACTAATTCCCTTAAGAATGTTTAGAGAAACTTCTCATGACTTAACATTCCCTTAATTCCAAAAGTTGCTGCAGTGACACAATTAAATAGATACTATATTTATATTCAAAGACGTATTGGAAATTTTAGATAAACAACATTTTTTAGAATAAGTGTGTTCTAGAAATTTCATGTCCCAAATATCCCATAAAGAGATTGGATTTCAAAATCATATACTCACATTGTGTCAGGTTTAGAGGTATCGTATATTTTTAGGTAATTGAAAATGTTCACACTTGTTCTTTTTGACAGAGGTCTTCCCTTCTGCTGAGAAACCCAGCAACACTGCATCTGTTACTGGGGCTTCACAATTTCATTTTATGTATTTGAGCTTTTTCTTTTAATCTGGCTGTTAAGAGAAATAGACCGAAAAAAAAAAAGAGGTACGTTGGCAAATCTGGGGTGCTGGCCTGACAAAGATAGCAAAGGCCTTTCTTCAGCAGATAATATAATCATTGCAGCAACTGAGAAAAAGCAAGGAATCAAGGTACACTATTTAGTTACCCTTTTGTTTTTGCATTTAAGCAATCTATCATTTTTTTCTGTGCATAATGGCTAATATTTAACCTCAAGCTTCTAAAGCCAGTTCTAAGGCCATGGGGTGTTAAGGTGATTCCAAAGCAGACGATTAAGGTTTCTGTTGAACCATTTCATGGCCAGAAGTTCTACAACTTATTATGTTTTTAAAATTAGAAATCTTAAACATGGATCAGACCCATAGCCCAACCAGTCTAGTGTCCTCCACTGACTAGCTAAAAACAAGACCTATGCCTCAAGACCTTCATATCTGACTTGAAAGCCATTGACACAGAACAGAAAAATCACCCCCCAAGCATGTGCTTTCTTTTCATAACCCCAAAAGCATTGGTTATGATTCTCCTTAAGAACTGATTTCCAATTTTATTCTATAACATCTCCTCGGGTGTTTAAAATTTTGTTTAAAATAAATATTACCTTATTAGAATTCTCGATATTTTTGCAGCCACAAAAATCTACCACAGCTTCTTTCTGAGATTACTACTCTACCCCTTTAAATACATCATGTGACATGTATTGTGTTTAATATTAATTATATTGATTATTGCTAACTATGTTCACATACCCTTTGAGATAAAAGACAATGTGATGCTTCAAAGCCTGCTGTGGAAATCACTACTTCCAGATTAACAGTTTCCCAGGGCTGGAAATTTATAAGATCAACTCTAGGGACCATCTAATAAATAAAGGAAACGCACGGGCTACAGAGACATATCATTTTATTCCCTGAAAACATATACGTTATCTGTTTTGGCATTTTGGTACTCCCTACACTAGAATTGAGAAGAATTTACCACATGGTGGAGGCTAGAACGTATTTTTAAACTATAAAGGATGAAAACAGTGGTCTTATCTAATTTTATTCTATAAAAAAATTACATTGTGCATTTCATTTTATTATTAGCTCCCACAATTTAAAATAGATGGATGAGTGCTCTGCACAACAATGCACCCCAGGATGTATAGTTTGTCGGTTCACGGAAGGCTTATAATAGTTTCAGAGTTGGAGGTGTAGGTCATACATGACGTAGAGAGGGTTCTGGTTATAGTTGGCCTTCCCAGGGAGATCTAACAGCATAGAGAGGACTCTAACAGCAAACTCAACATCATACTAGCATGCCATCAGATCAGGTGAGCAACCAGCTGAGTCTGGAAATAAAATACTTGTCTGAGAAACTTGGCAAGTCACTGAACCTCTCAGAGACTAAGTTTTTCCAACTTTAAAACGGGAAAGTTAGAAATAATATATGTAAAAGGATTGGCAAAGTGTCTGTAGTACTTGTCCTTTATTCCACAAGATTTATACTTGAAGCTGATGTTTTATTTCTCAGTTTTGTCTCTGAATTTAATTTAATTTAGGAGAGTGGGGAAGTAGGGCAGAGGAAAAGAGGGAATCTCAAGCAGGTTCCACTCCCAGTGTGGAGCCATCGCAGAGCTCGATCTCATGACCCTGAGATCATGACCTGAGCCGAAATCAAGGGTCAGATGCTCAACCGACTGAGCCACCCAGGCACCCGGCTTTGTCTCTGATTTTTAAAAGAATCTGAGCTTATGGTCCAGTCTTCACGTGGGTTTGCATTTGGGTGGAGCTTTCAGCTGGCTCTCTGGCATCTAAACTCTTCTTCTTGTTGAAAGTAGCTGGTATAATTAACTACAGAATTCCCACAATATGCTACTGCTGATGTGATGCAGTGCTATGTCATTTTGATTACATGACACATAAGTTACTCATAGAAGTTCTGGCTCTCTGGTTGACATTTAGATTATTCACCAGTCTAAGGAGTGTAAACCAGAATTGCCAGAAAGATAGATGAAACCCATCAAATGAAACCATAACTCAAAACAGCCTGGTATTAAAACTATATCATTAAAAAAAAAAAGCCTATTCGGAGATATCTCGCTGTTGCTAACTCTATCCATTCATGATTCCATGACTTAGCCAATTTCCTCAAATTAAGAGACTTTGGAACTCTTCGTGTATGAACAAAAGCCACGAATGGCCACAAGTTGCCTGACACAAGGACAACTGCACCAAATATTCATTTTGCTCAGGTTGCCACGGTTGAGGTCCGTCCAGTAACACATCTGAATTAATTGAATATGTGGCTAGGAGAGCAGTGAGAGGAGCATCAGCAATATGTCAGGAACAAAAAACATAACCAGACAATGACAGAATGACTAAACGGCTACACTCCAGACACAACAAATATGTAGAGTGGCTGAGTTTCAGACACAACACGTGCTCATAAACATGTTCCCAGTTGAGTGTGCATCGCCAGTCTCTGAAGGGCTTAGATCCTTGGCCACAGGATGCAGACTTTCCAAGAAAAAGGTAAACCAAATGCCCCCATGCTGAACCAAACAACAACGGTGTGCTTCACATTTCTGTTCATAAGAAGAGCATTTGACCCTGATGGCTTTGCTCTCTATTGTCTGACTCTGAATTTGGGAGAAGGCTCAGGAGCAAGATTTTGCAGCTTCTGAGGGTAGTTTGAAGAGTCACTGTAAGCCAGATGGGAGTTTTTCATTCAACTGAACAATTAGAAAAATGAATTGGGAGCACCTGCACGGAGCACGGTGTAGTGCAACAGGAGACAGCATTCCTGGGTTCTAATGGATTTGCCACAAACAACATCATTGGTTGTGTCCACAACCAATTAGATTACATTTCTTAGCCTCATGCAAGGGATATTTATTTGAATGTCTAGAGGTATTTTAAATGCTGGGACCACTATAGCGAACAAGGTAGACACAATTCATGTCCCCAATAACCTTACAGTCTAAGGGAGATGAGTAAAAACTAAGTTCCACAACAGAAAATCAAAATCATAAATTTGTGAGAGCCGACTGTAAAACCCACAAGGTACTGGGTTAGGATAATTAGAGAAGTTCTCTTCAAAGAAGTAACATCTAAAGTGAGGCCTGAAAAATAATAAGGGAACTGGATTGAGCTCTAGCTTTCAAATTCTATGATTACATGTTTTGTTACCAAGTCATATAAGAATATGACAAATTGGCCTGTGGATTTCCCTTTAATTTTTATTTTTATATCATTTGACTTTGGAGCAAAAAGAAAAAGATTTGATTCTAGGGCATCAGCAGTGAGTAGCTGAAGGGCTTGGACAAATCAGTGATGTCTCTTGCATCCTGTTTCACACTGAAAAGGGGGATATAGTAATACTTTCCTCCTGATGAGCATCAGAATGAGATCACATAGGGAGAGCTCTGGGTAAGCAGGAAAGCCCTCTTCAGGTCTGTTTCCTTACCTTGCTACCTTGGATCTGGCAACACAAAAATAACAAACAGCTATACACTTAGAGAAAGTGGCCCTTTATTTAACGCTCTATCACAGGACCATAGGGAACTTTGAGAGCAAATAAGCTTTAAAGTGAAGAAAGGGGCCTTAAAAATCCCCACATCCCTCCATAACTAATGTTCCCTCAGGCAGAATCAGAGTTCTCTGGGAAATGCAGTCGTGGATCGCAGGGCTAGATTTGAAAAACAGTGATCAAAACAGAAAAATCTTTCCTGAGTTCTTCCTCATTAATATCACCTCCTCTTTTATCACCTTTATGAAAAAAGGCTCATATTTTACTCATTTTAACCCAATATATTCTCTTGCTTTAAAGAAAAAGAACCCATTCCTGTCCAGGGGTTCATGTTTTTATTTATTTTTGGCAAGGCTCCTACTTAGGATTTACTAAGGGCTCTGAAAGGTGTTTCTTGAAAAGCAATGTATGGCCTTTCTTAGTTTGAAAATTATTCTATTCCCCATCTACAATGCAGCATTAGACAATGAATTTATCTTAATACCATGAACATATATATAGAAGGAGAGTATTAACAAAAGAATATTTTTAATTATTGTAATCAAAATTAGATAAATGATTTGAAATTAAATTATACTGATTTAAAAATATTTTAAAAATCATACTGGTAAATCCTGAGGAGATGTTATCAGGTAATCTTCCATGCAATGGGTAAGAAAGATGCAAATAAATTTTGTGCAACTAGATCCTGAGTGTGTTAAAATACAGGAGGGAAAAATTCAGTGACAGCTCACCCTGTCACAAACATAAATGATGTACTGGACTTGGCCAAGTAAATGCAGATATATTTAAATCATTCTGACTCAGTTACAGAATGGAACCAGCAATAACAATCCAAAGGGTAAAGGGCTGAGGCAGGGAGGGCACTGTGCCCTCTCGGCTGGGTAGATGGGTAGCATCTGGCTGGCTAAACTGACCTGTCTGGGCTATGAGTGGGACATCTAGAGCAGGAGCTGGAGACCATTCATTAGTGATCTATCAGAGTCCCTAGCTTCTCACAATCAAATGGGCATGCAAGAGTATACGGGAAATTCATATTACCACTGGATAGTCTCAGCATGTTCCATGAATTTAAATTTAAATTTTTTGAAAATACTAAAAAATATTTCCATCTTTAATATCATGCTGTGCCTAGTAGCAAGGTCATTACCTGTCCTAGTAGCCATCAAAAGTCCTCATGTCCACACATTTCTTAAACGACCAAATCAAGAAGAATTTCAGAGAGATTTTTAGAATAAGACAAACCCCAAGTCAACTACCACCAACTGACAAAAGCCTTCATTTGTTTTTCGCTTTGCTCCTGACCATTAGACTGAAATAGAGCTATGACTCTTTGATACTTTTTAGTCTTACCACTCTGAGCATACATGTGTTCTCAAAATATTCGAGACACGACTACAGGCCTCAAGAGCTTGCAATCTGGAGTAGACATAAATAAAACCTCAGAGAACTAAAATATTAGTTATGATATTAACCAATAAGCTAGGTAAGAGGATGATTTATGAAAATCCGATCAAAGTCAGAGTACCTAAGTCAAGGTTTCAAAAAAAGAAAGCCAAGAAGTGTAGTATACCAGGAGTAGGTTCATAGTATAGGCCCGATGATGTATTTGAGCCAAAGGGAAGTCTTTAAGGCCATGGAATGCCAAGAAAGGCGGTAAAGGTCTGCATTTCTTCATTCTCAAGTTATCATAAAACTCTTACTTCTATTCTTAAACCAGGTTTTCAATAGATCTTCTGACGTCAAGGGAAGAGAAGAAGTTGGAAGTCCACTGTTTGATCAACTGGAGCTACTAAAACTTGAGTATCATTTCGTTTATGTGAGGATAAAAATGTTAATCCTGGCTGTCTTTGTAAAACTAGATTTTCTTTCCTGATAGTATACATATATTTTGATGATATATGCATATATTTTGATTCAGAAGTTAAAACAGCAAAAAGTGAAAAAAAAAACCAAAACAAAAACAGCAATGCCAAAAGCATTTAAAGTAACTCATTCCAACTATATCCTTCTGGATTTTGAGCACACAATTTTCAGGAATACTACATTAGTTCTCTTTACTTGAAGTGATTAAGACATGTATAGCTTTTACTCAAGAAAGGTAATGAGAAGGACAATGAGAAGGTTAAAAATCAATGCAACTAATAGAGGGACCGTGCCATGTCTTTTTTAAGTGTAATCAGCCTTTTGCTGAAGATGAACAGCAAATTGGATTTGTAATCAAACCTGTATCTTACTACCTTAATCTTCCACTAATTAACCTTGTGACTCTGGAAAAGTCATGTCATAATGAAATTATATTTCATTTAGATTGTGTTTTATGTTTTACAAAGATCTTTGGAGTACATTAGATATTTAATCCTCAATTTTTATCATCCTCATCTATAAAACAAGGTCTTCAAATCAGTGATATCTACGCTCCCTACTGGGTTTAAAGTTCTAGGATTTTGTTTAATACAGCCAGTGTGACAGTATAACTGGAAAGAATATATTTCGATCTTTCTTCTGGCTTGATTTATCAACTTTCACCATCCGTACTGACCAAAGACATTACATAGTCACCAAATTACCACTTCACTTCACCCTGTCTGATCAGCTTTAGTGCACAGCCTATATGGCTGAGTTGGAAAGGTATTTTTATTTAATGACAGCTTCTCTTTTTACTGTTCTCCTTTCAAAAACAAGTAATTAAAATTTACCTTTCAGATGGCAAAGGACAAAACTCTTGTCCTAAATCTACATTTTTTAAATGGTTTAATCACTTTTATGACCAGTATCTGTACTCAAATTTCCTTTTTACAGTTGCTGAAGGTTATAACATTATACACTATGCTGTTAACAAAGAGTGAAAGGAACTTGGCCATTTAAAGTGTTTAAGGAACATTTTCAAGATCACCAAATTTTGAGCAGCTAAAAAATATAAAGAAGTGAAATTAAGCCGTGAAGATGAAATTTATTTTTAATAAATTCACTAAACTTCAATTTCTATAGGTTTCAAAAGTGGTACATTTTTAAACTACAAGTAATTAGCAGACAGAAACACAGGACTGATGAGCAGAAATGCATGATTTATAGCCTTTAAATGCTACTCCATAAAAAGAAAAAGACTATCAGGTACTTCTTAAAGAGAAGAAGATTATCAGGCACTTCCCAAAACAGAAACAAAAGAAACAGAAGTTTTACTGTCTTCTTCATTTCTAAATAACTTAACTGTCCTTTCTTTGTGGAAACACTTGGCTACTTTAAAGTAAATCAAACAAAGGAAATTACAGTAAAATATCCAGGAGACTAAACAGTTTGGCACCAGTTGAGGGAAACATCACGTACAAATGGGCAAGACACAGAGGGTTGGCAGGTCCCTGAAAAATGCTAAAGTGGAGGGATGTGCTAGGACGCACATCCACTGTTGGCATAGTGCCTTCCAGAGTGTGAAATCTATTGACTGCAGCACAAGTCTGCCCTAGTAGCTTTGGTTTGGTAAGTCCTGGCTTTCAGAAAGCTGATGTATCTCCACTTGCTGAGCACACTTTTGCTCAGAAGGCAAATTTTGGGAAGAATAGCACAAGACTAAGCTCCACCCTTGGCTTTTCTTCCATAGATAGCAATGGCACCGATTTTGGAAGACTTTTGGATTAGGACACATTTGAAAAGAAAAATAAAAGATAAGAAAGAAGTATAAAAAAAATGTGAAACAGACGTCTATTCCATTAAAATAGTTATTCTATTTTTTACCACTAGTGTTCTGGATTTATATTTGATACTCCAAACATAGTTGTCTGATTTTTTTTTTTCATATGGAGAGAAAGGGTCCCCTTAAAATGACTTATTTATCAGATTTTGATAATATAATCTTGTCTTACCAGCTAGCCAGGGTGCAACAATCAAAGGTAATGTGCCCTGACCTCACTCCTATTTTATTTTTAGAGATTTGGTCACTTGGGGCCTTTCAGGTGAAGTAGTAGAAAGACTGGGGTGAATGGATTAGAACTCAATGAAGGAAATGGTTCTGTAAATATCAATGAAAAAATATTTAAATTAAGCAAAATAGATTAAAAATCAAACTTATTACAAAGCACTAAAGTTTTCAAAGAGTAGAACTTAGAACACTCAGTTACACTCTCAATAATACAACTTATTTTGTCACAGAAAGAGTAACCGAAATAACGCCAGGTAAACAAACAGCTTAATCTTCTCTTTCTTCTTTGCTGGAAGACAAAGGCTAATGCAAACAGTCTATATCTTACCGCTAGGAAATTTCCCTGTATTAATTATTGCTATTGAAGCATTCCTCCTCCGTTTCATGGTCTTGGGGCATGTATTAGAAAGGACATAATATATGATGAAATTGCCCCAGTTTTTTGGATGATAATTTTCAAAAAAAGAACAGCCTCTCTCTGTTTTCTTTTTATGTTGGGGAGGGGGGTAAAAAGGGAATTTGGGGGTTGGTTGTCTTTTAAACAAAACTTCACTGTCTTCTCTTAGGCCATGTTAGAGAATTTGGGAGCACAAATAGATCTTGAATTTAGCAAACAGGCCCATTAGAGGCAGCAGATTAGTTTAATACTGTTATTTACATTTTGATGAGTGCTTTACAACCATCTTCTATAACTGTGGTTATTCTCCTCCCTCTTACCTGTTAACAGACACTGCTTCCCAGCTGGGAAGACTGAGTTTAAGGTTATTAATGGCTGGTCTGGAGGCCCTGAATATGGTAATTGCAGATTAGGATTCTGAACCAGACCTAAACAAGCAATGATGGCCAGAGTCAGAAGAGTAAGACTTCCCAGAGATGACAAAATTCCCTTGTAAAAGTTATTAAATACCTCTCTGTTTCTATATTTATCTGTGCCATTGGGATCACTGATGGTGAGTCAGATGGCCCTGGGTGTGAATCCTGCTCTCTTCTTTACCTTAGGCAATGTAATACAACTCCTTAAACCTCACTTTACTATAGAATGGAGATAATAATAGTATGTATTTCCAAGGGTTGCTGAGCGTATTAATGACAGAATGTAGGTAAAGGGCTTAGTACCATGTCTGCACAGACAGTAACAAGTAGTTTGTAAAAGTAGTTTGGCCATCGACGCTTACTGTCCCAACAGTAAATGCGAGAGCTGCAGGAGACCATGGAACAGTCTTCTCCAATTCTTTTGTTTTGTAGATAAAGAAAGGCAAAAATTCCAGATGAATTAACTGTTCCTATTATTCATATTCCTAAATGGAGGCAGAGCTAGACTTCAAACTCATGGCTTTTACCTAGGCTCTTTTCCCTTTGCTGCCTCCAGTTCTTTTTTTTTTTTCAATATATATATTTTTTTATTTGACAGAGAGACACAGCGAGAGAGGGAACACAAGCAGGGGGAGCAGAAGAGGGAGAAGCAGGCCTCCCGCCGAGCAGGGAGCCCGATGCGGGGCTCGATCCCAGGACCCTGGGACCATGACCTGAGCCGAAGGCATATGCTTAACGACTGAGCCACCCAGGCGCCCCTGCTGCCTTCAGTTCTATAGAAATCTGAGAGTGAAGAGAGAAGAGTTGGATCAAAAATGTTCAAGTGCCCCACCTGGCTGTCAGAACCGATTTTCCTTCTATTCTTCCCTCGAATCCAGCTCACCTCTAACACGTGTGGGGCCACATACATATGTCTGAATAAAGATATAAATCGAGCTAGCTCCAACACTCCTACCTCAACAGACATCCCTTCCTAGCAACTCGGAAGGCCAGCGTGAAGTATGAATTCTTGAGTTCCTCGGTTATGGCAGTGCAGGGGGACCTAGCTCCAGGACTGCGTCCTGTCGCATTTCTTCCCCCAAGGAACTCATGCGCAGGCCTTTGTATACCCTTCTGCTACCACCTGCCTGTCCAAGCCCCTCCCCCACACACACTTCTTCCAAGCCCAACTGCTGCTTCTTGGCTACTCTTTGGGCCTAAGGGTGTGAGTCCCTGCAGCACATCCAGGAAAGAGGCGTGCACAGGCCCTGGAACAGGGTCCAGAACCATTGGGCAGAGAATGTAGGGGGTCCAGTGCATGCAGTATGGTCTGGAGCAGGCACCACAGCTGCCCCCGTCCCGGCTCCTCACCTCCTGAAGCAGAGTGCAGCTGGAGGAACAGCCCAGGCTAAGGCTCTCTTAAAGCAAAGGGTCCAGGAAAAGGACCCCTCTTGCCCTAAGGGTGGGAATGCTCTAGTCATATCATTTAACCTTGGGCAAAAGTAGAAGTAATCCCCTCCAATGATTGGTCACCTGCCTATCATCTTTCTGACATAGCTCTGAGATGAATCTGTTGACCAAGAAGATCTATTTCCTTTTTGGTTCTGCTGGACCCGACATTTCCCTTACTTACTGATTATTCAGTTAGATAGAAAATGACTCGCAAGTGCAGGGCAAACTGCCCATCACGATCACACTCCAGTATCATGCAGCTTGAGTCCCAAGTGGCTCCAGGCTGGTAGAATTATATGAGTTTATTCCTTCCCACCCAAGAGCGCAGGCAATTATTTGCCTTTACTTTCAATACTCCGGTACAGACACACCTGAAGAACCGGAAAAATAAACCTGTGTAGCCAGAAGGACTCACTTCCCCTGTGATGGTATCTGCAGCTGACTTCACGATACCTTCAAAGAAAAAGACCTTCTATCTCCCGTTCTTATCTTACAGATTTCCTTAGCAAACATGGACTGAAGTGCTAGGTCCCGAGGCTTCATTCTAAAGAGACTACTGATATTATGCAGGACTGCTCTCTTCAACAATGAAACATCCATTTTCACGGAGAGGGCCCCAAACCTTTGTCCTACACATAAAACAGCCCCAGGGCAAAGCTAGTCAAGAAAGAACAGGAGAATGGAGAATGTTTGTGGCGAAGTCGGGACAGTGACAAGTTGCTTGAACATAGCTCCTTGCTGAATACCACAGCATGTTCATCTTTTGAAAAAACCTTCAACATGCTGGGTACAAATGACCCCTTTGACACTTTCACCTGAAAAGTTTAGGCAAGAGACTCTGTTTCTCAGTAAAAGCTCCCTGTCCTTGTCAGTCACCACTACGCCTCTCTGGGATTGTTTTGTGCCGGTCCTTCCTCAGCCACTGTTGTCGCAACTCTGTACTTTCTGACTGAGTCTGTCAGGAAGGAGACAGGAAATTCTAGTCACCCGCACAGCAGCTGCGCCATTCCTCCTATCCTCCTCCAATGACGTCGGTTGGCTTTGGTGACACGAGGTCAGGAACTGAGCCACAGTGAAGGTCAGGAAGATAGGTCAGTGTTTATGCCGTTGTTGGGCTGGGGATCCTGCTGAGGCTATTTGCTTTCTTCCTTGCTATACTGTTTCTCTTTCCGTTCCTCTTTTTATAATGCAGAGCCAAAGCATCCTGTTTTGAAAACATCTAACTGTTTGGTCACCGAGGAA
This sequence comes from Eumetopias jubatus, assembly GCF_037043125.1. Lineage (NCBI taxonomy): Eukaryota > Metazoa > Chordata > Mammalia > Carnivora > Otariidae > Eumetopias > Eumetopias jubatus. The sequence continues at coordinate 52,844,569 of NW_028274810.1, forward strand.
CTCATGCTCTGATGCATTTCACTGAAGTGTAAGACAATTCTTCTAATTCAGGAGGCGATGAAAGTTGAAACAAAAATTAATGAGCAAGTCTAAGAAGGCAATCTGTTGTTACAGAAAACAGTTCTAACACGTCTAACTGAACTTGGGCTGCTGGCGGAAGGTTCACTCGACATCCTTTTCATCTTGCAAAACAATGTCATTACCTCGTAAAACTGCTGAATTTATTTCATCTTGTAATTCTCGGGGAAAAATAACCTACAGTATTAATCCACCTGGCTGCATCTTTCTCTGTGATCCTGGAATTCCATTTGGCCTGTGGCCAGCATTAAGAAACTGGGGCCCAGGAGACTACGTTTCTATAGGTCACAGAACAGTTCCTTATCTCTCAGGCTCTGAAACATACTTGGGAAAACCAGTTATAATCTTTGAGTCACAGTTTTCTTCAAAATATAAAAGGGTTGAGGAAAAACAATAAACACACAACCCTACCCAGATGGGGTAAATATGAAAGACTGCTTGCTTTTCCTCCACTGGGCATAGTCAACTCTCTACCATTCACAAGTTCCCAAACACCCCTCACACAAAGCATTGGCTTTCCCATCACCACTGTTGAGTAGGTAAAAATTCAGTAAATCACCGTGCTGATCAAAACTAAGGGCATATGTTTGCAGAGATGTAGCAGATGTTATTAAGAAGTCATCATTTATTGAATCTTTACTACCCAGCAGGTGCCTTGTGGAGTGTTTTATCAGATGCATTATCTCATTTAATCTTCACAGTGACCCAGTAAGGTAGGTACCACTTTTATCCCTGTTTTCCAGATGAGAAAATTAAGTCTTAGAACAGTTAACTGTTCTAACTTAACTAAGTTAGCCGAGGTCAAGTAGCTAGTAAATGATAGAGATAGGATTTGAACCATGATCTTTTGACTCCAAAGCCCATGCCTTTTCACATACTTCCTGTATGGAACATCTTCAGACTCGCTTCCAAGTTTGTAACTCAGAGATTTGCCATGGCTCCTTTGTTCAGTGAGGGGAAATAGAAGATGAGCAGATACAACTACATAGTAATGGTGATGATGATGATGATGATGATGATGTGGGAAACAAAGGCAGAAGAAAAATTATTAAATTTCCTTACCACCTAGAGCCCACTGACAAGTCCTTGAAACAGGCAGAGTGACATTCTTCTAGGGACTCAACTGCCTCAATGTTAACACTTTGCTAAGGGCAAAAGGCAATCCTAGCCCAAACCCCACGTCAATTATATTTTTAAACGGTGACTTGGATGGAATGTTCAAATAATTTCAATCACATCTGAAATTAAATGCGGGACTGTATTTTTACCACAAATAATTAAGTTCCCCCCCAAAACTGATATTGATCAATTTCTTTTTGGTGGCCACAAAAATATTCTTATTATATTTTGTTACATGCGCCATGGATTAAGCTTTATTTATGAAACAATTATCTAGATAATCAAGATTCTGGGGGGAAACATGGTTGCTAAATAAAAAGAGAATGAGATCTTTTACAAATGAAACTGACTTTAGTTGTCAGTTGAGCACTATTCATCCACTGGATAATTGCTTTGCCCTACAACCTTTCCACTGTAGATGTAGAAAATAGGTGCATGCCTTCTACTTAAGCTAACTGTGTCAGCATTAAGGTTTAGCCCTCTCTTTAGGGTTAGCTCTATTCAACTTTCATTGCTTCCTGCACAGGACACCATAAAGGAGGAGCGGAAGCCTGAAGTGATTGGAATTCTCACCAGGACCTACATAGTCCTTGGTCTCAGAGCCTTATTGACCATTACACTGAATATGAAAAGTTTTTAAAATAAATTTGCAAAACAGACGATGTTTAATTTCAGCACTCCAGACACGAAACTGGTTAGAATCTACAAGGTATCAACACTCAAAATGAAAAATAATGACAATTTGCAGTTTCTCAATGAGAATTCTTTTTCTCCCCTGGAGTTAGTTGGCTACTTTATCTTAGCAACTTAAGAAGAAAGTTCAGCATGTCTTTTATGGTGAAACCTGCTGAAAAACTACCCTTAAATATTGGATCTACATCTCCTATGGGTATCGATGCTCACAACATGCAGTAAATAGAGGATCCGTTAATGCTCCAAAGTAGGTTAAAGCATGTGTGAAAATCTTTTTACTTGGAATCCAGTGTGGTTTGGAGAAGTTACGCAGTTAAGTCCTCCTCATGGGGAAGCGGTTGGTTGAGATTTACAACAGCCTGGAAAATCCCATTTCAATTGAGAACTTCAGAAAAAAAGTCAGTAAATAGTTAATCTCAAAACTTTTCTTCTTTTTTCCAACTTGAATCTAAACTAAAATTTGAGAAAGAGACTTATTTCATTTTTTGCCCTTTCGTTAACCAATAAACAAGAATAAGAAGAGCCTGTCTCCCCACCCCTAGCCCCCTTCAAGACCTCCTAAGGACACAATGCTCCCCCTGCTCAGATCCTTTGAGCAAGAGCCAGTAAGCCTTGATAGGAAGGTGATACTTTTAACCCCAGGAAAGAGGGAGGAGGGACACACATTCCCTAATGAACCTTGGGGCTGGAAAGGGAATGTTGGCAGGTGTGGAGCAAAATCTTTTCCCGGCCCCAGAACCATAAGGCAGTAAGACAATACCTCAGGCTAGGATGACTGGGGATTCTTAAAGTGTGTACTTATAAGGGTACAATGTTAAAGTTTTCCATTAAAAATGGAGCAGTAAGTATATACATATATGCACACACATCATATATGTTTATAAAGTTAACATTCTCCAAGGGGGGGAAACAAACAAACAAAAAGCAACAACTCTCACTACATAAATTAGCACTCTAAATCCAGGCGATAATTAAACAAATGATATAATGATAGATAATTAAAACTCTTCCACACTAAGTTTTGTCTGGGGATTGTAAACAAAACTATTTCTTTGCAGTATGGGTAGAATTTAATTTCAAATAATTCTACTTTGAAAAGCAGCAAACTTTAAGAAAATACTTTCTTTTTTGGAGATAAACTATATTCTTTCTTTCTTTTTTTTTTTTTTTATCTCAGGTCATGCCAGCATCACAAAAGGAATGTTAGAAAATCCCAGAATGTCCTTCTGAGAAGAATTTCAGAATTTATAAAACTTCAGGGCGAACCAGTCTCTTCACTGATCTATGGAGGTCACGTTAATTTCTTGTTCAAAAAAAAAAAAAAGGTGTCCAACACCTGATTGCAATGCAATGAACGTGTTATCCACTTTACTCTATGAATTCATTCAGATGTTATCTTACTGATAATTGTTTTTTTTAAAGGATTTTCATTTGTAGACAAATAAGCTTTATAAGCACCTCTCACCTTAAACGTGCTCCCAACTACATCAATTAACAAAGAACTTTGGTTGCTGGGAATTAAAGCACACGGAGGATTTTTAACTTTTGCCCTAGCATCCAGACACAAGCCAAGTGTGGCACTTGGGGACAGAATCTTCAGAGGCAGCTCAGCAAACTCATTCTGACCGCCGGCGTCCTCGGATGCACCTCTGCCACAGGCAGAGGCCAGGGGAGCCCAGGGGAGCGGGGAGCTTTCAAGAGTAAACCGGTCATCTCTTACCTTGTTCGAAGCCATCTCGCTGACAGAGCGGTAGGTCTGGATGGTCTCTAGCTGGTCTAAGCACCAGTCCAATTCCTCCAGCGTCTCCATTGCTAATTTTTGATAAGATTCTTCTGCAAACAAACACACAGGCATGTAGTTAGGCTGGAGCGGCTGCAGGCTGTGCATATCCGAGTCCCCGCTGCCGCCGCTGATCCCGGAGCTACTGAAGGTGGCCCCGTGCTCCTTCATTATTTGCGCGCCGACTCCTTCCTTCCAGCTCTCTCCACCAGGAGAACAAATCACCGCGGTGCTCTGCCTGGGACGGCTGGTGCCAAGTTTTCACCGCCGCCACCCCACCCCACCCCCCACCCCCGGCGGGGATGAGGTGTCCGCGATCTACCAAGAAACTTCCTCTGAGGAAGGAGGCGGGGAACCATCTCTTAGAAGCTCATCTGCATACGTGTGTCCTAAAACTAAAGGCAGAAGCAGTTGAGTTTTCTCAGGCTCTCTTGCCTTAGTCATCCTGGGGCTCTTTAGGGTGCGTGATGTCATTTCTGAGTGTTTGCAGTCTGGAGGAGAAATGAGGAAAGCGTTTTCTCATCTTGCTTTTCTTCTAAATGAAACGCACAGTCGAAAACTTGGAGGGGCGGGGGACAGACAGTTACGCTGGAAGGCTAGGCAGTCATTCATTCCGGGGAATGTGTGCATGTTGGAGTAACTTTTAACTCAGCAAACACTGATCCACACAAGCAGGAGGTGTAGGCTACTCCTACCCTCTTCTGAATCCCTCCTTTAAGTAAAGGCAAAATGAGGTTTCCCTGGTAAGACGTGGGTCTAAGAGAAACCGGAGTTTTACATGAACACGTTTATTGGCTGGAGTAGGCAGCTCTTGTTATACTAAACAAAGCTAAAACTTCTCTTCTGCAACTGCCAGGATCACAGGGAAATTCTGAACCGGACTTTCAGGTGGAGCCAGATGTGAACACTGCAGATTTTCACTTTGATTAAAGCCTGGGGGCTTTGACTTGTGGATATGGGACTCAAGACTTTCTGGAAGTATTTCTTAGTGGTCCATTAAAAAAATATTTTTTATATTTTTTATTTAAATATAAAATATTAAGATCTTAAAAATATTTAAGATCATATTTTTTGCTGGATAATAAAGCTCTTCTGAATGGTCACAACATGTCATTCTGTACCCAAATGTTTGTGAGTCTAAACTAATACTCCAGAGTATTGACTTAAGAACTCTATGCTAATAAACACTGAATTAACTTTATAAATGCTGAATGAATGAATGAATGATGCTATAGACAGTGATAAAAGTCAGTCAGACTCTCCTGCATCCATGCCTGATTTTGAGAGGAACAACATTCATTAATTCCATCAAGCTTTCTGGAATGCAAGCACACAATAGGCACTAATAAAATTAAAAATCTTGTATGGAATTCTATTATAGAGAAGACTTCATACATTCCTGTCAAGTTTAGAATGCATTTTTCCCATGTTCATACAGAAATCCGAGGGAGACCACATACCCTTTTATTATTATTTGACATTTTGTGCGTGTGACCCTCACACTTGAAGCAGAAAAGAGAATTAGCACAAGAGAGACCCCAAGGGACTGGGATCCTTGTCCACTGATGCACATTTCAAAGAATCCCTCAAATATGCATACACCTCAGGATAATGTGGGGTTAACATTCAATATCCTGTATGTCATATTTAAAAAGCCACAAAACCACGGGAGGTGACTTCCTCCATTTTTTTCACACTCCTCAAAAATATGCCAACAAGAATTGAGGTGTTTTCAGTAAAACTCATTTCAAGCCAGACTTACACATACCTTCTCTCCTTTCCTCCTCAGTCTTGCTGGGCTGCTTCAACATGCCGAATCTTGTCACTTACTCTCTAGTGTGTCCAAAACACCTTCCACTTCTTCCCAGGAAGCTTTTCCTGAAATGCCAAAACTCTCCCATCGCATTCCCAGCCTCGTATCAAAGGAAAAGTCCAACCACTTCCCGATTACTTGGGCTTTACTACCTTGGTGTCTTCCGCATCACAACCTGTGGTTCTCGGTACCTAGGATGCTCCGAGCTTTTTGAATGGGTCGATATGCAGAATGACTATAAGATGATCTATCCCATTTCTCCTTCATGGAGAGGGAAAAAAAGGGATCCAATTTCCACTCAGGGTTGACAACGGAAATATAATAATTAGAGCAGCAGAAGCACTAGGAAGGAGGACTTTTCAAAGATCCACCAGTGAAGGGTTACCTGCACAGCTCATTCACGGTCTATGACCCAGAGCAAGTACAGGTGAGCTCCTAGAACTGGTATAGTAGTCACATGCCCGTGACTGGCCAGTGGATGTGACAGGCCCTTACTCTACTGCCCTTTCTTACTGTGGTCAGCTACAGTATTTTTTAAGTGAAAGTTTTTTAAGTGAGTGTTGAAATTAATGAGGAATTTTTCCTTTTCAGATTCTTAATCTATAGTCAAGGCTTTGTGTCCCATTTTAGAGCCTTCTTATCCCAGTAACTAAGTCAGGAGGCACAGATGTCAGTGGGCTGAGTGTATGGGCATCGAACTCCTGCTGCTTCTAGGTACAGCCAAAGGAAAGGACCGGTGCTGCTCAGGACTGGCCTCCACACTCTAACTTCCTGGCTCCAGCACCAGAGCCAGATCGGGTACCTACTGGATACTCAGTAAATTTGCAGAGGAATGGAGACCAAAGTGCCTGCCTAAGCAGCCTGCAAATACTTGACTATCTAGAAGCTGGATGGTCCATCTATAGTACTGTGGAAAGAGTAAGAAATCTTTGGAGTGAGACTCACACATTTTGAGTTTCTCTTCTACCCTTTACTGTGTGATGCTGGGTCTCAATTTCCTACATCTTAAAATAAGGATAAGAATACTTATCTCATAAAGTTATAAAGGGATTAGAGATAGAGTATATAAAGCTTCTGGTATGGTAGTCAGTTCTCAGTAGATGATCAATACATAGGAGCATAACTATTAATGGTAATCAAAACCATTTGATTACCAATAGAGGCTTGGCATTTGGGAGTAGGGATCTTGTGTTCCCTCAGGCATAAGGATACCATGAGGAGAGTGCAGACCCTCACAGGTCCCCAAGCCCTGTATCTGGTGACTTAGGGCAATACACAGGTCACAAGTTACTGGGGTACCCCTACCCACCAGCTGCCAGACTGATGTGCTGTGCCCCATCCAGGGACAGGCTCTGGGGAAGTCGGACATTTCCCTTCCCCACAGTACTGATGCCTCACTCCACAGCAGATAGTTGGCTCCTAAGGATGTCACAAGCTCTGCATTGGGGCATACTAGATACCTAGATCAGGGTAGGACAAGAAGCTCACTCCCACCAAGACATAGCCTTGTCTACCATGGTACAGCCATGCCAGCCCAGTCCAGGGATGGCTGCAATCATACCCCATCTGAGACTTTGCAAGGCACACATGCCTGACTCAGACCCTCTCTGCACCGAGGGCTCCTCTGGGAATGGATGGCAAGGGTAAGGGACTCTGGATGAGTTCTGGGGTGCCAGGGATCAGGGAAAGAGGTGGCTGAGAACACGTCCAGGGGAGGCAGGCAAGTGGCCAAAAAAAGTGGGGCAGCATATGAGCCAAGGCTCCAAGCCACTGGAGTATACTCTATTTTCCCCTCAGGCTTCACTTCCAAACACAGGATCAAAGATAAAATTATTACAAGTTTCAAGACAGCAGCAATGGGGCCCTGCTGGATGTGGAAACCACTCCACATCTTGCACAGGTTGCATGTCCATGAAGATGGTCATTTCCTGTCTTGAAAAAATGGCTCTGAGAAGGAACAATGCTTAATACTACAGAAGCAAGTCTCAAGGGGCTAAGAGCAGGTGATGGGACCATGTATGGTCATGGGGTTGACCCTACTGTCACAGATTTCCAGAGGGACAAGGAGAACCAACCTCCTATGTGTCCTTTCCTCTAACAAGAGTGGCAAAGGGAGATTAACTTCCTCTTGTAAGTCTGGTAGGTATTGCATTTGACCCTGAGAAACAGGAAGAGAGAATGGATAAATAATTATTGTTAATATTCATCTGGTAATAATATGTGGCATTCATAAAGTCCTCTTCTCAAAGGAGCTCCAAGCACACTACTCATTTATCCTTGCGACATATAGCCACTGAAGAGTTATGATTATCTCCAATTTACCTTAAGGCACAAGCCAAGAAGTCAGAGGTTAAATTACTAGAGCAAGATTCCTGGCAAGACCATATCTTGGTCTATGAACTAAAGGATTCGGCTTCGCACAAAAAATGCATGAATCCCTGAAAATGCTGATTTAAAGTGGCATCTTACCCTTGGGTATTTTCTATTTAAAATTGTGTAACTGCTTTCTTAAATGTTGTCACCTTAAGTCTTCTCTTCCCTTTTCTGCTGTATCTAACGCAGGGAGTAGCACAGGGAGGCTATGCAGTATTTACTCAGAAGACCTGGAGTGGTTCTGGTCCTTCCTCTTGCTTCAGTGGCTGACCTAAGGCAAGTTACCTAAGTGTGCTGAGACTAAATTTCTTTATCTGGAAAATGAGGGTTAAGAAGAAGACTTACTCTATTCTCACAGGGAAGGTAGAATAGGAGAATGCACACAAAACCACACTGTCGACCTTGAAGTATTGTGCACATTTTGTAAATATGACATGTATTATTACAGATGGGATATAGGTATGTTAGAGAAAATTACAGAGAAGCAGAAATTTGAAATGACAAGAATGTCACATTTTTACTAAGATCACCATTATTAATGTGCTTATCTGTTCATGTATGTCTATGTACGTGCATCGAGATCGTATTTTACAAACTATTGAGTTACACTCTTTTTTCAGACAATGATGTCCCCTTTTCTGTTTTAATAGTTTTCCAATTCAGCTAATAGTTAGCCTACATTCCAATTTCCCCAGGGTTTTTTTCCCCCCACACAAATCCAGCAGAAATGTGTGTGTGTGTGTGTGTGTGTGTGTGTGTGTGTGTGTGTGTAGAGAGAGAGAGAAAGAGAGGTGTGGGAAAGGACAGACCAGAGATGGGATGGGAAAGGGTAATGAGAAATCTCAGCCTGGCCACAAAAGGGCTAGCTCCTCATAGCTGGAAAACATGGAAATATTCGATTTTAGCAGTAATGAAGTTAGCGGCCCAGCTAGTAACAGACCTCAGGTGCCCTAAGAGTTGGCCCCAAACTCAGTGCAAGGAAGTGTTATTATCCCACTGATCTCTGGGAAAAGTGGAGACAGAGGCCATTTACACACCTATATCATTTAAACTTTGAAACCCTCTGTATCATAACTCTTAATACAGATGAGAATTCAGCAAGTGAGAGCAACACATTATAGCCTAAATATAAATTTTCTACAAACAATATCTCAATGCAATTTTTTATTGAGGTATGATTGACATACAAAAGAGCTGTGCATATTTAATGTGTACATCTTGATGAGTTTGAAGATAAGCATACGCCTGTGAAGCCGTCACCATAAACAATGTCATAAACTTACCCATCATTTCTAAAAGTTTTCTCCCTCCCTCAGTGTGTGTGTGTGTGTGTGCATATGTGTGTTATGAGAATATTTAACATAAGATCTACCCTCTTAACTAATTTTTAAGTATATGACACATTATTGTTAACTATATGCACCATGCTATACAGTCCTAAAGACTTACTCACTTTCATATCTGAAACTATGTACTTTTTGACCAGCACCTTCCCAATCCCCTTTCCCCCAGCCCTTGGTAACTACCAGTCCACTCTCAGTTTTAATGTGTTTTACTATTTTAGATTCCTGATATAAGGAATCATTCTAAATGCAATTTGAAGATAGCTCCATATGTATCAGAATCATATCCATCAAGCCATTCCATTTTCTACCCAAAGATAGCACATAGAAAAGAAATGTAAGTAACCTCTTATTTAGCTGCCTCACATAATCAAACTCTTCCTGGGAGCAAAGGTGGTAGTTATTTGCAAGGTTGTGTAGTAGTTAAATCAATCAGAACCACTCCACATGCAACAACAAGGATGAATCTAATAAATATAAATGTCAAGCAAAAGAAACCAGATATTGCAAAGTACATAAAAATGGGATTCAATTTATATAAAGTTCAAAAGAGGCAAAAATGAATCTATGATATCAGAAGTCAAGATATTAGTTACTGTGGAGGGCTAGTGACTGGAAGGGACTTGGGGGGGAGGGCTTCTACGGGGACTGGTAATGGTCCCTTTCTTGCTCTGACTACTAATTACATGAGTGTGTTCATTTTATGAAAATTCACTGACTCTTAACACTTGTGATTTGTGCACTGTTCTCCATCTTTCTGATTTTCCATGTATGCTTTCAACAGATAGTCCCATCCAGGGAAGCCCACTTTAAAAAACAAAGAACAGGATTTCTAAAAAGCACATATTTCCTTTCCTTTTGTTGAACTATAGCAATGGGTATCAACAGAATTTGAATAAATCTAACACAGCTGAAAAACAGCTCCCCCAAATATGTTAGTTTATATTGCATCGGCCAGGATGCTCCTACTAACTCAAAATTCAGTGAAACACATGGGAGTCTGACCCAGACGTTTATAAATCCTGATGGTACCATTCATTTACTAGCAGTGTAACCTTAGACAAGATGAGTATCCTGACTATGCCTGTTTCTTTACCTATAAAACAGGAAGATGGCATAAACAGCTGTGAGAATTAAGGGAAGCAACCCATGTCAAGTGTTTGATACAGTGCTGGCACGTGTTAGGAAATTTTTGTTGCCCCCATCCCCCCCATCCCCAACCCTCTCCCTGTTCCTGGTCACTTTCCTGGAGGTAGATTGCCCCATATTTGATAACCGAGTTGGGTGGAGTTTTGGTCTGGCCCTAGGGAGAGAAGTATGTGTAAGTGGCCATGAAATCCTAAAGTGTCCCTCCCACTGTCTGACCTCAGAAAGACCTGCCTCTTGGTTAGGTCAGAGTTTGTTGGTGTTCACTTCTAAAATATAGACCTGGCCTGATATATCATTCTGCTTTCACCAAATCCTGACTGATACACCAGATCAGTGGACCTTCAGATGTAGTTTGTTCATTTATTCATTCCACAAAAATACATTGAGTATTTGGTATACGCCAAGACTGATGCTAGGGGCTGGGTGTTACAGCAACGAACAAGACAAGGTCCATTGCATTGAATGATTACATAAGAAACGCCTTTCCCATTCTCCAAAATGGTCCCTCTGTGGAACTGGGTGCCTTAGCAGCTTCCTCCCCCCGCCCCCCGCCCCCTGTCCCAAATGTATACATTGCCTTGGTGAAAATTAGAAAAATGTGCCCTCTCTTGGCAGACATAACCCTTGGGCAGAAAGCTTGGGAAGTGACGCATGGGATGAATTTCAGCTCTCTCCAACACTTAGCTGAGTACCTTTGATCAGTATCCAAACGACACCATGACCTTACGCAATGGCCCAGTGGCACACGGATATGGGGGCAAACCAGCATGGAGCTTTCCCCCACATGACCGGCAGTGCTCTGTGAAAGCAGAGCACAGAACACAGAGTCACAGCAAAACTGACACTTTTAACCTCAAAATAAAGCAAACCATTAACATTGAAAGGAAAGTATCCCAAGACCTTCCCTAGCTCTTAATTTGTGAATACTATAATAACTGAAATAGCATTAAATAGGCCTCTATAAAAGAGCTTAAAAATTTAATTTGATAGACTAATTATTACCCTCAAATACAGTTTTTGTTTTTGTAGATAAAACTTCTAAAGCAAGGGCTCCACAGGAGGAAAGAAATATTAAAGAAGTCCTTCATCAGGAAAACTAAGAAACCACTCTTCTGATCCTTGGAAGTGAGAAGGGTGTATTAATTGCATGCTCTGTATTCAGCTTATGACTCTAGCTTTAGCCACAAGCTTCTAACCCTGTAGATGTCCTCTCTTTGCTCTTTGTGCCTTGAAGTTAGCAGGCTTATTTCATTCCTCTGTTGCCCCTCACAGTGCAATAAGTATTTGTTAAAATGCAAAACAGTTTCATACATATGGAAATCAGCCTCTCTCTATTTCAAGGTGTTAAGTTGCAGCTATTGGCCTAATTTATTTAGTGATCTTGGTTATGATTTCTTTCCCTTATATTAGCAATACCTTTCTTTTCATTGTAGGTTCTTATGTCCAAAGGTATTTCTTTTCTTCTGACGAATAGCTGGTAAATGAAATGTACCTGTGTTAGAGAGCAACATTTCAAGAAGGCATGTTGCTTTAACCTTGAGTAAAACATTCTTAGAACAAATCACAGAAATTGGAGGACATTTATACATTCTGTAACACAGTTCCTCCAAAGGCATTTTGTAAGCCCTATGTGGCCTTTCTCTTGGCAGGACTTTGTCAATGTGTCTTTATAAATACAGAACTTTGCAATTGCATATGACAGGGATTTCACTGTGGGTGGATTCATGGAAGAAGAGGTTCACTGCCCTCAAGGGAAATAACAGTGAAAAGTAGGTCATTTTGATGCCGATTTCTTTAGCAAACTCCTCTAAGACTACAAGTTAAAAAAAACCTCCAATCACAACTAGCTTTTGTACATATTACTTGACAGTTTACCAAGTACTTTCACTTGCAAATCTTAGTTTTTCCTTGAAAAATAAATCCCAGGAGATAGAAATTATTATTATGCAGTATTATTAAACATTTTCCGTTATGCATGTTAGGAAGTTGAGGCTTGTTGGTGTTTAATGACTTGCTCAAAGTCATCCAATGAGAAAGAGAGAGATGAGATGAGAGATTGAGAGGAAGGAGGGAGGGAGGAGGAAGGGGGACAGCCAGCAGGGAGGGAGAGACCTAACTTCTCTGATTCTAAATTCCACGGTAATTTTTACTAAGCCACGGGGCCTGTTATAAACAAATGGCCCAACTTTTTCTTTCACCCAGGTGGACTCGGACAGGGCAAAACTGGTTCTGATGCGCCAGCCTCAAGCTCTATTCCCTTCTGCCCCACCTCCTCTTCTTCCAATGTCCTTCCCCTTACAGAAACCTGCTCTTCAGAAGGACTCTGATTTTGGCATTTACTTACTAATGGGGATCTGTACTCATCTGGGCAATAACACGCACCATCAATGGGAAAGATTGCTCAAGGAACTTCAATGTCCACCTGTGTTAGTGTTAAAGAGCAGTGACCCAAGAAAGTGATCAAAGATGGAGGTAAGTTGCTATCCAAATATTTTTCTAATACATTAAATATATGCAAGAAATATTTAGGAAGAATATACAACAGTGGTTAAGAGCTTAGTCTTTGGAACCAGACTGCCAGGGCTCATATTCCAATACCACCACTTACTGTTACCTAACATTAAAGAAGTTACTTAACTTCTCTATGCCTCAGTTTCCTCCCCCATGTAATGAGAATAAAAACAGTAACTATATAATAGATTGTAGTATTTAATTAGTAAATAAATGTAAAATGCTTAGGACAGTACCTGCTGTATTATAAGTACCAGATAAAATATTGGCCACTTGTTGTTTGTTGGATATGACACAATACATAATGAGTCGATTTTTAAAAAATGTTTTGAGTAGATTTGACACACAATTAGTTTCAGGTGCACGACGGGGTGGTTCAGCTTCTCTAAAGGTTATGCTATGCTCACCACAAATGCAGCTGTCATCTCTCAGCATACAGCATGGTTACGATATCGTCAGTCACATCCCCGATGCCATGCCTTTTGTCCCTGTGATTTATTCATTCCATCACTGGAAGCCTTTATCTCCTATTCCCCTTCACCCATTTTGCCCATCCTCCTCACCACCTCCTGCAACCATCATTTTATTCCCTATATTTACAGGTTTGATTCTGGTTTTTGTTTGTTTATTCATTTGTTCTTTTAGATCCCACATATGAGTGAAATCATATGGTATTTGTCTTTCTCAGTCTGACTTATTTCACTTAGCCTGATACCTTCTAGGCCCCTCAATACCATTGCAAATGGCATTACATCCTTTTTTATGGCTGTGTAATACACACACACATACACACACACACACTATATATATACACACACTATATACACTATTATATAGGTATGCCTATATACATACAAATATACATGTACACATACATATACACACACACCAGCATATATACACACCATACTAATGAATAGATTCTTTGAGTGCCTATTATGTTGTAGGCTCAGCAGGAAACTCTAAGGATATAGTGGTAAATTTTATAGACATTGGTTTTGCTTATTCTAAGCCTACATTCTGGCAGAAATAGAATATTACACAAGAACTTATTTAATTAAAATTGGGAAAGGAGCTCGTAAGAAGTTTATATGGTCCTAAGAATTTGCTACAGGGATAACAGGGGACCCAAAAGTCTGAGGAACAGGGATACGACACAGGGAGTTCAGGGGAAGTTACACTTTGAAAGGTTATGAGATTCAAAGGAATAAGAATTGAGTACAGGGCCGCCTGGGTGGCTCAGTTGGTTGCGCGTCTGGCTCTTGTTTTTGGCTCAGGTTGTGATCTCGGGGTCTTGGGATTGAGCCCTGTGTAGGCGAGGAGTCTGCTTGAGATTCTCTCCCTCTGCCCCTCCCCAGCTCGGTCTCTCGCTCATAAATAAATAAATAAATAAATAAATAAATAAAATCTTAAAAAAAAAGAAAGACTTGGGTACAAACAGGAAAGAGCATTCTAGGCAGGGATAATAGCAGGGTATGCTCACTAAACTGAGAACAGTACCTGTGGCAAGAACACAGAGAGAAAAACTAGTATTAGAAGTTTAGATCAGGTCACACAGAGCCAAGGAAGGCCATGGAGAGGACTTTGGACTTCATTCTGGAATCAATGGGAAACCTTTTGGGAACTTTATCAAAGGAGCGGCCTAACCAAATTTGCATTTTAAAAAGATCACTCTACCTGCAATTTGGAGAATAAACTTGAAGGCAGGAAAGGAGGCCAGCTAAATTGTATTTAAAAGCCCAGGGTCTGTAGAAAGACAAATAGGAGTTTGATTTCTGGCTCTGCCATTTGATTTATTAACAGTGTGAACCTGGACAAATTACTTCATTTCTTTAAGTCTTAATTTCCTCATCTTTCCCACAGCGTTGTATATCTTTCCCACCAGGTTGTATGCGGAGTAAATGAAGTATCCACAACAAAACACGCAGCAGAGTACCCAGTACCTAGTAGGGTATTCATGCCAGTTGCTAGTAGCCTTATTATTTATTTTATTGCAGTAACCTATGCAGGGGCTGGTGTGGCTAGAATTACAGAGCAGTGGAGATGGAATCAGGTAAATGGGCTTGAGATGCTCACAAGTCGCAATCAGATGGCCTCTAGGAGGGTGGTATTTGCTGGTGACCAAAACTCCCAGTCACTTTGGCTTTTCAGGTCCAGAATGTGATTTTTGTCAGTGTGATTTGACTTCATTCTGTTTATATTAGTCCAATCCACAAGAACACGTTGAGAAGAGACCAAACAATCAATTTACAGAGAGTAATAATTTATGGGGAGTTTTTCATGTCATCTAGTCATTCCACATTCCTTGACATGGGAGATCAATTTCTATTCATGAGATTGCTTGGTAAGCATGAAATCAGAGCAGGGGGTTAGTTGGATGATTACACTGCTTTCCTCAAGCCTGATATACTCAACTTCACTACTGAGGTAGACTGTAGTTGTTTCTGCTCTATCTCAAGTATCCTTCCCAGCTTTATTCACCTGGCTAATTTTTACTTCTCTTTTAGGAGTCAGTCTAGAGTTATCTCTACAAAGTTTTCAAAATATTTAAAGGTTGGATTAAGCTCCCTTTCCTTTATTTTCAACTGACCATATTTCATTTAAATTATTTCTCCTGGTTTATCACACCCATTAGATAACCTTCTTGAGAGAAGGGAACATATATTTTTGCCTGATCTTTTATGCAGCACAGCATCTATTGTCTAGTAGAAGCACAAAAAATATTGTTTGCACTGCTGACTTGCCCAACATATCAATAGATGGGATATCAATTAACCAAAAGGAATGGGGTCTCTGTTACTGAATATTAGAGAAACAATGTCAGGAATTCTTGTTCTTGGCACTCTTTTTATTAGTCATCAAACAAATCATCTTCCTTTTTGCTGATTTATTCAAAGTTACCACAATTAATGGGCTCTACATTTCTTTTGCATTCATATCTTGATTAGATTTCTAGGCTGGTTAAGTTTGTTGTTGTTGTTGTTGTTTTAAAGTAGGCTCCAAGCCCAACATGGTGCTTGACCTCATGACTCTGAGATCAAGAGTCACATGCTCTACCAACTGAACCAGCTAGGTGCCCCTAGGCTGGCTAGTTTTAATATGGGGGACATTTAAGAAGACTTCTGCAAAATCACATGCAGAACTTGTTATTTGACTCTCACTGAAGAGCGGTATTCAGGCACCTTACTGAAGGTCTCTGCATCAAGCAAGACTAGAATTCCAGATATTTTGACAACTGTCATAAGAAAGATACAAGTAAGTTCAGAGGCAGCACAGATAGATCTTAAAGACATGGGGGAAAGGGAGATCAAGACAGATTTGGAGGCCAGGTAAAGAAGAATGGATGGAATTCTGAGAGATGAAAAAAATGAGGTAAGGCAATGAACAGCATGAATAAAGGTATAAAATTAGAAACACGCCACACCATTTTGTTCTGTTTGGGGAGATCAAATACAACAGACCTATTTGGTTAGAACACTGGGTTTTAGTAAGAGAGTAGAGTAGAATAAATTTGCAAAAGTAGGGTGGTCAGGGCAATCTTGAAGAACTTTTTACGCTGGACTAAGGTATCTGACTTTACTTGTCAGGCAATGAAGAGTTATTGAAAATTGTACAACAGAAGAATGGCACACACAAAGTGGCTTATAAATATCTTAATACTGTTTTACAGGTGTGCACTGCTTTGCAGTTATAGATTTCTTTCATATGTACACTCTCTTTCAATCTTCACCATATCTTATGAGAGAGGTATTATTGTCTCTGTTTTATAGAGGAAGAGACTGATGTCCAGGGAGTTTTAGTGTCTCACTCCAAATCCCATAAGTGGTAAATGCCGAACCTAGAGACTTGAATCTAGGCTTTCTGACTCCAAGTTCAGTGTTCTTGCTATTACAATGATGCCTATATGAAAATGAATTATTGATCTGATAGCAGTAAATTTTAAGGACTATAGGATGGAGTAAAGAATAAGTACTCGATAAATTATTAATATCAGGGATTATTACTTGCAGGAAAAGTTAGGACTTAAGAAGAAATGGGGTCCCAAACTGGGGTGCTATCAGAGGGAGTCAAAGGTTTATTTATACCTTAACTTTATTTTTGCCTGTAGAATGAAAGTTGTCAAAGGAATTTCAAGAATAGAGAGTAGAAGAGTAGAAGCAAAGGTTTTTGCCATTAGGAGTAAATATGGTAGTTGGAGAACAAAAGAGGGCTAGAAATTTTCCTGCCTCTCAAGACATTATTAGCCAAATCTCTTTCAACTCCCTGTAGGAAAACCCCATTCACCTGGTGCTCTCCTGGGTGATTTTTCAGATCACATAGAACTTTGGGAACTTCACCGTGTGAGAATGGCATTGCATTTGACAGTCAAGTGTTGCAGAGAGCAGAAAGCCTACTCCATATAGCCTTTTCTAGTTGACAAAGCACTTTGAAGTTTGCTCATTTTCTTCTGCAAACAAAGCCATGAAAGTCATCTCCATATTTACAAATGAAATCATTGAAGCTCATCAAGGCAAAGGGACTTGCTTTAGAATCTGGAATGACTGCCTTGTCCAACATGGGACTTACTAGTCATGTGTGGCTACTGAGCACTAAGACTTGGCTAGTCTGATGTGATATGATATGTCTAGTCAGTGTGCATAGGTAATATACACACTGGATTTCACAGACTTTGGGTGAAAAAAATGATGCAAAATAGCTCAATAAATTTTCATATCTGGTTACATGTTGAAATTACAATATTTTAGGTATTATTAAGTAAAGTACATTATTAAAGCTAATTGCATCTGTTTCTTTTTATGTGTTTAGTAGAAAATTTAAAACTATGGGGCTTGCATTATATTTCTATTGGACAGCACTGTTATAGAACATAGCCTATAGCCAGGACTTGAACAGCCCAACATTTATAACCCCACAGATGCTTATCTTAAAAGAGGTAGTAATAATGATCATAGTTAACATTCTTTGAGTACCAGTTGCACTTTCTAGGCACTTTACATTCATGAACTAATTTTATCTTCATCAAAATTTCATGACCTGAGTATTATTTTATATATAATAGATCATTTTATTTTACAGATGAGAAACACAGAGATTCAGTAACCTTCCCAGGGTCACAGATTTAGTAGAGTCAGAATTCAAACTTAGGCAAGTCTACCTCCAGTGCCATTAGGAATGCCTTCGTTGCTGCCTCGGTTTGCTAAATCCTGAGGAGACATTTGGATGGGCTTCATTTTATTTTAATCTGAGAGACTTTGTATATGATCTCATTTAATTTTTGCAACAACCCCATTAAGTAGTTATTATGCCTCTTTTATAGGTGAGCAAACTGAGGCTCAAGAGGTTACACAGTCTGCCCAAAATTACACTGGATCCATGCTGGAACTCAGTTTCTAATCCAGCCTGAATCTAAAGTTGATCATTATGCTGGTCTCCTAGGAGTGATCTCCAGGCTAAACCTTGAAGTACTGACACAGTCTCGCTCCAGGGTAGCCTTTGGCAGATTATCCTCTTTAGAATTGGTCCAGTTGACCTCCATCCTCAGCTAGGTTTGGTGATAACCACCCTATCTGAGTCTTTCACTTTCAATATGTATTTTTTTCCTACAAGTTCTGCCACCTCAAACTCTCCTGGGATCTGATGAAAAACATTTTTTTAAAAAAGGGAGGGAGGAAGGAAGAGAGGGGGAAGAAAGAAAGAAAGAGAAAGAAAGAAAGAAAGAAAGAAAGAAAGAAAGAAAGAAAGAAAGAAAGAAAGAAAGAAAGAAAGAAAGGGAGACCAAACAAAACCAAATGAAACCAAATGAAACACATAAAAACAGTATTCCCCTCAGGCAGTCTTCAGTAGGGCTGACCATTCATTTCAGCAGGGTCCTGCTTCTTTCAAATCTGATCATCATCTACCCCCAAATGCAGGCTGCAATGATTTAATTAAACAGAGATAACCATAGATTTCAGAGATAAAACAGCTGGTCCTCCTGAAGACATTCTTAAAAACATCTAAGTAGCCCAGGGCTGTGTCCGAAATGAGATGGGTGGGGATGTGGGGAGTGCAGGTGTGGTGGGGGGTGGGAAGAAGGAACATAGACCGAGACTTACAGGCTTTCCAGGTGATTAACAGAGTTCTGGATGTGAATGAAGACACAGAATGAATAAAGTCAAGCAACTCCTTTGGGGGTGGGGTTTGTGCGTGTGTGTATGTGCGTGTGTGTGTGGTAAGAAAGGTTAATAGTATGATTTTTGCAGCCTTGTTCGCAGGTAGACAAGCTGTTGTTCTCTGTGACAGATTCAGAACTTCTAACTACCATGCATTGAAATATAAAATCAGGTCCCAGGTTTCATGGCAACCCAACCTGACACAGCAGCAACAAAAATGGGAGAACATAGAAGAAGTCCACCCTGTATGGCACAGCCAGCTTGGCTTCCTTTGGCCAATTTCTCCTGATTTAGCACTACTTCCGCTCTTGCCCTCATTTCCCCTGGTTTATAAACTACGTCACTTCACTGAACTCAACTCCAGACTGTAGAAAAACAAAATTTTGTATTTCAGCAGTGGTTTTCTTGGCATCTCTACCTCTGAAGAATTTCACGTAATTCTAACTTTCCCTTTCTATCTTTGAAAGACGGTCGCTATACGCTCTGCTTACTCTTTCTCTGCTTCTCCCTTTCTAATGCGGTGTCGAACTCAGTATAATGCAGCTTCTGTGTAACTGTGATTAAAGATTCAGTGTTTGGTTTAAACCAATATTTACCAGTGAAATCCCGCCAACATAAATGTGCAGGCGAGGTAAAAAATATTGGCTTAAATCAATCTCCCCCTGAACACACACATACAGAGAAGGACTGTAAATGTTTCATGTGTCACTTCTGACGTCCTGGCCTCTTCAGCTTCACACATATATCAGTGTAACACAGACTCCGGTGGAATCTAGATAATAGGTTCTGACAGTGATTTTTTTTTTTTTTTTATAAAGTTGTTTCTCTAGCCAAGGTTTGTTGTTGTTTAAATTGGTTTTGTTTTGTTTTTGTATGGTGGTTCTTCTGGCACTACCACACATTGCCGTGGCATCTCGTTTAAAAGGTTTCCTTCAATTATGAGACTTTGTAATTACTCGAAATAGGAGTAAACAAGGGAATTGTGATCGTTTAAAACACAGCGTTAACTACCAAGCTTAATGTGGAACCATACAATCGGCATTTTGAGATTAAGTCCGTGTAGGCGAGCGATTGCTTTAATTTAGCAAACATTCACTGAACTGAATTTATTCACTGACTGAATTTACTGAATGAATGAATTACTGCTACACTTTGAATGGATTTCAAATAGTTGTAGTTTGGATTAGAAATTATTTTTCTGAAACTGAATAACCCAGGCAGCCAGCAGACAGAAGGCCCCAGCGGGCACCTGGCAGCCTCAGGAGAACTGGAGAGGGTGGAGAGGGTGGAGAGCAAGGGAGTTTTTACATGGCCGAGGCTCAGGACCAAGCCCTCAGTGAAAACTGAATTGCAGTTCCCATACCACACTTCCTCTTAGGGAGGGAGGGCTGGTTCTGAGATGAGGAAGGCGGAATGACTCATCTACAAAAAAAGGCCACCGAAATTTGCTAATGGCAAGACCTGAACGGTACCTGGCAAACAGCAGGCACTTAATACTTGCCTTATAGACAGGCAAAATAAAACGCACTAAATGCCGTCATATATGGGGGTCGAGCGTCGAATGTTCCAGTCAGGGCGTAGGGGCAAAAGAGCAATTCTATGTCTAGTAGTGATAAAATCCCTTTTGTTGCTGTCTCTAACTCCTAATGCCCAAGAGCCCGCGCACCAAAAACTGAAGGACCATGAGAAGGACGGATAAGACAGTTATTGTTAATTATAGCAGTAATTAATTGAGAGTCAACCTGAAGAAAATATCTCTAATCTTCAAAATAACCTTGTGAGGTAGACTACATTATCATTAATGTATAGAAGGCAGAACAGGTGGGAACAGAGATGGGAAAGGTGGCCTGGGCATCTGGACTTAATGGCGGGCCCCAGTGGGGAATACCCAGAAGCACAAGACACAGGCATTGCCATCCTCAAGGAATGTGTAGTCCGGAAGGGGAGCAGGGATGCACAGACATAAAATGAAAGCAGCAAGGACACACCATGGGCTGTGCATCGGACCACTGGAAAAGAACCGAGAACCGCAAAGGTGTGCTAGGCTATGAGCAGAACAGGTGCTTAATACATGTTTGTGGAAGTGCACTGAACTTAATTAAGAGCCAGATAAAGGTAATCTTAGGAAAGACATGCAATCCATACTGAAATGCAAAGCAGAGGGAAGACAAGTCTTACTGAGCATGGGGTGTTGAAGAAAAATGGTTAGAGAGTCAGAGTGGGTCTAATTATGAAGCGAAGCAGAAGAGTCTGGACTACTGGAGACTCTTGAACAGAGAGGCATGAGGACAGCTGGGATTTAGGACAATTAGGCCGGCGGGACTCTATCAGATGGTTCTCAATGGGACTAGCAAGAGTTAGGGACCCCAGGAAGACCCTAGGGCAGGGATTTCAGTTGAAAACAATGCAGGCTAGAATAGATGGTGACAATAGGAGGGAAGAAAAGAGTTATAATCTAAGTAATGCCTGGAAGAAAAAAAGATGTATCTTCATAAGAGATGGTATATACAAGATTAGGGAGAGAAAGGCATCCAAAACCGTCACCAAGGTTTCTAGCCCTATAGTGGGACGTAAGAATAGAACCAGAGACAGATGTGAGGGAGGTAGAGGACGGGGAGGGAGAAACATGGAGTTTGGTGTGATTCCCATATTGTTACAAGAATCTGGGGTAGGTCTCTTATAAATAGTCAGAACTCCAGGCATGGATTGCCACAAGGACTATAGGCTAGGGATTGTGAGCACATACTCCTTGGACATGGCTGTTGAGGGCATGTGTCTGTCCTCTAATTGGCTCCTGGAGAAAGGTCAATAACAAGTTCATTATTCCCCTCGATTATCTCACCAACTCCTTATTTTCCTCCACTCCCTCCTCCCCCATTTTCCTCAGTCCCCAGTTGCTACACAGTCAAAGAAATGCCATGAGTGATATATGTCTTGGACGATTTCCAGCTCTGCAGGACACAAACCTAATGCAGGAGATTTCTCTATCCTCAGCATCGGCAAGGAACCAGGCCAAATTTTCCATAGTGGAGAAAACCATTAGAGCTGGAGGGGTCTTAGAGACCCGACTCCTTGGTTCATAGGCAATGAGACCAAGGCCAGGAGATGAGACTTGACATCTCCAAGATCATACATCCTCCATGTAACAGCAGAGACAAATTCTGAATTTTTATAGAACCTTTTGTTATTGCCATTATATCGTGCCTCATCTCTGACTGGCAATATTTAAAGTACTATTCAATTAGACTAATATTTATTGGACACATAATACATCAGCCCCTATGCTAGGCACAGGGGATACCAAGAAGGGTAAATATAGCAGTCATTGCCACTGAAGCACTTATAGTCCCGAAAAACTGTTTGGAGAATAGGAGTAGTTACTTCTCCTTGGGTAGGGGTTTTGGGGAAGGCTTATTGAAGGAAATTATGGCTTGGGAGGGTTTTAAAGGATGAATAGGAGCTTGCCTGGCAGAAGATAGAAAAAGAATACGCTGGTCCCTTTGCATTCTCAGCAAAGGGACCAGTGTATATCAAAGTAAAGAGACAACACAGTATAGTGCTTGGAGTTACTGTAAGGGTTCAGTAGTTCTATGGTATTGAGGGTAGAGGAGAGGCAGGCAAAGCACTGCTAGGAATTTAAAAAGTATGAGTTGGGGGGCGGGTAGGGGAGTGGAAAACCAGACATCCAGAAGTTCCCTGAGTGATGTTCTATAGAGGTATCATCACAATCAGAGACAGATGTGCTTCTACAGAGAAAAGTCAGTAAACTTTTTAAAAAGGCCAGACAGCAATCCTTTTAGGTTTGTGGGCCATATGGTCTCTGTAGTGAATATTCAACTCTGCCTTTTAAGCACGAAAGCAGCCGTGGACAATACATAAATGCATGTGGCTGGGTTTCAATAAAACTTTATTTGCAAAAACAAGTGGCTGGCCATGGGCCATATTTGCCAAACACTGCTATAGAGACATCCTGAGATCTTGATGTCACTCTCAATACTTGTGGTAGACAGAACAATGGCCTCTCAAAGATGTCTCGGTGCTAATCCTCACAACCTGTGAATATATTATCTCACATGGCAAAGGAGAATTAAGGTAGCAGGTGAGAATATTTAATATTAAAATAAGGAGACTGCTTGGGATTATCTCCATAGACCCAGTGTATAAAGAAGGTCTTTGTGGAAGAGGGAAGCAGATGTGTCCGTGTCAGAGTGATGGAATGTGAGAAAGATTCAACCAGCCATTGCTGGCTTTGAATATGGAATAGGGCCAAGAGCCAAGGAATGCAGGCAGCCTCTAGAAGCTGGAAAAGGCAAGAAAATGGATTTTCCTCTAGAATCTCCAGAAAGGAATGGCCTTGCCAAAACCTTGATTTGTGTTGTTTTGAGCCACAAAGTTTGTGCAATTTGTTACAACAGCAATAAGAAAACTAATACAATACCCACGTGAGCTGAAACTTCTAAACATTGTGGAGAAAGCTGAGCCTCCAGAGTTAAGAATGCAGGTTTAACGTCCATTTAAATGCTTCATTTAGATGAAAAGGGTAGGTTAAAAAATTCTGCATTTGGATGTGGGGAAATTAGGCAATGCTTTCAGGGAGCGTCTATAATAAGGAGCTGCTTTCACACTGAAAAGTCTTTATGGCTCCCTGATGGGGTATAAGAGGCATAGAAACAAAATTTCTCTTTATTTGTGTTTCTCCAGGGTCTTTCAGACCTACACACTTGGGGATTTATACCTAAGGAGAGAGATGGTCTGGGCGTGGGGGTGAAGATGAAAGTCCCAGAACAGGTCCCCGTATGCGGCGCTCAGAGTGGGGAAGTGGGCTGCCAGGAATCAGCCCCTGACTTTCTATTCCGTTGGCATCAGGCCACCCTCTGCCCGACGGCTCTGCCACTGTACCACTTACGTCATGGGGAATACAGCTTGCTGCTTTAAAATGTGTGTTATGAGGGAAATGAGAACACGACGCTGGTGACATTTCACAAAGGAGGCAGCATTCCAAAGACGAGCTCGGGCAAGCCTGGCATGCATGTGCTGTTAGGGGCCACTTCAGAAGCCACAGCCGCTGGGCACTCACTGAGGTAGGTCGATCGAGGTCAAGGGCCCCTGCCCAAAAGATCTCTCCGACTACCTGTCATGGTGGGGGGCGGAAGCCATGGGTCCTGACCTCCCTTCCATGCTGTAAACATCTTGAAGGCAGAGACCTCCTCACAGCAGCTGACCCAGTGCCTTCTACTCCACAGACAGGCATCACTGCACGGTGGCTAACTAATTATTAAGCAAAATCAGCAAGACAGAGAAGGCGGATCTTGTCATAACGATGATGATACTCATAACAAATTCAGAAAGGCCATTTTAATTTACAAATACTCTCACAAACATGGTCTCAAATTATCCTCCGAAGGATGCTGTGAAGTGAGTATTAGGAGTCCCGTTTTACTGATAAAGAGAATGAGTTTCACACACACTGAGTGACTAGTTTAACACTCCCCGGCTAGCAACTGGGAAGTGGGGCCTGAAGCCAGGTCTTTGGTTTCTCGGGTTGGAGCTCAGCCGCACCCCACAAGCGTTCCTCCCTCCCTCCTTCCTTCCCTTCTCTTTCTTCCTCCCTTCTGGAAACACTGAGTATCACGTACCAGACGACACCGTCCAAGGCCCCACAGAAACAAAACTAACCAAGACAAGGTTCTACACCTGAAGAAGATCGTAGTTTAGTGGGGGAGGCAGACACACCAATGTGCAAAAGGAGATGCAATCTAAGGCCCTGACTGAGTGCTCTATGTGCCAGGCACCGTTCTAAGGACTTCACACGCTACTATTGTTGAACACCTTAGGAGGTACGTATCACCTTCCCTGTTTTACAGATAAGGAAACGTAGGTTTAGAGACACTGAGTATCTTGTAAGTTGCAGCCAGGATCTTCATTCTCTGCTGATTCCAGATCTCACTCTCAGCCACTCTTCTGTGCTATGTCAACAGAAGCACTGGCACAGAACTCTGCACTGGGGCAGTGAGAGAGCCGGGGAAAGAAGGATTGGCTGCCTGGCAGAATTAGAGAAGGAGGCTTTCTGTCGGAAGTGTGCATTCGCATATACCGAAGCATAGAGAAATGAACCAGGTCATTTAAAGATGATCTAGTCTAAGCGGATCCTCAATTCCAAAAACTGAATAAGAGAATTAAGTATCCTAGAAATTTGATTCCATTTAAAGATATTTTTCAGGGTAACTATTAGGTGCAAAGCATTGCCCAGGGGATTCCATGCAGATTCAAGCCCAACTCTTAAGGAGATAATCCTGCATTTGCACTGAGACAGTGAAGGTGAAACCACCTCCCAAGGGCAAGTGTTCTGAACTGAGAGTGGAAGATTTGGGTTCTCGTTCCAGGTTTATCATCAGTTCACCCTAGACAAGCCCCTCAGCCTCTCTGAGCTCCATTTCTTCAGCTGTGAAAAGCAAGTGTTGGAAGAGATAATGTCTTGGGGTCTCTTTTAGCTCTGATGTTCTATTACTCTAAGACTCATCAAGGAAGTACAGGGAAAGGGCTTACCTGGGAGAGACGGGTGGGAAGGGAAAGAATAGTTCACCTCTTCAGAAGCCCTCTTTCCTGAGATGCCTTTGGCACCTGAATCTCGCACGTGCCCAGCAGCCACCTGACTTGAGCTGCCAGGGTCCCAGGCCTGCTCACTCTGTTCAGCCTGGCAAGGGTTCCCCTAAACAATGAAACCATAAAACAGGTACCCAAGAGGTCCCGGTTTGTCAGATGCCTTGCACGTCAGCAGCACTAAGTGGCTGCTGGAGGCTTTGATACTATTACGATTGTTGTTGTTATTAGAGAATTCCAGTAACAAACACCATTCACAGGGAGTCTTCTATGCACAAGGTGCCACGAAGAGCGCTTTCTTACAATTATCTATTTCTCTTGGCAAATGTACCGAGTGTTCTTATCTCTACTCTACAAATGAATCTGTGGCTCAAGAAGGTTAAATACCTTGCCTGAAGCCATGGAGTCCTAGTATGTTCTACCTTCACTGTCTGACTTCAAAGACACAGCTCTTCATCCTCCTGCTACACTTTGTACACCTGTGAGGCTTCCAATCTGGGTAGTCAGTCTTCCTTCACTTTCACCTGCAATGAGCAATGAGGACATACACCCACTAAGCATCATATCATACTTAAAATTTGCAAAGTGCTTTCTCCTGTGTCCCATCATCTGATTCTCATAGATGCTGGAGAGCTAGAAGGAGCATTATCTCTATTTTATAGAAGAAGAAACTGACTCTCAAGGGAGGTTGAGTAATTTGGAGGTGTCTTAAACCCACTTGCCATACAAATCACATACTTGTCTACATTTCTGACCACTCTGCTACATCATTTTTCAGAACATTATGTCTTGTGTCTTAAAGTGTATCCAGTTATTTATATTTGCATTACAGAGTGGTTAACAGAGGGCCTTCCCGGAGAGATATTACCAAATGGCAGTTAGTATTTCCTTAAATCTTCTTCCAGGACTAAGTGTATATCATCTCCAAATAACTAAGAAGAGTTCAGTGAGTCCTAAAGTTTCAAACCCTCATAATGATACAATTTCCTTCTTTCAAAATACTGGTACATTCATCAAACCTCACTCTCTTTACTGAGTTGACAGTGTATACGTGAGCTACAAAGAACATTTGAGACCTCGAAAATATCAACATCAAATTGAATTGCTTCTGCTTTAGATTCAGATTTGATTCTAGCTCAGCTCCAAGTAACTGGATGATACTAGACACAAATCGCCCTGGGTCACTTTTTCCTATGAGTAAAAGGTAGCCTTGTCAGATTTGGCAAGAAACAAACAAAGAATCCAGTTAAATTTAAATTTCAGATAAATAATATATATATTTTTAGTCCTTATACTATAATTAGTCCTTGTACTAGAAAAAGTTGTTGTTTATCTGAAATTCATATTTAAAGGAGCATCCCATATTTTACCTGGCAATCCTAAAAGAGAGAACTGTTCTTAATCATCTCCTAGGCTTTCTACTACAACATGCTATGTTCAATAGCATTTTCTGAGAAAAAAAAAAAAGATAAATGTGCTATTCCCTTGGCTTATAATTATTTTCCCCTGGATCTCTGCACTCAGATTTTAGCTTAATGATAGAGTCCCTAAGCCCCTCCTGACCCTCCTAAATAAAGTAGCACCTTTTTATCCTCCCATCTGCCCTCTCCAGTCACTCCTTATCCCATTAGCTTGTTTTGTTTTCATTATCTGAAATGATCTTCTTCACTCTTGTGGGCACATGTTTATTGTCTGTCCCTCTTGTCACTAGAAGGTAACCTGCAGAGGGAAGGCCCTTTACTGTCCTGTTCATTGCCGTATCCCCAGCACCCAGAGCAATGCCGGGGCACATGAAACACTTAAATAGCCAAAAAATATCGTAGCTGCTAAAAATGAGTTTTTTGACCAATGAGGGGTTAAGGGAGTCTAAAGAAAGAGAGTGAAGTATGGGAAGGCTTCTTGGAGAAAGTAGGATTTTAGTAGTGCTATAAAGCAGTGGTTTGGGGGGGAGAGTTGGGAGGGCCCAAGTAAGCTTAGCAACATTTTCAAGCTATACCTGTCCCCACCCCCACCTCCCACCCCCCCATTATCAGAATTTAGGGTGGGAGATGAGCACTGTTAATGTCAAAGGCTTCCCAGATGACTCTGATATGACCCCTCTATCCCCAGTTGGGAATATCTACCATAAAGAATGGGTGGAGTTTGGTTAAGCAGAAAGCATTAGGAATGGTGTCATTGGTACAGAACAATGTGAGTTGAGCACAGCGAAGAAAAAGTATCGGGGGTGGGGGGGTATGAAAGCACTGCCCAGATCAGAGCAGAATTGAGGAGTTTGTGCTTCAGTCTGTAGGCAACAGAGAACAAAGTTGGGATTTTTCAGAAGGAAATGAAATTGTAAAAATGAGACTGAGTAGCTAGAATTTCCACCTGGGTCAGGAAACTATGGTGTACCAAACTCAACCCACTGCCTATTTTTGTAAATAATGTTTTATCCGAATGCAGCCATGCCCATCTGTTCACTATCACCTGTGAGTCCAGTACAGTGCCTGTAATGCTCATCCCTTGTCAAGCTCTTCATGCTCTTTAAGATTCTGCCACTGCAGAAATGGCCTCACTGCCAAGGTTTGACTAATTCATGTTTTATGATGATTACATTAATACATTCATCAATTCCTAAATACTTCAAAGGGTTTTGTATATGTAAGTACTAGGTTAAGTGCTGGGTTTCAGAGTTAGACGATTTGTGAGTTCTAAAGCCTTGCTCTTCGTCTACCATATTTATCATATTCTATCTATATGTGGTTCCTATAACATACATCAGTGGAAATGTAGGGTCCTTGAACCTGGCACAGACTAGGAAGATATAGTTATAAATAACCACATAGCAAGTTCAAGTCTCTTTCTGGAAACTGGTATCTGACAGAGGATTGGCATGAAGCTTGGTTCCTAGCAATAGCACGAGACACATGAGCAGTCTGGGTGTCATGGCTAAGTTTTCCAGTAAATCCAAAAATATCTGCTCTTACCTCTTTCCCCATAGAGCTACACAAACACTAACCTCCATCCTTATCACACTTCTTGTGCTCTTTTCAACTCTATCTTCTGGGAATGACCTAACATTTTAGGCAAATGGCTAGAGGTTCATTTCATTTCCTAAGAGCCTCCCCCTGGAAACAGTACTGTCCTAGATGGTTTTAAAAAAGCTTTCAATCTCCTCTGACTAGTGCTGACGGTAATGTGGAAGCAAAATTCCCTTTGGGCTACAGTAGATCATGCAGCATCTATTCAAGAAATATTTACCCAGTTCATCATGCTAGGGGTTGGGGTTACAGTGATGAAGAAATAACCACTAGTGAATGACTTATGAATAATTAATCTTAGTGCCTAGGTAGAGTTTATGTTTCAATATAGGCAATTTAATTACAATGGTAAGGATAGAACGGTGATAATCACTGGGAGTCAAGAGAACCTATAGGACGGTCACCTCACAAAGTCTTGGGGACTTCTTGAAGGATGTTGCGTCTGAGTGATAAAATGAAGGAATTACTAGATGAAGAGGAGGTTGGGGGAGGGGAGGCGAAGGCAAAGTTCTAAAGGCCCAGAAGGAGAATGATATCGGAGTCCTGTGTTAACAGTATGCTATAATCAGTTGCCAATTATCTGAGTATAGCTAAAATGCTTTATGGTCGATTCTAATCACTCTCTGGTGTATTACAAAAGGAAGCAAGGGCTTGGCTTTTATTCTACTTTTTATATTACCACTAGATTTTTTTTTTTTTTTTTTTTGTGAATTCTGGCCATTATTTCACCCTTTAGCATATCCATTTTCTGATTTGTCAAATGGGGCTAAAAATACCACCTGCCCTCTCAGGACTTTGCAGGGATCCAATGGCACAATGTGTGGGAAAGTGCTCTGCAATCTCTAAAATGCAAGGGATTATTATTCTAACTCCTGCCGCCACCCAGGCCACTCCCTGTTTCCACCTTTCACTGCCCATCCAGATTTGCTCAGCAAATGCAAGCTCATTTCAATGTCATCTGCTGACAATAAATCAAATAAGGTGATCAAGAGCCAAAAAACAGTTTTTAGATTCTCCCACACTACACAACATGAGAGCCCATGCTGCGGTCACAGATAACAGTAGGATGACCATCAGGGAAACTTAGCAGACTGAGCAATCTATAATTCTTTTTGTTCTTCTTGCTCATTTGACAAACATGGAAACTGGTGCAGGGGAAGGTCTCATGAATGGCACCCAGCTAGGGAGTGGTGCTAAACAGGGTCTGGTTTCGTTTCTATCACCTCCTCTCTCCAAAGCCCCTGGGTCCTTTCTTTTCTGGTCCTTCTCAAATCCTCTAGAAACCAGTATAGATACAATGCAGTACGATCTGCAAGCAGGGTCGTTTTCCCCATTTTCACCCGGTGAAGCTGTGTTCTAATCCCTCTCTGCTTCTAGGCTTACTGTAACTGACTAGCGCAAGCCTCGATGGTTTAGGAGGCTAGTGGCCACCTTCAGAAAAGTTGATCAGCTGGATCAAGCTTCAGCAGGAGCTTTCTCTACAGTTGTAAAAGTCTAGTGAACATGTTACTTGTATTTCTCCCATCACAAAGTCATTCCTTAGGAGAAGTTCAGCAGCAATCCCTGCAAGGAAAAGGTGCTTGTAACTCACATGGATGGAAAAACCAAACCTGTTATTTGGGAAAGGAACTCAATTATGCCCAGGGGAAGGAAGAATTACAGAAGAGATTCGTGACCTAGTTTCAGGTAGTATTTAAAATGAACTTTAACATTTTTATTTCATACTTGTATCATGACGTCACACGAGTTTGCAAAAATTTCTCCAAATTCTGCTTTGTTTTTAAAAAATAAGGGCAGGCAATCTGGTATAGATAAAAAACAACACAAAACAAAACAAGCAAGACAAAAACCAAAAAGAGCACTGTCCTCTTGCAAGAAGAATGGGGATCCAGTCCCAGTTTTATTAGTCGCTAGTGTTGAGGGTCTTGGCACATCACTAAACCTCTCTGGGACTCAGCTTCCTTCTCTGTGACATAGAGATAACATTATGAGTTCTTCTACCTCAGGATCAAATGGAGCAAAGAATGACAGCCCCAAGAAGAATGTGAAAGTGGCTTGAGGATCATGATTTCTGACTCAGTCTCCCATAGCCCAAAGGTCTTATGGGGCTGGGAACACAGCAAGCCCTCAGGAAATACTTGCCAGTCAAACGGAGAAGTTCTACGATGGGTTCTTAAAATAAAGGGAAGAGAGTGTTCTGAAATTCTTAAAAATTACGAATTGACAAAAATTCTGCTTATTCAATCAACATTGGTAGACTGATGAGTGTTGCAGCTGTGTGAGATCAAGAATATACTCAAAGTTTCTACTGTGGTCCACTCATGAGCAAACAAACACTTTTCTTCTGTTTTAGAGAACCACAGTCAGTGCACACATATGCACACGTATACACTCAAGCATGTGTCCCTACTGACTCTCTTTTACTAGGGAGAAAATGGAGACTATTGGTAGTATTACTAGTTTGACCTTTGGAGTTCACCCATTTAAATATTATTTATCAGTAATGCCATGTTTGGTTGAGGCACCCCTGTCAGAAAGTTAGAAGACTAAAGAATAGGCCATTTATGAAGAATATATTTGGATACTAGAAATGGAGCTGTACATGACCAACTGTGATTGTCCAATCCATCCAAGGTACAGAGATTGTCCTGGCACTGAGTTGCTTTCCGAATAGAACTCAGACCTTCTGGGAAATCAAAAACACAAAGCAGGGTAAAGGCCTTGAGTGCAGGGTCCGGGTCATAATTCACCTTTGAAGTCACAGCTACTCACAAGCTGTAGGCATCCAATAAATGTTTGATGAATGTATTAATAAGTGAGTGACTGGGCAATGGAAGGAGTTCTGGACTCAAATCAGGGGATGTGGATTCCAGCCCACACTCTATCATCAGCACTGTGAGCATAAGGAAGTCATTCCAAATCTGCCCCTCACCTGTGAAATGAGGGTGGAATAAATAAGCAGCTCACAATCAATAAAGTACAGTGAAAGTAGCTGATCTCTTAGCTGGGAGATGGTGCTACAGTCTCCTCTCCACCGTACTGTAGTTTTCAGGCTGCCTGGGGGGCAAGGAGAAGTGATGTCCCAGGTTGCAGCCAGCAATGCAATCTGAGTGCTGACCAGGCTCCCAGAACTACGCTGATAATATTCCCTTCTATAGTCAGTATCTCAGGAAGTCTCACAATGAGGGGAACTAAAATCACCAGAAAATAAAATTATTCAAGAAAAATATTGGCTTCGACCAGCCACTCTGCTAATTGCAGGATAAGCCTGTCAACTCTGAGAATGAAACAGGACCCTTGAAAGTCTTCTCATGTGGAGACAGAACCAAGAACCCTATAGAGAAACGACCCTCCGGATGCCTGAGTTTGTGCAATAGAGCAAATGGCCCCAAGATGCATTTAGTTGGATTTTAATATTCATGCCTTTATGAGTTTATATCATAGTATATTATTTTCCTTGTAATATTTTCATTCTGCAATCAAATTTATTATTATTAAAAAGTACTATAGGAATGGCTACCAGGAACACAGTGCTTCCTACTTCACTAAATGTTTTCAGATCCATATAAAAGACATTTCAGGCCATAGCAATGCCCTCTGAGGAACCATTCAGGGTAGAAGATGGAGAAGATGATGTCTCAATTCTACTGTGTGGAACCTTTCCTCAGTTTGTCTGAGAATGCTTGTAAGGTGGAAATCTAGATGACGTCATGTGCAACATTCACCTGAACGGCCACATAGAGGTTGAACTGGAGTATTCTGAGACTGTGTGGTCAGTGGAGAGAGCATGAGTTTTAAAGGCATGGGTTCAAATCTGAACTCTGACTCCTAGAGTTGAGTGACTTTGGACAGGTGACTAAAAAAAAATTTTTTTATGGGCAGTAGTTTACTTATCTTTAAAACGTATGCAATAATCTTCCCCATAGTTTCAGTGTGGATGTGGATCAGCTAGGATCAGCACCTAGCACATAGTAGGTGTTCTATAAATGTTAACCCTCTTTGTTTCTCCCAAAAGCTCTGCCTTTCTGTGGTCTCCTCTGTTCCTCATCACTGAATCCACTGAGTGAGACCTAATGGCTAGTCAGGCAAGCTTCTCCTTCTTTCAATTCCACTTACCAAAATGTATTCTCTTTCCCCCCAAATATATTCGTCCTCCTATTTCTAAAATTTTAATGAAGCCCCACCAGCCTGATATGATTATAGTGACTTAGGGGTAATCATAAGTTTGAGAACAAAAGTCAATGTGAGAATGAAAGTGTTTTAATATATCATTCTGTTGATGAATTTAGATATTAAATTAGCATAGTATCACAGGATGTGCTATTCTTTTTAATACATGCCCTCTTAGTATATCTGAGGAATTTATGATAAGGCATACACTTTGAAATGATACCTAAAATTCATTCACAAATGAGTAAAACAGATTTTGGCAGACTTTTACATACAATAGAGTAGCAAATAATAGGACAACCCTGTTCTTACCATGTGAAATATATGGCAAGCAACCACAGTGGCTAACAATCTGGATCATTTAACACTACTAACTAAGAGATTCTGTGGCAAATATTATAATCAAGTGGATTTTGAACAGATGCACGAAGAAGTGAAGGCTAGGTGACTATGTGCTTATGAGAATTCTTTTCATGTGGATGGATTATAAAAATGAAGCAATGCCATCGATTTATTTGTCTTGGTTTGTGGAAGAGTTTGAAAATTGCTTTTTAAAATTTGTTTCTTTGTTTTGTTTCCTAGTAGAAATGAGAGATGTCAGTAAGCTGATGACATTCAGAAAACCTTAAAACAATACCTTTATTATGTGGCACAAGAAGTGACTTATAAAAGTACTGAAAATGGGAAAGGCCTAAGTTGAGACCTTGGAATACAAACCCATTCATGAAATGGGAAACAGTGAAGGACATTAGGTAATAATGGATTTTCCATCCTTATGGATCTCACACAAAATCTCTGTAGAGGACGGGAGGGAAACAAGTCTAGGAACACTGAGAAATACAGTCATTTTCCCCAAGACCCTGAATCAGAATCTGCATGAGTCTATCTAACATGTAGTGAATGTAATATGGCTCACGGATATATAACTAGAAGAGAGAGACAAGGAAAGAAGCAAGAATCAAACACCCGTACGTGGAAACTCAAAAAAAGAACTGAGAAAACTCCACAAGATCAACTCTGAAATGGCTAAACTTAATTCTAGCCTAACAGCATGAAATACAACATTCTCTAGGAAGACCAATGTTTCTACATGCATCTTGAGTCACTGAACGTCAGGGTCTTGGAAGTATCACCTCATGGGTAGGAGCCTAACTTCTGATTAAAGGATTTATAAGAAATTATTATGCACATCATGTGTATTCTAAGGAATCATGTATAAAACTTGATAAGAAATTCACATGACTCAGAGCTGCTATAAAGTATTGAGAGCCTATTATGAGCAAAATAGTCATTGATACAAGTATGTGCCAGGCACTCTTCTAAATCCATGACAATGAACCAAAGTGACAAATATTCCTACCTTCATGGAGCTTACATCCCATTATTTAACATCTGCACAATCCTAACAACAGCCATAGATGTTATTATTCTTATTTTGCAGATGAGGAAACTGAGATTTTAAAAAATTGAGTAACTTGCCTACAGTGACAGAGCTAGTAACTCATGTGCCAGAATTCAAATCCAGCTCTGTGCAGCTTCAAAGCCTAAATTTTTACCGACTTTGCTATGCTATCTTCTATAAGCAACAGAAAATGGGTTCTAACGAGCATCAAAACATCTATCAGTATTTGCAGTTTATTTGCAGTAAACAAACTACAACTTACAAGGAGGCGGATACTCAGTACCAAGTGCCTACCAGTAGGCAGGATCTCATTCAACCAAAATGTAATAATCGGGTACAGTGTCAAACCTTAGACCACTTCTTAGGGATATAAATTAGACAAGTCTAGTGGGGAAGAAGAACATATAAATGGATCATCATAACACAGCATGATAAGGTTGAAATAAAGATAAGCCGAGGATGCTCAGGAGAGTACAGAAAACAGATCAATATAGACTGAAAGGAAGGAATGTTGACCTCTGCATTGAGTTTTAGCCAGCAGGAGTGAGCTTGATGAAGAAAGGGGAGGTGGAGTGAGAAAATGGTAAAGTGCTTTGAGTAGAGAGGGAGAATGACATGTGCAGGGATGTGAAAGACAGCATGGTACTTGAGAAAATACAAGCATTTCAGCATGAGGGTGAATTGTGAGAAAGATGCTCCTGAAAACTGGCTGTAGTGTATTTTAGCAATATGTGTGTTTAGAGAAGGTTGCAGACAGGATAGAAATTGGGGGGCACGGGGTGCCTGGGTGGCTCAGTCGTTGGGCGTCTGCCTTCGGCTCAGGTCATGATCCCAGGGTCCTGGGATCAAGCCCCGCATTGGGCTCCCTGCTCCGCAGGAAGCCTGCTTCTCCCTCTTCCATTCCCCCTGCTTGTGTTTCTTCTCTCGCTGTGTCTCTCTCAGTCAAATAAATAAGTAAAATCTTAAAAAAAAAAAAAAAGAAATTGGGGGCCACACCTAGAAATCTAATAGTGAGTTATAGACTCTATTTCATGGATCTTGGCCAGTATTTAGTTAAAACAACAAAAGAATAAAATAGAATAAAAAATATCAAGTATACCATATGTAGTAAGGTATTGTTTCATAAAACACACACATATGTTGGGACTGAGTCTTGATGTTTAATGTATGTCTTACTATGACTCATGATCCAAAAAGTTTGGAAAGCACTGATCTATCTGTAGCTTCCAACAGGCAGATTGTCCCCTTTGGACTTACTCAACAGGGCTCCCTTGGGGGACCTCCTATCTATCTCTTCCTGTCAGGAGAAAAGAGAGGTTGCTTGGAACAAACCTGTCATCCCAGTTTCTTAAAGACTTTCCATATTCCAAAGTCCATGATCTAATTCTAAATCTCAAGTGGCTATACAGATAAACTCCAATGACCAGGGCTATTTCTGAAAAGCAATTAATATTTCCATTTTGCAGAAGTGAGACAAAATAGGCACACAAAATGAAGCTTCAAATGACTCTAAGAAAGTCTGGGGCCAGTAAAAAGTTCTCTGTCCCAGCTACGCTTTCCACCAAATGAATCATCCAGGTACAGAGTCAATGCGTATGAGTCATGAAACACACCCTATGTCGTATCTCTCTCTTCTTTTCCTTTACACAGGGATTTTCCCTAAAAATTCTTTTTGGATTTTATTCCCCACTTTTTTTTTCTTTTTTCCTAAGTCCAGTCAATTTCTCCTAGTCAATTTCTTGCCAGTTTCTCTGCTTTTTGATGTTTTCCTTGATGGTGTTTAATCTTGTTTCTCTTCTCTTTTGTCTGATCATTCTGAATTCATAAAAAAGTTCATATACAAAGAAAATCCATATAAAACATGGCTTTAAAAGGAAAGAACTTAAAATATTGCTGTTTCCTTTAAATTTATTACTTAACTGATTGCAAAGCACAAGAGTCAAAGAGAAAGTTAACAGAAGTAGTTTAATAAATACTTCTTAACTGAATTATCTGGCTAATTTAGGCCATTAAGATACTGGAGTTGATAAAAACAAGTCAAAAATTGACCTTGGGCCTAAATTAATTAGACTTGGTCAATATCAGTAGAATTAATTACACATTTGTCTACGAATCAACAATCAGAAGTCAACGCTGGAAATGACAGATCACCTCTCAAGCCCTAATTATTTACACTTCTCGAAAACTGTATCTCTCTTCTCTGAGCTATAAAAGCACCAGTTCTTATTGGGAGGAGCTTCTGTAGAATCATAGACTTCTTGAACTTGAAAACAACCTTAGAGATTATCTGGTCCAGAGTTTCTCCAACAATTTGATGAGGTTGAGAACATAAAAAATTATCACATGCTTGGTCCTCATGCAGATTCAAATGGCCCTTTGGTTGGGAGTCCATGCTTTTTATATCTCTACAGGCTAAGAAGTGTTTGTCAGTCTCTTATTTCCTGTGGTTCCTGAAAATATTTTTCCTATATTTTTTAAATGAAAATGTAATGTCGAATTTGCTTTATTAAACTATGTATAAAACTCGGGACTTACTGATGCAGCCCAACTCTCCATTTTAGAGACCAGGAGAAGGAATCCCAAAGATGGTAAATAATTTTACCCCAGGCTCTGTTCTCTATAGACCTGGTACAGTATGTACAAACCACATAGCAAGGCCTGATAAATATTCTATTCAACCATTTTTAAAATGGCCATACAGGAAAAGAGTGAGCCAAGAAGTGAATGACAAGAAATAATTCACTGCGCTACAATCTCGTGGCTGACGTGTCCTGGGGAGTGTGATTTTCCAGGGGACTGCAGAATTTGTCCTGAATTTTGGTTACATTTTAGTCACTCCGCCGAGAGCCCCACAGCAAATAGCTGCTGTCTAAGCAAGTGGTGTGAAAACAAATGTTGCTTTGTTTAGAGCAACTCAGCGTCTTCCCTTCCTCCCTGCTGAACCTCAAGGACCTTGGAAAAGGTCATTTTATGAAGTTCTGGTGTGTATATGAGTAAACTTGAATCATCATATGTCATAATCAGAACCACGAAGCCAAATGCCATGAACCAGATTACCATGTCCTCCCCAAATAGGTTATTATGGCAGGCTGCTGGGTCACCAGGATACTCTGGCTGGCCTTGTTTTTCATCTTACTCCCGGGGAGCTCTGGACCATTGCTAACATCATAGCTAAAGCCATTGGAAAAATATCTTGAATTCATTAGAAAGGACAAAAGGACAAAAGAAATACTTATTTCACTTTTTAAATTACATAGAATTAAAGTATCTGAGACAGTCTCAGGCAGAGATCACCTCTAAGAAGGCAGAAGGAAGGGGGATGTAGAGTTGATAAGCTGAGTAATTTAGGCCCTTAATAAAGAGAGAAGCGTCTATTTTATATAGGGCAGATATTTGAATTGTAAATGTTCACTGATTACAGGGATCAAAATTATGGGATACTTGTTAAGTTTCCAGCTCATTCCATTTACTAACCATAGCTACTGTTTAATGAGTATCCGAATCCTGGCAGGCACTTGGTGCTTTCTGTGCATTTTCTGTCATTCCTGCAATAACCACGCAAGACCATTCACTTCATCTTTCAGACTGGTAAGTAGTAAAGCTATGATTTGTATCCACGGTTATCTGCCTCCAGATGATGACTTGGCTTTCAAAGACTCTAGTATCCCTCCAAATCCTCAGTTGGCCTTTTAGTAGCTATGTGACGTTGCGCTGTTTACTTAATTTCTTTCCATCTCATTTTCTTTATCTTCAAAATAGGGTTAATGATAGTGTCTGCCTAAGAATTCGTTATATGTGAAATAGGCACATGAAGCACTTAGTTGGCACAGATGAAGCATTTAACTAGCTTCGGGCTTTTGTCATTATTGTAATGATAGCTTACTATCAGCAGATCCACAAATAACCTGGACAGTTGAGATGCCCAGATACTGAGACTAAACTTTTCTTACTGACCTCAATTATCTGGGAATTTGTGGTAAAGATCAAATCTCAAATCATAATTACATGGTGGGAAAAGGTCAGGTCATCGCCAGTGCTTAGGGTCCAAGGAGCTCAGCTTATGCTGTGTCACATGTGTCAACACGTTTGACTTCAGGGAAAATTGTCTTAACGTAGGTCAGCGGGCTTGCAAAAACCAACAACCATAAACTCTTTAACAGGCTGGTTGCTCTGAAAAGAGGAAATCTGAATAAAATCCATAAGTTCTGTAGTCACTCCCAGTGCATTAGTCCTTTATTTTGAGAACATGGGGGAGTAGAAACCAGTCTCAATCTAGTTGAAAACAAAGCTTGTGTGCTTTCTAAGTAAAATTTATAGCAACATACGATAACATACTGATATGCAAAATTGTTTGATCTGGCATGGATGCTCACTGATTTGTTACTGTAATGTACTTGTTAAAAGAGCCTGGATTCTGGAGTTAGACTTCTGGAATCAACTCTTGGCTTCTCCACTTTTTAACTTCCCAGTCTTAGAAAAATTATTTAATCTCCTTAAAGTTCAGTTTTCTTACATGTAACATAAACTTTATAAGAATATCTACCTCACTGTGTTGTTTTAAGGATTAAGGGAGATATTGCATAAAAAGGCACTTAGCCCAGAGCCTGATCAAAGACTAAGAGCTTAATAAAATGTTACCTATTGCTACTTGTTGTCAATCTAAAGCTTTGTGTGTCAAGTAAAAGTTTTGAGCCCCTTGCCAATTCATGAGATCTTGGCAACGGGAAAAGCTAATGGTGATTTCTTGGAAAGAGGAGATGTCTTTGACAGAAATCTGGCAAGCCGTGAAGTACAGCAGGACAGAGAATCGAGTCTGGACCTCTCATATGTATAAAGCTCAAACTTGGCCAGTCAATTTCTATCATTATCCTGATGGGCTACTGTAGTTCATTCTATATATCATTCTTTTGTGGAGGCCATGGTTTCTCCCTCCGAGCTGGGGCATAGGGGATAGCAGGGTGGCAGGAGGACTCCTTGTGGCCACGCCTCCAAAGAAGCTGCAGAAATATTTATCAAGGGCTAGGATGCTAGTAGGGGATACTAGTATATTTTATTACTCCTGGCATTGGAAATTACTCCTGCTTCCAAGTTAAGCATCAAGGCAGGCTACTAAAGTACGATTGCTTAATGCTGTGGAAACGCCATTTGGATTTTGTGTTAGATTCACTTTTTATTCATGATTTCAAATCCCAAATAAAGTCTCAATACTGCCTGGAAGTCCCACTGAGAACTTTCTGTGCTACTACGTTCTATCTTCTCCCTTTTCAAATATCCCATCTGCATCCCCCTCCACAATTTAAATCATCAGATGAGAAAGAACTCTCTCAGTTTTGATTATGTGTACAAACCCATCTCATCAGATTGTTATAAGGATTAAATGAGTTAATAAATGAAAATTACTTACAGCATTACTTGCCACATAGTAAGCTCTCAGTAAATATTGCCTATGATGATGATGATGATTACTTATGCCTAAATCCATTTCCTTCTTCTTCCCTCTTTCACCCGAAAAGGTGTCCCTGCCCCTGACAAATGCCAAGGCCTCAACCTGCTTTCTGAATCCCACTGTCCTTTACTTCCTCTAGGATTGTTCCTTTGATTATTTTCCCTCTCTCTTCATCAGTAACTCCTCCTTCTCTATGGATTTTTTTCATCAACATAAAAATATGCTTTACTATCCTCAAGTGTTCAACCCACTCCTCTGAATCTGGCTTCTATCCTTATAAGTCCTTTAAATCTGCTCTCCTCAAGATCATCAGTGAATTCTGTTGTCAAAACTGGTAGTCATTGCCTATCCTCAACTTACTCCAACACAGCTGATGGCCATTCTTCTCAACCCGGTGCCCTCTCTCAGGTTTCACACTTCAGGGTTTCCTCTTAACTCTCTAATCATTCCATCTCAATCTTTTCCCCAATCCTGTCCTTCTCTACTGAGTACCTAAATGCTGTCACTTTCCATGGACATAGGGCTAGACTTGTATTCTCCCTCTACATTCCCACTCATGCTCATAGGTTTACATAAAATGTATGTGCTCTCTCTATCCCTATACTCTGAAGAGTTTTAATCAGGAAAGGATGCTGTATTTTGTCAAATGCTTTTTCTACATCAACTGAGAGGACCATATGGTTCTTCTCTCTCCTCTTATTAGTGTGTTCTATCACACTGATTGATTTGCGAATGTTGAACCACCCTTGCATCCCGGGGATAAATTCCACTTGGTCGTGGTGGATGATCCTTTTAATGTACTGTTGGATCCTATTAGCTAGGATTTTGTTGAGAATTTTGGTGTCCATATTCTTCAGGGATATCGGTCTGAAATTCTCCTTTTTGATGGGTTCTTTGCCTGGTTTGGGGATCAAGGTAATGCTGGCCTCGTAGAATGAGTCTGGAAGCTTTCCTTCTGTTTCTATTTTTTGAAACAGCTTCAAGAGAATAGGTATTATTTCTTCTTTTAATGTTTGGTAGAATTCCACAAGGACTCCATCGGGCTCAACTCTTGTTTTTTGGGAGTTTTTTGATCACTGCTTTGATCTTGTTACTGGTTATTGGTCTATTCAGGTTGTCTATTTCTTCCTGTTTCAGTCTTAGGAGTTTATATGTTTCTAGGAAGGCATCCATTTCTTCCAGGTTGCTTAATTTATTGGCATATCGTTGTTGATAATAATTTCTAATAATTGTTTCTATTTCCTTGGTGTTAGTGGTGCTCTCCCCTTTCATTCATAATTTTATTACTTTGGGTCCTTTCTCTTTTCTTTTGGATAAGTCTGGCCAGTGGTTTACCGATCTTATTAATTCTTTCAAAGAACCAGCTTCTAGTTTCGTTGATTTGCTCTACTGTATTTCTGGTTTCTAATTCATTGATCTCTGTTCTAATTTTAATTATTTCTCTTCTAATGCGTGGCTTAGGCATCATTTGTTGTTTTTTTTCTCCAGCTCTTTAAGGTTTAAAGATAGCTGGTGAATTCAGGATTTTTCTATTTTTTTAAGTGAGGCTTGGATGACTATGTATTTCCCCCTTAGGACCGCCTTTGCAGTATCCCATAGGTTTTGGACCAATGTGTTTTCATTCTCATTGGTTTCCATGAATTGTTTAAGTTCTTCTTTGATTTCCTGGTTGACCCAAACATTCTTGAGCAGAGTGGTCTTTAGCTTCCAAGCGTTTGAATTTCTTCCAAATTTTTTCTTGTGATTGAGTTCCAGTTTTAAAGCATTATGGTCTGAGAAAATGCAAGGAATAATCTCAGTCTTTTGGTATCGGTTGAGACCTGATTTGTGACCCAGTATGTAGTCTATTCTGGAGATAGTTCCATGTGCCCTCAAGAAGAATGAGTATTCTGTTGTTTTAGGGTGGAATGTTCTGTAAATATCTATGAGGTCCATCTGGTCCAGTGTGTCATTCAAAGCTCTTGTTTCTTTGTTATTTTCTGCTTAGATGATCTGTCTATTGCTGAGAATGGAGTATTGAGGTCTCCTACAATTAACGTATTGTTATCAATATGACTCTTTAATTTGGTTAACAGTTGGCTGCTCCCGTGTTGGGGACATAGATATTTATAATTGTTAGATCTTCTTGTTGGATAGACCCTTTAAGAATGATATAGTGTCCTTCTGTGTCTCTGACTACAGTCTTCAGCTTAAAACCTAATTTGTCTGATATGAGAATTGCTCCTGCAGCTTTCTTTTGAGGCCCGTTGGCATGGAAGATGGATCTCCATCCCTTCACCCCCAGTCTGGATGTATCTTTAGGTTCAAAATGAGTCTCTTGTAGACAGCATATGGATGGGTCCTGACTTTTTATCCAATCTGCAACCCTGTGCCGTTTTATGGGAGCATTTAGGAGCATTTATGCAAAGTTCTGAGATAGACAATGTCTGAAAAGACTTGTCCTCAGGGAGTTTACAATTCAGCTGATATGTGGACAGTGTGGGATTTAGATTTAAGGGTTTCTTAAATCTTATCCTTAAATCCAAGGCTTATGACCTTTCCATGATCCTATTCTCATTGAATTCGATCCCATTGTTGGGTTCCAAGATGACCCCTCAAAGAACAGGTGGTGGAGTTGGGACAGCTCTGAAAGGCTTCCCTGAGGAGGAGGGCACCGACTCATCACTTAGTGTTATTTAAATGCTTAAATGTTTCACATTTAAGTATCATCTCCATCCTCGCTCACTGCAATCTCCTTGAGGACTAGGACTCTAATTTAATATTGCTTACAGTGTTTGGGACGGTGCTACACACATAGCGTCCAATGAAGGCATCTTGAATGAGTTGTGACTGGTTGGGAACAAAGCTGGCAGTCTTAAGTTTTGCTATGTGTAAGATTTCTTCAAGCTTATTCAAACTCGAACACTTAATTACCATGGCAGACGTACACTAGCTTTTCCTGGCTCTCTGGGGACTGTGACTCAAAGAGTGAATGCCATAAAACCAGGAGGTGTTCTGAATTTTCTCCTCCCCACAAGGCCTAGGTCCTTTGCACTTCCAGATTCAATATTGTCCTCCCTAGGGAACCTCACAGCCCTATCCGCTGCCACCAAGCCTGCTGGAACGGGGCGTCCTGCCTTTGTGACCACAAATTGTTTTGTGTTTATGTTGCCAAAATAGGCAAACTGAATTCCCACATTTTTTTCACTAGTGCAATGGGAAGCACCAGGGCCTTGGTCCCAGGAAATGATGAAAACCCAACCCAGATGTATACAGAGCAAACAGCACTGTTTGCCATGCTGTCTTGTTTGTTTTGGAGAAAAGTAGATTTATTAATAATAAAGTTTCGCCATGTGGCAGGCACATCTGGGTT
Organism: Eumetopias jubatus; assembly: GCF_037043125.1. Lineage (NCBI taxonomy): Eukaryota > Metazoa > Chordata > Mammalia > Carnivora > Otariidae > Eumetopias > Eumetopias jubatus. Next base: position 52,887,570 of record NW_028274810.1, read on the forward strand.
ACAAAGTATCAGTCATAGAAAGTAACTCAGGAAAAACCCCATTAAGTCACCTAGTCCTGCATTTGCCAAGGCTGTAGGCTATGTTTCTGCCTTTTCAGCTTTACCAGCATTTCAGAATAAAAGATGAGATGTTAAGAGTGATTTCTCACCTGTGGTTCCAAATTACCATTAACAATGGTGCTCACGATGGGAAAATGGACAAGAAAACACACAAAAAATCTCAACTCCTCAGTTTCAACTCATAGCCCCGAGTAGGCTGTTGCCCCAAACTGACACAGAACACTGAGGAGCAGACTTCAATTCACAGAAGCACGTCGTGGTCTCTTCAGTGGAGACTCATGGGCAGAGGAGAAAAAAAACCTTACAGTTATTTATTTAACACTTATTGATTTAACCTTCTGGCTGGGTTGGGTTGTTGGATTTGGTTTTACATCCTGAATTACAAAATTTATGATGGGAACGTGTGTCAGCTGTTTACTGAAGGAAAGAAAGACTTCTGTTCTTTGTCTTCTCTCATAATAGAGCCAAGTGTCCCACCTGGTTGTTTGGAGAAGTTAAAATATGTGAAGAGTAAGAGCATAACCCTAGCTGGGCTTCCTTTTCTACGTCTTCTGTTCTTTCCTCCTGAGAGTATGCTACCTGGGCATGATCCTGGTGCCTCCTGCCTGGACTGCTGTATAGCTTTTACTCCAACTCAAACCATCTGGCCAACAGCTGCCAAAATCAGCATCAGCTAAGATTTACTGAGAGTCAATCACATGCCTGCTGTGTGCATACTGTGATCAAATATGTATCTTTTGCTTAATTTATTTGTCACAACCACTTTGTAACATAAGGAAGGGGACAGTATGGACTGTAGCCAAGGGCATGGGCTCAAAATCAGGCAGAAAGAGTTTTCAATCCTATCTCTACTATTTCCCTCCACTCAGCTTTATTGAGCTATAATTGACATATAACATTGTGTAAGTTTAAGGTATACAATGTGATGATTTGATACACGGATATATTATGCAATGATTACCGCAGTGAGGTTAGTTAACACATCCATCACTCCATTTTTTTTTTTTTTTTTGAGAGAGAGAGAGAGAGGGAGGGAGAGCACACATAGCGGGGAGAGGGGCAGAAGTAGAGGGAGAGAGAGAGAATCCCAAGCAGGCTCCACACCTAGCACAGAGCCAACAGGTGGCTCAATCTCACAACCCTGAGATCATGATCTGAGCCGAAATCAAGAGTCAGATGCTTAACCGACTGAGCCACCCAGGTAGGTGCCCCTCCACTACTTTTTAATGGAGGCTTTGGAAAAGTCAATATCTTCATCTGTAAAGTGTGAATAAGAACAGAACCTACTTCACAGGATTGTTTTGTTTTTAAAATAACTTTATTGAGGCTTATTTTACAAAAATACACCTTACTTTTTCAAGTGTAGAATTCAATAATTTTTAGTAGATTTACTAAGTTGTGCAACCATCACCATAAATCAGCTTTAAAACGTTTTATCACTCCTCATGCACCTTTATGATTAATCCTGTCTCCTGCTCCTTCCCCAACTTTGTCTTTATCTCTTTGCTTTTCCTGGATAGTTCATGTAAATAAAGCACAATTGATGATATCATACCATATATGGTATCTCATGTCTGGCTTCTTTCACTGAGAAGAGTAGTTTGAGGTTCATCCATATCATATGCAGGATGTCTTCTTAGTTTGTTCCTTTTCACTGCTGAATAGTATTTCATTGTATGAATATAGTTTCTTTTGTCTATCCATTGCAACCACAAGACTGTGAGCTCCTCCAGAGAAGAAACTGTGTCTTATTCATTTCTGTATACCCATTGCCCAGCACAATGCCTGATGCGTGTAATGGTGAGTTGATGCTGAATGAATGAATGAGAGGGTTGGTGAATGACAGAATGAGCTGCTCTGTCTGACACAGAGAACCCATTAAAAGTAGGTAGTACTCTCTTGCCTGACATCAGAGTTCTAAAAGAGGTTTTTTCCTTTAAAAAAGATTCTAGGGGCACCTGGGTGGCTCAGTTGGGTTAAGCGTCTGCCTTCAGCTCACATCATGATCCCAGGGTCCTGAGATTGAGTCCCTCATCGGGCTCCCTGCTCAGCAGGGAGCCTGCTTGTCCTTCACTCTCTGCCTTCCGCTCTGCCTATTTGTGCTCTCTCAATCAAAAAAAAAAAAAAAAAGAAAAAGAAGAAAAAAAAGAAAAAAAAGATTCTAATCTTCCCATTGGCCTACTGTGAATTCCACTTCCTCCAAATGGCTATCTGAATAAGTCAGTAAGTATATATGTAGACTATTTTCTTCCCAGTTCCTTCCTTTAACTCTTCCTTTAACAAGAGCCACACACAAAAAAGAGAGAAATAGCTAAAGAGAAAAATTTTGCAAATTCTATAAGCTCTAAAACATGGTGACTTTTCTTAAGTAGGTGGTCAGATTCTAACAAGGATCCAGCAGAGGCCTTGCATATAGTACAGGCATTGTAAATAGTTGTTAAATAACTGGATCCAACAAACATTTATTAAGTGCCAATGAACAAGACCCTGTTACAACCTTCTAAGATTCCTGGTGTAAGGGAGTTACCCAACATATATACTGGTAACAATAATGACAACTACGTATTCGTTCATTCATTGCTCTATATGACTGGCACTATTTCAAGTGTTTTTATATGAAATAACTCATTTAATTTTCATAATAAGCCTAAGAGGAAAGTATTAAAGATGAGAAGATGAGGATGAAGAATCTGAGGTTTACAGAAGGTTTCAGAAGTAATTAGTGTAATAAGTAGTAGAACTGGGACCCAGGCAGTCTGGCTCCAGAAACTCCCCATGAGAATTCTTCTAAGCTTCAGTGAGGGGCCATGTCCCCTCCATTTCTGTTTCCCCAGCACTCATAACCACTCAATGACCATTTGCCATTAAACTGTGCCAGCCGCAAGGCTGACAGGGAGTAGGAAAAGAATACAGATACACTGTGTTATGCAACAATAATATGGCCTAATGTCAGGGTAGGAAAGGGTGGAAGAAGCCCAGGTTTAGGAGCCAGACCAGAGACCTGGGCTTGAACTCCAGATTCACCAGTAACTAGCTTCGGGGTTATTTTTTCTCTGACAAAAAAATTATCCACCCCAACACCTACACACTAACCATTTCTGGGCCAAGAGCCATTTTGGAAATTTGAAGGCTCTATAAGATTGGATTCTACCCTCAAAGACTCAAAACTAATTCAAAATAAAGATGACTAAGTCTGAGGCTAAAAGATTTACCTCAGGTCACACACCTGGTTGGTACTGGTACTAAAATTTAGTTTCCTGAGTTCCAGCTCAATGCTCTTTCATTTAAGTCACAGAGTTTCACTTGAGGTAAAGAAGTTGAACAAAACACCATCAGAAGGAAATTATTCAAAACGGGACTTTCCAGAGCCAGCCTGGAATTGGACAGCTGCCTCCTTGTGTTCAAGAGAGGCACACCCCAGTTTCACTACAGATCTGAAATCTCTCTTTCCTTGTGATGTCAGAGGCTGGGGACATCTTCTAAGCAGTGAGTAATGCTCTGGAGATAAGTTTCCCACTGCTCTGCTACGTTCTAAAAATTCTCTCTTGCCTTCTTTCCCTGTTGGGATGTCCTACTCAATACCAAAAATACCTTGCAGTGAAGGGGACTTATTCCCGGAAGAGAGAAAGTCACTATCATCTCCTTGTTGGCTCAGTTCTTTCCCTGAAGGGCTTGAAGCACATTTTCTTTTAAATTCTCTATAGTTCTAGAATCTGGAGAAAAGAGTAGATTAAATGTAGCACAGGAAAAGGAGGGCACTGTCCAGAGAACGCCGAGTATGATTGGAGCAGCAGATGTAAACATTACCTCAAGGGTGTGTATGTACCTTGAAGACAGGTACCCGTGTGGGCACCACCTACAGCACTTTATGTATTTAACAGCACAGAGGACTAGTGCCAAGTATCTTTGGCGCCAAACAAGCGGGGGTTCAAATCTTAGCATTTTCACTTACTAGCTGAGTGTCTTTATATTAGTAGCTGCCCTCACCGGGGCATGGTTTCATTGGTTAAGAAAAGCGAGATAATAATGACTTCTTAAAGGGTTGTTGATGAGGAAAAGATCTCATTGTAATTCCTAATAGCAAATCTCATACTTAGCAGGGGTTTAATATTATGTTAACACTTCTCCTCCATGTTTTATGGTTGAAACAAACGTTTTAGAGTGCATTCTTTGGAAAGACAGAAAACACTTTGGGGCTAGTATAGCACTGAAACTGCTTTGTCCAACCACTGTTCTATCATATAGGCTCAGAATGCAGGGAAAATCTCAGAATTGGCTGAATCTGCCCTTCTTCTGCATAAGAGAATCTCCTGTTAAACTTTCTACATCTATCTAGACGTGCTCTTCCAGCAGGGCACGCAGAATGAACCACCTCCCAGGGAAACACATTCCATTTTCTGCCAAATCTCTAGAGGGCTAAATGGTTCACTGAGGCAAAAATGGTCTCCGCTACAAATTCTACCCAGTGTAACTCTCCTCTTTTCCCTGACAACACAGAATGGTGAAAAGGGCATGTTTCCCCAACATGTTTCCCTGCTAAAAATCAGAGTGACTCCCCTCCACAGAAACCTGAGGAGTAGGGGGTAATAAGTAATCCCACCAACAAAATCAGAAAATGAAATAGAAGGAGCACATTCCATTGTTGCAGTAAAAGAGGAGGTAAAGGTAAGTGTTTCTACAACTTGAGTAAAACCACTGACTCAAGATCAGGAGAAAAGGCAAGATTTGGGGAGAAAGAACCAGTTGAGATGTCAATTCCTTGAACGCCAGAAAGCATCCATAGTTGGTTCAGTTTAGTAATTTGCTGAGAGCACTTCTTTATCAAAAGGTAAATGAGGTGAGGAGGAAATTGCACCTTGAAGGCAGGATCATAGGTCTGAGATGTTCCAGACAGAGGTGGTTATGGGAGCCACCTGGCTCACAGGTAAAGTACCCAGGGATCCCCCTGAGATGTGGACTGCGGAGGTGAAACCAGAAGCTGGGCGCTGTGGTGGACACGAGGCTCTGGGCTCAGCAAAGGGGCCGGAGGTGTCATCTCTGATGTGTGCGTTCTCAGTGGCAGGAACACAAGATGCAGAGAAAACACGGGCGTGAGGAGGTTTTAGGGTCCATGTTTGTGAAAGAGAGTGTCTCACGGATGACCTAGAGAATGGGGTTGACATCAAATTTCCTCAAGAGGATATGAATGTTTTAGACCCCCTTCTGTGGAAACAAGTACTATATACATAAAGGGGAGGCTCACCTCACTCTAAGATATTTCTGGCTAAATCAACCTCTTTTTGAGATATTTCTCCCCATTGAGTTTGCAGTAATAGGTCATGGTCTCCAGACCCAGGGCACAGAATGACTGGCATTCTTGTAGAGCTGAAGCCCAAGATTTTCTTTTCTCTTGCAGCTGCTCAGCAGAGAGAAAGGTGAGAATGTGGGGCCTCTGTGGTGTCACCAACATTTAGTAGGTGTGTCACCACTGCTGGGGACCGTCGGGGTGTTCAAAATACAAACAAGTTGCCCTTGTGGTCTTTCAAACCATCACATGGTTTTCAAAACAATTCTGTGAGCTGGGAAGAATGGCTATTTTACCGTGTTTTGAAGTAAAGTCTCCATTAGTCAGAAAGAATATAAAGATTTTTATTCTCCTGGATCTTATATTTTTTTTATTTGTGTAGGGCTGGGCATAATTCTGGTCTGATACCCAGGACAGGCTTATTTATTTGTTGGTTGGTCCTTTTGATGATTTGTTTTATGTGTCAACTTGGCTAGGCAATAGTACCTGGCTTTTTAATCAATATTGATTAAACACATCTAGGTGTTGTGAAGATATTTTGTAGATGTGGTTAACATTTACAATCAGTGAACCTTAAATGAAAGAGATTACCTTCAATATTGTTGGTGGGCCTCACCCCATCAGTTGAAGGTCTAAGAGCAAAAACAAGTTTCTTGGAAAGGAACAGATTCTGCCTCAAGACTGCAGCATTAACTCCTGCCTGAGTTTCCAGAAATTCAAACTTGCCAGTCCCCACAATTGCATGAGCCAAATTCTTAAAATAAATCATAAATATATGTATATATATTCTCACACTGGTTCTGTTTCTTTGGACAATCCTGACTGATACAGTCTGCATCTCCAGGTAGCTTTCACTCTACATTTTTATTTCCAGATGGTGCAAACTCAAGATCAGATTCTGAGTCTTATTCAAGTTAGCACTTCCCTACTCCCCTCCGTGGTAGCAGGCCATAATAAAAATGTTTAGCTTATGGAACACACAAAACCCCAAACAAATGGATGTACATATGCCAATGGCATAACGAACAATTATGTTTTTAAAAATCAATGCGGGACATGTATGCCCCAATACCATATATAAAGAGTGGGCCATTATTACAATAAGCAAGACTAACTGTAGAAGGCTTTCCATAGGTAAGTTTCTGAGTCAGATTAAGAGGCCTGGACGGAAGGTTGTTTGGAAGCGTGAGGGGCATGGAGAAAACAGCCAGTCAGAGGGAAGCCTAGAAATGATCTCCAGGTGAAGAGAGACAGACTGGTTAAATTTGCAATGAGAGAAGAAGAAATAACCAGCATGCATGCCCCCCCCCCCCGACACACACACACACGGCAGACAACGGCACAGGGGCTATCTGAAGGTCTCACTGTTTGTCAGGACAGGCACTGTCCTGCATGGAGATGTAGAGCAGTGGTTGCCACTGAAAGCCTAAGACCCCCCAGCGATGCAAAGCCATGGAAAGCCTCTCTCAATGCTTATGCATCACACTGAAGGTGTGAGTTTACTTCACAGAGCTGAGCCTCTGTTAGCAATGTAGGGTTGGAAAGGAAGCCACAGTGTCATGCTCTTATTCCGCGGGACTGTCCTCCAAAGCCAGCAAATGGAGAACTCTGGAGGTTTCACCTTCGCCTTCCAGGCAGATAGTCATGTAGCCTGAGGGAATGCAGCAGCTCTTGCAGGAGCCCAATTTTCTTTTTGTGCAGATGGCAATCCAGATTGGCAGCACAGATCTTGAAACATATTTTTGTCTCACGGAGGTTGTTTCAAGTTCCCCAAAGCTAGAGCAGCGGGGCAGTTGCAAAGTCATTCAGTTTCTCTGTCCCCATAAGCAAATTTCCCCTCATCGGAATCTACCCTCAACTCAAAGAAGTCCATTTTTCCTTCTCTTCTTTTACTTACAATTCATTGCATTACCTCTCTTTCACTGTTCATTCTTTTCAATGATGTTTTTCTTTTTTTTTAAAAAAAGACTTAATTTATTTATTTGAAAGAGAGAGAGAGACAGAACACAAGTGGGGGGAGGGGCAGAGGGAAAGCGAGAAGCAGACTCCCCGCTGAGCAGGGAGCCCCATACGGGCTCGATCCTGGGACCCTGGGACCATGACCTGAGCCGAAGGCAGAGGCTTAACTGACTGAGCCACTCAGGCGCCCCTCAATGATGTTTTTCAATAAATATTTTTTGAGCACCTGCCCTGTGCCAGGCATTGAGTACACAGTGTAGAGGTGTAAGTAATCAAGAAAATAGGCAGTTATAATACACTAAAAAGTATTAACACTTATTTAGTGCCTTCTGTGTGCGGCATTGTGCTAAACCCTTTACGTATATTAAACTAGCTCTCACGACGATTCTCTGCTGAAGGTCTCATTATCATCCTCATTGTACATATGAGGAAATGAAGGCCCAAAGATGTGGAATTACTTGTTTATAGTCCTACAGAAAGAAAGGAATAGAACCAGGACTAAACTCAGCCAGTCTGGATCCAGAGCTCGCCTGCATAGCCACGAGGTGGATGGAAGGGGCAGGTGCCGAGTATTGCGCCAGAGAAAGCACACGTCCTTGGGAGCCCACAGGAGGGGCCAGCAGCCCAGACTTGTGGCCCAGGGAGAAGTGCTGTATTTGAGATTCAAATCAGATCACATCAATCTTCTTCTCAAAATTCCTTAATGGCTTCCCACATAATTAAGAATAAAATCTACACGTTTCACCCATGGCCTACAAATGCTCTGCTCAACCTCGTCTTTCTCAGCTTCTTTGGCCTTGCTCTTCACTACCACCCTATTGATCCAGATCTCAGGCTGGAGCACCTGGAAAGTGTTACTTACTGTCTCTACCCACCCAGCTCCCACTCAGTGTTTAGGTCGCAAATTCCAGGTCATTTACAAAGGCCTTCCCTGTCCCTTAATCTACATTAATTCCAATAATAACTAATGATAATAATAATTAGAGCAAATGCTAAATAATACTAGTTGGTAGGCAGTATTCTAAATGCTTTATGTATAAGAGCTTACTTAAATATTACAACAATCCTAATGGTAAATACTAGTATTATTCCCATTTTTACAGGTGAGGCAATATTATAGTATTCTGTACGTTTCTTCATTATAATGATCAAATGTGTAATCTTGTATTTATTTTCTTAATATTTCCTGGGCTATACGGCCCATGAGGTCAGGCTCTAAATTCTTTCTCTTCACTATTATATCTCCAGTGTCACATATACAGTAAGCATCTAATAAACATTTATGGAATAAATTAATAAACGGATAATGGACATGTATGAGACACCTTTTTTAAGATTTACACATTTTTTATTACTTACAATAAAATGGATAGATAACAAAGGAATTAAAGGGAATTATTATATAGTAATTATGAAGGCTGTAGGTAATTCAGTATGTTTGTTTGCTCTCCTGTTGTGAAATGCTTACCATCCCCCGTTCCGTCAGTTATAACTTCCAAGGCTTACAATGGGGGTGGGGCAGGGACAGCATGGTCTAGACTAGAGGAAAGAGCATTTGTTTTTCAAGAAATACAGACCTAGGTTTCAGTTTTGACTTTGTCACTGACTAATGATGTGGTCTTGAGAAGACCGCATGTATTCCCTGGGCCTCCTTTTCTAAATCTGTGAAATCAGGACAACAATCTGCAGGACAGTTCAGTGTTGAGAATTAAGTGAGATAATGCATGCAGAGTGCCTAGCCCAGTGCCTGGCACATATCAGAACTTGAATAACTTCTAGTTCCTTTCCTCTCCTGCACTCAGAGGCAGGCAGGTGGGCTTCTGAAATTCTATGCTTTGCTAGGCAAGCAGTACTAGCCAGACTAGACCCTAGAAATGTGAAGTCAATGCACAAGTGAGGGGGTAGGGGCAAAGACTGTGTTACTGACCAGGCTGCCTCCATGGATCAAACGGACTGGATAACTGCCATGGCCCCACCTCACGCCATGCACACAGCCAAAGGGGAGGTAGGAAAGTATACAAAACTCTGAGGCGTGACGTTTGGTACTTGTCAACAGCTCTGGCTGGGAGTAAGTCAAGACAATAAACTAAGAAAAAGATCCAGTGAGTTCTGTTGCCTGGTCTCTATTTCAAGGGGACAGTCCCTGCTTTGTTTCTCTTCTCTTGGGTGAAAGACTGTTCTCTGAAATGCTTCTGGCTTCCGAGAACAGTTCTAAAGGCAACTCCATAAAGTGCTGGCCAGGGGTTGATCAGAAGCAAGTAAGCAAGCAAGCAGAATTCACCCTGCCCCCAAGGATCATGTGGTTTTGGGGATGCAGGGCGGGAGAAAACAGGGAACTTAGAAAGTTCTCTTCCTTCCTCCTTCATTTCCCAACATCCACGTTCATCCTTCTCTAGGCCAACGCTGACCTCCTTCTTTTCTTCCTCCCTCCCAATAAAGGGAAGAGAAAGAAGCAGGTGGGTAAGAGGGGGCCTTCCCATTCTGAGAAGTAACTGAGAGAGGGCAGAAGAGCCTTTCCAAAAGAAGTCAAAGCCCCCATAGATGAACCATGAGAGATGATGGACTCTGAAAAACAAACTGAGGTTTCTAGAGGGGAGGAGGGTAGGGGGATGGGTTAGCCTGGTGATGGGTATTGAGGAGGGCACGTTCTGCATGGAGCACTGGGTGTTATGAACAAACAATGAATCATGGAACACTGCACCAAAAACTAATGATGTAATATATGGTGATTAACATAACAATAAAAAAATTAAAAAAAAAAAAAAGAAGTCAAAGCCCTCCCCTAGGCTGGCCTCTGCTAGTAGGTTTTGTCTTCTCTCCAAAGGGAAGCTCTGGACCAGCTTCCATTGCTCATCTCTGCTGAGCTCCCCGAGTTGAAAAGCCTGTATCTGTGCAGGTATGTACCAAGACCTGAACACTGTGTTTAAATACAACTGTAATGAGTTGTAGAGCTGCAATTGTTCTATCCTATAAAGTGAAGTCCTCTCACGCTTATGCAAGAGAAAGCTCTCAGTTAACTATGATCCAGTTTATCAGAGTCCTAATTGAGCATTCTCTGCAATCTGTCTTTAAGAGAAAGAGCCATCCTCGTATGGTGTCCTACCTTCAGCTCCAAATGTATTTCCATATAATCAGATTTTTATGGTTTCAGGGAAAACGAATCTTAAACTTCAAAGACAGCTTGCCTTCTAGATTGTATTCCTATAGAAGGGAAGTAGATCAGAATCTTTTAGACGGATCTGTAACAGGACTTTCTGTTTTGGTTCCCTACTTATGCCAGCAGGCCTGGGCTTTCACACACTGACTACCTGCTATGTGCGGGGAGCTATGGGAAACATGTTGCATAACATGATTAATAAGATGATACTAATATTGACACCTTTCTACGTGTCAGGAGCTATTCTAAGCGCTTTTTGTAGGTTCACACATTCAATCCTTATAACCAACATATAAGGTTTGTGAAATTTCTATCCAAGTTTTGGAGATGAGGAGACTGGGACATGGAGACGTTTAAGTCATTTGTCCCAAGGCCACATACTAATGGAGTTGGGATTTGAAAGGGGCAGTCTGGCTCCAGAGTCTTTACTTTTAACCACTACATGCATACCTTTTCTCATTTAACCCACACAGCAATCTTACATGATAGAATATTAAAATGTCCACTTTCTAGACAAAAAAAACTGAGTCTCAGAGAAGTAATTTGTCTAAGGTATTGGCCCAGGGATTCCCAGCCCAATTCAATTCAATATACTAATTGAGGACCTACCTTGTGCAAGGCACTGTACTAGGCACTAAGAGATAATAGAGAGTAATAAGCTAGTCACATTTAGTCATTTTTTATTGTATTTATTTTAACACTGCCACTTTCATCATACTTATTTTAACACTGCCCGAAGTAATGGATGATAAAGAGCTTACTTCAAGTGAAAAAAAGTTACATGTAGTCAAGATTAGCCAGGAATGTCAGCATTGTATACATGCCTGAGAGCTAGAAGATATTTAGACAAGCCAAATATGAGCTCTCTAATCCTTTCTGATTCAGGCATGGGCATATGCTCATTTGTACTTGTTCAGTCCATAAAGATTTACTGAGCATCTACTGTATTCCAGGTCATGTTCTATAAATTGGGGATATAAAAAAAAGACAAAACATTAGTACTTAAACTTGAGACAATCTTAGTTTAAAAGGGAATAAAATTAAATAAATAAATACAGCATAATATGGCAAGTGCAATAATTGAGATTTTGAGATAATAATTAATAATTGAGAGTAATTTTGGATGAGTTGCAGGGAGCACATACAGAAGATGGCATCTATGCTGAGTCTTAAAGGAATAAGGAATGGATATTTAAGATGGGAATGAGTAAAGGAATTAGTATTTACTAAGCATGTGCTATAGATCAGGATCTGGATTGAGACTATGTATTTCGTTGAATCCTGACTCAGAATCCAAGAATCAGTGAGTGGAAAGAACTGGTTCACTTGACGATGTAAGAATATCCCTGAGCTGAATATGTGAGTGATATTTTTGGGAAAAGCAGCCCAGACAGAGGGAACCGCATGTACAAAGGCAGAAAGGCAAGAAGAGCCTGGTGTATTTAAGGGACAGTATGTTCAGGGCATCTCTGCCATCAGCTGTGCATGGGGCTTAAAGTGAAAGATGAGAACAAAGAAGGAATTAGGAGCAAAATTCTGAAGGAACTCGTAAAAAGTGGGGATCCTGTGTTGAAGGCAAACGATAGCCAACTAAGGAAATAACTATAACTAAAACTATGGTTTTAGAAGAGTAATTCTAGTACCAGGATAGAGGGTGGATTGCAATGGGGAAGGCCTGAGGACAACAGATCAAGTGGGAGGACCAACATAATGGCTTAGGTAGGGGAGGATGAAGCCCTGAACTAAGGAGGAGGGGGTAGGGGATGATTAGAGAAACAGCTACAAGAATTGGCTGTTGGAGGTGAAGAGAGAGATAAAGGATGGACTCTGAAGACACTACTCAGAGCCAGTAATATAGGAGAAGGAACAATAGTGGAGGGCGGATGGATCCAGGCCTCCAGATGAACCAAAAGGGGTTACCAACGGTGGTCAGATGTCTGGCATTTATGTCCATACTAAATAAAAAAAGAAAAACAAACATATATATAAGTATGTGTATACACACACACGAACTGATAAGCAAATGGGGCAGTGCTGGAGTAGTGGAGCGCCCGTTAGAAAGGGAGATGAGAGCTGAAACCAACATGGTGGGTTCCGATGACCCGATCTGAAGAAAGCTGTCTGCTCAAGATGGCTCTCTAACTCAGCCTGCGAGGGAGAGGCGTCCAGGTGTGAGGTGAATCTTTGGCTCTGACTCCTGGGGCTGTCCAGGTAAATAGAGCTGTCAGAAATACCCAGAAGCAGACAGACATTTCCTGAAGGCTCTCTCCCACATGCCTGGATGCTGCATGACCAGGCTTGAGGGAGGCAGCAGCTGGGGTTTGGGAGGACACAGGCACGTGGGCAGCCTCCTGTTTCCTGCGGCAGCTCTGCAGATGAGGCAGCTGAGAGAAGTGAATCTTTCTTTCTAGCCTCCTCCTCCACCCTTTGCTTCAGAGCCCCGCTGCCGCAGCACCGTGCAGGCTGCATAAAGGTTGATTCATAGATGAAGGGCTGTGGCCACCAGCGGACAGAAGTGGCAGAGAGGACGAAGTTGTGCGTGTGCGCGCGTGTTCAGAAGAAACTGTTTATTCAGGGAACTATATGTCAAACACAGCCTTACTGGCAGACAATAGTGGTTTGCCCAGACGATTTATGCCACCAAATAAACATCAAGATGGGCTGTGTAGAGCTAAAGGTGAGACACGTTTTCAGAAGTGGGGTGCCACCCCTCACGGTCTCAATGACAGGAGATGCTTTTGCACACAAAACACTGAGGCAACAATATCTGGGCATCGCCTGAGCCTACTGTAACCAAAGAGAAAGAAAGGCCGGAACTAAAATGCAAAAGAAAAAAATAAACTGTGTTTGGAGATAGGTCTGCTACAGTGTAAACTTTTCCCTTTCTCTGGCTTACTGCTATAGCAAAACCTGATGGTTGTCTTTGTAAAAAAAAAAAAAAAACGTGTCTGTATCTAGGTCCCTGGCAGTGATTTGCCTCTGGGAGGGCCAGCAATCTATTTAATGACTCCATTGACGTCAATAGCATAACTGAAATACTTACTAACATGCATGATTCCAACTTTGGGGGGGGGCGGTGGGTGGATGGTGTTTCTCAGCAGCACAAAAACATGAAGTGGAGTCAACCCGGAACGGATTCAAGGCTTTAGGCAGCAAGTGGGAGATTAGATGCTGCAGGTTTCATTGGTTCCATTGAATAGGAAGAAGCAGTCACACTAAATTTAGAAATTAATTTTGAACCGGTGAAATAGCCATTAATGAGCAGGGCTCTATTTTTGGCAATGTTTGCTCAAGGGTAACATTTTAACTATTCACACTTTAGTTGACTTGTCAATGTTTTTGCAACCACCCACACTTAATTTTAGATGTATATGAAATAATCGCAGATCAATATAAATAGCTCGATGTTGATGCTCTGGGGTAAATGTTCAGAAGAGGGCTATTTTAGACAAAAGCAGTTCTTATAAAACAACCGTTTGGGGAATTATTCCCAGAATTACTGGGGCTTTTCTAGTGCATTTGCCCTATTGTTTTGTATGCAGGCTGCTTAAACACTCGAGGTGAGTCATTAAGGCAATTACCCCAATAATTCAGGCCACAGGACAATCAGAACACTAATGAAAAACTTCTCTGATATTTCTAGTTTTTTTCTCTTGTTCCTTTCCTTTCTTTCTCTCTTCTTCTTCTCCTTCTTCTTTTCCCTCTCTCTTTTTTTTGGTTATTGCCCCCCATCCCCTAGGCTCTCCTTTGTCTTGTGTGGCTGTGGCCTTTGGTAACACGATTGGTTTTATTCGTATTTGTCCACAGTGTTGTAATCCTGCCTCAGAGTTCTTGCTTAATGTAGAAATCAAGCAAACGTTGTGCTTATGCCAGGCTTCATTTCCAGCCATCTGACACAGGCCACTGCTGTGGTTCTCAGAGAGCCCTTTACTAGTGCACACACAGTCCATCTCTCATCCCAGGCCCTGGCGGCTCTGGCAAAGAATGAGAACTCAGTCAATGTCATGACTTTCGGAAATTCTTAGAATCCAAGATAACTCTCTGAGCCCCTTGTCCATTCCTCGAACAGACCCTGTATCTGGCACACCCCCATGAACTTTCAAGGGGATATTCATAATCAAGTAAAGATATAGGAGGAACTCATACTGAGAAATAGGCTTCTTAGCAGAAAGCCCCTTCTTCTGTTTTATCAACTAGTAAAGCATCATTTCCTCCCCCTAGAATGGCCTGGACACATAAGAGAAGGAAGGGATTCCCATGAGCACTGAAAAAAATGGATTAAGTCTGTTTCTCACTTAGGCCAACCTATTTCAGACATACTGGAAAGTCCTCTGTTATCACATCTTATTTCTCCATATACAGGCTTTTCTTGAAAAACATCTAATTGACTGATGTTAAAAACCACCTTAACACCACCATAAACCAAGGCTTTGGAGACTCAGGCTGGGAGAGACTCTGGGTCTGCCACAGTCTGGCCTGAAGTCCTCAGGCAATTTTCTAATCATCTTTGTGTCATGGTTTGCTGTCATTTCCAATGACCCACGGACGTGGGGGGTTGTTCTTCATGTCATCCGACATGTTATATCGGTGATGCTCTCGCTCAATATGTTTATTGTTAAATTTTAGAACAAGAAGATTAATATAGAATCTCCCACCATACACATCAATTCACCTGCTGAAACATTGTATATACAATATATATTATCAATCAAGTCACATTTATATGAATCAGAGGTGCTGGCCATTAAAAGGACTACTTCTCTAATCCTTTTGTAAAGCAAAGAGTCATTTTGTAAAGGCAGTAAACACTTGATGATTTATCCTTCCAGGAAATTCTTGCTTCCCATGACATATCTGTACTCATTATTGAAAGGCATGCAAAGGCAAGGGATAGAATGGGTGGGAAAGTGAGACAATTATCCTACACACACACATAGACACACACAGTCACCTGCCCACTCGTGCACATGCATACACATACACACACACATTGATTTTCCCCAATAATCTGTTTTTTTTTCTGTTGAAAACAGTTTGAGGCCTGAGATTCTAAAAATGACTTCTGCTTTCCATGTAGAATGTGTACAGGTGATAGAAGCCTGCCTTGTTTTGGAGCACTCTTTCTTCTATTTTTTTCCTCTTTCTGTTCCAATCCTGATGCAGCATGTAGAAAAGGCCTGGAATTCCTGCTTGTGAAAAGGCAAAATGTGATAAAAAATCGAGATGTTCACTACACTCCACAGCATTAGCATTTTCAACACCCCCGGGAGGATTTAGTGCATCTTTCTCCTTAAAGCAGGAGCATATCATTACCATGCTGCTATACTTTCTGCATTTTAAATTCTTAATTACTTTACTCTGGCTTTGCACTCAAAGTGCAAAAATGCCAACTTTTTGTATTTAACTCTTTTTATCCAAAACCCACATGACCACACAAATACATATATATGCTGTTATAGAGTGTGTTTCAAACCTCTTTTCATTTAAATGCAATAGCTGATGTTTTTTTCATAGTAAAAAAGCCACAGTTGAATATTTTTCATAGCCATAGAGATAAAAATATTAACTCATTATTAAAATTTAATTTATGAACATTTTTCTTCAGATAAACTCAAACTTTAGGCAGTTCTGGCCGAATCAAGATTTACTGTCTTCCTACTATGTGAAAATAGCTATGCAAATGATTTTGAATGATAAAGAGATGAATAAGGTACAGCTCCTGCCCTCAAGGTGCTCCAATGCAAGAGACATATTAGACATGAATTACAATATAACCTAGAATGGGATTGTTGTCATAGCACACAAAAAGGAGCAATTACACTGACTTTTTAAAAAAATATTGGGATGTCTTTGCAGAGGAGGGAAATTCGCGTTGTACCATGAGAGCTGAAAAGAGTAACCGTTAAACGGCGAGAAGACTAAGCGATTTGCTTTAATTTCCCCCATGAATTATTTGTTACTGATTAATTTGTAAGAGCAAATGTACCAATTTAACCATGGGTTCTGACAAGTAGCTTTTAAAATGAATTGCAGCCCCTTCATTTAGATGCATGAAACAAACAAACAAAAAAAGCCTTTTAAAAAATATTTGGCTTTTTTCTTTCTCCTTCTCTGTCTCTGTCTCTCTCTTACACTTGCTTTTTATCCAAGAATAGTTACCCAAGTCAGTCAGGCTTTTCTAACAAACTGGCTTGTTGCTAAATGTGTTTAAATGATCATGGGATTCTTGTATCTTTTATCATAGATTTCAATGAAAATACATGAGTTCAACTTTAGTGATAATAAATGAAAACCTGATCTTATTATCATGAAAAATCACCTTTAAAGCAGCACTCCAGCTTTCAATTCTGTTTGCTCTGAGCTACTTATTTTTCATTCCCTTTTAAAGTTTCTATTTAAACATATCTCTTTGTCACATGCTGATAAATATTAAAATACCAGGAAAAATCTGCCTGACTTATTTAAGCTGATAATAAGAACAAAACACAGGATGTGTGTGTCCTCCTTCCTTTTCTGGCTGTGGTTAAGCGTTAAGGAGATTTTGAAACCCATAATTACGTAATAATTGGTATCACTACATTCTCTTCCCGATGAAAAGCCAGAATTTTTGTAGTTTGCCACAAAGACAGACAAAAACAAATTGCCTAAGTGGTATTGTCATTTCTTTGCTTCATTGTTTTAAAAGAATTTAGCAAACGAATCCCTATGCCAAGCTGTAGTTACTGTGCCAAAAATCACAAAATGATCTTTCCAACATCTCTGGCTAATGAGCTAATTTATAGAGCCATAAATATCACATATTCTCCTAATGTTTGTCAGTATTTATTACAAGAAAAAGAAAACAGTTTAAATATTCAAATTGATGTCAAAAGCTTCTTAGCGCATTTGGCGAACAGAAATGTGAGCAATGGTGTCTCACTGGTAAGCTAATATGATGAAATGATAGGACTTTCAAAACCACCTCCTTTGATCTCCAGCTATGTAATACCAGTTATATGTTAAAACACTCTATTTAGTTTCCTTTTATCTAAAGGAAATAGTACATCAGCACACCATGTTTTTGAAGCCCCTGGACAGAGTACTATTTTCTTCTGTTTCCTATCACAAGGCTCTAGAGGCAAACTTACTTTTACTTAATATCTTCCTTTCACCTTGATTCTTGTTCTCAATCTTCTTTCTAATAAAAATATTTTTAAAAGTGTGTACCATAAATACTTCCGAAGCCAGTGAGCCAATGGAATCTATGTTTTTGTTCCTTTGTTTGTAGAAGTTGGGCTTTTATATTATTTCCGTTGTCCTCGTGGCTCTGATACCAGCAAGAGAACACAACAAGACGAGGAAGGAATATCGCTATGTATCAAGCAATGGGAATAGCGAAGCTGGAAAGACAGAAGTGTTCGAGGCAGTGCTGTTTGGTGTTAGGCAATCTCAACAGAGCTCATCTGACTTGTTTCTCCTGTGGTTTTACTCAGGTCTACTGCCACACTAGTGGGGACAGATTCAAGGTGGAAAACTCCATTTTGGACTTGTAACTGGTTGCATCTTATGTCAAGCACAGTTACTGTTCGACATATCTCCAGGGGGTTCCTTCAGGGTAGCCCTGCCCCTCCACACCTCTCAACTCCCCATGGAAAGCGTATGCACGGCACTGAAAGATGAGATGTTGGGTTTCTTAAAACACACACACACACACACACACACACACATACACACACACACGTTTGAGGAACAAAGTTGGATGACCTCCAAGGGAAATGATTTGTGACCTGGAAAAGTCTCTGGTTTCACACCTGGAAAGGATGTAGATGCAAGCGGGACCTATAGCTGATGCTAGGAGGAAAACCACTAACATACCCTGTGGGATGCTCAGGACACCCTGGGGGCCCCTCAGGGCCTTTGAAGTCAGCTGTCCTGGAGTTTACAGGGGCCAGCAAGCCGAGGTGAAGTTGCAGTATCAATAGAGCTCCTCCTGCCTCTCTTCTGGGAAGCCCTATTACCACACATCCATCACACCCTGAAAGCCCAGGCGTGCACATGATGGGACAAATAGTCAATACCGCTTTTCATTTGGTTTTACATGGAATGAAGGAAACTCCACTATGCTTTTGAAAAAAGTCACCAGGAGACTTTAGAGGGCCACCATAAGCAAACCAGTGCTATTATCCTAAAGAAGTTTCCGCACAAATGGCACCTTGATTATTTTGAAACATGGAGCCAGGCCTCACAAGGCAGCTTACCTTGCAGGTTGACTCTGGAGACAGATGGCTGAGTAGCAGCAGCTGGGGACCTCCTGTGGAGACCAAGAGGAAAGAAGGCCTGAGTCTGTACGAATATCACCTCCATGTCTCCCTCCCCCCAACTCCTGGGATCACTGAGGAGTTTTCCAGGTCATAATGAGCTATCAAATGACATAACGCTATCTCCGGAAGGTGATGTCCCAGAACGCTAGTAGATGACTGCAGCCCTCTCACAGCCAGATGGCCTGGAATTTTCCCTATGCACAGCCTCCTGGAGGCTCGGACTCTCCAGGAAGGAAGTCGTTTACTCCAGGTCCCTAACCAGCCCCTCTGTTTCAGGTTTCACTGTTCCAGGGGGCCCTCAGACAATATGCTTGCTCAGGAATAACACCAAATGTCAGAGTGGATCCCGATTCCTTTGGCAGCGCTGCAGCAAGTCATGCCAGAGGAGCCCTTAGAGACCAATCAGTACAGGCGTTCCTTTTGCACCTCAGGAAACTGAGGCCCAGAGAGATGAAGTCAGTTGCCAAAAGTCATGCAGGAACAGGAATCCAGTTTCCTTAACCTCTGGAGTGGTCTTTTTGCAGAGGAACTGGGCATTATTCTACATTGTAATAAGCCTGCTGATGTCAAGAGTCCAACGAAACAAGCAAACAAATGCAGGCTCCATGAATACTGGGCCCCACCTTTTGTTTTTTGTTTTCCTTTTTTTCTTCTTTATCTCCCAATCCCACCCCCCCACCCCCGTTTTGCTGGTCTCACCAACCTTTTCATGCTTTGTAGAACTTCTGCCTAGCACATTACAGGAGAGCTTCCCCCAAATAGTCTAGAGCAGTGGCCCCCACACTGTAGGGTCATCAGAATCATCTAGAAGGCTTTACTAAGACCCACTGCTAGACCCAATTCCCAGGGTGTTTGACTGAACTGGCCTGGGGTGAGCTTGAGAGTGTCCATTTCTAAAAGTGCCCGGTGGTACGGATACTGCTGGTCTGGGGAGCCCATTTCCGGAACCACTGGAATAGAGGGCTGTCTGCCCCATGACA
Source organism: Eumetopias jubatus (assembly GCF_037043125.1). Lineage (NCBI taxonomy): Eukaryota > Metazoa > Chordata > Mammalia > Carnivora > Otariidae > Eumetopias > Eumetopias jubatus. The sequence goes on from NW_028274810.1 coordinate 52,907,310, forward strand.
GAGCAATAGGATATTAGCAATAAGCAAGAGAGGGAGACGCTAGGCCAGTCAGTGGTTCTCAAGCATGGATGAGTGTCCTACTCACTTGGGGAGCTATTAAAACCATGATTCCCTTCCCCATCCCTGGAGAGGCTGGGAATCTGTATTTTTCACATAAATCTGTGAATTCTGATGCACAACCAAGTTTGGGAAGGAAGCCACGTTCTAAATGACAGAGAATGGCCTGCAAGGATATTGTAAAGAAAGGGTCTCTGTACCGGGATGGCCACAAGTTCTCGTCCCAGATCTGTAAGTACACCAAATCCATCTATGATCTGTGAGGGGCAATCTAGCTTCTAGGTAGCACACCTGATAGCTGCAGGCTCTGATGGACAGGGATCACACTTACTGAACATTTACTAGCTAGGTCATCCTAGGCAAGGTACCTTTAAACCCTCTGTGGCCTGACATTTTCTTGTGTAACAAAGTAAGAACGATCGACCTCCAATGATTACTTTTTTCCCTACTAAACATCATGCTAGGTACTTCTTAGCTTCCACTGGGAATATAATCATCTCATTTTAAGGAGAAGGAAACTGAAGCAGAGGTGAAGAGGTTAAGAAACATGCTGAAGCACACATGGTTTATAATTGGTGTGGTTGAGATTCAAAGCTAAGTCTTTCTGCATCCAAAGTGCATTCTCTTTCCACTATTCTATCTGCTGATAACACCTGCAGTCATACTGAGGGCTGTTTTTCAGGAAAAGTAAGAGATTAAATTCCAAACTCCTTAGCTTAGCATTCAAAGTCCTCTCTGCTCTTTGGCCTCAACATACTTTTCCCAGCTTATCGGTTGGAATTCCTGACATTTCATCTCAAACAATTGACTGGCTGTTTGATCTCATGTATCTTGTGCTTCTCCTTAATAGCACTTTAAAATTGTAATTAAAATAGACACTAAGTAGTGTTCAGTACAGAACTCTGTAGTTTAAATACAAAATTTATGCAGGCAGGAACAGCTTGTTTACTACTGGATCCCTGAGACCCAGGATGGTCCTTCATATGCCAAGCACTCAGTGAATGCTTAATGAATGGAAGAAGGAAGGAAGGGAGGAAGGAAAGAAGGAAGGGAGGAAGAAGGAAGGAAGGAAGGAACTCATACTTTGCCCGAGCCAAACTTGATCACTTATTTTTCCTTGGACATGCGCTATTCCTTTCCTAACCTTGCTCAGGCTATTCCTCTGAAAGGGAACCTCTCTCCGCCCAAATCCACACATGTAAATATCACCTACCCTTCTGTGATATTGTGATTTAGAATAAGAATTGTATATTTGATCTTTGTCTTCATTCCTACCACAGAGCTCCTAAAACTCTTGGAATCTGAAGAGAGTTATAAAAAGTGTCCTTTGTTAGGTTAATGAGACTTATGGAAAGCCTCTAGGTAACCTAAGGATCGGGGCTGATTGCCAGGGGAACCACCTGATTAGAGGGTTGGCACTTTCAGCCCCACCTCAGACTCTGGGGAGAGGAGAGGAGCTGGAGACTGAGTTCAGTCATCAGTGGCCAATGATTTGATCAATCCCGACTATGTAACAAAGCCTCCACAAAACCCGAAAAGGACTGGGCTTGGAGTGTCTCCAGGAAGGTGAATGCGAGGAGACTGAATCTCTTCCATTTGGCTGTTACTGAATTATATCCTTTTATAATAAACCAGTATTCTAGTAAGTAAACTATTTCTGAGTTCTGTGAGCGACTCTAGCAAATTAATAAAACCCAAGAAGGGAGGTCATGGGAACTTCTGATCTACACTCAGTGGGTTAAAAGCACTGGAAACAAACTGAACTTGCAACTGGTGGCTGAACTGGGGGAGTCTTGCAGGACTGAGCCCTTAACCTGTGGGATCTGATGCTATCTCCAGGCAGGCAGTGTCAGACTGAGTTGAATTTTAGGGCACTCAGCTGGCGTTAAGGGAAAATGTGTAGGGAAAAAATCCACACATTGGAATTGGTGTCAGAATCGTACCTTCAAGGGTGAAATGCCATCTTCTGCAAAGGATGCCATCATGTTAGCTAAAATGGACCCCTCTTCTAATATCCCATGGTGCTTTGTTTGTACCTTTAGGGTTATTTCCTCCTGTTACAACTCATATGTGCACATATTACCCCCACCACTAGTCTGTGACCCCATTGAAGGGGGGATCCAGTGCTCACTTCTTTCCGTATATCCTCTATAGGCCCCACCAACCTGCCTCACAAGTAGTGGGCACTCCATAGACGTTGGTGAACTGTTGATTGAATGAAACCTTGATGTGAAAATCATTTGAGAAGCCAAATACCACATGAATGTTTTATCTGGTTTCCTTTTCCTCTGCAGTCTTGGTTCTACATACCACTCACTATTCCCACAAACCCAGCATGTGCTCACATTACTGGGCCTTTGCATATGTTTTGCTCTGCTCACTATTTTCCTCCTTTGTAAGTGGCAGACTCCTTCCCCTGTACAAGGAATCCCCTCAGCCATCACTTCCTCAAAGGCGTCTTCCCCACTGTGAGTAGTCACCCTCTGCATTACTTGTGGCTTGCTGCCCTTGCCCCCTTCTAGCACTGCTCAGACTGTCTTGCAGTTCCTACAGTTCTATTTTCTTATCTGTCTCCTCAACTCACCTGTGAGAAATGTAAGCAAAGACTGGATCTTGTTTATTTCTGTAACCTTGGAATTGGCAAAATATTTGATATGATAGAGGTATTCAAGATGTATTCACTGGATTAATAACATGCTGTTAATAATTTTATTTTACCTGTCTTCCTGAGTTCCAAAGAAGGCTTTTGTGCAAGGAGACATGGAACTAGGGGGCCCTAAATGTTTGGGAATCCCTGCTTTCTTCACAGTTTGGCTACTCACAGCACCCAATTATCCCAATGACTTCTTGAAAATGACACAAATTACATAAATTCCTTTGTCCCAGGAGTTAATTTTGAAAACCTAGCTCTTATTTAGAATTGTTCATTCAGATAAGCATTTGTGTGTGTAAGCTTTGCACAGGCAAGAACCATATTTATTTGACTTACCACTTACTCCCAAGACCTGGTGCAAAGAAGAGGCTCAACACACATTAAATGAATGAATGACTTCTAGAAGCTGCATCATTGCTTACAGGGCATGAGACTGCCAGTTAGAACCTGTCATGAGTGCCAGAAGAAAATGTCATTGGCTGCCCAGTTTCCAGTGGTCTCTAACTTATACAAGAATCATAAGAAGTTATACGCCTGGATTAAAGTCAGTGATATTAAAAGGGAGGATAATTTGGCCACAGCAGTTAATATTTTATAGCCCTGTAAATAGCACAGTGGAGAAAGAACTGGACTATGAATAAGAAGACAGGAATCCTAATCCCGGCTTTGGCACCTTCCAACTGTATAGCCCTCGGCAACTCACTGAACCTCTCAGTTTCTTCCTCACTTGGGGAAAGCAGGCGGCAACTAACATTTACTGCTAATTTACAATGTGCCAGCTCCTGTGTGAGCACTTTTCCATATATTTCCTCACTTACTCTGAGGAAATTTGGCTGGGTTCTTTCCCCTCTGAATGCTCACAATTTTATTATTCTCAGCTAATTTAAATCCCGTGCCAAAGGACATAAAGCAATGAAAGATATACATTGAAAACAAAATTAAATGGTTGTTAATTCTTTCTCAAAGATTACATGCGTGTTGATTAAATTACGCTTGGAAGAATGTTGATACAGAGATGTTACATGATTTTCTGATAGCCATTGGTAATTTCTGCGATGTTAGAGGCACAGTTGAATGATGGGGGACACCTTTTTGCTCCGAGCTGCTCTATTCCCTGGTTATCAGACTGCAGAATGGTGGGCATTCTCACTTGTAAGTGATTTCTCCATCAGCTGAAGCCAATAAATGCTTTAGGGATGCTTATCTGAATTAACAGCTCTAAACGAAAGCCATATTTTCAAAATTAACTCCTTGGACTAAAGAAATAATAGGTTTTAATTTGAAGCCAAGAAATACAGGCCCAATCAAGCATCTCTCAATGGAACATTTCATGGAAGTGCAAGGAAATCACCTCAACAGAAACTGAGATTTTTCACCCTTTGGGTGGTAAAGCTCAGGCAGACAATGAGCTATTTTTGTGCAGAGCAAAGAGCCAAAAGATAAAGGAAATCTTGACTTATGAGAAGTATAGTTCTATGTGGGAGTTCCTTTTCATATAATAAACCACACTATCCAGATGTCTCAAGAAAACCATTCCAAGGACAGAATTATTGCTTAAATGTTACATTTAAGGCAAGGAGTGTTACTCTGAAACCCAAGTCAATGTCCCAGAAAGCAACTTGTGAGCTCCATGAATCTTACAGTTTCAGTTCTTAAGACAAATGAATATGTGGGGGAAATGCTCTCAGATGGTGGACCCATTTTTCTTGTCCTCAGTTTTCTTTCTTTCTTTGAGGGTATTGACTAGGAATAGGTTGGAATGCATTAAATGAACACTCAGTTTTCCAATCTTCCCCTGCTAAGCTGCTTCACTTGTAGCTAAAGCCCATTCAGTTCTCAGCCTGAGCTGGACAAGCAATCTCAATTTCTAGTGAAACTCTAGTGGTGCATGTGCCCTGCCTTGAACTTTGGTTAGGTGATGTTGGTTTCAAGAAAATACTTGAAATCAATAAGAGGATCAATTCTGTACAAATATGGGGATGATTCTGAGAAAGATCATCAGATACAACGATCCTACCCCTGGCGATCTATTCGGTTTGGTGAGTGTGGTTTGGTGTGGACCAAAGGCGATGCAAAGGGCCATGACTTGGAGAGTGGTCTTCAGCCATAGTGTGAGAATGGACTCTGGGTCAGCTCTGTATGTGACAATTGTGGTCTTAGGGTACTCTAGTTCCTGAAGGTTTATGTGTCTCCTCAAGGCTGTGGAAAGACCTGATTTTCAAGAAAGTAGTTTGAGCTGACATAGCCTATTATTCAACACGGTTAGGCTGAATGCCCCCATAGTTACAGAAAAATAATATTCAAGTTGCTTGCTAACACACAGTAACTGAAAACATCCCCTACCCCCTTGCCCTGGAGCCATGCAGTACAATGACCTTGAGTTATGCTAAACTAAAGAAGCCTTTGAAATGTATCCTTGTTAATCTTTCCTCCCCAGTTCCTACCTCCATCATCTCTTGGTCCATGACTTCACTCCAAATATTTTTTTTCAAATCACTTATTTATTTATTTTGAGAGAGAGAGAGTGGGGGGATGGGCAGAGGCAGAGAGAGAGAGAGAGAGAGAGAGAGAGAGAGTCTCAAGCTGGCTCCACACTCAGCGAGGATCCCAATGCAGGGCTCTATCTCAGGACCCTGAGAACATGACCTGAGTCCAAATCAAGAGTCAGATGCTTAACTGACTGAGCCACCCGGGTGCCCAATTCACTCCTAATATTTTAATTCCTGAAAACACTCTTCTAGCTCATGTCTCTGCCTTTGGGCTCTCTGACCTTCATCCATTCCATAAACTCTTCCTAAATGACCCTCTGTTCAAAAACCTTTAGAGATTTCTTCCCATAACCAAAAAGACTTAATGGGTGTAGTGAATGCAAAGATGTGAGGTAATAAAGATAGAATATATTGGTCTCTGCTCCCAATTTCTGACACAGAGCTCCTAAAACTCTTGTAACTTCCTAAGTGATAAGAGCACTAGGAGCATCTTTTGTTCTAATGAGGCAACTCTGGGTGGGCTCCTGGGAGGGGCTGGTCAACAGAAGGACCAAGCCATGATTAAGGGCTTGGAATTTTCAGCCCTACCTCCCATCCTCCAGAGAGGGGAGAGAGGCTAAAAGCAGAGGTAATAATTGATCATGTCTATGTGATAAAGCCTCCATAAAATCCCAATAGCATAGGGTTCAGAGAGCTTCTGAGGCTGGTGAACAAACATACCTACCCTGGGAGGGTGATGCCCTCCAATCCCATGGGGACAGAAGCTCCTATGTTCAGAACCCTCCCAGACCTCACCCTAGGTATCTCTTCATCTGGCTGTGCACGTGTGCTTTTATCATGTCCTTTAGTCGACTGGTAAAGGTAAGTAAGTGTTTCTCTGAGTTCCGTGAGCCACTCTGGCAAATTAATTGAACCTGAGGAGGGGCCCTTTGGAAGCTGTGATCTGTAGGCCATAGGTGAGAAGCACGGTGACTGACATCTCAGTGGGGGGTGGTCCTGTGGGATGGAGCCTTTAATCTAGGATCTGACGATATCTCCAGGTAGATAGTGTCAGAACCGAGTTAAATTGTAGGACACCCAGCTGGTATCCGAGACTTGCTTGTTGTTGCCAGAGCAGGGGACCTCCACACATTTGGTGACCAGAGTGTCAGAAACGGAGTGTTTTCTGTTAGGGAGACTCACAGGGAAGAAAAACACAGGAAGAACTGGGTTTTCCCCTACACAGGAAGAAAACAACTGTTTTTCCTTGCAAAGTACACTGCAACGAGAGTCAGGGTATCAGGGTTCAGGTCTGACTCTGCTCTTCACCAGCAGTGGTGTGTTCTTGTGCAAGTCATTTAATCTCCCTAGGCTTTGTCTCCTTGTCCACAGAGTGGGGGCAACAACACCTGTCATACATAGCATTTATGGTGATTCTAACTGAGATAATGGATGTGAAAACTCCAAAGTGTTACACTGTCTGGATTCAGCAAGAGAAATGTAACTATCAATTATAATAGCTCACATTTACAGAGCACCTACGATGTGCTAGATGCTGTTATAAATGCTCTACAAATATCAACTCATTTCATCCTCAGAGCAACTCTATTTTATAGATTGGGAAACTGAGATGTAGAGAAGTTGTACCCAAGTCACATAGTTGTAAAGTGGTAAGATTGGGTTCTGAAGTCAATAGGTATGGCCCCAGAGGCCCTAGTCTGTACAGAAAAAAAGGTGGGTAAAGGGAAGGAATCTCTTCTGAAAAAATAATTTTCCAAATAATTGGTGGTCTTTCTCCAACAATTATTTATTCAAAAATTTATATGTGTGATAAATATTTTTGGAGCATACACTATGTGTCAGGCATTTTGCTACATATTAGAAATTCGAGGAAAAGTAAATTTAATTCTAAAGGGGCCTCAGAGGACATGCAGTCTGGTGGTGAGCAGAGACCCACAAACGGTGTGATAAGGTTGGGAGAGTGCTCTGGGGCCACGGAGGGGCACTCAGCCAGGCTTGGTGGGGTCAGGGGAAGCATGCTGGTGAACGTGATACTACAGATGAGCTATAAAAGACAAGTAGGATTTAGCCAGGCAATCACTGGCAGGTGGAGAGATATGTTTTAGGAAGACAGAACAGTGAGTCCATAATTAGGATGGAAAATAGAACATGCAGGGAACAATCAGACCACAGTTGTTAGGATGTGATCCCATGTGGCCAGAGACCTGATCTGATTATTCACCACCATATGCTCTGGCACTTCCTAATTGAACACAAGCTTTGAAAGGGCAGAAAACTTGTCTGTTTTGGTCACTATTATATTACCAGTTCCCAGTAAAAGTGGTGCTCAACAAATATTTGTCAAACACATACATGTATGCATGGATGAATAGTATATACTAAATAAATACTTCTTGGGTGAATCATTTAATAAATGAACAAACAGGGAGGATCACTACAAAAGAGGCTGGGCAAGTCTCTAGGTTCATGTATGCTGCATCAAATATAAACCCAATCAACTATCAATCAACACTAACTTGAACTGGATCATGAGGTGCCTTGGATGCCATTCTATGGTCATTGATTCTAGGACCTGCTGATACCTGTGATGATCTTTTAAAATGCTGGATAGTGAACTGCATAGCACTTAGACTCACAGATTGAAATGATTTTGGAGGAGAAAGTTATGTGGGAATATCGAGTTCAAACCTTTCACTATAAAGATGAGGAGACAAAGGTTCAGCAATGTTCATTGAAATGACCAAGGTTATATAGTTACTGGGGGGGGGGCGGGGCAAGAGGAGAAGATAACCCCACTCTTACTCATCAAATTGCATGAACCTGTTTATATAGTATAAAAAAAAAAGGCAACGTGGACTTGAACTTTTTGCTACCTTTAATCTTGCATTTGAATCTCTGAGTTCATTAATAGCTATTCCAAAAGAATTTTAGTAGAATTTATGGCTGTTACTGATAAGTATTCATACTTTCCAAAGTAGTAAATGTAAATGTCAACAAAAATCCTCATTTCGCTATTCCACTTGTTGAGCTCCTACCGTCTACTAAGTGTTAAGGGTACAAAGATTCACAAGATCCAGACTAATTTCTAACATCTTACCAGTTCTAAAATACTCTGGTGCTCCATCCTATTTTCAAATTTCATCGTGTGTCCTAACTTAGTTTGCAGGGCAAAGTTCCATGCAATGGTATTTTTTTTTCTTCCTTTTAATGTGGCTCAATGTTTTTGCCTTTATGGAAGGGATTCATAACTCCACAAAGTCCATGCTTACTTGTTGGATGCTCCATGAAGGTTTGTCAGTAGAGTAAAGTTGTTTCTCACACTCCGCAAGCTGGCGAGGACCTGGAAGGCCAATGATCAGGATGGTTAGGAACGAAGGGAGACGAATGGGCAGGTTCCAGAGGCCACACTTAGAAACTGCACCCAGGGGCAGAGGGAGAGTGAGCCAGGGCCAGCATGATACATACCTGGGCAAAAGGTGTTACAATCAAGTCATCGCCATGTCTGGTGAAAGAGAGAAAAATGAATTTGAATTATAACTAGGACATATAAGCTGTAATATTAAACCATATCAGTGTTAGCAACACAAATGTTACACAAGTCCTTCTACCTGGATATAAGGCATGACTGATCTAGGCATAAACGGGAACCTTAGGAATTTGAAAGAACAAAATACCAGGTTCATGGCTCCTGGGCTTATGGTGACACCGAAAAGCACTTGAAAGTAAGCATATATCCTCAGGGTACATTCCCATTAAATAGCAGACCCAGAGTACTGTAATTCAAAGCGACTTAGTTGCCAGAGCCAGGAAATTCAAAGGGAAGGCTGCTCACAAGCACACACAGAGTTGGAAAAAATGGCATAACAGTCTGGATAAAGGTTAACTTTGGATTTCCTGGCTTTTGTTGATTTGAACCACAGCCTTAATGCCATTTAAATACAGATTTCTGTCTGGGAATCCCATTACTTTTTGTTTTTAATATAACTTTTTTTTCTTGAAGTACCCAAGGAAAAGCTTTTAATAGGAGTGTACAGACTGAGCCTACTATTACCATATCACTCTTGCTCATTTTGTCCCAAAGATCTGAATAAGCTGTACCTAGTGTTATGTAAATCTATACTTAGGAACAATCAAAAGTATGTTTTCAGAAAAGCACTCTCTGGCACATACTTCAATAAATCTACCTAAGCCCACATTCAGCAAGCTCTCCATCAAGTCATTAGAAGACACATTGTCGTAGGCTGCAGACACAAAATCAGGCCAATTTATTATTTGTGAATCGAGACATCTGTACAGAAGTTGGTTGACAACGAATTTCCTTCACTGTCTGATTTTCTCTGTCCTCATGATCGCCAAACATATATGGCACCTTATTTGTTTATTATGTGAGCACAACCAATGATTATTAAGCACCTGCCCTGTATCAGGCATTATAGGGATGTAGAGATGCAGAGCTGAACAACACATACGTCCATGTGGGCCTCTTCTCTAACACGGGCTTTTACTTTCAGGTCTTATTTAATATAATACTTTGCTTTCTACCTTTGTCTTTAGCTGGAAGTCCCCCTTCAAGACACCCTAGTCAAGTTCCTGTGCATCTACTTTGTACAGTGACTATAAAAAGAATACTGACAAGAGCATTCTTTGCATGATCACCCTATGTCAGGTCCTGCACTAAGCACTTTATGTCCATTATCTCATTTAATTCTTGTAACAAGGCTAAAGGCAGGTACCCTTACTATTCCCATTTTAAAGATGATATCTTTAAAGGCTTGGAGAAGGTAAGCTACTGCTTAACGAACACATTGTAAGCAGAAGAGCTAAGATTGTTTGATTCCAAAAATCTGCGCTTTTAACCATTATATTACCTATTTTATGGTGACCCTGCACAGTTGGCATATTGAATTAGACAGAATCCATGACCTCCCCCCACCCCCCCTCCAATTACAACACTCTAGGGGAAACAGAAAAAATATTCAAGACACCGCAATGGATACAGAATGAGAAACACAAACCCTTAATGGGGAAGCTTAATGGGGTATAAAGGAGAGGTAATAATTACAAGTTAGAGGAAGTAGGGCAGGCTTGATTGAATGAATGGTTTTGAGATGAACGGTGAAGGGCAGGCTCTAAAGAGCATGGACGGTAGATGCCACCAATGAGAGAAATGGCAGGAACAAAGGCACTGAAGTGGGAAAGTACCGAACATGCTCACTGAGATGCTTGGTGGCTGTCTGGGCGGAGTTGAACACATTAACTAGACATGTTTTTAGAGGACAAGATTTGAAGGTCCCCCACACTCATGGGTGGTATGGACCACGGTTGTGGAGGTAGTGCTTATCTCACAAGGAAGAAAGGAGCTAGTGAAGGTTTTGAGCGAGACAGGCAAGCAGAAAAGTGCTTTAGAAAGTAAAATGCTATGGACACCAAGAGACAGACTGGAGAGAGGACAGAGCCAGGAAGAATGGTTACGGGGATAATGCAGTCATTCAGATGAGAAGACATCAGTGAGGCAGAGGAAGAAACAGGAAAAGACAATTTGAGGAGACCCTAAGTGTCTTGCCAAGGACTCAGCATCTAACCGGCTAAGGGGTCATAACGAAATACTATGTCAGTTTAAAAAATGGGTGTGTGGGAAAATAGTGAAGTCATGAGCAAAAATAAGAAAGTAAGGATAACATGGGGGAGGAGATGTGTCACTTTCCCACAAGCTGAATTTTAAGATCCTCACTGATATCCCAGTGGAGACATCAAGCAGGAAGACTGAAATATGGAACTGGAGCTATACATTTCAGAGTTACCTACCACAGTGGTGAAACTAAAACAATGGCAGGGAGTGGCTTCTGGAGGTGGGGGAATAGAGAGAGAAAGGGAGCCCAAGGTAGAGCCTCAGGGTTCTTGGAAAAAAGTCAAAGGAGAGACAGAAGAAGGCACTGAGAGGAGCAGTTGTGATAAATGCAGGGTAGTGAACTGTACCGAGAGTTGCCCCTTCCCAAGCCATTTTCTTGAGATGAACTTTACATGGTGAAATAGCTTGCTATTTGTTCAGATATCTGCTATGAAGTTCACATTGTTCATAAGGCATCAGGGTGAGTTGGGGATGTAAGGTGATGGAGTTACAAGTTAAATAGGTCATCTAAGGCTCCTGGATTTCAGGTCTAAATACTCAGTAAAAGCTAAACATATAAATAAATCTCATACATATGTAGTACCTAAAGCTGATGAATTGTTGCATGAATGGGGAGTTACTAAAATGGTACAAAGTAATGATTAAAGGGAGGTAAACACTAAGGGGGCACCCTGTCAGCATGACTTTATCATCATGGAACTTCTGGAGTTTAGGAAAGCAGAAAATTCAGAAGCAAGAGATGGACTTGCAGGTCCGCAGCGTTGGTACCCTTAAAGGATTTGAATGGCAAAAGCTCATGTTGTACTTCAGGTAGTAGCTGCTAGAGGAAAGGATCAGACAACTTACAGGTAATTTATGGCAAGTATAGGAAAGAAACAAAACAAAATTCCTATCTGAGTACAGCCAGAATATTTATGAAACTATTCTAAAATTTTTAACCATAATTTCATATATTAATGATTAGAATAAGATGGCATGGAAATAACAAAATTGATTATGATTAATTATGAAAACTGATGGCCTTCTTCGTTTCCCAAACCTCTAGAGAGGGCAATGCCAGATGTTCAGAACCATGGCACGAGCGACATCTAGTGACAAACCCAGAACATTACAATTTTGTAGACTGATCAGTGATGAGAACTTGGTAGGTCTTCAATTGAGTGTAGGTCTGCACTAAACAGTGAAATGCATTTCCAGAAAGCAAAAAGGCTCCTTCCTTCTGCTATATCCTCTGGATTCCATTAATTTTGTCTTTCTCTGTGTCATACCTACACATAGGATTTTACTTGTAACACTGATTTCAGTCTGCCTTACAGAGAGATATATACTATTGCAGTCAAGAGCACAGATTTTGGAGCCAGACAGCACTGGTTTGTTTCTGAGTTGTGCAATTACTAGCTATGAGACATTAGATAACCTCCCTAGGCCTCAATTTCTTTATCTATAAAGTGAGGTGTTGTAAGAATGAAATGAGTTATTGCACATGTACAACTCTTATAAGCTTTGGCACATAAAAGCATTTGCTCATGTAGTTACAGTTATTCTTATTAGTAATAGGTATCATTATTATTATAACTAAAGAATTGCATGTCTTATCTTCCCCACTGGTGAGAACTTTTTTGGGAGAGTCATATCTGCCCCTATTGCAGTCAAGAGAACTAATATTGTACTTTACAGTTTACAAAGCATTTTCACATACATTATTTCATGGGATAAGAGAATGTTCTTGACCCGAAAAAAATGGCTCAACCAGCTTTCTTGTTGGTCAAGCCTGAAACCTCCCCCACAATCAGCCACCAGACCCTGCTTATGCTAACTTGCAAATATTTACTAATTGCTCACTCGATCTTCTCTAATGTAGTTCCCTACCCTCTATTATGTGGATTACCAAAGCAGTCTTCCATTGGGCTCTTGGACACTAGTCTTTAGGCTTGTCCACTGTATAAACCACTCTTCACTGTAATCAGAACTATCTTTCAAAAGCTAGGTTATGTATTTTCCTGCTTAAAAACCTTTAGTAGCTCCCCACTGATTTCATTCAGCATAAAGGCCAACTCCTTCAGATAGGCGCTTCATGATGAGGTTCCTGCTTACTTCTCTAGCCTTGCCTCTCACCACTTCCTCAACCGCTCACATTCTCTGCCTCAGCTCCACTGAGCTGCGCTTCTCCATAATGCTTCTGACAACTAGAGAGTAGTTAGCACGTGGCCCTTCTTCCTGCATAACCCTCTGCCTGGCTAACTCTTCTGGCTTAGCTCTGACTGCTGAAAGTGGGCTACTCGCCTGCCTGGCCAGGCCTTTCAAAGTCCTCTGCATACCTTTCTGTGACTGTCCTTATTCAAAGATATCAAAATTGCCTATAGACTTAACTCATCCTTTAGCTCCCTTGAAGACACAGAAATGTCTTATTTGTTAGCAAGTGCCTAAATTTAAGCTTTTGTTAGAAGAACGAATGAATAGGAAGGTAGGCAGAGCAGAGATTAATATCATTATTTTTATTTTTCATCTTTATTTTGAGTCTGTATTTATACTAAATATCCATATGATTTAATCATCCACACTCCCTAGACTTAAGCCTTGGTTCCCCATTTATTAGGCACATTACTTCTCTTCTGTAAGCATCAATGTCTTTGTCTTTAAGACAAGAAAATTATAGTACCAACTCAAGTAAGATTATGGGAATTAAATGAGTTAACAGGTGTACTTTAAATAGACCCTAGCACATAGAAAATGTACTTTTATTTTATGTGCACTTTTATTTACAGATAATTTAGACACTGTAAAGGAGATTCAACGCCAAAGTCATGATGCTAGTAAGTGTGATGGCTGTAGGTCTAACTCAAGTCTTAAATACCACATTGTGCTTTTTTGGTAGCCCATTAATAAACTGGTCTTAAATTTAAGTGAGCAGTTATTAATGCTTTCCCTCTTCATTCTTAGGTCTTAGTTCCCTTGAGTGCCCTCTCTAGAGACCATTTAGTTCTCACACAAATGGTAGCTTTAAAGAGCTCTTTGCCTATATAAGGCTTTGCAAATGCGGTGACCAAATGAAGGAAATATGGATCTTCCTTCCCTGTGGATTTGCAGGTGGATTGTCAGAACTCCATCCTGTTCAGGGTGGTTCCTGCCACAGTTTTGAACAACGTAACTGGTCTTACCAGTTTCCAGTACTTTATGTTCCCATTGGGAAATCTGTACCTCGGTGTACAAAGGCATTACATTAGAGATGACTACAACACAGGAACAAAAGAGAAATCAGCAGAGTATTGCCACATCTAGGAAAGCATCAGAAATTTCCTCAGGGGACCCAATGATGATCTTGTTTTCTTTACTAGAAAGCCTTATTTCAGTCTCTCTTTTGTTGCTAAAAGTTAAAGCCCATTTTCCATTCACATTTTTACTCCTAATATCTTCTCACTCATTCTCCCTGCCTATGTTTCCTCTTACTCTTCTGAAAGTGTTCAGATGAGAAATGTGGAAAAGCTAGCGTTGTCTCTACCCTGGGGTTTAATACAGACAGAGGAATTGCACAAGTTTTCCTACATAAATCCATGATGGCGCTGTGCTGAATATGAGGAGCTCCTGAGCAGGGAGCATCCCATAGCCCCCCACCCAATGATCTTCACATCAAGACTCTAGACCTATGATTGTCCTTCTTTTTCTTGGCTCCATAGGTAGAAGGTAAGAAAAGCAGTAAGAGGCTTGGGGGTTGCTGTTCCTCTATTCATTTCAATTCACTCTGAAGAGTAATAATCAGGTGAAATACTTTTTTTTAAAGATTTTATTTATTTATTTGACAGAGAGAGAGAGACACAGCGAGAGAGGGAACACAAGCAGGGGGAGTGGGAGAGGGAGAAGCAGGCTTCCCGCTGAGCAAGGAGCCTGATGTGGGGCCCGATCCCAAGACCCCGGGATCACAACCCGAGCCTAAGGCAGACGCCGAACGACTGAGCCACCCAGGCTCCCCCAGGTGAAATACTTTTGAGAGCATTACTTCAGTGTAGTTCAAAGCTACTTGTGTGAAACTGGACTTTCTAACACAGTCCGGATAAAATGAAATACTGGAAAAATATGGATATTATTCAAGCTCCTCTTCCTAAACTGAGAGATATATAAAAGTTTTACTGTAATGTTGAAACATTTGCAAAATAAAAAATTGTGCCATTTTTATTCACTCAAAGATTTTAATAGATTCTATTATCAGTATCTTTGATAAGGTGATCTTATGTTGCCCACTGTGTTTTCTTGGGAAGGGCTATTCTTTATTATGGAAGAGTGTCCTTTCTAAATTTTTTTTCCTTTTAATTCTAAGAAGTATTAAAAAAACCAAACAAACAGTGAGGGCGCCTGGGTGGCTCAGTTGGTTCAGCGACTGCCTTCGGCTCAGGTCATGATCCTGGAGTCCCGGGATAGAGTCCTGCATTGGGCTCCGGGCTCAGCGGGGAGTCTGCTTCTCCCTTTGACCCTCCCCCATCTCATGCTCTCTATCTCATTCTCTCTCTCAAATAAATAAATAAAATCTTTTAAAAAAAACAGTGAGAATGATACTAGACAGCTTACATATACAATTCTTATTTGCCTAAATCTAAAGTTGGCAACACTATGTAGGTTCTAAGTTAGGGGGAAAATTTTGCCGGTTGGTAAAATTGAAAAGAGGATAAACGGTGACTATTAGGGACCCTACATGCAGAGTCATTCAGAATTAGATGTCTCTTTTTAGAGCTGTAGAATGAGTTGGACTGTAATCTCTAAGGTCTCCTCAAGTTCAAAATTTTCATAACCTTTGGTTCTTAAAAAAAATCATCAGAGTTTAATCTGAAATTCAGTTGGAACCTTCTGGGAAGCCTCAGAATGACCCTGAGACTCATCATGCTGTTTGGCTAGAGTTTGGGGAACTGTGAGCTGCCTTCCAAAGCTAGTCTTTTACCCATCAAACGCTATGTGAATGAAGCTCTAATTACTTTCGGCTCACCCCGTTTCCTATGCTCTCCACCTACGACATCTAGAGAGGTGTTTCTCTTGGTAGAAGAGGAAATTCCAGGTAGACTCAGCCAAGCCCCCATGCCAACCTTGGTCAAAAACATCCTTGGTTCTACATGATCTGCAGCAAAGTGGTTACCTCTCCTCCAGCCTCAGGCACCTTGACTCTGCACTCATCTGTTTTCTACCAGGTGGTAGAGATTTTACTTTGCAGTTTGAAGAACAAAGGCAAGTAGAATCGAAAAGGTTCGAATATGGTCAGTCTTAGCTACATCATGGGATATAGCATGGCATACAGTCATGGGATGGGGCAGTTTTCTCAGTCTCTCAGAGGCTCACTTTCATTATCTATACAGTGGAGATAATAGTGGTACCTACCTGACAGGACTGCTGTGAAGATTAAAAGAAATAACATGTGTCTCAGGGCCGCCGGCCCTGTGGTAAGCACTCATTAAATGTTTCCTTCCACTCCATAGTAGAGTGATGTGGGTGTCCCTCCTACCTTTCTTATTAGCTATAGCCTCCCTGAGAGCATGCAACCTTTCTGAGAATATCTGTTTTTAACTCATTTGTGATTTTTCCACTGTTTTGTTCATCTTTTATCCCCAGAACCTACCACACTGCATGGCACATAGGAGAGATTCAGGAAGTATTTGCCAGATCAATGAATACATGAATTTTGGCCCATCCAATGACGAGACATTTTAGGCCAGGGGTGCATCTGTTAGAATTTGTTGGCAGAAATGCCCTGGGGAATCTTTTCTCACTGGTAGCTTTTAAAATGTCCCCTGCCCCCTTTCATAAGAGAGTGACCCTCTTTAGCTTCTTTCCCAACAGCACAAGAGAGCCCAGTGGAAATTTCCAGGCCAGAGACTTTAGGGAGCTACCAATATTTTTATAACATACAATGTTAAAAACAATTGTACGTGTGCCCAGAAATCTTTTAAGGCATGAATTCCGGCATCCAACTTTATTTGGTTTTAGAAATTTAATAAACGAGTAATACAACCCCGTCATTGTTCTTTAAAAATTAGAGATCTACAATTAATAGCAGCAAAACAAAAACATCAGCTGTGGTGGAGAGTGTTGTGTCTCACCAAGGAGCCAGGCAACAAGTGGGCACTGAGTTAAGATTCCAGAGAAGGGACACAGACATGTGGCTGGATGACAACTTATTAAATGTCACCAAGCAAAGACCACTGAGAAAGGAGGCATGTCCCCAACTACTGTTTTCTTTTTCACCGTAGCCTCATGCACACTGTACATGCTGTGGAAAATTCAAGTATGATTTGCAAAAAGTGTTGATGTTCTCAACCCATAAATGATTCAACAGTTCGGGAAATGAAGCTGAACGACAATTTTTTTTTTTATAAAAAGGATCAATAACAGACGAAAACTGCACACCGTGCCTGAGATTTTTGTACCCTTGGAAAGCCCAGCGACATATTTCTCATGCTGTAGAGCACTAATGTCTTTTAAGGATCATCATCATCACCTCTGCTCATGTTCACTTTTCTCCTCCCTCCTTCCCACGGGTTAAAGGGGGAACAGTTGTTGTTGCTGCTGTGACAGGTTAAAGGTGAGGTAAGTGTGAGACGGGGGCCACCTGGGGCTCATACTTACTGCTCGCTTGGAAGTGAAGAGTTTCGTGACATCGCCTTTGGTGACAAGTCATAGTCGCTGTCTGATCTGTAGAGAAAGGACTCTCTGCGCTGGCTGTGCCCAGGAAAGGTGGCGTGGAGCACCAACCCAGAGGAAGAGCTGGCCTGGGGGTCCAGGGGGCTCCGACCTGGGCAAGGGCCATTTTCCACATCAAAGCTTAAGAGAAAGCAAAAAACGCTGGTCACATAAGCATGGGGAGGACATCGGACACACATACATGGAGAACCAATGTGTGCCAGGCATCTTACATAAAACTTTACACTGTACGAATATTTTCATTTTCCAGACAGCTCTGAGTTGTAGTCATTATTATTCTCATGGTGTACGAAGGAAACAGTCCCACAGAAGTCCAGTCTTCAGTGAATAGTGGAGGCAGGATGTGAACCCTGGAACAAAGCCCCATGGCCTTTCAGGGGCAAGAGCAACTTGGACAAATTCAGAATAAGAGCCAACCATAAAGTCATTTGGTGATAATAAGCAACTCCAGAGATAGCATCCAACACAGCTCTAGGTGTCAGACGCTAAACCATCACTTAAATCAGTCTCCGTAGCTGGGAGGCTTCTTCCTGCCATAAATAAACATCACGATCTCATTAAAGATACAATATGCATATTTCTCAATGTTTCAGGAACAAAGTGCTATCCTGAAAACATTCACTGGCTGTTTAGATGGGAGGCCCAGTCTGAGACTTAATATTCATATGCAAGTTTAACCACAGAAAATGATTTAATTAACCTGATAATGTCAAATTACCCTCCAGGTATGCAGAGGCTTTATCCCTGGAGGAGGGTCTAGCCACTGGCTCCAGCATAGGAGAGCCATTAGGGTTTCCAGGCAGTGGGCTCACCCTAGGAAGGTATCCTCAAGCCCAGATTAGTCGAACAAGCTCTGATCAATGAACACACTGATGGGAGCAGTGGAGATCTGGTCTCTGGTCCTCTCTCTTCCTATCCTGGTATCAGTGAGGCACTGTGTCCTTCCCATGCTCTCCATCATCCCCTATGCATTTTCCTCGTGGGCACTACCTCCCTTTGCTTTAAACTGCCAGGAACCCTCTTGCCTACCATTTCTCTAGACCACTCACCGGTCTCCAGCTACAGCTCTGCAGAGAGGTACTGAAGAAGGTAAGCTGGGAATGTTCTCTCCTCCGAGTTAGACCACAAGAGAGGGCTTCCTTCACACTCATCCAGCTGCCATCATTTATTTCTATACTCATGATCTCTTCTTTCACTAGTGCTTACAACCTGCTGTCTTGGGGTGAGTTTTGCTTATATTTCTCTAGTTTACAAATTGCTTTCTGATCTATATGATTCCACTTACCCCTCATTACAACCCTGTGAAGTATATAGTATGACCACACTCTACAGTTGAGGAAAATGAGGCTTAGAGAGATTTTAAATACTTGTTCAAGGTTACATGCGTAGGATGAGTACTGGAAGACCCAAGTCTTCCAACTCCTTTCTCTACCACCCCAGACTTCTCTAATCACAGCGTATCAGAATGGCTTGCTGGCTAGCTGAGGACAGTTTTTCTTCTGAATTCAAACAAAATTTGTGTTTGGTATGTAGAGAGTCAGTAAGATTATGAACAGCCTTGACTGTTATCTTGAATGAGGACAGGAGAAGCAGCAAATTACCCTGAAGCTGTAGGTTTCTTTGAGACAGGAAACAAGAAATAACAGAATGCAGGGTTATAATGCTTCCCTGGAGGCCATTCTGAGAAGCTGCTTTTAGCTCACCTACAAACACCAGGTGTCTGATAAGAAGCAGCGGGTAAGAATCTCTGGTTAAAAGGACAAGGAAGAGCCATAACAATCCAGTATGTATTTGGACTTTCAAGGCACCAGTGCATGGATTTTCACAGCAGGCTAATGGTCTGGGATGGGGCTGCCGTTCAAAGACTGCAGGCAGGCAGGCAGGTGGGCAAATCACTCACACCCGCTTGTTTCTCCGCCTGCCTAGAGATAGATCTATGCTGTAAGCCAACTACATTGCAGTGAGTGAAACTATAACGAAAGCTGAATGGCAAACTTTCCTCGGGGGAGATCTATACTAGTTGTTGGGCGAAATAAAGAGCTCCTTTGTGGAGAAGGGCTCCTTTGTGCCACTGAGATCCTGTACAACCGGTAGGTCCTGACGTTGGCTCTGAACTCTTCTTAAGGACAAAGAGGGAAGTTCTTAAAAGGTGAACGTGGCCCTACATAAAGCTTAAGAGTGGGCATGAGCTTTGAAGTTTCATGTGCACTCATGTTATTCATTTGGGATATATCTGTTCAGCCTTGATGGATATTAAAACACTGAAATACTTTTGTAACGGTTGGCAGCCAGCCGTTGCCCCAGGCCCTCCAGAATTTGCTGGTCTCCCCCGTGATGCAGTAACTAAAGGGTTGGTGTCTGGAACAGCAGGGGTCTCTAGTTTTAGCCCTGTGGCCTGAGTCCATTTAATTGGTCAGCGCCCATGCAGTAGCAGTCATTAGACATTATGAATGCGTGTTCCTGTGCTAAAATATTAGACAGGCACCAAGTGGGTATGCCGACCAAAGTCTTAGAACTTTTTCCACTGAGAGTTTCCACCAGGCCTCACTCTGCCCTATGTTCTGCTAGCGGCATTCCTCGTGGGCAGAAAGTTTAAGTCCACAAGGCATTACCCTAAAAGTGGATGTCACAAGGCATTCTGTCCCCAGGGTTTGAATATAAGAAGCTTGGTCCTACCGGGTAAGCAGGGACTAGATCCAGACACCAAAACTCTCTCCGTGCTGTTCCCTTTTGTTTTTGTTTTGTTTTGTTTTTCTTTATTCTTTACCATGCCTAAACTCCTAGAAGAGCTTGCTGGAATTCAGAAGAAGCCAGGGAAGAATTCTGGTGCAAAGAAGCAGTCTCAGTGAGACAAACGGCCTTTCATATTCCCTGGGGCACTGTTTCAAAGCAACCAACACAGATGTACAACTTAGGAACAAACATGAATCACCAACCAGACACCAGCCCCAGTCACAGCAAAATTAGCGGGCAGACATCACAATACATCCCGCAGATCCAGGGTGGGAGGAGGGGTGTGGGCAAGGGGAAGATTGAGGACAGACTTAACAAGCAAAATGAATAGACCACACAAACTGAAACACAATTAGGGAGAAAATGGAATCTGAAATATCAGAAACAAACACATAAATGGGGATAATTCATTTAGGATGAATTATGTGGGATAAATTTTTTGCGCCTGCCTTAATCAGGACACACATTTCACCTTTAGGCTTCTTTGTATTAAAAAAATCATTATAATAGTTTTATATATTATATAAAACATAGACAATAGAGGAAAAAATACCACTTTTATTAGTTTAGTATGTTTCCTTCTGCAAATTTTTTCCTGTAGGCTCGGATCATGATTTTTTTGTACAAGTATTTTCCTGTACTGCTGTTTCTGAAATTATCATTTTCCAGGTCCTGGCACTTAATGGTTCACCCAGACACAGTACCATACTTTCTTAAACATTTTCTTTACTGTTGGCATTGCACTTATGATCTTAAAGAACATTATAGTTGATATCTTTGAACCTGCAGCTACTGTAATATTTAGATGGGGTCACTCAGATGTTTCAGATAGATTAAGAGAGGATGTCACTCGTGAGTTTCTGAATATTTCACTGTACTTCCCTGGAAGGGATTGTCCATATCCAGCATGTGGACACAAACAGTATTGCCTTTTCTCTAGGTTCGGAGAAAGTCCCAGAAATGGCTCTCTCCTGTCCAGGATTCTGCATGCTGCCCTCCCTCATGATTCTGCCTGCTTCTCCCTGCCTGGACCAATCGCTCTGGGCTGAATCAATGGCTCCTTGCCTAAGACTGAATATTTCAGCAACGTTCTCCTGCTTTGTATCTAGAGTCTCGGCTTCTTGAGGCCGTGGTGGTAGCAGGTGACCCTGGGGGTAAGAAGCGGTGCTCCCGGAAAAGGGAAAGCCCTTCCCGTCATCTCCATTAAGCCACTACCTTCAAACTTCAGCCCAGGGCACCTCTACCAGGAAGTCTTCTCTGACAGTGGCAGCTCAGAGTTTGGTGTAAACACATGTTCCTCCTCTGTGCTCCCCTCAGCTCCTTGACTGCAATACTTGATCACAGCACGTGCACCTCTCTGCTTAATTCTCTGTTTAGCTGATTCCCACTAGATTCTTATGTCCCAGTGAGAAGGGACCCGATATACCACTCACTTTTGCATCCCAGGCATCTGGGTCAGAGCCTTGTAAATAACAGATCCTCAAAAAAATGTTGGCCGCGCTGATTAAAAGAATACTGCAATTTACTGTGAAATGTTTCTCCTCTCCCTTCCCTCTTCCTGCCTGCTTACTCTCCTCTCAGTTCCCACCGGCATGGGCTGTTGTTTCTTTCAAATGAGTCTATAGAGATGTGGCAGCGCCTTATTTGATCAGCCTTATAAGGCGATGATCTAAGAATACAAGGAAAATGAAAGGAAATAAAACAAAGCAAAAGAAAACGAACTTAGACACACGGCTGTGTTCTCCCTGAACGAACCAATCTTGCATGGAAAACACACTGCCTTAGATATTTGAGATGGTGACCTCTTTACACAAACCCCATCATGGGAAAAGCCCTTCTATGCCACTTTGTTTGCCCTCTTCAAATCTCCTTCTTTTTTAATAAAAGCGAGAAACTTCTCTGCTCCACACTTTCTCTGCTGGAGGTTTCCATTCCCGAAGAATGCATGCAAAGCCAGTGCCAAAGTGGTGCAAAGAGGGAGCCAGCAGATGGCAGAAGACGGCTTCAGCTTCCTCCCGAGGAGGCACCTCCCAGCCTCCAGCAGGAGCAGGTGGGGCTGCGTGCCAGTCTCGGAGGGAGAAATGTGACTGAGGCCTTATTCATAAGCCTAGGAGGAAAAATCAGGGATAAAGAACAGAACCACAAGGTATACATGAAACCTTTTATTAAACTAAGAGAAGCTCTATTTCAAAGAATTCAAGCTAAGCCAGGTGATTGCAAGAATTGCCTGCAATTATTTCCAGGGCTGTTGCTTTCTGACCCCCAGTTACCTGCGCACACCCCAATTTCTGTAGCAAAAACTCACGAAGCGACCTCCTAGGAATAATTCATTTCTGAATCAGAGGAAACTTTTTCAACTCAGCCCTTCTCAAGGGGAGTCTCTGGCTTATTCTGATAAATAGCTCCACTGTAAAGATCGTAAGCTCTCCAAAAGAGGTTTAAGCTCACAGAGCAGCATAGTGGCTCACCACCATTTGGGGAGAGGGCCCTGCTGTCTCAGTTTTGCTTTTCTTTCTTAAAAATGTATTCATTGAGTATCGCGTACATCCCTCAATTTTTACAACTCAGGAAGGCTAATTCTCTTCCTCCCATTTCAAAGACGAGTAAAACGGAGCCTCCAAAATGTGAAACTTCATTGGAAACATTCTGAAGTGTGATCTCCTTTAATGACACCGAGCAGTCTGTGCCCAGGGAGCGCTCCTCCATGTCCCCACCACCCTCTTGATCCCAGAATCTGCCACGCTGGATTGTATTCCTCTGTTCACTCATCTCTTTCACTCCAACACTAGACTGTGACCTTGCAGCAGGGGCTGAGCCTCCTCCGTTTTGTATTCCTGGGGCCCAGAACCGAGTCTCATGCCAGAAGGCATATAACCAGCATTTGTTAAACGAATGTGAGGACCTCACACAGTTTATATTTCTCATCTGACAAAAAGCTTCTTCTACTTGGAATAAAACCTCTGGCAGGTGAAGACTTCTGAGAAGTCCCTAGGTGGAGTTGATAGGTTCCTCTTTCCCCATTCTTTCCCACCTCCCTGCAGTGTCCCAGGAATGGCATCCTGGGAGTTTTGGCTTTTGAGAACTTTTGTGTCTATGTTTGTGTATAGAAAGCATGTGTGTGGATGGTGGTGGTAACATCTGTGAGAAAAATGCCAGGTTTCTTTAAAGTTCTGTGGGAAAATATTTCCCACAATTGGACATCTTCAAATGCTTGCTTATAGTTTTGATAAACATACTTACGTTGGCCATCAGCTCAGTGTGCTCTCTGGTCCCTGCAGGTGGGGAAGCTGCACAGGGGCATGCATTTTTACCCCCAGTGGCAGTGACCCACCTTTATATAATTAATGGCGGCAGGCTGCGGCCAGGCCTAATTTTTAATGAAGGACTTAACTGTGCAAAATCACAGCCAGCGTGACGTAGAGCCCACAGCCTCTCTGCAGGTGGGCAGATCGCCTCTGGCCACGGTTACAGCATAATACTGAGGTTCTGCCTTAAGAATTCAGTTTTAAAGTCTGCGACTTCCCTCCCATAGAAGAGGAAGGAGAGTGATGATGTTGGGCTCATCTGAATTCTAGAAGCGGCTTCCCACTGTTTTCTTTTCTTCCTAGGGGCTTTGAAAATGACATTCATGGCAATGATCCAAAATTGCTTTCCCCACAGAGAGGTTTAACCAGAGGTAGCTAAGTAATGCTGAAGAGCTCTGGGATTCTGAAGATCTGGCTTCTAGTTCCTGCTCTGTGAGGAAATAACTGGAAAGAAACAAAGACGCCCGATACTCTGACTCCCACACCTTAGTCTTTCCCCCCTGAAATGAATGAAGAAAAGAATGAGTGGAAGGTCTCTGAGGCCCCTCTGAGATTAGACATTTTGGAGATAGAAGAAGGATTGGTTCTCAAGTGTGGCCTGATGTGATTTTATATTGTTAATGAACATTCATTCAACTCATTCGTTAAGTGCCCACTATAATATAAGGCACTGTTCCAGGTCTGAGAATACCGCAATGTGCAGGACAGACAAGGTCGTTGTGGGGAGGGACGGACAATAAATCAATCAAATAAGGTAATACCAGATAGTGATAACTGCTTTGAGGAAAATAAAACCTACCAGTGTGGGAGAGACTGGTATGGAGAAGAGTGTTTCTTCAGTTTGGGTGGTCAGCAGACCCACTCTATAAACCCCAAAGGTGGTCTCCTGCTGTATACCAGTGCATCCCTCTCCCCCCACCCCACCGTCTTTCCCAGATGGTGCACTTGGGTTGAGATCTGATAGAGGTAGTGGGAAGGCTGTCCTTGGATTCTTTCCAATTTCCACTTCTGCTCCCTTTGTAACCAAAGACTTTGGTTAGATGATACTTGTGTTTTAATTTGGTGTCATTTATTAAGCTAGTGATTTAATTTTCCTCCTGCCTGCTCGCTTTCCGAGCTGAGTTAGTTGCTCCATTGTCTCATATAGCTGGACATATATCAATATCTATGTATCTCTACCATAGCACTTGTCCAGCATAATTGTTATTGTCCTAGTCTGCCCCAGACTGCTGTGTTCCTCAAGAACACAGAACATCTTTTTCATATTGTTTTTACCTCATTGCTAAAGGCCATGTCTGTCAGAGTATGGGTACTTAATAAATGTCTGACGGATATACCAACGAAGGAAATGAATGATTTGGGACCAAGGAACTTTTACCAGCTCCCCTTGATCTACTTCTCCAACAAGAAGGGATGTGAGTGGTGTGGGGACACCAAGCTATCTTCTCTAACTGAGCTCTAAAAGCTAGTTCCACAAAGAAGAACCTGGGGTTTGCTATCAAATATCACCTGCTGGAGGTGATATTTGATAGCTGGAGGGCTGGAATACCTTCCCTGGGGTACTGAGCCCAAGAGAAGGCAAATGGTCCTCTTTGGCAGCAGTCATTCTCATCTGTTGGTGTTGATGGTATCAGAGATAGAAATGCCAAGAATGAATATTCCTTTTAATGTTCCTTTGGTAGAAAGCTTTAATTTTGCTGAGGAATTTATGTTGCAACCTCTTTCTTTTACTTGTTGTTTCAGATCCTTTCTTGGGTTGTAAACATTTCACAAAAGAAATGCATAAACAAAAATGTAATACCAATACTTCATTTTTCTAATGCTTTTATGTGAGTGTCATATTTTTAAAAGCTTTTCTTTTCAAATGCTAAGGAGATTATTTTAATGTGCTCCTTTAATAACTTCACATTGTATTGTTCCTGTGTTATATGATTTGATGCACAAGGAAAACAGGACCAAATCTAAACAATCCTATCTCATAATTACAAGAACGTTATTTCTAACAAGCTTACAAAGTGCTCTGTCAATCTGTTTCCAGGTAAAAAATGATTTTCAGAAGTATGAATGTTATAAGATAAGTGTACATTTCTTTACATGTTCTAATTATCAAACCTACTCTCAGACTTTCATCCACTGAAACCTCCTAAGGGTTAGGATGACTCTTAACAGTAATAGTCACTTTCTGTAGGACAGTGATTCTCAGGAAAGGTAGGGGTCCCCCCAAATGATAATAATTTGGGGTGGAAATGTGTTTTGTACGTGGACTTTATAAAGCATGGGGGAGGGCAGGGCCCCAAGATTGAGAACGTACTACTCTGTGGCACTGCTGCTCTAAGTTGCACTTTGGGTATACCAATTTCCCCCAGCTCAGGATTTTCCAGCCTACATTTTCCATCTTTTCTAAAAGATTGTCATAGAAGATATTCAAATGGTCTCTTAACAGGTATAAGTAGTCCCATTTATATGTTTGTAGCCCTGCCAAAAAGAAAACCTGTTAATTAAATAAAATATTTATTTACAAATATTGTGTCATCTTCCAGTAGCTCCAAGGCAAGTGAAATTCCCTTCAAGAGAAATGATCCTGATCTGGGAAAACCAGATGATGGTTATTCAACCAGTGATGGCTTCCAGGAATTGTTGCCATCTGGAAATGAGTTCCAGAATTCTGCTTGATACACAGTTAAAATATTATTAATAGATGGTCACTTTGCTTGTTGGTATATGCTCCAGTGATGGGGGACACGTTAAGCCCATGAGATATGAATTTCACTTTCGGATTGATTTCATTGTTTATGACTTAGGCCAGCAAACTTGAATTAATTTTAGTCTTTCGTCCAAACCTTCTCCACCCTCATCCACTTACTCAACCAGTCTCCCTCATTGTGGTAAATGGACCTGCCATCTACTCAGTTGAATCAACCATGATTGATCTCCTTCCTCAAATTCCCTTCCTCTTCTTCAGTTGGCCAAGAAGTTCTATTCATCCTACATCAAAACTATACACTTCATTTTTGCTGCCACCATGATTTCAGTACATTAAAATCTCATTTGTACTAGAATAGCCATCCTATGAGTTTCCCTGCTTCCACTCCCCCACCCCATCCTCCAAACTCTTCTCCATATAACAAGAGCAATCTCTTAACATAAAAATCAAATCATGTCATTGCATTTCAAATAAAATCCAACCTCCTTACCATGGATTACAAGTCCCTATATAATCCAGTCCCTGCCACCACCCCTCCAACCTCATTTTATACCACACTCCCCTCTGCTCAGTGTGATTCAGCCTCAGGGGCTTCCTTTCTATTCTAGGGACTTGCCAAATCCTTTCCAATCTTAGCAGTTTTGCATGTGTGTGTTTTGTTCACTAGTATATTTTATTTGCTTTGAACACTCCCTGGCTCACAGAAAGTACTAAAGAAATATTTGTTAAATTAATAAATAAATGCTGGTTTCCCTGCTTGTTCTCTCCTCTAGTCTTTGCATGGGTGCCTCCTTCTCATTCTTTAAGCTTTGGATTAAGTTAGCTACTAAAAAAAAAAAAAAAAAAATTCCTTTCCCAACTCATTATTTGTGGAGGGCCCCTTATCTTCATAGCACCTATTTCAACTTTTTGGTACATCTATTTGTAAGCTCATTATTTTTTAATTGTCTTTCTGTCTCATAAAACTCTAAGCTCCATGAGGGTCATCTGTTGTATTCACCAATGCATTAACTAGTGCTTAGCACTGGGCCTGGGACAGTTAGTTCTGAACTAATGTCTGTTCAATAGATTAATGAATAATAACTGAGTGTATAAGTGTATTAAACACTAACAATCACCTCAGTGATTCCTAGCAGATCCATCTTATTGCTATTTGAAAACAGATATTTCTTTATTAGGAGAAGAGTTCATTTACTGACTTCCTGTCATTGGGACAGCTCCCATACTAATCCTAAGGAAGCTCAAATTTAAAATATCAGTTGATTTAAAAACTTGCTATAGCATTTTTGTGTGTGTGTGTGTGTGATTATGACTTGGGCTTATTTCAGAAAATGAGACTAGTTTTCAGATCAAGTTTCACAAGCCATTGGCCTTTCAGAGAGAGCTGCAAGGAGGTGTTGAGGTCTACGTGGAGGCTGCATCCCCAGTTCTAGGGGTGTGAAATGCCATTACTTACTATTTCAAGAACTTCATATTTTTAAAAATAATTTATACTCTCTTGAGAATGAATAGGCTACGCATCTTTTTGGTGGTGGCAGGGGGCTAGGAGGAATGGCAGACTGGTTTGTTATAAATTCAAATAATAATCATAAAATTGGAAATCATTGCCTCAGCCTCCGGTCTACTGAGCACTTAATAGGGTTTTACATCAGTTAACATCTGGCCTCCAAATGTTATCAGTCTTAAACACTGAATCTGCAGACAGCCCGGCATTTGAGTTTTAAATGTGTTCTTTTGGGAAGGAAGGAGGGGTGAGAGAAGGGTGGATAAGAGAAAATACAGGCGGAAAAATGAGATCCTAGAATCTTTTCTCCTTGACTCAGGCAGTAAAGCTAAGAAAAGTTACACATTTTTTCCTCACAGGTATGGAGGACTTACAATGTGCCAGGCCATGTATTCAGTGTTTGGTATATATTAACTTGTTTCATTGCTATAGTCCCTCTGTGGGGCAGCTGTTCACTTTATTCTATGGATGTGAAAACCCAAGTTCAAAGGGTTTAAATAATTTGCTGAAGATCACTCAGCTATTAAATGGCAGATCTTCTATTCAAATCTGGAAACCCGGTTTGATTGTATCCATTAACAGATCAATCAACTCACCCACATCAGTAAACATCTGCTCAGTCTTTCCTCTTGTGAGCGTAGATAAATTTTCATGATTGTATCTGAAACCAAGCCTTCTGTTCTGAATCCTGCCCTTTCTCCCCTACTCCTAGACTGCGCTACTGCATCATCATTTTCCATTTTGCACATCAGCAAACAATCAAACTGTAAAAATTTCTATCTAAAACAAACCAACCCACAAACAAAAAATAACCACCAAAAAGACTTCCACCAGACATATGAAAGTTGAAAGAATTCATCACCAGCATACCTGAAGTCTCAAAACGTTAAAGGAAATCCTTCAGGCAGAAGGAAAATGATACCAGATAGAAATCAGTATCTATACAAAGGAATAAAGTTTTTGATTTCTTTTAAAAATCTCTTCAAAATACAACTGACAAGAAGAAATAAGAAATAATAACCATGTACTGTGAGGTTTATCATGTACATAGAAGTAAATCATATGACAGGCAATAAGAGCACACGGCAAAGAAGGGAGAAATGGAAGCATATTGTGGGAAGGTCGTTACACCTATATTTGAAGTGGTATAATATTGCTTGAAGGTAGACTGGGATAAGCTAAGGAGTTACATGAGAAACACTAAAATAACCATTAAAATAAAAAAAAATGAAGAGCTTTACCTAAGGAAATAAAAAAGGAAGCATAAAACACTTAATTATCCAAAACAACAGAAAAAGAGGAAAAAGCATATAATGGACAAATAGGGCAAATAGAAGACAAATAGCAACATGGTAAATATAAACCTGACCATGTTAATAATCCCTTTAAATGTAAACAGCCTAAACACCACAATTAAAAGGCAGACATTTTCAAGATGGATAAAAATGTATGACTCAACATCAGGCTGCCTATAACAAGCCACTTTAAATATAAGAACACAAGTCAAAGGAAAAGGAGTGGAAATATATATACCATAATAACACAAATGAAAGGAAATCCAGAATGACTATATTACTATAAGAACAAGAAGATTTTAAAACAAAGAATTTTATCAGGAATAGAAGGTCATTTCATAATGATAAAGGAGACAATTGGTAAAGAGGATATAACAATTCTGACAATTTATGCACCAATATATGAAACAGTTTCAAAATACACGAAAAAAGAAACAAAAAGAAAAGCAAAAAAGGACAAATAGAAAAATCAAGACGTATAGTTTCAATAATTGATAAAACTAATAGAAACCAATAAGGATACAGAAAACTTGAACAATGCTATCAATTTAACCTAACTGACATTGATAGAACACTACACCTAACAGCAGCTGATGACACATTCTTTTTAAGTGTACATGGAACACTCACCAAAACAGACAATATTCTAGGCCATAAAATAAGTCTCAATAAGTTTCAAAAAATCCAAGCCATACAAAGTATGTTCTCTGATCAGAGTGGGATTAAATTAGGAGTCAATAACAGAAATATCTCTAGTAAAGCTCCAAGTGTTTGAAACTAAACATTCTAAATAACTCATGGGTAAAGACAAAATCAAAAGAGAAATTAGAAAGCATTTTGACTGACTGAAAGTGAAAACATATTAAAGAGGGCACATTCTGCATGGAGCACTGGGTGTTATGAACAAACAATGAATCATGGAACACTACATCAAAAACTAATGATGTAATATATGGTGATTAACATAACAATAAAAAAATTTTAAAAAACCTGTGGGATGCAGCTAAAGCAGTACTTATAGGTAAATCTATGGCACTAAATGCCTTTATTAGAAAAGAATAAAATAAATGACCTCAGTTTCTAGCTTAAATTAGAGAAATAATAACAAATATACTTACCAAAGTAAGCATGGGGGGAAAAAAGATAAGAGTGGAAATAAAATAGAGGGAGGGAGAGAGAGACAGAGAAAGAAAGAGAGAGAGAGGATCAGTGAAGACAAAACAGGTTCTTCGTGTAAACACTGCAACTGACAAACTTCTAGTGAGATTTACCAGGAAAAAAAGAGAAGATGCAAAATAAGAATATTAGGAATGAAAGAGTAGACATCAGTACACATTCTAAAGATATAATAAAGACAATAAGGAACCATTATGAGCAACTTTATGCCAATAAATTCTACAACTTAGATGAAATGGCTAAATTCCTTGAAAAACACAAACTACCAATGCTCTCTGAAGAAGAAAGAGGTAACATGAATGCCTATAATGAGAGATAACATGAATAGGCCTATAAACCTATTGCAGAAATTGAATTTTTTAAAGTTTAAATCATTCTCACAAAGAAAACTGCAAGCCCAGATGGCTTTTCTGGTGAATACTGCCAAAAATTTAAAGAAGAAATAATACTAATTCTACACACACCTTCAGAGAGTTGAAAAGGAGGGAATACTTTTCAACTAATTGTTTAAAGTCAGCATTTCTCTGAAAAGAAAACCTACAGATCATTTTTCCCGCAAACACACATGAAAAAATTCTTAAAATTATAGTAAATCTAATCCAATAATATATAAAAAGGTTGACACATTATGGTCAAGTGGGGTTTATCCAAGGAATATAAGGTTGTATAACACTCAAAAAACAATCAAGGTAATTCACCATATTAATATTAAAAAACTATGATCATCTTAGTAGATGCAGAGAAAAACATTTGACAAAATTCAATATCCATTTCTGGTAAAAACTTCTAGAAAACTAAAAATAGAAGGGAAATTTCTCAGCCAGGTAAAAAGTATCTATGAAGAAGCTACATCTAACATCATACTTAAGAGTGAAACACTGAGTTATTGCCCCTTGAAATTAGGAAGAGTAAGAATGTCTGTTCTCACCACTTCTACTGAACATTTTACTAGAAGTTGTAATCAGTATAGTGAGGGGGAAAAAAGATCTAAAAGCATCTACACTGGAAAGGAAAAAGTAAAATTGTCTCTATTCATAGATGATATCCTTGTATATGTAGAATATTCACTGCAGCTTTGTTATAGTAAAAAACTGAAAATAATCCAAATGTTAACAGGTGAATAGATAAACAAATTGTAGTGCATTCATACAATGGAATACTGCTTAGCAATAAAAAGGAACAAACTATCAATACCTGCAACAATATGGACTAACTTCAAACTATTCTTGGGTAAAAGAAGGTAGATCAAAAGAGTACATATTATATCTTTCCATTTATCTAAAATACCAGAAAATAAAACTACAGTGACAGCACATTAGTGATTTTTGGGGGGTAGAGGGGTGGTAACAAGGAGGGTTGGAAGGAATTGCAAAGGGAAACTTTTGGGTTTGATGGATATGAATTATCTTGGATGTAGCAATGTGAGAGTATGTGTTGAGAGTATGTGCCCAAATTGTACATTTTAAAAAGCAACCTTATTGCATGTCATTTATACCTTTTAAATCTTTTAAAAAAGATTTTAAAAAAAAATCTTATTGCATGTCATTTATACCTTTTAAATCTTTTAAAAAATATTTTTTTAAAAAAGATGTGATTACTTCATGCTATCCTCAAACGATTGCCTGAACTTTCATTCTTTTCCTTTCTTTCTTTCTTTTTCTTTCTTTCTTTTTCTTTTTCTTTCCTTCTTTCTTTCTTTCTTTCTTTCTTTCTTTCTTTTTCTTTCTTTCTTTCTTTCTTTCTTTCTTTCTTTCTTTCTTTCTTTGTTTCTTTCTTTCTCTCTCTCTCTCTTTCTTTCTTTCTTTTTTTTCTTTTTCTTTCTTTCTCTTTCTTTCTTTCTTTTCCTTCCTTCCTTCCTTCCTTCTTTTCTTTTTGCACTCTTTTAAAAGCAGAATTCTTCAAGAAGTTTTTGCTTGCTGTCTTCACTCCCCCAACATCTCTGTTCTTCTCAGCACACTATACTCAGGATTTGGTCCACAGCACTTCATAGGAAATCCACCTTGTCTAGATCATCAGGGTCCTACATCTTGCCCAAACGAACAGTCAGTTCTCAATCACCATCTTTCTCAAAGTGTCAGGAGCATTTGACACATTTATCCTTCTCTTATTTTAATTTTCAAGATATTACCTTCTCCTGGTTTTCTCCCTATTTCATTGGCCTTATCCTAGGGCTTTCATCTCCCCCCAGATTCTACATGTTGGAGAATCTTGGGACTCAGCTCTCAGCCCTGTTTTCTTTATCTATACTCATTTCCTAGGTGATCTTATCATTGCATATATTATGGTATAAAATACTCTCTGTTCACCAATGACTCCCTAATGTGTTTAAAACGATGACAACTACAGGAAGAATATGATGAATGGTCAACAGGTTCATAATCTGACTAGATAGAGCTGAAAACATCAAGAACAGCCAAGGCAATTTAAAGAGTAAAGGCTTGAAAATGTGGGATGAATGCCAGGTGTTGTCACAGAGGCTCCCAGACTGTGCTTTCCAGGGCATTCAAAACACTGTCTGCCCTGCCTTTGTGCATCACTGTCCTCAGCTCTGGTGGTAATTTTATGTAAAATGCATCCAATTTCTATAAAACTACTTAGCATTGATTTTGCATCTGAAGAGTTTTAGAAACGTCAACATTCCAAAAATAAATGGTATCATGATTCTATTAGAGCTCAAGCAAAGTCTCCAGGCTTCACTGTTCTTTGCCATTATTTTTAGAAATTAAATCTTCCTGTAATCTAAGTCGATGCCTCTGAGCAGGTCACAGCTTGCCCTTCATCAGGGTAGGCAGCTCTCCTTTTCATTCCCTAAAGGTGGGACCAGTCAATCTTAGGGGATGACCTCCACATTACAGTATCTTTTGGGAACTATGAGGATTCTTTACCTCACACTTGACCTTCATGGAGAATGAAAACCCTAAATCACTAGGACCAGCTTTAGCTTTTCTTTCCACAGCAACCTTTTCAGAAGAGGTATATATATAGCATCAGTGTTTTGAAGTGAACAGAGAAGTCCTTTATAACTAATATGAATTCATTTTCTTCTTCAGATATCAATTCCTATTCATGACTTGTTATTTTGGAAAGAGCATTGTGCCTTTACAAATCCACCTTTTCAATAACAGAAACAATGATTGCCTCCAAATATAAGTAGTTAAGGAAACCCATTTGCAAGGTATTCTCTTCCTTTCAATTGCTTTTCCTACAATCCTGTCTTTGGACTGACTCACTCACATTTAAACCAGTCACTTGAAGGGCTGATTTATTTGCTAGAAATGTCCCCTGAATTTCGTCTCAGCTCTGTCAATAATCCCATTTCCTCATTTTATCTTTTCACAACCAATTCTCTCAACATAGATTTCCTCTTTAATACTCAATTATGTTAACTTACTGGTAAATTACTCAAACATCCACCAAAACATCAGTTTCAGTAATCAAAAGGACAGAGGGCTCTTCACAAGGTGTTTTTGACTCAAATATTTCTGACTCATGGATGGATGTTCTATGTTCTGTGCTACCTCAATAATGTGGCATTACTTGGACAAATAAAAAACACCACCTTATGCAGCCTAGCTGTTTCTTGCATGTGTTCTTCACAATTTTATAAGTGAGTCACTTCTTCAATATTCTTCAAATGATTTTTTTTTATTCTATTCGGAAATGTGATCTTTCTACTCTAAACAAGGAAGCCATAAAGCTCATTCTATTTTCCATGCAGGTTTTACAATTTTATAATTTTTCAAATTTACAATTTCCATTTAGGTTTAACTAATTTAATGTAGAATTAAGAGATGCTTAAGGTCATTCCTTCTTGAATATAAATAGCAGCAACTTTTATTCTACTGGGAAAATTGAGTTTGGGAATAGTTGATTTTTTCTCTTGTCTATTTACAGGCGAACATTTCTGATGTATCAACTTACAAATCTCATTGCTATTTTGAAAAAAATTGACAGAAAAGGATGCAAAACTCTCAAATCTCCCTTAACAATTCCTGCAGTAGGATTACCATGCCTGCTTGGTACTCAAGGCACTTTTCAAACTTCTCTCTCTCTTTTTTTTAAATTTTCAGCACAAAACACAAAGTGTAATCTAACTCTCCTATGGCAAAACCTCTAATGCATCACTATTACAGACAGAAAAAAAGTTCATATTCCTCTGTCCGATAGTCAAGATCCTAAGGGTGTGATTTGAACTTGACCTTCTAAGCATATGTGCTAGGATCTCTGATATATACTTTAACCAAGCTAAAATATACACTTTCCCAGAGTTATACTTACTTTTGAGTTAAACTCACTTTTGTTACACTCATTCTATTTCCTCTAGAATATCCTTTCTGACATTTCCACAAATGTGTGGAAACCCATGTGTGAGCAAGGGACAAGGTGGGGGATAAAAAGCACTAGAATTAGGGAGAACTCAGGGGCCCTAATAGGGAAGCAACTGCCTAGACACTGTTAAGCTGCCCTGTGGGGTCAGCCCCATTAAGAAATACTTAGAGTGATTCAAAGGCTCCTATATAGAGAGGAAAATGATTGCCCTGGGAAAGATCTGCTTAGAAGCAGTTTAATGTAATGCATCAGGTCAGGCAGAGGCTTTGGAATGAGGCAGATCTGGGTCTGAATAGAAGCTCCGCCATTTGCCAACTAAAGGGCCCTGGATTTAACTCCCTTAAGCCTTAGTTTCCACATGTGTAAAACAGTGATAGAAGAGAGAGCTAAAGGCTTGCCTTGAGGATGAAATTAAATAATATGTATAAAGATTTAGACGTTTGGCTCTACAATTCACTAGTCCTACCAGCACAGGACAAATGCAATAGAACAGAAATGGCAGTATGGTTTAGTTAGACAGAGGGCCAGAGATTTTTACCTGCCCGCATTCCTGAAATGGAATTCCCCAAGATCTGTAGATATCACAAGGCAGACCCAAAAGTTCTTGTGTGGCCCTGGGAAGCTGTTGAGGTGTGGAGTAGGAATTCCCCTAGGTTCTGTGTGGGAGTGCTGGGCCCCCTTTAACAGAAGCTCTGGGGAGGATGGCCCAAAGCCAGGAGGCTGAATTGAGTCTTGGAAGATCAGCAACTCAGAAAGAGCCAAATTGTGGATGACAGGCACTGAACTGGCTGCCCCAGAGGCTCACACAATCTTTGTCTCGTACTCTGTTTTGAAGGTAAGAGTGTCCAACTGACAGTTTGGGTCAATGATATGTAGGCGGAAATCTCTGGGGAAGGTGTTCCTTCCCAAATCTTGGATCAGACACATGAAATTTACATTTTTGTAGGTTAAAAATAGTTGGAAGTCAGATATTTCAACCCAGAGAAGACAAACCTTACTCCCTAAGAGAACTCTATCCTTTGCTCCTTTACCTTTCCTCTTTATTTTTCTGTTTGGAGCGGGGGACTCAATACACAACGAGTATCAATCTAACGGCTTTGAGGATAAGTACCATGGTGGCAGAAAAGAAGATAAAAGGATTCCAAATCTCAAGACAGCAGTGAGTGACACGAGGCCCTGGACTACCTAGCCCTGAAATTCTTGTTGTATAAGACAAACACAGTCCTAACTGTTTAGCCACTGTGGTAGATATATCTCACTTGCAGCTGGAAACAATGCTAATTGATGCCATGGTGCTGAGTTAGCAAGCAGAGGACGGCTGGACCTTTCCTGAGTGGAAGAACGGACTCCAGAGAAACTGGTTTCAGGGGGTATAGCTTCTCTGGGGATGACCAGCACATCTGGAGTAGAAACAAACCTTATGCTGCCTTAGAGGCAACATTGTGCAAAGCCTTTCCTGGAAAAGACAAGAAGGGAAAAGGAAGGGGAAGATAGGGAAGGGAGGGAAAGTTAAAGGAGAGAAGGAACATAGTACTAGGGAAGCTGCAATTTTAGACAGATGGTAGGTTAGCAAAGATATCTGATGTAATTTCTGGGATATTTGAGTGTCAAGCTAAGGAAACAGGAAGTGAAAAGGTCCTAAAGGCAAAAACATGCTTGTGTATTTGAATATTAGCAAATAGGCTAGTATGGCTGGAGCAAAGTGAGCGAGGGAGAAAGGAGCAGGGGATGAGGTCAGGGGGCCATTTCTTAGAAGGCTTCCATAAAGCATGTGTGAGAAAGACAGGAACCAATGAGAACTGGGAGGCTTTATACTTGAGCAATTAGGATGCCCGGGACGCCATCATCTGAGATGAGGAAGTCAATAAAAAGATCAGATTCTGGGCCTGGGGGTAAAGATTAAATAATTTGAGTTTGAGATGACAGACATCAAAGAAGAGATGTCACATAGCAGTTGGATATAAGAATCTGGATATAAGAATCTGGAGAGAGACATATTCAGGCTCATATGAATGTTTCCTAGATTGATAAGTCAGGGGTAGTCTGTGCAGATGCGCACATTTTTCAAAAAGTGAAAAATAAATTTGTGTTTTCATCCATCTGTTCTCAGTCTCCTTCCTGTATATTGATATTTAGCCAATATGGTTGATGTGAGGTGTTTGGGGAAGATTAGGTGAAATAACGTATACAAAGGGCATATCTCAGTATAGATATTCAATAAATAATATCTAATATATATTGTGTACTTATATTTTTCCAGAGATTTTGTTAAGCACTATGCATAAATCCACTTATTTAATTTTTATAATCAACTGATAAAGTATATAATATTTTAAACTCATTCTATAAATGATGATACCATGGTTCAGACAACTTTAAGAATCTTGCTCAAGGTCACAGAGCTGGTAAGCAGAACAACCTGGATTCATACAAAGATCTTTTTACTCCTGACCCAATGTTCTTAACCTATATCCACTCTAGCAGAGTTACAAACTCAGAAGCCCTCCAGGGTAATGTAAATTTATGCAGTGACTCCTATATCCAATGCCTACTCATAATTTACACATGAGTGTCTAATAAGCACCTTAGACTCCACATGGCCCAAACAGAATCCTTTATTTTTCCAACTAAATGTGTTGCTTCTTCAGTCCTTCAGTTTCCCACATCAATTAATGACATTGTTCATCTGCCTAGTTGCTTAAGCCAAAAACCCAGGAACTGGCCTTGATTTCTCTCTTTCCCTCATCTGGTGCATCCAACTCATCAGCATCCAAGTCATCAGCAAGGCCTCATGGCTCTATTTCCAATATTTATCCCATATTTGTATAGTCTGTTCACAGTTTCAACTGTCATTTCAAACTACCATTATCTGTTATCTGGATTTTTTTCAGTAGTCACTGGTTTTCTTATTTCCAATCTTGGCTCCTAGAACTTATTTTACCTACAGAAATCAGAATAAACTTAAAAAAAAAAAATAAACCCGACCATGCTTTAAAATCCTCTACAGCTGTTCATCACATTTAGATAAAATCCAGCATCCTTACTAGAGCCTATAAGATGCTCACTAATCTGTTCTCTGCTACCTCATTTTAAACTAGTCTCCCTCTTATTCATATTTTTTAAGGACTCTATTTATTTGAGAGAGAGAGAGAAAGAGAGAGAGAGCAGGGGGAAGAACTGAGGGAGAGAATCTCAAGCAGACTCTGCACTGAGTGCAGAGCCCGACATGGGGCTTGATCTCACAACCCTGAGATCATGACCTGAAGTGAAATCAAGAGTTGCACGCTTAACTGACTGAGCCACCCAGTGGCTCAGCCACCCATCCTTATATTTTGGTTGCATTGACCTTCCTTTTCCTTGAACAAAGCAAACTCTTCCTGCCACAGGGGTTTGCATTTGCTGTTGACTCTGCTTACCTTCCTCTGTCCCTGGTTCTTCATATCATTGAGGCCTCAGAGCAAATATCACCTCAGGAAGGCCTTCCTGGTCCACTCAATCTATATTATCTCCTCCCACAAACACTACACATCACATCATCTTATTCTATTTGCTTCATTATTTACTTGTCATTATTTGAAATTTTTTTATTAATTTATTTCTTTGTTCATTTTTTTAAGAAAGACTTTTTCTTACTTTAAATTCAATTAGCCAACATTTAGTACATCATTAGTTTCAGATGTAGTGTTCAATGATTCATCAGTTGCATATAACATACCCAGTGCTCATCAGTCTCTCTCCCCTAGAATGCAGGCCTCATGGGATCTGGGATCTTGCCATCTCTTGTTCCCTGCTATATCTCCAGGGCCCAGTATGGTGCCTGATACACAGAAGACCACCAACGAAGATTTGTTAAATAAAACTGGTTGATTTTAAGATAATGGGGAGTAATTGTTGAGGTCTTAGTGAATTGGATGAATCCTCAGCTTAAAGAAACTTAAACCTAAATTTCTTTAAAATACTTTGTTGGCCAAATAAAAAGGTCTGTTAGAATTTATAATCCCTGCACTTCACCACTTCACCTCCTGACCCACCCTCACTAATTCCATAAGGTTGAAGACCTGAAAACTCACAAACAGAATGATACTGAATTTCAGTATGCAAATGAGCAACTTCTTCCCAGCAAAGTATTTTCCCCCTAGATCTGTAGTGATTTTCCCAACAGAAGAAATCATTCAGCCACCTAGTTTTTCTTTAAACATGACACATACAGTAAATGAATTACTTCCCCTTAGTGGGAAGTTTATTGATGGGAAATGTTACAAATCTATGAAAAAAAATTTGTTTTCAAATGCAAATAAGAGACTAAAACCTCCAATCACCGGGAAAATGAGACTCAAGACCAGTATGAATTTACCTAAGTTAAACAGAGGGTGATTTTTAAGAGATTTCATAGCTGAGTTAAGCATCAAATAGACCTCTTCTGGTTGCCAGGCCCAAATACTCAGGTTATAGTTTTTAAAACCCAAATCTAGATTAATCCTGGCTGGAACTGTACATGTCTTGCTTCAAAGCCCATCAGAAGGGATGCCATGGGAGCTGGTGTATCTGTACCCAAGGAGGGACAGGCCTTCTTCACTT
This sequence comes from Eumetopias jubatus, assembly GCF_037043125.1. NCBI lineage: Eukaryota > Metazoa > Chordata > Mammalia > Carnivora > Otariidae > Eumetopias > Eumetopias jubatus. The sequence continues at coordinate 52,946,440 of NW_028274810.1, forward strand.
AACTCAGTTCAAATCCACTTGATGAATGTAAAGGAACTCATTTCACTCAGGGTGTCCCATTACAAAATGTCAGGGTAGAAAAATATTTAAGCTAACATTAAGAAGGCAATAGTTCTTAGAAATATTACGTACTGAGTAGAGTAAGATGAGGATTGATAATGCACTATAGGTTTGGAAAAAGGGAGAATACAGATGATGTGGTTTCTATTTGAGGATAGTTTGCTAAAGCCTGATTGAAGTGGGTTGAGGCAAGAATGGGAAGTGAGAAAATAAAGACAACCTTTTAAAGAGTTTTGCTGGGAAAGGGAGGGCAGATGTGAAACAGTCATCAATGGGGAGTCAATTGTCGAGTCAATTTGGCTTCTTTACTATCATACTCAAGTGTCTGAGAGATGGAAGAAATGATGATCAAGGTGAGGGAGGAGAAATACAGGTGCAAAGTCCTGGAGGAGGCAAAACAGGGTGGGTTCCAGGGTGCAAGGGAGAGGCTGGAGTTTGGGACATTACATGAATTAGCTCTCCTGTGATTTCTTCTATTGTCTCAGTAAGAGTGAGATAGATGACCTTGGTTTGGTAGGTTTTAGGAGAGAGGACCTGGCGTGAAATAGTTGTTTTAAGAGAATAGGAGAGTGAACTGACATGAAACACACAGTAAAATTGCTGAGGAATACCAACAACTCATCTGAGATTTGCAGTCATTAATTTAGAATGAACTCAAGGAGCATGGCTGAGTATTTTTCTCTAGTCATGTCCAGCTGCTCTGTGCTGAGACTGAGTAGGTTAAGAGTTGGTTTAACCAGTTCTAAAATGTGGCTGGTGAGTAGGGCAGGCACCTAAGGGTATTTATAAGGGAGGCGTTTTAATGTAAGCCCTGAAATCTAAGCTGGGTAAGGAAAGAGATGGGGGCTATGTGGGAGAAGAGTTGAGGGAAGTAAGGGACAGCGAAAAGGTGATAGGGTCAGTGAATTGGAAGACATCATGGGGTACAAATCTAAGCAGTGAGAAACAGAAAGAAGAACTGGAAGGATGGACAGTAAGAGTCTTACAGTAGGACACTTAACATCAAGATTTCAGAGATGGTTCAGTCATTGCTAACTAAAAGATCTAGAATAAACATGGGAGAAAAGATGCTTAGCTGGCGTGGAACAAAAGATTATTCAAAGTGACAGCAAAATAAATAAGACAAGAGTATTGAATAGATCGTCTACATGGATATGGAAATGATACCAAATGATGACACAGTTTCCTAGTGGAGAGAAAGAGTGAGTCAGATGCTGTAGTATTCAGTGAATTAGAAAAAGTGACCCAGAGGGGGATGGATGACCACACCCAGGAGGGATAGTGGGTGGTATAGTCTGATGGCATGTACTTCAAAGGAGCCAGGCTTTTGCAAAAGAAGGGCAATAAAATGGTCCCTAAGCAGCAATGAAAAGTAAGGACAACCCCTCCTCTACCGTAGGTCCTACAGGGCATAGAATATGGGAGAAAAAAAGGGTAGCTATCTCTTGAGAACAATGCAAGGGTAGCTCAGTGGCCAAGGGAGAGCCAAGTGTCAGTTACAGCAAAGAAAGGGAACAATCACCTGAGAGACGGAGAATGCAGGAAATCTTGATGATTCCTAGACCAGGAGTTCCAGCAGCATCGTGGAAAGGTTAGAGGAGATTAGTTTATACTAAGGGATGTGTCGGGCCATTTGGACCTAAATGTCAGGGTGACTATGGGAGGTTTGGACCACTAATGGTAACTGAGGGAAACAGGAATGTAAGAAAGGAGAGAAATGGTGACAGAGGGTAGGAGGATCATAGGGAGGAAAGGAGACAAGATTTTGGACCTTAAGTTCCTCAAGTATCCTATCTGTTTGACTATCAAATCGTAGAATAGGAGAGATAAGGAGGAAAGAACATAACAGATATAATCAGGAGACTTAGTACTACACATGATTCTGTCACTTAATTGCTACATGACTTGAGAGAATTTATGTAATACATTTAATCCTAAATTACTTACTCTATAAAATAGTTATCATACTGCATATCTCAGGGTGTTGAGACAAAGATTAATTGGATAATATGTTTTACATTTTTTTATAAAACAATAGAATACAATGGATTTATTTGTTTGCCAAATATGCATTTCCCATTTTTAACAATATTTCAGTTCGCCGTTAAGCAATTTTGCCTTCCCCATTAGAAAAAGTCAGCTGACATAAAAAGCAATCAGAGACCCTACCTAAACCAAACAAGGATCCAGAGTATAATCCTGGCTGAGTTAAACAAGATGCCACATCCTTAGAACTTAAACTACCCCACAAGGACAAAGAAGTTAAAAATGGCCAGAGTTCCTTTCCTTCCTAGTGGGATAGTCTTTATCAGATGGTTCTGGTTGGAAGGCCTTTTTTTTGGTGGGGGGGAGGCTTTCTGGAGGATCCTGCTCCTTTCTCCAGAGCAGCCTTTATTTTTGCCTATTTCTGGAGCTGGCTCTCTAGGCTTCCAACAAGTTTAGGAGCTCCTGATATCTTTTCAATAAATTCCTATTTGTTGAAGTTAGTCACAATCAATATCTTTTGTAAGAAACCAAAGACCCCTAAGTGATGTATTAATGCATATTATATAAATATTGTCATTGCTACTGCTAATACTTATAGCAGTGAAAACGATATACCTGTTTACCACTTTAGACAGAAATAGCCAAGGCTTAACTGGAAAAATAAATGAAGATACCAACTTCATGTCATTCCCTGGAGCCCTGGCAACATTTTCAACCTACTCTTCTTCAAGGGACTATCGATTCCAATCGATGTTATTACCCATCTCCAGAAAGCTCATGGCAACAATTTTAAGACACCTTTCTAAGCCTCTAAATTTGCCAAACCAGTCACAATAAATCCAAGTCTATGCCATTAAATAATTGTAGCATTGGGAAAGGCAGTTTAAGAATGTGAGTGGGGAAGGATAAATCACAGATAAAAAGATAAATTAGCTACGTGAAAGAGCAATGACTCAAGAAAGGAGCATGCATTCGAATTTATAATGCAAAAGGCTCCACTGTCATCATCCATCTTAGCCTGCACGCAGCATACAAGGCTACTTTGCAATTTCAATAATCAGTTTTGATAACTAATATCCACATTAAAAGCCCCTCAACTTCATATTGCATTAAGAGGATGCTAATGTGTCAGGCTCCTGAATGTCTCCCACTTTATCCTCTGGAACTCATGAAAAGACAATTTGGAAACTTTAAATGTTTTTTCTCCCTAATGGAAGGGAGATGAGGCTAAGAGAAAAGTACCTGAACAAAGAAGTACTGAATATAAATCTAGAGCTATAATGCTTTGAAGTAGAAGGGGATCAAAGAACATTCTTGTTAACAGCTACTCAGCTCTTTTCTTACTATGGTAAGTAAAACATCCAATCTTGTGAGCTTTTTAGCTGCTTAGCCTCAGACCACCTCCAAGACTCCAGACATTTCCTGATCACCTACTTCCTTCCTTTTACTTAGTTTGTCCGGTGGTCATTAAGTAACTTTTGCCATCCCTTGGAACTTTTCCTCTCGAATCTGGCTTGGAGTATATAGCTTCCTCAGTCCCAGCTCCACAGTCCCATGTTGCTTTGGAAGGTAAGTAGGCAGGCCTTTCTAGTTTTAAGAGTTTTGATGCTAATCACTATAGAAAAAATGTCCAAGAATCACAGAAGTAACAAACAAGAGAAATGATAACGTTTTCAAAATTGTACGAAATCTGTATTCTCTGGTCTTTCATTTCTAATTCCCTTGCAGATGAGGTAACTGGAAGTCCTACTGTGTTCCTGTTCTTTGCTTTTGTTATTAAGGATGAGGCTCATCTCCATCCCCATCCTTTGCCTGACCCCGCCTCTCTGCAAGGTTATGTAAAGTCCTTCTGCAGCTACAGTCTTCTTATCAGTGCTTGACCTACAGATGCCAACCGTAATTTTGGAGAGTGTAACTTTTAGCTCATGGAAATGAGATCATTGAGGAGTTTGATTTGGATAATTTGGTCTCTATATTGCAATGTCAGATGAAGTAACACCTCTTCAAATGTCATTGCCCAGCCCAGAAATCATTAAAACACCTTTCAGCATAAAAATGCGGTACAGAATCCAAAGGTAAACCGGAGACAAAGGAAGGTTTAAATACTGTGCTTTGTGAGTTTCTCTGGATTTCAATTTTCCCCATGACGTGGTCTTCACCATCACAGGAAGAATAGAAACAGAACATTTTGTGCCCACAACTGAAACCACAACTTAGGAAAACACTATTACATGTGAAATGATTTGTGTCAACTATAAAATCTCTATGATGGTTGGTTTACTAATCAGTTTTGACTTCTGTGAAACTTCTCTGGCACCAGGTCAAAGCAATGGATTCTTAGTAGCAGCCAAGAGATCTGGCTGAGAAACATGTCACTTACATTATGATATATTATGTGTCTTCTGGTACCAGCTACCAACAGCTGCCGTTATGCTGCCATTGCCCCTGGGCCATATTCCAAGAGAAACAATATTAGAGGAAGAATCTTCTAATGACTTATCTTTCCTGTGCCTATATTTAAGAGAGGTCAGACATGACTAACTTCTGTGCTTGTGAGAATGGGGGTCCTACATATTGACATTCTCTGGAGGTAATTTGACTTTATTTACTCAATCTGAGGAGACAGAAATACTGATGCTATTAAATGTCGTTGTCAGAAATGATGAGCATTAGTAAATGCAATGAGAACATGACTTCTCTATAAGAAAACATAATTGAACCCCATAGTTAAACACCCCCCAAAACAGATTTTTTAAAAGATGCCCATTAATAGTCTTATAATTCCAGGTCATCAATCAACCAAATTTCCTCCAATTCTGTCAAATGCCAGAACTTATGCTAGGTGTTAAGAATGCTAACATGAATAAATAGCAACCCTGTTTGCAAGAGCATTGTAGTCTAGTGGTGGAATAACATTTACACAAGGATCTGACAGAAGATTTCCTCCAAGATCACAACATTTGTGGAGCATAGGGAAGGGGTCCCATAGTAGTCATGGAAATATTAAAATTTGGTGCGCTGGAGGTAGGGTGGTAAGCACTGACATTATAAAGGACTGATTGTCTGGGAGGATCATACTTTTTGGCAAAGGGAAATATGACCGTTAAGGAGAAGAAACAGCAGTAATCACGAAGCAACAAGTACGGCTAATGAGTTTATCTCTGTGCCTCCACCCTTCACACTTTCCAGACAGTTAAGAAAGAGATAGAGAGAGACTTTTGGGCTTGTTCCACAATGGAAGCCTCAGGACCACTCCCAAAGCCCACGCCAGGAAGCCAGTAAATTCCTCTCTTGATGCCTATGTTACCGGACTTTGTGAGGATACTTTCTTTCTCATGGCATTTGAGATCTTAGCTGACCCTGACTGGGAGTATCCTAGTTTCCTCCTTGTCCACCATTTGGTGGTTAGGAGCTACTATTTTGGATGCACACATACATTTCCCATGCACTGAATAGTATATCACTATCTAATTGCACCCAATAGCCTTACAGAGTGTTTGGCAGGTTGTTACCAAGCTATTGTGCTTCCCTCAGTGTTCTCCCTGCCCTTAATTTCACCCCCATCAATCCATCTGATAAAATGTTGTCAGCTTAATCGTTCTATAATCCATTTCTAACTAAGTTGCTTCCTTCCTCAACATCCTTCATTGTCTTCCCATTGCCTATCAAAATCCTCACCAGCCAATAAAAGTTCTCTATGATCTAGCCTCAAACTGTACTTTCCAGGTGTACTTTCTTCGTGTTTTTCTTCTTGAACCTCAACCAGCAATGACACAGAACTTCTCCAAACCCATGTGTACAATTCAGTTTCCTGCCTCTGGAGCCTGTGATTCCATTGCTTGGAAAGAACTTTTTCTCTCTCACTCTTCAATCCCAGCCATTATGCAACGCTTTTTTCAAATGCTGCCTCCAGAAAGTTTTCTCATAATACCTCAAATATATTCTATGATTTATATGCATAGTAGCCTCTGAATTAGTTTAAAGATATTCAATAAACAACTACTAATGTACACCATACTATTCATAACACTTAAGATTTAGACAGTTATCATTAAGAAATTCTCTGTATAACTGGAAGAGGGAATATAAAGAGTTAACAATCTAATTTTACTCAGCAAATATGAATGCTGTTCCTACTTGATTTCAGGCACACACAAAGCTGTATTTTTCAGAAGTTCAAATGCAATTTCCCCCTTAATTTTTTTTTTCTTATCAGGATCACATTAGAAGCAATATAATCCATTTTCTCTCTGGAGTTGGAAACACAGTGTCAATTTTATATCCTCATCATTGGTTATCTTTTGGAAAAAAAAAGTACCACTAAAGTTTGAGGATGAGGGTATAATTTGTAAATAGAAGAGAAATAAAATAGAATCATACAGGATAGACTCATAAATTTAGTTTAAGAAAGTCTAGTGATTTCACAAATTAGCTAATAATCTGGTAACCTGAGAAGTTACAAACATCGTATTTTTCCTTATCTTCTAGAAATTATACCAAGTGTGTTGCCATTAATTACTACCGAAAACATGGCCAGAACTTCTTACCTTGCTCTTGTGTTTACATCGTGTAGGGAGAGTAATTACAGACCCACACAATTTTAGAGAGTTGGATCTTAGAAATCAGAGGTGACCCAGTGGTTGTCTACCTGCACTCCTTGGGGACTTCTGAGGGTGAACCTAGGTGGGTTTGGGATCCAGGAATATACTTAATAGGACCCCAAGGGTCTTCTCTCCAGGCTTCACTAATTTTATTTAAGTTTCTAAGTAGAACTTTATTTTTTTAAGGTTACTATGGTTAAAACAATAAGTTTGAAACCACTAAACTAGCCCATTTCTTTTATTGTCCAATGAAAAAACCGAAGCTCAGATATCTAATGGGTCTTGCTCAAGGTCACACAAAGGGTGAGTCAGAAAAGTACTCAACAACTTAATGTCTATTCCCTCATTTCAAAATACTCCCCAAAGAAGTCCACAGAAACAATTAATGGATGGATAGGTGGTTGGATGCATGGATATAGGGAAGGATGGATAAATGATTGAGTGAATGTATAAATGTGTGCATGTTATGACTACTTGATCCAGATGCATCCATGCTGTAGTACATTTACAGTGCATGGTAAGGAAACAGATTGGTCATCAGAGGTCTTAGCTGCAAATCTCAGCTCTGCCATTTATTAGTTATGAGAACTTGGGAAATTTTACAAAATGGAGTTAAAATATATTTCCATTACGGTTATAGTAAGAAGTCAATTATATATTGTTCAGAAGATCCCAGGTACAGCTTCAGTACCAGAAATGTTAGTAGATAATAAATAATAACTGCATGACAAAACCCAGTGCCTTGACAGAGAAACAAAATTTTTAACTAAATAGGATTTTAATAAGAAGTGCAAAACAAAACAAAACAATAAATCAAACCAGATAAACACCCCAAATAGAAAATAGATTATTCTCCAAGTCCTTATTATTCCTTACAATTCCTTATTATTTCTCCATCTCCATTCTGTGATCTATGGGGCTAGGATCCTTTGCCTTCCAACTTTGTTTGAATTCGGCCAATAGGAGACACTGAAAGAGGACAGTCAGGCGGGAGGACAAAGATGTCTGTGCATTTCTTTTCTTGCTCCTTCCTGCTTGGTACCGCAGTTCTGGTGGTGGCTGCATATTACACTTTACCAACCCTGCTTCCTCCTCTCACTCCTTCAGGGGTCTTAGGTTACTAGCGCTGGCAAACACTTCCCTCTGTTGCAGGTTCTTCATCCCTTATGTTGGTTCCCTTAACTTTGCCTATACTTCTGTAAATAAACCTTTATCAAATTTCATTCAAAAAAAAATTTCATTCAGAGTCCCAGGTCGATAGGCCTTATAGTCCCTGGTAAGACCCTGACTGCTACACTGTTGGGGTAAACATTTAATGATGAAATTAAATAGCCTCACAAGGCCTTCAAAAATGAATAAGTTGAACTGATCCAGTGGATTAAATATAGGTACCAATGACACACATGGGCGAGAGTCTGGAGAGGGTAAAAGGAGGCCTTTGCAAACCACTGCATTCCTCCTCTTCTACTCAATGACCTGCCTTATCTTTTAAAAAAGATTTTATTTATTTTTTAACAGAGAGAGAGAGATGGTGAGAGAGGGAACACAAGCAGGGGGAGTGGGAGAGGGAGAAGCAGGCGCCCCATTGAGCAGGGAGACCGATGTGGGGCTCAATCCCAGGACCCTGGGATCATGACCTGAGCCGAAGGCAGCCACTTAATCAACTGAGCCACCCAGGCACCCCTACCTGCTTTATTTTTCATGTTGAAAGAATAAACTTGAAGCAAATGAAGCAGGTGGGATGGTATTTAAAAAAAAGTAATTTGAGTTCAAAGCTTTATTCAATCTCAAATGCAAAGGAATTTGTCACTGCGGCTGGATCTGGGGACATGACTTGGCCTCAACTCATCTTGCTGTGCAGAGGTAATGGGGCTGAGGTTAAGAACATGTTGTTCAGAGTCATAGTCAAATCCAGAAAGAACTGGGCAAGTTAATGACCATGCTACCTCCAAGACTAGCTTCCTCTCCACACAGCCTTTGGCTGAAATGAGTTGTTTCAGTATCCCTTTTCCTTTCTTCTCCTGAACATCATAAACTAACTAGTTGGGAAATGAACATGTCACATTCTGTCCCTAGTTAATAGCTGACTATGCTTTGGGACATTTTCACAGATGTCTTAAGAAAGCAGACTCATAGTCAAATTGCATTGCCTTCTTTAATAATCTAATACACGCTCTTGTTAAAAGTAACATATTGCATTCAAAGACAAATCTGCTAGACATACTATAACTAAGTCCATGAAATAATGCTCGAGATTCAGCCATTTAAGTTGAATATTCGCAGATGAATACCATGGTACCATTTATAGCACTAGTGTAACCAGTTTATTGTAAAATGTCAACTCTATTGGGGATAAACTAAGGGGTTTTTTTTTTTTCTAATTAGTTTTTTCAAATATACTTTTTTGAATTTCCCTTTGCTGTGATACTTTAATAACATTCTAGATAAACCCTATAGCTTTGCAGTTTTAGAAGTACCATCCATGCCAGTTTAAAACTCCACTCTCATAACAAATGTCATGTTTTCTACTTGCTCATCCCTGGCTTAGGCATTTGCCCTCTGCTCTTTCACCCCTCTTCCCAGCCCACACCTTACAAGCTGGGGTGTAGAATCTGGTTCTATGTCAACTCTTCACCTCTCTTTTCAAGACCTAGTTCCTCTGGGTTCAGGGGCAATGCTAGAAAGAGTAGGAGAGGCAGAGATACTCTTAAGTAACTGGTCACTTATTAGTTCAGGGAAGCTCTCCCTGGTCTCTTTCTGGCTCATGCTGCTGAGCTGGTCCACATGTGGATGGGCTGTATGTTTTTCCTGGGGTATGTTCAGCTTCAATCCAATTTCCTGTCTCTGAATACTCCTGCAGAGAAAAGCCATTATATTACTCTCTGGCCCCAAAAGAAACCTATGCCGTCATGCGGCTTCAGGTAGAATATTCTGTCACTTGACTAATAGCAACCTGGCCAGGTTACTGCTCCTACCACTCTTTTAGCTCTTTCTTCATAGAGCTCCTGGGGAGCTGTTCTTCCTTTTTCTAGTAGAGCTGGGCTAGAAACTAGGAGTTCTAACACTCAGCCCAGGGTTTTTTGCAGTGTGTCATTGCTAGCTCTCTCATTTCCTTGGCATTCCAGCCCCAGGATTTTGTCCCATGTACCATCCTAGAAAAATCATGTTCTCCAATGATTGTCAAAACTACTGCCTCTACAGTGAACATACTTGTTAGTACTTGTTCAGACTCTACCCTTTCCATGGACATGGTTCCTATGACCTGAAATCTGTTGAGAGAGATCTGTGAGGACTTTTGTCTGCATCTTTATATAATGCCTGTGCTGAGCTTTCTACCTCCTGGGCTCTGTCTACCTGTCAAAATACCCCATTGTCTCTTACTAAACTTCCCTCACCTGCTGCAGCAGGTTTCTGTTGCCTATCACTAGAGTCTAGACTTTCTGCTTTCATCCTTATCTACTGCTGCTTTCACTTTTTAGCCTCTACCCCATGACAGTATCTGTTCCATTCTAGGAGGTGTGCCTATTTCCTCCTCCTGACCTTCCCATTTACTCCTTCAAGTCTGGCCACATTATGAAAGAGGATCATTTTCAGTTTCATTTAGTTTGCACTGAACTGCCCTAGCCAGTTGACTAGGATCCTGAATTTGTCATAATGAATCATAGGTACTCATCATAATTTAAAGTAGTATCTTCTAATTTGTTAGTAGGTTTTGGAACTGTTCCAGACCTGAGCTAGAATCCTGGTTCTACTTGTGACTTGGAGTGAATAACCTCTCTAATTATAGATTCTGGATCTTCAAAACTTAATGAAGATGCTGCTCAGATTAAGCAAGGCATATTTCATTGGCTCTAAGACACTGTTGATTTTAAGGCATATTTTTGGAATATTAAAATTTAAGAGAAATGCACAAATTAGAATTGATGCAGTAACATATGTTCACCACCTCAGCTCAATACCTGCACAGGAATAAGTGCCCAGTGGATAGGTATTCACTTCTCCACCTTTGTCTTTGTGACCTCCCTTCACTCTAGTGTCTCTTTCCTCTTCAAAAATCAATGAAAGTTACAAAACAACACCAGAAAGGAAAGTAGGGGATGAATAAAAAGATTTATTTTTGCTTAAACAGAGGCTTTTTGTCACTTAAATTCTAAACATAGTAGTGATCCCAAAAATACTGTTTTCTGGAGAAAATGATTGTTCTGCTTTTAGAACTAGGGAACATTTCATGGGCCAAGAATAAAATAAAGTTTTTCACTTAAGAAAACAGGGATGTTGCTTAACTTTCATCATCATATTATGCCCAAGATCAGAGTATGTCTCTTGCCACAGGTATGTTTAGGGTGACATTTCATTTTTTAAATACAGAAATAATGTTTTTGCATAGTAGGCATCTGTATGTATAGCAGAAAGGCCTAAAGATAATCAAGACTAGATTACAGGGAAAATTTTGATCATGATAATTAGTTCAGACTTTTCTCTTAAAAGTGACGGTGGGGGCATGGAACGATTTTATGTAGAGATGAATGAGATAATCATACTTGCATTTCCAAAGAAATCATTCAGGGCAATGTGATGAAGAACTGAATGAATGAAAATAGAGGTACTCTAAATCTACATTGGAGCCCAAACCACAAAGGGTCTTGGATTTCGAAGTCACGGTAAGTGCATGGTGGAGGAGCAATGGAGCAAAAGCAAACTAACACAGGGAATTCCAGCACACATGCATTCCCCATAAAGCAGGAAGAAGAAAAAAAAAAACTTGACTTTGTTATATACAGTTGTTTATTGCTTTAAAATTCAGGTTTCAAAGAAAAGACCCTAAAAGGACAAAAAGCACTATGTTAGGTCAGGTTGAGATACTCAGTGAAAGGTATGATTTTGCGATAGTAATGTTTACAGTGCTTAAAGTTCCTATAAAAACAGAAACTCCACAGGTACACGTAGCAAGGATCTAGGGATTAAGATAGCCCATGGAACACCTGGATATCAGGCCCACGTACCAAGTCTTATTTGCAAACTTAATAGGCATCTTAGGGGAAATATCGAAAGCAGTTTTAGGACTAATGACTTCTAGCTGGAAGAAAAGGCCTGGGAAGGTATTCCCTGGGAGGGAATCTCTGAATCACTCCAAATAAGAACAAAGTCAGGGTATCTTGACCTTTCTTGAGTCACTTATTTATGTTTGGTGGACAAGATTGTGCCATTGAATGTCATCTAGTCTAGTCTCAAGGAGCTTTCTACAGCTTTCTCAGAAAGATTTCCTTTAGAGAGTTAGTGATGTATACTGAAAGAGTGTCCATGGAATAGAGGCTAATTAATTATAGAGTCTCTAGGGCTAAAATAAATAGGCAGAACAAATTAAGAACCTTCCCGACTGAATTTAAAAAAAATCCTGTCTGGAAACCAAAGCTTGATTGATATATCTTCAGGACCCTCCACTGACTTTGGAAGCAATATAAACCATATTATTGTGTTTGGTCTAGACTTACTGACCAGTGACTTGAAAGCTTCTAGCTTTAAGTAGGGCCCAGAGCAAGAGAAGGCCTTTCTGCTGTGCTTTGCCACAGTACAGACAGCTCCACCAGTTGCTCCTTATTGAGCTTATCCAGTGATGCCTTAAGTGTTGGTATAGGTTAGGAAGCTATATGGAATCTACAGCATGTCTCAGAAAGCATATCATGATGGAGGTCTCCAGGATTTAGGTCAACTCAACAAATACTGGGAACCTAATATGGGCCAGAAACTGTTCTAGGTGCTTGCAATATGTCAGTGAATATAAAAGAGATGACATCAAAGAGTTTACATTCCAGTGGGGAGAGAAGATAATAAAAAATAAAAACAATAAATAAATAAGTAAATTTTATAGTATATTAGAAAGTGGTAAGTGCTGTAGAAAAGAGTAAATATAGTAGAGCAAGGTGATGAGGATTAGGAGGTGGGGCGGGGGGAGCTGAGAATGTGAGATTGAAACAAAGGCTTGAGGGAGGTGAGGCAGTTAGCCATGTGGATATGGAGACGAGGAGATTTCAGACAAAGGCAGCAGCCAGAAGAGGTTTTGAGGCAGGAGTGTATATATATGATGTTTGAAGAATGGCATAAAAACCTATTTGGCTGGGAGAAAAGAGTGAGAAGGAAAGTAGAAATTAGAGAAGTAGAGTTCAGAGCCAGATCAAATAAAGCTTTTACTTGGATTATGAGAGAAAGGATTCAGTGGTGGCTCCCTAGGACCAACTTCAAGCAGATCCTGTGACATGAATATTGAGGGAATCCAAGGAATTTTCTGGAGTACTTTCTGATGCCCATGTCCAGTGGTAGATGGCAAGAAAAGTTTCTGTCCTGTTCAGGACCTCAAGGATTAGATCCATCAAGAATAAAGATTTGAGTTCCCATTTTGGGTAAAGATATCAACTAGGTGAGATACAGGCTAAAGGCTTATCAGGTAATTTGGTACAACCTGTTTAATAACAATACTATCTTCTGCCATGCACTAAGGAACATCATGAAATTGTGATGACATCTTCTGAAGCTGTCTTAAAGTTAAGCAAACCTGGTCTGCTGCTATGTACTAGTGGTGGAAACTTGGACAAGTTACGGAGCTCCCCTAAGCTGCGATTTCTTTCTTTATAAATCAGGGCTAATTAAAGGACCTACTTGAAAAGGTTGCTGAGAGTATTAAATGAGATGATGCCTGGCATAAGACTTAGTGGAGTCTTATTTTACCATTAATAAACCAATATCATGTACTCCAAGGTACAGCATTACTATTTCATTGGCCTCAGACAGAAGCATGGATAATTCATCTATAGGCAGAAAGGTAGAGTGTTTGAGTGCGGATTCTAGTAACAGGGAGTCAGCAGAAGGCTTTTCTTATTGTTTCAATTCACTCAATGAATTGAAAGGATCATCAGCTGAGAGTGGGAATGGGTGAAGCTGAGAGTGGGGAGGGTTTGAGGAGAGGTGAATGTGTGAAATACTCAACTTCAATTTTAAGAGAGTGAACGGACTTGAAATGTATAGTGTGATTGCCTGGAGAAAAGTCATGCCTTTTATACAAGTAAAAAGTTGCATCTGACTAGTGTCTGAATCTGAAAGGAAACTAAATCTATAGAGCATGTAATATCATATTTACACCACATGGGATTCAGGTCACTATGTGGCCCGGGATGTCTATCGTGAATGGTATATCTGATCTTCCTAGTTTAAAATCAGGCATGCCCTGCCCTGCTGTGCTCTGTTATGAGAAGTACTCAAGCAAGTCTTGAGGTTTCAATTAGAAGGCAGGGGCTTTGGGCCCACACCTCTAGGGTGCAGGCTCCTGCTTTCTACTTCTTCTCTGCAACCCGAATCAAGGGCCCCATTGAAAGTTTCTTAGGAGCAGCTTTCTGAAAGCAACCAGGAAATAGAATAACTAATTATGGCTTTATATCAGGAGTGGAAATGGAGAGTCTAGTGTCAGCAGCTGTGACAGTGGTGTCACCAACAAACTGGTTTTGTACATGACCTTGGCTGTGGTCCTGGCAACTGCGTAGCTTTTTGTTTGCCGAAACTTGTTCTGTAGGTTCCTGGTGGTTGCATGAACTACCTCATATCCTTTCCATAAAATCATCTACTTTTTATGGGAGCTTGGAACAAAGAGGCCTGATTAATAGATATAGTGACGGAATACTACTTGCATGAAGTGAAAAGATCACTGACCTTAAAAGCAACATAATCAATCAGAAAGACATTGCAATGCAAATGGGAGTTAGTGTAAATGCATCATCAAATACCTCAGAGAAAAATGTTTACACTAAGCATGGGTTTCAGAAATTGGCTGGACTACATGTTATGTTCCATGAGATCAGGCTTGTATGAAGAACAATTAGAGCACCCTTCAAGACAAATGCAGAGTTCAAGAAATGTTTTGTGATAATGATGCCCATGAGCCAATAAAACTGGGATGCGAGTGTTCTTAGCAGCGTGATTCATCATAGACTCAAACTAGAAACAACCATATATCCATCAGCAGACAAATGGAAAAACAGTATAACAATATAATAGAATACTATTCGGTAATACAAAAGAATGAACTACGGATATTGGCAACCACATGTGTGAATCTCAAAAAACATTATATCAACTGAAAAAGAGCAGACTCAAAAGAGTGTGTACTGTATAATTCCTTTTATATGAAGTTCTAGAATTGGCAAAACTAATCGGTACTGAAAGCAATCACATCCATGGTAGCTTGAGGCAAAGGTGGTGGGGAAAGACTGCAAAATATCACAAAGCAATTTACTAGATGGAAATGTTGTATAGCTTGAGACTAGTGATGGTCACTTCAATTACCATAAAACCATTACACATAAGGGGCGCCTGGGTGGCTCACTGGGTTAAGTGTCTGACTCTTGGTTTCAGCTCAGGTCATGATCTCAGGGTCATCTCAGGGAGATCGATGAGCCCTTTGTTGGGCTCTGCAATGGGCATGGAAAATGCTTGAGATTTTCTCTCTCTCTCTCCTGCTGCCACTCCCCCCACCACAGGCTCTCTCTCTCTCTCTAAAAAAAAGAAAAGAAAAGAAAAGAAAAAACATCACACTTAAAAATGTGCATTTCATTGTATGTAAATTATACTTCAACAAAGTTGGTTTTAAAAAATTACGTGTGGCTAGGTACAAATGTATGGTAACATGAGCTCTGACTTAACAATCAGCATAATTTGGTGTACACTTTGAAATCAAACAGCTGAGTCTGAATCCAAGACATTCCATTCATCTATTACCTATGTAACCTTGAATAAATTACTACAGATTTTAGAAAATTGGTATCCTTCTGTATTTTTACAGTGAGAATTATAGGAGAAACTGCCTAACATATAGTAGAAACTCAAGAAATAATGGTCACAATAAGCAACTGAATTGGATTCATGGTGCTTTTAGTAACCCCACACACACACTTCTGAGCAGAACAGATGTTAGCAACTCCTTTCTTGGAGACAAGAAATTGTCTATGGGACAAGAAATCATCATTAGACTGAATTTCCACTATATAAAATACACATGAAAAGAAGTCTAAAGCTTATGAGGTGGTCTGACATGAGACTAAGGATTCATATCTGACACATCTATTAAGCAGAACATAAATCTGATGAAAGATTCCAAAACTGTGCATGGTTGGAGCATTTCCTTTGGAATCAAGACAGTCCTGGTTTGCTGCTATTTATTAGGGAAGGACTTTGGGCATGCAAGTTCCTTTCCTAAGCTTCAGATTTTCATCTGTAAACGAAGTGTATAAAATACCTCAAAGAGTTGCTATGAGAATTAAATGAAATAATACAAAGCATTTACACAGTATTATTTTGTAATTGCTAAATCCATATCTTTTCTCCATTTATTTAACTGACTTATCCATTATGGTACACTTATTATTTGTAATAGCTTTCCTCTAAATAACATATAGAGTAAGTCTTGCTTTCTAGTATTTTAATGACTTTGGAGGAGCAAGAAAGTATGTTGTAGGAACTCAATAGCTTTTTATTGTATGGTTCCAGTTATAACAATAAACTTACTATGTTAGCATATTTTAGGCTCACCATACCTACGACTACAAAGAAATGGGAATCTTCTGAAGAGGAAGATTATCAGAGCTTCTCTTGACAATTGTCTTAGGAATCATCCCAGAAGAATCTTCAAGCAGTTAAGCACTATTAACAACTTGTATGGTACCTCTATCTCTGGAACTGGCAGGTGCTGGCTAGAACAGCTTGCCTGAAGTAGATGCTACCTAGACCATAAATTCTTTCAGGTTTAATTCATCTTTCTATCCCTAGTGCCTGACACATAGTATATACTCAACAGTTGTTAGCTGGGTGGGATGGGGTGGGGAGAGGAAAAGCAAATAGTACCAATAAGAGCTTATATAAGAGAACTTGTGCTTGTCCTCAAGGCCCCTTTCAGAGAAAATTATGGGAATGCTTAGTAACCATATACAAAATGGTTAGGAACCAAAATGAGAGGAAATATTGAAAAGAGCACACCTAGAGAGCATGGAACATTAGCAACATAGGCTACTTAATTTATACAGGAAGCAGTTATAATTAGTGGAAAAATATACTGTGTGATTATGAAAATAAGAGTCTTCCCCCAGGAGCTATTTAAAATCGGTGTAGGTAATTGAACCATGTGAAAGGTAAAGAAGTCACATTTTAACACCTACGAATCTACACTATTAATTGGTAAAATCAAATATGAAGAGGATAAATAAGCTGAGACCAAACCTTATCATTCTTTATGCAACTCTGAAGACTTAATTTCAGGATACAAAAGTACTCAAAGAGTATTTTGTAATTACAAACCAATAAGAAAATCCATCCAGGAGGAATAATTATATAATTTCTGCATGGCTTCATTGTGCGAGGCCTAGAGAACGGGAATAAATAGATTCCTCTATCATTATGACTGCTGTAGGCAGTGACTCACCATTACAAGTGGGACCACATCCTAGAATAGTTTTTTGTCCCTTTGTGTATCATGTAAGAAATTAAGCAGACTATATTTCCAGTTACTTAATAAATTTTTAGAAACCCCCAAACCTAATTCAGTTTTGGAGATTTTTGCCAGTAAAACAAGATCAGCAATAGAGTGAAGCTATTATTAAAAATAAAAGAATTTTCTGCTTTAAAATGTTTTTTGTCTGCCTTAAATTGTTCGTCTTTACTGGTGGGAAGTTAATTTATATCTTCAGTGACCTGTAGTTTCATAAATATTTATAGTAGCAAAATGCCATTTGTGTAAATAATTGGGGTTTAGTTTCTAAATTCTTGAGACTAACACTATAAATCGCATTAAGAAACATTTCACTTGCTCCAATCCTGCTGAGTTTTAATCAATGAATATTATAACAACCTCATTATAATCTGCAAATTATTAATAAATGATGGCACTGAGAGGCTACAAATTTAACAGATAACAAAGAAGCAACATGATTATAAAAAAGTTATTCTAAAAACAAAAATAAAAACCCTTAATCTTTTAACCCTCAATCTATCACCATATGGATTGAGAATTTGTAAATTTTTGCATGATAAGTTATGTTTATTTACTCAGTTGCATTAGTATTTCCAGCAAAGCTGTGGCTGGAGAAAAAAATAAAGTAGGGTTTCCTTTCAGGACAAGCCTTGGTAATCTTTCACCAAAGGGCCATCTCAGCCTTCAATGTTTTGCTTAAGGAAGACAAACAAGAAAACAGTAAAGGGCAGCAGTAAAGGAGTGAGTGGTGATATAATCAGACAATCTTATTAAGCCATTCTGCATGCAGAATCTTGCTCATGTTTACCGTACAACCCCCCTTCAGTTTCACTTACTTGTTCTAAATTCACATGCTAGGAATTCAAAGACAAATGGAACCAGGCCCTGGGTTGGAGGACCACGTAGTCTCTGAAATTTCACATATGATTATATGAGGTCTGGACTCTGCCATATGGGACAATGGTGACCCTGGTGGACTCCAGCTATACTTGGACTGTCTGGCCAGATCCCAGTTATGCTCTTTGCTTGTGACAGACCCCTAACAAGCATATTCCTGAACCAAGCCAGCTCCTGGCAACATGAATGAAGGTCATTATAATAGGTGATCTACATCTCATAGTATCATTTATTATTATCCCACCTAAAGGATTTTTTGTTAAGAGGAAAGGATTACAGAATGCTTGGTATACCTAGAATGCCCATCTTCTACTTCTTGCTGCTTCCTCCATCTTCCTTTTCAGGGTTACCAGAACACCTGCATTCTTTTGTTACCAGGCTACACCTGGGATGAGAGGCTGGAGGGTGGAGCTGGGCTGCATCATCCCCTAGAGGTTCTGTTTGTGCTCCAGGCCAAGCCGCCTCCTGATGTTGACCATTCAGGGACACAGAAATAGAAGTCCTCTGAGAGATCAGTGGAACCCACCCCATACTTGGATTTCACTCCTATAGTGTAGATTACAAGGTTCCCTGAAGGAAACTGGGTTGGAAGGAGAAACGAAAAGAGTCTCCTGACAAAAAATACCCATGTGTGAGGATGCCTGGCAGTGTCGGCCATGATGAGGAGCAGCAGAGGTTCTGGGGAAAAAACAGTTGTGCCTAACCATTTGGAAGCCATTCAACTTCCCCGCAACCTCACCAGTGTCCTGGATGAGTTTACAAACTCCTGACTCCTGGCATGTTGCTTCCACTCCTTTTCCCTTTACCCCTATAATCACTGTAAGTGTCTACAGGGGCCCCAGCAGGAGGACAGATACTATTGTGTAAAGGACCACCTTGAAGAACAACTGAACAGAATTGGTCTGAGTGCAGAGAAATACCAGCAAAGGCAGTAGGGAATGGACTCAAGGGAATATGATTTGCGATCTGATGAGAAAGAACCATTTACTAGTTGTATGATTTTTCTGTTTCCTTTTTTTATATGTAAAATAGGGAAATTAATAATAATACCATGTTTCCCAACAGCTGTGGTGATCAAAGGGAATATCTATGAAAGTATATTACAACCAGTGGCACATTGTAAACATGTTAATAAATATTATTTCACAGTGAGAGTAAGATTATACAAAGATTTCAACAATAATAGAGCAGTAGATACATGCTACCTACTGTGATTGTTATTTTGCGGTTATTATTGATAAAAACAAGCCATGAATGAGAATATTAATGCTGAGATATTAATTGGAAAAACCAAGATTAAAAATCTAATAAACAGAACGATCTTAACAACATTAAAACAGTACATAAACTTAAAGGGAAGCCAGAAGAAAATCTATCAAAATGTTATCAGTAATTATCTCTAGGTGGAGGAATTATAGGTTTAAAAGGGAGATTTACTGCAATGTTTGCTCAGTATCCCCTTTTTTTTTTTTGAGGAAATCTGCCCCTACCCCTGGCCTATTTAGGTGCAGTGGAAGTAACTATGTTCTGTCCTCATACTACCTCATCCCAGCTTGGGCCGTACATGATTGGACTAAGGATGGGCTATGTAAGTTGGGCCCATGAGTCTCTTTCTAAAGAGTATAGGTATGGAATGGAGAGAGAGTGTGATAAGTAAGCTCTCTATATAACTAAGGCATAAGTTCTAAAACTTGGGAGCTTTTTGCCCATGCTTTCTGTCATGTGGGCTGGAAAAAGACTGGTAAGACACAGAAGGAATGCAGAGGAGCAGAGAGAGGCCACATTAAGTCCTAATGGTCTTTGAAACTTCGAAAACACCTGCATTCTTGTCACAGTTTCTCCAAGCTACCTCATTATCTGTACAATACATATCCCTTTTGGCTTTACCTAGCTTGACTAGGGTTTCTGAGTATTTTCCCAAATACAAAGAGATTTTTTTTAAATACTTTTTTTATTTTCATAAATTTCCATATTGGGCATAAACTCCTTTTATAACCAGAAAAACCATATTTAAAAAATAGCTGTGTACATGATGAGTGCATGTAAAGATAAGATGTAGAACTTTAATGCCAGCTATTTTGCAATTGTTTAGGAGAGTGGATTTGTAAATCAGGCTTAATAAATGACCTCCACATCCAGGACTCAATAGGAAGGGGACCTGGGGCTCACTGGAGAGTGTTAGGCACTTGGTTTGCTCCTAAGTCTCCAGATCCAAATTAACATTAGTAACATTAATAGTGTATTAATACAAAGCCTCAGCCTACTTGATCTCCACTTAGATTCTTCTTGCAACTGAGTGCTTACTTGTAGCAGTTATGAATTTGGTCCAAAAAAGCTCTTTGTGGAGAAAGTACTAAAAGCAGTGTGATTTCTTTGGCCTGCTCTCTTTATTCCATTCAAGCACACTAACTTGCCAACTCAACCGAAATCTGTTCCTTCCTATTGCAGTGAAACAGAGGTAAATTTTGAACAGAAATATACAGCAGTAGGGTCTTCCTTTTCTTTCTCAAATTATATACTAATGCACTTCAAATGCTCTGAAAATAAATCCCAAGTTGTTAGGGACTCTAAATTTTCTCATATATTTCTTATTTGCCTTAGCCTTACATTATAAATTCGTTTATTTTTTATTTTGATCTTTTGAAAGAAAAAATGAACTTATACAAAACATGGATTCCAAGTCCCAGATAGTGGATTTTGAAGAAACCAATGCTCTTTCGGTTTTGTATCTCCCTCATCAGCACACAGGAAAACAGTAAAGGAGGCTCTTTATTGTCATTTCACTGGCCTATCTATAGACTATCTTAATTCAGCTTTAACTGTGAGAAATGCCATTCCTGAATATTCTACTTAATAAAACAATACATATGATGTGTGTCTCTGGGTGATTTTTTTACTCTCTCTAATAATTGGAAAGACTGCTGCTAGCTATGAGATATTAACATCTATAAGTTATTTTGTTTTTTTATTTGGGAGAAGTGAGTTGATTTATCATCTATTAGAGCCAAGATTATGGCTCTAGGCCAAGCATACAATTAGATACAGTCCCTTTCTAAGTGCAGAAAACATGGAGAAAAAATGAAAATACAAGTTCTTCAAATATATTTTTTATTCCAAATAAAGAGATCTAATTTAGGCCATAAATGGGAGAACCACAAATATCGAAACTTTCCAGCTCCATGATAATTAGATTACTAAGAGTGATATTCCTATTTGATAAATTCAACAGACACTGCAGTGCCACAAACAGATCCAGATGCCAATCTCTGAAATCTGCTTTAGCAAAATAGATTACTTATATGATTTCAGATTTCTATGGTCTTTATTCCCTTTTTGTTGTTTTCTTTACCTTGAACTCCTGCTTAGTGTTTTGTTGTTGTTGTTGTTCTACTTTTCCATTTAGTGACAAACTTTCTCACCAATCAAGACAGCATGATCTTCATCTAAAAAAGGAATGTGAGGGGGCAAAGTGCCTCTAGAATTTTCTTGTGTTCATAATGAGGCAGTTGATATTTTCCCTACACAGTGATGCTGGCCTAAGGTCTATATCACCGTGCAGAAGTCCTTCAGGTCTGATATTTTGATGCCAAAACAAGACAAGGGCCTCAACCCTTCAGAATTCCAGGTAGTATCTCTTTGAGAGAGTAGCAATGTCTGAATCTCAGTGCTATAGACTGTTGATGCAAGAAGGCTTTGGATATCCTTCTCTCATTTTAAAGATGAAGCAGTAAAGGTACAGAAAAGTAGCTTGCCTGAGGTTATCTAATTTGTAAAAGAGCTGGCTCCAAACCTAGGACTGATTCTTAGTCCAGATTTTTTCACCATGCTATTTGGCCTTGGCAGACTGTCATCAATTTTCAATTTTTAAAGATATAATTTTTTTAAACTTAGTTCTTTAAAAAGAAACACATTCTCAGAGGTTTATAGCTTTGTGCCATTATCAAGTGATCAATATCACTCTTGAAAAGAAATTCAACAAAATGTTTTATCAAAGAGTCTCAGCCACTTCTTGCAGGGGTCTCTTAAGACCATTGCCCGTACTAGTTTTGTCAATCATATTAATAGCCATTTCTTACTAAAGAGATGGGCAAAGGAGAAGGAGAACTGAAGGTGGAGGAGGTAATAAAGTCACCAAGAACCCAACAGTGCCAGGAGCCTTAGGAGCTAGGTAACATATTTCCAATTTAAAGAAAAGAAAACTAAGGTTAGAGGGGCTGAGTAACTTTCCGAAGGATCTACTTGTATGACAGACCTCAGATCTCTGAATCACTTTGATTCCAAAGTTCATGTTCCTTGAGTCAAATATTTGTAAATCAAGTACAAAGACAGGGAAAGGTGCTCTTTAGAAAGATCAGCATATTACTTACAGACACTCATTTTTATATCCCCTGACATACAAATTTTCCCTATATTACTCCTCTGGCCCTTTGGCAATGTTCCCCATGGAAGAAGGTCAAGTACTTAAAAAGACTCCTATTAGTCATGTTGTTAATAAATAAAGCAATGTTATTTAAACCTCTGGGTGCTTTTGTCAGTCAAAGATATCACTGATTTTCTCTCCCACATAGGGAAATGTACACAAGGTCATGGAAGTCTTGGAAAAATATAAATTTTTCAGAGTAGCTCTGCTCTCCTTGTGCCAGGGTGACTTTTGATGGGCTCTGGAAGGTCACCTTAGTCACATTTAATTTGTCATTCTCAGATTGCTCACCAGGGAAAACTAGTCATTAAGCTCCAAGCAGTTAAGTTTTGCACCACTGACTATTCATTTTAGGAGTCTAAAACTTTCAGAAAAAAATTTTTTACAAGATAGGCAACAAATGGATAACAGAAATGTTTCTGGGAAGATGAGTGAAAATCAAAATTTGTTTTAATTTTTAAAAATCTAATATTAATACTGACTCTTTAAAAATTAATAGCAATGACTCACAGTTACATAGAATTCAGTAGTTGACCAAATATTTTCAGATGTATACTCTCGTTCAATTCTTACAAGGAACCCTTTAGTAAAATTCAAACATTCAGTGAGTGTTAATATATGTAATGAATTGGGTACTCTGGAGGTACCAAAATAAATAAGAATGGTCCTTTCTTATCCTCAAGGAATTTGTCATTTTTATTATTATCATCTTATATAATATAGTAGGTAAGTAAAGCTCATAAAGAAGAAGATAGTTGTCCACTGAGTCTGGACTCAGTTACATCCAGGACTGAAGCGGGAATTGTTTTGATACCAAAACTTATTCTAGTCTTACTACACCAAGCTTCCACTCAGCATAAGAGTAGAAATTTAGAGGAAAATGACCACAGTTTTTCTTTTTAATCATCTCCCTTAATTTATTAGTTTTTAGTTTATGACTTTTGTAAATTCGAGATTTTTAAGGCAATGTGCACTCTTATAATCACTCATGCTGTTAATACAATGCTTCCTATTTATATTGTTAAAAAGAAAAGTTTTCACCATATGTTTGCTTAAAGAGAAACAGAGTCCAAGTTGTCATGTTCATGCAATTCACTGGGTACAATAACTAACTAACTATGTATGCTATATTTATTATCCTGGGAGTCACAGCTGAGAAGATGGAAGACTTGAGGAGAGTTCAGATGTGCAAAAGGAAGGTGATTAAAAGGTTGGGCAAAAAGAAATTATGAAGAAAGATTCAAAGAATTTGGCTTTAGGATATGAGCTGAATAACATCTTGATAACAATCTTCATGTACACAAGGAGTTATCATACCAGCTGTTTTTTACCTCTGAGGACAGAAGAAAATGAATTCAAACTGCAGCCCTTGAGATTTAGGGTAGCTATGAAAAATGATTTGCTGACAGGTGAGATTGTCAGTTAATGGAATAAGATACCAGGCGAAATTGTGGAATCTCCCTTAAAAAACAAAAAAATAGTTCTAATCTCTATAGTTCAAATGTGACATGGCTCCAGGCAGAAAGGTGGACTAGATAACTTCCCAAGGTTCCTTTCAGTTCAACGAGTCTATCACTCTGATGATCTCAGCCACCCAAATTATCTTGCCACAGTGAAAGCCAGCTTGATGCTAAAATTCATAGTACCTAAAGTCTCCTTTTTACTTTGCTAATAGTTCCATATAATCATTTAGAAATAATAAGCTCAATTTATGGTTTCTCTCCAAATGTCAGCTAGAATCAATTTAAAAGTGACTTAATTAATGTTCCTAAAGGTTAAAAGGCCAAATGTAGGACATTGCTAATATTTCAAAATCTGTTACCCCTCTCACTTATTAACTTTCATTTTAATCCCAAACCATGTAAAAACCCATAAAGATTATCATTATAAAGCTCTGAGATGATAATATCCCCCACAAGTACCCCCAAAAGCTTTCTCTCACCAAATTAAGTTGATTTAGGACTTCAGAGGTTGCTCAGAAACAAATCAAACATAGCAGAGGGATAGGAAGTATGGTAAAACCAAGATATTCCACCTAGCTCATTTACTTAACAACCAAGAAATACATTTATGATATTTAAGGAATTATGCAGGATCATATAGATTAGTAAAATACAAAGTTGAGAACGAAATTCAAGTCTTTTGGCTCCCTATACAGTAGTGACAGTTTTATAAAACACATTTTTCATGTCAAAAATCCAAACTAAAGGTAAATTAAAAAAATTATGTTTCAAAATATATCCAGATGCTTAAAAGACTGGATAAAGAACCTGAAATTCCTTTTCTGTGGAAACATCTCACTCTTCTCTCCACACTATAATGAAATCAAATATCTTCCTCCACTGACAGGCATTTATAAGAGTCATTCCATTAATATGTGGCTACCATATTCTAGTACTGTACACAAGTAAAATGCATATTTTCTCTAATGGGTTTGTTATATACTAATTGTCAATTTTCCATAACTGTAAAAAAATAGGCCTTGGAGGCAGAAAAATGAGTTAACTTGATTTTACCAACTCTTAATATCTATCTGACTTTGGGAAAGTTACTTAACCTTTTTATTTCCCCATCTGCAAAATGAAGGTAGTATTATTTACCTAGATTGACTGAGATATTACTATATGTTAAATACTTAGCATAGGCCTGGCAAACACAAGTGCTCAGTAAACTATAAATGCTGCTTCTATTATTATTACTTATTATTATTATTATTCCCATAATGTTTTCTAATCAATGATGAGGGATAAAGCCTTTCTATCAGGCATAAAGAATAAAAAAGCTCTTTCTTAGGAAAATAACACTTTCCCTCCAAAGCCATATTTCCATTGTCAAATGAAAGTTCAGTTGAAGTGACACTTCCTGCATTTCCTGAGGACCTAATATATGCCAGAGGCTCTACTAAGTGTTGTGGGTACAAACACAAAAGAATCTTGGCTTCAAGGGTTTCACGGTCCAGGGTTGGAAGAAATATATGAACAAATAAATATAATGTGACATGACAGAGAAAGCAGTAAAGACAGTATACTGAGAGGATGGAGGAGAATGGGGAGGGGTGGTGAGTGGAATTTAGAAATGCTTGTCAGAAAATCCGATCAGGTAAATGGATGGGGGTTCAAGGGAGCATTGTAGGAAGACCATGAGCTCACCTTCTTCCATGAACACAACAATTTACAGCTACATATGGAACGATTTTCCTCTAAAAAGGAGCTAAGAACTATATGAATAGTACAACAAAAGACAAAAGAGATGAGTTGAGAAGAGACAGAAGAGGCACAGATGTAGCCTTGCCCCAAACCTCACCTCATATGCAGTGACTCCACAATTGGGAGAAATCCCCTAAATATGGAACTCTCCCTCAAGGAGTGAAGGCATTGTGCCCCACATCAGGCACCCCAACCCTGAGGGCTAGCACTGGAAAGATGAGCCAACCAAATGTCTTGTTTTGAAAATCAATGGGGATTAAGAGAAGAATAATCACTGAACTATAAGGAAAGAAGAGCATACTTTTAAAAATCTCATGTGCAAACCCACTCGCCCTGAGATCCAATACAGAAGGAAGAGATTGAAAGCATCTAGACCTTAAGTGAGGGAGACATACTAATTTTAAAGCAGCTACCAGAGAGACAGGAACCTACAGGGACTTTATCTAAAAACAGGACTGGTAGACACCACCTTTGCTATCTCATTCTAACTTACTGGTGATGAAACTGATGGAGGTTATTTTTCGTGCCCTCCCTCTATTCTGCTAACACCGAAGGTTGCCCTGCCTACTCTCCCTACTGACCACCCTGCCCCTGCCCAGACTGGGTTAGGTAAGTGCCCCACACCCTGACCACCCCACATAACACCCAAGCTACAATGGGGCCAGATGAGTGTCCTGAGGCTTGCCCAACCTGTGCAAAGATTGAACTGCAATGGGCCAGACAAGTGCCTTGAACCCAACTCACACCACTCAGAGACAAAGCTGCAACTGGGAGGGACAAGCAGCTTGAACCCCACGCTGCCTGTGCAGTGGCCAAACTGCAACCAGCCAGGGGAGCGCCCCAAGCTCCACCTCTCCAGCAGCAGGCTCAGCCCTATCATACCCTGCAGGCACATGCAACCCACACATAGAGTGCCTGGCTCTGGTGGCCAGGGGAGATTGTGCTTCTGGGCCACACAAAACAGTTCCTACACAAGATCACTCTTTCAAGACTGAGGGAGGTAGCTGTCTTGTCTATTACAACAGACAAACACAGAGAGACTGGCAAAATGAGAAGATAGAGGAATATGTTCTAAACCAAGGCAAATTCCCAGAAAAAAAAAACAAAAACCTTAATGAAATGGAGCTAAGCAACCTACCTGATAAAGAGTTACAAGTAATGGTCATAAAGATGCTCCACAATCTTGGGAAAAGAATGGATGAACACAGCAAGAACTTCAACAAAGAGATAGAAAATATAAGAAACTACCAAATAGAAGTTATAACAAGTGAAAAATACACTAGAGGAGTTCAACCACAGAATGGATGAAATAGAAGTACAAATAAGTGAGCTGGAAGACAAAGCAATGGAAAACACCCAGACATAAAAGCAAAATGAAAAAAGAATTAAAGAAGTGAAGACAACTTAACTGATCTCTGAGACAACATCAAGTGGAACAACCTTTTCATTATAAGAGTCCCAGAAAGTGGAGAGAGAGAAAAAGGGCCAGAAAAATTATTTGAAAAAACAATAGTTGAAAACTTCCTTAATCTGGAAAAGGAAACAGGTATCCAGGCCCAGGAAGCAGAGAGAGTTCCAATAAGGTAAACCCAAAGAGAAACATACCTAGACACATTATAATTAAAAGGGTAAAATGTTAAGGATATAGAAATAATCCTAAAAGTAGCATGAGAAGAGCAGCATATTATGTATAAGGGAAACCCCATGAGGCTATCAGATTTTTTAGCAGACAGACCAGAAGGGAGTGTAATGACATATACAATATGCTGAAGGGGAAAAACTGCCAACCAAGAATTCTCTACCCAGCAAGGCTATCATACAGAATTGAAGGAGAGATTAAGAATTTTACAGATAAGCAAAAGCTAAAGGAATTTATCATCACTAAACCAGCATTAAAAGAAATGTTAAAGGGACATCTCTAAGCTATAAAGAAAAGGCATTAATTAATAATAAGAAAACATACATATGTAAAAATCTCACCAGAAAAGGTAAAAAAAATAAATAAATAAAGGTAGTAGATCAACCACTTACAAAGTAAGCATAAAGAGTAAAAGACAAAAGGAGTAAACTTAATTTAAAATACTATAATTAGTTAAGGGATACATAAAATAAAAAGATGGAAAATGTGTCATCAGAAATACAAAATATGTGTGGGAGATTAAATATAAAGCTTTGGAATGTGTTCAAAATTAAGCTGCTATCAAGTTATGGAAGCTATTATATACATAAGATGTTATATGTGAACCTCACAGTAATCACAAAGTAAAAACTTATAATAAATACACAAAAGAAAAAGAGAAAGGAATCTAAATACAAAAATGAAGGAAACAATCCAACCACAGGGGAAAAGCAAAAGAAAAGAAGAAAGGAGCAGAGAGAAACTATGAAAACGGCCGGAAAAGAACAAACAAGATGGTAACAAGTACATTCCTATCAAAAATTACTTTAAATGTAAACAGACTAAATGCTCCAATCAAAGGACATAGGGTGGCTGAATGGATTAAGAAAAATAACAAGACCTTCCTATATGCTGCCTACAAGAGACTCACCTCAAACCTAAATATACTTACAGACTGAAAGTGAAAGGATAGAAAAAAGATATACCATACAAGTGGAAATGAAAAGAAAGCTGGAGTGGCAATACTTATATCAGACAAAATAGACGTTAAAACAAAGATAATAACAAAAGACAAAGAAAAACATTATATAATAATAAAGGGGTCATTCCAACAAATGTCACAAATAACATTTGTAAACATCTATGCATCCAGCATAGGAGCACCTAAGTATATAAAGCAAATATTAACAGAAATAAAGGCAAAAATAGACAGTGATACAATAATAGCAGGGAACTTTAATATATTTTACCCTTACATGAATGGGTCAATCATCCAGACAGGAAACCAATAAGGAAATATTGGCCTTAAGTGACACATCAGATCAGAAGGACTTAATAGATACACAAAACATTCAATTCCAGGACAGCAGAATAAACATTCTTTTCAAATATGCATGGAACATTCTCCAGGATAGATCATGTGTTAGGCCACAACACAAGTCTCAATAAATTTAAGAAAACTGAAAATGGTTTCAAGCATCTTTCTGACCACATGGTATGAAACTTGAAATCAAACATAAAGAAAAAATAAAAAACACAAACATGTGAAGACTAAACAACATTTTACTAAACAACTAATGAGTCAATAAAGAAATCAAAGAGGAAATCAAAAAATAACTTGAGACAAATGAAAATGCAAAGACAATGAACCAAAACCTTTGCAATGCAGCAAAAGCAATTCTAAGAGGGAAGTTCATAGCTATACAGGTCTACCTCAAGAAATAAGAAAAATTTTAAATACACATTCTAACTTTACATTTAGAGGAAGTGGAAAAGAAGAACAAAGCCCAAAGTTAGTAAAAGGAAGGAAAAAATGGAGAGGAAATAAATGAAAGAAAAACTAACAAAAAAAATAAATAAAAATCAATCAATCAATCAATGAAACTAAAAGCTGGTTCATTGAAGATATAAACAAAATTGACAAAGTCTTAAACTAGACTAAGAAAAAGAGAGAGAGAGAGCAAGTAAATAAAATTAGAAATGAAAGAGGAGAAATTACAACTGATACCACAGAAATACAAAAGGATTGTAGGAAAATACTATGAACAATTATATGCTACAAAATTAGACAACCTAGAAAAAAAAGCATAAATTCCTAGAAACATGATCTTCCAGGATTGAATAAGGGAGACATAGAAAATCAGAATAGACTGATTAGTAATAATGAAATTGAATCAATAAAAGTAAAAAACAAACAAACAAATTTCTCAACAAACAGAAGTCCAGGTCCAGATGGCTTCACAGGTGAATTCTACCAAACATTTAAAAAACAGTTAATGTTTGGGGCACCTGTGTGGCTCAGTAGTTAAGCATCTGCTTTCGGCTCAGGTCATGATCCTAGGGTCCTGGGATCGAGGCCCACATCAAGCCCCACATTGGGCTCCCTGCTCCACGGGAAGCCTGCCTCTTCCTCTCCCACTCCCCCTGCTTGTGGGCCCTCTCTTGCTGTCTCTCTCTCTGTGTCAAATAAATAAATAAAATCTTTAAAAAAAGTAAAAAAAAAAACAGTTAATGTTTATCCTTCTCAACTTATTTCAAAAGGAGGAGGAAGGACTATTTTCAAACTCATTTTGTGAGGCCAGAATTACCCTGACCAGATAAAGACAATGCAAAAAAAAAAGAAAATCATATGCCAATATCCCTGATGAACATAGATGCAAAAATCCTCAACAAAATAAATTTAACAATACATTAAAAGTAGCATACAACATAACCAAGTCTGATTCATTCCAGGGATTCAAGGATGCTTTAACATCTACAAATCAATCAATGTGATATGCCACATTAACAAAATAAATGATAAAAATCATATGATGACCTCAATAGATGCAGAAAAAGCATTTGACAAAATTCAACATCCACTAATGATAAAAACTCTCAACAAAAAGGGTATGGAGGAAACATAGATCAATATAATAAAAGCCATATATGACAAACCCACAACTAACATAATACTCAATGGTAAAAAGCTGAAAACTTTTCCTCTAAGATCAGGAACAAGACAAGAATGCCCACTCTCACTACCTTTATTCAACATAGTATTGGAAGTACTAGCCACAGCAATTAGGCAAGAAAGAAATAAAAGGCACCCAAATTGGAAAGGAAGAAGTAAAATTGTCACTATTTGCAGATGACATAATACTATATATAGAAAACCCTAAAAACTCCACAAAAAACTATTAGACTAACAAATAAATTCAGTAAAGTTGCAGGATACAAAATTAATATACAGAAATCTATTGCATTTCTGTACACCAATAGTGAAATATTAGAAAAAGAAAGTAAGAAAACAATCTCATTGACAATCACATGAAAAAGTATAATATACCTAGGAATAAATTTAACTGAGGAGGTGAAAGACCTGTACTCTGAAAACGATACAACATTTATGAAAGAAATTGAAGACACAAATAAATGAAAAGATATAAAGTGCTCATGGATTAGAAGAATTAATATTATTAAAATGCCCATACCACCCAAAGCAATCTACAGATTGAATGCAACACCAATCAAAATACCAATGGCATTTTTCACATAAATAAAACAAATAATCCTAAAATTTGTATGGAAGACAAAAGACCCTGTACAGCCAAAGCAATTTTGAGAAAGAAGAACAAAGCTAAAGCTCCCTGATTTCAAACTATACTGCAAAGCTAGTAATTAAAAGAGTATGGTACTGGCACAAAAATGGACATGTAGATCAATGGAACAGAAGGAGAACCCACAAATAAATTCACATTTATATGGTCAATTAATCTATGACAAGGAAAGCAAGAACATAAAATGGAGAAAAGACAGTCTCTTCAATAAAATGGCACGGGGAAAACTCAATGGCTACATGCAGAAGAATGAAACTGGACCACTTTCTTACACCATACACAAAAATAAGCTCAAAAAAGGACTTAAATTTGAGACCTGAAACCATAAAATTCCTAGAAAAAAATAGGCAGTAAGCTCTTTAACATCAGTCTGAGCATATTGTTCTAGATATGTCTCCTCAGGCAAGGGCAACAAAGGCAAACTGTACAAAGGAAACTACATAGAACTAAAAAAATTTGTACCATGAATGAAACTATCAACAAAACAAAAAGGCAACCCACTGAATGGAAAAAGATACTTGCAAATGACATACCCGAAAAGGGGTCAATATCAAAAATAAACAAAAAACCCATACAACTCAATAACAAACAAAAAAAAAACTTTAAACAAATAAACAGCTTGAGTAAAAAATAGGCAGAAAACCTGAATACACATTTTTCCAAAGAAGACATACAGATGGCCAACAGACACATGAAAAGATGCTCAATGTCACTCATCATTAGGGAAATGCACATCAAAACTACAATGAGATACCACTTCATACCTGTCAGAGTGACTTATTCAAAAAGATAAGAAATAACAAGTGTTGGTGAGGATGTGGAGAAAAGGGAACCCTCAATGTAACATTGGTGAGAATGTAAATTGGTGTATCCACTATGAAAAACAGTATGGAAGTCCCTCAAAAAATTCAAAATAGAACTACCATATAATTCAGCAATTCCGCTTCTGAATATTTATTCAAAGAAAACAAAAACACTAAGTTAAAAAGATACATGTACCACTACGTTCACTGCAGCATTATTTACAGTAACCAAGATACAGAAACAATCTAAGTGTCCATCAATAGATGAATGGATAAAGATGTGAAGTGTGCATGTGTATGAGTGTTTAAAATGGAATATTATTCAGCCATAAAAAAGAATGAAATTTTGCCATTTGTGACAACATAGATGGACCTAGAAGCTATTAGATTAAGTGAAATAAGTCAGAGAGAAAGACAAATAGTGTATGATTTCATTTATATGTAGAATCTAAAAAATCAAACAAATGATCAAACAAAACAAAACAGAAACAGATTCATAGTTTCCGAGAATAAACTGGTTGTTTTGAGAAGGGAGGAGGTTAGGGGGATGGGTGAAACAGGTGAAGGGGATTAAGAGGTATAAACATTCAGTTATAAAATAAATAAGTCACAGGAATGTAATGTACAGCATAGGGAATATAGTCAATAATATTGAAATAACTCTGTATGATGACAGACAGTAATTAAACCTATTGTGGTGATCATTTTTTATAATGTATAAAAATATCAAACACTGTGTTATATACCTGAAACATATATAATACTGTATGTCAATTATAATTCAATAAAAATAATAAAAAATTAAAAACATAAAATAATTCATAAACTAAATTAACAAAAAGAAAATTTGATTACTTCAGCTGAGTCTAAATTCTAAGCAACTAGATGGAGGTTCATGATCACTAAACAGTTTTTTTTTTCAAACTGAAATTTTCTTCACAAAAAGAGGTCCCTGGTCAAAACAGTCACTTATCTATCTCATCCTTATTCATTGGGGCAGAAAGGATCACGAAATAAAAGAGACTTCAATAGAGAGAAAGAGAGAACCATTTTAGCCACTACCCAGGGCACATGCATATACAGATCAGTAACTATTTGCTGAATAAGCCTTTTTCAGTAAATCTGCATTCTATTGGGGGTAATTATCAATGTATGAAGGTAATTTTATTATCATCTTATTTTCATCAACACACTCCTCAAAGCTAATTATCCAGGTGATGTTCTCAGTTCCCCACTTCAGCTATCACACGGATTCTCATTCTTAACAAAAGGCAGACACATTAAAGGGGTCATTATCAATATCCTCAGGGCTTCTATTGACTTGGTCATAACCTAATTATGTGGCTAACATTTGTTTGGATGTGTCATAAGATTCTTAATGTCTGATCATTTTTAAATACACATGGTAACTTATTTACAATGCTGTTTAAGGGATATAGGAAATGCTGAGACTTGTGAATACATAGGAAAACCCATACTCTATGTAATAAATCACATATAAATAACCTCAGGGAAGATAATTAGATGTTTAAACTGTTAAATGCTTAAGACGACATAGCTCCCCAAACATATCAGTACACAACCCTGAAGCGAACCCTTCCCCGTGAGGAACCGGCACCCTAGATATTAGTTTTAGTAGATCCCTACACAATAACTAATATCATTTTTCATAATGTATCCTACATTAGAATATAAGCAGAAATCACAGAAACAGCAAGATAAAAGATTACGTGGCAAGGTAAATTGCAAACAACATACCTTTGAAATAACTTTCCTGAGATTATTTGAAAACATAATCAATATGAGCATATTTGACTCTGCTTTAAAATGAGAAGTAAAATGGGAAACAATTTGCCAGATTAAACACTCTGAAATATTCATATTTTGTTAGAATAAAAATACACACAAAAAAAAGCCACTCACCACCACAAATGACACTATCTATGTAGCACTTGATGCTTCGCCAAGCATGTTTCCGTACCTCATCATATCTGAACTAGATGGTATCCATGTGGGTGCCTGGGTGGCTCAGTTGGTTAAGCAACTGCCTTCGGCTCAGGTCATGATCCCGGAGTCCTGGGATCGAGTCCCACATCGGGCTCCCGGCTCAGCGGGGAGCCTGCTTCTCCCTCTGACCTTCTCCCCTCTCATGCTGTTTTTTTCTCTCTCTCTCTCTCTCAAATAAATAAATAAAATCTTTAAAAAAATATATAGATGGTATCCATGTGAAGTGTTTTCATAGTGCCATAAGAAGGATAACTTTGTAGAGAAGTGCACTTTTAGCTAACAGGCTTTGGGGCATGTTCTGTCAAGCAGAGAAATTTCCAGGTCAGCACCAGCTCTTCTTCTATTCAGCATGACCTATTACTAAATGCTGTTAGTTCTAGCCCCATAGTACTTGGTGAATTTGTCCCCCCCTTTTCCATTTCCTCCTTTAGAGAATGAAAGAACAATGAGGCAGGGAGTTTATCAATCTGCTACCAGCATATTCTCATACCCAGAATAGTGCCTGACAGGTAGAAGTGCTCAACAAATACTTTTAAACAAATGAATGAATTCCCATAGCCCCACATTATCCTATTTTCTCAAAACTCCCCCACCCTCGATATCTATGGAAACTCCTAATTGGTATTATGAACAAGATTTTCTATTTTCACATGTACCTTATACATGGCTGCTTAACTGATTACACACCAATGGTTTTATTCCTTAGATTAAAGCATTCATATTTCTTTTTATTATTACAAACTCCTCATCCTGGCATTTAAAGTCTTCCACGATGGCCCTAACTGACCTTTCACCAGATCCCAGCCTTCAGTTTCAACATAACATCCTTTGTATCATTCCTGTCACCCCCTAGGACCATCTTGCCTATTTGTCTCTGTTCATGCAGGTCCCTTGGCCCACAACAGCTGTAGCCACCATATTTACCTATTGAAATACCACCAGTCCTTCAGTATTATGTGAAATGCTACTTCATTCAAGATGTACTAATCAGATGCCATCACTTTGTCTCATGTAAATCTCTTATTCTGTCTTGTAATAGTTACTTATAGAGCCATGTCTTTTCTTCAGTATTCTAAGCTCCAGAAGGTCAACAACTATGTCTTATGTAGCTTTGACTTTAGAGTCAAAGTAAATGGTCAATACAAATGAGCTAAATTGAAGTGATTCTAAGAGGGAGGTTATAGGATCAAGAAATATCCACCTCCTTGAACATACAGTGAAGAAAGCAGAGGATGGATACAGAGATCCAAAATTTGGGGTTTGAGCTCTGCCTTTTACAAGATGAGTAACTCAGGCAAGATTTTAATTTTTCCCTTTAGCCTGCCTGAAGCTCAGTTTCCTCATTTATAAAATGATGATACTTGTATTATCTACTGTAAGGGTTGTCGTTCAGACTGAAATAGAAAAAATGGAAGTGATAATGCTTTGTAAATTTTAAAGTGTTATAAAGATTCAGTTTTCTTTCTTTTTTTCCAAATCGCATACCATGGACCTTGTTGGCTGAATAAGAAATGAAAGCTATTTGGTAACTGTGAGTCTTTTCCTGCCATACCTGGTGGAGAGTGAGGAAGAGGTAGGACTAAGAAGAAGGGAGAAGGAGAGCATTCTTCTCCTTCTGCCAGCAGTCTGATCACCGAGCATGAGGATATCTTTTAACATTAATAAACAGCCAAGTCACTAAATTGCTATGTGACAGCATTTAGAAAAAAAAATTCCCTATGATAAATGATTTTGAGGTTTACAGTTTATCATACATTTAGTGTAGTAAGCTGACAAAGCAGCTTTAAAAACATCACCAAGGTTTTGTTTTCCTCCTCTGCTTCCTCCTGTGTATTTTCTCTTTGCTAAATTCATTAAAAAAAAAAAAAAAAACCACGAGGAAATACTTCCTTGGAAAAGACTGTAATTCTACTCTGTGATCATATCCTTGTGTATGGATATCCCTCATCTGAAACTCCACACAAACGGCTGTGTGTGAAGAAAGAAGAGGAGGAAACAGCACCAGGAACTGGCCTGCGTGGTTGGAGTAGTCCTGCCTCCGGGGAAGGCTGTCCCCCAGGCCACTTTCTGTTTCAGACAGCCCCGATCTGAGAGACGAGCTGGATGCAGGTTATGTTATCTGAGAACCCTGGACAAATGTGGTTCATTGTGATGTAATCTGATTTTAGAAGGGCTTACGCAATTCGCATTCCTTGTCAGAGGCTTTCCCACATTTCTGGATAGCTGATTCCATTTTAATAATTTTTTTTTAAGCCCAGGGAAGGAGTAAACATCAGCCCATTATCTGAGAAAATATAACAGCTACCTCTTTGGAGTGAGGGCTGGGTTATGAATCAGTGTTGTTCTGTTTCTTCATTTCATTTATGTGCAGGTTTACTAGACACTCTGGACTGGTTTGAAACCTCCCAATGACGTCAATGGGGCAGAGAAATTGGAGCAGCAGAGACAGCTGCAATGCACCAACTCTACTGAGGTTTTATTCTTTTCTCCCAGGGTGACATCTGAGACAGATATTATCAATCAAGCCCTCCTGGCTCAGCATCAAATCAAAGGCACTTTATCATTCAAAGCAGTAAAAGCAGCAATTAGATGATCTGCTCAGCTTTTTCCCTAGGAATATCTTGTTCATTACAATTAATAATGCAATTAAAACTTAGAGAAAAGAATGCTTACTAAAATATTTAAATATCGACATTATTTCCTTCACTGTTTAATTGTCAAATTATTAAAGATCACTCTTTACATATATTTTGTATAAAAAATTCAAAACAATCAAATTACTGCCTCTTTTGAAATACTAATATAAAGGAAATGATAACTTTAACCAGTTTCCAAGAAATGTCCAAATATCCAGGAAAAAAATATACATATAGCAAAGCTTTATTATCATTTAGAAAACAACAAAAAACAACAACAACAGAAGGCAGGGAACTAGTGCTCCGTGAATTAACATTTCTTCTTAACAACACTCAAAGCCAAAAAGAGGAAAGCAGAGCCTACTGCTTTTTTGTTTGTTAAGCACAACGTATTATTTACTGACTTTTTAAGCAACTCTTCTGAGGAATAGTCTTACTTGCCTGAGTATATAATAGCATATTGAAATCTGAAATAAAAAAATACAGCACTTAATCTAATTATACAGTTTTAAAGAAAGGTCTCTGCTCTGTCTCTTCTCTTCTCTCTTTCTTTTTTTAAAGGGGGAGACTTTAAACTTCTAAAAATTCCCACAACTAATCATAACAAATCTAACTAATAAGCATCCTTAAAATGGGTTTTTGTTTTCGAAGTTACCTTGGAGACCCAGGCATAGACTACTCTCACCAGAGTAAAGAATATGAAGAATACTTTCTTGCCTCTCCCTGCCTTCTACAGTGTTTGTTGGCAAA
Organism: Eumetopias jubatus; assembly: GCF_037043125.1. Classification (NCBI taxonomy): domain Eukaryota; kingdom Metazoa; phylum Chordata; class Mammalia; order Carnivora; family Otariidae; genus Eumetopias; species Eumetopias jubatus. The sequence goes on from NW_028274810.1 coordinate 52,983,530, forward strand.
CAATGCTGGTGATAAAATAAACATAAAGCAGAGGAGAGAGAAATCTGGAGGTAAAAATAAAGGAGAAAATACCAACATCAATCTCAAGGCTATGTGGCCAAACTGAATAGGATCCAAAGCCATTTAGTCTAGAAAATCAAACTGGCCAAGAACAAGAAATAAAGAAAACAATACTCTTCAGCAATTGTCTATTATCCACAAAGCATCAGCATCCACTCTATGTTATTACATCAGGCAATATTATATATGATGTAGGGGCGCCTGGGTGGCTCAGACGGTTAAGCATCTGCCTTCGGCTCAGGTCATGATCCCATGGTCCTGGGATCGAGCCCCGCATCGGGCTCCTTGCTCAGCGGGAAGCCTGCTTCTCCCTCTCCTTCTACTGCTCCCCCTGCTTGTGCTCTCTTGCTCTCTCTGTCAAATAAATAAATAAAATCTGTAAAAATATATATTATATATGATGTATATTGTTGTAACTTAATAACAGATTCCAAAAATAGGAAGAGCTATGATGCAGGAGACTTACTTTTTCAATGAAGAATAAACGAAAGAACTAAAAGTTTAGGTTAGCTAGAGTAACAAACGTTTTGCCAATCAGCCATGTTTACCCAAGGTAGGGTATTGAACATGCTCTTTATTATTTGGATTTAAACAGTAAGGTTCTTTTTTCTACCCTCTTTCATTCATTTAGCTGTGACACAGACAATAAATCATCGCTAAAGCTACCAAATATCTTGTACATTATTTACAAAGCTGAAATTCCTAACTGATCCAACCCTAAAGTTTCTCCAACCACTGGATTCATCTTTCCTTTATCCATTCCCTTTTGTCCATATAATGGTAATAATATGTTGTATCCCAGCTCCCAGAGAAAAGAGGTATATATCTTTGCATTACTCTGAATCTGCAAAATGATAATGAAATGAAATGACACATGAACAACCACCTTGTAGATGCTCTAAATGTGATAGATATTATTTTAGATGTTTGCTTAAAAATGTGTATCATTGTGCTTTGGTGCCAAGTACTATGCTACACAGTGGGAACACACACACAAGTAAATCATATGAAATCCACAGAGTAAACCAAGCCAGCAACTTGAGAATCATTCTTCCCTCCCACATCTAATCATCACTACCAGTACCCATAAAAGCAAAGTAAGGCCCTTTCACAGCTGTGTGAAATCTGTCTTATCAGCCACTGGTCAGTGGTCTGCCAAACCTTGCCATATGGGTCATAAACAAGCAAGTAACAGCTCAGGTAGGTACCCAGCCCAGACCTTTTACCTTTCTTGAATTAGTTTCCTCTTCATCTGGCCAGAGATGACCTAGTTTATGTCATCTTTGTCTCTTTCCTAGGTTACTCCAACAGCCTCCTAACCAGTTCCCTTGCTTTGAGCTTTACTGATAATATCACACTTTTATTTTTTTCCAGAGATTTTATTTATTTTAGAGAAAGAGAGTGCACAAGCGAGGGGAGGGGCAGTGGGAGAGAGTGTAGGGAAGCAGACTCCCCGCTGAACAGGGAGCCCTACAAGGGGCTTGATCTCAGGACCTGAGATCATGACCTGAGCCAAAACCAACAGTCAGATGCTTAACCAACTGAGCCACCCAGGCACCCCGATCATACTTTTAAATGATAAATCCGGCCATGCTATTCCCTACTTAAAAGCCTTCATGACTTCTCAAAGCTTTTATGAAAAAAAATCTCTTCCTCAGCATGTCACAACAGATCCTGTATGATAGGTGGCTTGACTACCTCTCTAACCCTATCTTCTTGATGGGTCCGTAAGTACCTACTCACGTTGCTCAGTTTCCCAAATTCACTGTACTGTTCCACATTTTCATATATTTTCTGCCCTTTAGCTCCACCTGCACTTCACAATTCCCACTAACACATGCTTTTATTATGATAGACACATAATTGTAGCACATGTATCGCACACAGAGCTCCTTCCTCCCTACTTGAGTGTGAGCTCCTGAAGAGTAATGACTACCTATGGTTCACTTCTGTTTCCCTCAGCCAGGCCCAGAAGGGCATTGTGTTTTTGAGAAATGACAAAGGAATCAATGAACATTAGTATCTATTATTTCAGTTGATCTACCTTACGAAAGAGATTTTAGAATCCTTTCTGTGGGACAGAGATGGATCTTCAGAGGGTCTCTTGGGCAGTGAGGCCCCATTTCCTCTCCCCCACCTCCAGACTTGTTTCAATTGGGAATCAGCCCTGCATCCTCGAGCCATGAGAGAGGATACTAGAAGTTCCAGAATCAGGGTTAGAGAGAGGCATTTAAAATCCACACATTGTGAGGGTTCCCAGTTCTTCTAAGCAGTGCATAGCTGACCATTTCAATCCAAAAACTATAGTGAAGCCAGAGATAAGAGCCTACATCAACCCATGCAGGAAGTCAATTAATCATTTATTGACAACTACACTTGTCCAAACGACCTGAGCATCCTGGATTGTTTACTCATTCATTCAACAAATATTGATTGACAACTGTGTCATCCTAGACATTGCAAATTTAATGGTGAGCAAACAGGTTAGCTTGTACTTAGCTTTTTTTTTTCTCTTCCATACATTTTTGGTATGTGAGCAGCCCATGAAGAAGGGCCCCTTTTGTCAAAAGGTAGAATCTCATTCTCCATGCCATACTACTGGGTCTTCTTCATGTAATTCCTGTCTCTGTGTGCGGTCTCTATCATCAATTGTATTCTGTGTTCCAACCCACCTCGTGCAGTCCCACTATCCATTGCAAGACAGAAGGGGAAAGAATCACTGCTCTGTAAGCATGTACAGGCACCTAGATAGTCTAGCATTGGCCACCTACAATTTGATGGCGCTTTGATGTTAACAAAGAAATATCTGAGTGAGTTGCCCTGGTAAGGTTGGCAAACACTAATGAATCAGTGGCTCTGAATTAATCAAAGCAGTGAAATGTGAAGGTGGATTTTTTTTCTGACAGATGATTGACCTGCAGAGACCAGACATTAAGCATATATGCTTCATTATCCAAATTTAATTTTAAGGTCCTTGGGGGTCTTTGCCTTTTTTACATCAGTTTCAGCACACACTATAACTTATATAGTGCCTTCTTGCCCACGGTATGGGTGCCATAAAAATTTGTGGATTGTTGTTTTCATAAGCAATCAAAATATTTTTTTGTCAAGAGGACCAGATATTTCTAAGTAAACTAGAAAATAAATATGATTTTTCTGTTTATAAGGCCACAAAAAATTAAATGTAGTCATTAAATAAAATTTAAATATTTAAAAACTTTGTAAATAATAACAAACATTTAGAACCCTGTCATTAGCAGTCAAAAAATCAGTACTTACACAATTGGCTTTATCATGTGGTATGAAGAGCAAGACTTTTAGAATCATACAGACCCAAGTTTGTATTCAGAATCTGTTCAATATTTGTTCCACAAAAATGAGTAAAATGATTACACCTAAACCCAGTTTATAATCCATTATACAGGGATTATAATACTTAACTAATAGGTTATTATGAAGAATAAATGATTGTGTATAAAGTGCTTTAAACTGGCATAGAGTAGGTATTTAATATTTTTAAATGATATATTTTCATCTATTTTGAGGTTTTTATGGAGGGAAGAGGAAAATTTTACATGGTAATTTCAGAATATGTCACCAATCATGAGCTCTTTCAAGTAATATGTAAGGGAATAAAAGGTACATATATAATCTCTTCCTTTTACTGTCTTTTTCTTCTTTAAGCAATGGTAGGCCCTGTGATGAGACTTTACAGTATTTTTAAGCGTGAACTATAATTCCGATTCTAGGACTTGTCCTTTGTATCTTAGAAAGTGATTTTTGACTACGTGACTGAAATTTTTGTGTTTCACAGCAACATAATATTTACCCAAGCCTGTGATAAATCTTCCAAATCTCTGTTTCCTGAGCCATCATGGCACTCTACCTTTAAGAATGCCCACAGGGTATTCTTGTTGCTTACTTGAAATCAACACTGAGGGTCTATACTAAATATCTTTAAATGGGGTTTCCTAAAACGTCACAGCCAAAATATATACTATCTGGTTTCAACATGCAATGGACACAAGCCTAACTTTGACTTATTCCTGCCTGCATCTTATGACACTTATGCCAATTCTTTTTTTTTAAAGATTTTATTTATTTATTTGAGAGAGAGAGAATGAGAGATAGAGAGCACGAGAGGGAAGAGGGTCAGAGGGAGAAGCAGACTCCCTGCTCAGCAGGGAGCCCGATGCGGGACTCGATGCCGGGACTCCAGGACCATGACCTGAGCCGAAGGCAGTCGCTTAACCAACTGAGCCACCCAGGCACCCACTTATGCCAATTCTTGATGGCAAAAGATCTTTCAAGGTTTTGAAACTTTGCTGCTGTCAGAATAAAAGCTACACAGTGATGCTTAGTTTTAAAATAAAATTCTCCTTTAGGTCAGGTATTCTCAAGGAGGTAAGAGGACCAAAGACAAAAGCTTGTCCAATATCATTTCTCCAAAATCACTTTCATTTGTGGAGACACTTAAGTGCCAAGTCACACAACACAAGCACACAGGCAAGCACGCGCGTGCACACACACACACGATGCATTCTTTTAACAAGTATTTATTGGACTTACTATGTGCCAGACACTCTTCTAAGCCTTTAGAATACAGTCATTAATGAAACAGACAAAATTTCCTGCCCTCATGTGGTTCACATTCCAGCTTGGGGCAGGGAATGATGTGGCAGGAGTGGGTTCAGAAAATAAACAATACACATAAGCCACAGTATAGAATTTATCTTTCCCTGGACCAGCCACGGCCACTTCTGTCTCCATTCCTTTGCATTTACTTTCGTCTCTATCTGGAATGCCTCCTTATTATCTTGATAGACCAAGGCAAGTATCACCTTCCTCTGTGAAGCCTGTGTTAGCTCTTCTTGGGGAGTTAAGGAGATTTTCTATTTCTCAAATTGTCTTCCAATTGACATATGTCTGTCTCTCTCAACAGAGGACAAGTTCCTCCTAGGCAGGAGCATAGCAAGGACTAATACTTAGTAAGTATTGTATCACCAGGGCCATCCAATACAGAGCATACTAGAGTAGTACCCTCAATGAATATTCAACTAAAAATGAATACAGTTTTTGCCTTTCTTGGTCTGACTTATTTCACTTAGCCTCTACATCCATCCATGTAGTCTCAAATGGCACAATCGCAGCGTTTTTATGTCTGTATTAATATTCTATTGTATATATATATGCCACATCTTCTTTATCCATTCATCCACTGAAAGACACTTAAGTTGCTTTTATATCTTGGTTATTGTAAATAATGCTGCAATAAGCATAGGAGTGTATGTATCTTTTCATATTACTGTTTTTGTTTTCTTTGGGTAAATACCCAATAGTGGAATTATTGGATCATATGGCATTTTTACTTTTAATTTTTTAAGGAATTTCTATACTGTTTTTCACAGTGGCTGCACCAATTTATATTCCCACCAACAGTGCATGAGGCTTCCTTTTTCTCCATATTCCCACCAACACTTGCAATTTCTTGTCCTTTTGATTTTAGGCATTCTAACAGGTGTAAAGTGATACCTCATTGTGTGTGTGTTTTTTTTAAGATTTATTTATTTATTTTAGAGAGAGAGGTGGGGGAGGGGCAAAGGGAGAGGGAGAAAGAATCTCCAGCAGATTCCCTGCTAAGTGCGAAGCCTGACACAGGGCTCCGTCTCATAATTCTGAGATCACGACCTGAGCCAAAATCAAGAGTTGGATGCTTAACTGACTGAGCCACTCAGGCGCCCCTCTCGTTGTGGTTTTGATTTGCATTTCCTTGCTGATGAGTGATGTTGAGCATCTTTTCAAGTGTCTGTTGGCCATCTGTATGTCTTCTTTGGAAAAATGTCTACTGGGGTGTCAACTATACTCAAAAAAAAATAATAATGAATGCAGTTTTATTTTATTGCAAAGAAAAAAATGATTAATTGTGAGGTTAGCTATAATTAGTATGTTTCTTTGCATACCATCCACACACAAGTTTGGATAATACATAAATTCAAGAAAAATTTTGCTAGACATAGAACTATTTTATGTGAAATACAATAGCCTTGTTTTACTAAGAGCTAATTCAGTAGGCCTGGTAACTCAAAAGCTAGCTTTTAATTAGTTGATATAAATAGTCTTGATAGAAATATTAATTTTATGACTTGATTATCTTTTAAAATGCTTAATTTCATCTGTGCTAGAATCATTTAGATAATTTGAATAGTATAGTTATTTTTCTTCAATCTTCCAATTAACAGAAGAAAATTAAATTACTGTATTGCTGTAAGAAGGAAGTCTTAGACATCAGACTAACTTACTGTGATTGGCACAAGAGAGCTTACTATAGGGAGCTGCGATTTAAGGGAGGTAATATTCTGAGAATGGAAGTTCCTGCAGCTTTTAGATAGTGCCCACACCCCACAGCAGGATGAAGCCTGTGGTTCTGTGTGTGGGACCCTGTCAGGTCATTATCCATCAGATTAGCTGTCTGCTTCTCTGTCAGTGACCTCCAATCTTCAAATTTTTCTTTGGTCTCTCTTCAGACTGGAAAACCTTGCCTTTGTTTCATTCAACTACGCAGTGAAAGAAGCTGCCTTTTTACAGAGAGGAAAGTCTTAGGAGTAAGTTAACATCCCTTCTTGCAATCAACTTGCAGGGTAATTTTAGGTCTTCTACTGATCTGATAGCCTGTACCATCTTTGTTTAACAAGTTTTTATTACTATGAACTACGTAGCTTCTAATACTGAATAAGAGTATGTGTTCCTTCTTGGTCGTTTCTTTCCTGGAAACAAATAAACAAACAAACAAACAAACAAACTTTGCTTGACTTTTCAAGGAAATAATTTCATGAGAAAAGTTTTATTCTTCTCTAAATTTGGGGCAAGTACATTCACACTTCTTTTGCACACCTCTGACACCTAGCTTCATGCTGAGCACAGCAAATATGTGATGACTGATAGAGTCCTCTGACTTAGAAATGTGTGCTATGCTTGAGCAGGCTGTATGCAGTTCCTTCAAAGAGCATAGGAAGGAAGAAGTCATGTAATTCTTCAAATATTATATATAATTTTCTTCATCAAAGTAGGCTCACAGGCATTCACTCATACTGTTTGTTCTATGGCTAAAGTCTTATATTATATTATAACCCCCTAAAGGGAAGTATAATGTCTACAGCACAGAAAAAACATGAAAGCACTTTTGAAAGTTTGAGAGTTTATATTTCAGCTAAATAAAAGTCGTTGATTGAAGAGAGTTTTTTTGTTTGTTTTGCTGTCTGTACCTCAGTGACAATCAGTAAAAGATAATGTATTTGAATTTTTGTGATATTCAAATTTTACTCGTTTCTTATCTTCATCAGGGACCTGATCTCAGGCACACTTTTTTCTCATGTTGGCTTTGGTAATTTTAGTATGCGTGCTGCCGAAGCGAACACTGTTGCTTTGGTAATTAATGCAAAGGGCCTTCCCTGAGCTTAAAAAAAGTATCCTTTACAACAGAATTACAGATAGGATTGGAACTTAATGGTTGTCAACATTAGCTCTTCAATAGAACATTAGCTTCTATAAAGTCTTTAACAGTGACAAATACACTCTATCAGGCTTTATACATTTTTTAACTATTATTTCAAAAAACAAACAAGTATTTGCTGAATTTCTGGAAATGTTTATAAGTCTATAACTTAGCATCTAATACGATTGCCATGGAAGCCAGCATGGTTTTAGGTTAAGCCCATAATCCTACCTGCTAAACATACTAAATGTAGGTATGCCCTGCTTTAGGGAATCATGTAGCATACATACATATATAACACAGAAAAGTTGAGAAGTAAATTTACTATAAGAATAATAATTCTCATGGCTAAGAAGATTTCCCACAGGATTCCTTAAAACTAGTTTCTCTAGTGCATTTAAGTGATTGTTTAAATATAATTAATTGACATCGGTGTAATTGAAAATGTAGAGTGCAATTTTATCTTCTCACCTGAATTTACTGTTAGCTGTAGTTCAATAAGAAGAATAGGTGTAGATAAAGTAAATTAAAAAATATGTAAGGCAAGTGAGGTCAATTGGAAAAAAGATAAATTTGGACTTAACTCTGAAGGAGTTATATAAAAATAAATAAATCTTTATCACATAGAGGGCTTACAAGGATACTCTACACAGGTTTCTAAGCTTTTAGCTGTTGACCCTTGAAAACATTTTACCACTTAAAATTCAACAGTCTAATTGTGAAGTCCCATTTTAATCATTGCAAATTCCCACCTAAGAGTTGACTTAGCCATTGGGTTACCTCAAAGATTACAGATAAACACAAGTAGACTCTTCTGGGCTTAGTAGAACTTGCCTGAAATTTTTTCCTCCAAAAATAGAATATAACTCCACCTCTGTGGAAGTCCCCAGTCTCTGCCTCCAGGCTGGCCCCACACAATGGCTTCCATCTTTCTGGCTTTAAGACTTTTAATGGTTGGTTTCTCACAGCTTTCAGGATAAAGTTATAGCTACTATGAGGGCTTATGCAGCCAACCCTGTTTGTCTTGAGTGTTTGTCTCAAGCAATCATTTCTCTTCTTAAGATTTGAAACACCCACAGTTTTTCCCAAAATGAGTCATGCTAAGCTATGTTCTGCCTGGAAGATCTTTCTTCTTATTCTCCGTCTAGTTATGGCCTACTAATCCATCTGCATTGTAGTTATGGGTCTCCTTCTTTATGCCCCAATCTGATATAGATATATCCAAAGCAGGCTGTGCACACATATATTATTGTTATTAACACACTGATTTATAATCCTTGATTTATTTGTGGCTTTACTCTGATGGTTACACAACTTTGGATCCCAGAAGCCTAGCACAGAATCTAGCATTATAGTAAGTGCTGAATAAATGTATGTTCAATTTCAATAGGTAAGTGGAATTTTTCAAAAAGTTGATTTAAACAGCATATCATTACTTTAAAAAACCTGGATTTTTAATGAAATGCTAACCAACTTATAAATAACCTTAAGGTGATGAGATGAGGAGTTAAAGAGGCTAATTTTATCGAGTTAATTCTTTGAACCAGGCATTGTGTTAGCACAATGTGTTAGCACATTTCATTTAAATATCACCATCAGACACATAACATCTATATTACTTTTCATATTTCATGTTTAAAATGAACTAAGTATTTATTGTGTTATTCATATGTGCCAGGAACTTTGGGTGATTCACATCACATCATTTAATTTTCACAATATTTCAAGAGAAGCATTATAATTTCATTTACAAACAAGAAAATTAGCACTCAGACTTGACAAGGTCAGACAGTTGGTAAACAATGAAGCTGGGATTTTCACTCACACTGATCTGGTTCTCTAGGCAGTGTTTGCTTCATGGAAACATCACATCACCCAAACTGTTTTCCGAGGTCCATGAAGATATTAATAGGTAGTTCACTCCCCCAAAGTTTTTATGGTTACATAAGTTTAAATTACTTTTTCCTTTTTAAAACATATCCTCTTTTTAGTTGTACATCACAGCTCTGAAACCATCAGGAGAACTGCTTAACTGTCTAACCAAGTGTTTTCCAGTTTTAAGAAACCATCTCCTTTTTATTCTTTTACAAACCACTAATCTACCCCAGGACTGCCTTCAATTACAGTTATATCAAAATGCAATAAAAGGTGTTCTTTTTTGACCCAATTCTCTCTTGAATTCTATTTTTTTAAATTTATTTATTTGACAGAGAGAGAGAGAGCACAAGCAGGGGAAGCAGCAGGCAGAGGGAGAGGATGAGGGAGAAGCAGGCTCCCGGATGAGCAGGGCGCCTGATGTGGGGCTCGATCCCAGGACCCTGGGATCATGACCTGAGTCGAAGGCAGCCACTTAACTGACTGAACCACCCAGGCATCCCTTGAATTCCATTTTTGATGGGAAGAGTAAAAAGTCTAAGTTCCTTTTCCTTTCATGTCCCCCATATTTTCAACTGATCCTAGAAAAAAGTGTAATCAGGAAAAATTGTGGTCTGATTCTTGAGAAGCAATTATACTCAAAATTAAGAGTAAGAGTACTTCGATTTTCTGATTTACTCATCAACACCCAAAGTATTTGTTGAATGAACTGTCAGAAGCCTGTGCTATGCACTGTGCAAAAAAAATTATGCCAGCCATAATTTCTGCCCGTTTGAAGCACTGGCATTCAGAGCAGTTAGAAAGTTCAATAATCCTCAAACAAGCAATGCCTATGTTTAAAATGTATGCTCACATTCCGGTTTTGATGCATATGTAAATCTGGGACTATGAGGTGACACAAGGGTAAATCCACACAAATCATTGTTTGGTTCTAGTTTATGTCACCCATTGTCTCCCACCTACCCATAATGCCGAGTTCCTCACTGTCTTAATTCTCAAAATGAAGACACAGTTCACAGACAATAGAAATATTTAAACAATGCAAAGTATTTACATCTTTCACATAGCTCTAAAAAAACAAGAATAAAAAATACTCAACTATTCACTAAGCACATAAAAACAGATACTTGAGAGTGGTTAAAAAAATCTTTACAATTTACAGTAACTGCTCATTAGCTTATATTTACAAATATATTTCTTTTTTGTAAGAGTCTAATATAGAAAAGCTTTTTAAAAATAGTCTTATATTTCTTTTTTGTAAGAGTCTAATATAGAAAAGCTTTTTAAAAATAGTCTTAATCCAAGTTGAGGAAAACTTCAAGTCAAGAAAAATAAATATTATTCACAAATTTTACCCTGGCCTGAGGAATCAGTTTATTCTTAAAGAAAAACTCCACTCAATGCATGATCTACTTCTAGAATTTAAAAAAAGATAATCTAAAGAACTTTTAATATATGAATACATTCCAGTACTGTTCATAAAAAATCATCGAATTTTATGAAGCATAACATGGTCTTTTTACATATCTTTAATTTCTTATGATTAAAATATGAAACCATATCCCAGCCCTGTCCCTGAACTGTCAGATGAAGTTTGTTTTTCATAGCATTTACAACACCTACCATATCCATGAATGTCGCCGGGGAAGAAGCAAATCACTAACATGTAACATCCTGAGGAACTGGTGCTCTATCAATATCCCACCACTCGGGAACTTAGTTTATTTTCATTAATTTCCCTGCGTTCTTGCTGCCACATAGTTATTGCTTAGCTCCTTGTCCTTTGATTTTTCTTTCCGAAGGCATGCCACTTCCCACTGCAGAGTAGATATCATTTTCAGTACGAATACAAATGACTTAGCAATCAACATGTAAGCATTCAACTGGAACATCATCAGTAGTTTCCTTTAGATATCAAATGAGAAAATCGATTTGTAGTCAAATCTGAACGATAGCTCCCATGGTATGTGTAGCATTTCTTCCAATTTACCTCAGAAAAGGAAAGAATTTGAGTTTCCAAAATTGTTGAAAAATCTCCCTTTAAAAGTATTCTGTTTTCTGTCTCATTTTGCATTTTCTCCTCCATGCCCGGTGATATGACAACATGTTTTCGGGTTTTCTGTTAACTGAAAGAGTGATCAGATTAACCAAATAAAATTCTCTCTGCTTCTACCTTTTGTATCGTGTTTGGAGCTATCAAACCTCTTGTCTGACTCGTTCAGCCTTGTTTAGTCCATTCGGAGCACGATGAAAGAACACCTAACACACGGGGTCAGATTTCTTGAATGACATATGTTAGACCACAACAAAGGAGAAAACCCCGGAGAGATTATAAGTCCTTTTCATCACAGGAGATTACAGAGTACAGAAAATGTCTATGTTACACAAAGAAATAACAGTGTGACTGGAATAATGAATTCAACTATGCCCAGGTTTGGGACCAATACCCCTGACTGCTCTGAACATGCTGGTGTGTGTTTAAACTTCCACCGCTGGCCCAGGAAGAGTGGCCTCTAAGCAGATACAATAGCCCCTGAAGGCCATTGAGATCATCATTAACACAGCACAGCAGTAGCAGGTTCAAAGATCCTCAGATCCCTGAAGAACTAAAGGCATCTCCCAGTGTGACAAATTATACCCCAAAGACATTCAACAGAGAGGACAGCGGTCTCAGCCTTCTGAATCTCTGAGTAGAATGTGATCATTGCTCTGGCTTTCACTGACAAACACCGGTTTACATCAAATGAGAACACATGTCTGAATGGCTTCCCCTTTGTTGCTTGTTTTAGACTTAGTCTTATTTATCACCCTTCTGGATCCTTATCATCATGTACTTTAATTGGATCTGTGCTCCTAGAAGGGATACCTGGTTTCTCTATTTCAGATCTGCCTTCACATTTCAACCGTCAGCACCTCACAATGTCTCAGAGAAGCCGACTCATTTTATGCAATGGTAGCGACAGGTATTAAAAAACAAAAACAAAAACATACATACACAGACCATCAAAACTTAACTATGAACACCAGATTTTTTTAATTGGACTTCCTCTTGTGTCCTTTCCCCTCTACGGTCTATTTTCAAAATAGCAGCCAGGGTAATTCTTTAAAAACCTAACTCAGGTCACATCATTCGTTGGCTGAACACTTAATTGGTCCCCATTGCATTCACCATGAGAGCCAAAGTCCTTACAATAATCTATGAAGCCCTAGATATAATCTTCATCATCTCCCTGACCCCACTGCTCATTAGGTACCCCTTCCTCACTCTATTTAAGCTGCAGTGGCCCTTTACTGTTTCTAGAACATGCCAGGCATGTTTCTGCCTCTGGAATTTTTCAGTGGATATTCTCTCAACTTAAAGATACTCTTCCCCAGTTTGTTCCATGGCTTTTTCCCACACTTAAGTCACTGCTTTAAATGTCACCTTGTTATTGAGGGCTGCCCAGATCACCCCTACTCTACTCCAGCACTCTCAAAAGAGTGTTTTGTTATTCCTTATTCCTGGCTTTGTTATTTTTGCACACAGCCCTTATCACCTTTTAACATATATCATTTATGTATTGTGTGTATGAACTGTATCTTCCCACTAGCATATGACTCCATGAGAAAAAAGATTCCTATATTTTTTCCACTGCCTTACTGTCAGTGCCTATTTTCATGCCAAGCATAAAGTAGGTACTCAATAAATATTTATTGAAAAATTAATTCATTAATTAATAAAAACAAAGTCCTGTCCATATGCTTATGGCTAACAAGAAAGAAGATAGTTGGCCTAGTTTATAATTCAGTGAGAGTACTTTTCATAAGAATATTTTGGGTCAGGATGAATGTGTAAGTACCTCTCCCATAGGAAAAGGCTTTATTTTCCCTTGTGGTTTAGAGAGCAATATAATTGTTGAGAAGCATTAAACAGAAAAGAGGGGGCCATTAGTGAATGTGGTTCATTTAATCCAAGCAGGCAATGTGATGCTTTTTGGGAAAGCTAATAAAGGACTGCTTTTAGATTATGAAGCAAAGATATAAAATTAGCAAAGGCTATCTGGGAAGACTCGATAAGGAGAATTTTTAAAGACAGCATGTGGCTAACTTACCACAACAACCACAGCAAGAAACTATGCTTTTACTCTTAGAAACAGAAAAGGAGGCACATTATGTTATTTTTCAATTCCATAGGAGTATCAAAAAGTTTGTTTCTTCTTTTTTAAATAACAGCTTTAATTCATTGAGCTATAATCCATATGCTGTAATATTCAACTTTATAAGGTATCCAATTCAATACTTTTTACTATACTCGCACTTGTGCAACCATCACTGCTACCCAATTTTTAAACATTTTCATCACCCCCAAAAGAAAACCCATCTTCATTTACCCCTCCCTTAGCCCATGGAAACCACTGACCTACAATCTGTTTCTATGGATTTGCCCATTCTGATCATTTCATAGACACATAACCATATAATACGTGGCTTCTTTCACCACATTTTCAAGGTTCACCCATGTTGCAGCACGGATCAGTATTTCATTCCTTTCTATCACCAAATAACATTCCATTTTATGGATCTATCACATTTTGTTTATGTTGATTGTCATTTGAGTAGTTTCCACCTTTTGGCTATTATATGAACAATGTTTCTATACAAGTTTTTGTGAGGATGGGTTTTCACTTTTCCCGGATATATACCTAGGAGTGGAATTGCTGGATTATATGGTAGACCCATGTTTTACGTTTTGAGGAATTGCCAAACTGTTTCCAAAGTGGCTGCACCATTTTACAACATCATCAACAATGTGTGAGGGTTCCAATTTCTCTACATCCTATCCAACATTTGTTATTGTCTGCCTTTTACATTACAGTCATCTTAGTGGGTATGAAGTGGTATCTCATTGTGGTTCTGATTTGCATTCCCCAAATGGCTAATGATGTTGAGCATATTTTCATGTGGTTATTGGCCATTTGTATGTTTTCTTTGGAGAAATGTCTATTCAAATTCTTTGCCCATTTTTAATTGGATTATTTGGCTTTTTATTGTTGAGTTGTAAGAGTTCGCTATATATTCTGAAAGTGAAGTCCCTTACAAATATTTTCTCTCATTCTAATGGTTGTCTTTTCACTTTTTCCTGGTGTCCATGGAAGCACAAAAGTTTCTGATCTTAATAAAACCCAAGAACACAGTCAATAAGATATAGTGGTAGTGCATGGATTCAAATATAAGTTAAAGAAACAGCCTGAGAAACACAGCTTGCTCAAGGTCACTCATCTAAAGATCCCAGAATCAAAGCCCAAACCTAAGTCCTCTGACTCTATTATTTCATGTGTAGTGTGTCCTGCTGCCTGTAACAGATATTGTTAGTCTTTTCATAAGAGCTGAACTACTAATAGCAGAAATTCCTCCAGATAGAGAAAAAAGATTATACATATGGCATACATTACTCTATAATAATGTCTACAAAATGGTTCTCTTTTGGATTTCTATTAAAGCATGTGTGACTGATGGAGTGAATCCTGGCTTTCAACTGAGAAGGCTGGGCAACATCAGGAAATAAATAGAAGGAAAACAATGACAGAGACTTACATACTTATAGACAAACACATCTCAGGATTTGTGCCTAAAGCTCATGAAGTGGAAAAGCAACAGGGAATAATTGTTATCTGAGAGCACAAAGACACATAGGCTGTCTATCAACAGCTAACAGCATGAAAGACACCAAACAACTTCGCCTGAGCAGTCTGTTTCATTTAGTAATAAGTCACGCACCAGTGCTGAGTAGAGAGCTTCCACAGGCTGGCGCTGATTATCTGAAGTGTGATGGGCAGCTAGATAGCCTTTAAGTATTTAAACAGGACAGCCCTTATTTAATTTCACTAATTTTAACCTCATTAGTTTTAAATGATATTTAAAAAGTTATTTTGCTCAAAACACTATTTCAAAAAGATAAATGCACCCCTATGTTAACTCTAGCATATTTACAATTGCCAAATTATGGAAGCAGCCCAAGTGTCCATGGACAGATGAATGGATAAAGAATATTCTTTATCCATTCATATATATATATATATATATATATATATGTTCACTCTGTCTAATAGATTATTATTAAGGCATAAAAAAGAATGATATCTGGCCATTTGCAACAACATGGATGGAGCTAGAGCATATAATGCTAAGAAAAGTAAGTCAGTCAGAGAAAGACAAATACTATATGATTTCACTCATATGTGGAATTTAAGAAATGAAACAAATGAGCACAGGAAGAAAAAGAAAAAGACAAACCAAGAAATAGGTTCTTAACTATAGAGAACAAACTGATTACCAGAGAAAAGGGGGATGGGTGGATGGGTGAAATAGGTAATGAGGATTAAAGAGTGCACTTATGATGAACACTGAGTAATGTATAGAATTGTTGAAACACTGTATGGTACACTTGAAACTAATATAACACTGTGTGTTAACTATACTGGAATTAAAAAAACAGTACAAACAAAAGAAAGTAAAAATTATTTTGCTCAGGAACAACTTTACATGCTAAATATGAAATAAGTCATTAAAGTACTCTATAATAAATGTGAATTTATTAATAAATGTGAATAAAATCTTATGGGATGAAGAATTTGAAAAGTTATTTCCAAGCCATCTCCTTACATAAGTATTTCTTAGATATAAAAAATTAAAATCTATACTTTCTGACTTAGAAATAATAAAAACAGTACTAATAATTAACAGTAGTAAAAAGACATTACTCTTATTACTATTATTAATAATAGTAATAGTAGTAGTAGTATTAAAATAACAGTGATAGGAGATTAATAATAGCACTAATAATTACTTTTATATAGTACTGTGGAATTTCCAAAGTGCTATCACATATATCATTGCATTTGATCCCTATCACAATCTTCTGGGGAGAGTATCCTTATCTCCATTTTATAGATAAAGGAATCGAAGTCCAGATTCCGTCTCAACAATCATCAGTATATCAGATACTATGCCAGATATTGTTACCCATGCAGTATTAGCTACCACTCACAACACTTTTTGAGAAAAGTATTGTTAATTCCATGCTTCAGATCGGTCTCTGGGAGAAATACAAACTGCCCAATCCTATAGCTAGTAGGAGGCAGTGAAGGAATTTGAGCTTAGTTCTTTGTAGTCTAAGATAGTGCTCTTCTAGTAAGAAACCATAGTTCCTGAGATAATGTTTATAAATGAAACTGTGTTTGACAAAAAGTTTTCATGGTAGTTATGTGGATGGGAGTTGTATTTTGTTTCTAAGACTCAATAAGAAAAACAACAACAACAGAAATAGTTCACATTCATTGAACACTTACTATATCTCAAACATTGAGTTAAGTAAGCACTTTGAGCTTACTGTCATTTAATCCTATAAACAACCTCATATTATTATCTCAACTTAGGATATTGAAAACTAAAACTAAGAAAAGTTCCATAAACTATCCATGACCATACTATGGCTGATTGAGTTCAAATCACATTGAATTGGTTCTTTTGTTTTTTACAGAGAGAAACACAGTAGATAACCCATCAATCTATTATCCTAATGACTCCTAATCCTTAACTCATTTTTCAGTTTATCTAAGGTCTGACACTTTTGGCCCCATGGGCCATCTCCTACACAAGCCCATGCCTTCAAGACTGAAAGAGGTAGTAGTTTCACTGACTACATAAAAACAAACAGAATATCAGGAAAAATGAGGAGAAGAGAAATATGTTCTGAACAAAAGAACAAGACAAAAACCTCAGACAAAACCCTCAATGAAACAGACAGTCTACCTGATAAGGAGTTCAAAGTAAGGGTCATAGAGATACATACCAAACTTGGGAGAAGAATGGATAAACACAGTGAAAACTTCAACAAAGAGACAGAAATTATAAGAAACTACCAAACAAAAGTCACAGAGCTAAAGAATACAATAAGTAAACCAAAAAATACACTGGAGGGCTTCAACAGTGGAATGGATGAAGCAGAAGAATGGATAAGTAAGCTGGAAGATAAAACAATGGAACTCACCTAGATAGAGCAATAAAAAGAAAAAAACTATTTTAGAAAGTAAATATACCTTAAGGGACGTATAGGACAACATCAAGCAGAACAACATCTGCATCGCAGAAGTCCCAGAAGGAAGAGAGAGAGAGAGAGATTTGTTCAAAGAAATGACGGCTGACATTTTCCCCAACCTGGTAAAGAAATTAGACATCCAGGTCCAAGAAACCCAGAAAGTTCTAAAGTAGATGAATCCAAATAGATCCACACTAAGAAATATTATAATTAAAATGTCAAAAGTTAAAGATAAAGAGAGAATCTTAAAGCAACAAGAAAAAAGCAATGTGCTGTTTACAGGGGAAATGCCATAAGGCCATCAAATTTTAAAGCAGAAACTTTGCAAGCCACAAGAAAGTAGCATGATGTGCTCAAAGTCATGGTGAAAGGCAAAAATTTCTAGTAAAGAATGCTGTACCTAGCCATGTTATCATTTAGGTTGGAAGGAGAGAAAAAGAGTTTTTCCAGATAACTGACAGCTAAAGGAGTTCATCACTACTAACCCACTCTTATAACAAATATTAAAGGGAATTCTTTAAGCTGAAAAGAAATGGCAGTAATTAAAAACAAACAAAACATACTGGAAAAGATAATATACAGTAAAAGTAGTGGATTAATTGGTTTGTGAAGCTAAAAAATACTGAAAGACAAAGGTAATAAACTTAACTAAAGTACAATAATTATTTAAGGGATACATAAAATAAAAAATGTAAAATGTGTCGCCAAAACTTAAAACATAGGAGGGGGATAAAAATTTAGACTTTGGGAATGGGTTCAAACTAAAGTTGTTACCAACTTAAAATAGACTACTATATACATAGGACAATATATATGAACATCACAGTAATCACAAAGCAGAAGCTTATAGCAAATGCACGGAAGAAAATGAGAAAGAAATCTAAACATAACACTAAAGAAAGTTATTACACCAGAAGGAAAGAGGGAAAAAGAAGAACAAACAGAATAACCACAAAACATAAAACAATAAGAAAAATGGCAATTACATATATAACTATCAATAATTACTTTAAATATAAATGAACTAAATCTCCAATCAAAAAACATAGAATGGCTGAAAGGATTTAAAAACAACAATAACAAGACTCATCTATACGCTGCCTACAAGAGACTCACTTCAGAAGTAAGGGCACAATGGCTGAAAGTGAAGGAATAGAAAAAACATTTCATGCAAATGGAAACAAAAAGAAACCTGCTATACTCATATCAGAAAAAACAGACCTTAAAACATTGACTGCAATAAAAAAGACAGAGGGCATTATACAATGATAAAATGATCAAGGCAGCAAAGAGATATAACATTTATAAATATATATGCACCCAACACAGAAGTACCAGAGTATATAAAGCAAATATTAAGAGACCTAAAGAGAGAAATTGACAGCAATACAACACTAGTAGGAGATTTTAATACTCCCACTTACTTCAATGGACAGATCATCCAGACAGAAAATCAATAAGGGAAACTTAGCCTTAAATGACACATTACATCAGATGGATTTAATAGATATATACAGAACCTTCCATCCAAAAGCAGCATAATATTCATTCTTCTCAAGTGCAATAGGATATTCTCCAGGACAAATTATAATTTAGGGCATAAAATAAGTCTCAATAAATTCAAGAAGACTGAAATAATATTAAGTATCTTTTGCAACCACAATGGTATGAAACTAGAAATCAGTTATAAGAAAACTGGAAAAACTACAAAAATATGGAGATTAAACAACATGCTACTGAACAACCAATGGTCATCAAATAAATTAAA
Source organism: Eumetopias jubatus (assembly GCF_037043125.1). Classification (NCBI taxonomy): domain Eukaryota; kingdom Metazoa; phylum Chordata; class Mammalia; order Carnivora; family Otariidae; genus Eumetopias; species Eumetopias jubatus. The sequence continues at coordinate 53,002,802 of NW_028274810.1, forward strand.
CGAGAAATCAAATGAGAAATCAAAACATACCTAGAGACAAATGAAAACAGAAACACGACATACCAAAATCTATGGGATGCAGCAAAAGCAGTTTTACGAGTGAAGTTTATAGCAATACAGGCCTACCCCAAGAAAGAAAAATCTCAAACAACCTAACATTATACCTAGAGGAACTAGAAAAAAGAACAAGCGAAAGCCAAAGTTAGTAGAAGGAAGAAAATAAAAAACGATCAGAGCAGAAATAAATGAAATAGAGACTAAAAAGACAATAAAAAAAGGTTAATGAAACTAAAAGCGGGTTCCTTAAAAAGATAAACAAAATTTACAAACTTTTACCTAGACTTATCAAGAAAAAGAGAGGGCTCAAGTAAATAAAATCAGAAACAAAAGAGAAGCTACAACTGATACCATGGAAATACAAAGGATCATAAGAACAACATACATGAAAAAATTAGAAGACAACCTAAAGTAAGTGGATAAATTCCAAAAAACATACAATCTTCCAGGACAGAATTATGAGGAAACAGAAAACCTGAATAGATCAATTACTACTAAGAAGATTAAGTCAGTAATCAAATACTTCCCAACAAACAAAATTCCAGGACCAGACAGATTCACTGGTGAATTCTATCAAACATTCAAATATTTGATACCTATCCTTTTCAAACTCTTCCAAAAAACTGAAGAGGAGGGAATGCTTTCAAACTCATTTTAAAAGGCCAGCATTACCCCGATACCAAAACCAGACAAAGACACCACACACACAAGAGAAAATTAAAACTAGAGCTATTTGATGAATACCTACCTGACACTGATAAATTTTACCCACACTGGAAGTGATGATTGTCAAGGGCTTTATATGGCTTCTTATTTAATACTCCTAAGAAGCTTGTAATTTTGAAACCCTTAACTCCATTGTAAAGATAATGGAACTAAAGATCCAAGAGATTAAGTTACCTGCTCAAGGTCACAAAACTAGTGGGTGAACTTGGATTCCAGCCCAGATATACTTGGCTCTGAAGCCCTTGCTCCTTGCACTCTCCAAAGCCTGAATAGAATGTCAGTCCCACCACTAATTAGTTGTGTGTCCCAGGATAAATCATTTATACCAGCAAGCCTCAGTATCTTCCTGTTTAAATACAAACTATAATAGAGCTGCTATAATGATAAAACATAAAGAGGTAAAATATAAACAATAATACTACTAACCTCACAGGTTGGTTAGGTAGATAATTTAAATAGGTCATTTGCATAAAAGCACCTGGTAAACAATAAAATACTACTAAATATGAATTTAAAAATAATTGAAACTTCTGTAGAAAGGAGATTCTAAAAAGATAAATTGAAAAAAAATAAAAAGATGAATTGATTATCTTATTCAAAGAATTGAGTGTTAAATGCATTCAGAGTAAGATTATCCTTTAGATTTGGGCAAGTGTCAAAAGACAACCACAGGGAGCAATTTCCCTGCACCCAGTCTAAGAACACATTCCAAAGAAAACAAAGGCCAGTCTGTGTGTATGTGTGTGTGTTTCTGTTCAGGTTTGCATGCCTGTGCCTGTTTGTGCATGTCGGTGCTGAAATGTGCTTCACTGTACCGATTTTATCTCTCAATGTGATCAGCTATAGAGCTCCAGATGTTCTGTAGGAGTTGCTGAGCACCTAATTTGAATGCCAAAAGAAAGGTGCTTATAGCATATTTCCAAAATAATGTGTTTCCGGGATTTGGGAGTATATACTATAATTTTCAAGGAAAAAAAAATAAAACTGTCTTTTCATCTTTCAGAAGATGGTTGTTTCTGGATGTTTTTTAATTCCTTCCTGACAGTGCACACACATCCTTCAGGATAGAACTCTGATCTGTAAATAATAACATATTGATGTTCTGACAGTGCCACTCTGGAGTTATTGTTGCAGGGCTGGAAGCCAACTTGGCTCCTGATCATGAAATCTGACAGAGGTGCCTCCTCTTGATGGCTCTTTGTTTTTGTATGTGAATAAATCTTAGAGGCACAGTCATATAATTAGATCTTCAGAGGCACTAAGAATCAATTTGACTTTAGAAAACTTTCCATGAAAAAAAAAAGGATCTTGGAGGTCACTGAGTACAACTTGGTCATTTTACAAATAAGAAAGTGAAGCAGATGCTTCTGTGGGGTCACTTGGCCAGCTAGAATTTTTTTCTATAACTATATTAGATACTTGTCTCCATTAAAACACAAACAAATACAACAAGAACAACAAAAAGCCTAAGCAGGTTGTGTCATGTTTAACTGTGAGCTGAGTGCTAACTCTTTTAGAGGGGTAGAAAGGAGTGATAGAACAGTGGTGGTGGTTAGAAGCCCACAGACCTGAAAATTCAAGTTTCATTGCCACTTAACAGGTAACAAGTAATTTAACTTCCCTGTACCTTGGAGTTTATATCTATAAAATGGAGATAATAGACTGTACTATTTAAGGCTCCTGTAATTGCAAGTCCCAAATATCCAATTAAAAGAGACATAAGTAAAAAAGAGTAAAGTATTGGCTCATATAATGAAGCCACTGTAACAACTGAAAGAGTAGAAATAGTACCAATTTCAAGGAAGGCTAAAGAGAAAGACTCAAATGCCTCTATCTCTGGTGTGACTCTATTCTTTACACATCAAGTAATTCTCTAAGTCTCGCTCCTCCTAGTGGGACATGGTCATAGGCCATGACATATATAGCCTTATAATTAGAAGGAAAAACACTTTTCCTCTTTAGCACTCACTGTAAAACTCCTGTGTAAGAACTTTAATTGGGTCTTCTTTGGCCATGTGATAACATCTCTGGCCAGCAGGTGGGGAGCTATATGCAAAGATCTTATTAAAACATCCAGTGTTTAATGAGAAGAGGTATTTTCCAGAAGAAGGAGGCTATTCAGGACAGAATTATAAATGTCTGCTAAAAATGCCTACCTCAGGAATGTAAATATCACATAAGATAACAGACTTAAAATGTTGGACACATAGTGAGGGCACAACAAGTGGCAGTTGCCCTACCCGACTATAAACCTTCTTGAACTAATTTTGCATGTCTTCCAGGCGAGGGTAGGGGAAACAATGAACTCCTGGGCAACAAAGACAGGAAAAGTGAACGTTTTTAAAGTAATTCTACAGAAGAAAAGAGAACACAACCCTAGTGTGCCAGGCCCTGGGACAACCAGGCAGAACCTTCAAGATTACTTAAGTCTGTGTCCAAGATCCTATTACCCATGATACTTTATATGGAGATTATCTGAAGTGGCTTTAATAAACTTGCTTTTCTTTTGCTCTTTTGGTTTCACTGGGTCAAAATTTAAAAATCTATTAGTTCCTATTTTTTAGGGTGGTGTTCCTTTACTACTCTTGGCTCTGTACCTAAATTGACACAATGGAGCATTAGTACGAGAGGACTCTGAGCCAATGGAATGGTGTCCATGTCCCTATCATAAGTCCACACTGCAATTACCCAACCCAGACTGCAATTACCTAATTGTTCTAATATGATACATACCCATTTATCAAGAAGAATCTGAAATTAAGATTCTCAAAATGTTTCTTCAGAATATTCTGGAGATATCAAAAATATGGAAAGATGATCATGTTTTACTTTGCCTTTGGATAATGGAAAAGACCATTCAGCCTCTAGTCAAAAAACTTATATTCACAGCTCATACTCTCATTCAACAAATATCTTTTGGGCAATAATAATACAACACTTTTGAACTTATATTCCAGTGAGGAAAAGAGGGACCATAAAGAATGAAGCAAATATATAATATATTGACAGGTAAGTAAATAAAGAAAAATAAAGTGGGTCAAGGTACAAAAAGATATAGAATGATAGGAGAGGTTTTCCCTTTGAGTAGAATCAGAGGGAACTGAGGGAGTGAATCATGGGAAAATGTGATAGAAGAATATTGGAGACAGGGCCAGTAAATGCAAATACTCTAAGGTAGAAATAAATTTGGAGAGAAAGGTGAGATCTAGATCAAGTAGACCTTATACGTTCTAGAAAAGGCTTTAAGTTTTAATTAGAATAAGAAAAGAATCCCACAGGATAGTTTTACATATAAAAGAAATACTTTCGTTGCTCTAAGGAAGACAAGTATGAAAGGGGAAAGAAAGGAAGCAGAGCCCAGACAGAATTGTATTCCAGAAGCTGAGGTTGGTGATAATGGTGGCTTTGCCTAGATTAGTAGAGGTAAAGACAGTAATAAGTAGTCAGATTCCAGGTATATTTTGGAAGGTAGAGTCAACAGGATTTACTGATTGAGGACATGCTGAGCCTGAAGAAAGAGAGGCATTAAGGATGACATCTAGGTTTTTGGTGAGGGCATCTGGTTGAGTCTAGCACAACTTCCCAGAAAGGATTAGAGCAGGATTTTCCAGGTATCTGCTTTAGGAATGTAAGCCTGAGATGCCTATCTGGAGAGAGTGAAGAAGACTCTTGGATATACAAGTTTGGAGCTTTAGGGAGAGAACTGGGTTGAAGATACAAATGTGGGAATCATCAATTTGCAGAAAATATGGAAAAGCAGAGTCTGGCACCTTGGGAGTGAGTAGACAAAGACAAGATGAGAGACAAGAACTGAGCAGTGGGAAACTTAGGTAGTTGAAAAATTAGTGGAATATATCATGTCTGAAGCCAAAGAAGAAAAATGGTTGAAGGGGGAGGTTCCTAATTACCTTGATAAAAGCATTTTCAGTGGAGTTGTGGGGATGAAAATCAGATCTGAATTAAGTGAGGAAAGAATGTCAGATGAAAAAGTAGAGATACTGAACACAGCTTTTGGGCTTTGTTGTAAAAGAGAAGACATATAGGGTTTGTTCCTGATGTGGAACTGATGTCCACAGAGTGAATCTTAAGGATGGAGAATGTTTGCACATTGAAGATAATGGTCCAGTGAAGACTGAGAATTAAAGTTTAAATAGGATAATGAGTGTGAATTTGTTTTATAAATTAGAAAATCCTATACAAGTTTCAGGTGTTTAATAATTTGATATTAATGAACATTCACAATCTAACCTTTCATAACCCACATCTCACAGAACATTTTACCGTGTCCCTTTTATAAATATTTATGATGACATCATAAACACTCTCCTATTTCTTGTTTGTGTTCAACTCATAAGAGATGCTTTGTTAGGCACAATAATAGCTATTGAATTTGAAAAAGGATGAAATTGTTCATTTACCAATGAACACACCCTTTTAGTTTCCTTCCACTCACTCATTCCTACTGGATCTGAAACCAGATAAAAACACAAATGTCATGTTTTAATCCACTCTAACAAGAACATATCAAATGCTTACTACATAGAGGTAATCATAGGTTTTGTGAGATTTACACATTAGTAGATTTATATCATTTAGATATTAAATCTTATCAACCTGTCTCTTAAATTCATCTTCACTTCATCCCATACTTTGCATTCCTACTGATTCTGCCATGTGAAAAGGCAAGGACATGGAATAGCATAATGTATTTCATGAATGAAATACATGGCTTTGTAGAAGCATGAAGTACAAGAGATTGAGCAGGGGTAAGAAATAAAGCTAAAGTAGGCTATAAATATCCTCATACTAATTTGGATAATAAATGCTATTAATAATTTTAAGCAGGAAATATCATGGCTTGAGTTGTATTTCAGAAAGATTATTTTTTTTGAAGATGGATTAGAAGAGGGTGAGTAAGAAGTAGATATCAGGAGCTTTATTTAGCCATTCATTCAGTATTTTGAGCACCTATAGGATGCCAGGAATTGTGCTAGATTCTGGGGATACCATCCAGGGAAGACATAAATAACACTGCCCTGGTGGTAATAACTACATTATATTATATAATAACTATATGACAATGTGTATAAATATAATATGATATAAATGTATACTATAATATAAATAAATAACCTACTGTTAATAACTGATAGGTACTTACAATATATGACCAACTCTTGATTATACTAGGAAAAATTAGCCAATCTGTGGATCAACCCTGCTAAAAATTAATTTGAAAAGTGTATTTGTGGAAAAATTATAATTAGTATGAACCAGAGGGTATATATTTAGAGGCATATATTTTCAAATCTGAACAGTTATGAGGTAGTGGGCATCTGGAGCAGTGATGATAGGTCATGTGAAATTGTGAGAGAGTAGAAACTATAGGTAAGCAGAAGACATGAGAAAAGAGAAGAGACCTTTAGGGCAGGAGAAGCAAGAGGAAAATGGAGCAACCCTACAGAAAGAGGAGACATCATCAGAAAGAGAGAGGGAAGGAGAAAGAAACAGGTAAGAGTGGACTCAGAGGGCATCTTGGTTTCAGAGTTGATTTTAGCTCCATCTAGATGCATCTTAAAAACTCTAACCCTATTACTTGAGAAAACTTGTCTAGGTCTGTATTCCTACAGTCACAAGGACTTGGGAAAAACACTTTGTTGGCAGTCTCTACTAGCTTATTCTTTGAGCCAAGGCCAAGGATAGTGGATGAGAGAGACATGAGAAGAGGTTCGTGTTCTCAGTTCTTGCAGAAATAAAAGGTAGTGTGAAAGCATTTGTGCTTTCATAAATGAAGCATGTGTAGCCACCTTTATACCACAAATGCTTCCAGAAAAACTCCTGCCAGCTGACAGTGCTTTAGGTTATGTATTGTAGAACAAAAGAAAACAGTGTTTAATTCACAAGGTGTTTTATCCATGAGTGAAACCAGAAAGTGGAAAAAAAGCAAAGAGCAGGATCAAGGATGGCTCCAGGAACAAATTGGTTTCCCTAAGGCCCCTTTTCTGCCACTTCCTACCCTCTACCTTTCAATTCCCTTTCATTAAGCCTGCCCCCAAATGTGTGCAGGGCTCATCCTATCAAAGGACCACCTAGTCATTCCAGGAACCCTTAGAGGGTATCCCACTATGACTTTGGTATTGAGCTAGATGTTGGGGTCACAGAGATAAAAAAAAACTTCATTCCCTTAAAAGCTCAGTCTAGTAAGAACTTGGGTAAACAAAATAGATAAGTAAATAATAGAAAACAAAAAAATTGTGTTGTGGGGCACCTGGGTGGCTCAGTCGTTAAGCATCTGCCTTCGGCTCAGGTCATGATCCCAGGGTCCTGGGATCGAGCCCCGCATAGGGCTCCCTGCTCCGCGGGAAGTCCGCTTCTCCCTCTCCCACTCCCCCTGCTTGTGTTCCCTCTCTCGCTGTGTCTCTGTCACATAAATAAAATCTTTAAAAAAAAATTATGTTGTAACAGGAAGAGAGTGCAGAAGACCAAAGGAAATAACCCTAACTCCTCTGTATAGTGGGAGTCTTAGAAGGAGGGCAATTTAGCTGTCTTGAGGAGGAAATGGTACAGAAGCAAAGAAAAAAGGGAATGGAATTTAAAAAAGATACCAGCATATGTTTTTAGTAATTCCTCCCAGGTACATTTGCAGATAAAATAATTCTGAACCAAATGAGTGGATTCCCAATAGTGGCATATCAAACATTATGGCATCTTTGTAACAGATATTTTTGGATCAGCTGAACTCTCTGATGCCCTTCAGAACACACCACATACACTATTCTTTTACAGGTTTTACGAAGACAGAGCTTTCCAGCCCCCACTACAAGCTGGCTGTCCAATGTTTACATGTAGAAGTATTAAGGTGAGGAGGTACAGAGGGGAAACTTCTACTTCAAAGGCAGAAATTAATTCAGTTCAACAAATACTTAGGGACATCAAAATTTTACTTATTTGCTTCCCTCACTAGACTATGAACTCTCAGAGCACTGAAACTTGTCTAATTAATCTTTATATTCCTCAGCAGCTAGTCTAGGACCTGGCATGGAGTAAATACAAATATTGGTGCATGAATGAAAGCTCTATACTCTGTAGGGAACCTAGAAATTAGAAACAAAACAAAACCCAAAAGATCATGAAGTTCTTAACTCCCTCAAGCCACAGAGAAGGGGAGATGGTCACCATGAATACATTTTAGAATAATGCAAAGCACAGCAAGGTGATTCTGCTACCAGGAAATCTGTTGGGGGTTCAAGAGAGGGAGAAATGATATCTAAATAGGAAAGCAGTCAAGATTTGGGAAGGCAAATGACATTTGCATAGGGTCTAAGGAAGAAGACAAGGAATCTGATGGCTGAGAAAAGGAAGGAGAGAGACTCTAGATGGAGAATAGGGGAACTAGCAGAGGCACCATGTGGCAGGGATGTACAGAGTTCTTCCAGAGCATGATTAGCAGTCTGGCGTGGAGCATGAGTAGGTAGGCAAGTTGAGAGGTTGTAGAGAGGGGCAGGCACTATGTGACAAAGGACCCTGTGATTATTAGTTTTATGTATCAAGTTGATTAGGCTACAGTATTTGATATTTAATCAAATGCTAATCTCTGTGCCTCTGGGAAGGCATTCTGTTGACTGAAGTCAATGATAAGTTGACTTTAAGTAAAGATTACCTCAAATAATGTGGGTGGGGCCTCATCAATTCAGTTGAAGGCCTTAAGAAAAAGGTTTCCCAGAGAAGATGAAATTCTGCCTCAAGACTAACACCTGCCTGAGTTTCCAGCTTGCTATTTTAGACTCAAGGCTGCAACATCAACTCCAACCTGAGTTTCTAGCCTGTCAGCCTGCCCTACAAATTTTAGACTTGCTGGCCCCCACAATCATGTGAGCAATTCCTTAAAATAAATCTCGTGTGTGTGTGTGTGTGTGTGTGTGTGTGTGTGTGTGTGTGTGTGTGTGTGTATTGTTTCTCTGGAGAACCCTGACTCACAGAGACCTTGAACGTTAACACTAAAAAGCACAGACCTTGCTTGGGTGGTGATGTACTGCTCTTACAGAAAATGCTGTCACTCCACCTGTTCACCAAATGTGCTCCTCCCTTTGAGGACCCCACAGTGCTACTGACTTGCCCATATTCCAAGGCATTTAAGTAAACGGGTCTGGGGACTGCTTCCAGATACAGAAAACAAAGCTTGTTACTGAAAAGCTTCTAAAATGTATTTCCCCTCCCTTGTATCAAGCAGTGTTGTTATGATCACCAGAATCCCCAAACAGCTCTGTTACACCAGAAATTTTCAAGTGTAATTATGTTTCAAAACACAACAGAATTGTTTTGTATCTTCAAAAAGAAATATCATCCAAATAGATTTTTATCATTTCTATTTTTTACAGCTACGTTGAGGCTTTTACGGTACCTTTTTACTGAAGGGTTCAAAATGTGTTGTTGATATTATAATATTAATTTGTCACTCAGCTGAGTTAACTTCAATGAACATTCATCAGTGTCACACCAGGTGCTGTGACAAACACAGAGAAGTATAATAACATCTCAGCAATACAAAATGCTAGGGGAAACTCATTCAGGATAGCTGGGCTTCTCTATTAATTCAACAAATATTTACTGAGTATCTACTATGTGACAGGCACTTCGCTAGATTTGGCATAAAGAAATCAAAAGTGGTTTCTGCCATCAAGGGATTTATAGTACACAAAAGAAGCAAATTAAGAAAAAATGCCCATATTTGTTAGATGTTCTCCACTGATGTTTTATTTCAGGACATAAAAAAGTCTTTATTGTGAAGGTGACACTTAATGTGCGTTTTTAATAATGAGTAGATGTTTGTCAGCTACACAAAACTGAGGCAGTGAGAGAGCAGGGATGAATAAAGGCATAATTTATTCTGGGGAGTGGGAGCTTCATGAACAAAGTTATAAAATGAGAGAGGCTTTATTTCTGGGAAACTGAACATAATGGTTAATTGCGATTATGGTATACACTTAACATGCGGCCTGGAAGAGAATAACTATTATTATTATTACTTCATCATATATGATGCTGATAGTGTGACAGAAGTTATGGCAAGAGATGAATGAAGCTGAAGAGGTTAATCAAGTTCCACACTAGGAGGCATCATGAACTAAACTAAGATTTATCATCTATCTATCTATCTATCTATCTATCTATCTATCTATCTATCATCTATTTATATTCAAGTATAGTTGACATACAATGTTACATGAGCTTCAGGTGTACAACATAGTGATTAGACAAGTTTATACATTATGCTATCCATGTTCACCCCAAGTGTAGCTACCATCTGTTCCCATGCGTTGCTATTACAGTATCATTGACTATATTCCCTATGCTACCTTTTATTCCATTGATTTATTCTATTCATTCCATAACTGGAAGCCTAAATCTCCCACTCCCATTCATCTATTTTTGCCCATTCCCCTGCCCACCTCCACTCTGGCAACCATAGTTTGTACCCTGTATTTATAGATCTGATTCTGCTCTTTGTTTATTTGCTTTGGGCTTTTTTTTTCTTTTTAGATTCTACATATGAGTGAAAGTATATGGTATTTGTCTTTCTCAGTCTGACTTATTTAACTTAGCAAAATACCCTCTAGGTCCATCCATGTTATCTCAAACGGCACAATCTCATCCATTTTATGGCTATGCAATATTCCATTATGCATGCACGTGCATGTGTGGGCGGTATCTTCCTTATCCATTCATCTATTCATGGATACTTAGGTTGCTTCCATATCCTGACTATTGCAAATAATGCTGCAATAAACACAGGCATGCATATATCTCTTCAAATTAGTGTTATTGTTTTCTTTAAGTAAAAGTCCAATTGTGGAATTGGATCATATGATATTTCTACTTTTAATTTTTTTTAGGAAACTTCATACTGTTTTCCATAGTGGCTGTACCAATCACATTCCAACCAATAGTGTATTAGGGTTCTTTTTATCCACATCCTCACCAACACTTGTTATTTCTTATCATTTTGATTTTACCCATTCTAACAGGTGTAAGGTTTCATTGTAGTTTTGACTTACATTTCCCTGATGAGTGATGTTGAGCATTTTTCATGTGTCTGTTGTGTATGTCTCCTTTGGAAAAATGTCTATTTAGGTCCTTTGCCCATTTTTAAATTGAATTATTTGTAGGGGTTTTTTTGGTGTTAAGTTCTTTATATTTTTTGGATATTCACCCTTTATCAGGTATATCTTTTGTGAATATCTTCTTCCATTCAGTAGGTTGCCTTTTTTTTTTTTTTTGGTCAATGTTTTCGTTTGCTTTGCAAAAGCTTTTTATTTTGATGTAGTCCCAAAAGTTTATTTTGCTTTTTTTCCCTTGCCTTAGAAGACTTTTGTAAAAAAATGTTGCTATGGCCAATGTCAGAGAATGTACTGCCTGTGTTTTCTTCTAGGATTTTTATGGTTTCAGGTTTCACATTTAAGTCTTTATTCCATTTTGAGTTTATTTTTATGTGTGGTGTTAAAAAGTGGTCCAGTTTTGTTCTTATACATGTAGCAATCTAGTTTTTCTAGCACTATTTATTTGAGATTAAATTTTAACATGCAGGCAATGGGGAGTCACTTCAGCTCCAGCTAGCTTGGCTTTCTGTTTTTGAAAAACCAGTCAAAGCCCATTACATCTTACAGTTTTCTCTGTCTATAAATCCCTTGACCCACAAAATATCCAACAAAGAAAAGTCCAGGACCTGTTGGCTTCATTAGTAAATTCTACCATTTAAAAAATTAACACAAGTCATTATAAAACCCTTCCAGAGGAAGAAGCAGAAGGAGGAGGAGGAAGAAAATGAAGGAAAAACAGCTTCCAACTCATTTTGTGAAGCCAGTAATACCCTGAATCTAAAACCAACCAAACACAACACAAGAAAAGAAAAACAAAGGCTAATATCCCTTACAGACATAGATGCAAAAATCCTCAACAAAATACTAGAAAATTGAATCCAGCAACATATAAAAAGTACTAGACATCATGACCAAGTGGAATCTAACCCACGAATCCAAGGTAGGTTTAACATACAAAAATCAACTAATATAATACATGATACTCATAAAATGAAGGCTAAAACCCAAGTGATCACCTCAATTGAGACAGTAAAAGCATATGACAAATTCCAACACCATTTCATGATATAAATACTCAACAAACTAGGAATAGAAGGAAACTTCCTCAATCTTTGAAAAACCCACATCTATCATCATATTTAACAGTTAAAGACCAAATGCTTTCCCCCTTATTATCAGGAAAACACAAGGATGTCTGCTCTTACCAATTCTATTCAACATTATACTGGAGGTTCTAGTCAGAACATATAAAAGAGAAAGAAATAAAAGGCATCATGATTGGAAAGGAAGAACTATTTCTATCTAGTGATTACATGATCTTGTAAGCAGAAGATCTTAAGGAATCTACTACAAAACTATAAGAAAAACTAGAAAACTGAGTTCAGCAATGCTGCATGATACAAGACCAATATACAAAAATCAATTGTATTTCTACACCTTCGCAATGAACAACCTGAAAATGAAATTAAGAAAACAATTTCATTTACAATGACATCAAAAAGAATAAAATATTTAGGAATAAATTTGACCAAATGCTATGGTCTGAATGTTTGTATATTCCCAAAATTCCTATGTTGAAATTCTAACCCCCAAAGACAATGCCTTTTAGTAAATAAGCCTTTTGGGAGATGCTTAAGTTATAAGAGTAGAGCCCTCATGAATGAAATTAGTGCCTTATGAAAGAAGCTGCAGAGAAACCTCTAGATTTTCCACCATGTGAGGACACAGTGAGATGGTACATGCTATGAACCAGAAAGTGGGCCTTCACCAGAAGGTGACCATGCTGGTGCCTTGAATTTGGACTTCCAAGCCGCCAGAACTGTGAGCAAGAAATTCCTGTTGTTTATAAACTACCCACTTGGTGGAATTTTGTTATATCAGCCCAAATGGACTAAGTCACCAAGGAAGCATAAGACTTCTACACTAAAAACTATAAAACATCGCTGAAATGAAAAATAAAGAATTAAATAAATGGAGAGATATCCCACGTTTATTGACTTGAAGAGTTAATATTGTTAAGATGATGATACTTCCCAAAATGTTCTACAGATTCAATGCAATCCCTATCAAAACACCAATTACCTTCCTCCCCCTGCTTTGAACAGAAAAAGAAAAGCTGATCCTAAAATTGATACAGGATTACAAAGGATTCCATGGGGAAGGTGGTGCAAATTCTTACATGTGTGTGAATATATCCATTTACTGATACAGCTATGATACCCATCCCCCAAAAGATAAGAAAACATGTTTATTCTCATTTCTGTTGTCTTTCTGCAAGACTTGGCAGGGTTATTTTGGTAAAAGGCCAATAATTATAGCCTCAAATGACAGAGTAATACCAAATCATTAGACACTTGTTAGGATAGAGCTCCTACTACAAGTCAGGCTTTCTCATTCTAGTTTCTCTTCCTGAGTGATGTAAAGCATTTCCACATATAACTCCAAGAAACAGAATAAAGTAGGTAAGAAATGCCCTCCTGGAAGCACTCTATTACTGCCATCTATAATTTGCTCATTCATCCTAATGCCTGAGTGAATCCAAGCTGACAAGAAGATTTACTAGATTTAGAAAATAGCATTTACTCTGACCAAGGCATTTGAACCAGAAAAGGCAATGTGATATGTATGGACTCTTTTACCTCTTCCTTGAAACTGTTTGGTTATTGAGAGGAAAGTGTCAATGTGGGCATTAGTAAATTGTGTCATGGATGGTGCATAAGTTCTCTCTCCAAATTCTGTCATGAGCTAACAATGTTGTCTTAGGCAAGTTAACACTCAACCTCAGTACCACCCTCTGCAAAATGGCAGTATTTCCCAACTTAGAGGGCTGTTGGGAGGGCCAAATATGATAGATACGGTTGATTAACAAGAAATATTTTTTGAGGATCTACTTTGGGCTATGACAATGGGAACATGAAGAATTTATATTTTTTATTTATTTTTAAAGATTTTACTTATTTATTTGACGGAGAGAGAGAGACAGCGAGAGAGGGAACACAAGCAGGGGGAGTGCGAGAGGGAGAAGCAGCCTTCCCGCCGAGCAGGGAGCCTGATGCGGGGCTCGATCCCAGGACCCTGGAATCATGACCTGAGCTGAAGGCAGACACTTAACTACTGAGCTACCCGGCGCCCCAGGAATGTGAAGAATTTAAAGATGGTCTTTAATTCAAAAAGGCTCACAGCCTAATCTGAGTGCACTTTCTAAAATATGATATATTGATCAAATATAGATATTATTTTATTTCCATTCTTCCATTGTTCCTTCCCACACAAATTGGCTAACTTGTGCTTCGTAGGCTGTCCACCTATTCTGTGGCCGATGGCCAGCTCATTAGTATAGCCATACATAGACCATGAAACAATATGGACTCAAATCAAAACAGGTTGAATTTCCAGGTCCTGAAGTTGCCAAGAGCTCCTCACCAGAGAAGTCGCCTTTTGTGTTTACCCATCTATTTGAGTGTACAGTAGATGCAAGAAAGTACAGGATTTTAAACATGGTGAATTTTTCGGGAGTATTAATTTTCTGCTGTTGCAAGCAATTTATTTAACTTATTTTTTTGGTTTAAAATCATTTTAAAACTGCTGATCCAATAAATAAGCTGAATCAACATGGCTGTTGTAAGCAATTTAAAACATGACATAATAAAAAAAACATGATTTCCATCCTAAACTTAGAATAGAGACAAAATTTACATGAAATTTTAATATATAACCTTGAGTCCCTAGGAGAACCAAGCAGACTACCAAAATGTGTAATACTAAGATGGGCACATTTCAAGTATCTTAGCTCAGAGCTGTGACATTTGTGTAGATCCTTTGTGTGTGTGCTGTTATTGCACAATGTCAGGGCCACCATTCACATAGATTTTGAATTGAACAGTGTCCTGGAAGTTGTACACAGTGGTAATTCTGCTTAGCTACTCATCCAGGGTAAAAGTCTTGGTATACTAAGTCCATAAAAATCACGCTGCCCAGGGGCGCATGTTTTTGTTTTTATTTTATGTGTGTGTGGCCTAACGTGATCTATCCTAAAGACTGTCCCAGATCCTTTGGAATAATGTGTATTCTGCTGGCTTTAGATGGAATGTTCTGTATATATCTCTTAGGTCCATCTGGTCTAATATGTCATTCAAAGACATTGTTGATTTTCTGTCTGGATGATCTTTCCATTAATTTAAGTGGAGTCTTAACTTCCCCTACTACTTTTGTATTACTGTCAATTACTTCCTTTATGTCTGCTAATATTTGCTTTGTGTATTTAAGTGTGTCTGTGTTAGGTACACTGATATTTACAACGGTTATAATCTCTTGTTGGACGGAGTCTTTTATCATGGTCTCTGTCTTAACATCTATTTTGTCTAATATAAGTATGGTTACTCTAGGTGGTTTTTTTGTTTTGTTTTGTTTTGCTTCCATTCGCAAGGAATATTTTTTTCCATTCTTTCACTTTCAGTTTGCATGTGTCCTTAGGTTTGAAGTGAGTCTTATTTATTTTTTTAGCAATTTAGTCACCCCATGTCTTTTGATTTGAGCAGTTGGTCTATTTGCATTTTTTAATTTTTAATTTTTTTATTTAGGTATAGTTGACACACACTGTTATGTCAGTTTCAGGTGTACAACATAGTGATTCAACAGTTTATACATTATGCTGTCCTCACTACAAGCAAAGCTACATCTGTAACCATACAATGCTATTACAATATCATTGACTATATTCCTTTTTTTTCTTCAAGTTTTTATTTAAATTCTAGTTAAACATATAGTGCAACATTGGTTTCAGGAATAGAATTCAGTGATTCATCATTTACATACAACATCCAGTGCTCATCACAAGTGCCCTCCTTAATACCCATCACTCATCTAGCCCATCTACCACCCACCTCCCTCCATCAACCCTCAGTTTGTTCTCTATCTTTAAGAGTCTCTTATGATTTGTTTTCCTCTCTCTCTCTTTCCTCTCTCATATGTTCATCTGTATTGTTTCCTAAATTCCACATATGAGTGAAATACAGTATTTGTCTTTCTCTGATTTATCTTGCTTAGCATAATACTCTCTAGCTCCATCCACGTGATTGTGAATGGCAAGATTCCATTCTTTTTGATGGCTGAGTAATATTCCATTGTGTATATATACCACCTCTTCTTTATCCATTCATCACTCAATGGACATTTGGGCTCTTTCTACAGTTTGGCTATTGTTCATAATGCTGCCATGAACATCAGTGTGCATGTACACCTTTAAATCAGTATTTTTGTATCCTTTGAGTAAATACCTAGTAGTGCAATTGCTGGATTGTAGGGTAGTTCTATTTCTAAATTTTTTGAGGAATGTCCATACTATTCTCCAGAGTGGCTGCACCAGTTTGCATTCCCACCAACAGTGCAAGAGGGTTCCCCCTTCTCCACATCATTGCCAACACCTGTTGTTTCTTTTGTTAATTTTAACCATTCTGACAGGTGTGGGGTGGTATCTCACTGTGGTTTTGATTTGTATTTCCCTGATGATGAGTGATGTTGAGCATCTTTTCACGTGTCTGTAGCAATCTGGATGTCTTCTTTGGAAAAGTGTCTATTCATGTCTTCTGTGCATTTCTTAATAGGATTATTTGTTTTTACGATGTTTTGATAAGTTCTTTATACACTTTGGATACTAACCCTTTATCAGATATGTCATCTGCAAATATCTGCTCCCATTCCACAGGGTGCCTTTTTTGTTGATTGTTTCCTTCACTATGCAGAAGTTTTTATCTTGATGAAGTCCCTATTGTTCATTTTTGCTTTTGTTTCCCTCGCCTCTAGTGATGTGTCTAGTAAGAAGTTGTTATGGCTGATGTCAAAGAGGTTGCTGCCTGTGTTCTCCTCTAGGATTTTGATGGTTTAGGTCTTTCATCCATTTTGAATTTATTTTTATGTATGGCATAATAAAGTGGTCCAGTTTCATTCTGCATATTGCTATCCAGTTTTCCCAATACCATTTGTTGAAGAGACTGCCTTTTTTCTACTGGGTATTCTTTCCTGCCTTATTAAAGATTAGTTGACCATATAGTTGTAGGTCCATTTCTGGATTTTCTATTCTGTTCCATTGATCTATGTGTCTGTTTTTGTACCAGTACTATACTGTCTTGATGACTACAGCTTTGTAATATAACTTGAAGTGTGGAATTGTGACGCTTTCAGCCTTGCTTTTCCTTTTCAGGATTGCTTTGGCTATTTGGGGTCTTTTGTGGTTCCATACAAATTTTAGGATTGTTTATTCCAGCTCTGTGAAACATGATGGTAGTATTTTGATAGGAATCGGTTTAAATGTATAGATTGCTTTGGGTAGTATATTTTAACAGTGTTTCTTCTTCCATTCCATGAGTATGGAATGTTTTTCCATTTCTTTGTGTCCTCTTCAATTTCCTTCACAAGTGTTCTATAGTTTACAGAATACAAATCTTTTACCTCTTTGGTTAGGTTTATTCCTAGGTATCTTATTATGGTTTTGGGTGCAATTGTAAAGGGGATTTATTCCTTGATTTCTCTTTCTGCTGCTTCGTTATTATTGTATAGAAATGTCAACAGATTTTCATACATTGATTTACATCCTGTGACTTTGCTGAATTCATGTATCAGTTCTAGCGATTTTTTTGGTGGAGTCTTTTGGGTTTTCTACATAGAGTATCATTGTCATCTGCAAAGAGTGGAAGACTGACTTCTTCTTTGCCAATTTGGATGCCTTTTATTTCTTTCTGTTGTCTGATTGCTGAGGCTAAGACATCTGGTACTATGTTAAATAGTAATCGTGAGAATGGACATCCTTGTCTTGTTCCTGACTATGGGGAAAAGGCACTCAGTTTTTCCCCATTGAGGATGATATTAGCTGTGGGTCTTTCATATATGGTCTTTATGGTGTTGAGGTGTTTCCATCTATCCTTACTTCTTGAAGTTTTTTATCAAGAAAGGATGCTGTTATTTTGTCAAATGCTTTTTCTGCATCTATTGAGAGGATTATATGGTTTTTATCCTTTCTTTTATTAATGTGGTGTATAACATGATTGATTTGTGAATACTGAACCACCCCTGCAGTCCAAGAATAAATCTCACTTGATTGTGGTGAATAATTCTTTTAATGTACTGTTAAATTCGATTTGCTAGTATCTTGTGGAGAATTTTTGCATCCATATTCATCAGGGCTATTTACTTGTAATTCTCCTTTTTAATGGGGTCTTTGTCTGGTTTTGGAATCAAGGTAATGCTGGTCTCATAGAAGGATTTTGTAAGTTTTCCTTCCATTTCTATTTTTTGGAACAGCTCCAGAAAGACACATATTAATTCTTTTTTAAGTGTCTGGTAGAATTCTCCAGGAAAGCCTTCTGGCCCTGGACTTTTGTTTGTTGGGAGATTTTTGATTACTGATTCAATTTCTTTGCTGGTTATGGGTCTGTTCATATTTTCTATTTCTTTCTGTTTCAGTTTTGGTAGTTTGTAGGTTTCTAGGAATTTGTCCATTTCTTCCAGATTGCCCAGTTTGTTGGCATATAATTTTTCACAATATTCTGTTATGATTATTTGTAATTTTGTAGTGTTGGTTGTAATCTCTCCTCTTTCATTCATGATTTGATTTATTTGGACCCTTTTTCTTTTTGATAAGTCTGGCTATTAGTGTTTGTTTCTATATCACTTATTTCTGCTCTAATCTTTATTATTTCCCTTCGTCTGCTGGGTATAGGCTTTATTTGCTGTTCCTTTTCTAGCTCCTTTAGGGTAGGCCTGTATTGCAATGTACTCCCCCCTTAGGACTGCTTTTGCTGCATCACAAAGTTTTTGGACTGTCATGTTTTCATTTTCATTTGCTTCCACATACCTTTTTAATTTCATCTTTAATTTCCTGGTTAACCCATTCATTATGTTCTTTAACCTCCATGTATTTGTGGTCTTCTCAAATTTTCTCTTGTGGTTGACTTCAAGTTTCATAGCACTGAGGTCTGGAAATATGCATGGTATGATATTGATCATTTTGTACTTGTTGGGGGATATTTTTGTGACCCAGTATGTGATCTATTCTGGAGAACATTCCATGTGCACTTTAAAAGAATGTGTATTCTGCTGCTTTGGGATGAAAAGTTCTGAATATGTCTGTTAAGTCCATTTGGTCCAGTGTGTCATTCAAAGTCATTATTTCTTTGTTGATTTTCTGCTTAGATGATCTGTCCATTGCTGTAAGTGGGGTGTTAAAGTCCCCTACTATTACTGTATATTTGAGTGCTCCCAAGTTGAGGGCATAAATATTTACAATTGTTAGATCTTCTTGATGGATAGAACACTTAATTATGATACAATGCCCTTCTTCATCTCGTTACAGTCTTTTTTTTTAAAATCTAGTTTCTCTGATATAAGTATGGCTACTCTGCCTTTCTTTTAACATCCATTAGCATGATAGATGGTTCTCCATCACCTCACTTTCAATCTGCAGGTGTCTTTAGGTCTAAAATGAGTCTCTTATAGGCAGTATATAGATGGGTCTTGTTTTTTTTATACACTCTGATACCCCATGTCTTTTGATCGGAGCATTTAGTCCATTTACATTCAGAATGATTACTGAAAGATATGAATTCAGTGCCATTACGTTACCTGTAGAGTTGGTGTTTCTGGTGATGTATTCTGTTTCCTTCTACCCTTGTTGGTTTCGGGTTTTACCCCCCACTCAAAAAGTCCCCCTTAATATTTCTTGCAGGGCTAGTTTTGTAATCATGAACTCATTTACTTTTTGTCTGGGAAACTCTTTTATTTCTCCTTGTATTCTGAATGACAGCCTTGCTGGATAAAGTATTCTTGGCTGCATATTTTTCCCATTCAGCACATTGTTTATATCCTGACAAATCTTCTGTGGGCAGATTTGCTGTGAACCTGATCTGTCTTTCCTTGTAGGTTAAGAACTTCTTTTCCCTTGCTGCTTTCAGGATTCTTCACTTGTCTGTGTATATGTGAATTTGACTATGATATTCTTGGCAATGGCAAGCTTTTGCTGAATTTAATGGGAGTTCTCTGTGCTTCTTGGATTTGACATCTGTATCCTTCCCGAGATTAGGAAGTTTTCAGCTATAATTTGCTCAAATAACCCTTCTTCCCCTTTTTCTCTCTCTTGATCTGGGATTCCTATCATACAAATGTTATTACATTTTAATGAGTCGCTGAGTTCACTAAGTCTACCTTTGTGATTTGTTACCTTTCCCTCTTCTTTTCAGCTTCATTATTTTTCATACTTTTCTCTTCTATATTACTGATTCGTTCTTCTGGTTCATCCATCCTTGTTGTTATGGCATCCATTCGGGTTTGTGTCTCAGTTATAGCATTTTTAATTTTTTATTATTATGTTATGTTAATCACCATACATTACATCATTAGTTTTTGATGTAGTGTTCCATGATTCATTGTTTGCGTATAACACCCAGTGCTCCATGCAGAACGTGCCCTCCTTAATACTCATCACCAGGTTAACGCATCCCCCCACCCCCCCTCCTCTAGAACCTTCAGTTTGTTTTTCAGAGTCCATAGTCTCTCATGGTTTGTCTCCCCCTCCGATTTCCCCCCGCTTCATTATAGCATTTTTAATTTTGGCCTGACAAGATTTTAGTTCTTTTATCTCTGCAGATAGGGATCCTCTAGTGTCTTCTATGCTTTTTTCAAGCCCAGCTAGTATCCTTATAATTGTTTTTAAATTCTAGTTCAGATATCTTACTATATCTGTATTGATTAAAGCCCTAGCCATTACTTTTCCTTCCTATTCTTTCTTTTGGGGTCAATTCCTATCTTGTCATTTGTCCAGGAAAAAAAAAAACAAAAACAAAACTAGGTCCTGGGTGTGTTTTGCTGTCCTCGTTAAAAGAAGCTAGATCCAAAAATTTAAAAAATAAAATAAAATAAAAATACAAAATATATACATAAATAAAAATTTTTAAAAATAAAAAATTTAAAATGAATTTTAAAAATTAAAAATAAAAATAAAAAGGAATATAGGTCTAATTTCCCCTAGAGCTGAAGCTTTGCAGCACTCTACGATTAGTAGACTTGGTGTAAGTGAGGTGTTTGTACTGGTCTTCTGGGGGATGGGCCTGCTGGGTTGATTCTCAGGTGGACTTACCCTAGTGGAGATGCACCTGGAGGGCACAGGGGGGCTGGGCTTGGTGTAAGCAGCTCTGGCCTCCACTAGGAGGTGCTGGTTTTTTTTCTCTCTGAAGACTTTTAGCGCTGATGGATAGGGTGACAATGGCGTCACCCTATTCTCTAGCCTCGGAGCTGAGAGTTAGTGCCTGCCACTCTTCAGGAAATCCTCACAGAAGAGCAAACAATCATTCCTCTGTGTCCTTGGCTTCCATCAGATACCTGCCTTCACCCTGCCTGTGTCTGAGCTGTTTTATATCATGCGCCCAACTGGGTTTTAAAACTCCAAATTTTAGGGACTCCCATGGTGCAGACCCGCACTGATCCTCTGGAGGAGGGTCTTGCCACACTGTTCCCTTTTGCTGGCCAGTGCAAGGAAAGCAGTGGCATGACCATGCAGCAGTTCAGAGTTTACAGCAAGGCAGAGCAGAGAGCTGGCACCCAGGCTCACTGTCCTCAGCCGGAGTCCCAAATCCTATGCCTTGGAACAGTGCAAACACGTTGGTGCCATCCATTCCTCTTGTGACCTAGGGGATCCTCAGACCACATTGTCCACTCCCAGGTCTCTGCCCCCCTTCCCCACCTGAGCACCTTTAAGCCAGGCACAACTCTGGCAGTGGTGGACTTCTAAAACTTCTGATCTTGTGCTCTGCTGCTTATAATACCTTGTTGTAATCTCCATAAGCTGGGGGCCCTCCCCTCTGCAGCACCCATAGTTCTTATCTCCCCCAAATCTCCCTCCACACCTACCACCAGAAGGTGGTCACTTTTCTACTTGTAGACTTGCAGTTCAGTTCTCTCAGTCCTCAGATTGATTTCTTGGGTGTTCAGAATTTGATAATTATCTAGCTGTGTTTGAGGGACAAGGAAAGCTTAGGGTCTCCCTACTTCCCCATCATCTTAGTTCCTCCCCCCTCAAGTTTCATTAACTACATTCCTTATCCTGTACTTTTTACTCCCATGATGTATTCATTCTAGAAGTGTAAGCCTACATCTCCTATTCCCCTCACCCGTTTTGCCCATCCCCCACCTTCTTCTGGCAATCATCAATTTGTTCTCTGTAATTATAGGTCTGATTCTGCTTTTTGTTTATTTTTTTGTTTGTTTCTTTTTGTTGTTGTTGTTTTTTAGATTTCACATTTGAATGAAAGCATATGGTACTTGTCTTTCTCTGTCTGACTTATTTTACTTAGCATAATACCCTCTAGGTCCACCCATGTTGTTGCAAGTGGCACCATCTCACTCAGAATGAGTAGTTTTAATACATTCGTGTTATTTTGCTGTAAGCAAAAAAGAAGGATAAGAATATCTGATGGCAGGTGTTAGAAGTTACTTCCAGAAATGGGGGGTGGACTGGTTGACCTGTCAAATGTTTTTCTATCCTTGGTACTTTTGTGAAACAAAACAAATATTGCAGTCATCCAGCTTTCCCATGATTTTCAAAACACACACACACAAAATCTTAATAAAAGCAGGGATCATTACTCAACATCACAGAACTCATACTATCACTCTGCGGAAATAATTAGGAGAAAAACACTTTTCTGTATCTGTCTAGAAAAGCACAACAATCCACTGTGGGGAGCAAAGTAGCAATGAAATGGCTGGAAAGGCACCATTTACATCTTATCTCATCCCACATTTCTTAAACGGCAAGCAATAATAAGGCATAAAAGCTTTTGTGGAGATCAATTGCCATCATCTGAAGACCACAGGACTACTACTTAAATAAAAGACATGGAAACAACTTCCAAAGACATCTGAAACTAAAGACCTCAAAAGACACTGCATTCATCATACAAAGATGATGATGAGGTGCCTTTCTTCCCAGGAAAGGCCCAACTTTTTTCATATATGAGAACTAACAGCACCTCAGGGTATGGTTATACACCAGGCTCTCTTATCCTATTTGTAGTAAGGTCCAAATACCAGGGCAGAGAAATAACAGCCTTGCTCATTGTACTACTGTCTGAGTTATACTATCTACAAGATTCTCTTGGACTCTGATACCATTAAAACTATTTGGCTTCCTACTAATTAACCCTCCATGCACTTTCTGCAGCTCTTGCATGTATTTGCCCTGGAAACTGTCACCTGCCTGTTTTCTTTTTTATATATACGGGATCCCAGGAGCTTGAGGGCAAGTAACATGCTACTCTACTTTATTTTCTCATCACCTATGGTATCTGGCACAGAGTAGGTAATCAGAAATGTTTGCTGAATATCTGGAAAGGAATGCATCAATGCTCAAATTAAATGTTTATTTTAGGATCTAGCAGTCAAGTTTGTAGATTGCTTTCTGTGGTCACCAGAACATTATCAGGGTATAAAGAGGTTGTATTTCAGGTACCAGTCCATTCTACTACCTTAAAAGTTAGATATTTGGGGCGCCTGGGTGGCTCAGTCATTAAGTGTCTGCCTTCGGGTTAGGTCATGATCCCGGGGTCCTGGGATGGAGCCCCACATCGGGCTCCCTGCTTGGCGGGAAGCCTGTTTCTCCCTCTCTCACTCCCTCGGTTTGTGTTCCCTCTCTCACTGTGTCTCTCTCTGTCAAAAAATAAATAAAATCTTTAAAAAAAAAGTTGTTATTTGTTGGGATGCAGTGGTTTTGAAAAGTAGAGATGGGAGGCTCTGGAAATTCACCAAAGCAGAGTAGCCATCTGTAACTATACTGGCATAACTGGTGTCATTTATATGTTTCCCAAGACGGTCTATCTTCAGCTACCTAATTTATTTTCCTTTAGAAAGACTGTGCATTACCTTAACTCAAAATCACCAGTGACAAAGTACCATGGCCCCTTTTCTTCTGTGTCACTAATATATCAATAGCTAATTCAAACTCCAAATTGTTGGTGCAGCTAAAAAACAATAATTTATTCTATATTTGAATTTCAGAAACTTTTAAAAATCATATTTTTCAAATTCAGCCTATTTATGATAAACTTTGACATCCTCATTTCATTCTATCATGTGCTTCCTAAGAGGCCACATCATATACGTTTTTGTATCCCTGGAAACAAAACAATGCCTGACACATCGCAGATGCACAACAAATATTTATTTGATTGATGTACGGATGGATGTTCTAAGAAAGCACAATGGTTCAACAGAAAAAAAGAGAGAGGGAGGGAGAGAGAGGGAGGGAGAGGGAGGGAGAACCAGAACGCTTTGCAAAGTACTGACTTGAAATGATCAGGAAAGTTTCCTTTTCTCCATCATCACAGTTCGTAGGACTTAAAGCTCCCAGTCAGAATCACTCTTGCTTATTTGGTCAACTATTTTTGCTTTTAACCAAAAGCCATCTTTACCAATTAGGATTGAATTTAAGTGCATTAGTAGAAGTCTGGCCATAGTGGCATAAGCAAATAAGTTTCTTTTTTCTCCTATAACAAAGAGCCTGGCGTAGGCAGCCCAGAGCTATTGCTTGAGAACCAGGCTCTTCTTCCTGCTCTATCATCTTCAGTGCAAGACTTTTGTCATCCTGGTGATGAGATGATTTTGCATCAATGTGAGTTGAGTAGAAAGAAGGGCACACAGCAATATGAAAAAGACAAACTTCAGTTGTGTCTATCCCCTTTTAAAGAGCCTTCTACAATACCAACTGAGCTACTTCTGCTTATATCTCAACGGCCCAAACTAAGTTACATAGCTTTTCCTGGCGACAAAGGCGTTATGAGAAGGTTGTGATTTTATGTAGGTATTTTGCCTTCCAAATTAGAATGAGGGCCCTACTCAAAAGGAGAAAAGGAAGCATGGATACCAGTTGGACACCTAGCAGTGTCTGCTACTCTACCACCCATTCTAGAAGCACCCTGGCTAGCAGTCTTCTGATTGCACTGCCCCACTCCACTCTACTCGTCCTGTTAGTCTCACCTCCCTCAATTACTCCTCAATGCTTTGATCATAGTCAGATTGTTGCCCTGGATTCCAGTCTAACACCTGATGTTGATCTACTATTCCTATTTCCCCCGTCTCTGCTCACTGATATCCTCCTTATTTGTTGAGGCTCCACTCAAAAGATATCTACTTGGTGAAACCTCCCTAATTCTCTTGATCAAAATCAATCAGCATTTTGGTGTACTAATGGCTTAAGATATATAAGGATATAGTTAATTATGGGTGGATTTGTTGCCCTTATTGGAAGGAAAACTCTTGAGGATAAGGGCTATGTCTCTTATTGTACCTCAATGTCTGGCAAAAAAGATAGGTCCTCAATAAGTATCTTTTATACTGATGACACGCTCCTCTTGATTCTTCAAGCATTTTCTGTGCTTCTTATACTAATCCACTTTCTGGTTCTTGTATTGATATTCTCACACTGCATATACTGCCTTTTATCAGTGCCTATTATAACACCGACTCAAAATACGGACATGAGCTGAACTGTTCTCTCTGCCCAAGCTTATTCTCCATCTAATCCACCCATGCTGGGAGTAGAGTTTTCTTTAGAGATCTTTCCTGGTGGCCAGTGTGAGTACTGAAGGCAACCTTCAAATGTTCTTTCCTTCTAGCTCCTCTCTGGACTGAAGGCTATGTACACACAAAAATGACCAAATGTGGACAGATGTCAACAAAAGAGTGAAATAAAGACATTACAATATCATTAAATCAGACTATGATCCTGGAATTTCATACGGAATATAAAGTTTGGCCCACAACGCAAATGCTGTGTGTATAAAACTAACAGTAACTTCAGTATATTTCTTATTTTTTGTGGAGTTCTCCACACACACATACAAAAATTAGTCCAGAAATTGTTTCTTTCTAACAGTAAGATTATTTTTAAAGCAAGAGTTCTTGTAAATGAACTCTATTGTGCTTGCTTCCTAATGCTGTTTCCTGTTTAAAAAAAAAAAAGTCTGTACACACACACACGCACACACACACACACACACACACACAAACACACAGAGTCACTGTGTTGGCATACTGCAACAAAATTCAAGTTTCTCCTATGGTTTTCTTTATTAGAAAATATTTGCATACTGAACTCCTGGCAAAGGATTGCAGCTTTTCTAATTTTGGAGAGAGCCCAGTGAAGCAACATGTAAACTGGCAGAGGCACCATCCTTTGGTGACATTCTTAGAGGTTACTTAGAGTTTTTTCCCACTCCCCTGCTGTTTTCATGATGCCTCAGGTACATAAGACATTGTGCTGCCTTCCTAGTTCAAGCAACAACTGAGCTGAGAGAGAAGTCCATTGGCCACATGTAGCACCACCCAAGATGGGCTGGGGAAATGTCACCCTAAACACAACTGCTCAAAGAGCCCTTCAAGCCCTGCCTCTCACAGGCCAGAAAGGATTACACAGCCTATTGTGACTTCCCCCAGATGCAGGGAGATGATCCCCACTCCCTGCTTCTAAGAGACCCAGAGCTGGGTCTGAAAACAGAAACCAGTAATGAAAGTTATATCCCAGGGCAAATCACAGACACATTCTGAGATGCTCCCTCAATCTCTCTTCTTTTGTTTTCTAACTCACTTGCCTTTCCTTTATATCCCATGCTCCACCAAACTGGGGAATCCATCCAATCTGAAAAGATACCAAAAATACTAGAAATCTGAATAAACAAATTACTTCTAAAGACTTGTTCACTAAAATAAACTCCTCTCCAGGAATCCTTGCTCAATTCTTTCTGCCCTAGTTTAGAGTAAGTTTCTTTCCTATGTATTCCCAGAGCTCTTCACATGCGCTGCTGGCTGCTAGCTCAGCATTTACCACAATATATTGCTCCAAGTTTCTCTCAACCAGAATTCTGAGAGCTCTTGAGAACAGATCCTATGTCTCAATAACCTTAGCATTCTCAGTGTTCAGGGCACTACAGGAAACAGAGTAGGAGCTCCATAAACATTTAATAAGTAAGTGAAGGTACATTTATATACACATATAAAAGCATATGTATATACAAACTTACATACACACATACATACATATCTATATTTAGCTCTGATTAGATTGATATATTAGACAACCAAACACTAGTAAAATTCTGCATCTGCCAAAGCACGGCATATGTGAAACCACTGTATCCACACAGAGACCTAAAACGTTAATATGATGTTTTTAAATATATCTCACAAGCTTCAAAACAGAGCTCTAAAATGTAAGTGGGTGGCAGAAGTGGGGAAACCAACTGCCACAAGACTAATTTTCAAGAGAGCAAAATGTATGTGAAATTATATTTGAAGTAGTAGAGCAAGAGCAATCTGCAATACACCTACTCCTCCCAATGAAAATGCATCTTTCGTATATATAAGACTTAACTACAACTTTAATAAGCACACATATCACGTTTAAAAAGCACTGTCATAAGTTAAATACCCTCTCGTACTCAAATATATCCAGTCCCTGAAAGTCATGAGAACTTTTAAAGATGGATATTTTTAAAGTTGGACAAAACAAACATGAGGATCCCTATAAACACTACAAAAACATGACTGATTTCTGCATTTCTGCATTATAAAACAACGCTATTTTACTTTTTTTGTATAGTACAAATTGAAATGTTGAAAAAATTTGCAATTTTTTCTTACACGATTAAAGAATCTTCAGCTCTTTTGACATTTAAATTATATTTTATGCTGCTTATGTAATGATGTGTCATTCTTTGCATTTAATTTGTAGTTGTAAAAGTTGCATTGAGTCCTTTGTTTCTTGGTTCTCTATTTTTAAATCTGAGAATCTTTGCTGACCTTTTCCCCATTCCTTTGCCCTCTCTGAGGCAATTTCATCAAGTGGCTGGCCTTTCTGAGTTTGCAAGACTGGCATTGCATAGGGGGTGTGTCAGTTGGGGCACATTACATGTTAACAAGCTGCTTTTCACCTTTCACATCATTTTATCTGACTGAGGAGAATTTAAAATGAGCATTAAGAACAGCCATCAAAATGAAGAAGTACCTCTTTTCAAGGTGTTTACCATTCCAGCTGTTTAATATATTTATCTAAATACCTGTCATTTTTCCCAGGGATAAAACCAGTAAATTTTTAAGGGGTGCTGAAGAGCTTCCTTAGAAGTAAAAAGAGTCAAGGCCCTTACCCACTTACTATTTTGCAGTTCAATGGTACTATTATTTACCACAATTTGTTGAGAAGGTTCTAACTTAAATTCGTTAGCAATGAAAAGGTCCCAAGGGGGAATTCAGCTGAAAGAAGGGAGTTGACCTGGTAATCTGGGTTATATATGCACGTTAAAAAAAGGACTACTTGGACTAAACGACTATTCCGCTTTGATCAATTAAATTAAACAAACACCTGTTAGTCCAAAATATTAGTAAAATGTGTGCCAATGTACATATAGAGGTGAGTAAGGTATGGACTGTAATCCAAGAATTCTGAAAACTCCAGCATGGAATATATTGATTGAAGATGCAATGAATATTTGGTACATGGAAGGATGGGTGGATGGACGGATATGAATCCTCTGCTTTGTCTAAAACCTAGCTCTTGCTTTCTTCATTTTTTTAATGAAATGTAGTATGGATGTAATTTTGATGGAACCTCAGACTGTTGCCGCCTATTCTCAAGTGCTGTCTATTTTTACCTGTCTCAGATTTGTGAGTCAAACCATTCTAATCCTACCTGCCAGGCAACTGAGTCCATGCCGAGCTCTTAGATTTCTAATTTCCTGGACTAGTCATTCTGCAAGTCGTCATGCCCTGTATTATTGCTTTTCTTATATTGTTACATCTTCCTCCCATTGATCACTTTATTTGTTAAAGCCAACCTTGTTTTCCTTCTCCTTTCCCCCCAAAAATAAGCCCCTCAAGAGCAGGAACTATGTACATTGTAATGGATAAAACTGGGTGCTGGAGCTAGACTAGCCTGCCTTTGTCATTTGATATCTGTGTGATCCAGTGTAAGTTAGGTAACCCCACTAGACTTTGGTTTCATTGGCCATAACATGGAAATAGTAATAGTTCTCCATTTTCATTAGGTTGTTGTGAGGACTATAGTCATTTATATGTGTAAAATACTTAGAATAGTTATTGGAACATAGTAAGTACTGTTAAATATTACCTGCATATTTGGTTTCCCAGCATAGCACCTATCACAGGATATGACAGACGATAGAAGATACTCAGTAAATAATTGTTAAAGTTTAGCTATGAAAAGGAGAGAGGAAGGGTGATAAGAGATTTGTTTTAAATTTTCTACTTTTATGCCTTATACTTTGGTAAACATAAAACATACAAATCTCTTAAGACTCTCAAGTGTCAATAGCCTAACAATCTGGAGACTCCTGATATAGTCCAGACTCTGACATTAGCCACCTGGGTGACCTCAAGACAAGTCACTGAAGTATTCTGAATCACTGTTTCCACATCTCTATGTTGGGCATAATAATACCCTCCACTCAGCTGAATCTCTCTAATTTCTAAATGAGTGGATTAGAATGAGTGACTCAGATCCTGATTCATCACATTCAGCAAAATAGCCTTACCCCCTACCATCACTGAGAAAACTAAAGTCATCATATGTGACCCCCTTCAACTTTCTGCTGCCATGAACAAACAACATCCAAATGCATGCTGATGTAACTCCCCTCCTTTTTCAGAGAATGAGATATCATCCCTCCTTCTAATTAGCCCTAACCTCTTAGCTATGCTCTTGAGCTCCTTCTCTCCTATACCCCATGAGGTCATGAAGATGCCTACAGGAGGAATAATCAGCTTTAAACATCTGCCATCAGTCATCCTCTCTCTTTCCTGTATCTTCAAATCATCCCTCACTGATGCCTGCTTTCTCTCAGCCTGTGAACATGTGTTTTTCCCATTCCAAAATCTCTACCTTGACCCTGCATCTAACATCTGTTCTCTCCTCTTTCATCCAGATTTCTCAAAAGCCTTCATTGTTTCCCTTTCTTTAACTGGATCTGCTTGAGGTAATGATTGATCTCCTAATTGCTAAATCTGATATTTTCTTATGCTGGTCCTTATCTAATAACATATATTTAATATGGTATTTATGCCCTCCTTCTTATATATATGCCCTCCTTCTTATTTATGCCCCTCTCCTTATAAGAAGGAGGGCATAAATCTATGGAGTAGAACCTACTCCGTAATTTCCGTGACTCCTTTCTCTTGCAGTTCTCCCTCGACTTCGATTCCATTGCTTCTGTCTCTCTCCTTCTCTGCCTCTCTTCACTTTCTGAATGCTATTTTCCCCCAGAAATCTGTCCCTCTTCCACTTATTTTCCCTTATGAGCATTCTTGCTTGGGGGAGGGGTCTCATCATTTCCATTAAAACTTCTAATGAAATGATTCATACATCTTTGAAATAGGACCTAAAAATGCAGTTCATTCTACCTTGGTTTTGGTTCAGGCTCCAAGATAACGGATGTCAAGTAGTCCGTGCTCCAGAATAAAGTGCTATAGCACCTGAGCAGAACTGGAAGTGTGGAGCATATGTTAGATTACTAATGCATTTTCACAAAGAGGTACTGTAGAGGTGAGAGTGGGGAGAGGCTAGAAGCAATCAGCCAAAGGAGACACACCACTGGCATGGAGGGATCTGTAGTCAGTATAGCTCAGTATATAATTCTTCAATGAGCCCACAAAAGTGCCCATGGGAGAAAAAAAACTGCCTTGAAACATCTGAAAGAACGAGAACAACTCAAAACCATATTATATTGGTACCAGTCAAGAGAGAACTTTCCTGATCCTTGTATGCCCACAGGGTGGGAGGGCAGAAACTTTAACTTAAGATGGCCATTTGAAATTTCAGCTACTACATGCAATCGAATATTATAATTACTAAAATAAGACTATTTGGGAAATTAAAAGTGACCAAAAGGCTCTATAATCACTGTCTCTCAAGTTGCATTTATTGAGCATAATGAATACATCTATATTACTGGGACAGATTCTTCCCTGAGCTCATGTTCATGATCCTAACATCCAACCATACATCTTCATCTGGATGCCTTAAATTATATCTGTTCCAAACAAAACTCATCCTTGCCTAAACTTGTTTCTACCTCTATATTTTTTCTTAATCATTGGCATCAACCATCATTGATTCCCATATTTAAGTCAATATCCCCAAAAGCCAAATCAATCTCCAAGTATTGCTCTTTACTTTACACTCTACTCTTCATGTCATTGTGCTGATTCAGGTCTTTGCCTTTGTCATTGCTCACCCTGGACTCCTGGTCTAACCTGTCACTCTGACTGTGGTCTTGAGCTCTCAAATCGACTACTGACCCAGTGGAAACCCTTCAATGGGGTTATTTAAAATTAAAATCTGATGGGAAGAGATCCTTCAGTGATGTCTCACCACCCAAAGAATTAAGTCTGAACTCCTTAGTAGAGTAATCTGGTTTTTAACTACCTCCTCACTTTCATCACTAGCTACATGTTGTTTTAAGATGTATTAATAAGGGGTGCCTGGGTGGCTCAGTCGGTTAAGCATCTGCCTTGCACTCAGGTCATTATCTCATGGTCCTGGGATCGAGACCCGCATCAGGCTCCCTGCTCAATGGGAAGCCTGCTTCTCCCTCTCCCTCTGCCCCTCCCCCTGCTTGTGCTCTCTCTCTTAAAAATAAATAAATAAATAAATAAATAAATAAATAAATAAATAAATAAATAAGTCTTACAAAGTAAAGAAATAAATTGTGTTAATAATTGTAATTGTATTAATACTGCTGTGGCAGTATTAATATGTATGGATCCTCTGGTTCCACCAACACACACCAATGCCTGGGTGTTCACTACTTCATTGTCTTTTATAACTCTATTATTGATACCTTGGAATGTCTTTCTCACCTATCCTCCTCATACCACCAAATTCTTCTTCATCCTAATGACTCAATTGAGGTATCAACTCATTCAGGAAGCCAATTCTAGCACTACCCTCCAATAGACAGACTACGTGGTTACCTCTCTTATGCATGATATGACATAGTTCTATCTCTACAGACAGCGCTTTGTACTGTGCTTTTCTGTCTATTTATCTACCTTCTTGACTAGACTATATTGCTGGAGGGAAGTGGTTATATTTTATTTATCAATATAGCTCCAAAGCAAAGTTTTTGGTACACATCAAACATGTAACAAACATTTTTGGAAAAAAGGATGGGATTGTATAAAAGCTAGTATTTTACAAACCTCCTTCCAGCATAGTATTTCATTTTAACCTCAGAAGAAAATTATGAAGTGGATATTTTTATTTCTATTTTACAAATAGGGAAACTGAGCCTTAGATAGCTTAAGCAACATGCTATCAACCACCGAGTGAATTAAATGTAGCCAGGGATATACATCTACGTCCTCTAGGACCAGGATCCATGTTTAGCCCACTGAAGCATACTGGTAACTTCGAATGCTGACCCTAAATGTATATGTGAAATAAGGTATGACATGTCTGATAACATTAACAGGAGCTTCCTCTAGCCCTGAAACACCGAAAAGAGAAGAATCAAACTACAGGAAAAATAAAACAAAGGGCCAGAGCTGAGTGTGGAGAGAAGAGGTAAAGGACCATGTACCTTTGAGAGCTATGTTGCTTTATATACCACTTGAATCTTAGTGCATCCTATTATTAAATAGAGAAGTTTTCTAAAATACCACATAATTGCACTGCTTATCCAAACTAACTCCACAGTGCCAACTCTATAACTTTCTGCCTAAGACACAATGTTTCTCAGGCTGAATCAGATTATATTTTCTCAGGAAGCCAGCAGAGCTCTGGCATGACAAGAAAACTGTTCTTTTGGTTTCAACATTTGGATCTCTATCTCAATTTTGAAAAGATTTCCACTCTTTAGTGGTAGATTTAGGAGTCTTCCCCCCTGCCCCATGCCCAGGTTTTGTCTATATGATATTTAAGATGACCTACATTTTTCTCTCCCTGCCTTTTCCCTGTTCCCTTATCTCTCATTAAAGTTAAGGGGTAGGCATTGAGCTCATTGCCCCAGTTGAGGAATGGGGAAAAGCAGAAAGCCTTTAGTATGGTAGATAATGGGAACATAGAGAGGCCTCAAGATCATCCACCAACTCTCTTCAACACTCCCTCCCCCTGAGTTAGGTTCCCGAGAACAGAGAGGTCCTCTCTGCTCACCAATAATACCATCAGGAAGGTGGCAAGGCCCCCCAGAAGGGAGAAGGCTTTTTTTTAGGCTTTTTTTAGGGCTTCTAGGCAGATAGCATGAGAGGAAACCTTGGTTAAGATTCCTGAACCCCAAGCATGGCAAGGAGGCAACAGAAGGCTGCCAGACCTAAGTAAGCTATAAGAATAGGGACAGCACACTACTTTTCATAGTCAAGTTAGCCTGTAGGTCCAATGACCAGAGACAAGGCTCCTACAGTCACACTTGGCAGTAAGACCAGGAGTTGTGAGTCACCATTGAGGGTGAGAACCCCAGGAAGACCTGAGCTTGAGTTTGCACCCAGTACGTAGAGTAGATCTCAGAGACAGAAGTTAAGATATGTTCGTAAAAGAGAAGGAAGTAGTATTTATTGCATTTCCAAGCTTACAAACTGAGATTCATAAATAAGCAATAATAATAATACACGGTGGATTTCTCCAGATCCCTGATAGTGATACCAAAGCTGCGTCTATCGTAGAGGAGATTGGTAGGATCACCTGGGCCTTATAATGTTGTGGGGCATTATATTGTGAAGAAAATGTAAATAGCACCACAGGAGAATGGAAGGAACCTCTCCACCTCTGTATCTCAGTCTTTATCCCCAAGTTTCCTCCTGCTCCTGCCAAGTTCTTCCTGTTCACTTTAAACAAAATCACAAGACTGCAATATCAGAAGAGATTGCTGGGACCCCTTGCCTTTAATGCCTACGCTCTAAGCAAGTAACTTAGAGGCTAGTTGTATCCACTTGTATCCAGCTGCTGCCCCTGAGGAATAGATTTTCCAAGCATAATATTTTCCACCATATGCTACTGTTGCCTCTGAGCTGTATCTGAATCTCCCTAGTCCTAAAAAACCTGTTAAATGAGTTGGATAACCTTAGTCTTCTCCTGTGCTTGAATCACTGCTAGAGCAAAGAAGAACATAAAATTCAAATGCACACACTCCATCAATGTACTGTATCATCCCAGGCTGCTATCTAAGGTTGCCCTATGTGATCTGGAGACAACACAAACAGTCTGCCTTTGGTATGGGATTTCAAGGCAATGAGAAAAATAGGGGGAGAAATAAGAAACAAACATTCCAGTCTTAGACTCAGCAGCTTTTCACTTCTATCTCCCTTTGAAGCTAAATGGCCAATAAAACAATTCTTTCTCTCCTTAAGAAAGGTCAGAGTTTATTTCTAGACCTTTCTAGCACCAACAAAAGGAAGAACAAAGAAAAGCCAGCATACTTGCATCACTATTCATTCAGCCTTATACTCTACATTTGTCTGTGTCACAAATCCGGAGTCCCACCCCATGTCAGGCACCGCATGTGAGCCATCCAATCCTAAAGACACTCCTGCAAACTAAGTCTTATTATTCCCTTTTACAAATAGGGTGACTGGGACTCAAAGGATAACTTCTGGATAGAAAGAAACAGCTGGAATTTGAACTGAGACCTGTCTGAAACATGGTCCCTTTACCACCTAACACTAACTAATGCTGGAGTGGCTCTTGAATATACCCACATTTTTCAGGGCCACTCCAAGTCAGAACAATCTTATAAAAAATACAAATAAGGTCATGTCATTCCATTGCTTAAGACACGCCAATGAATTCTCATCATACTCAGAAAAAATGGAAATTTTCTTTTATGACCTATAATGATCTGGCCTTCGACTAACTTGAAAGCCACTTCTATACTCATCCCATCACTTCTTCCATTCCAGTCATTCTGTCCTTTTTTCTTGTTTTTCAAAGTTCCCTTCTCCCCGCAGGGCTCTGTGTTGGTCTGTTGCCTAAAGGTTCTTTCCACAGATTCTGAATTGGCTGATGCCTCACTGTTCAGCTGTCAGCTCAGAGTGGTGCTGCTTACATATTTATTTATTTACTTGTTGACTGTCTGCGTAGCCCCAGTATAAGGCAAGGGAATGCGAGAGGGACCAATTCTCTCATTGTTCTAGCCCCATTGCTTAGAACGATGTCTGGTATACACAGTAGCTGCTCAGTAGATATTTATTAGCGGATTTAAATTTGTTATTACTAGGAAAAATAGCAATGTTAAATCACCATCCTTTCACTGGTTACTAATATATATTTGGCATTCACAAAATATTGACGGTTAACATTGGCATTAAGTCTGATTTTGTCATTTTCATAGGCAACATAAAAATAGTGTTTAATATGAACCTAACTTTCTCTCATATCCCCAGCTCTTCTAGACTCAGAATCTGTTTTCTGTTACTAATAGGTATTTTTCTTTTAACACCATTTCCCATAAATATTTTAGGTTGCTTATAGTTCTTTATTTTGATTGTCCGATTTTTTGTTACATACTGAAAATAATAAGGTTAAACAAGTATCTGCTAAGTGGAATTGACTTCTTAACAAGATCCCAATAAAACAAATGATGTAAACGTATGTTTCCTCTTGGTGACACTTTAAGTTTCATCCGTTCACTAGCTCCTACTCGCTTCTTGTTAATGGTGACATTTTGACCTAGCTACCCTGTCCTTAGAATTAGTTCTGTGCAACCCTTTTGCCCAATTCTGAGAGCATCAGACCACCAGTCTGGGACTGAGAAATTAAAATGACCTGGGTCAGAGGCTTATTTCCAACCTTAAACCCCATTTCTAATTGGTGGCTTTTATTTTATTTTTTTTTAAGATTATTTATTTATTTATTTGACAGAGAGAGACACAGCGAGAGAGGGAACGCAAGCAGGCGGAGCAGGAGAGGGAGAAGCAGACTCCCCACTGAGCACGGAGCCCGATTCGGGGCTCGATCCCAGGACCCTGGGACCATGACCTGAGCCGAAGGCAGACGCTTAACGACTGAGACACCCAG
Source organism: Eumetopias jubatus (assembly GCF_037043125.1). Classification (NCBI taxonomy): domain Eukaryota; kingdom Metazoa; phylum Chordata; class Mammalia; order Carnivora; family Otariidae; genus Eumetopias; species Eumetopias jubatus. Next base: position 53,038,742 of record NW_028274810.1, read on the forward strand.
GCGCCCCTGGTGGCTTTTATAATATCATGACATTTGGACACGGGATCCTGACTCCACCACATATGGGCTATGTTGGTTTGTGTGACATTAAAAAAAAAAAAAGCTCCCTTAACCTCAGATTCCTCATTCATAAAATAGATCTTCAAGAAATAGACTCTGAGTCTTCAGGATTTGTGTGCAGGAGGTTTGTCAGCCAGTGCTTTTACAAACATCACATCTCTGAGGGGTAAAGGAAATAGGATTGGACAGAGCAGGTGAACTGTGATGCTGTTGGAGCAGAGGTCTCAGTCAAACCTACTGATGCTCTGGAGCTATGGTGGCCCTTCATTGATGTCCCCAATGGAGATGAGCTGTTGAGCCTTTATAACCCATGTCTATCAGTCGCTGGATGCAAGAAGGTGTAGGACACTGAACAAGGCAGCTGTCTTTGGTTGAGAGCAATTCTTGATAGTGAGTCATGCAAGAGCTTTCCACTGCCAACATTTAGGGGCAGCTGAGGAGGGGTCATTAAGAGGGGTCTGGGTAGTAATCTTAGCATCCATTACATGGAGTTAATCATATTTCTTTGCCAAATGTCACATGTTATCAAATGAGATCATGTGTGTTGAAAGCATCTAGCCTACTCCCTGGCATTTAGATGGCATTCCATAAAAATTTTCCTCACATGAATGAATGAAAGGAAAATGAGTAAATGTTTTACTGATGCCACATCTTGTTATCAGTATCTGCTATTTCCTGTCTGCCACTGTCTGTCCTGTGAGTCTCTCTTTCATAAAGTATGTGACTATACAGACTAAACCTTTTAGAGAGACTCTTCTACTGGGTCCACTGGGTCTCCATTTTACAAACAGATCCATTTTCCCATCTTCTTTGGTTGGCTGACTATACTTTTGAATTATAGAAAAGACCAGACTAAGTGGGTTGCCTTAGAAAGCCATATATTGGACCTTTGAAGACAAAATTTGGGGTATTTAGGTTAGGCTGACTGGAGTCTGATCTTTCACAGAATTAAAAAAAAATCACTTCTATTTTTTAGACTCTAGGAATACCCTAGCAAGGTGATATTTTCTAATATTTCATATTAGCTGGCTCATATAAGAGATTTGCAGTAGAAACCAGGCAAATGTAATATGTCTCCTAAATCAAGAAAAAGACATATCATGTGGTTAGTGCTTTAACAAAGGAACAATTCATACTCCTGTTTATGGAATAGTTCCATATTTTAAAGAAATTCTTTCAATAAATATACTTTTTACATGTATTAATTAACAACCTTATGAGGTAAAGGTTTCTTTCCCCATTTATAGAGAGGTTTAAGTGACCTCCTGAGTTGCAGAGTTTTAAGGGACAAAGACATAGCTTCTAATTCTGACTTTTTTTTTTAAAGATTTTGTTTATTTATCAGATTGAGAGAGAGAGAGAGAGCAAGAGAGCGAGCGAGCACAAGCAGAGGGAGTGGAAGGCAGAGGGAGAAGCAGGCTCCCAGCTAAGCAAGGAGCCCAATGCAGGACTGGATCCCAGGACCCTGGGAACATGACTTGAACTGAAGGCAGACACTTAACCTACTGAACCACCCAGGCATCCCTAATTTTGACTAGTATACCATCTCTACTCCATAATACCACAACTATTTTGTTTTCCACTTCAAAAATTTGTCTTCTTACTATATAATTATTTCATTCCATTATCAAAGATTTTGTACTTATTATATCCTCAGGTCCAGGCTGCAAGATGAATAACACAGTGTCCCTAAATGCAAGCACACACATGGGTAAGATCAAGTATTATAAGAGGTATATTACAACAAGAGATATATCAGAACGAACAAAGCCTCAGACTTTTGTGAGCTGAATCTACTTCCTGCAGCTTCCTTATTTGTTATTCAGTTTCAATCACTAGAATATGTAAAGCCAGGCTATTTATATGGTTTTCAAATTTCTTAAAAAGAAGCAGTCACTTCCAACTTCAAATAAATGCCAATAAAGAGTGAAGTTCTTTTTCAGCCCTCAGGGTGACAAATATCGTCCTTGGAACAAGCTGTTTCCTCTCAAGTGAACATCTTGAATACATGCTATTTAGACTCCAATATAAACATATCTTAATGGTCAGAGGAAAATCACGTTCCCCTGGAATTGTACATTTTATGATCCTAATAAGGTGATGATAATGGTTCTGTTGTTAATTTTTTTGAAATACAATACAATCACAATTACACTAATGCAGGATGATTTTAGAGGGAACAAAAATAAAATAAAGTGTTCCTTTGGAAAAATCTCCAATGAGAGCTATCTTATGACACGGTATCTCCCTGGAGACTGGTTATGGAATTTTCTCGCAGAAAACATTTTATGTGATGAAAATGGAGTGCATTTGTTTCCTTGGAAACAAACCCTTTCACCTTTATTGCACAGAATTTTGAGCAAAGAAAATTTAGTAATTAGACCTAGAATCTACCTATTTTAAACTAGTGGAATTTTCAAACACATGATGTTATTAGAAATAATGTGCAATAAAACCCACTTCACTCAGTTATGGTCAAACAAATAAACCTTTACATGACTTAGAAGTATAGAAATCTGGCATTCTAAACATGGAAACAGAATTACCTATGAACTCTTACACTCGAATAGCTTAGAAAATCCCTCAATTAAACTCATCGGCTGACTAAAATAATCTCAGTCTCAAAAAAAGCAAAGAAAAGCCTAAGTTGAATAATAAAAATATTAGTTATTAGAAAGTTTCATAATGTGAAAGTTAATCCTGTGACTATTGGCAAGGAGTTTCAAGCCAATAACATCTTCTGGAATAGAAAATATTTTCTACAGGGAAAGAGATTCTGCTTTCTTTCCTACAAAGGCGTCTTACAACCCTATGCTTTTTTACATCCCAGAATCAACCTCTTGGATAGACTTGAGAAGTCACATGCTTTCTTCTTTGGTATTATGCACGGTAGCCCCCCTTACCCCTGGTTTCTTTCCACACACAGCTTGAATTACCCAAGGTCAACTGTTCTCCAGAAGTGATGTCAGAAGGTCAACAGTAGTCTTGAATCACTATGTCACCATGCCTACATTATCACCTCATCTCATCTCATTATGTAGGCATCTTACCATCTCACATCATCACAAGTAAAAGGGTCAGTACAGTACAAGATAGTTTGAGAGGAGAGACTGTGAATACAGAGCTTTTATTACAATATAATTGTTATAATTGTCCTATTTTATTATTACTTATTCTTGCTAATCTCTTATTGTGTCTAATTTATAAATTAAACTTTATCATAAATGTGTATTGTAGAGGGAAAAACAGCATATAGAGAGTTTGGTATTATCTGTGGGTTCAGGCATCCACTGGGGGATTTGGCACTATCTCCTGTGGATAAGACAGGGGCTACTGTACTCTGCAGCATAAAGATCAAAACATCATTGGGGCAGGTTAAGACAGGTTAAGACTAATGCTGACACTTTACAGGATCAAAATTACTTTGGTAAAAGCAATCATATACTTCAATTAAATTCCATACTTTAACTTCTATACTTCATTTAAACACTAGAACAAAAATGTTACAGAAATGCATCCAATTTTTCCTGTATCCAGATTTTCTTTAATGAATAATTTGGGTAAGCTTTGAACATTTTACCCTGTCTTTGAAGTTCAAATCACTTCTAAGTGTCCCTAATGTGTCAAGAAAATTATCTTTTTAATGTTTTTTTACTTTGAAATAATTTTAAACTTACAGGAAAGTGGCAGAAATAGTAGAGTATTGCTGTGTACCCTTCAGTCTTCACTCAGTTTCCCTAAAGTTAACGTATTGTATAACCATAGTGTACTTATCAAAACTAAGACATTATTAACATGGCATTATTAATTATTAACTAAACTGTAGTCTTTATTCATATTTTACTAGTTTTTCCACTTCTGCTCACTTTTCTATTCCATGATCCAATCCAGTATCCATTTAGTTTTAAAATTTCTCTATGCACCTTCAACCTATAATGGTTCCTCCCCTCTTTCATTAGCATCTTCCATGACCTTGATACATTGAAAGAGTATCAATCAGTTATGCTACAAAATATCCCTCAGAAGTGATGCACTCTTTGAGTGTATCCTATAAGAGGGTACATGATTTTGATATATCTTATTACCAATCATATTAAACTTGATCATTGGTTGATGTTGAATTTGCTGGGTTTCGCCACTATAAAATTACTGTCTGTCTCTGTAAGAAGGATCTTGAGGGTAGATACTTTGAGACTATAGAAGTACATGTTCTTTCTCAAACCCAGTAGTTTTAGTGTCCATTGGTGGATCTTGCCTGCAACTCTTACTGCTATGTTCTAAAGGTGACTTTCTGTTTCTCTCATTCCTTCTACATTTATTTTTTTAAAGATTTATTTATTTATTTGAGAGAGAGAGAGAGAGAGCGTGAATGGTGGGAGGGGCAGAGGGAGATGAGCCTACCTCTCATGACCCTGAGATCATGACCTGAGCCAAAATCAAGAGTCAGATGCTTAACTGACTGAGCCCACCCAAGTGCCTCTCCTTCTGCATCTATTAACTGGAATTCTTCTGTAAGGAGGAGTTGTAAGGACAGTTTTTTTGTTTTTGTTTCTTCAGTTTGAAAATAATGATCATTTTACTGCTTTGTCCTATGTCTTCTAAAACATTTATAAGTTTTAGAAGATCAAAGCTGTTATATTAATTTGGTAGGGCAGGGATAAAGAAATATCCTCATGTGCCAAGAAAAAGTTAAGGAAGGAAGGAAGGAAGGAAGGAAGGAAGGAAGGAAGGAAGGAAGGAAGGGAGGGAAAGAAGAAAGAAAGAAAAAAGAAAGAAAAAAGAAAGAAAGAAAGAAGAAAGAAAGAAAGAAAGAAAGAAAGAAAGAAAGAAAGAGAGAAAGAGAGAAAGAAAGAAAGAAAGAAAGAAAGAAAGAAAGAAAGAAAGAAAGAAAGAAAGAAAGAAAGAAAGAAAGAGGTTCCTCCACTGAACAACAGTAGATGCTAGAAAAAACTTCTACCACTGAAACAATTTATTTGTATTTGATATTAGTAACAACAGAGTCATATTAGAAAGTTACCAAGTCTTGATTATTCAATTAAGTATTCAATGAGTTGCTGACATTTTGCTAGGTGAGGAAATGATCTTTATTCATGATCCAACTCAAACATCTCTTGTGAAAACACTTTCTGACTTACTCTGCAAAGTAATTATTCACCCCTTTTTATTGTCTGTTAGTGGGTACCTCTGATATTTGCTACATTTTTTATTTAAATTACAGACATCTTCTCCTTCTCCTCTTTGCCCTCCCCTCTAACACTGTAAGCTCCATGAGATCAGCCATCTCACTCCATTCACCCATGTATCTCCATCACTTAACACAGTGTTAATACATATGAGTCTTTAAATTAATGTTTAATAAATTCTTGACAGATGGATGGATGGATGGTTGGATGGGTAAGTCAAAGTACCTGCCTTTAGGGAACACAATCTAGTGAGGATTTAAATTATTATTATCAAAATATGGGGGGCAATATATAGAAAGAGTCTGGCTCAGCTATTAAAAAGTCATGTGGCCATAGCAAAATCATTTTGATTTTCTGGGTTTCAATTTCCCCACCAAATTAACAGATTAGATGATTCCTGAAGTCACTTTCAATAATAATATAGTCCATCATTCAACATCTACTTGGATATTGCTGAAATATGAGCACCTCTTTCAAAGTGTCCAATTGAATAAAATTTATAAGCAAGTACATGTATTCTAACACCAGAACTTTTATGTTTTGTCTAAATTTCATCAGTGTAAAATTAGATCCTTTTTCATATTACTGTCAATCTGATAGCTCTTCAGAACAAACCAAAGAGAATGATCATTTCATTTCAAGCTATGGCAAAGCAAGCACATTTTTTGATGCCTTCCCAGGTCCCCTGGAACTACATTTATGCATTATGCTAGTCCTGCTTCACACATGCTGAGTTGTTAAGTACATCACCTCTCATGGGATGAATCCATAATTTGAAAAATAAAATTAAATGCTTAATGGCACCATACAGACTTCGTTCCGTGTAGAACAGTTTTCTTTAAACTTGCTACTAAACACAGTACCTTGTATTTGCTTTACATTTTATATTTCAAAGTGCTTTCACATACCTCACCTTGTATAAGGAAACATTTTTTAAACTTTCATGCACTGAATAGAAGTTATATATTATTATTATTGTGATATCATTATCATCATTTGCATGTATTAATGCACACATATGCTCAAGAACCCTATCAGATGAGGTAGACAGGAAGGGCAAGAATCATTATCCAAGTGTACAAGTTAAGCAACAAAGCTACAGACAGGACAAAGGATGTCCCATGATCACAAGCACTGTGACTTCTAGGTACTTTAAAAGGGTATTTTGCTCTTGGCCTAAAGGCATTCACAATCTAATAGACTGTATATAAAGACAACTAATTTGTTTTTATTTGATAAATTAACAGTGAGAGGAGGGCACAAGTGTCTGTGATGATTATTTATAATTATTGCAACATTTATCAGTTTAAAAGAATCAGGACGACATTAAAGCCTTTGAAAAAAAGAAAAAGAAAGGATATGGGAGGGAAGGAAGGAGTGGGAGGGAAGGAGAGAGGGAGGGAGGGAGGGTCCCCTCCCATTCATATCCCACCTCTTCACTTGAAAACTCAAGCTGAGACATTATAATTCAAATATCTGAAAATGCTGATGAACATAAATTTTTTTAAAGATTTTATTTATTTATCTGACAGAGAGAGACACAGCGAGAGAGGGAACACAAGCAGGGGGAGTGGGAGAGGGAGAAGCAGGCTTCCTGCGGAGCAGAGAGCCCGATGTGGGGCTTGATCCCAGGACCCTGGGATCATGACCTGAGCCGAAGGCAGACGCTTAACGACTGAGCCACCCAGGCGCCCCAACATAAATGTTTAAGGAAGCAAATTACACAGATATAGAAAGGTACTATGGAGGAAGAGCCTTCAAAATGGTGTCGAGAATGTTACATTTGTACACTTTCTTGTCAAACCTATTAGGATCTCAGTTATCATACCTATTGGAATCATGGTTATCAGAACAGATTTAAATTCTGCTATCTTCTCTTGTTAAAGTCACTATCCTAACAAAAAAGTACCAGGAATTCTTTGTTAGAGCTATTTCAAGGAGAATATGCTTACTTGCATGTGGAAACATATTGACCTTTTCAAATGTCAAGGTATGGTACACTGGATGTTCCCAATAAAGGAAAAAAGAAAAACAGATACATGGTCAAAACATGGAAAAAATCCTCGATTTTGAAAAATCCTTAAAAACCAAGACCCTCTCAGCTCTTACATATAAAATATGTCATATCCCAGATAAGTTTCTCTATTTCAGTAAAAGAATATAAGGTGTCTTTAATGTGGCTAGATTTTCTAAAAGTGATTTAAGGGTTATATTTGTAAAATTAACCCACTTATCAGTCAGCCTCCATATAATTCATTATATAGAGCTAGGTTGTAAGTACTACATGTTTTTTCATGATAACATTTGTTTTCAATATCAAAATAAATCTCTTAGTTCCAAAATGAAACATGAAACACTATGATTTATTTCTCTCCATATTTTTAAAAGAGCCCATTTTCAATGAGGACAATAATAGTAACAATAATAGCTAATATTTCCAGAGTACTTAATGTGGGCACTGTTCTAAGTGTTCTGTATGTATTAATGCATGAATATTCTAAAGAACCTTATCAATTGAGTATAATATTATTATCCCATTTTGTAGATGAGAACACTGAGGATCAAAGAAACTAGATAGCTATCTCAGGGTTTCACAACTAGTCAGTAGTAGCACCAAGATTATAATGCAGGTCATGTGACTCCAAAGCCATTGCTCTTCACCTCTACATTACCTTACACAGGCAGGAAGGGAGCAGTGAGGGAGAAAGGAGAAAGAGAGGATGAAAAGAGGAAGGGAGGGAAAAAAGGGGGTTGGGAGCAGGAAAGGGAGATAGAAAAGGATGTGAAAGGAAATAATTATTGAACTCACATTTCAAAATGGCAGATTACCTCTCTCAGTGGCCAGTTGTGAAACTCAGCTCATTCGACTTGAGAATACTTTTGTGAAAGTAAAGAAGGCTAACTCGCTCACGTTAGACAGGGGAAGGGAAGTTGTAGCAGAAGTAAGAATGCTATATTTCTTCTTTAGAACTGCCTACCAAGAACTAGCTTGTACCACTTTCCCTAAAAACTGCTACTAATTAGGGAACATAAATGGAAATTTTCCACCATGAAACTTAACTAGATGCAAACATTAAGCCATTTTTTTCCCTTTTGAGCAACAGAGGTTAAGGAACAGCTTTCTTGTCTAATTCTTAGTTATAGCCAAAGAATAAAGATAGCTCCTTTAAGAGATTCATAACTCCCTGCTGCCTAATCTCTTTAAGCCTGACGTTCATGTTCATGTTACATTAGATGGTTCCAAATTACCCTCTCTGGCTTATTCCCCATAACCTTCCTTAGTTCTATCAAACTGAACTACTTGTTATTTCTGAAATGACCAGATGTTTGCCACCCAAATGCCCAGTTTTCTTCATGTTTGACCAAATCCTAAGTTTTTCTAAGTCCCCACTAAAATGTCTCCCCACAGTACAAAACTTCCCCTGGTGGTCCCAGTCAGAAGTGCTCTTTCCTTCCTCTGAATTCTTGTGTAACTTTGCATTTGTCTCTACACTTCTCATTTTATTCTTGAATCTCTTACATGCATGACTCAGTATCTTGCTTCCTCAGGGTAGAATGTAACTCCCCTGAGGCAGCACCAGTATCTGGTCTATCTTTATGACCTCATGGTACTTGAAAGATTGATTTTTAGGGGCACCTGGGTGGCTGAGTCGTTAAGTGTCTGCCTTCAGCTCAGGTCATGATCTCGGGGTCCTGGGATCGAGCCCCACATCAGGCTCTCTGCTCAGCGGGAAGCCTGCTTCTCCCTCTCCCACTCCCCCTGCTTGTGTTCCCTCTCTCGCTGTGTCTCTCTCTGTCAAATAAATAAATATAATCTCAAAAAAAAGATTAATTTTTAGATAATGGACAAAGATTTTTTTTTAAAGATTTTATTTATTTGTTTGTTTATTTGAGAGAGCACAAGTGGGGGGAGGAGCAGAGGGAGAAGGAGTCTCAAGCAGACTACACTGAGCATGGAGTCCAAGGCAGGGCTCAATCTCACAACCCCAAGACCATGACCAAGAGTCAGACGCTCAACCAACTGAGCCATCCAGGCACCCCTGGGCAAAGAAATTTTTAAACGAGTATTTGTTTAATTTCTGCAATATACATAGCACTACTGGAGCATATACAAAATCATTACAGGACAGATATACATGAAGATATATAACATATAACATATGAGGCATCTACAATGACTTAAACTAAATTCCATACTTCTAGAAAAAAATAGCAAGAAAATAAAGAGTTCTCGTAGTAATACCCATGGAGGCCCCAAACTCAAATGCTTGTAGGGATCATGGAGGTAGCATTTATGAGAGAAGACAGAACGGGGCCTAGTGTAGGAATAATAGGGAGGATGGAGAAAGTGAGATGTGGAAAATTCATACCCCTTCCCTTTCGTTGGAAGTGAGATGGAAATAGCTCATTACTATGTTGGAATGCCAACCTACTGTGCCAGAAATTCAGATTTTGATGTGAAATCTTAAAATTTTTATACCCTTATAACAAATCATTATGATTATTTTGTGGTTGTTTTTTTTTTAAGATTTTATTTATTTATTTACTTTAGAGAGAGGGAGAGAGAGCATGTGTGAGAGCAGGGAAGGGCTGAGGGAGGAGAGAGAGAATCTGAAGGTATGTGCTGAGCACAGAGTCTGATGCTGGACTCAATCTCACAACCCTGAGATCATGACCTGAACAGAAATCAAGAGTCGGATGCTTAACTGACTGAGCCACCCAAGCGCCCTTTGTGTTTTTAATTTTAATAAACCATTGTACGGGCAATAAAAAGCATTTGTGTGCTGAATCCAGGCTGTGATCACCAGCTTAGGATATCAGACCTGAAATTTTCAGGCAAGTGTGATGGAAAGAATGAAGGCCGCAGATCTGTGACTTTTATATGAGGCATACTTTTCTGTAATTCTTGCCATCACTGCTAGGGTTAGGGGAAGGAGTATTTAGTTAAGTTCCCCAGGAGAGTGAAGAAGGGTGAGACGTCCCCAGCCAGGGCATTTGGGGTGCTTTAAACACAGAAATTTATTGTTTCAGTTCTGGAGACTAGAAATCCAAAATCTAGGTGTTAGCTTTGGAGGGCTGTGTAGGAGAATCTGTTCTATGTCTCCCTCCTAGCTTCTGGTAGCCTCAGATGTTCCTTGGCTTATAGATAGCATTCTTACTAGGTGTTCATGTTGTCCTCCTTCTGTGCATCTGTGCCCAAATTTCCCCTTTTTGTAGGGATATAGTCACTGGGGATTAGGAGCCACTCTAATGACCTCATCTTAGCTTAATCTTCTGCAAAGATCCGATTTCCAAATTCAAAAGGTACTGGGGATTAAAACTTCAACATCTTCTGGCAGAACACAGTTCAACCCATAACTGGGCTGTCCACAACCCAGTGCTTCTTGCAGAGCTCTCTCTGATCCTTGGAAGTCCCAGCAGAAAATTATGTCAGGAAGACAGAAGCAGGAATTGTGGCAGTAACATCAGTTAAAGGGCAGCAACCTGCAACATAGAACTGCCTTTCAACGTTGGTTGATGGAGAATGCCAGAGGCAGTATTATTTCTCCTGAGAAATAAGTAAATATATTTCCTTCCTCTCCATAATATGAGGATATAGTTAGCTAACTTTACATGTTGCTAAATGCACAAGCAACTGTTCTGTGTCCACCTCTAGACTAATGGCCTTAAAGGGTCAGGTCCTACTTGATTTTACAGGACTAAATGTACTAATTCTCTCTGCATAGAGTGACACACTAGCCAAAATCACAGTGGAAAACATACTACTGAGCTTCTGCAATACATGAACGACATGGTAAAGAGGTCTTCTAAAAGCATCTCCTACAATGAACTCCTGATCTCTCTACTCCCCTATTTTCTTCTCAAACACCTTTGGAATTCAACCACAATAGTAATTTTTCAGAACTCTCCTAGGCTACCCAGCTGAACACACGGAGATGACATGTGTCTTGAATGAGACACCTCTGTTTCTCTGAGGCCCGTAATGATGTGAAACCTTGAAAACCCCAATTCATCTCTCTGGACAAACTTTGCTACTTATAAAAAGAAGTTGAAGAAGGTGGCATATATAAAGATGAAGAAGGTAATGTGTATCACATAGAGGAAATAACATTTGCTGTAACCGTGAGAATTCAGGAAGGCTTTACAAAAAGGTGACATTTGAACAGGTTTTGAAAAAAAATTGGTGAGGAATTCACCAAGAAACAGAGGCAATGGACATCCCAAGCAAAGAAAAAAGCTCATGCAAAAGAGAAAAGAAAAAGTACAGCACACTAGAAACAAGTGAGGAATGTATCTACTCAACTCTTAGATACCACCAACTCTGACAATTCAATGTACTAGATGTAACAATAGTTTTGTATTTTTGTTAGAAAGGCACTAACACATTATCTCTACATATCAATTTTCATACACATCCTCTTTTCAGCAATTATTGTCTATGGAGAAGAAAAATGTCCCAGAATCAAGGAAAAACTAGATGATCTGAAAATTCCTTCCAGCTCTCATATTTTATAAGCTGGTGGGCTGCCAGAGTCCCAAAAACTAACTCAGTTTATTAGTTGTAATTGAGCACATACTCCCAATGGATAAAGCTCTATGCTGAGTGCTATGGGGAAATACAGAAATGATTTAGAAATAGTTGCTGCCTTGGAAACCTTAAAAAAAAAAGCTTAGTAAATTCCACAGGTGTTATTATCACATCTCTTCCAATATGTATACTTAATCTGCTAATTTTTCTGCATTGAAGTACAATTTTATATCTACAAGTATTAAATGTTACCTTGTCAGATATTTCATAATTATAACTTGTAGAAATCTTCTGCACTCTTGAGTTTTCTACTGAAATTGTTTTAAATCAGTGTTCCAACAGAGTAGTTATTCATAAACAGTTATAAAGAGGGTCAGAAGGAATTTCTCACTAACACTTAAGTATCGAAATCCATGAATTTGATTCAAGAAGTTAAGGTAATCTTTATACTATCATCAGTTTTTTGTTTGTTTTTAATTTGTAACAGCTTTCTTGAGCAAAGAGATGGAATGCAGTTATGTGTATAACCTACATCTACTTATCTATGCTGCAGCCCACATTCAATTTTTCTGAATGTCTACTTTACTTTATCCATAAATGTTTATCTTATTTTCCTCCTTATATGTATTTAAAATAATAATGGAATTTTTAAAATTCTGATTAAGTACACAAAGATGGAGAGAAGGGGGAAGGGGTGTATCATTGGCATTTCAGAAGACCAAAGCTGGACTAAAGAGGAGTAAATGATAAGGCAAGGCAGAGACAGACTCAGGCTAGTAACACCCTGGAGGCTTCAGCTGAAAAGGAAGTCAGAATGAGCCCTCAGCTGAAAAACTGGAAAAACAGTCTAAAGTCTTTATATAGACTTCCAGATATTTATGCCCCCATCCCAGTTCTCAGGCAAAAAATTGGAAGAGCTCCTAAAGAATTTACTAAACCATATGGTGAAACTTCCAAGATGTGTGCACGGTGGTGGGGGGTGGGAGGGCTCAGAAGTAGTCCAGCACAAAATGCCCAGTTCAGTGTCCTATTCACTTACTATGCCTGAGTACCCTAAAGCTGGACCTACCCTTGCAAACAGAGCTCCAAACCAACTTTTTTATTGATTCATCCCTGAATCTGAATGGACAATCAGGAATCATCAGACATTTGAGGAAAGCCTATAATATGAAAAAAAAAAGGCCCAAATAAAGGAACAGAAAATAGAGAAAATTTGACAAAGTTTTCAATATCTGGATATGCCCATGCAATTGAGCATCAACCTTCATGAATGTCTCAGTGGAAAAGTAGATAAAAAGCAACTGCTCTTCTATTGTTGGTTCTATCTCTCCAAATTTCCTATCTTCTACACACTGATGAGCATTCTACAGGTTATGCTTCAAGGGCCCTAGAACCCTAGACTAATGCAATCAAGGAAATATAACAGAAATAGAATGTTGCCAATGCTAAAAATTATAAGATAAAGTATTATATCTGAAGAAAGGAGAGTTGAGCAAAAAATCATAGAAACACAGGAGTCAGAGAAATAGATTTGGCAAACTTAATTTAGGATATCCACTTTTAATTTTCAAAAAGTGCAAAAATACAACCCTGAATTTGGAAGACACCATAATTTGAACAAGAGTGTTGTCATTAGTTGTCAAGGCTGAGACATTTTATCAAGATTCCCTACAGCTTAAGCAAAGTATGCCAACACTCAACTCTGCTCAGATCAGCCTTCCAGAGCAATGGTTTGATAACTATGTCTGCCCAGCTAATCAAAAGGGAGGAAGAAATTTTCAGATAGTGGATGTGCCCAGTGGAGAATCCCCATAGTTCCAGCATTCTACGTTCTATATCAGAAAATTTTATCTTTGACTAACATGTTATCAGTTTCCTAGGGTCTGATTAACTCCTGATTAGAATCAAATTTTCGACCTTGATGAATTCATCAACTATTGATGAATTCATAAAAACAATGCCATTCTGGATTATTCTGGTTGGGTAGCTAGGTTGCCCCTCGCCTGGCAATAACTCTCTGTGTTTAGTATGCATTTTCTCTAAACTCGTGCTTTTCTTCTTCTTTTTTTTATTATTTCAAATTTAAATTCAATTAGCCAACATATAGTACATCATCAGATTCAGATGTAGTGTTCAATAATTCATCAGTTGCATATAACGCCCAGTGATCATCACATCACGTGCCCTGCTTAATGCCCATCACCCCATTACCCCACCCCCCCACCCACCTCCCCTACAGCAACCCTCAGTTTGTTTCCTGTACTTAAGGGTCTTTCATGGTTTTTCTCCTCTCTGATGATTTCCCATTCAGTTTTCCCTCCCTTCCCCTATGATCCTCTGCACTGTTTCTTATATTCCACATAAGAGTGAAATCATATGATAATTACCTTTCTCTGATAGACTTATTTTGCTCAGCATAATACCTTCCAGTTCCATCCATGACAATGTAAATGGTAAGTATTCATCCTTTCTGATGGCTGAGGTAATATTCCTATATATTACATCTTCTTTATCCATTCATCTGTCGATGGACATCTCAGCTCTTTCCACAGTATGGCTATTGTGGACACTGCTGTTATGAACATTGGGGTGCAGGTGCCCCTTCGGATCACTTCTGTATCTTTGGGGTAAATACCTAATAGTGCAATTGCTGGGTTGTAGCGTAGCTCTATTTTTAACTGCTTGAGGAAGCTCCATACTGTTTTCCAGAGTGGCTGCAACAGCTTGCATTCCCACCAACAGTGTATGGGAGCTCCCCTTTCTCCACATCCTCACCAACATTTGTTGTTTCCTCCTTTGTTAATATTAGCCATTCTGACCGGTATGAGGCAGTATCTCACTGTGGTTTTGATTTGTATTTCCCTAATGCCAAGGGATGTGGAGCATTTTTTCATGTGTCTGTTGGCCATTTGGATGTCTTCTTTGGAGAAATGTCTGTTCATGTCTTCTGCCCATTTCTTGACTGGATTATTTGTTTTTTGGGTGTTGAGTTTGAGAAATTCTTTATAGATCTTGGATACTAGCCCTTTATCTGACATGTCATTTGCAAATATCTTCTACCATCCTGTAGGTTGCCTTTTAGTTCTGTTGACTGTTTCCTCTGCTGTGCAGAAGCTTTTTAGCTTGATGAAGTCCCAATAGTTCATTTTTCCTTGTTCCCTTGCTTTTAGAGACATATCTAGTAAGAAGTTGCTGTGGCCAAGGCTGAAGAGGTTGCTGCCTATGTTCTCCTCTAGGATTTTGATAGATTCCTGTCTTGCATTGAGGTCTTTCATCCATTTTGAGTTTATCTCTATGTATGGTATAAGAAAATGGTTCAATTTCATTCTTCTACAAGTGGCTGTCCAATTTTCCCAGCACATTTATTGAAGACACACTCCTTTTTCCATTGGATATTGTTTCCTGCTTTGTCAAAGATTAGTTGACCGTAGAGTTGAGGGTCCACTTCTGCGTTCTCTATTCTGTTCCATAATCTATGTGTCTGTTTTTGTGCCAATACCATACTGTCTTGATGATTACAGCTTTATAATATAGCTTGAAGTCTGGCATTGTGATGCCACCAGCTTTGGTTTTCTTTTTCAACATTCCTCCGGCTATTCAGGGTCTTTTCTTTTTTTTTTTTTTTTTAAAGATTTTATTTATTTATCTGAGAGAGAGAGAATGAGAGAGAGAGAAAGCACATGAGGCAGGGGGGAGGGTCAGAGGGAGAAGCGGACTCCCCGCCGAGCAGGGAGCCCGATGCGGGACTCGATCCAGGGACTCCAGGATCATGACCTGAGCCGAAGGCAGTTGCTTAACCAACTGAGCTACCCAGGCGCCCTATTCAGGGTCTTTTCTGTTTCAATATAAACTTTAGGATTATTTGTTCCAGCTCTGTGAAAAATGTCAGTGATATTTTGGTAGGGTTTGCATTGAATGTGTAGGTTGCTCTGGGTAGCATAGACAATTTAACAATATTTATTCTTCTAATCCATGAGCATGCAATGTTTTTCCATTTCTTTCTGTCTTCCTCAATTTCTTTCATAAGTGTTCTGTAGTTCTTAGAGTGCAGATCCTTTACCTCTTTGGTTAGGTTTATTCTTAGGTATCTTATGTAAACCAGTGTTTTTCAATTTTGACTTCACATTAGGATTATCTGGGGAGCTATTAAAAAAATTGTGATGTCTGGCCCAACTCCAAACGTTCAGATTCATTTTATCTGTGGTGGGACCTGGGGATTCACATGTTTTAAGCATTCTGCAGGTAAACCAAAGTAGGCAAGAGAAGAGAACCATTGCTCTGAGGTAAATCATTGTAGGTCAGGAGTTCAAACAACTCAGTATGAATTGCATCATCCATTTTGAGTATCAATCCTACCTTATTGTTTTCTATACCCATTTTTGCTCCATGATCAGACAATTTCAACAGGGGGAAATTATGGGAGAAAGATTGTTACTTAACAGATAAAATACTTTGATGCCTGAAATTTCTCAAGAATGAATTAAACCGCATACTCCCTGACCTTGGAAGGCTTTGAGATTAAACAAAATTCAATATTTTCTGTGGGCTATTCTATGTAAGGACATTAAAAATTGAATTAGACATAGTCTCTGTTTGCAGGGAGTTTTTAATCTAAGGTTCTTTCTCATTCCAAGCTTGTATAATTTTACATATCAATTCTTTTATTTTTATCAGACTAAAAATAAAACTCAAAACCGGTATTAGTAGTTCTGCCTTTTCCTGGTTTTCACTCCTCTTTTTAAAAATCTATTTTATTATCTTATGATGTATCTACATTTAATGGCTTTAAAATCTTAGCCAACTTAAATACTATAAACCTTAGTTTCCTCATCTCTGAGAAAGAGTTCCTACAAGTGGAAGTGATTACCCTCAAAAGATTCTATATTTGGCATATAATGTACTTAGCACACTACCTAACACAAAGTGCTTAATAAATGTTTATTATGATCTACCAACTCTCAAAACAATATATTTAATGCATAATTTACTCTTTTCTTTTCTTCCCACTATTATTAGAGTTTAAAGAAACTGAGATATTTTTAAGAATTCCTCTAAAGCACTGACAAGAATTCTATTGATAGTGCATGTACTGAATATATTTTTTGTATTTTTTAAAGAGATAAGGGGAAGAAACACTTAACAAATGGGATTAGGCTCATTGTTAATTTAGTTACAAGTGCTGCTTAGACAGACATCCAATGTACATTTTATAATCAGCTGTTTCATTTTCTTCTTCATGTTTGGGCTCTTCATTCTCTTACAGCAGCTCTATAATTCAATAATTAGAATTATCTTATTATGGACTAGCACAGTGAATGTAAAACACATATATGAAAATAACAGGATCTTTTATTAGGAAATGATTACAATATAGAGGAGTAATAGCAATTTTGTACTCAACTTGTCCTGATGAAACCCATTTTTGTTTTATAAATCATTAGCTATTTCCCAACTCTGCAAAATAATGTAAATTTGATGTTTTCCCCCACAAAATCCTAGTTAAAGTAAAATTTTGATGGCAATTATAATTGTAAATTGATCACAAGCTTTGAAATATCAAATGCAAATAAAGCAGCTCAAAGCATAGGACATCTGGAGCAACACAGCAGTGCAACTCCAAGGTTTTTTCTCCAGTGCAAAATGTTCTAGTTGGGTAAACAGATTAACCTTTTTGCATGCTATTCGCACATCTGATTCAAATCCATGGGGGAAAGCACCTTTCAGGGCTTGAGAATTCTAAATGAGAATCCCAATTTTGTTTCAAAAACTTAACACCAAGGGAGAAGAGGAACAAAAAAGAAACTTGGCCACTTCAGACGCTGTCACCAATCGCTTGAGACAAACCACAATACTATCTCAACGCTTAGGGCAGCACTGGATTTGGAAGACCCAGTTTTCAGTTCTGTTCTGCTATGCACTTGCTGTGTTATGTTGAGAAGGTCACCACATTTCTCTGAGTCTCTGTTTCTGAATCCTTTGTAAAGTGGGGAGGACACTACCTCCCTCATAGACGTACTGTGGAGATTGGCTGATTCGTGGGCATGAAGCTCTTGGTAAACTTAAAAACACTTCAAAATGATTAAATATGATAAAGTGTGGATGCATTGGTGTTAGAAGCATGGGAGGAAAACACACATAACAGCAGAGACTAGGGGAAACTGAATCTGTATAATAATCAGGCAGCATACATAGCAGAGGCAGGGCACACTTCGGTGTTGTCCTCTCCTCCTTGTTCATGACTGTCGTCTTGGGTAAGGTGATTATGAGACATGTATGAGATCATATGTAAACCATATGGCTCATGGTAGACATCCAGTAAGTCTTGGCTTATCCACATGAAAGTACTAACCCATTACTTATTTTTGCAATCTCTGTTTATGTGGTGATTTAATTAGTTCAATATACATTCACCAATGCCCCATTTTTGGGAAAAAAGGTATAATTCTGCCCTCATTAAGGTTTGGAGTGAGACAGACAGAGACTCAATAAATAATTTCTCCGAATAGATCATTATTAATTGTAATAAATACTCTGAATAAAAAGTACTAAAAGGAAGCAACACAAGAACATCCAACTTGAAAGTTTGGGATGTTTTCTACCTCTTTATTGCTCCTTTGATTTTCCAGGTATGTCTCCCTTTTCTCTCAAATAAACTTAAGCTCCTAAGTATGTATATGTATATATGAGTCATATATATATATATGAGTACACACACCCTAAGTATGGCTCTTAATGAACACATGACTTGTTAATCCACTACTGGTAAGAAAGTTGAAATCAAGTAAACGACAGTGCCCTTCATCCCTAAGCCTCATTCTACATGCAATCATACCGGCAAACATTTCTGTGACATAAACAAGGCCCCAGGCCATAATGAGTGTGACTAATCAACATCTGTCAGACAGCGACAATTATACTCACTTGGGACTGAAAAGGCAAAGAAACATGATTTAAGATCATGTTTTGAAACACCTTAGTGACAATAGAAAAAAAGCAGCTGGGGTGCCTGGGTGGCTCAGTTGTTAAGCATCTGCCTTCAGCTCAGGTCATGATCGCAGGGTCCTGGGATAGAGCCCTGCACTGGGGCTCCCTGCTCAGCAGGAAGTCTGCTTCTCCCTCTCCCACTCCCCCTGCTTGTGTTCCCTCTCTCACTGTGTCTCTGTCAAATAAATAAATAAATAATCTTTAAAAAAAAGAAAAAATCAGCTATAATTAAAAAAAAAAAAGCAACTCACTATGATAGATGTTCCAGCAGCCTCTTAATGTTTGCCAGTTTCAGTAAGCTGGATAGCCTCTACTTGTTCCCTCTGCGTGCACTCCCCACCTTTCCCTGCTCTCCTTTGTGCTACAAAAGACTGCTTTTATGAAGGAAGTCACTTGGCTCTCTTGCCCCAACTTCTCTTTGTGTTCAGCAAATGGAGAGTAGAAGCAGATTGGGAGAGGAATTGATTCTCCAGGACTCCATCCTGAGAGGTCATCATGGACCAACTGACAGGCAGGCTCATCTCCTTAGATGCCTCACATGTAACAGGTTCCCTCCCCACTCTCCTGAGGCTTTAGGGATAGTAAAATCACCACTGTTTCTAATCTGGGCAACTGAACTATCCTTGGTGCCTTCCTTTATATACGTTTGTAAATAAATCTTTTTATAAATCCTCTCAAATTACCTTAATTTGAGAGTGCCATTTCTTTCCTACATTCCTGTTTTCCTATGAATAGATATATATATCCACGGAATTTTAAATTAGAGAATAATTCACACATATTAGTATACCACTTCAGTTTTTAGGGGAGGAGGGAAAGTTGCTTGCTCAGAGTGAAAAAACTAGTGCCAAAACCAGTACCTGAGGGATTTTATCAACTAAGACAATGCTGTAAGGCAATGGTTCTTGGAGTGTGTTCCCCACACCAGCTGCAACAGCAGGCAATGTATTAGAAAGGCAAACTCTCAGGCCCAACTCTAGACCTACTGAATCCGAAACTCTGGGGGTCGGACCCAGCAATTTGTATTTAATAATCTCTCTAGGTAGCTGATGCTGATGCATATTAAAGTTTGATAATCACTGTTTTAAGGTACCATTCCAATATCCAACATATGAGAAGGGAAAGCTCACTAATTAAGACTGCTATAGGAGAAATTTCATTTTAAAGCAAAGCCTAAACCTCTAGACAGTAGTTTTTAAAAAGAAACAGATACGTCAGTGTACATAATAGCAGCATTATTTACAATATCCAAAAGGTAGAAACAACTCGAATGTCCATCAATAAATGGATGGATAAACAATATGTGATATATATATACAACAAAATAGTATTATGCCTTGAAAAAGAATAAAATTCTGACACATACTACAATGTAGATGAAACTTGAAGACATGATGCTAAGTGAATGAAACCAGACACAAAAGGATAAATATTGCATGGTTCCATTTATAAAACATACCTAGAGTAGTCAAATTCAGAGAGACAGAAAGTAGAATGGGGGTTGCTAGGAGACAGAGGGAGGGGTGAATGGGTACAGAGTTCCAGTCTGTGAAGATGAAAATGTTCTAGAGAATGATGGTGATGCTTGAACAACAGTGTAAATGTCCTGAACGCCACTGAACTGTTCACTTAAAAATGGTTAAAATCCCATGAGAGATTATGGACTCCGAGAATCAAACTGAGGGTTTTAGAGGGACGGGGGGTAGGTGGGGGGTGGGGGAAGTGTTAGCCCGGTGATGGGTATTAAGGAGGGCAGGTATTGAATGGAGCACTGGGTGTTATATGCAAACAATGAATCATGGAACACTACATCAAAACCTAATGATTTAATGTATGGTGACTAACATAACATAATAAAATAAAATTTTAAAAAATGGTTAAAATGGTAGCTTTTATGTTATGTATATTTTGTCACAATAAAAAAAAGAAACAAGCCAATTCTTCTAAAACACACAAAATAACTGCTGGAAAACTGTTTCAAAGTTTATACCATATAAGGCTTTTCTTAGTGAATTTTGGTGCTCAGGTCTTTTCATGTTGGTAAGAAATTGGCATGCCTTAAATCTTGAGCAAGAGAGTATTATTTCATCATTTATTTATAAGTACTTTACTAAAGTTGATAAAAGTGCTATATCAGATAGGTTAATCCTCTTGATAACCTGTTTTTCCCTCTTTTCTCCACAGATGTTAACAAATTAAGCTTCACCCCTGCCCCAAGTGGTCATACTACTAGCTCAGGACTTATCTAACTCTGCTTATCCCAAACCTCTACATTTCCCAGCTAATTCCTAATAAGATAGGATGACAACAGTTGCGGCAGTAGTGGTGGTGGTAGTGGTAATTATCACCACAATTGTAGTTGTAGTAAAAGTGGCTGATATTTAAACTGAGCATTTCCTACACACTAGACTATTGTTTTGATTGCTTTGTATGTATTGGCATTTATTTTTCCGACAACTATATGAGGTAGATACTATTATTACCTTGTAAGCCTCCAAGAGGTTAAATAATGTTCTCAAGTTTACCCAGCTGGTTATCGTGAAAGCAAGATGAAAATACAGATGGTTTGATTTCAGAGTCTATGCTTTTAGCCATTAAGCATTACTACCCCCCAGGAAGCATGCTGTGTGCTTAATCATACTTTATCTCAGAAAATCATGCTGAAGAGGTGGAGACACAATTTGTGGAATGTGTTCATGCACTGCCCTCATTCACTTTCTCTCAGGATGGATGTCGCAGCCAGGTATACACATTGGAACTCTCCTAGTCTAGTGAAAGCTGCTTAAGTTAAAGACAGTGAGGCACCCCAAGCTTCTCCAAACACCTTCATTCACTCTTCCATACTCAGAAATGTGACCGAAGTGTGTCCATTGGTTACTATTATCTCAAAATCACATCAATTTCTGCTGTTTATTGAAAATCTACATTTAAGTAATGATTTGAAAATCAGGATACTCTTCACCAGCACTGATCTGCATTTATGAACACTTTCAAACTTTTTCCTAGAACAGTCAGATTTTTATGTGACCTAGACCCAGCAGTAGTGCTGGAAATTTATACTAAGGCTAATTTTTCAACTGAAAACTTTTGACAATGAATGACTTGATCTTTCTGCAATCAGACAAATCAGAAAATCTCTTGTCTAGGAGTACTCCATAGAAATTAACTGAGTCACCTGTGCATCCTTTTGGAAAGAGTCCCACAGATTTGATCCTTGATATACTAATAAAAATACCTACTGCAAAAATCTTAGCAGTATTAATATGGCCACCTAACCTCACCTACAGAACTATTGTTATGCCTAAAGAATCAAATCATCATCACCGATTACCTGTGTATTCTCACATATAATTGGCAAAGATACCATGAAACAAAAAGGATTTCAAGAAGTTTCCCAAGACATCTCTTAGTCTATTTTAGAAATATCTCCACCAGGATCATCCAAAACAGAATTTCACTAACTCGATGTTCTAATTACAATACATTATACTTTACCCCTTAATGATCAGGTACAATGACTAGCAAGAGATACTAAAATAACTTGATTATTTTAGTCAGTACAGACTTCATTTCTCCATCCACCATCTGCACCACAGACAAAACACTGGGCAGGAAAATAGTTGATGAGAAGATTAATGGATGGAATCAATGGTGTGGGAATAGAGACTTTCTATATGACCAATGGTTTGACTCAAATTCAGTCAAATTCAGACAAGCTACATTCATTGGAAGATGATACAAAATCATTTGTTTGACTTGATTTGTCAGTTGAATCAAATAATTTAAAACAACTCTGTGAGTAGAACTGAATATTTTGGATACTCTGCTCAATAAATACAAATATATATTAACACCATAGTATCATTAATAAAAGACACTAAAGTGAATGTGTAGCTTTTTTAAAAAAAATTTCAAATGAAATGTCTGAACTCTAGTTTCACCGTAAGTGCCGAGATTTGTTGCTGCTGTTGGTGTTTTATTGACATTTATTTCATAGCAATAAGAGCTGCAAATAGCTTTTATTGTCTTGGGTTGACGCTTTTACAACTGAGATTGATCATATTCACCTGGAAGCTTTAGAATGGTTTTTGTATTCTACAGTATCCACTTTGTCTTCAGAAAGACTTGCTTTACATATGAAAGCTCCTAAAGGGAACAACACTAGCAAATAACTTGGTGTGCTGCCTGGAAATGAATACATCTGCATGATAGTATACCATCTTCTGAGACAAAACTCTAACAAATAAGTCTTTATTATGTCATGCTGGACTTACCATGAAAAGCCTCATGGAAAGGCAGCTATTTTTTTGCCATTTTCTAAATAAGCCAAAGAGCTGAAAACTTTTTTCTTTTTTTTTAATTTTTTATTGTTATGTTAATCACCATACATTACATCATTAGTTCTTGATGTAGTGTTCCATGATTCATTGTTTGTGCATAACACCCAGTGCTCCACACGGACTGTGCCCTCTTCAATACCCATCACCAGGCTAACCCATCCCCCCACCCTCCTCCCCTCTAGAACCCTCAGTTTGTTTTTCAGAGTCCATCATCTCTCATGGTTCGTCTCCCCCTCCGACTTACTCCCCTTCATTCTTCCCCTCCTGCTATCTTCTTCTTTTTCTTTGAGCTGAAAACTTTTTTTAAGTGTAAAAACAAAAATAGTTTTTAAGATCACTATAAACCATAATCTCAAAAAAAATAAAGGGAAAGGGGCATTAATAACCCAAGTTCATTACTGTGATGTTCTCATTTCAACTGTACATTGAAAATATTGAATGATGGCTGTCGATCTTAATTTAATTTGTATGTGGTGTATTGGTATGTATCTATGCATTCACAGTGGAATATGACTCCCCATTTCCTGGAAAGTAAAGGAGCATATGCTTTAGTATAAGTAGATTTTGTAATGAAAAGTGAATTTCACTCAGAGGCCACATGGAAGCCTAAAATGTTCTCATAGATTGCACAGGGGAAAAAATATCTATAAAGCTGATTCATTGTGTTTAATGGCTATCACACCAACTTACTGTTATGGAATTATATTATATTGTTTATTTATGTGTATTTATAGGCTTGTTTTTCTCTGTGGTTTTAATACCATACTGAAAACTACAAATATAAAGTAAAATCTTAACTAGATTTTATCATGATCTTCACTAGAAAAGCCAAGTCTCCTTCTAGAGCTTACTTGGCCTATACTCTATCACTATCAACATGTATGGAAAAATACTTCACCAAAAGAGGAACTCTAAGGACATTTTCCAACAGAGACATGCTGGCCTCATTTCAGAAATTTAAGACACAAAATAGGAAGCAGGGCAAGACCAGGAAATCTGACAAAAGAAAAAAAAATCTTTTAAAGTTCCAGCCTTTTGGAGAAATACACTCAGCATCAGCTCGGTCTCAGGTCCTTGAGCTTCCTGAAGGTCTCAAGAAGAAGGAAGTGACACCATGGAGCTTACAAAAGGCAGGATTTCTCTTACTCCATGATGCTCAGTATATCAACAACTCATTTCAACCTTTCCATGAAGAGTCATGGTGATTCTTCAGCAGCAGATGCCAATTTTAAACAAAATCAACAATTTATGAATGTTTACAATGCACTCTTACAACTAAACTAAACAATCTGAGGAAGGCAAAGTGATTTTACTCCATTGCTAATAACAAGCCTTCATGTATCAGTTTTAGAAAATACTATTTTCATAAAAAGCCATTAAGATCCTTCCTTTTATATAATTAATTTCCTATAAAAGTAGACTATGGTTTATTCTCTGGCAAATATACCTCTATGAGCAAAATTTTACTCCTGAAACAATATTTAAGGCAATATTCTGTCTAAACAATATTTTGTCTAAAGAATTTGGAATCAAAGAAGTTTGGTGTGTTAGTAAACTGGACAGGAGGTTTCTGATTTGCAGTCCTGGCTACCACTAACTCTGTGTCTTACAGAAAGTCATGTTCTGACTCAGGAGAGTAAACTGAAGAAGTGGATCTAAATATACTTACAGATCCCTTCTGTTTTTGTTTTGGTTTCTGATTATAAAAGATATTTACTTGCTTTATTTTACTGAACTATATTAAACAAATACGTAAGACAAATCAAAACATAGAAAAGCGATCTACTTTGCAGGAATTTTAACAGAAGTCCTCTATAAGGATATAACAATAAACCCAGATATTTTTCTCATAAGTTGAAAATGTATGATTAAAAGTCCATAACGGTAAGCTCCTAAAACATCAAAGACTCTTATTAGTACAACAATACTGCTCACTTCGCCAGCAATACTCACAGCAAAATTAATCCCATAATTTCCCATGTGCTGTTAGAATGATAATTTCTAATATACAGAATTTAGTCTCTCTGGGACTAGTTACATTTTCATAAAAATTCAAAATAAGTACTAGACCATTTATTCATCCTGAAAGTATGATGCAATTCCATATTCAAAACAGAGTAATAGCACAATGCAGAAAATTTCTCAAAAGTAAACCAAAAATCTTTAAAGATCTTAGTATGTAACACTACTGGGGTCTATTTGAATTAACTTTTAGAATCAAAGTATTAAAATTTCAAAAGCAGGGCTCCTGGGTGGCTCAGTTTGTTAAGTGTCTGCCTTCGGCTCAGGGCGTGATGTCCAGGTCCTGGGATCGAGTCCCGCATCATCGGGCTCCCTGCTCAGCAGGGAGTCTGCTTCTCCCACTCCCTCTGCCCCTCACCACTCCCCCATCCCGCCCCTGGCTCGAGCTCTCTTGAGCTCTCTTTCTCTCAAATAAAATCTTTATAAATAAATAAATAAATAATAAAATATAAAATCTCAAAAGCTTAGATTTTAGCTACAGATAGGTGATAGCAAAGGTTTTCAGCATCTTGTTTTAGCAATAATGCCTTTTGGGGATGTAAATTAAACTCTATATCTACAATACCCTTTATACAAACAACAGGAAATTTAGAAACTGTATTCTCAACCAGTTCTAATACAGCTAACTAGCAGTGGGAAATTCTAGCTACAAATAGTTCAGCTATCATCAGATTAATAAAGAATTCATTTTTTTCATTTATTGGTTAATTAAGCAAATATTTCTTAAAAATTTACTTATACTAAGCGCATTTTAGGACCTATAAATACTATGATAAACACACCAAAGTTCTTCCTCTCATACAGCTTACTTTGAAGTGAGGAAGAGAGGGAAATAAATATATAAATACATAATATCAGGTGGTAACAAGAGCGATGAAGAATCACAAAGCAGAGTAAGAAAATAAAGGGTAAAGAGGGAGTTCCATTTTACAAAATATGACCAGCAAAGACGTCTCTGATAAAGTGACATTTAAGTAAGAACTTAAATGAAGCAAAGAGCAAAACAGGAGATTATCTGGGTGAGGTGTGTTGCAAGGAGAAGGAACATTCCAAGCAGAGAAAGCACTCTGTTCTGATAACATCAATAAAGAACAGAATTCTGGAGTGATTGTTCCATAAAAATAAAGACCACATCCCTCAATTTATTTCATAGCATCCACCACATTTTGTGCATTGTAGGTACCAATATGTGCTTGGCACTGAGATAAATTGACTTTAATAAATCCCTGCCTCCTCATTTACCTGTTCAAGAAAGGAAGAAAAAATACATTAACTATCTTTAGTCTACAAGCAAATGGACTTCTGTTTTATCAGGATTTACTGAATGCTGTGCCCAGCACTGCAAAATAGAAAAATATTTTATTTTTTCATTACTTAAAAATGTATATTCTGCTATTAAAAATCATAATAACATAAAGGAACAACAAAGTTGAAATGAGTTAAAACTACAAAAGTATATTAAATGAGATCTATTAATTTATTCTTTCATATTATCCAAGATTTTCACCAAGCCAAAAACTAAAAATCTGAAAATTAGATTTAACTCAGAGCTTTTTGGCAATCAAGGGGGTAAATAAGTAATGGAAAGTGCAGTACAGTAATTTAAGTTTCACTTTGTGTGTGTGTGTGTGTGTGTGTGTGTGTGTGTGTGTGTGTGTGTGTGTATGTTTCACCTGAAGGTACAATATGCTTTTATATCACCTCAATGAAAGCTATAAGAACAACATCAAAATATAGCTGAGTGAAGCCATTTATGGGAGAGTTCAAGGAAAGTACTCCAGTTAAAATGTATTTTAACGCTCTAACTTGATGTAAAAATGGAGCCTTAAAATTTAGAAACAAGCATGTTTATTATAATCTATAGACTGCCTTTTCTTGAATGTTAATACGTTAATATTCTTAACTGTGTTTTCTTGGAACCTAGAGAGCAAAAATTGAACTAGCCTTTTGAAGAATCACCAGGAGGGCTGACATTTTGAACTGGTGATGTGAGGAAGAACTCAGTCTGCATATGCAGCATATGCAGTTTTAAAAGATATATTTTATTTCAAACCTAAAGTATTTGTACTTCTGGTTCTAGTCATGGCAGAATAATGAACGAACACTTCCACCTCAAACAACTAGAAAACTGGACAAAATATGAAACAATGAACTGTGATTCCTTACAGAAGGTAAAATGAATGGAGTAAATCCAATGAATGTGCAGGGTACAGCTGGGGGGGTAGCTGTCAGGCTGCAGTGCAGAGGGGAATCCAGATGGAGACCAGGATTCCCAATGAGTTGAAAAGAAAGAGAGCAGAGTTTAGGGACAGCAAAGGGGGTAGAAACTGCAAGATAGAGTACCAGAGATGAGAGAGCTCCATGGAGATAGTGCTCCCAGGCTCTACAAAGGGGTCCCCTTGACTCTGGCTGAACACCAATATGCAATTGTATGAGAAGAAACTACCCAAGCTTGGAAAACAAAAAAAAAACAAAAAAACAAACACCTCAATCTGAACAATTCTCAGAGCTCATGAAGAGCTAACCACACACAGTGCATGTTTCCACCAGCCAGTGTGATTACATGGAATAACAATAAGAAGCAACATACAGTTATCACCACAGCAGTGAAGGTGAATTAACCTGAGGCTAAAGGCTACTCTAAATCCGCTCTAACAAAAGTTAAAAGCAAACTTCAAAAGAATAAAGCTGATTCCACGTAGCCTGTGCCAGAACAAAGCGTATCACTATTTAAGTGTATATAAAAACCCAGCAATAACCAATATAAAGTCCAAAATGTCCAGCATCAATTAAAAGAACAAGAAAATAAAATCAATAAATGAGGAAAAAAAATCAATCAATAAAAACAGACCCAAAAATAATAGGGATAATGGCATTCATAGAGAAGAATCTTTTAAAAAAAATACTATGAAAACACTCCCTTTGTTTAAGAACATAAGGAAAACATGAATATAAGGAAGAAAATATGTAAGTTATAACAAAGATAACAAAGAGCCAATTAGAAATATAAAGATGAAAACTATAGTATCTGAAATGAAAGACATATAATGCATTATATTTTCAGCAGATTAAACACTGAAAAAGAAAAATATAACAACTTGAAGACATACATATAAATAGGCACTATCATATCCAATATATTTAAAGGACTCTTTACCCTTTCAACCCAACTAGAACACAAAAAACTTTCAAAAACTGGGCAAAACACTCAAATGATTTCCATCAAAGAAGAAATATGAATGGTCCCATCAAAGAAGAAATATGAATAGTCAATAAGCACTTGAGAAAATATCCTCAACATCATTAGTCCTAAGGAAAATGTAAATTAAAACCACAATGAGATATCATAGACATTCCCTTGAATGGCTAAAATTTGAAGAGTGACAATATCAAGTTGATGAAAATATGAACATCTAGAACTATCACACTGATAGCAGGAATGTAAAATGTTACAACCACTTTGCAAAACAGCTTAGTAGTTTCTCCCGCAAAGAAGAATAAGCCCAAGGAATACTTATCATACACTACACAATAATCCCATCCTAATATTTTTACCCAATAGAAACAAAACATGTGCAGGGTGCCTGGGTGGCTCAGTCGTTAAGCGTCTGCCTTCGGCTCAGGTCATGATCCCAGGATCCTGGGATTGAGCCCCACATCAGGCTCCCTGCTCAGCAGGAAGCCTGCTTCTTCCTCTCCCACTTCCCGTGCTTGTGTTCCCTCTCTTGCTGTGTCTTTCTCTAATAAATAAATAAAATCTTCAAAGAAAAGAAAAACAAAACATGTGTATATGTAAAGACTTGTACTCATATATTCAGAGCAAATAGTAAAAACATGGAAACAACCCAAATGTCATTCAGATGAGAAGTAGATAAAAAAAAACTGTGAAATAGCCATTCATAAATACCACTCAACAATTAAGGAACAATCCACTGATTCATAACAACATGGATAAATCTCAAAAGCATTATGTTAAATAAAAGAAACCATATACAGAAGACTATACACTGTGTGATTTCACTTATTTGATGTTCTAGGAAAGGCAAAACTACAGTGACAAAAAGAGTATCAGTGATTGCCAAGGGCTGAGATGGGGGAAGAGGATTAACTGCAAAGTGGCAAGAGGGAAGATTTTAAGGGTGATGGCAATGTTCTATAAAGCATTATCCAAAAGAAGTATAGTGCCAGGTACATGTGCGATTTAAATATTTTACTAGCCAAATTCAAAAACTAAAAGGAAATGAGTAAAGTTAATTTTAATAACATATCCTATTTAATATGATATATCTAAATATTTCTCAATATATAATTAATATAAATTATTAATGAGATACTCAAATTTTTTCATACTAAACCTTTGAAATCCAGTGTGTATTTTATACTTAAGTCTCATCTTAGTTAGGACTAGTCACATTTCAAGTGATCAATCCACTTGATCATGGTGGATGTGGCTAGTGGTTACCATTTTGGACAGAGCAGTTCCGTATCAGATTGTGGTGGTGACTACACAATTCTATACACTTGTCAGAACTCACTGAATCATATGTGGGTTTGCTCATATCAAAGACCTTTCTTCCACACTGGAAGGTGAAGTTCAAAAATAGAGAAATACAAAAACACACGACCAAGAAACAGATCCCTTCATGAGAATTTTATAATCTAATTGGGAGAGGAAGAGTAATATATATTATATTACACAGAATTCTTTGACATTGTATGTCATGTAGAAGTAGCATGGTTCAAACTTGAAGTCCAGTAAATTAGCTTGGGGAAGTAAAACCAGATTCTGAACTGGAATAACAAGAGACATACAGATAAATTGGCAGCTTACTTTTTATGAATCTTGTCACTACTGTGTCCTTTGTGTAGTTCAGTGCTAGAAATATAGTCATCAAGAAACCTAATTTGTACCCTGGATATTCCGCTACTAGCTCTGTGATGTAATTTCTCTGATCTTAGTTGTCTCTTTGGAATAATAATAATTGCTCCATTTTTAATTACTTCATATACACTTAGTACTGTGTGAGGCACTTTACATCATTCCTTTCTCTGTACAACGTAATTTAGCAAGTATGATTATCCACATTTTAGAGATAAGCAAACTAAGACTTAGAGAAGTTAATTAACTTGCTCGGGATTGCAAGCTAGCAAGTACAAAACTGGATTTAAGTAAAGGTTCTTCTAGCTAAAAATGCCCATGTGCATTCTCCTAGACAGAGTTCTCTCCCAGTGTGGAGTTTAAATGGAGATAGTCATGAGATATTCTTCAAGTATGGATGATGCTCTGTAGTGGAATAATGATTAAGACCATATTCTGGGGTCATATACGATAAGGCTGAAATTCTACTTGTGTGGGTGTGACCTTGGAAAACTCACTAAACCATCAGTCTCTTTCTTCATACTGTCTGTAGGCAATGGTTAAATGCAGATTCTGGAGTCAGACTGCCCAGGTTGAATGCTTATTAGTTGTATAATCTTGGTGAAATTCCTGAACCCCTGTGTTCCTCCATTTCCCCCATCTTAAAACAGAGATGATAATAATAACTTTGGCAAAGGTTGTGAGGACAAAATATGTTCACATGATTTAAGCATTCAGAAGTGTGACTGGTTTTATAAATGTTGTTAGGTATTATCATTGTGCTTCCATATGACATTGGAGATCACTTTCAATCCTAAAATTCTAGAGTTTTCATAATTTATAAAATACTGTGCACCAATAGAGAGCTGTTTTCCCTCTGAGTCCATTTGTGTATTTCCCTTAATAATTCTAAAATGATTCTCAAAGTTTGTAAGCTGAGAGTGATTTTTAGTTTTTAGGCGATTAAATCCTAATAATGAAAAGAAATTGCTTTCAGTACAATTCTCAAAACTAAAAGAAGCCAGATTTGGATTTAGATGGTTTAGATGGTTTCTGGGCAGAGACTCAGTAGTCATTAGGTAAGTGATAGATCTTTGAAAGTCTTTTCTATTACAAAAGAACTATAAACTCAGTTTATTAGCTTAAATAATCATTAACCATCATTAACCATTTAGTTTTTATAAAATCTTAAGTGCAGCCCTTCTTCCAACCTGCCAAGAATGCTATTTCTTTCAGTGTCTTTGTGCTCTCTCTTCCCTTTGCCTTGAATTCTCTTCTTCCATATGGCACTCCTTAGCTTCCCTTGGGTTTCTTTATTTTTAATTTAAATTCAATTAGCCAACATATACTACATCATTAGTTTCAGATGTAGTGTTCAATAATTCATCAGTTGAATATAACACCCAGTGCTCATCACATCACATGCCTTTCTTAATGCCTGTCACTCCATTACCCCATCTCCCCACCTACCTCCCCTCCAGCAACCCTGTTTGTTTCCTATAGTTAAGAGGCTCTCATGGTTTGTCTCCCTCTCTGATGACTTCTCATTCAGTTTTCCCTCCCTTCCCTTATGATCCTCTGTGCTGTTTTTTATATTCCACATGTGAGTGAAACCATATGATTTGTCTTTCTCTAATTGACTTATTTTGCACAGCATAATACCCTGCAGTTCCATCCATGTCGATGTAAATGGTAAGTATTCATCCTTTCTCATGGCTGAGTAATATCCCATTGTGTATATGTGTGTGTGTATGTGTGTGTGTGTGTGTATATATATATATATATATATATATCTCATGTCTTCTTTATCCATTTATCTGTCAATGGACATCTCGGCTCTTTTCACAGTTTGGCTATTGTAGACATTGCTGCTAATGAATATTGGAATGCAGGTGCCCCTTCAGATATATTTGTATCTTTGGGGTAAATACCTAGTAGTACAATTGTTGGCCCATTAGGGTGGCTCTATTTTTAATGTCTTGAAGAACCTCCATCCTGTTTTTCAGAGTAGCTGTACCAGTTGCATTCCCACCAACAGTGTAAGAGGGTTCCCCTTTCTCCACATCCTTGTCAACATTTGTTGTTTCCTGTCTTGTTAATTTTAGCCACTCTGGCTGGTGTGAGGTGGTATCTCATTGCAGTTTTGATTGGTATTTCCCTGATGCCCAGTGATGTTGAACACTTTTTCATGTGTCTGTGGGCCATCTGTATCTCTTCTTTGGAGAAATGTCTTTATCAGAGGTCACCGCCTTCAGATAGTCCTTCCTTGACCACCTTTTACTGCTTCCATCATTTGCTTTACTTCATATCATTTCCTACTCTCTGACTATGAATACAATTCATTAGATTATGTGCTTCCTATGATGTCAAGGACTTTGTTCAATGGAGTGTTCACAATACCTAGAAAACTGTACCTAGCATATAGCAGAAATTCAATTTAAAAAATCAATGAATGTATGAATGAACTTCAGGAGCTCAAATGACCTATTTGTCCCTTCTAATTCTAAATGTTTGACTCTATGATATGAGGACCATAAAGGTAAACTGCTTTGTTAGTCTTCTTCTTGATACCAAACTAAATACAACAAATATGGATACATCAATTTCAAAATGATTGCTAGGCATGCAGTTTTAAAGATAATCCAATAAAGCTGCTTGAAAAATAAATATAAAAATAAATGGTTTTATTAAAAAATAATAAAGAAGAAAATTAGTTCTGCTAAATTGGGCTTAGTGTTACCTATATTCTAGAAGCCTCAGTTAAGCAAGATTAGGATATGTCTTTGCTTCCCTCATTGCTGTCAGACACTATACATAAAGGGAATCTTGATATCAAGACTCTATGACCCAAACTACAGCACAAAAAAGTGGAAAAATGAATTTTTATGCTGGAAAAAAGCACAGCTTTTAGAACCCAACAAAGTTCTAGATTCTAATCCCAGCCTCACTGCTATCATGTTATCCAGGGCATATTATTTGCAGTCTCTATTCCTTGATTTCTTAAAAATATAAAAAAGAGGGAAAATAATACCCACTTTGCCATGCAGTTGTTAGAACTAAATGAAATGATGTATATAAAGCATCTGCCATAAAAATCATTTTCAATAAATTCTATTGTCTACCCCCTCCTGTATTGCTATGTTCTTTGACTGCTTCTGAGCCTCTGGCCTCTAGCCTTCCTGCCTGGATTATTAAAGCTGCTGTCTGGCTTTCAATTTTTTCCAAATTAGACCCCTCATCCACTAGCGCAGTCTGTTCCAATGCCACCTTCACACCACCAGCCATATCCTGTAGCTACTCAATTCTTTCATAACCTCACAATTCAGTTTTCACCTTCAAATCTAGGTCTTAAGTGATTTTTAAGATACATTACTATAAAATGGTAAAATGCAACTATGTGCAAAGTTTCCAAACCTCTAGATTGTTGTTCCTAAATGCTGAACGTGGCCTATAAGGCCAGTTGAGGGACCCTTCTGATCCCTCTGAAACCTCCTCTCATTCTGTGCTCACTTCCTCTTTCTGAAATTCAGTTTCACTGAACTCCTTTGGCTCCTCTTAAGTGTCACAGGTCCTTTGCACATGCTCTTCTGTCTATGCTTTTCCCCACCCACACTTATATTTTCTTTTGTCACACCTACTTCATCCTTTGTCTCTCAGCATAAATGTTACTTCCTCTGAAAAACTGTCCCTGACCACCCCACTCCCAAATCAGAACAGGTTTCCTTGTTAAACTCATGGCATTATGCAGCTTTTCTTTACATTATTTATTAAAGTTGTAATTTTACTTTTGTTTGGACTATTATTTAATTAATTTATAATTCCCAATAATTTTATTTTCCTAGTTCTTTGAAGCAGGAATCATTTTAATTTTTTTTAAATTTTATTTATTTATTTGAGAGGAGAGAGAGCAAGAGAGTAGGAGACGGGGGAGGAGGGAGAAGCAGAGGGAGAGGGAGAAGCAAACTCCCCGCTGAGAAGGGAGCCCGATGCAGGGCTTGATCCCAGGACCTGAGATCATGACCTGAGCCAAAGGCAGACTCTCAACTGACTGAGCCACCCAGTCACCCCAGGAGTCATTTTAATTTTATCCACCATTTTATTCCAAACATTTAGCACACAGTCTGGGATATAGTAGGTCCATAATAAATATTTGAAGGTATAAATGAATAGCATGAAAAGAAATATACTGACTCACAATTTAAAATTCTTATGCACAGAATTCATTATATTTTTCTCCTTCTCCAAAGTTCATTATTTTAGCCTGTTAATCCACACACAATATCTTGATTTCTACTGGAAAAACTAAAGGAGCTGTTGAGCCTGGTCATTCATTAATTCAGGCTTTCATATTTACCACAAGCTGTGTTCTAGTATAGGCATCAAAGATGCAAAGATGAATAGTCTATGTGGCACAAATTCTACTTCTAATCATGTCCGCTTCTATTTCCTTCTTCTGTTGACATATAAGGGATTTTAGATATATCACCAGAGAATACAGCTACTCAATATAGTTCTTCCATGGAAATGAATATAAAAGGAAAAAACAATTCAGTAGGTAGAAGTCATTAATGTTAGTCATACGGCACTAGAAACGTACTGATCAGTGTAAGTTTACAGTCATTTAATGAATTCCCACCAACCATCCATCTAAGCCTCTAATGTGCACTTAATCAGTAAAAACAAGATGATATTATTGGGTCCTACTGTTGAGCAACCACAACTCTGCTGTCTTCTTAAATGACCTTTCATGCAATTATAAAAAGGTGACTAAATTTCATCTGGTAGGTATGTCTATGGATGATAGTCAATCAAAAGAGATAGGAAAAGTATCCCAATTTCAGGGAAAAAATTAGAATCAGGCATATTACAAAAACAACAAGAAAGAATGCATAAACCTAACATGATTTTACTTTGCAATCTCCACAGAATTATTTATTAGAGTTATTAATGTCCATGGAGAGAGAGTTCTTCGTTATAAACAGAGACACTCAGCAAGCAGTAACCTGAATTTTTTGGAACCTCATTCTTTAGGAGGGTTTTCTTCTGTGCTTTGAAGTTGCCCACAAAAGTTATGTCGTTGCTTATAACCAAGGAAACCACAGGAAACTTGGTTGCTAGGAAACCACTGAATTGTCTCCATGAAGATCACCACAGTAGGCTTGGCTTGAATAGAACAGATGCTAGGAAAATAAAATTAGGAAGTTACAGTTACTTTTTTTTAAGCTTAGGATGCCTCTTTAATTGCCAGTTAAATCTTTCCACCTAAGAGAAACTATTTGTCATTTCTGAAAGGCCATTACAGGGGTAGAACGGGGTGGGGGGCGGTGTGGGACAACAGGGTGCTGCCTAGGGCCACGGGAAAGGGCCACTGCAGAGTGTGTAAGTCTGAGCTCCAATACACACATTCTTCTTTTTCCCAATTAACTTGGCTACCGAGGGAAGGGGTATGATGACAGCTCCTGAGGGATAGATTATTTTTAAAAACACACACTTGTAATTAAGTATTTTCAGGCCTGTGACTTCCAACATTCTCTAGTATGCTTTATGCAGAGTAGAAGTCTGTGCCTCCTTCCTGAATTTTAAATTTTTTTTAATTATTAATTTTATAATATCAGTATACACACACACACATACACACACACACACACATATATATACACACACAAATACATATGGAAATGATTTTTCCATCAATCAAAGGCACTGGTGAACTTGTGGCAATTTGTTCCTTTGAGTAACTGAACTGTTACAATACCTAACATAAGAACAAAGAAATGGCTAAACTTGGTCTGGCTTCTGAATCATCCACTATAAGTTCCCTCCTATAAAATAGGGTAATCCAGAGTTCCCTTCAAATACCATACTTATTTTCTTTTGACCCGTCCTGTCCTCTATGGTACATTATGTATTTATAAATCTATCTAAACCTGTTTAGACTCTAAGTATATTTCCAGCCTATACCATTCTTGGAAGAATGAGGATTCACAGTCGGACCACACCATCACAGGAAGTGATATTCCCTTTTATAGGTCTCAAACTTAATTCTCAAGGCAATTCTTCTATTATTCTAGAACTACATTTACCTTATTTACTTCTTGTCTTTCCCTAGTTCTGCTACGTCTGTTTGTCAAGGTCACTTTGTCCCAAAGTTCCCATCTCTTCCACAATGCCTATTTTTGTTGTTCAAAATGAAGTTATGAGATGTAATTCCTATCATCCTTTCTTCCATTTTCTAACAGTTAAATTTATCGGCCACATAAATCAAGGGTGTATTATATGCTTCTCCACACACAGATTTAGGTTTTTTTAATTGATAACTCAAATGGATAAAATCTTCCATAAACTTTATCATGTGAGCAATAGTCTTGTGGGACCAATGGAGAGTTTTAAATAAAGGGTATGGCATAAGATGATAACTGGATTATGATAGATTGCTCTATGATGGCAGAATGACATAAGTTTTGGTATAGGATTACACTGAAAGTAAATAAAATAGTTAAGAAACTATCTGTGTATTTCAGAACACACACAACAATAGGCTTGTCCTGGGGTGGTGGTGGAATCCAGAATATTACTAAACAGATAGTTTACAAATATTTAAGAAACCCAAGAGATTATCTCAGATGCAGTCTTAGCAAGGTGACTGGCTTAGAGCAACCCCTTTTATATGAGAAGAGCACTTTTGGGAAGAGCTCTGTATCCTCATGGACAAGATGAAAAATTTGGGGCTATTCCAAGGAGAACTGGTGGTGCAACACTATCTAAAGACAGTCCATGAATAAACGGCGTATCTATGAGAAGATCTATGTTGGCATGACCACCCAGCTATGTGCTTGTGGCATATCCTGTTTCCCTTTAGTAGCAACTGCTCAGATAAACATATAGATAATATGTTCAAGAAACCTGAGTACAACACAAACCTGAAAGGATTATTACAAAATCAATATACTAAAAATGAGTAACTGTCCATAAATATAATAATAGCTGCAAATTCGTGAATGGCTATTACTATTATAAGGTACTCTGTATCCTTTGTCTGTAACCCTCACAGAGTGCTGGCAAACTCAGTATCATTATTCCCATTCCAAAAATGAAGAAACTGGGGCTCAGAGAAGTTGTGCAACTTGCTCAGAATTAGTTAATTCGTGACAGAGCCTGAGCTGAGCCCACGTCTGGTTAGCTCTTTGCCAGTCAGACTGGCTGGTTTATGCTCTGAGAATAACAAGCTCAGTGGTTTACTGCAGGACATTTTATTACTCACTCACACTCCCTAAGTGGGTCATATGGGGGACTCTTGCTTATTACACTCACTCAGGAACCTTGGCTGATGAGGGCTCCTGTCTCCTGTCTGCAGAGGCAGAAAAGGGGGGTGTGGTGATTTGCAAACTCGCCTTAAAGCTTCTGCATAGGAATGACATGGTCTGTCTACTCACATTTTCAGAGCTAAAAACTAGTGACATAGCTAAATCTCCAGGGGCCCAAGGGACAAAAATCTTACTGCTCCAGGCAGAAGAGGGGACCTGGAGCATCTGTGAAAAGCCTCAAGTGATTACCAGGCCCCCTCCGTCCAATTTCTCCCTTCACCTTGTTGAATATTCAATAGGATGACATTGAAGAAAGAGAAATGGATGGGCCTCTACTCCATTTGGACTGAAAGAGTACCAGAAGTACAGATCTCACACAGCAGCAGAAGATATAAAAGTACTCAGAGTAACCTCTAAAGGAGCCATCTATGTCATGAAGCTGCATACATAGGTTTATTAACAGCATTGAAAGTCATGATTCAGGCTCACCAATTATAAGTCCCCACATGTTCAGATCCATGTCTCCTGTCAAAACTTCCTTCCTGGGCTCCAGCCTCTTCATCTAACTAAATACTAGACATCTCCACTTGGATATCCAGAGGTACTCGGGACCTCTCATTCTGAAACTGAACTTATTGTCCTTAAAATATAGCTAAAGAACCTTCTCTTCACGCATCTGCATTAACTGACACAGCACAAGTCAACACCTCAAATTAGAAACCTCAGACTTGTGTTCTCTCCCTCTCCTCTTCTCTGCTTCAAACAGCTGTCTACCAAGTTCATTTGATCTTTGCTCAGCAAAGTCTCTCCATCCCAAGGGCCCCAGCCCAAGCTGGAGTTCCCTTCAGATATATTCAGAACTGTTGCCACAGCCTCTTAACTGATATCCCTGCTTCCAGTCTAGTCCACTCCAAACTCTTCTGCCTCCTTTGGTCAGAGTAATCTTTCTAAGATGCTGCTTTAAATATACTCTCCCTACGGAAAAGCCATTGACTGCCCTTCCAGTACTTGTAGGGAAAAGCTCAAGCCCAACTGTGTGGAATTTAAGGCCCTTTGCAATTCGGATTCTGCATGTCTGGCTTTATCTTTTGCCCTCTAACTCCCACTTCATGGGCATGGAATGACCAGCTACTCTCTGAACATACCAAACATTCTGCTCCTCCACGACTCTGTGCCCTTGGATGTGCGTGTCTCTCTCCCTGGCATGAGCACCTTTCTCTTCACAGTCTGGTGAATTTCCATTCAATTTTTATTACCCAATTCAAACATCACTTTTCTCAATTACACCTCTCTCTTCAAACACCTCTATTATTATCCTGATCACAGTGTGTTGAATTTACTTTTTTTACAAGTCTATCTCCTCTATAGACTACATAGTGTGGTAGGAATTAATTGTCCTAGAACTTATCATAGGCCCTAAAGTTTTGGAAGAATTAGGATGGAGAATAAAATGCTAATTGGATGGAACTAATGGTAAAGTTTGCAAAAAGCGAACCGGGGTTAAAATGTTCAGAAACTAAGTAAATTGGGAAAATTCACCGACAAAATAAAAAGTTAAGACACAAAAAACAAAGCGTGATTAGTAGCAGTATTAATAAGTAAAATATTATTGGCCTGCTCACTCATTAGAATTCCCTCATGATTAATGACATAAGAAAATAAACTTGAGAGTGCGGGATGCCAGGAAGGATAAGAAGGGTTCTGAAAACAGATCAGAGTGAACTGCTGGCCTTAGGTCATTCTAAAATTCTGTGGGTTGCTTTACTATGTTGCACCTACCAACTCCTTTATGAAAAGCTCATGTAGCAAAGAGACAAAATACTAACATCACACCTGACTGCATGCTCTTTGAAGAATTTAAAATTAGCACAAAGGCAAGTGTTTCCCCTGAGAGCTATTTTGGCATTTTTTACCTACTCATTGTATATGAGGCCAAAGCAACATGCTTTTAATAAAACACTCCATAAATGCGGAAGGGGTGTGTTTCATTACTCTGGTGATAATTCTGCTTCCCACCACCACCACCCCCCCATCAGAGAAAAGAGGCATTGAACCCCACTGAGCTGATAAAATAGGATCAATGAATCCTTATAGTGAGAACAGCATTAGCTGTGGGATTGCATAGATTTCCTATCACCAAAGCCTGGGTAGCATTTCATTATTGAAGTTGCCTGATTGCTTTGGTTCAAGGCTTTACCCCAATTCTTTTCTTTCTCTATTTAAAATCACTACAACAAATGAAACAATAACACAACAAGCAGCAGTGTGGGTTGAGCTCCTCATTACCAACGACAGCTACACAAACTTGTAGTCAAAACACCTATTTTTTATGCTCACACAAACAAAGCTTGTCATGATTCCCCATAACCTGTCAAGGCCAAGGGGAAAGTGCACTGCCTGCCCTGGATCTTTGTGTTCATGACATACAGAATCCAGCAGAAGTTTCCAGAATCAGAGTGCCCAGCCATTCTGCTAATTATGGCAACCTATCGTTCTGTTTTCATCTGCTGCCAAGTTATTATTTCCCTAGATGCATGTAGAGCCACTCTAGATTTCCCTTCTCCCAAAATAAAACTTCTTAGATGCTCTTAGAGCTGCTTCATATGAAGGTAAATGGCAGAATGTGCTGCTAGCTCATATTAAAATTTCCCCATTCATTAAATTTGTACCTTCTCCCATTATTAAGAGGGCTTCTAAATTTCCCTGTCTGTACGCTCATAAAAGTCCCTTTTTAAATTCAGTGACTTGCTCCAAACCATTTAATCATTCTGTGTTTCATAAAAAATGTAATGGTATCTAATCCTCTAAGTCCTACTAAAATTGTTCTGTCTAATGTCAGCCCCAATCAGCCTAAGAGCCTACTTATACCTGAAACTCACAGGTTCTGCCCCACTTTGCCCCCAATTCAGTGGTCCCCAAATTTTAGTCTACATGACCAACACCTGAGATATTATAAACCATCTGCCCAAGACCTATGCCAAAGAAATGACTTGGTAGGTCCTGGATGGATCTGGATGGTTCACATGAGCGTGAATACTGACAAGCACCTCTAGGTGATCCTGTCCCACACACAGAGAACCACTGATGAGGCCATAAGAACAAAGCCCTGGCATAGGTATACTGTCACCCTTATCCTCACGTTTGGTGTGTCCTACCTAAAGAAATCAGCACCCTTAAATCTATCAAGATAATCCCACATCAGGGAGGGGGGTGGAGGGATGGGTTAGCCTGGTGATGGGTATTAAAGAGGGCACATTCTGTGTGGAGCACTGGGTGTTATGCACAGACAATGAACCATGGAACACTACATCAAAAACTAATGATGTAATGTATGGTGATTAATGTAACAATAAAAAATAAAAAAATAAAAGATAATCCCACATCCTCCACCATTCCTGCCTTAACTCCATGCACACGGTGGTGTTAGCATTGGTTTCTTGATTTGGACATCTGTTTCCAGCCAAAACAAAAACTGTCCCTAGAATCTCGGGCTAATTTCCTAGTTCCTTGACACTCCAACTAGTTCCCACCAGGGAGAATCCCCTCCACTCAAGTCCCATTCACAGCTTGAATTTCTACCAAAACACAAACAGAGCCCTCAGAAGAACAAAGAGATCTATCTAAAAAAGAAGACTTAAAAACAGATGAAATCTACTATCTCGGATCCCCCTGGATACATGTTATCCCCCACTTCTATATCTGAGCCTCCAGACATCCTCCACATGAAGTACTCATCTGGACCAGCACCTTCTCTGAGTACTCATCTAGGGGACCAGTACTCCATCTGAGGGATCAAGGCCCTCAGCCCTTCTACTAGATGAGTTTGTGAGGTCAAAACCACAACACTTGCTCTGCTCCCCACCTGAGAGATTGTTCTTATTGTATCTCACTTTGTTATGATATCATTGGCTAGACTCAGGGTCATTATAAGAAAGATTCCGATGAAACTCTACTGTAACTATCGTAACTATCATAATGATGTCGGCAAGGATGTTATGCACTAATTTACCCAATTTCCTCTTAATAAGAACCCTTGGGGAGAAATTCCTGTCTGGTCTCGATACCAAAAATAGATTTACTGCTCATGAGCAATTGATTTGTTTCTTAACTCATGGACCCTGAATTTTATAAGAGAGAAGACTTCTGTTCTTGCTTTTGACTGCTAGTAAGCAGAGCCTACCTCTAGTATTATGTTACATGTTTTAAGTCACATTCCCAGCCACAATGTCCCCAATGTTTATTTTTCTATTTTTTTCATCCCAATATTCTCTTGTTATATTTCTCATATCTCTCATAGATTATTCTAATTTTTTAAAGAACTGAATTAAGGCTTATTCTTGACTGCATCCTCTCTTGCCCATCTGAACCTAAGATAACATGATAACTCAAAGGCTAAGGATGGCAAGTGATCCTATCAACAAGCATGTATTATACACCCACTGATGCTCAGAAAAACTGCAGCTCATCTGAGGGAGTGTGAAGTAATACAGAGTGCTTGCTCCTGAGTGTAGCTGGGGAAAGAAGACTGCACAGATAGGGAAAAAAAAAAAAACACACAAGGGTGAAGGTTAAAAACAAGGTGGTAGAGATGGATAATAATGCAGGAGTTCAAAGATGAAGGGAATCAATGAAGGCAAGAAGAATTAGATGTTTTCTAAAATATAGGACTTGTTTTCCAAGTTAGGACTTGAACTAGCATGTAGATCATGGAGAAAATTTAAAGTTTTAGATGGACAGATGAGAAGAAAGATACCCTGGACCAAATCATATATAGAGTGTGGCATGTATAGTGTAGTGTAGTACAAAGTACAGCATGGCATAGAGGCACAGTGAAAAGAGAAGAAAGTTGAGGTGAGACAGGCATGAATTCAAATCCTGGCTTGACATAAGCAGATTCCTTAACCTCTCAGAATCCTTTCCCTCCTCTGTAAATCAGGATAATGATGTCTATGGAGTCTCACTTGTATAAATATTAGCGATAAACTGTGAAAAAGAGCAATGCAATATACCAAGCACATCTCCAGCACCCAAAAGTTAGCCATCCTTATGAGAAGGGTGACAAGTCTGGAGGCGAGGTTTAGTGTCTCCAGCATGTGGATTCCATCGTCCTACAGCAGCTGCTACACCCTGAGACATGCAGACGTGATTACAGAGTTGGGGACAAAGGGTGGGTGGTCCTGTAAGTTAGCAGATAACTTTGGACTTGATAGAGGAGGATCAAATGAGCTATTTAGAGTTACTGAACAGGAGAGTGACACAATGAAAGCAGTGTTTAAGGAAGATTAATGTGGTCATGGAGGAAGAGAATGAACGAGAAAATCCTACAGGCATGGACACTAACTAGAAGGCTGTTGTGGTGATGGGCACAAAGTGACAAAGCACAGGATGCTGAGGACTGCAAAAGGGAGGCTTGGAGACACTTTAAAGAAAATGTTTCATTCCTTTCTTTGGAGAGGATTTTGTGATTGACTATATAGGGGAGATGAATGAGTCAAAGGTCAAGTCTAATCACAGTAATTCTACTAATTGCCAGTTGTTTATCTTTATCTCCCACTAGATTTTGAACTCCAGAAGGGAAAAGAACATTTCTATCTCACTCACCAGTGCCTAGCATAGTATTTCAAGCATAGAATATAGTCATAGTATTTTAAAATGTTTTGCATTATTGAATAATGAATTCATGAGTGAATTTTATTCATGGAAAATAAATGGAATGAATAAATAAATAAATAACACTAATGACTGCCACCAATAAAAATAGAGTGAAGATTCACTGAGCACTTTCTATTGAACATTTTGTAAGGCTTTACGTGAATTATCTTATTTCAGTCCTAACAAAATACCCATAGAGTAGATACTGCAGTTATCTTCGTTTAAAATGAAGCACAGCAAGTTTAGTCAATTTACCCAAGGTCATTCAATGAGAAAATGACAGAGGCAGGATCCAAATTTATGCCTTCTGATGCCAAAGCCTGTGCACTTTC
The DNA here is from genome assembly GCF_037043125.1 of Eumetopias jubatus. Classification (NCBI taxonomy): domain Eukaryota; kingdom Metazoa; phylum Chordata; class Mammalia; order Carnivora; family Otariidae; genus Eumetopias; species Eumetopias jubatus. The sequence continues at coordinate 53,082,006 of NW_028274810.1, forward strand.
TCAAGAAAGTGGGAATGGGCCTTGGAAAAAGAGAAAGTCCCGTCAAAAGAAAAACTCCCAGTAGTCATGGGAGCTGGTTAACTTTTATATACTTTGCACTCCATAAACATCTACTTTTCAAATCAATTCTACAGGTAGATATTTCCTTAGGTTTAAATTGACCACCTACTGTGAATAAGCAAGGTCCCTAAAAAGGAAAGAAGAGGCTCTTGGTTCTCAAGGACAGGAATATTGTGGACAGAAAAATCCATTGAGTAGACATGACAAGTAAAATAAGTCAAAAGATAATAGTAAGACACACTGTAACGCTGCCTTTGAATGCACAAGGGGTGACTAACATAACATAGTAAAATAAAATAAAATTAAAAATAAATAAATAAATGTGCAAGGGGGATGCAGATGAAGAGATGTTAGGACTTGGGGAGCATAACGCTATCATGTTCCTTTGCTCCCATGCTTCTCTAGTTTTATTTTCTCACTCCTTTCCACATACACACTTTCACGCCTCCTTCTCTGTTATAAGGCTGCACAAAATACATTAACCCATTTCAAGAGTTTTTTTTACAAAAGTCCCCCTTTCCAGGCATCTGATGACACCTTTGAATAAGTGACTTAGGAAGGGAGCACATGGCATTTTAGCAGGCAAATCCAGAGTATTTGCACCTACACACACACTGCCTGTTTCGCTCCCATGTACACGGATTCTGTAGTAAACAGTTTCAACTGAATTAAGAATTTCTCAGTTACTACATTAGAACTAGTTCTATGAAGTATTTTAGGTATCTCTACACTATAAGAAGAGCCATCATAGACCAAATGTACACAGAGGAAACATTTATAGAGATGAATCTAAGGCAATGAACGTTATCCAGTTTCTCGGAAAGCTAAAAATCCCCCAAATAAAGACATTTACAATGGGAATACTTAAAAATATGTACTAAATGGTCTTCTGTCACCTTAATGAGAGTACACTAAATATGTAATTTATCTTTAGATTACAGATTTAGTTTCACCTTAGAATCAACAGGAGAGCTTTTAAAAATATCAATTCCCTGAGCCCCACCCCACATGAATTAAATTAGAATTTCTGAGGGTTGGGCCAGAACATTAGACTCTGTTAAATGACTCAGATGATTATAATGTAAAACCTGGATTGAGAACCACTACTTTAGATTATGACTCAGAGACATCTTTATGAATATCAGTTATTTCTGCATTCACTACCCATAGTTGTAGGAACTGATGGAGAAGAAGAAATGATGGCATTCTAGGCTGATGATTTAGCTTGCGGAACTCTTGTTCTCTGAGAGGGCATAGGTCTTCATCCCAGTATTACTGAGTCCTGACTAAGTGACAGGTACATTTCCCCAGTGTATACTTCTCCATACTTGGTTTCTGCTGAAAGAACGGGCTTTTTATCTATCACCAAGCACCCAGGGTAAACTTTTGCAACACCAACTGACCAGTGGCAGTATATCCAACACTCATGTCTTCTGTTCACCATCTCTGTGTTCATTCTGGTTACTCAGGAGCTGGCTCCTCATCATTAAAGTATGGAAGGTTATGGCCCACACTGTTTACAGGGCCTGAGCCAATCTTGAAATAGGAAAGCTCCAGAAGCTCATCTCTGGATAATGCTAGAGACCATCATTTCTTAAATATTTGCCAACTGCTAGGCACTAGATTAAGTGCTTTTTGACAACATTATCTCATTTGATACTCACAGGAACCGCGGGAGTGAGTATTTTGTTCAGGGTCCTGTCATTAAAACCAAAACCAGGTTAGATATTTCAAACCACGGACATTTACTTACAGGGAAGTTGTTACACAGATATTAGATGATTAAAAGAGAAATAAGAATGCTGAGATAATCCAGGTCTTAGTAACTGCAAGAAGTAGCTACCAGTCCTCAGGCTGGAAGAAAAGGGAAGATGTGGGGGTTGACAGAACTTATAAATTCAGAAGAAGAGTGCTCACCCAGTTCTTGCTCAGAGAGCTGAAAGGGCATGACTAGTACGAGGAGTATAAAAGTAGCAGAAATCTGGAGACTCCCCTGGGATGTGCTGTTGAAAAGATGCTGACAGGATCCGAAAATAGGAAGGTGGTCTTTTCTTTTCACCTCCCACCTTTCCATCTCCCACCAGTGTCTTGCACTGGCAGAGCCAAAGGCAGCCGCTTAACTGACTGAGCCACCCAGGCGTCCCATCAGTATTTTTAATATAATATCTCATTTAATATAATCATCTCATTTATTATTCCTACAACTGTTTTTGTGTTTTTAAAGATTTTATTTATTTATTTGAGATGGGGGGAGAGCACGAGTGGGTGGGAGGCATGGGGAGGGGGCAGAGGGAGAGGAAGAAGCAGGCTCTCCATCGAGCGACTGATCCTTGATTTCAGCTCAGGTCATCATCTCAGGATTGTAAGATCAAGCCCCATGTTGGGCTCCACATTCAGTGAGGAGTCTGCTTGAGATTCTCTCTCTCCCTCTCCATCTGTCCCTTCCCATTGCTCACTCTCTCTCTCTCTGATAAATCTTTAAAAAATTAAAAAAATAAAGCATGACTTTAATGAGATTTAGTCTAATGTTTCCCAAAATAAACTTTGTTGAAATTTTAAGAGGAAAGTGTAGCCCATAGGATATAGTTGGGATATAGAATATTAGCTTTGTATGATTCTCAGACCAAGGCTGGTGGGCTTTAACATCCAAGTGAAGGATATCTTGTACTTAAGTTTATTTATTTTTTTTAAAGATCTTATTTATTTATTTATTTATTTGAGAGAGATTGGGAGGAGGAACAGAGGGAGAGGGACAGATTCCATGCTGAGTGCAGAGCGCGACACAAGGCTGGATTTCTTGACCCTGAGATCATAACCCCAGCTGAAATCAAGAGTTGGACACCCAACCAATTGTGCCACCCAGGTGCCCCTAGTACTGAAGTTTTTTAATGAAATTGAGAATGTTGATAATAAAAAAGACATGTACCGAATACAAACAAATCTCAATCTATACCAGTATTAGAAATTTTACCCCTTAAAGACTACACAGCAATTGTCATGAAGAAAAACAAAGAAATAATAGATTAAAATTGCATTTCCTCTCATGAAAGGGAAAGACCATGGAGAAAGCTCTGTAGGACATTCAAAAGCAATGAGTCAGGAAGGCCATGATGAAAAAGAGAAGGAAAATTCAGAAGGTCTGCACTAAGAACCAAAGGGAATATGGGAGACCACTTATTAAACATCTACAACATTCTGTCAAGGAGTAAGAAAGCCAAAGAAAACGTGCCTGTAACACACGCAGTGACTACCTCGGTGCTACCTGTAAGATGGGGCTTCTCTGTGAGCACCTGGGGCACTTTGATGAAGACATGTTCCCCCCCACCCAACACACACACACTTTGTTTTACATATCTCCCATCATAGATTAGATTTCCTACCATTTTTATTATGAATTCAGGTTATCTCCACAATGACATCCATACACCAAAACCTCTGTCAATGTTTTCAATGATGATACAGGTTCCCCCACTATCTGAAACCTTTCATAAGCTGAAATGGCACGAACTGAAGAAGCAATTACCATTGATTTATATGGAAAGTTGTTTTTAGCATTCCCATAAAATAAGTTCTCCTAGGCTTTTCTGATACCTTAGGACACATTTTGCTAATAGACGCACACAAATAAATTGAGATAAAGCACAGATGCAAAGCTGTGGTGGCTTGAGGCTGAGATGCGGAGGGTAGTTCCTGGGGAAGGAGCTTGGTGGGGCCCCTCTGGCTGCTCTAGGTGCACATGGCCTCCAAAACAGCTCGCTGCAGAACATACACTGCATTTAAGAAACAAAAAGGGGGGAGGGAAGCAAACCATAACAGACTCTTAACTGTAGAGAACAAACTGAGTGTTGCTGGAGGGAGGTGGGCAGGGGGATGGGTTAGATGGGTGATGGGCATTAAGGAGGGCATTTGTTAGGATGAGCACCGGGTGTTGTATGTAAGTGATGAATCACTGAATCCTACTCCTGAAACCAATTTTACCACAGATGTTAACTAACTAGAATTTAAATATAAAAATGAAATAATAGAAGAAAAACATAATTTTAAAAAGCTAAATGTAAAAAACAAAACAAAACACACACGCACTGAATGCTGCGGTCTGGGGGGCTTGGTTAGTAGCACTTTGACACGATTTTCCTGCGTGAGCTGGAATAACTTTCTCACTTGGGAAAGGAAAACACAGCGGCACAGGAACATGCAAATATCACAGGCTGGGCAACAGCTCCCATTCCGCTCAGAGAGGGGCCAATGAAAAAAATTCTAAAGAGCAATTTGTGTCACACTGCCACCCCAGACCTCTCTTTACAGTTACAGACCTAGGATTTTGCAGGACTACACGTTGTAAGAACATCTGGGGACAGAATGGGCCTTTGTTGGAATAAAAGGGATTGCTCAAATTAGAAATTAATAAACACAAAGAAATAGCAGATCATTTAAACTGTTCAATAGGTATTAAAATTGTTTCCTTTAAAATCTTGTTAGTCCATTTTTATGCTTATTCTTCTTTCTTCAAATAAAGGGCTTCTACCTTATAATTGGAAAGACTACTTTATAATAGAACAAATTTTATTTTTAATAGTTTTTCACACATGCATCACGTAATATTCTCATTCTATATTCTGTCTCATTGCTCTTAAGAGCTCTTCATTACATTATACAAAATATTGTTTCCTCCTCACCATTTAGCATCTTCAAATAATATCAAAGAACCATTAACTCTCCCTTTAGTTTCTGCTCAGTCAAGCTGTGTGTAATTAGCTCCTTTAATCTTTTCTCTAATAACTCTCTCCGTTCTCTTGAACAGTTTGTGGCGCATTCTCGGAAGTTTTTTGAATTTGCTGCATTTGATGAGCTGCATTACCTTTGGCTTTACAGGTATACCACAAAAACTATATGCAATACACCTGATTGCCCACCCTGCAGAATCCACAGGGAAGTGAGGGCACCGCAGGTCTACAAGACATGTCACATGTAACCTGCAGGCTACCAGGTATATAAAGCAACAGAGATAAAAGGTCAGAATCCCCAAGCTCCCTCAAATCACCAGCAAGGGCCCCTATGCAACTGTGACTCAATCAGCAGGAGTCTTTAACCAAAACCAGTTATATTTTAACCATGCCCCAGAGTTCTCTAAGAAAGCTTTAAATGGGATTGAGAGAGACCAAAGGAGAAGGAAGGACACAGGCAGGGAGATACAGACAACTCTGAGACAGTAAAAGAGAAAGTTCCAGGAACACACTTTAATTTTTAAATTCTCTTCCAAGCAAATCAACGTGCACTATATGAGAAAAATGTGTAGGCTATCTAATTGCAAAATTCATCATATTTTTTTATCACCAGGTCCACCTGATCTATGTGTATCTGAGGTCAAGCTCCTAGGAGACAGGAATGGTGAGTACCTGGTAGAGGCTCGAACACCAAAACATTTCTGGAACGAAACAGGTGAATTCATGGGTGGGTGGTTAGGTTGATTCTTTTTCCTTCCCTTACTGCCTACTCCCCTCCCCAAAGACCCACACTTTCCGAGAACAGAAATGGTTTTTGATCAAAGTTACAAAATGGGGACGCCTGGGTGGCTCAGTCAGTTAAGCGTCTGCCTTCGGCTCAGGTCATGATCCCAGGGTCCTGGAATGGAGTCCCACATCGGGGTCCTTGCTCAGCAAGGAGCCTGCTTTTCCCTCTGCCTGCCTCTGTCTCTCTCTCTCTCTCTCTCTCTCTCTGATAAATAAATAAAATCTTAAAAAATATATATACAAAGTTACAAAATAGTTCAATACCTGATAGAACCCCCCCCCATGCATTATATGGTTTTCATAAGAGCTCCTGTGCTAGGCTGTGGTGCAGAAAATAAGAGCTAAAATCTATGACAAAATCTAAAGTACACCTTAACATAATGATGGGGGGGGGGGAATGTCACAATTTTGTACACAATGAATTGGCCAATAAACAACAAAGTAGGTTCGAGAAGGAAGAAAGAACTGATTTTGACTGTATTCTAGGGACTAAAGTAGATGTTGCTTCAGTGGAAAGAGGGGGAAGGAGAAGGAGGGGGACATACAGGGGCATGGGCAGTATAGCGTGGTGGCTAAGGAAAGAGGTTTTAGGACAAACAGGCAGTAGTCTGAATCCTAATTCTGCAGTTTGCTAGCCAGGTAACGTTGGACAGTTCACTAATCTACTACTCAACTTCATCTTTGTAAAAACAGGCATAAGAATAATAATCAACTGTGCTGGATGCCCACTGTGTGCCAAGCAGAATATCAATACTTTACATGAATTAACTCATTTAATCCTCACAAAATCCAGGAGCTAGAGATCACTACGAGAGATAATTCATGTAAGTTGCTTAGAACAGTACAGAGCACGTGGTGAACATTAGAACCGGTCAGTTAGGACTAGCATTACATCACGACCACCATTTTGAAGATAATTAAAATTAGGCACACGGAGGTGTGTTATTTGACCGCCATCACACAAATCGTACCTGGCAAAGGCAGGTTTTGAATCAGAAAGTCTATTTCTAGAGAGCAAGCAACTAACTTCTTCATAGCATGAAGAAGTGTGGCCTTTATTAATAAAACAATAGCTATGGCGTGTGCCTGATACTGTCCCAAGCACACGGAAAGCCTTAAGTGTTAGCGATTATTCTTACTATTGCAGAGTAGATAAGAATTATAGTCTGAGATAGATACAATTCATTCATTCACTTAACTGAAATTTAGAGTATATCTACATACATGTGGCATTGGACTCAGTCCAGGGGTCATATATGTAAACAAAACATGGTGCCTGCCCACAAGTTGCTTAGAATATATAAAGGAAGTCAAATTCATGAAAAATTACCTGAAGTGCTCTGTGAAGTGCTCTATGGGAATGAAGATAAGGAATACCTAATTGTCAGGAGAATTGAGCTGACATATGTCAAATGCTTCAATTAGTATCTGGAACATAGTATAAATGCACTAGCTGTTGTTGGCTTTATTGTTATTACAGTGTTCTGAGTGATGGTATACACATAAAGAAAAAAAGAGCAGTAGTAGTAAATTGATAGCCTGTGAGCCAAATCCAACTCCCCAGTCTTGTCTTGCTTGACCCACACAGAGTATATTTTTGTTGTTTTTTGTTGCTTTTTCTTTAATGGGAATGAATTGGCAACATTTACAAATTAGAAAATCATATAAAAAATTCAGATTTCCAGTATCTCTTAAAAAATCAAAATCTGGAAGCACATTTCTGCCTGGCAAACATGAGCAAAAGCCAGGGTATAACCAGCTCAAAAGGCCTGGATGTCCTCACCCTATTGTATGGTGTAGACACCAACGTGGAAGCAGAAGGCTCAGGGTCCCAGTTGTACAGCATCTTATGAAAAGGGAATAATATGGGGCTGCTGGCCCAAGAACATGCAGAAATTCCCCTCTAGATCTATACCTTTCCTCATAATTTGTTTACAGAATTTTGGTCACCATTAGAATGGGTTTTTTTTTTTTCTCATTTTTATATCTAAGTGGATATTGCTAAATTTCTAAAAAAATATGGGAATAAAGGCACTGACAACTTTCCTAATTTCATAAACTCTAGGCAAACCAGAGAATATAAAACCTGAGGTCTCACTTAAAAAGAAAACAAGAATTCCCAAATAAATTAAAGAATGATCATATGACCCAGAAATTCCACTTCTAGATAGATACAAACAACTGAACACAGCTTTTTAAACAAAAACTTTTACAAAACTGTTCATAGCATAACCATTCACAATAGCCAAAGGGTGGACACAACCCAAATGTCCATCAACTGATGGATAGACAAAAATGTGGTATATCCATATAATGTAATATTCAGCCATAAAAAAAATAAAGTATTGAATACCTGCTACAACATAGATGAGCCTTCAAAAAATTATGCTGAGTTAAAGAAGCCAGACAAAAAAGGCCACTTATTGTGATTCCATTTATATGAAAAACCCTGAATAGGCAAATTCATAGAGACAGAAACAGAAAGCAGGTTAGGGGTAGCCAGGAGCTAGGGCAGGGGGACATGAGGAATGACTATTTTACTGGATACAAAGTTTCCTTTTAGGGTGATGAAAAGGTTCTGGAACTAGATAACCTGATAGTTGGGAAACACTGTAAATGTACTAAATGCCAATGCATTTTATACTTTAAAGTGGTTAAAATGGTAAATATTACATGGATTTTACCACAGTTTTTAAAAAGGCACTGTTCACAGGACTTAGGTTCTCAAAGTCCAGGGAATATGTTCTCTTTTGTCAACGTATCTTTGTTCAGTAAGTTTCTCTTAAATAAGTAGCTGGCTTAATTAGCACCATATGAATAAATACCAAATAATTATCAAGTGAAAGAAAGCATGCCCTAATTGCTCCTCACTAAAGGCAGGTGTCATTGGTACTAACAATATTTTCTGACCAAGAAAACATGTGGATATGTTTGCCATTATAAATGTACAAATTAATTCATTAAACAAAGGACTTCCAACTCCTCTTCAAAGAACATAAAAATGAACAATCACGCCTCCAGAACCTTTTCTGACATAGGCAACAAATCCAAAATGGGCAGTTATGTCTGCCTAAAAAGCAGGTAATATTGATCTATGCTCTACTTATAGGGCCCACCAAATAAATGTAATGTCTGAGGGACTCTGTTCCCAGCCTTGACATTCCCAAAGACCACTCCACTCATAAAGCCCTCCCTATATTTAAAGGTAGCTCTCCTATACCCTATTTCTACTTTTTCCCCATACGAAATATCTCTATGCCTTTCAATTCTTTCCTTCTATACTATGGTTTCCATATTATTAAGCAACCAAAACACTCTCTTCCTGGAATGCTCTCTAGTTTGTTAATGTCCTTAAGGACAGCATCAGTAACAAGGTTCAATGTTCCAAATATGATCCACAAGTGCCAGAGGATTTCCAGAGTTCTAGAACCTATATGTCTACTGATGCAGTTTAAATTAATATTTAGGAACGTCTGGGTGGCTCAGTCGGTTGGCATCTGCATTCAGCTCTTGGGGTCCTAAGATCGAGCCCTGCATCAGGCTCCCTGCTCAGCGGGGAGCCTGCTTCTCCCTCTCTCTCTGCTGCCCCCCTGCTTGTGCTCTCTCTCTCAAATAAATAAAATCTTTAAAATTAATTGACTAATATTTAATTTGAGAAGATACATGTTATTTGGTCTCTTATTGGGTTTGTTTTCAACTAAAACTTGAGGGTGGCTTTAATTTTTTTTCAAACAGTGTAAGAGGGAGACACAGTCACATCATTATATACCAAAGAAAGGACAGGAGGTAAGAATGGGGAGAGTGGGTCTGGAGAGGGTGGAAAAGGAGAGTGTTATGAGCTGGTTAGATGGAGCAGGGTTCCTAAGACTTCTACCACTGGGCTTTCCATCGCTTCAATAGTCTGCATGTCATCATAAAGCACTGGATATAGTATTGAGGCTTTACTGTCCAGGCACGATTCTAAAACATTAGCCAACACTGCCTCATTGAACTCTCACCATAATGCCATGAAATCGATTGGGAGAAATGAAGTCACCGCCCAAGACAGTGCACAGTTTACAGCAAAGTTGTGCTTCACACACAGGTCTTCCTGACACCACAGGTTTTGCTCTATTAGGTGATGTTGTAAAGAAAAATACATAGAGGTGCCATAGATGAGTTCAATGCACTAGGCACAAAATCTTCCTGCCAGAATTAGTCCTGCCACACCCGACAAGCAGGGTACAATGGTGTGCCAGAGAGTCACAAGATCTGGAGCACCCACCCCTCAAACCACAGCAAGGCTATGCTCAAATTGTTAGTAGCAAATATTGTTTTGTAAGGAAATGACTATGTTGTCTGAAAAAGACCAAGCAGTAGGAATAATTTATGTCAGGGAAGTAGGATTTTGTTTCTTTGTTTGACAATTCATTTTATTCACCTTCACCTCCATCACCCCTACAAATTCTACAAATTACATCAGATGTCCTTACTCTGTGCTTCCACTTCTATCATATCAATTTACTATATTCCATTTGTTTGTCTTTCTCTTCCACTAAATTGCAGAACTTCAAGTGCAGGGACCATATATGATTTGTCTTGGTTTTCCTAGAACCTACTAGGGTACCTAAAATAGAACAGATATTCAGGAGATATATATTCTGTGTAGTTCATCAACTGAACTTCAGCTCATTCTTTTCTTTGAGTGGAAGAACAAAACATTCTAGTGAGGTGGCCAATTTGGGAGCCGTTTTGCAAGGCGACATTATATAGGCATAACATCCTCAAAACTTCCATGTTCACTCTCTAAGAGGGAAAGCTTCACTATCTAACCACTAAATAGACTGGAGAGCTACCTGGCTGTTCTCTCCAAAGAAATGTTAAATCGACAAACTAAAATTAGTAAAACCATTTTAGTAGTAAATTTTTTCTTAAAGAAATGCCCCCAAAATGTCCATGCGATGAGGTTAAAAAGTGTTAGCACCGAGAAGAGATCAGAAAAGTCTTAATAAAGTAACTATAGAAGAAGCCAGGTCTGTCTCCTTCACTTGGTAGTGGTTTAGATATATAACTTTTTGAAGGAGGGTCAGTCCTATTTAGATATATATACATTAGATAGATAGATAGATAGATAGATAATAGATATACATCACTCTTACACTTCACTGCACTGCTTTCTGAAGCATTCCCCACAATATTCATCAATTTCCAGAATTTTTATTATAGGGGAAGCACCCAGTGAAGGATTTGTCTTGAAGCTTCATTTACATGAGCAGTCTATTCGTGTATATTTATTTGTGGTGGCTTTGGGGTAGGTTTACAGAGGCGAGGGGTATAGGCTAAGGTATACCCAAGCCATGCCTTGGAGATGTACAGGTGCTGTGGAGGGAACACTGGCTAACAAATAGAAAATATAGCCTTAAATACATCACCTTATTTCTTTTCCCCTTTAAAATGGAAGAGATGGCTACGTTAACCTCTAGGTCTCTCCTACCTCTAAAGCTGTATGATCTTAAGAAAAGGAGAGGGCTTTTTAGCTACCCACGGTGTCTGAAAAATCAACATGCTATCTTCTCCTAAAGTTATAGATAACACATAGTTTTATGGCCTCTAAGGATGTTTTTCTTCTATTTTTTGAGATACAAAAGATCAGTAATAATAAGGGGCCATCCATAAGAGGACTGCCTCTTCTTTTGGAATATTAACCTCTGAATTGCAAAGAAGATGACAAGAGGTGGCAGTCAGGAAACAGCAATTCTCAGAAAGCCAATTCAATCCAAGTGTGACATTTAAGGTATATCAGTATCTGTTAGGAAATCATGTATTTTCTGTAAGTTCTTCCAGTTTTACAGGGCTGAAAAAGCAAGGAATCACTCCAGAATATATTATCTAAAGTACTCAGCAAAAGGAACCCTAAAAATTGAATCCTACAACTGTACAGGTAACAGTAAAGTTTAATATCCTGCTTTATCAGTCCAAATCTCTACCTGTTGCATTTCTATAAACATGCACATTTGTCAATCATCTGATTTCTGTACATTCTTCCACCACAAATATATTGTCTATAATAGAAACTTCCACGTTTCTATAGTAAGTTGACAGTCAAAATAACCAACACAAACTTCTAAACCTAAAAAGGATCTCAAAATTCAAGCTGTAAAAACTTGTTCAGAGAAAAAGTAAGCCTGTTTTAATTGTATCACAATACTTGAAGTAGTTTTCTCTTAATATTTGCAGAGTATTTTATGCTACTATTCAATGCAAATTAAAAGCGATAATTTACATTTCCTTAAGTAAACTGTCATTATTAACATCATTTTATACTCTAAAGAAAATAGTAAATTAAAAAGATTCATGTTCATAAAATGCTTCTATAGCTAAAACAGTAAATATGTCATATTTTAAAAATGATTTCATACCCATTAAAGAAATTATCTTAGGGGCGCCTGGGTGGCTCAGTCGGTTAAGCATCTGCCTTCGGCTCAGGTCATGATCTCAGGGTCCTGGGATTGAGTCCTGCATCAGACTCCCTGCTCAGCGGGGAGTCTGCTTCTCCCTCTCCCTCTGCCTGCCACTCTGCCTACTTGAGCTCTCTATCTCTCTGTCAAATAAATAAATAAATAAATCTTAAAAAAAGGAAAGAAAAGAAATTATCTTATAGAATTGAAATGAAAGAATATTCCCTAAATTTCTGTAAATGTAACTTCCTAAGACAGAAAAGTATGGTCTTCAATCTTAAGGAATATTAAAAATAAATTATAAACCAAGATGTAGCAATTTTAGACTAATCAGATATTTAACTGAAAGAAATAAGGAATCTCTTCAACTGCATTTCTCTGAATGGCCATGTTTCCATGGCAACTATCTCTTTCCTTCCCTGCTTCCTAATAGCCTCATCAATCAATATTTTCTGATAATTGTTTCCATGGATATTTGAACTTGCCTAGTTTTACCCTAGCCTAAATTGCCACCTTCCCAAAACGTTAGCCAAAAATATGTAATTTTTCAGTAAAGATCAATTTAGAATAGCCAGCACTATGGGGACAAATTATTTTTAAATGGTTTATTGTCATTTTGTGTTTCTCTTTACTGCCTTTCACTGCCCCCGGCTTCCCACTCCATCTACTTCTCTCTCTGCCACCTTCCCATATACTGACACATTCTTTTTTTCCAGCTTGCAAATCTGTCCTTTCCACCCTCAACGCCTTTCTTCCCTGAAGTTACAGACTATTTATAGTAACAAGAACACTCATATATTCCAACTACAAACTGCAAAAAACCTCTTCCTCTTAAAAAAAAAGTATATATAGACACATTAATCAGCCTAGTTTAACACACTTATTGAGTGCTTGTCCTGTTATTTTATAGGCATTGAACAATTCAATGCACACCTGTCCCAAAAAATGTGTGGACATGAAAAAGATACCTTCAGAGTAGCAAGTGCACAAAAACACTGTACACCCTAATCAAGATTTCACAGTCTAGACTCACAAAAACATAACACACATACACACACACAAATACAAGCACAAAAAGAGATGGAATAAATATTATAACAAAGATTTGAACAAAGATTTAAAGAAAGTAAATCTAATTTTTAAAAATTACAAATATACAAGCAGAATTCTACCCAAAATGGTTTAAGTGAGAGAATATAATGAAGAGGCTATTTACAAAGTAATATTTAGCTTTCTCCTGGAAGTTTTTTCTGGTCTAGACCTGCACTGTCCCCTAAAATGAATGAATATTGAATGAAATTGAATGAAATATTGAATGAAAATGAATGAAAAATGAATATTGACCTAGGTGTCATTCTTTATGACCCATGACACTCTGTAATATATCTATGATGGCATTTATCATATTCAATATTAGAGGGTTTTCTTCTCTGTCCTTACTAGATTTGTGATGTGGGAGAGCAGGGAGTATGGCCAGTTCATCTCCACACCACTAGTATCCAAAGGTAGTATGTATCCAAAGGACACACACAATAAATGTGTGTCCTCTACTGAAGAGATAGTCACAAATTATTAGGAATATAATGTATAGGTATTAGTATAACACAAAGCTAATTGTAGCAAATGCTAAAATCAGAAATTTGAAAATGTGCTATGGGAGAGCTGAGAGTAGGAATTAATCCTACGATAAGAAAATTGTCTTAGTAGATGATGAAAATTTTGAAGTTTGGTTAGGATTTCATCATACAGAGATAAGCAAGGATGGTATTTCAGGATGGAGGGAACATAATGAATGGCAGCATGGAAGCAGGAAAGAAATAGAGCATACTCAGAAAAAGATCTGCTCCGACTAGATGTCAAAGACCCAAAATTAGGAATAAGGTTGGAAAAGTCAATTGGAACTATGGGTCAGAGCTTGACTGTGGATGAACTTCAATGCCCAAATTAAAATAGACAAAAGGCAACCATGTAAGGACAGAGCAGGGAGTTAAACATGGCCACCAAACAGAAAGAGCCCTTATCCAGAAGTCATTCTTAGAAGGCCTCCTATATGCTCCACCCACTCTTTGTCAATTACTTCATTTGTCAGTTAGGTATCCATCTAGTCCTCGCACCTATTGATATAACTAAAAGTTTTATTCACTACATATGTCTCAGAAAAGAATGGAATTCTTTTAATTCAGGACGTTATGAAGGTAACATAAAATTTAATTCAGAGGGATTTAGTCACACTGTGAGATGAAATCTATCTGCAGTGAACCAAACAGTGCATTGGACATATACCTATCTACTACAAACAATAAATAACGTACTTGTAATCCTGGTATTAAAAAATTGGTCAGGGGCGCCTGGGTGGCTCAGTTGATTAAGCATCCGACTCGATTTTTGGCCCAGGTCATGATCTCAGGGTCATGAGATCACAAGTCCTGCATCAGGCTCTGTGCTGAGCATGGAGCCTGCTTAGGATTCTCTCTCTCTCTTCCTTCCCCTCTACCCCTCCCCCATTCTCTCTCTCTAAAAAAAAAAGGAAAAAAATGATCAAACAATGGGAAATATCTATGTCCCAATGCCATTCTGAGTTTTCCTTTTTTTTTTTTAATTTTTTTTTTTAAAGATTTTATTTGACAGAGAGAGACACAGCGAGAGAGGGAACACAAGCAGGGGGAGTGGGAGAGGGAGAAGCAGGCTTCCCACAGAGCAGGGAGCCCGATGGGGGACTTGATCCCAGGACCCTGGGATCATGACCTGAGCTGAAGGCAGACACTCAACGACTGAGCCAACCAGGCACCCCCTGAGTTTTCCTTTTCTGTGATTCTGTATTGGTCTTGAGAGTCTGTCTCCTTATAATCTACATCCCATTTCAGTCTCTATATAATCATTTTATATGAAAGTACAGGTTGTATTGGGGATTATGTTTAAATAAGAAGAATTTTTCCATATTTCTCTCTGCAATTTTTCAGTGTAGTAATTAAATAGCAAAGCATATATTATCTTATTACTTCAATCCAGAGATATGAGCTATTATAAGACACAGAATTAATTTAATAGCCTCCCATGCCCGGGGGGGGTGGGGGTGGGGGGTGAATAGGACATTAACCTCAATTGTAAGATCAATTCCAAATTCAGAAATGTTAGAATATAATTTTTGAAAGGGTGAGTTGAGTGTGCTTTGAATTTTAAGAATAGGATAAGTCATTATTTTCAAAATCTTACCTTCACCAACTCTGCTTTTATAATTCTAGCTCTTAGCTAATTCCAATAGCGGCTACACAAATCTTCAAAGAGGTCTCTTCTCTAAATGCTTGCTTGGCAAAATGCTTGCTGACTCTTACCCTGTCTCCCTGGGAATAGCTTCCCTGGTTTGGAGTTGTATTTCTGCTCTATGCTATTCTTTCAATGAGAGTTCTCCAAGCTATGTTGTACTCCTGGCTTTCTAGAGGACAAGAACAATTATAGCTCCCCCAAGGCTCTAACTTTTGATTGTTGAATCTTACAGGTTCCCTAGCTTTAGCAATTTAAGTTTTTGTATAAATATTACAAAATAAAAACGGCACCTAAAATGTATCAAACATTATACATGGAACCAAATATATATATATTCATTTTCTTGCTAAATTTTTACAATAATCTTGTAAAGTTCTATTATATTCTGTAAGAGAACTGAGTCTTACATCAAGTAGCATGCCTAAAATCACACATCTAGTTAACAGTCTGAGCCAAAATTCTTATTTTTTTGCATCAAATATTTTAGTGAACATGAACAATAAAGCAACAACAAATATGGTGCTGTTAATTGATAAATAACAAGTTTACCATTTTTGTGATACATTATTTAGTGACCTAGGAAAAAATATTGTAACATAGCATTTAGTGTATGCTCCCAATTTTCATGAATAAAATATCTCTGGTTATAGGCAAAGTTGACTATTTTTATATACCTATCAGTGATTTATATCTCTCCTTCCATATGTTGAATATTCATATTTAAGCCTTTGGAACTCCAAACCAACACTCTTAAATACTGGGCTTCAAATGCTGTGCCTTCAGAAAATTAGTTGGCTAGGGGGGTGAACAAGAGATGTAAGATATAAGGCATTGAAAAGCAGAAATGGACATGAAGTTATAACTTTGTAGTCAGAATGAAGAAAGGCAAATGGTATTTATGTACGTAATTATATTCTGCAGCTTTTAAGGAATATATATGTATCCACCTGGAGCTTTTAAATTTTATATAAATTTTCTGAATGCTGACACATCACACCTACATTAACATTTCATCAAAGTTAGGGCCAAAGTGTGGTAGTTAAATTCAAAGGCAAAATCAGTTTTGTTTACTCAACAGAAATACTACCTACCAATCATTTCCTACTTAATCTGGAAATAATTTATCTTTGAACACTTAGGAACTTTGTATAAAAAATACTACTCACCAATCTGCAAGGCTTCAAGGCAAACTTTTTTCTTTGCATGTCATCAATCATACAAAAGTAAAGGTAGATGATATATACTTGAAAACAATAGATTAAAAGCATGTTACAGCAGAATAGTTCTTATGACAAAATAAAAGTTAATTCAATGTGTTCAGTACATATGTCTTTCTAATTTCTACTATATCTACATGATTCCAAAAGGGATAGTTAACTTAGGAAATTAGGGAAGGGTAATCTCATTACTAAGTGCAACAAAATTTATTAATAATATGGGAACAGGGGGAAATCAGAGGGGGAGACGAACCATGAGAGACTATGGACTCTGAGAAACAAACTGAGGGTTTTAGAAGGGAAGGGGGTGGGGGAATAGGTTAGCCCAGTGTTGGGTATTAAGGAGGGCACATACTGCATGGAGCACTGACTGGGTGTTATACGAAAACAATGAATCATGAATCACTACATCAAAAACTAATGATGTATTGTATGGTGACTAATATAATAAAATTAAATTTAAAAAATAAAAAATTAAATTAAATACAATAAAAAAAGAATATGGGAACACCCATCACAGAAATTGAAAATTAAGTGTTTGATAAGGATTAAATTAATAAATGATCAAATTACTTATGCATATTTTATTTTTATACATACAAGTTACTTACACATTTATTTCTTTCCTTCTCATTTTTGTTGCTAGAAGGAAGAACAAGGGCACCCAAAAGAAGACAGGATGAGCCATTCAGTATAACAATAATGAGATGAAATTTTCCTAAGTAAAAGCTATTATTAACATATATACACACACACCTTACAGTGACACAAAGGTATCACTAACCCTTTTTGTACTAAGGCTAAACGACAGTAAAACTCTAACACCAAATTAGGGTATTAATATTGGGGTTAGTTCTCATTAACCCTCAAAACTAATTAATTATGAACCTGACAAACACATATTAGGCACATGTGTTATCAATTACTGAGTATTTACCCCTTAAAAACTACATTGTATAACAGATAAAACCCTGGACCAGGAATCTGAGTGTTCAATTTTAGTCTCCACCCTGCTACTGACTAGCTGAGTGACCAGGGAAAGTTCACACTTCTGATTCCCTCTTCTGTACAGGAGGAGGTTGGACTAGATCACTCAATAACCCCCAAAATCTCCTCCATCAGTAACATTCTCTGTGTATGTAGTCACACCACAGAAAAGGTCAAAGACACATAACACAGGTCCTACATTCAAAGCACAAAATAGACTTCTGAAAAAAGAAGAGCCACATACAAAAATGACACCCAGTACCCCAGATTTTTTTTGTTCTATTTTGTTTTGCCTTCCTTTGATTATCATGTTATTTCCCAACCCAAGTTATTCTAAATTAAAATATACTCATCACGTAGATTATTCATCAATTCTAAAGCACACATTTTTTTCATACTTACAAAATCAGATGTTACTTAAAATTGAGGACAGCTTATATTCAATGACATATGATAATAGACAATAAATATTTTGCTCCATGAATGAGTGAATGAATGAAATACTAAAAGATTCATGTAAACTAAGAACAAGTTGATTTTCGTCTTTAATTTCAAGAAATCATGAAGACATAAGGCAACTATAGATTTCCATACAGGTAGCAGGAAAAAAAATAGACTTCAGAGTCCAAAAAAAAAAAAAAAAAACCCAAAAGACCATGAGAACAAGAACCAGTGAGATCACTATTGGTAAGCGGTCTAGGGAGGAGGCTCTACTTGACTTCCATTTGGATTTAACCAATGGTAAACACCCATAGAAAACTGGAGGTCAAAAGAGAGACAGGCCATTGATATTTCTTCTGGGTAGCCTTCTAGCTCTAGGCTGATCTCTTTTCTTCTTCTTTTTTTTTTCTCTTGTCTTTTATTCTCTTTCTCTCTCTCTCTCCCCCTCTCTCCCTCTTTTTCATGACCTTCCATTCCCACAGCTCCACTGAGTAGCCATTCTCTTCAGCTTCAGCTCATGACCACATTAACACTATTTTATTCCTTGCCCTTTCAGACCTAGGCTTCCCACTACTGTTAATCTCTTGGGGTCTCATCACCCCTTCCTTTGTCCCCTACTTTGATCACAACTCTGTAAGTAGCTTCTTCACTAACATCTCATTACAACAACTGCGACAAAGCCTGTTTTGGCTGGATCTCCGACTGACAAAGGCCAAAAGAAACCTAAGTAAAATCTGAAATATGAATAACCTTGAGGAGTATGAAAATCTAATCTTGTTTAATTATACCTCAGTGTTTTTCACAATTACCTCATCACCCTCAGGTGAAAAGCACTGACAACTTTGCGTAACTCTATGGTAACTACTGTTAATCCTGACCTTTCCCAAACCTCGCTATAATGGTTGGTATTCAGAGTTCTAACTAAATAGGGAAGCACCTGCACATTTCAGAGGATCTAGAGTAGTAAACATACAAAATATTTTTTATGTATTACTTTCTGCAAGAACATCTATAAAACTGCTTCTGATTTTGGCTTTGATACTTCATTTATTGTAAAACATTCAGAGACTTTCTACTTTGAAATTTAAGAAAAAATATATCAAAGGGGGAAGCACTCTTCTACTCAGAATTATTATTATTTTTTAATAATTGCCTTATTTTGGATGTCAGTCAGCTTTTATAGTATTGGAAGAATACCAATTAAAAACCAATTAACTCATGTATCCATTATAGTATATTAGAGAGGTGCAGCTGTACCTGAGATCTTCTGAGACCTCTGGGGCAGCATATCTGACAGACTGGTGATATTTGAAGGGAAAGGAGGTTGGGCCAGAAAAGCAAAGAAATGATAGATATCACACGAAAACTACCTGAGAAGTGACGAGACATACTAATGAGCACCTGGATGATGATCCCTCATCCTCCTTATGTTGTAGACTAACAAGTTGATTGGATCTATTACCGAGGTAGTGAATTTTTCTCAGGATTCAAGGTTTACAGAGTTGGGAAAGCAACCACAAGAATAAGTAGCATGAAGACAGCCTGGTTCCTCAGGGAGTGCAAGATCATAGCCAATGTATAGGAAACAGGCTCCAGATACTCCTAGACTCATACACTAGGAAACCAGCCAGATGGTTGTAATTCAGACGCTCCTGGCTCCCAGATTTTTATAACTCAGCATCCATCACCAGGACACCTAGCAAAATAAGGTCTTTTTCTCCTAGTCATCAAAACACCATCCTCTGCAAAACTGCTAGAAAACAGGCTGGCATCATCATCAGTTCCTGAAGGTCTACCACTTTGCTTTCTTGTGGTCATCGTTACCAGGGCCCAAGATATTAGATATTTGTATTCCACATCGAAACAAGATTCTTGTGACATTCTTCCCATACTTATCATTTACACATCGAAGACAGAAACCCATGGTCTTAACATGTGTTTAATTTGTTGCAACTTCTGTGTGAGAACAAGAGTCTTTTCATCTTCATTCACACTTATTCAGGCAACGATGCAATTGTTTCTTTTATTTTAATAAAAATTTCTCAAGTGCATAATACACGCCAAAACTATACTAGAAGGTACACCAGTAGATTAGGCCCAGGTCAGGTGCCTAGCTTTAAGGAATTTGGGGTTTTTTGTCAAGGTACATAAATTGTACAGCTGAGAATATGTCCTATGAGAGATATGAACTGGGTATGCAGATGATGGGAGTAGCAAATACTGCCTAGAAGATATTAAGGAAGACTTCAGGAAGTTCAGTTAGATTTAAAACATGAATAGGCCTTCTCTGGCGTAAAGTAGAGAAGAGCATGTCAGTCTGTTGGCACAGCAGGTGCAAAGGCTTGAAGGCAGAAAAGAACATCTTTTTCTTGTGCCTTCAGTCTCTAACTCTTTATTTCAAGACAACACTTATCACCTCTGAGAATCATGTTTGTTCAGAGAGATGGGTGGCAGCATTCTCTAGGGAAGACAGTCTCCCTTTTTCTACTAAAAAGATACAACTAAAGATTTCTCCATACAAAGGAATACCCGCTCAATGGACCAATTGTTAGAATAAAGAATCTCTCCTCATTATTTCTAAGATGGATTGAATTTAATTTTACAAAATAAAATAAAATGGTTCATTAACTTCTAAAACAGAGAGTTGAAATGGTAAGTGGTGAGCTAGGATCAGCGATGAGATGAATCAAATAGAGGAAGGTACAGAAGGTTGAGACATAGGTACCTGCTTTAATTCAAGCTTCAAGGATACCTCTATAATACTCTCCTCATTTATATGCATTCTTAAATTCTTTCATGACTGGAAGAAACTGAAGTGGACATAAAACTATTGGATCGAGAACACATACCCAGGGAACTATGTCATCCATTATGTGGTCTCAGCAGAAAAGCCTAAAACTGCTGATTGATCTATTATTCTCTGCCCTTCCTTAAAGTTATTGGAGAACTTCGGCATATTGTCTAAGGACATTTTAGCAGGTCTATATTCTTATAAATAATTCTAAGCACATTGGGAGAAACCGATTTCTTCTATCGAGAAATTAGAAAGGAATAATAGAACATGCAAGCGACTTGGTCTAGGGAAAATAAAATGTGTATTTTAAAATCATCATAAACACCATACTTTATAACTCAATAGGAGGTCAGGTTGGCTTTGTTTTTTCAACTGTCCCTATCAAAAATGTTAGAAGCCATTTATGTAAATGCAGCTATTAATGAATTTTATATCACCCCTGATTCCAAGACCATTTATAAAAATACCATCCTTAACCTTTTGTGCAGCTTCAAGGGTTTAACAATATGAGTAACCAAATCTCACTGACCTAATCATTTCCAAGTTTTGCAAAGGGTTACTTCAACTCATTATATTTGTTAGATTACAAATTAAAATCCTTTGCACACAGACTTTTTGTAGGTATTCCACTGAATTTTGATCCATATATAAAATTATATTTTGTTACAACTGCATAGCAATTTTTTTAAGATCCTTTATTTGACAGAGAGCGCACA
The DNA here is from genome assembly GCF_037043125.1 of Eumetopias jubatus. NCBI lineage: Eukaryota > Metazoa > Chordata > Mammalia > Carnivora > Otariidae > Eumetopias > Eumetopias jubatus. The sequence goes on from NW_028274810.1 coordinate 53,103,432, forward strand.
AGCAGGCAGAGCAGCAGAAGGAGAGGAAGAAGTGGGTTTCCCACTGAGCAAGGAGCCCGACACGTGGCCTTGAGATCGTGACCTGAGCCAAAGGCAGATGCTTAACTGACTGAGCCACCCAAGTGCCCCACAACTGCGTAGCAAACTTTTTAGTAAAATGTTTAATAACTTCCGTCAGGAATGATCTTTCCTTTCACTCTTTGCTTGGGTAAGTTTTGCTCATCCTCCTCATGACCAGAGAAGCCTTGCCCAGACTGATTTGGTCAGTTCCCCAGTTTACCTGTTCTCATGGAGCGGTACATCATCTTGGTATTTGTCATTGACACATTGTTACATTAGTTGAAATTATTGTTTGATTCATGTCTGTAAGCTCCAGGAAGACAAAGACTGTTTTTGCTCACCGCATCTCCAGTGATAGAATGAATAAGTGAAATGTCTGCTAGATGAAACGTTGAGCAGGGCAGGTCATGGACTTGGGTCTCAAGGAGGACACAGGTTTTTGCAACTAGGAGTTAGTAAGAAGCTGCCAACAAAGAAAAATCACAAATTTGGAGAACCTGCCAATTCTGACTGTGCGTATGTAAGAGAGCATGCTCAGGATAGCTGAGGGTTGTTTACAAAGTTGATCAGGACACCGTAACTGGGGATGGTTTTGTAGAAAATGCAAGCCATTATCCTACAGTGACACTCAGTGCTTGAGAGTGGTTTTCAATCTTCTGGTGTCCCAACCTTGTTGCCCAAACTTACAGCTTTTGAGAGTATGCTACATACATTTTTAAAAGGACTTGAGAACTAGTTCTCTAAATCCTAATATCCCCACTAAGAAAAATGAAGAAGTTAGAAAAGATTAGTGCTTCCCAATCTTGGCTACACATTGGAATTACCTAGGAAATTGTCAAAAAATAATCAGAGTCCAGGAACCATGTTAGTCTAATTTTAAAAATCCCTGATTTTAAAAAATTCAGATTCAGATTCTTTTTAAATCTCCAGCAATTCCAAAGGATCACCAGGGTTGAGAATGGCTGAAATATATAATTTTCACCTTCTCCTACTGCTCTAACATTTTGTTATTCCAACTTAATACAAAACGAGACAAAAGACACATTCTTATCTTCTGAGTTTTGTGAAGGTTTTAAGTTTGTTGTCTTTCAGATCCTCACTGTGCAAAACTACCAAGGTGCAAAATGAATGCTATCTACAACGAGGCAGCTGTGTGCAAATACGCTTCAGGAGGTCTTCGCTGATCAATGTTTTAATAAGGTCAGAGTATAGACTAGCTGCGCATACAAAACTACCATCCACCAGGCTACGCTATATGTGGGAAGATGTCCTGCGCTCTTCCATCACCTCTCAGCAAAAGAGCTCTTGCCTGGAATATGAAAATCCATACTAATAAACATATTCTTCATTGCACTGAAGTGGGTAATACAAATAGGCAAAAACTTTAAGTACATAACTGAATTTCATTTGGCTTTGCAATGACTAATTCAGTCCAGGTACTGAACGCTTTCTTTATAGAAATCTGTTAACCCAAGCCAATAACTGCTTTTCATAGAATCTTAACATCGAAAGGTCTTTGAAGGTTAGCTTGTTTAATATCCTACCTAATTTCTAGTTAAGGTTGAAATCCCATTGTAGCATACCTCAAAGACAGTCTTCTATCCTCTGCTTAAAGGCGTCCTCATGGGTGAACCTGACCTGCAAGTGCCACCAATTTGACTGTTATCTCTGTTTGTCAGGAGGCTCCTGGGTAAACTTAAAAGAAATCTCCCTCATCTTTAACATCATCTGTTCTTCCTAATTCACCTGAAGTCACACAGAACAAGTCTAATTTCCTATAGTGCCTGACAGCATTTTAAATTCTTGCAAGAGAGCCTTACAGAATGTCTAAGTTGTCTCCCCCAATATGTCTTTCAAAACCACCTTCTGTAAACTCCCCATGATACTGATACATGGAATGCCATCATTATTTAGGTGCTATAGTTACAACAGTTCCCATGATTAGCACCCAGCAGTTTATCCATAGAGTAGAAAATTGCATTTTGTAAAGAAACCCAGAGCATCTCCTGCTTTTTATTTTTACCAAGATATTATAGTGTTTGGGTTTGCTTGCTTGGACAAAATTATCACCTTTGCATGGCTCAGAAAATAGAACATTAGCAATTTTTAAATGCTAAAATGGCTAGAGTTTTCAACATTTTGCAAACTATATGAATAAGCAAACCCTCCCCCCCACCAACGCTTCTAAAAAAAAAAAAAAAGCAAAGACCCATTGGAGAACCAAGCATGATCACTTTTAAATTGCTTCTGTATAAACATCACTATTATGTCCCTTTCCCTGGAGATAATTAAGACCTTCTAAAACAGATGTTCATAAGCAGTAAAAGGATATTGAAAATCTCTCCCCCTTTTGCTAACACAGAACTCATGGTTTCCTCCACTGTAATAGCTTAAATAAAATAATAAAATTCAGCAGATTACATGGTAATAAAGTTATCCTTTATCAATTCCACAAAATGAGTATAGTTCACAGCAACAAAGCCTTGAAAAAAGAAAAAAGAAAAATCTTAAGAGTTGGATAAAGGCTTAGAGACTTTATGATTCAATCTCCTCTCTCTGTACCCACTTTATAGATGATTCTGCTATCTCCATCCTCTTCTTTGTGAAACTAAGAAGTCTTTACACTTAGTGGGAGAGAGAGAATAGTCTGAACTCATGTCCAGGAGACATCAGGTATTTAGTTTCTTCTTTAGAAAGCCTGAGCCCCCAGAAAATGAAACTGGACTAATTCCTTACACCACACACAAAAATAGACTCAAAATTGTTGAAAGACCTCAATGTGAGACAGGAGTTCATCAAAATCCTAGAGAAGAACACTGGCAGCAACCTCTTCCACCTCAGCAGCAGTAACTTCTTCCTAGAAACATCGCCAAAGGCAAGGGAAGCAAGGACAAAAATGAACTATTGGAACTTCATCAAGATAAAAGCTTTTGCACAGCAAAGGAAACAGGCCACAAAACCAAAAGAAAACTGACAGAATGGGAGAAGATACTTGCAAATGACATATCAGATAAAGGGCTAGTATCCAAAATCTATAAAGAACTTATCAAACTCAACACCCAAAAGAACAAACAATCCAATCAAGAAATGGGCAGAAGACATGAACAGACATTTTTCCAAAGAAGACATCCAAATGGCCAACAGATACATGAAAAAGTGCTCAACATCGCTCGGCATCAGGGAAATCCAAATCAAAACCTCAATGAGATACCACCTCACACCAGTCAGAATGGCCAAAATTAACAAGTCAGGAAATGACAGATGTTGGCAAGGATGCGGAGAAAGGGGAACCCTCCTACGCTGTTGGTGGGAATGCAAGCTGGTACAGTCACTCTGGAAAACAGTATGGAGGTTCCTCAAAGAGTTGAAAATAGAGCTACCATATGACCCTGCAATTGCACTACTGGGTATTTACCCCAAAGATACAAATGTAGTGATCCAAAGGGGTACATGCACCCCAATGTTTATAGCAGCAATGTCCACAATAGCCAAACCATGAAAAGAGCCTAGATGTCCATCAACAGATGAATGGATAAAGAAGATGTGGTATATATATACACAATGGAATATTATGTAGCCATCAAAAAAACCACACAAAATCTTGCTATTTGCAACGACATGGATGGAACTAGAGGGTATTACGCTAAGCAAAATAAGTCAATCAGAGAAAGACATGTAGCATATGATCTCACTGATATGAGGAATTCTTAATCTCAGGAAACAAACTGAGGGTTGCTGGAGTGGTGGGGGATGGGAGGGATGGAGTGGCTGGGTGATAGACATTGGGGAGGGTATGTGCTATGGTAAGCATTGTGAATTGTGTAAGACTGATGAATCACAGACCTATACCTCTGAAACAAATAATACATTATATGTTAAAAAAAATAGAAGATAGTAGGAAGGGAAAAAATGAAGGGGGGAAATTGGAGGGGGAGACGAACTATGAGAGACTATGGACTCTGAGAAACATACTGAGGGTTCTAGAGGGGAGGGGGTTGGAGGGATGGGTTAGCCTGGTGATGGATATTAAAGAGGACACGTGTTGAATGGAGCACTGGGTGTTATAGACAAACAATGAATCATGGAACACTACATCAGAAACTAATGATGTAATGTATGGTGATTACCATAACATAAAAAAATAAAATTAAAAAAAATAAACTACCTTAAAAAAAGAAAGAAAGCCTGAGCCCTTGGATAACCACTTTCTAAAGCTCTAATAACAGAATTGCAATAAAATGATGAATGTTATATTGCAAATCAATTTCAGTCACTATCATGTCTAAAGAGAGTATAAAATCAGAGTATTTACTCCAGCCCACCCAGTTCTTCAACTCAAATTAGGTGAAAATCTGTCACTCTCACATTCTCCTGTGTTCACATTTCTGGCTATAAACCCCATCTAATCTTTATCTGGTGAATAAGCTTGTTTATTCTCATTTTCAAGGTATGGGTTCCAGAGTATCCTGAAAAAAATAAAAATCTAGTACAGCTATTACAATACGCTGCCCACTTCTCTCTCTCTCTCATTTTGTTCACCATTTTGATGGCATATCAATGATGTTCTTTTCTCTGATGTCTATTATACATATTAATCTTTCCCTTAATAAGCCCAGGAAGAGGGGAAGGATTGAGCAGGAGCAGTCCCACCAAGCAAAAGACACTAACCTCACACTTAATATTTAAGAATCCAAATGTGGCTTCCTATATTTTCTTACAACTGAAATAATGGATTTAATCATCTAAAGCAGCATTGTCCAATATGATATAAAGGCACAAAACCAAAGTATATATGTACTTGTAAATTTTCTAGCAGCCACAGTTAAACAAGTAAAAAAAAAGGTAAAATTAATTTTAATAATATATTTTACCTGGTCAAATATATTCAAAATATTATCATTTCAACATAACAATATAAAATTTATTATGAGTTTTTTTACATTCTTTTTTTCTTTTGTTCTAAGTCTTCAAATTCCAGTGTGTATTTTATACTTGTATCACATCTCAGTTTAGATGAACCATATTCTAGTTACTCAGTAGTCACATATGTGGCTAGTGACAACCATATTGGAAAGCACAGAGGCAGGGCTACTTCTCTTTCAATATTCTTTCATGGAAAAGTAAGTTACTGTATTATATATTTTAAATATAAGGAGAATTTGCATAATGTGAAAATTTTTAGAATTTTTTTAGGCCCTATGGATTTTTCTTCTAACTTTTTTTCATAACACCTAAAAAGTTGGAAGTAGTAGTCAAGAACATTGGAGAAAGTCTTAGGCCCAGTAGCCCTACAAAATGTAGTCCTGAAGCTTCAGAACACAGTGATAAATGAAGTCATATTGAGAACCACAAGATATAATTTATTGGCTTAGTGTCTCCTGAATCGAATGAGAACTGTTGGCATTCATGAAGCATGTTATGCCATAGTAGTTAAAGAATTAATTTTGGCAGATCTGTCACTCATAATTTAGTTTTCACAGAACAACTTACTTAAAAACTGTTTCTGAAGTCAGAATTGGATTCCAAATCTGTGTCTAGACTTGGAATTCTATTTGGGCTTTTTCCTTGCTCATTGCCGGTCTGGCAAAAAAACTGTTTCAGATTCTGAGGGGTTCCGCCGTAAAATGTATCTTGAAAACAATGTGATAAAACCAAAGAAAATGAGCTCTCTCCTAATTCCCCATTATATGGAAAAATCTTAAAATACGTAAGTATATATGTATTAGCTTCCAAAAGACTTCTGTCCTTTAAAAACTGTTTATGTCATCATAGTGGCAGAACAATGCTAAGTGGAAACAAAGGAGAAAAGAGTCCTTATCCTCAAGAAATGTGCAGTCTAAAAGGGGAAACTATCTGGCAGAACTTGTCATGACTAATGTTGTGATAATGCTGTGAATAAGGAATAAGGCTATTCTTTACAGCATCTCCAGCACTTAGCAAAGTTCCTGGCATATACTAAGTGCTCTGTAAATATTTGTTGAATGAGAGAAATAGCCCTTCTACGTACATTCATGGTGCAGCAAACTGAAGGCAAGTATGATCAAATTTGCCTTGGGTAGGGGGTGGTAATTTAAGCATGTATACTCAAAGATCATGGTAGAGGTAAATATACATAAATTCAAAACCATAAAAATATGTTTATTTCCTTTAATGTAATATGAAATGCATACATGTTTGTACTCATTTTTTATTGCTGCCATAACAAATTAACACAAATTTAGGGGGTGCCTGGATGACTCAGTCAGTTAAGCATCTGTCTTTGGTTCAGGTCATGATCTCAGGGTTCTGGGATTGAGCCCCATGTCGGGCTCCCTGCTCAGTGGGGAGTCTGCTTCTCCCCCTCCCTGCTTGTGCTCTCTCACTCACTCTGTCTCTCTCAAATAAATAAAAAAACCTTTTAAAAAAAATCAAAAATTTACTGGCTTAAAACCACTCAAATTTATTATCTTAGAATTCTGGAGGTCAGAAGTCTGACACAGGTCTCACTGGGTAATAGTTAAAATCAAAGGTATTGGCAAGGCCGTGTTCCTTTCTGGAGGCTCTAAGGTAGAACCCATCTCCTAATTTTTTCCATCTTCTAGATGCTGCCTGCATTCCTTGACTCATGATCCCTTTCCTCCATCTTCAAAGCCAACAACATTTCTTCTTTCTGACTATTCATTTGTAGTCTCATCTCTGACCACAACCAGGAAAGGCAGGAAAGGGTCTCTGATTTTTAAGATTCATGTGATTAGATAGGGCCCACTTGGATAATCCAGGATAAGCTCTCCATCTCAACACCCATATCCTTAATCACATTTACAAAGTCCCTCTTACCATGTGAAGTTACATATTCACAGATTAGGGCATAGAAATCCGTGGACATCTTTGTGGAGGTCATTATTCTGCCTACCACAATGATAAAGATGAATTGTAAAACTATGCATATTGTCAATTCCCTTGCTTTTCTTATGTCTAGACGCTTCATGCATTCTTGGGCTTGCAGCCACCTTCCTCCATCTTCAAAGCCATCAATGTGGCATCTCTCAGACCTTTGATCTATCATCACATGCCTTTCTGATCAGAGCCTGTAAAGGCTATATTTACACCTCTCCTTCATTCATTCTCTAATAGACCTTGGGTCTAAAAAAAAAAAATTGCACCCAATAGCAATTTAAATTAAAATGGAAAATTCCACGTAATTCCCCCTAGCTATCTGTTTTTTACTTCCTTCAAAAGTTCCATCAGCCGTAAACACATATATTACAGAAGATCCAGAAAAAAAAAAAAACAACAACTTAATAGCAGCTCAGAGATAAAGTATCATCTACATACCAGATTATAAGATATATATATATCTTATATATCCAAATCATAAACTTGCATCCATCCTGGGCAAAAACCACTTTTGCCCTTATTATTGTATCCTAGAGGAAGTACAGCCAGAAAAAGATACATATATTTGTTTACAAAAAGCAGTAGCTAGCTCTGTTGCAATATAAATGAAATTATGTTGAACAATGAAACATTTCTGATATTTACTTTTTTGTGAACAAAATATTCAACCACAAATTCCCTGTGGACCTCCTCGTCAATAATCTAACCTATTTAAATGGAAACTTTTTTTAGAGTTTGCTGTAACAATTTCATTATAACTCAAAATTTCATCAACTGTCCATGGCCGGATTTCTAACATATCATTTTATGTAAAAAGCATATGCTTTAAAAGTAAAAATATCTGGTTTTCTTACACATTTATTACTGAAGCAGGGGGGAGAGCACTACATAAACCCAAATCTGACAAAAAAAAAAAAAAAGGCATATCTATAGAGGGAAAGAATGTGATGTGTTTAAAAATAGTTTCTTATTACTGACCTAACCACAGCCATCCATTCCGTCTACTTGTTTTCTCATCAGAGTAGTAGAAGCGGCATAAAATCAGTTGTTTTTAATGTGCTTTTATCCATAAACAGAATGATAAGTCTTTAACTGAAACTAACAACAGCTGTTACATGCCAGGTACCAAACTGGCTATGTTATTAATAAATACTTCGTCTATTTTTATCCTCACAACAGCTCTATGGGATAGATATTGCTAGCCCAGAGACAACTGAGGCCCAGAGAAGGTAAGCGCCAGCCCAGAGTTACTCTTTGGTAAGTGTTTACACGTGTGCTCTTTACAACACTACATCAACCTCCAATATAATTAATCACTGTGAGCCTCCAGGCATTTATGAAACACTACCTTCAAACACAGAGACTATAAAAATTGGTTAATTCAGACAGTCGGTGGTTAAGGTCATGCAATTGAAAAAAACTCATTTAATATTCCTTAGTTTCTAGACAGTAACCCCCCTCAAAATCAAAATCATTCTAATCAAAGTAAAAAATCACATCCATCTAAATGGCCTGCACTCCTCAAAACTCAGCTCAGTTAATATCTTTTCTACAAAGGTGTCCATGACAACACTAGTTTAAACTGATTTCTCTCTTCTCTCAAATCCTAAGGCAGTTCTATTGGTATTATGCTATAGAGAGATGCTATGAAACTGACTGAGGAGGTAGAAGCCTGGAAGAGGGGGGAATGGGGAAATAATAACACTTAGGGAAGGAGGAACCTAAGGGAGAAGCATGACAGAAGAGAAAGCTGAGAGGAACCTGTGGATGTCAAATGTATACATTATACATTCCAGAACCATGTGGGAAAGTGGAGTAGAAGTAGGGTACCTATGAGAAAGGTGTCATTCAGGAGGTACCCATGAGGGGCAAATAAGGCATAACTTTATATTATGAGTCCTAGTGACTTACGTGAAATAAGGAATAGGCTTGGGAGAAACCAAAGTATAAGAAAAGTAAATGGCGGGGTGCCTGGGTGGCTCAGTCAGTTAAGCGTCTGCCTTCAGCTCAGGTCATAATCCCAGGATCCTGGGATCGAGTCCCACATCAGGCTCCCCGCTTGGCAAAAAGCCTGCTTCTCCCTCTCCCACTTCCCTCTGCTTGTGCTCTGTCTCTCTCTGTCAAATAAATAAATAAAAATTAAAAAAAAAAAGAAAAGAAAAATAAATGGCCTGCTGGCAAATGACATGAAGCCAACTAAGAATCAGAACATAAGATCTACCCTATTAACAACTTTTTAAACTGTATAATATAGCATTGTTAACTACAGGTACTATGTTGTACAGCAGATCTCTAATATTTATTAAAAAATAAAGACACAAGGGCGCCTGGGTGGCTCAGTTGGTTAAGTGACTGCCTTCAGCTCAGGTCATGATCCTGGAGTCCCAGGATCGAGTCCCGCATCAGGCTCCCTGCTCAGTAGGGAGACTGCTTCTCCCTCTGACCCTCCCCCCTCTCATGCTCTCTCTCTATCTCTCATTCTCTCTCTCAAATAAATAAATAAAATCTTAAAAAAAAATAAAGACACAAAGAAACTTTCAGAGGTGATGGATATGTTTACTAAATTATATTGATGGTATCACAAGTATATGCATTTATCCAAACTCATCAAAATATATACATTAAATATGTGCTGGGGGGTTTTGTATATCAATTATACCTCAATCAAGCTGTTCAAATAAAAGAATAATAACAAGTATGAGGCCTTGGCATATGATTACTTATCCAAACACATTGCAACTTAGCAAAACACAATCACTTTTGTGATATACTTTGTACCAAAACACAAACCATGGCCATATGATGGAAACATAAAAGGCAGGCTTTAGAATCACACAAAGGAGGGTTCACAAGCTGAATCCACCATATTCTACCTGAAGGACAGAAGAGCTAAATACTTAATAGTGTAGGCAATTGAGTAGGCAACTTGGATCTAGTGGGACCAATTGTCCCAATTTGCCTGGAACTGTTGTCGTCCATCAGTCCTGGGCAAACCAGGGTGGTTACTCACCCTAGCTAGGCTGAATCCCACTCTCACCATTTACCCACCAGGGGACACTGGTCAGGTTGCCTCATCTCTCCGTGTTTTACCTTTCTCACATATAAAATGCCAGTGACAACAATGGGGCCTACTTTAATGGAGTCATTCTGACAAATAAGTAATTAATATAAGTAAAGCTCTTAGTGCAAGTCTGGGACATAATTTGCAAGTGCAAGTAGTTATCTAACTTAAACTTTGGCACGAGCCAAGCTACTCATGCTGTTTGACAAAGTCCAAGTATAAGGGACAATCCTGAAAAATCGGGAGACTCCACAGCTGGCTCCTGCTACTTCCTTTCATTTTATTTGCGGCAATCTTTATAATCATGGGATTTTTTCTGGGATTTCATGATAAAATGATTTATAAATTTAGTTATGCCTATGCAAGCAATCATAATGAAACTGATTCCAAAAAGGCTGACAATGGGCCAAGAAGTAAAAATACCCAGTGTCCTCCAATCTGTAAGGGAGCTGTTGGATCCAGGCCCAGTAAAAATTCCTATTGATAAGATTCCTCAGGCACCTCTGAAACATCAGAATTCTAGGAAAGGCAAATCTCATGTCATTCCCACAGTACAAGGACCTCCCTATGTTGTATACACAATAGGAGGCCACCTTTGGTATGCCCCTTGAAGCAAGCCCCTGGTGTAGGATTGACTTCCTTACCCCTACTCCACCCCATTCCTTACAATGGAGTTGTTAATGAAGACATGAACAAATAGTATAAGATTAAAGGAAAAAAGTGTGCAAGCATCATCTGTCTGCCTCTGGTTATAGATTAAGAGAAGTAATCCTCCGTGGTGTCTCTGGAGCAAGGACAAGAGACATATAAAATGGAATAAATACTTTGATAAGGATGCACACATTGTAAACTGCCTTTGGAAAAAGAGTAAACTTTAAGTAAACCTTTAAGCAAGAGTAAAAATATAACTTCTTCGCTTTAGTACACAATAGCAGATAGGTCACGCTTTTAGCATCTTTGTTTTTAAATCCGGAATGGTTGTAATAAAATATAAAAACAAATTCACATGTTATGAAAAAACGGAAAAACAAGGAGATATTCTAATGAATAAATAAGATCCCTCCGAGGCTATCAGGAGGAGATGCTTGCAACCTGATCCTGTGTCCGTGTCTCCTCACACGCCAACGCCGTCCTTTCCTTCAAGGACCCCTCCCCTGCTGGAGCTGGACTCCGGCAAAACTTGATGAACCTTAGATTTCTCATTCAAAAATAAAGATGATAATATCTACTTCATGGTGTTACTGTAAGGTTTAAATTAAGTGAGATTATTATATAGTGAGATTATTATAGAGAATTCCCTTCTCTAGTGTCTGAATATAATAATATGCATAGTATTATTTATTCGACAAACATCTAACTATATAAGTGAAAGCATTCTATACAATGCTAAATAGTTATGAAAACACTATTAAAACATTAGAGAAAAGATAAACTGATCTCAACTAGTTAGAGATAAACAGATATAAATACAGAATAAATCCAGGTCATACCCTCTGGAACATATTTAGAAGTAAGTGCATTGTCTTTCCACATTGCAAAGGCTAAAATGGTCTCTGAAATAACACATTTTCTCTAGATTGCAATACCCCGATGGTATTTTGTTGAATCTAATTCCTAAGAAATACTGAATGCAATTCTCATGTTCATGGGAGGAAGGTACAAATGTGTAGTCCTGGAAGGGAAATGAAGAAGCTGTCTCTCAGCCTGCCTCCTGCATTCTCAGGAAGAAGGACTGGCTAATATTCATTTCATCTTGGAGAATTACTTAGTGCCATGGGGTTCAGAAAGCACCCACTAATTTGATCAATTTTAAGCATTTTCACAAGTTGGCAGAATTACAAGAGCTATATGTGCCCTTTGTATACCTCCCTACACACACCACACTCCTATTCATTTCTCTAAATGGATTTTACTGCTCTGGGAAACAGCTGCAGCTTAGGGATATGAAGAAAGAAACTGGGTTGAAGGAACAGAAGAGATGAAAAAATTGTCTCTGAACACAAGAAACTAAGGAATTAGTAAGCCTATCTTGGGTTCTTACCTCTAGTATGACAACATGACCTTAAGTCAGTCCTTTTACCCCTATGCTCCAGCTTCTCGTCTGTATGAGTGGATTTAATGGGATCTGTAGATCTCCTTAAACCCCTTAATTAGGCATTTCCTTAAAATTCTTAGATTCTGCATATAAACTGGGAGCAAACTGAAATTTTGCAAGCATTTCTTCTTTGTAAATTCTTAAAGAATATAAAATAATTTTATGTCATATACATTTTTAGTTTTATGCACATAAATTTATCCATGAGAGCATTCGCATGCAAGAGAAAGAAGTTCACGATGCCGGTTCAGTTCTCCAGAAATCAGGCTCTGAAATGGAGTTCAGCATGTACAGTGTTTAATTAAGGAGTGCTTTGGGACTCAACACCTGTGGAGGAGGACTGGCAGAAGGAGAATCTGAGCTACAGTGCAGAGCATCCTACTGCTTTGGTCAACCGCACGGGACATCAGAGTTAATCCACATTGGGCCCAAAGAGCTGGACTGTTATACCTCCATCTTCCATCAGCCATGAAAGTGGGCTGCTCTGGGAATGGCATGATCTTGGATGAGGAGGCAGGAGCTGAGACAAGTGTTTCTTTGGGAGGGTATCTGGATGGCATATCATCATGTCCACCCCAGTACATGAATGATATTAACCCATAGATAAACATTTCTAGAAAACATAGCAAATTTTATAAAAATAACAACTTTGTATTCTATTCATGGTATGAAGAGATGATTAAAATAAAATTGTACTTTGACAATCTATCCAAGTTAGCAAATGAATGAAACTATTAAGCCTAATAAGATCTTTTTGAAGGTCAAAAATAACTTTTTATTAGCAGTTTATTCATTTTCTCTGCAAATTATCATCCAGTTACATATTTTCCATGTGTATAATAAATGTTTCCTACCTCTATCCACAGACTTCAGACATGAACAAGTCATTGTCTTTCGTAAAAATAGGCATGAGGAAAACAAAAGATCTTTTTCTCTTCGTTCTCAAATGCTCAAATGAATGATTTATATCCCAAGTTGAATTTCCTAATCTTTTCCCTAATTAGAGATGTTCTGTCCATGGACTGGGGTTTGAATTTGGTTCTTCATTGTACTAACCCAGTGATTGTGAGATTGGTATTATTTTATACCCTTTTAAAAGGTAAGATCAAGTGACTTGTCCCAAATTCCTATACTTCTCAATAAAGTACTCCATGCATAGTTGATTCCATTCTCACTGGAGGGCACCTCTTCCACCCATTGCTTTTCTACTTCTCAATGTTCAATCTGTCCTTTGTGTGCCCATGACAGGAAGAGCATTTGTTTCAATAGTAACAGTGATGCTCCCCTCACAGATCTCCCAACACCACAGACTAACATAGCCTTGCGGGATACCCTCCCTTTCATTATTTTTAGTTACTGAGGTCCAGACAGGGAAAACTGAAGGGATCATTTCTAACAAAGGTATACCTCAGAATACAACCAATGTTGTATGTTTTCTTGGCCCTGTCAAGTCCATATGCTGCATCATTTAAGGGTATGGTTTTTAAAGTAGTAAGGCTTTGCAATATATGAATAATACTATTCTGAGGGTCTATAGAATGTCGTGAATCTCATGCATTAGCAGAACAATTTAAACAAAATATTTTATTATGTATATATGCATGCATCTACATAAAATTGCTACATATATGTACAGAAATCAACACTGACCATTACATTCTCTTAGTTTTCATTAGGTTCTCACAGAGTCAAGGAAAGAAGCCACTGCTTTGTTTCCTAAATGTTCCAAAATCTACTTTCACCAAATGATGTCACTAATGTCATGGTTAACAACAATATTGCAAAGACCCTCATTCCTGCCACTGGCCAATGATACAATAGATTATTTGAGCAGCTGAGTCATTAGTAACAAACAATAAATTTTCCGCTGATCTTGAATTTAATGTATATTTTCAATTAAGCATACGATTCATGGAAACAAATTTTAAAGTTGCTCAGTGTTCTATTAAGTGACAATGAGTATCCTCTGTTCTTTAAGTTGTTGAGGACACATCTATCTCCACAAGGTTGTATGATGAGGCAATGAAGGGAAAAAAAAATAGGTAAACATCTTTTGTTGTCTATTCTTCAAAACTACTTCCTTTTTAAGTTCTACTTCTAGGAGTATTTTAAAATATATTGTTATTTATTTATACGTATTTTTCACATTGCTTTTCTTTAATTCTCAGCATCAGAATGGGAACCTTAAATATGTTTTTCCATCCCTAAGGCAGAAAGTAACTCAGGGTTCAATTTGTATTTCTGCAAAAGAAAAGTGAAAGGAATTTTGAAGAGATACACCACCAGTGAAATACAAAGGGTCAAAAAATGCTAAAATCAAGTTCTTTGGAATCTGGTATCCAGACCCATCCCCAATGCTTTCCTTGTTTATACTTGCAGGAGGACCCATACTACATTGCAAATGAGCATAAGTCAAGTCCTATAACTCTAATTTCCTCCTCTATTCTCTTGGAGGATTGTTTAGAAAATTCATGCTTATGTGATCCAGTTTTTTTTTTTTTCTTAAAGATTTATTTATTTATTTGTTTGGCAGAGAGAGAGACGGTGATAGAGGGAACACAAGCAGCAGGGGTGGGAGGGAGAGGGAAGCAGGCTTCCCACGGAGCAGGGAGCCCCAGGCAGGACTTAATCCCAGGACCCTGGGACCATGACCTGAGCTGAAGGCAGAGGCTTAATGACTGAGCCACCCAGGCGCCCCTTATGTGATCCAGCTTTTTTGTTTGTTTGTTTGTTTTTTTGTTGTTGTTTTTTATGTGATCCAGTTTTAAAACACATGCTAACACACTAATGTTAATACAAATCAGCTACATTTTAATTATATGCATTTTTTAAAATATGAAATGGAGACCTCCTTGGAAAAACCTCCAAAAATATCTCCATGTTCTTACTCAGAAATTCTCTTCAGCATCTTCTCATTACTTAGTGAGAAACCTCGAGATGGTCTTTTTGCTACTCAAACATACTACTCCTATTTTAAAGCCTGTCAGCTGACAATACAAACACAGATGCTAAACTCCCACCCTTGTCCCTTTTCCAACAACCAGGCACTGGAAATGTATGAAATGCATAAGGGTAACTAACATGACAGGCGTAAATTCAGGGACTTGAAGCTTTTCCCATTCATACTAACTGAAAGGGATTTCAGATGTCCTTTAGAGCAATGCCCCAATTTCACGTGTAAGGAAACTGAGGCAAAGAGTGGTTAAATGACTTGCTCATGATCAGGTTTCAGGTTCACAGCAAAACTTGGAATAGAACCTAATCTCCTTACCCTAAGTTTATGATCTTTCCTCTCTCAAAATAACAAGTAACTGATTTTTAAAAAATTAATTCTAACAGGAGATAAAGAATCTAGTAAAAGCTCCAAAGTTCAGGAGGCAAATCAATTAATGTGGCAACTGTGGTAGACAGATTCAAGAAAGACCTAGAGCTAATTAGTTGGGACTCCTTCCAAACACAGTAACTTAAACATGAAGGAGTCTAGGGCGCCTGCGTGGCTCAGTTGTTAAGCTTCTGCCTTCGGCTCAGGTCATGGTCCCAGGGTCCTGGGATCGAGTCCCACATTGGACTCCCTGCCCGGCGGGAAACCTGCTTCCCCCTCTCCCACTCCCCCTGCTTGTGTTCCCTCTCTCGCTGTGTCTCTCTCTGTCAAATAAATAAAATCTTTAAAAAAAAAACAAAAACATGAAGGCGTCTACACTCATTCCATCACTGACTTACTGATATGTGAAAAGTGGACTTCCTGTGTGTCTTCTCACATATCAAGTGAAAAGGAAGCTACTTCAAGCCTTCCAGCCAAAAATGTTCAGACATTTTCAAATATGTTATCAAGTATGAAATGTTTGAGAATGAAGAGCACTGGGCTGTGAATCAGAAAACTACCTCAGTGTCACTGCAGCTCCTAGACTGTGCCCTTGAGCAAGTTAACTCTACTTGGTTTCACCTTCCACAACTACAGAATAAAAGAGCCAGACCAGACAATCCAAATGTTTCTTCTATCATCCATGGATTCCACAATTTATTTCTCCTTGACTATATTCTTTGTAGCACAAGTCATATTGAATATGACAGTTACACTTTCCAGATAATGATTGAAAAACATATTGGATACCATATTCATATTGTTCTACTTTCCCAAATTGGGTAATATCTGGTCAAGATTCTTCCCCACCATGCCCAAGTCATTAAGAGGGTACACTCATGGGAGCCCATATTATTGATTACAGGAAAGACTGTTCACTGTTACGTGGGAGGATGGCAGAGCTGATTGCTCCTAAGCTGTCAGGAAACAGCTCATCTAGAAAGAAGCCTTGGATATAGAGGTGGCTCAAAAGGAAAAGTTTACTCATAAATACAAGTGATGCCTGGATAAGGAATTTTAGTGATCAAAAGCCAAGGAGAGTGATAATGGTAGTCACCTAAACTTCCTGTCCAGAAAATGGTGCCAGAGGAACCGCAATGAGGGAACCATGACTTTTCTGCCTGGATTAAGGGACAAGTTGCTGGGATGCAATGAGTAAAAGAAGAAATTGGAAGCAAGTCTGAAAATGGTCTGCCGGGGACATCTCCAGTCACAATCCAAAGAACAGAATTGATGTGCAGACCTTATGGAAATGATTCATCTGTGGCTTAGCCCCTTAGCCCCTTAGCTCTGTTCACACCCACAGGTGGCCATCACCAGTATCAACAAGATCACAAATGCTAAATAAACAAGCAACACTTCCCTTGGCAGGGCAGCACAACTAATGTTGGGAGTGGAATTTATTTAACTGGCATTTACAACCTATCTCTTCAAAGGACCTGAACTTTTACCACCCAAAGTAGGTGAGGCCAGTCTTAGCATAAGAGATTACAGTCCTATTCAATGAAAGCCCACAGTAACAACATCATTTCCCTGATCTCAAACAGAAAAGTTATTGTTCAGGGCACCTGGGTGGCTCAGTTAAGCGTCTGCCTTCAGCTCAGGTCATGATCCCAGGGTTCTGCTCAGCAGGGAGTCTGCTCCTCCCTCTCCCCCCACCCATGCTCTCACTTGTTCTCTCTGTCTCTCTCTCTTAAAAAAAATAAAATCTTTAAAAAAAATTTTTTTTAAAGAAAAGTTATTGTTCAATCATCTTCAGAACCCATCCCTGGACCATTTGGAATTATGGGTTTATAGCATGAAAAGCTACTCATAAATTTCTGCCACCTCTAAAATATTTCATTTAATTCAGCTCAACATTTATTAGGCACCACAAATTATCTCAAAACACCCACATGGAACAGTTTGGAAAAATGCTGGGCTGGATTTCAGCTTACCTGGCACAGTAACCAGAAATAAAGTTTGGAAATCACACTACTCCGCTGTACAGGGACTTCTAGGCCATTCTATGGAAAATCATGGTTCCTTCTCTTTGGAAAACAAAAATAACAAATACCTATATAATACCTCTTCATTGTGTACCAGACATTGCTTCTAAGATCTTTCCATCTATTGACACCTATAATCCACTCAACAGTAAGGCAGATACTGTTATCCCCTTTTAACAGATGATGAAACCAAGACACAAAGAGGTTGAGTACACCCAGTAAGCAGTGAAGCTGGGAGTCCAACTCATTCAGTTCAGCTCCAGGGTCCTTACATTTAATCCCAATGCTGTACTGTCTCTTAAAGTAGAGATAGAAAACTTCATAAATTCTGTATTGCACCAAATCTTGTCACATTTCTCACTGGAATGACCAATTGTCTCAGAAGTATAAACAAAACCATAGGAGTTAATACTGTAAGGCTAAAAAGCTGCTATTCTCCAAATAAAGCAAATGATGAAATCCTCTTTATTCTTACTTTTGCTATCTTGTTTCTGCTTAGAGATCTCAAATTGGCTAAAAAAAACCTAAAGTTCAGATACGTTTATCTGCATTATAGGTTTCAAGCTTTTTGGTTCTTAAAGACCACACCAGAGTCCACTATATGTGAATACTGTAGGTCACTTCATTCAGCAAGGTACAAAAACAATAAATACTGGAGAGGGATTGTATTCCTTTGTGAAGCAATGTTACAGAATATTTTCTAAATGTATATCCTCCACTCACTCCTCACTATTAACAATTATAATCATTATCATATTGTTTTTTTCAAAGATTGTATTTGTTAGTTTATTTATTACTCAAAGGACTAATCACAATTTTTAGTCATGCAAAGGCTTTTAAAATAATTTTTTAAAAATTTATTGTCGATATTTTCAGGAAGGATCAACCTACTTTAACCATTTTTAAATCCATACAAATAAGACATAAATTATAAATTTCTCAAAAAGTAGTATGGTGTGTTGGAAAGAGTTGAAACACACCTGAGAATCAACCCTGGATCCCTCCCTTCTCAGCTGTGTGACCTTTCAGAAGACACATCTCTCAGTCAGTTTCTTCAGAAGCTAAAATGAGGTTAAAACAATTCCTACCCCCACAGAGCTGGTGACAAAATTAGATGAGAAACCACATGTAAGAAGCTTAGCATAATGCTTAGCTGACCCTCAGTGATTCTCAATGCCTTCCTAGAGTCAAGTGAAAGATAGATTTTTTTTTCAATTTCAAGACTACATCCTTAGTTCTTGCCAATCATAATCCCTAACTGCCTGTAATTTACAAAGCTCAACCAAATTTTCTCATTTGCCTCTAGACTATTGCAAAAAAAAAAAACACCAAAATTATTGCATGATCCATGTTTCACTACAGAATATGATTTTGTTGCCTGTTTGGTTTTGGTCCTGTTTGGCCTCTTTGCTGATTTTTTGGTGAACCAGTTCCAAGTGCTCCTAAACTTTGAAAGGAGATTAAATTGGATTTCCTCCTTTAACTGCCATTAGAAATCAGTTTTCATAAGTTTGATTGGTCCTGTTGGTCTTCAGGAAAGAAATACAGTTACTCAGGGTGGGTGGATAATCTTCAGGGTCCTAGGCCACTTGAACAGAGACCTCTGAAGTAGGAGCTGCTCTCAGGTGGTACAAGAAGACGGTTTAGTTTCTATGTTTCCCTTAAGTTTCCATATGGAAGTTATATAAGTTGAAACCACTAAACCAGTTCAATGAAACCCAAACTGCTGAGTTTTGCACTGCTTTAAAAGAGGCCTTCTGTTTCCTAACCAGCATGAGCTTGGGAAATTTTCCATTTACTTGGAGGCCTGTCATGTAAGCCGTTCAACCAGTTTTGCTCAAAGATCAACACAGACTGACTGAAATAGTGGAACAGATCCAATTAGTTGACTTCTCCTTTTCACTTGATTTTATAACTGCTTTCTATGGTCAGAATTCAAAGGAATTTTCTTTAGTTTCCTTCCTTATTCTGTAAGTTCTAAAGAGCTATTGTTAAAGGCCATGGGCTCAGAATTATTTTTATTCTAAAAGCACTAACACATATAGATACTCAGTAGGCACTGAAACACACAGTAGGCACACTGATCCATCTGCCCCCTTCTTCCCTTATGAGGCCTCTTAAAGCTCAATGCATAGCCCTAAACTCAAAAGTACATCAGACTTTTTATAGACCCGTGTTCATGAAAAGAACACATGAATTTCACACAGTAAGAAAATAGTTGAAATAAGGGATTACACTGTAAAGAACCACACCATTGGTAGAGTACAGTTTCAATTTGATCCAGTGTTTACTGGGCTCATACTACTGATGCTGTTTGGAAATTTCATAGGCACTGGATAGTCAAATATTCTTAAGTAATATATCCAATTATTTTTTCCAGTTTTATTGAGATATAATTGACATATAGCAACATGTAAGTTTAAAGTGTGCAATGTGTTGATTTGATACACTTATGTATCACAGAATGATTGTCACCATACTGCTAGTTAACACCTCCATCACCTCACATAATTACCATTTTTTGTGTGGTGAGAACATTTAAGATCTACTCTTACAGCAACTTCCAAGTATATAAGACACTATTATTTTTTTAATTTTAATTCCAGTGTAGTTAACCTATAGCATTATATTAGATTCAGGTGTACAATATAGTGATTGAACAGTTCCATATATTACTCAGTTCTCATCAAGATAAGTGTGCTCTTAATCCCCATCACCTATTTCACCCATCCCCTTACCCACCTCCCCTCTGGTAACCATCTGTTTGTTCTACATAGTTAAGAGTCTGTTTTTTGGTTTGTCTCTTTTTTTTTCTTTGCTCATTTGTTTGGTTTCTTAAATTCCACATATGAGTGAAATCATATGGTATTTGTCTTTCTCTGACTGGCTTATTTCACATACTCTCTAGATCTATCCATGTTGTTGCAAATGGCAAGATTTCATTCTTCTTTATGGTTAAATAATATTCTACTGTGTGTGTGTGTGTGTGTGTGTGTGTGTGTGTGTGTATACTCTACATCTTCTTTATCCATTCACCTATTGATGGACACTAAGACTGCATCCATAGTTTGTCTATTGTAAATAATGCTGCAATAAACATAGGAGTGCACATATCCTTTCAAATTAGTGTTTTTGTATCCTTTGGAGAAATACCCAGTAGTACTGGACCATAGGGTAGTTCTGTTTTTAATCTTTTGCAGAGCCTCCATATTGTCTTTCACAGTGGCTGCACCAGTTTGCACTTCCACCAACAGTACACCAGGGTTCATTTTTCTCACTGCCTTGCCAACACTTATTCCTTGAGTTTTGGGTTTCAGCCATTCTGACAGGTGTGAGGTGACATCTCATTGTGGTTTTGATTTGCACTTCCCTGATGCCGAGTAATGTTGAGCATCTTTTCATGTGTCTGTTGGCCATCTGGATGTCTTCTTTGGAGAAATGTCTGTCCATATCTTCTGCCCATTTTCTAATTGGATTATTTGTTTGTAAGACACTATTACTGACTATAATCATCATCCAATCTACTTTTATATTAACAATTTTATCTATTTTTAATAATACAAAATAATCACCCTTTTCAACAAAAAATTTTTTCCTTTAACAGATCAAAAACTTATCAATGCCAGTGAAGTATCTTATTAAATACGCACTGACCCAAAAACCACTGCAACACACTGCCTGAACAGTACTGAGGAAATAAAGAAAAGAGAAATGGTACCTTACTGGGCACTTGCTGTGTGCTGGGAACCGTGCTGATTGCTTTCCTTACATTACCTCTTTCAAATCTATTAACAACAATTTGGACTACGTAATATTACCAACCTGTTCCAAATGAGGAAAAGGGGGCTCAAGAAGATTAAGTAAATTATCAAACTTTTAGAGCTATTAAGTGAAGGACTTAGAATTTGAATTCAAGTTTGTTGTATTGTATAATTTTATTTATTTCAGCTCTGGTCGTGCCTTGTACTTCATTCTAACTTATTCTCATCCTCAAATTCAGTAAGTAAATCTTTCATTCAAAAATGTATTTCAGACACATGAGAAGAATTGTTGCCATTATGTAGGCAGTAATGAACAAGCATATTAAGATATACTCAACATATACTTTCTTCAGATAAACAAACATTATTTTTTATCCACTAATGTTAAAATATATTATAAATTAAGTGGCAGTAGTTCTTTGGAAAACATGAAGAAAACTCACCTTATGGAAAATGTTAACATTCAAAACACCTTTCTTTTTAGCTATTTCAATTTATAGTTATATAAATCACTCCAATATCTATACAAATAATTTTAATATTTACTTGAGTTGAAGGTGTTCAGGGAAAAATCACCAGAAGTTGGTTGAAAAGGAATTAGTACATGATTTAATGACCTCCATGTATGACAATGGCTAATCAAACCCCGTACATCTTTCTACACTTTTGTACTAAAAATAAAATTGATGAGTTTGGTTTTTTTTTCAAGGAAAGTAACTCCTTTAAAAACATTTATTTAACATTTACATATCGTATATCCATTATATAAAGCACTTGAAATTCATATATTCATTTATTCTTTCAACCTACTGGTTACCTACTGAGTCAGACACTATGTTGAATCATATGTTAGGTGCTATATATAAGCAAAAACATGATCTCTCTCAAGTTACTCATGACCCAGGAAGAGGGAGGCAGGAAAAAGACATGTTCTATGTTGTGATAAGTGTTATTATAAAGTACAGAAATCCAGGTGAAGCACATAAGAGAGATAGCTAATTGATGTCACCTTTCAACCAGCCATGCTTCCTATAAGATATTCAGAGCCCTGTCTTGAGGATTTAGTAGGATGGGGCAAGTGGAGAAGTAAGTGAAAATGTTCAAAACACTGGGTACAGCATAGGCAAAGACAACATATTGTAGAAGCTGTAAAAAGCTGTATATAGCTGGGTTTTAAGTTTGTAGAAAAAGAAAGAAAGGAAAAAAAAAAGAGAGGTTGGTAAGGTCTAAAAACAAAAATATACCCCTGTGTTTACTGCAGCATTATTTACAATAGCCAAGACATAGAAGCAATCTAAGTGTCCATCAATAGATGAATGGATAAGGAAAAATGTATATATACACAATGGAATATTACACAGCCATAAAAAAGGATGAGATCGTGCCATTTGAAGCAAAATGGATGGACCTAGAGGTTATAACACTGAGTGAAATGAGTCAGATTGAGAAAGATAAATACCATATGACTACACTCAAATAGAAACTAAAAAAATGAATACACAAACAAAAACCAGAATCAGAACTATAAATACAGAGAACAAACTGATGGTTGCCAGAGGGAGGGGAGTAGAATTTGAGCAAAATTAGTGAACAGGAGAGAGAGATACAGGCCTCCAGTTATGGAATGAGTAAGTCACAGGAATAAAAAGCAGAGCACTAGGAACAGTCAATGATATTGTAATAGGGATGTAATAGGACAGATGGTAGCAATGCTTGTGGTGAACATAGCATAATGTATAAACTTGTCAAATCACCAAGTTGTACACCTGAAACTAATGTAACATTGCATGTCAACTACACTCAAATAAAAAGAAAAAAAGAAAAAGAAAGAAAGACAAAAAGCTTCAGGGGCTACACTAACAATTATTGGTTTTGCATGATAATGTGGAACAAAGCAATATCAAGGGGGCACTGTCAGTGCAAAGAGAGTGCCCATTTGGTTACTAAGGACATGCTGGAACATTTTTGGACATCTGTAAGTACTGGATGGTACAAAATTTGAGAAGCCAACTACTAAAATTGAAGCATTTTAAACAATATTCTCTAAATCAGAGGTAAACAAGCAGATTATCTTTGGGACACCATGCTCTCTAAGTTACTTTGCTTATTATCATGTTTGCCCAAGAAATAAGGAGCTGCTACCACTCTCAGTCCTTATGTTTACAACACAATGTTAATATGGGTCAGTTTTAGAGAGGAATTATTCTATTCAACAAGAAATCATTTGAGGATACTCTCAGTTCTCACCCATTCCAATCTTAAACCAATTCCAGAAAAGATGGGCTGAAAGGTTTCAAAGCAGATGGAGCTATTACATCAAGAAGATCAGGCACAATAGATTTTAAACAAAATTATCCAGTAAATGAAGATGCTTTTGTCTTTCCTACTTCCTTCCAGTCTTCTACTGCCTCTTTCCCAATGCTCTCAGCTAAGGGTTGACTCCCAAATGGTTCCTATATGATAACACCTGAGATCCTCTCTAAAAACGGGCTCAAACTGCCAATCCCTTCTTTACCTTTATTCTCTCTCATCAAAAATTTTATTTTCTGAGTAAAATACTTCTTTAAAACCGCATCCAAAGAAGTCTCAGGCATTACAGTATTACATTTTTGTGCTCTACTAGAAAACGCACCTGCTCTTATTCACAGCTGTTCATCAAACCCCTTGCGTATTCTTTATCTTCCAACACTCTGTACCTGAGCATATTCTTCTTACTAAAAAGACAACCCAAAACAAAAAAACTTTTTCCCTCTAGGTTCCTAGCTTATCAAGAGAAGTGTCACTTGTCATTTTAATCTCCTAATGCAGCAAAGAATTGTAACATCCAGCCTACTCTCTCTACATAGTCTTTCTCTTTCAAAGTGGGAAGAAACATGCCTTTGTAGTTCCAGCCCCCTTCATCCTGCTGGCTAAGGAAGGGGAGAGAATTAGGCATCACTGCAACACTCTGAAGTTTCTCTACAGAGAACAGGCTTCTTGTTTCTCCATTCAATGACAGTGAGGGCCTGGGTGTTTTGAGTGATCTCTGCTAAAAGGTTTATGTGTTAGGAGTTGGGCATAGACAAAACCAATGCCAAGAAGCACTCTTCCTGCCAATACAAAAGTCATCTTCATTTAAAAGGCTGAAAGATGGACATAGAGTCCCAGGAACAGTCAGTGTTCAGATGGTGCAACTGTCTCTCTTAACAGGAGGACCAATTGCATCCTACACGCTGAAGCCTCCTTTGGATACTGACAGAGGGAGGGACATACAGAATCCCAGCTTCATCCTCCCAACCCCCATTCTTAAAGGGGCAGCATCTAAAATCAGTCTTTCCTCTCAAATGCTCACCAGAATTGACTAGAAAACATGAATTAAGTCACTTAGAGAAAGCAATAGCTATTTATGCCTATTTAAAACTGCAGAACAATAATACCATTAAAACGTATCAAAAAATAACCACCATGTATGTATTACGTACCAATTATGAAATGCTTCATAGATATTAGTTCTAATTTTACCATAAACTCTACAAGACAGGAGAAATTATTCACCATTTTCAGATTCAGAGACTGAGGCTCAGTAACTAAATGACTTCTTTAGGTGACAGCTAAGTGAAGCCAAGATTAAAACCCATGTTCATATACTGATGAATTACTAAAATTTTACCCCTGAAACTAATAATCCACTAAATGTTAACTAGATTTAATTTAAATAAAGAATTTTTTTTAAAAAACTTGTTTATCTGGTTCCAGAGTACATTTTGTGATGATTGATAGAGATGATAGATTGATATATAGATAGATACATAGATAGATGATAGATAGATAGATAGATAGATAGATAGATAGATAGATAGATAGATGATAGATAGATAGATAGATGATAGATAGATAGATAGATAGAGGGAAAGGGGGAAGGGGGAGGACTTGTAGAGAGGGGACAGAGAGAGACAGAGACAGAGAGAAAAGAGTGAACAATGTTTTGATACATGTCACACTAAAAACCAAATAAAGATGGTGTTAGATAAATCAATTACTATTCATCCTCTGTGAGTTGAAAAGTAACAAATCTTTCTGCTTTGGACATGAAACTGATTTCAATAAGGAAAGTACTGGTTCTTTCCAAATTGCAAAGTCCTTTATTTAAAGACACACTAAGAAGCTAGGCAATAAGGCTACATGGGGAAAATATAGAAAATGCACCTTTTGACTTTATTCATTTAGTCACTCAGTTAATCAATAACAATATCCACTGTATGTCCACTGTGTTCCAAACTCTGCCATAGATGCCCACGTAAAATAAGTAACAACTCCCCAGCCATGGGAAGTTAACAATTTTATTCTGGGAACAAGAACATAAATAATTAATTGTTTCTTAGAGTGTATGCTAACAGAGGTAGAAATAGAATTCTGTGGGATTCTGGGGGGAGTAGCTTTAACTCTTTCTAAGGGAAGGGGGAGAGATTTCACTGAACATATGATTTTGGAGATACACACACTCAACTTCATTTTTAAAAAAAATAGGAGCAAAAAAAATAAATAAAATATAAAAAAAATAGGAGTGAAAAGATGTCACAAAACTGAAAACACACACAGGATACTTTTCAGATGGACATTAAGCTATCTTGACTTATGACCTTATTACTCCATGCCTACTTATACGCAGCTATCTTCCATCTGACCTTATTTGTAGTCTTTTCCCCTAACCTGATCACTCAACAATCCATCACCACCAGATTGTTAAAGCAATGCCTTCACCAGTTTACCTCCTGCTCAAAAGTTGCTAAACAATCTCAGCTATTTTCTGTCTTAGAAACACCACCAAAATATGAGACCCCACCTGAAATTCTATAACTTCCCTTCCTATGATTACCACGGATGTCATGCAGACATCTTCCTTTCTTCCATATTTTCAACCACTCTCTATGTACTGAGTTGAAAATCTTTAAGCAAAATAAAAAGAATTTTCTTTTCACCTCTGCTTTAGATTTTAGGGTCAATGTCACCTCATCATGGAAATCTCTGACCCTACACTCTTTATATCAATACCCCCAGCTATATCCTTTTACGACTTCAAGTTCTGGGCGCCTGGGTGGCTCAGTTGGTTAAGCGACTGCCTTCGGCTTGGGTCATGATCCTGGAGTCCCGGGATCGAGACCCACATCGGGCTTCCTGCTCAGCAGGGAGTCTGCTTCTCCCTCTGACCCTGTTCCCTCTCGAGTTTTCTATCTCTCATTCTCTCTCTCTCTCAAATAAATAAATAAAATCTTAAAAAAAAAAACGACTTCAAGTTCTTTCCCTATAAATATATTTGATATGGCTTATGACTAAATTCTTGTGTAATTGTTCAATTAATACCTATAGAAGAATACGCCTTATGTTATATTTTATTTCTCCCTGAAACTCTGAAAATTTGTACAACAACTGGCACAGGTGAGAGCAACTAGATAACTTTTTGAAAATACCACTAAGTGAATCCTGCCCAGGCCAACGTGTACCCATTTTGCGCCACCACCTAATGTCTCCTCACTGCTGCAGTCCTGAGCTCCTGGAAGACTCTCCCTAATTTTTCTCTAACCAAATTGTGTAAATCCTTCAAAGTTCTGGGAAAGTTGTATAAAGCCTCTTATTTCATTAATCTCTTCTTTCCGATTTGCCATACAATTTGCACTAAAGTTGAATAATGATAAAAGAGGAGCTTCTGTATGTTTTATTTTATTTTCAGTAACATTTTTCTGATTCATAATCTTTTACCCAGTGATGATAATATCCTCCATAAACAATTTTTACAGCACCCAAAATTTAAAAATATTTTTATTGAACAATCTTTTTTTCAAAGATTTTATTTATTTATTTGAGAGAGAGAGAGAGAGAGAGAGAGAGCTTGAGGAGGGGAGGGGCAGAGGGAGAAGCAGTCTCCCCGCTGAGCAGGGAGCCTGATGAGGGACTCGATCCCACGACCCCAAGATCATGACCTGAGCCAAAGGCAGATGCTTAACCAACTGAGCCTACCCAGGCCCCCAAACAATCTTTAATTAAACTAGAATTTCAATTTTGATTTAGCACATTTTTGCAACTGACACCAGGAAATGATCCAAACTACATATAATAAGAGTATAATGCAAGAAGTACTAGAAGACTAAGAGGGCCCTAAAGGACTCTGATAGGCTGATAAGCTCCTCTCTAGCAGAGATAAGATACCAGAGCAGAGAGGAAGAAGGAGACAGAATGGTGACCTGGAAGTAGAAAGGTTTAAGTAATCTCTCCTCCTCAATTCTATCAAGTGGAGGGAGAAAGGATGCTGTAGCAGATGGAAATGACAATGCTGGTCCAGTTGAGTGGCTTCCTGGGAGACAGTGAATGGTAACATCAAAACTTTACGACCAGAGAGGAAAAGCTAGAGCAGATGATGCTGAACAGAGGTAGAAATGTAGAAATAAAAAGGAAATATGGTCACTTCCAAGATTCAGAACTTGCAGCATGAATTCCTAGAAAGGCTAAGGGTCTAGACAGAAAAGCAAGTGTCTTCCAAAGCATAGAAGGAGAAAGAACAAATGTTTTGAGTTCAATGCATTTACAGGTTGAGGTTTGTACAGAATTGTTCAGTTGTCCAATTGTCCAGACACAAAATTGTGTGTTTGCTACCCATTTCGTGTTTGGTATATGTTTCAGAGAATCTTTTCTGTAGTTAAGCCAATTCATAAAATTTTGTGGCATAAAGCTAGAGGAACAGGCAACCCAACAATAATCCCATGACACCATGTATAAATTAAATTATTGCCTAGTAACATTAAAAGAATAGCTTAAATTAGAGGTGATGATTCTTTTATTTTATTTATTTATTTTTAAGAATTTATTTATTTGACAGAGAGAGACACAGCGAGAGAGGGAACACAAGCAGCAGGAGTGGGAGAGGGAGAAGCAGGCTTCCCATGGAGCAGGGAGTCCGATGCAGGGCTCCATCCCAGGACCCTGAGATCATGACCCGAGCCGAAGGCAGACGCTTAATGATTGAGCCACCCAGGCACCCCGATGATTCTTTTAATACTGAAAAATTTTGACCAAGAATCCAAAGGGGGAGTTGATTACATAGCAAAAAAAACCCTCTTTTTCTCTCATGTGACACATGAAATTTAAAGTTTTCAACTCTACTTGCTATTTAAGGGAAAATTAGATGTTGTAAATCTTTATGAAGTAATGACAGTTCGTTTTTTATTTTTTAATTTTTTTAAAAGATTTTATTTATTTATTTGAGAGAGAGAATGAGAGAGAGAGAGAGCACGCACATGAGAGGGGGAGAGGGTCAGAGGGAGAAGCAGACTCCCTGCCGAGCAGGGACCCCGATGCGGGACTCGATCCCGGGACTCCAGGATCATGACCTCAGCCGAAGGCAGTTGCTTAACCAACTGAGCCACCCAGGTGCCCCGACAGTTCATATTTTAAACATTTAAATATACAGATCAGAATTAAAAGTATACAAAATACTTTGAGGGAAAAAAAGGAGAGAAAAAGTTAACTCATGAAGGGAGAGAAAGAAATACAGAAACAGAGAGAGAAAGATTAGGAAAACAGACAATTCAGTGGAACAGGCAAAAGAAACTCATAAAATGGGATGACGGAGAAGCACAGAAAGATCAAGATTAGGGGAGAGAGGGGCACCTGGGCGGCTCAGTCTTTGGGCGTCTGCATTCCGCTCAGGTCATGATCCCAGGGGCCTGGGATAGAGCCCCACATCGGGCTCCCTGCTCAGCAGGAAGCCTGCTTCTCCCTCTCCCAGTCCCCCTGCTTGTGTTCCCTCTCTCACTGTGTCTCTCTGTCAAATAAATAAATAAAATTAAAAAAAAAAAGATTAGGGGAGAGAATTCTGAGAAACTGAGGGCTGGGTGGGGGTGGTGCTGGGACCTGTGTCACTGGGTTAGTCAAGCTGACATTCATTGGAGTGGGTGATTCACAGAATCATCACCCATTGTCTCTATTTCTTTGAAATGTTAATGAGCCAAAAGTCTAAAATGAATAGCTAGTCCAAAAAGCACAAGATGATTTGAATGGATAGCTTAAGGCAAAATTACAAAAAAAAAAAAATACTCTCAGCCTCCTTTCTTGTTCCTCTTTATTTTTTCAGCTTTCGCATTTTTGCCTTCTCTTGTTTGGCACATCTACCTGCTCTCTGGCATCTTTCCTGAGATAGTCTTGATTTCAACTAGCTACTAACATATTCCAGCTAAGGTTCTAACTAAAAATCAAAGTATACACTCAAATATACTACTTTCCAGAGGTATGTCTATTTTTAAGAAGAGACCTCTAATACATCCAGTAAATTGAAGAATAGGATGCAGGAGGCCTGGGAGTTAGTGGTAAACAGGGACTACCCTTTGAAGCTCAGGGTAGCTTTCAAGAAGCCAGCGAGTAGCGTGGCAGGATGAACAAGGAGAGCCTGGGTCAGGTACCAGGTGTGAGGAACCATGGGAAGCAAGATGTTTTGGTGAATGCAGAAAGAGTGGGAGTAAGGTGTTCGCTGCTCCACACTGTCCGTATTGCCTTATAGGTTGTTTTCTCCTGGACAGTTCTCACCTGTTGCTTCTGCTGAAAAGCTTAGTTGCATGTAGTGAGATTAAAGTGACAGCTGGGGATAGAAGGCATGGTACCTTGAGGACGGCCACCACCTCTTAGTTTGTGACACCCATTTTATTTATTTATTTTTTAATTTCTTAGGGAAAACAGTGTTTGGCACAGAGCAGAAGCAAGAGAGAAGGAAGGGAGGTAGGGAAGGCAGGAAAAAGCATTGCTTATTCAGAACTGAATAAATGATATCATGGCATATAAACCTCTACTTTAGAGACTCTACCCCAAATGGGATAGTCTGTTTGCACATGGAAAGATTAAGTATGTCATCTTGCCCTCGTGAAATTATATTAACTTTGTATATACCACCAAAGAAAATTAGGCAGTATCCTAAGAATTTTCACCAGTTCAGTATCTTAAAGGATACTTTAGAATTTATTATTCCAGGTGGGATATACATCTTTACACAAATCTTACAGTTGAAAAAAAAAAAGCATAAACTATAGTGTCTCATGATTATAATTTGAAGCATTCAGGCCTCTCATCAAGAAAGCCGTAATTACTGTGAGTAGCATTTTCTCTACCACTTCATTATACTGCCAACACAGTATCACTGTCTTAGGAGAGATTATTAAATATTGACATCAGTAATATGCACCTAACACTTTGTAGGTATTACTTCAATGTTCAAAACAGTTTTACAAGGTAGGCACCATTTTATCTCCGCTCTTACTGAAGAGGAAATGTCATTTAGAGAAATTGTACTACTTACTTGCTCAAGGTAACAAGGCTAGTTGGTGATATGGTCATGGTTTAAACTCAGATCTGGTTTGTCTAAGCTCTGGGCCAGAGCTACATTCTAACCGAGCACTTTATCATCTACATCAATATATTTCCAATTCTGTTCAATGGAAGCCCCAGGTTTTTAAGGAGCTACCTCTAGCGCCAACACACAGGGATAAAAAGTTGAAGGGGACAGTGGCATAATAGTCTTTCTTAAATGCAAACCAAGGAGCTCTGCTTAAATGTATTTTGGAAGTTTAACTCCAGATTATAATGTAACTTGAAGAAATAGTTCTACTGCAAATAGGAAGGGAAAAAAAAACAACTTTGAGAACCACTGATCTAGATTTTCAAAACTTGACTTTTTTCCATGATACACTTGAATTATTGAAGAGCTGTGAGCACCAGGACCATATGGGGTTCATCAAGAACTAAAGAGGAAGGAAAAACACCATTCCACCTCCACATTAATAGAAAATGAACCTTACAGGCAGCTGATCAATAATTAAAAATGAAAACAAGTGCTCTCCAACTTACTTGTAGGCTACAGCCCAGTTGTGAAACAATACACACATGCACACACAAAAATAAACACATGGGTCACTGAAATATTTTGTTCTTATTCTACATT
The DNA here is from genome assembly GCF_037043125.1 of Eumetopias jubatus. Lineage (NCBI taxonomy): Eukaryota > Metazoa > Chordata > Mammalia > Carnivora > Otariidae > Eumetopias > Eumetopias jubatus. Next base: position 53,134,592 of record NW_028274810.1, read on the forward strand.
ACCAATTCCAAAAATTTGTCAATTTAAAAAATACAAATTTGATTTTATATTTTGGGTGAATGCCACCAAATTTTCACCAATGGAAAATTGCTTTCCTACTGGCTAAACCATTTTTATTGACTATGAATTGATTTCCATCCTTGACCATGTCTCCTTGCCCCTCCTGCTTTCATTGCCCTTTTCTGTAAAGAATGCCAAAGAAGAGTAAAGAGGAAGGGATATGGATTCCTATTTCTTTAATCCCTGGTGAAAAAATGTTATACCTTCACCTACAATTCTCTAATCAACTATGTTAGTCTATTCATTCTAAATACCTGGAGATGCAGTATTTGACATCAGGAGCCCAGATTTTAATACTAGTTTTGTCACTACACTTGACTACGTCATTTAATCCCTCTGAGTTTTCTGAAATTAGGGTTAATAAATTTCTAGTGAGCAACAAAAGAGATATCGGTTGAAAGTACTTTTGTATATTAAACAAATATCATTTATCATTGTGATCACAGATAAGAAATTAGAAACTAGTTATTTCACAGAGTTATAAAATCAAAATATCCTAAATTTAACACTTAAGATATTTCATGATTTTATGTCCAGGTGTTAGGGAACTGATCTCATTATGTTACGATGATTACAAGTAAGAAATTTTGTCTATAGTGATGACTATAGTAACATATGACTTATAATTAATCATATAAAAAGTAAAAGTATCATTCATAAATATTGTATATGAATCAATGCTGGGATTGTCTTAGCTTAAGAACAAAGAGTTAATAGATTCATTTTTTATCTTCTACTCAAACGGTTTTAACGATAAATTGGAAAAACGTTTGCTCTAAGATATTTGTAATATATATAACATTTATCTCAAAATGTTTCTATTCAAACTTGCTTGTATTAAATTACATCTACAAGCCTAGAGCAATCTTCCTATCTAATCATATATTTGAATTTTACTGGACTATAATACTAAATAGGAAAGTGCGTAAAGCTAAGAGGTAAAATAAGGGCCACAAATTTGAGTGTAAATCTTCACAGGACCACAGGGGCACAGAACTGATAGTATAACTCAAAGCAAATCTTGGTTCACATCTGTGAAAAGGAAAAAGCAAGTTTACTCAGCCATATATTGAACAAATCGTCCTTTACGTGCATATGTTATGATATTGCAAGATGAAGTGTGCACCCGTCTTCAGGAGGTCATTTGCCCAGCCCACACTGTGGTTTTCTTTGTTGAAGTGAAGAACATGGATTTGTGTGACGAGGATATATTTTCACCTGTTTTTCTTTGTGGTCAAAGTCTGAAATACTGCTTATAGAAATTGGAATGGAGTTTCTGGCAATAAGAATAACAGCTAATACTTTACGGAGTACACACTATATGCCAGGCACTATGCTGAGTGCTTTATATGTGGATATCAATAATAGCAAACAAATAATAGTTATTAAGTGCTGGTCAGAGATCTAAGCACTTTTTATATGTTAACTTGTGAAATTCTCACAACAACCTTTTGAATTAAGTGCTATTGTTAACCCCATTTTACAGATCAAAAAATCACCTTTTCCCTGGTATCATAGCTAGCGGAATCAGGATGTGTACTTAAATTGCCCAGCTCCAAAGCCTGAGAACTTAATCTCAAAGGCTATGTTGCCATCCTATGGACCCCTCCTAAGTAGGGTTACATGGGGATAACAGAGGATGTGAGACACAATGTTAGCTAAACCTAGAAAGGAACCATCAACAGGATCAAGTCCAAGCTCTATTCTGAGTGAGACCGATATTTACCCAAGTTCCAAAGTCAGATTGGGTCAAGGCAGAAGGTAGAGCCATGAGTCCTAATCAGAAACATGGCCCCTTCTACTGTATATGTTAAACTCTTGAGAAAAAATTATCATTGATATTTCAAGCACATTTCCTAAGTTTATTAAAAAACCAAACTTGTATTTACACTTTCATCTCTAAAGCAGTACTGACCAAATGTCATTGATATTTAAAATTCTTTTTCAGGGGCACCTGGGTGGCTCAGTCTTTGGGCGTCTGCCTTCTGCTCAGGTCATGATCCCAGGGGCCTGGGATTGAACCCCGCATCGGGCTCCCTGCTCTGCAGGAAGCCTGCTTCTCCCTCTCCCACTCCCCCTGCTTGTGTTCCCTCTCTCACTGTGTCTCTCTCTGTCAAATAAAAAATAAAATCTTAAAAAATAAAAATAAATAAAATTCTTTTTCAGAGTTGTAACCCTGACTAAGGATGGTGAAAACAAAACATCTCATTGACCAGAAAAAAAATGTATCATTAAATGTTTATATTCTGAAACATATATTCAACAAATTTCTTCGAAGTTGAAGCTAAAAATGAAATTACTAAAATCCATTTACCATCCTAAGCTTGACACTTAACACTATAAAAATTTCCAGAGCTCACAGTGAAACTGATTGCATAAAACCTCTATGGTTGGTGTAAGACCTAAGTGTTTACTGTGCCTAAGTAGATAGGACAATTTGCTTAGTAGATACTGCAGAGAATCAAGAGTGTGGTAGCCAATTATTTGTGAAACGGGGAAGAGGGGTCAAGTTTCAAGTTTGCATCCTGGGAGACATAGAAGATACAGATACAATGAACAGAATTAGGAATCTTGTGGAAGTGTTGATCTGGGAACAAACAAGTACAGTTTCAAGCCTCTTAAATTTGTAGTGTGGTAATCTAAATTGGCATAGCAGATAGTAGAAAAAAAGAACAGAAAGGTATTTTTCTCTTTTTTCTCCATTCTACTTCTTAAATCTGTCTCTGTACTACTGTGTTCTTTGAAAATATCTATTTTTTTTATAAAATCCCAGATTTCTACTATTTGGTAGTAGAAATACCAAATTTTAGAGGGTTAGTAGCCCTCTAAAGAGATCCAGATTTTAGCTTATTTGGTAGTGTCAAACATCTATTCCTTTTTATGCACTGCTATAGTGTTCTTCCCCCTGTGGTACTTTTGTATGAAAGTACAGCCTTCTAATAAGTTATTTGTTTTTCAGACATTACTTCTATCATAATCCTCCTTAAAGTACCCCAACTCTCTTAATATTATCTCAAAGCCTATTTTTTTAACTTAGTGAGTTCTAATATGTTCTTGAACCAAATCCTAAATGTTACCATATTGCAATCACTTGAGTCCAATTAGAAAGAATAGGATGTAATAGACAATCAAAACGCTGGTTTTCTCAAGAGACTATATATTTGAATAGGCAAAAACCTATAAATCCTTTACCCTCTATCACATAGTCTTCAAAGCAGGGTGTATAAGGTACTTTTTTGAGATACAAAGATAAAACATGTATGTTCACATAAAATATTTTAAAATATGCCTATTTAGTATACATACCTAATATTTTAGTTCAATATTTCATGTTTATAATTTTAATATGTATTTAGCATAAATACATACATGTTATTTTATATATACATGTTAGATTTGCCTGAATTTTTTTATACTGATAAGGTATGCAATAAAAAAATTACATTACCACTCTAGAGGATATTAGGATATCAATATGCACCATCTGACATTCTTCTCTTATAAAGGAATACACCAAATTTACTTATACAATTAACACTTGAAAAACACAGGTTTGAATTGTGCTGGTCCACTTATCAGTACAGTACTTTCGATGTATCTTCTTTTCCTTATAATTTTCTTAATTAATATTTTCTTTTTTTCTATATTACTCTATTGTAAGAATACAGTGTATAATGCATATAACATGCAGAATATGTATTAATCCACTGTTTATGTTATCGGTAAGGTGACAGTTCAACAGTAGGCTATTAGTAATTGAGTTGGGGGAGTCAAAAGTTACATGTGGATTTTCAACTGCATGAAGTGTTGGCACCCCTAAACCCCATATTGTTCAAGGATCAACTATATATCAAGAGTTTATGCATTATTTAATAGAGAAAAAGAGAAAACACTAGAATTTATTCATCTGCCCATCCACCTACTGATACAGTTGCTCAGTTGGTTAAGCGTCCAACTCTCGATTTCAGCTCAGGTCATGATCTCAGGGTCATGAGATCAAGCCCTGCATCAGGCTCCATGATCAGCGGGGAGTCTGCTTAAGATTCTTTCCCTTTCCTCTGCCCCCCCATTTGTTTACTCTCTCTCTCCCTTTCTAAATAAATAAATAAAATCTAAAAAAAAAAATCTATCTTCTTTTTTTTTTAAATCTATCTTCTTACTAAGGGAAAACATAATATCCTTATTCATAACTTTATCATTTGTAGGTCAAAAAAAGTCCTTGCACATATGATATGCCTGCTTAGTTTTGTTGAATAAATAATATGAATTGACCTCATTGGTATAGCTTCCTTAGAAAGAAATTGGAACAATAAATTTGAAGCCATGTACTCAGATGCTGGCTTAATGCAAGACCTTTTTTAAGTGTTAAAGTTAGTCAACAGTGGAATCAAAAACCACCTTGGGTAGGGAGCTTCCATCTTTTAAACTGTTCACATAGAGCCTGACAACCCACTGTCAGAGATGTGATGCAGGGGGAGTGGCTACCTGGTTGGGTAAGGAGTAAATGAGGCAGCCTCTGAAGTACTTCCAACTCCAAGATATTGTGATGCTAGATTTATATTTTTTAGAGACATTCTGAAAATGCCCTAGTAAAAAACCTGATTAAATACTATTACTAATGACACTATTATTTGTACCCAGTATTGATTATTTTTTGATGGTCTAAAACTGCAAATACAAGCAACTCTACTCCACATTAATGGAGAATACTTGTATGGAGTGTCTCTCAGAGTAGAGAATCCAAAAGTCAAGGGGCTGACAGAAGTATGAACAGTACTGAGTAGGCAGCACAAAAGCAAAAAAAATAAAAAATAAAATCAGGCTGAAATAACCTACAGAAGTAAAGTATAGCTGAGATTTTTCTGCATAAGAGTTTTTTCCTTTACTTTATAGGTATTTCTTCCTGAGGTCCATTCTCCAGTTAAGCAAACACAAAATACATTTAGGAAGCACTAACATAAGAAACAGAAAATAGTAACTCAGATCAGGAGACAAATCTCTGCAATATTGCCTTAATTAGCCCTACCAACACTGATCTTTCATTCCTAAGACTTTATCTCCAAAGCATCATTATTAAGTTTATATTTTACTTCTTTGTTCTTTTACTACATAACTGGTAGTTATTCTAATGTTGGTTCATGCTTGCCATGTTTCTTTTCTCCCTCAGGTGGATTATAGGCTATTTAATGAGAAAGACTTTGTCTGGTAATTAACTTCCCCCCAAATCAATGGAATGTTGAAAATGGTTAACATTTTCTCCACCTGAAATTCCCTCTCCCTTCTCCCAGATTGTCTGAACCCTTTCATTATACAGGGCCAGCTACTGTGTGGAGTCTTTCATGGGTTCTATAGCCCTTATTAACAGCTTCTCTGAACTCTTACGGTATTTATTTTCTCTACCACTACTTGGAGCTAAACACACACCACCTTGTTCTTGGCAACACCTCCCCTGTCTGAGCCAAAAAGATGATCCTTCTGCTGGAGAGAAAGCAGGAAAACACTGTGAACCCCTGATAAGCTTATTTGTCTTCCTCAGTATATAAGTAACTTTGAGGAACCAAAATGTATTGTCCAGAATCTAGAGTGAGGGACAAAAGGTTTTAGTAGGATGAAGATGATATCCTGACACTACCACTCAGTCTAATCATATCACATTAGAATAAAGCTGCATTAGCTATCCTTTTAGTTCCACCACAGTGATAGAACTAATCAGGTAAGCCTTAGGCTAGGAAGAAAAAACCTTACACAAAATCAAAGGTAGAGGTTATTGAGAGCTCTCCAAGGTACCAAAGGATTATAACAACTTGGTCTACCCACCCAATGACAAGAATCCTGTTTCTCGGTGTTCTTCAAGAGATACAATTTATTTACTTGTTTATTCATGACTTCCACAATTATGATGTTAGACATCTGCTTTAATCTGAATCCTACTATACCTGGCAAACCGCTACAGTGCACCTATTTTCCTGACCTAATTATGACATGTTCTTGAAACTAGCCTAGCTAGCTACACTGTGGACAAGCAACAAAATTTACAGGCCAAATTTTAAATAGGTACTGAAAAAAAAGTTGAATCTCCCCAACACTAATGAACACTCTTGAAAGAGAAATTGTGCCACTGAGTATCAATAAATGTTTATTGATGGTGACTAATAAGTTTTTCTTTGACTTCTATGTATACAGTCTAGTGCAGGTCTTGTCATGAGTGACCACTCAGTGAAGCCTTGTTAGCTGACTGAACTAAACTGAAGAATACAAACTTGGGGCTTGAATGATGCCTGCAAATGAACCCAAAAAAGCACATTTAGTGCCTGTATCTCTCTGAGTATATTGTCTATATAACTAGCCTTCCAAACCAGATCTGGACAGACTTCCAGCTTAGATTTAGGTTAGTGCTATACAGTAGAATAAAATAAAAAAAGAGTATGGTTACATGTGTAAATATCTAATTGTCCGTGTTTCCATATGCAAAAGAATTCCCATAGAAAACTGGTTTGCAAAGGACTGCACAAAGGACGTGATATATTGAAAATAATTTTCTAGGGGTGCCTGGGTGGCTCAGATGGTTAAGCATCTGCCTTCGGCTCAGGTCATGATCCCAGGGTCCTGGGATCGAGCCCCACATCCGGCTCCTGGCTCAGCAGGAAGCCTGCTTCTCCCTCTGCCTCTCCCCCTGCTTCATGCTCTCTCTCTCTCTCTCTCTCTCTCTATATATATATATATATATATATACATATCTGTGTCTCAAATAAATAAATAAAATCTTTTAAAAAAAGAAAAAAGAAAATAATTCTCTAAAAAGCATTTGCTGAACCATCACATAAATTTGCGAGACATTTAAATAACTCTATGCAAACTGTAAACTTACTCTAAAGATTTATTTTTAAATAAATTAGTTATCAGTTCCTTAATTAATGATTTCTAGGTTAGGAAAAGCACTAATACACTTAGTTGCCATTGCAATAATATCAAAATAAAATATGTAGCAGACTACTAGCCCCAGGCAATGCCACTGAAAGTTTTCATCAGTTTTAAACAGGTCATCAAAACTATATGTCATCATATCAGGAAGCATTTGAATGTGAAAATAGTAAGTACTTTTACCATTAATTTAAGAATGTAATAACACTAAAAAGCTGCAAAAACTTAAAAATGGTGTTTTCGATCTTATAGATATTTTCATTAAAAAATATAAAATTATCTAATTGTGACATCCTATAGCATTTTATTTTTATAATTTATTTTTTTACTTATAGATCACAGTCTATATCACAAAACCTTTTAATTATTATTATACACATTTGTATCTTCCTTAGCACACAGTTGGCCCTCAACTGATACTGGACAGAGAGAGAGAGATGGCATTCTCCACTAATTTAAAATCATGTTCCATTGACACATTTATAATACAGTATCATTTGAATCTGATAATGCTACTTATTTCCAAAACATACCCTTAAGGTGAATTATTTGGAAGACCATCTAGGATGTTGATTGTCACTGTAGAACAGTTTATAGGTGCTCAAATATTTTTGAAAAGGGATATTAGAATATAGACCTCATATTGGAAATGTCTTGTAAGATTTCTGTTTGTGTCTGCACAAGCAAAGTAAAGCACAAAACTGAAATACTGAATCGTGAAACCTATTTGGTCAGAATCTACTGTATTATAAAATCAAAACCACATACTCTTTAGACAAAAGTCTTTGTCTTACTTTCATTAAAACAGCTAAATAGGTTGCATTACAAGAGTAACAGTAAAATAAGAAGCAAATTTCACCTCAAAGAGTCTATGATCTATGGCGAGCTATATAAAAAATAGCCAGATCCCCAGGTGCCAATATGTAAGTGGTTTTAAAATACAACTGGAATAAATCAGTTAACTCTGATTTCCACATGCAAGTTTTTATATCCTTGGTGAAATGTAAATGGCTCCTAGCACTCTTGGACAGAAATTTTCTTAAATCTTACTAATAAGTGGGTTATCTCCATTAAGCTTTTCTGCACTTCAGTAGTTGCTCTCACCTGAGCTTCTCAACCCCAAAAATGGATTGTATAGAGATTTTTACTAGGAAAGAATGACTCATTTTATTTTATAATTTCCTAAGGAGTTCTCTGGTTCCATCATAAATGAAGTTTTAAAAACAAGAAAATCTATAGAAGCACTGGAGACATTTTGCTATTTCCACATTACTGACTATGCTTGAACAGAGTAAATTGAGTTAGCAAGACAGTATGATTCCATATGCAATTTTTGGCCACAGAAAATCAGTTGTTTACTACCAACACTAAATATATGTAGAATAAATTCAAACACTATTAGTTTATAGAAATGCTAAATTACTATCCTGACTATGGTAACCACATATTACATATTGACCTTTTATTAGGCAGTTTTTATTTTTAACACATCAGTATTGAACAAATTGTAGGCTAAGTCTAGTGGATATGATCCCCTTTTCCAGACTTACTTTAATACTTCATTAATTGATATAGAAATTGATAAATTAATTCAGTATACATATAAAAAAGCTTTTAAATGCTCAAAGCAATAAAAGAAGTTGGTTATCCAAGGACAATAAATTTCCTGCTCTCAAATCTTTGCTCTCATATTCAACAGTCTGACAGAAGATGCCAAGTCTGGAAACCCCAAAACAGCAAAGAAGTGTTTGTATGGGCACAGTCTAAATTCTTGAGAACCATCCTCCAGCCTTCTTGCTTGAAGCCAATGCTCCCTACGCCAGCTAGTCCTGCTCCCCATCCCACTCCCACCCCATTTGCATTTTTTTCTCTGCAAGAACACCCAACAGAGCCTACACTCTCCTTCAATAGCTGTCCTATGTATTCTGCCTCTTGGAATCTCAACACCTCCTTCCCCTCAAGTCTGACTTGGGGTTGAAAGTAAGCTGCATTATTGTGCTCCTTATTCATTTATTTCTGACCCAAAATTAAATGGTGAAGTCCTTGTGGTTTTAAGTGTTTTACCACTAGAAAACTGCAAATATAGGAAGCTTAGGGAATCTACAAAGTTATTGATTATTTCATTACTTCTTACGATATCCTGTATTTCTTATTTCTTTTGTATGGTACCTCTTGGCTAAGACATTTCATCCTGTTTATTTTTAGATGTCCTTTGCCTTTTTCCTCTCACTGACTGGATTGCACTTGACATTGTCATTCACAATTGTGCCTAAAAAATTATCTGTGCAATTTATCTCTCTAATATCTGTACTCTTCCTTCCACTAGAGGCAGTTACATTGGAGAGGCATTACAATGTGAATGTATTTAACACTACTGAACTGTACACTTAGAAATACGTAAGATGGTAAATTTTACGTTATGGGTATTTTACCACAATTAAATTTAAAAAAAAAAAAAACTGTGTCAGTAAAGAGCAATGAGTGAAATGAAGACAATTCTCTCAGATTTGAAAATTCAAAATCCAAAGTATCATCTTAGGAATAGCAGGGCCTTACATATGGGTTATCTTTTTTTTTAAGATTTTTTATTCATTTATTTGACAGAGAGAGACACAGCGAGAGAGGGAACACAAGCAGGGGGAGTGGGAGAGGGAGAAGCAGGCTTCCTGCCGAGCAGGGAGTCCAATGTGGGGCTTGATCTCAGGACCCTGGGATCATGACCTGAGCCAAAGGCAGATGCTTAACAACTGAGCCACCCAGGTGCCCCATATGGATTATCTTTAAATACGAGGACCCACTGGCATTTCTGAATGAAGAACAGCCTCTCCACTGGCTACAATGGTGATTTACCTTTGCTTTTACCTATTTTAAGTACATCAAACTCAGACATTATTACTTAAACACTTAGGTAAACAAACATCCATTGAGTGTCAACTGTAAGTCAAGCATGGTGCTGGGGAAGTTATGCAGAGTGTGCAGTTCAATTTGGGGAAAGTAAGAATAGATTTTTGGAAATTGGCAGCTAAACATACTCAATCATAGCATAGTTTAGTAGTTAAGAACACAGACTGGGGCCTGACCACCACAGTTTGAATTCTGGTTCTGCCACTTGCTAGTTGTGATCTTTTTGCCTTTTTGCCTAGCATTCCTCATCCTTAAAATGAGGATACTAACAGTACTTTATGCATAAAGTTGCTATGAGGATTAAATGATTTAATATTTATGAAGCTGTTAGAGCATTATCTGGCATATAGTAAGGGTTACATAAGTGTCCACTAAAGAAATTCATAGACATGTATGAGCACCTAAGTAAATGGAAAAGACCCTGCTGGAAGTTATGATGAACATTTGTTTGAACTGTGCCCTAGAACCTACTATTTAACATGGTTTGTTTGGCTATTTCAAGAAAATATTCAAGTCCTTGAAAATATCCCCTCCATCTGTGATGACTGAGAACAGATTGTTTAATGAAGAGGAAGAATGATGACTGCTAAGTTTCCTTGTACCAGACTCAGTGTGGTCACTTCTCCTACCCTAGAGTTTCAAACTGCACAGAAGGGAGTGAGGAGCGAGCTTGTTGTGAGGGGATGCATGCTGTGACTGTTTTCAGAGAGAAACGCACCATTAAAATCAAGTGTTATTCTTAGGTTTAAAAGAAGAAAACAAAAGTAAACAACAAAATCCAAAGTTAAAAAAGTATCTGCTCTATCAAACTAGAGTCATGGATGGAATTATAATGATGATCTCTGAGCAGGAACCTGAGCTGCATTACAAATGTGAAATCTTTTATGAGGACCAGATGGAAACATTAAATGTCTAAAGAATTTGAGAACATGTTAAAAATGAAAATCTCAATCCAAACACAGTAACTGTGTCTGATGTGTGCTACTGCAAAACCAGAAAATATTTAGGACATAAACTCCTTAAAAAGATTGTCTTTCATTGAAAGCTAAACAACCCTTAAGAGATCCCAACTGGTGAAAACTTGGATAAAAAAATCTTGCATGGAAGTTCAAAAAACAGCACTTGGAGCAGAGCAAAGTGATGATATAACTGCTGATTTTTGTCATTATTACAATATGAAAAAGAAAACAATCATAAAACCTAGATCTCAACTAACATGAGTTTCTTAACTGAATCCCTAGAAGGAAGAGGTTGCAATTATTATAACCTAGAAAACCAGATGTAAGTTCTGTGTTTATATCAAAAACCAAAAATGTGGATTGTCTTTCATTTTGCTAATTTCTATCACACATCTGTTCACATTTTAGAAATATCTTAATTGTTTTGACAAATGGAATGTGAGCAGGTTTGCTCATTCACTGTAATGCAATATAATTGCACTATTATATCACCCTCTGTCTATAACCCAATGGTAAATAGGGACAAAAATAAGTTTGTCTCATGTGCAATAAAAATTCAGACACTTTAGGGAAAAAAAATTAAGAAATTCAGTTCAACAGCACTTACCAGTTACCCTACAATGTAAGATTAAATTATTGCGGTGATCATTTTGCAGTAAACACATATATCAAATCATTATGTTGTATACCTTAAACTTATACAATGTTACATGTCAATTATATAACAAAACTGGAAATAAAATATAATAAAACAATTTGCCAAAAAAGAAAAGAAATAGCACCTGGCACAAAGAGATTAGTCTAATATGATGACTCCAAATACTTTTTCTTCCACATAATGCCCTACTAGTTACATTTACAATTGTGATACTCTCTCCTGAAAATACTCATGTTACTGTTGCTGTTTTAATAGTCTGGTTATAGTAAGGGGAGGGGGAAAATACAGTCATGGTTTATACTCATGTGCAATTCCCAGTGCCCTTACTCTATGAACATCATTTCCACACCCATTTATGACATTAGTGACATAATAAGAACTACTATTCTAGTGTGAGTCAAAGAAACTTACTTCCAATTAAAAAATATTCACTTATTACTATCCTATAATGCTGAAGACTGATCCACATTTCTGCCTTTAGAAATATAGCTAAAGCACTCACCAGTTTATATATATATGAAATCTTTGATAGGATGGTGAGGCTGATTATAGAATTACATGATGCCAAAAATTCTTATAGGAAGAAAATGGAAGAAAGTCAACGAGGTAGAAATTTAGGAAATCATTGAGAAATGATGGAGGGTTAAGACACATTAGAGAAGACTAACCTGGGAATGTAAAGTGAAGTATTGGACATGAAAGGAAAGAAAAATAATATCTACCGAATGTCTACTATGTATCATATTACCTGACTTAACCTTCACAAAAATAAAATAAACTTGATGGCATAGTGAATACAATGAGAGGAACAGAATAGATTATTAGTTCTTTTCTTAAGATCATACAACTAATGCAATCAGAATGTGAATTAAAGTTTTTATATTAATCTATTGTTAAATATTAATAATATTTTTAAAATTTATTTTTGCATATAAAATTGCTTCTTTGGTGAGAGATATTTACTTTTACTATTTTATCTATCACATTGTATTTTAAATTATCTGTTCACATTTCTCTTTCCCATTCAACTTGGAGTCTCAGTGCTTAAAACTCGGATACTTAAAGTCTGCTCAATTCATTCATTCATTCAACAAATATGCATTAACTGCTTACCATGTGCTCATTTGTTTTATAGGTTTAGGACATTTAGCAAGATAGATAGGGAGAGAGATAGCGATGATATGGGCATGAATATAGATGTGGATATAGATGTATATGTATACATCAGGTGTGTATAAAAACTATACAGAAATCCAAGCAGGGTTAAGAATAGTAGAAAGGCCAGAATAGGGAGTGTTATTTTATATAAAGGGTCAGTGAAGTCCTCTCCAATTAGATGAATTCAAGCAATGACCTGAAAGAAGAAAGTGGGCCATGCAGTTATCTGGGAGAAATTCTTTTTTGACAACAAAAAAAGGCACTGCTCTTGATGGGGATGCTGCTTATACTGTTTGTTTGAGGCCCAACAAAGAGACAAGCATGGCTGGAATGGTGTGAGGGGAAGGAACAGTTTGAGAAGCAATAGGTCAAAAACAATAGGACCTTACAGGTATGCTACAAACAAGTTAACTCATACTCTGGGTAACAAAGTAACCCATCTCTGAAAGATTCTGAATAGATAACTGGCACAACTACTCACATGTTATAAAGAATCACCATGGCAACTGTGTGAGAGTCCACTTTGCAGGGGTAAAATGGTGAAGACCAGGTAAGAGGTTAATTTAACGACCCAACTATGAGATAATCAGAATGGAGGCAGAGGTGGTAAAGAGAAGAGGTCAGATTCTGGATACATTGTGAAAGCAGAGCTGATGGGATTTGCTGAAGCAGTGGAATATGACATGACTGAGAAAAGCAGGAGTCATGGAAGACTTCAAGGTTTCTGGCCTGAGCAATGAGAAAAATGGAACTGCATTTTAGTGAGATAGGGAACAGATGGCAACAAAGCGGCAAGAGAAGATGATGATGTCAGTTTTAGGTGTCGAAGATTTAGCTGTCAAGATGACTGTTGGATAAGGATATAGGTCTGGACTTCACACAAGTCTGACTAGAGATACAAATTTGGAAATCATCAGCATACAGATATTGTGAATAGAGCTATGGCTTGTTGGCAGACTGATAGATATAGTCTAATAGGATGGAAAACTGATGATGCATGTTCAGAGCAGAGGCCATGCAAGAACAAAGCCTTTGAGGGTGAGGGAGATAAAATGCAGGGCACGGTGTAAGGGCTGGCTTCAACCAGGTACACAGAGAATGGATCCATAGAAATAGGAAGGCAGGAAACATGGGCATGAACAGGTGGGCAGTAAATGTGGTAAATGAATGAAAGGTTTGCAAATACAACTCCAGGCCTGGGACATTCAGCCCATCATCTGAGTCTCATGCCTTGAGGGGATTGAAAATGCCGTTTCATCCCCCAAAATACTTCCCCTTTGCCTCTGCTCCCCAATGTGCAAAATTCTACAAGCAGAAATTAATTCTGGCTTAGTGTTTATTTCCATAAAATGGAATAACACATGAAACCCCGGGAGTCAATTATGCTTAAGTGCGAATGAATTTGTCAGGTCGTCCGTGTGAGAAAGCTTTTAATAAGGAGACATGAGAGTCTGAGAACCCTGGGTGTTTTCCCATAGGTGTTTGGAGTTGGAGGCTGAGAAGGAGGTGGAGCGGAGGAGTGCCACTGAATCTATGGAACATGTCCATATAAACCTTGTATAAACCTGAATCAGGACCCGTGAGCTACTTGTTGGCTTACTCCTTTGTAGCTGAGTTAGCCAGCATCAGGCAGTGGATGTGTGTCTGAATCTCAGTTTCCTCATCAGTAAATGGAGATAAGGGTTAGATGATATAATATGTAGGTAGTATAATTTTTTGTGGAGAAAATTTTCAATACTGCTATCTTGTGTCTTTCTCTCTCAGAGCATCCTTCCTGCTTGTTCACACCAGCAGATTACTTGCTGGTACACCAGTTTCCAATTCCTCACTAGTGATTAACTGCTCAAGAAAAGAAGTCATCATAACAGGGCAGATTCAAAGCTCACAGACATTTGGAAAGAGGAACAGCACCATTGCTCTGTAAACCTTTAGTTTCATAATCAGACTGGCACCACTTGGTAGCAGTGAGAGATCTCTCCACTTTATACTTGTATCCTTTTAACACATATCTAACAAAAAAAAGTTATTGCACATGCCAAATGATTATATACTCTCCTTGGCTAGATTAAAGCTCCTTGATGGCAAAGTGTTCTCATATTTGCCTTATCCAACAATAAACATTTGTTGACTGGAATCGATACAAAAATGAAAACGCAAGGCACACATCAGAATTAATTCAGTAAGTGATGTCTATCTGGTTTTTAGCCATTGAAAACGTACTGACATACACAAATACGACAGGGCTTTAAGAAACTCTAAACATAAATATCTAAACTATCAGAGTACCAAGTACTTGGCAAATGCCTTTTTAGGGTTCACATAAAATATAAAATTCATTAATGCATTTTAAGCTGAGTCACATTTTTAAAAATATTTTATGTCTAGAACTTCTTAGCAGTCTTTTTTTCCTTCTGAATGTCTCTGCCAAGTTACTTTGCAGAAAACCAAAGCACTCTATAGCCACTTGTATTCAATATGCATACCATAATGCATGAGGTAAGGGTGGTAGAGCAGGTAATTATTAATTCCACTCGACAAAAAAAGCTACAGCCGCAAATATACAGTGTATGTGCTCACAGGGCATTTGGGATGCAACTGGCATTAAAACTCAAATCCTCTGAATCCCAAGCAAGTACTGTGTTTATAAAGATAGCTCTTTCATGTTAGACTCTGCAAATCTTTATGCAGATGAAACAGTTGCATAATTTAATCTACAACTGCAAGATAGGGTCCTAAAAATCTTATTTTATTAATTTAGACAGAACCAGAAACTGGGCATGATCCCTGTGAAGCCCCAAATCATTTTACTTTATTTTGCATTGATGCAAAGCTTTGAGTTTATTTGGATAGCAGATTGTTCAATGATGTACAAATTTGCTTGAATAGAAACACCTGTCTTAACGATGTAACATTTTACTGCCTTTCAATTGCTAGGAGACAGAATCAACCTGATCAATGATAATGTGAGAAGGAAGTCTGTGTCAAAAGAAAAGCAATAACCTTTATTTCTGTTTTCATCCATAAATATTCTTGGAAATGACCAAGAAATAAAGAGCAATTTGATTTAAATGCTGTAAAGTCATCTGGATAAATATTAAACACAACTTTCAGTGCACTGAATATTGGTTATATGAGCTTTCTATTATATTTCTGCAGGAAGCATGAAAGTGATGTCAAGACCCATGGAGGCAGATAAGATCCAAAGTTACCATTTAGTCTAGCTCCTGTCTCCCTTACAGTCTCTCACATAAGTGGTCCTACTGAGCAGAAACTCCTCTTTTGTATGAAATAAAACATTCAGGGAACAATGTGTGTGTTATTTAATAATGTTTACTAACAGGATGCTCTTTACATACAATCCAAAAACACCTGCAGCATTTAAGCCAGTCACTTTGTTTTGTAATCCTTAGCAATAATTTATCATTACTTTCTGTCCTATAATCTTATCTTTGTTCTTCCAGCAAAGAGGTTCCAATTCTTTGTGTTTTTCAACAATTCTAATTAATTTTGTAAGTGTCATGTATGACTAGGGAAAAGACTGTTTTATTTCTACTCTACTGATGAGGAACTTAAGGTTCCAGAAGGTTAAAGGACTACCTCTGCCCCACTCAGAGACAAAACAAAACAAAACAAAAACACAGTTTGTAAGTAGTGGCGCCAGGATGCATGTCTAGATTCTTTGACTCTAGATCCTAAGCTCTTTTCCCATTGCTTCTCATGAATAAACTCTCTTATATAAACAAATAACTAGGAGGTTAGATTCTACTGACTAGGGAAAACAACTTCACTGACATTCTGGTCCTTGGAAAAAAAACTTTCTTTAATTTAGTAGAAAGATATTTAAATTAACTTAAAGAAATAGTGTTTCACTGGCATCCAGTTTCACTAATGGAGACAAGTATCGAATTCAAGAAGGTTACTGAAATCTTAAAGAATACAAATCATTTTATGGATAAAATCGTTTGCAGTTGTCTTTGTAAAGAATGAAAGTCATTAAACCCCATTACACATGGTGATTTCTCTTTCATTTTAAATTTTATCTTACTGTGGAAAGAAGAGTTCATATGGGCTTTAAGATAAAGTATGATCCTAGGAAACTAAGTATCCTATGAAACAAAATAGTCTAAAAAGGATGAATATGCACAACAGTTGCTTAATAAAAACTTAATTAAACCATGTCATATGAAATATTTAATTTATATTATGATATATATATTATAAATTTTATATGGAATCCCAAGCTATGGATACATTAGTGAATTAATGTCTGCTGATTACCTGTCATTGGCCAGGGATTGTGCTAAGCACTGTACACACATTCATTTAATCTCTATAGTGACCTAATGATATACAAGTAGTATTTTTTAAAATTTAATTTTATTTAAATTCAATTAACACATAGTGTATTATTAGTTTCAGAGGTAGAGTTCAGTGATTCATCAGTTGCATTCAACACCCAGTGCTCATTACATCACGTACCCTCCTTAATGCCCATCACCCAGTTACCCGATCCCTCCACCCACCTTCCCTCCAACAACCCTGTTTCTTTCCCATAGTTAGGAGTCTCATGGTTTGTCTCCCTCTCTGATTTCATCTTTTATTTTTCCCTCCCTTCCCCTACAACCCTGTTTTGTTTCTTAAATTTCTCATGAGTGAAATCCTATGATGATATTTGTCTGTCTCTGATTGACTTATTTCACTTAGCATAATACCTTCTAGTTCCATCCACATCATTGCAAATGGTAAGATTTCAATTTTTTAATGGCTGAGTAATACTCCATTGTATATATATACCACATCTTTATCAATTCATCTGTTGATGGACATCTGGGCTCTTTCCATACTTTGGCTATTATGGACATTGCTGCTATGAATATTGGGGTGCAGGTGCCCCTTCAGATCATTATGTTTGTATCCTTTGGATAAATACCCAGTAGTGCAATTGCTGGGTCATAGGGTAGCTCTATTTTTAACTTTTGAGGAACCTCCATATTGTTTTTCAGAATGGCTGTACCAGGTTGCATTCCCACCAACAGTGTAGGAGGGTTCCCCATTCTCCACATCCTCACCAACATTTGTTGTTTCCCAACTTGTTAATTTTAGCCATTCTGACTGGTGTGAGGTGGTAACTCATTATGGTTTTGATCTGTATTTCCCTGATGCCAAGTGATGTTGAGAATTTTTTCATGTGTCTGTTGACCATTTGAAATACAAGTAGTATTTTTCTAATTTTTCAGATGCAGAAAGAGGAACCAAGCTAAGTTAAATGGTTTGTCTAAAACCTAGTGTCTGGTAAAAGGTGGAGTTGGGATTCAAATGCTATGCTCTGCACCAGACCACCCAGCTTCCTACAGTCCCTGTGTTGTTTCGGTAAACATGGGCATGTTAGAGACACAATTCTGGTTCCTGACTGAGCACAGACCTGTTAGAGAAAGCTGATAGGTGAAGAGAAAGGGCATAGTTATCCCCATGAAGTTAAAATTTGCATTTGGATTTCAATGGTAAAATCTCAGGAGGAAGGCATGGGCAGCTAAGATACCAGCAAGAGAGAGTTGGATCCCTGAATTTGGTGACCTTTCATCGGGAAACAAATAGTCCCGATGGTGAGAGAGAGGTCTCCTGTATAAACTGCTGAGGTAATTGTGGCCCAGATAAGCCACAGAAGCACTCTCAGACCTTCCATACTGTAACAAACAGACTGAGCTTATTAATTTGTGGAGGAATTGAAAGGGTAGCAAGGAGACTTTCTGAGATAAGTGAGTTTTTGATGACACTGGAATTCTTCCAAAGCATTTGTTCACTGAATCCTATATTGGCTTTTTATATGTGGTATCTTGAAATAAACAAGTCATCCTCTTATGCTTTTTTTTTTTTCTGCCTTTGCTTTCAAGTTGATTGGTGCAAATGGATGGAATTACTTCACTGTGGTTCTCTTCCTATCTCTTTCACACAGTGGACAATAACAAATGACTTTTCAAACTATCTTGGTGATAGCAGCCAAACAAGGCCATAAAGTTTCTTAGAGGACATAAGCTATTCACACTGGGTCTTCTGATATGCATATCCGTATAATTACGTACAGTTCATTAGAATGTGATTATCACATGATAATAAATAAATGATATTTTGTTTCTTCAGTATATGGAATGGTCACACTGTGGATATTATAAAATTATTTCTTTGCCAATTCACATGAATTTTCACTCTCAAATTGGCACAGTCCATACCCAGTGATGCTTTTCAAATAACGAAAAATAATTTCTGCTTTACCAACCACGGCTGACAATAATGTGAATGTCTGTGTATGTTTAGAGATTTAGAAAGTTATTTAATTAAACAGTAGCATCTATTGTGATTTATAATGCATGAAGTACTGTGTTAAGTACTTTAATATACTTCTGAGAAGACAGCTAGTAGACCAGATAGGTATGTTTTTTAAAATAAATTACATTTGAAAATATTTAAACATAAGGCTATTTTCTCCATTTTGCAAATGAAGGAACTGAGGTCCAATACAATTAAGTGATCTAAAATTTCAATAGCAAGTACTAAAATTGTACTTTACATTACACTGTACATTGTAATGTACATTACAAGTACAAAAATACTAATACCAACTAGCTTTCTTGACTCCAGACAATGTAACATAAAATGAAGATTAATAGTAAAAAATAAAATTCAAGATAACATCAAAATTAGACAATCATAGAACCTCATGTATAGTATATAAAGACATTATATAACCTTCCATTCTAATGATACCAGTTTTATAGTTTTAGAAAAAGAAATAACATCTCTTCTTGGGGAAAGAAAATTTAAATGCTATAGATATCCATCATCTTAGAAACAGTTTAAAGCACCTAAAACCACAATTTATCACTAGGAAAAGCCATAAACTATTATAGATGCCTCTAACCCTCCACTAACTGTTCCAATAGTTGACTTTAAAAATGGGGACACAACTTATTTATAACTTGTCAGTATGCTAGTATACTCTTAAGAATTAAACTAAAATCATGATATGAGAACATGCTGATGGAATGGAAAAAAATTCCATATTTTAAAAATAAATATGATGGGTGCCTGGGTGGCTCAGTTGGTTAAGTGACTGCCTTCAGCTCAGGTCATGATACTGGAGTCCAGGATCGAGTCCGACATCGGGCTCCCTGCTCAGCAGGTGCTTCTCCCTCTGACCCTCCCCCCTCTCGTGCTCTCTCTCTCTCTCTCTCAAATAAATAAGTAAATGCTTTAAAAATAAATAAATAAATATGAGACTCTTTCTGATCCCAAAACTACTGCTCTCCATCTAAATGTGCTCTCTTCAAACTAAAGAAAACATACACATTGTTTTATATATGGAGAGAGAAACAGAGATAGAGTAAATGTAGAAAAACATTACTAATTAGTAAATCTAGGTAAAGGGTGTTCATTCTGCTACTCTTTCAAATTTTTTAAATTTTAAATCTTCACTCTCAGGGGCGCTTGGGTGGCTCAGTCAGTTAAGCACCTGGCTCTTGATTTCAGCTGAGGTCATGATCTCAGGATGCTGGGATCAAGCCCTGACATCAAGCCCTGTCAGGCTCCATGCTCAGTGGGTAGTCTGTTTGAAATTCTTTCCCTCTTCCTCTCCCTTCCACTCTCGCTCTCTCACTCGTTCTCTCTCTTTCTCTCAAATAAATCTTTTTTTTTTATTTGACAGAGAGAGATACAGCGAGAGGGGGAACACAAGCAGGGGGAGTGGGAGAGGGAGAAGCAGGCTCCCCGTTGAGCAGGGAGCCTGATTCGGGGCTCGATCCCAATCATGACCTGAGCCGAAGGCAGATGCTTAACAACTGAGCCACCCAGGAGCCCCTCACATAAATCTTAAAAAAAAAAAAAAAAAAATCTTCACTCCTAATGACCTCTCCTTGACCCAGACACTTCCACCTTCCTCATTTGTCCTTTCCTGGACATTTTAGATGCATATAATTGTAATGTTATAAATTGTCTGCAAATCTCTATGACTTTACCAAGCAAAGACACACAGAAATTTTTTCTCTCTCCATTCCTTAATCTCTTAAACTGGGTTTTCAAGTACTTGGATATTATGGAATCTATGTGCGACACCTCCAAAGTTCTCCAAGGCTCCAGTCATCCATGTTGTTTTACTCACCTGGGACCAGGAAAAAGATCGTCAGCACCCTATTTTTCAAGGAATACCTAAAATGGTTCCTAACACACTGATATTCCAGAAAATGCCGTTTGAAAGCCATTTTCTTGAAGCCATACTGCCCCTCCCCCTTTATTTCCAATCTGTGTAATTCGCAGTAAGCCTGAGTCATGAGGGGTGTAGGGAGGAGGACCAGTGGGTCTGTCAGGGGAGCATGCCGTGTGGCGGGTGTTCTTGTCAGGGGAGCATGCCGTGTGGCGGGTGTTCTTGTCAGGGGAGCATGCCGTGTGGCGGGTGTTCTTGTCCCCCAAAGGTCTAAAGCAGTCATTCTCATTCTCCCTCAGAGAGAAAATGCCTCAGTTCTAGCAAGAAGTAATCTGAGACAGTCAACAAATTACTTTTTTTTTAACTTAAAGTACACAATGAGATTGAAACATATCTGTGTCAGACAAATTACTAGGAGCAACAGAGGTCTCACCCTCAAAGTACAGAAAAAATGAGACAGCACCAAGTGAAAATTTTCACTCCTGCTGATGTCTTTTCTAAAGA
The DNA here is from genome assembly GCF_037043125.1 of Eumetopias jubatus. Classification (NCBI taxonomy): domain Eukaryota; kingdom Metazoa; phylum Chordata; class Mammalia; order Carnivora; family Otariidae; genus Eumetopias; species Eumetopias jubatus. The sequence continues at coordinate 53,155,950 of NW_028274810.1, forward strand.
ACAAGGGTTATTAATTCACAATTTCCTCACTCTGCAAGTCATGGACTCTTGCTTCCGAATTCCCTCTGGGGAAATCCCACAAAAAACTCAAATGGCCATAGCTCTTGCTACTGTTAATATTTTAGGTGTTGCATCAGTGGGAAAACATAGATAATTAAACATTTTTACATATAATATGCAAGCGTTTTAAACTCCAAATAGCAAATAGATTCCTCTGTACAACACTTCCATCTAGACAGTTAATAAGAGATATGTAGAGCTTTCCTGAGCTGAAGCACCAACTGTGCTATTTGATGCATGAAGAATAACCAAATAAATAATTGTACAGTGCTCCGGACAAATATTTACTTTATAACACTACAGGCTAGGTGGTATGATTTGTACCAAGTGGCTTAATTAAACAGGCTACCATGTAAAACACATAGCCTCTAGTGAGATATTGTAATTAAGCCTGCATCTGCAATATCATAGAGCACAAAATAGTTAGCAAGTTGGAGTAGCCCTCCTGGCAGAAAGGGAACACAACCATTAAGAGATGGATGGAGTACTTGTAGAATGAGTATTAACTAAGCTTCCTTTTCTCTTCCCTCATATCAGGCCAAAGGAAAGACCCTCTAAGAATAAAGAGCAAAGAACAGGAATCAGAGCCATTCCTTTTTTTATCTTTTCAACAAGTATTTATGAAGTGCCAGCCTTGCTTGTAGGTATTTAAGATGTAGTAAAGAAGACAAAATCCCTGCCCTCGTCTAATTTAGAAGGGTTGACAGTAACAGAGGGAAAAAAACAATATAATAATATAAAAAGCCAATATAACAAATGAGCATGTCTTTTCAGGTAATGATAAGTGCCAAGAAGAAAAATAAAGCAGAGTAAAGGACTGGGAAGTAAAGGGTTCTTTTTTTTTTTTTTTTTAGATGGAGGGGGTCAGAGAAGCCTTCTCTAGCAAGTGACATTTTAAGAGAAGCCTGAATAGAAGTTAAGAGAGTGGGCCATGTCAACATCTAAGGGACTAGCTTTCCAGGCAGAAGGAAAACCAAGTGCAAAGGCCCAGGACTGAAAACAGGTTCGGTTTGTTGAAGAACAGGAAGAAGGCTACCATAGCAGGAGAGTAGAGATGAGGTCACAGGTGGCCTGCAGCTGGATAATGTTGGGCCTGGTAAACCCTGGTAAGCATTAGGGATTCTTTCCTGAGAGTCATTTAAATGCTTCAAGCATAATGTTGCTGGTGTCTTTACAGTGATGTTAGAGAAGAGAGCATCTATAAACATTCAAGGAGAAAAACTGGGAGACCACAAAAGAGGGAAGAACGGGAAAGGAAAGCAAATGGTATTTCCCAAACGGGGGATAAACTTTAGCAGCTGGACAGTGGGCATGCTTGCCAGACCACCTTCCAGCATGTGTCTTGGGAGTTGTCATCATTACTTTACAAAGTATTTTTACAGTATTTTAAAAAAAATTCAATATACTGAAGACTTGTGTACACTAAAAGACCAGGAAAACACCACTTATAGACTTGCATTACTGAGAAAATGCTTGCTTTAATTAAAGCAATAGACTCAGGCTATGAGGCATAGATTTCTACTGGCATTCAGTTCAGTCCATAAACAAAGATAATTTCTGTAAAAAACAAAAAACAAAACAAAACAAAAAAACCACACACACACACACACACACACACACACACACACACACACACACACACACACAAAGAAAAACCCTCCAGGATATACACAAAATATAACACAAGCACCTCTAGTAAATTAGGACTGAGCACTAGGGTCTTTCCAGAAGCACCATCCTCCCAAGCACCTCTGCTCCGATTGTTTGATGCATTTGAGGATAGTGTGCATCAGCTAGTACTATGCAGGATGTAGATGATAAATGTAAGGAGATACCAAATTTACATACTTTCCTCCCATTTTCCATAAACAGTAATTTGTTAAGTCGTAAAGAATGTCATCAGCACTGCTTTCAATGTTATGGGATATACACAATAATTAGAAGTCATTACTCTCAAATGCACATTCTCCTTTTTCCCTTGGCTTCTAATCTCCTCATCCACCAATCCATTCTCCACAATGCCTGCCAAGTCTCTTACCAAAGTAAAAGCTATTTATGGCAATCCCCTTCTCACTACCTTGCAGTGGCTCTCATTGATGATGGAATAAAGCCCCAAGTCTTGTTCATGATAGTGGAATCTCTAAAGTACGGCTCTGATCTACAGGCACTTCTTATCTTTGCCACCTTGCATCTCATGCTGTGACTCCAGTGAACTTTGCTCACTTTCCCCCATGCTCTGAGTCAAATCCCAGCTCAGCCCCTCATTTGCTGTGTAACCCTGGGTCCTCCCTGTGCATCACTTCTTTTCCTATAAAATGGAAGTAATCATACTGTATAGCTCATAACTCATGGGCTTTTCATGGGACTAAATAAGTATATTTAGAATAATGTCACATACATTGCAAGTGCTAAATAAATGTAAGCTCTTATTATTGTTATGGATTAATGGAATTTCCTTATTTCTATTTCTCTGACCAAAAAACGGTCTTCCTGCCCACTCTTCTCCCAGAAAACTCCTACTCATTTTTCAAGACCCCACACAAATGTCCTCTTCTCTAAACCTTTCCTAACACATTGATTCACTTTCTAGTGGTCTTTAATTCTTCTGTGCTCTCATGACAAATGAGGCATGATTCCTCAATAGCATTATTTACACAACATTGATTAATTATTAATTCATAAGTTTGCTTGCCAGGCGGTACATGAGTTCTTTGAAGCAAGGGCTCTACCTTTCTCATTTTGTATCTCCTAAACCCAGAGTAGGGCCTAGAGCACAGCAGTCTATCAACAAATGTTTTGTTCAATCAACTGTTCAATCAGTAAATACACAGGTATTTCTCAAAAATTTTCCAATGTTGCTAGGAAATATTTCAAGTAAATTGAAGAAGAATACAAGACACAGATTTAGTAGGTTTAGCTAAGAAACCAGGCTTAAATTGTATACGTTTATGCCTACATTGTGCCTAAAATTTAGAGAAAAGTCAGGTATGTACTATATTCATTGGTCTATTTTTACTCTTCCCCTAGTCATTTCAGTTTTGTCTTGTCAGGTATAAGCTCCTGTAGAGTATGAACGACAGCTTTTCATACACTTGCATTCAATTATTAGACACAAGAGTACACATTTCATGAACCTTTGTTAAAATGAGGGAAGGTTCCCAAGATATAGGTAGAACTAAATGAGAGAAAGGGAGAAAAACACAAGTCTTTTTTTCTAATACTAACTCCACGTGAAGGAATATTGCTCCCTGGGCAGGCACATTCCCACGGGCAAGCATGAATAGATGGACAGAATGTGGTGCTCACCAATACATTTGCTCTTCAAAAGGAGAGTGTAGGGAGAAGGGGCGCCTGGGTGGCTCAGTCATTAAGCGTCTGTCTTCGGCTCAGGTCATGATCCTGGAGTCCTGGGATCAAGCCCCACATCGGGCTCTCTTCTCAGGGGGGAGTCTGCTTCTCCCTCTCCCTCTGCCTGCCACTCTGCCTACTTGTGCGCTGGCTCTCTCTCTCTCTCTCTATCAAATAAAGAAATAAAATCTTAAAAAAAAAAGAGGACAGTGTAGGGAGAAGTGTGTGGTGAGCCCAGGATGTAGCGAAGGCCATCACCAGTAACTTTCCTCACAGAGCATCACTCTGCTGATGGTGGAGGAGAACCACTGACTGCAGTGAGAACATCAGCAAAGGAAAGAAAGCTGAATAAGCTGGACACTGTGGCAGGTGCCAGTCAGGAGAAAGCAGGCCACAGGAGCCAGGTAAAATAAGATTATGCCTCAGAAGTTGTAACCCGTCAGGGTTAGGGATAAATAATATGTTGACCTAAGGACTCTGGCATTAATTTTCCAACTCCCTAAACATTTCACTGGCACTTTGCAATGTAAGATGTGTTTTTTATATTTTCTTATATCATCTAACAATGAGTGTGGCATCTACTACTGGGTTCCAGAACTCCAAGGAGATTTGGAAATTTGGGATGGTGATTCAAAGTCAAATTAATGGTTAACAAAGTAGAAATGCATGGAAGAAGCTAAAGCAATTCAAAACATTTTTTTATATCTACAACATGTAATCTTGCAAAGAACATGAATTTAGAGTACTTTTATATTGCAAACGAAACTTAGATGAGATAATATATATGAGCATTCTAGTAAAGAATTTAAAATATAGTAGGTGTTGGAATCCCTATAGGTTGAACCAGAATTTCTTCTTGCTCACAGCAATGCTCAATTCTGTATGTTGAGGGTATTAAAAAAAAAATAGTTTTTATGGAACCAGTTAATAATGATCTTTGGATTCATGCAGGTTCTTTTTTTTTTTTTAAGATTTCATTTATTTATTTGACACAGAGAGAGAGAGAGCATAAGCAGGGGGAGCAGCAGGCAGAGGGAGAGGGAGAAGCAGGCTCCCTGCTGAGCAGACATGGGGCTCCATTCCAGGACACTGGGATCATGACCTGAGCCGAAGGCAGGCACTTAACCAACGGAGCCACCCAGTTACCCCTCATGCAGGTCCTTGTAAGTCTTTTCTTAGTATTCATTGAGTACCAAAAATCAGATTATAAATATTATATGTTATATACAGATTGATCATCCAGAAGAATTTTCTAATACATGGACCATGAAGTAATGAGATTGTGTACCAAATGAGGTTATAGAACTATTTTCTCCAGAGCCATAAAAAATAAGGCAGATTTCCATATGTCAAAGATGGAGTAATTGTAGTCTGCCCAAGGATAGAAGGAAGCAATGAGATAATCACCCAAATTCCTTCCAGATTTAGGATTGTTTAAATATTCTGATTAGTGACAACCCACTGAATATCTACTTTTGTTTTCAGATATTTTAAAAATAATCCCAGAGTCAATATTTCACAAGTGCTTCTTCAATCTCCTGCCATTAGCCCACACTTCATAACTTGGGTTTTCAAAACTAGAATTACATGTTCATCTGACCAAAATATGAAATCTACAAATAACTAAAGATAAAAAAAAATTGTTCAGTGAGTTTGGACATAAACTGCATCTTCTACATTGTTTAGCATCATCATGAAAATTACTTTAATTTCAATGCTGGAATCAAAACAATCCAGTCTTCTTAAAAGAAGCCTACTGTCTACTGTAAAGTAATAACATGTTTTTAGAGACTTCTAAGTGCATATCTTGGAATTTCTAACTTAAATGCATGGTTTGGAAAATACCAATCGTTGATCGTGAAAGGATGGTTACATTTCATCATGACAAAGAGGCAAAAATAATGTACTTATGCTCTTATTTACTCATGTAACTATTACATATGATGCTAAAAAAACAATTTTTAAGATAAGCAAAAAAGTCATTCAAATACATAAGATATGTGTATATTTTCTAAAAAGAAACGTTTCATGAAAATAAATTTGAAAAATACTAAACATACAATGAAATAAAACAATAGAAATAAATGTAAATATGGACTTAATCAGGACTTGGAAACAAACTGATACAGCTTTACTAAGAATGATGAGAAGGGGAGTGTGTGAGTTGAAAGGGAGAAAAAGTGAAAATGAATCATAGTCATAACTAATTTTGTAAGTTTGGTGACTAATGGATTCTTTAAACCTATATTATGGTACATTATAACCAAGTCATGCATTTTGGGGGGGGAGGGTTGACAATTTGTAGAAATTTTTGTTTTAACTCAGCTAGAAGATCACTCCAAGAACATAAATTACCTATCATTTAATTGTTCTTTTTGTAACTTGCTGCAAGAAAATTTGTATAATGTGTGAGTGAAACTGGCTCTTTAATCACTTTAAGATTTGGGTTCTTTTGAAAAAGAAAAAAATCCAGTATTTATAGCTCATGTTCCTAGCACATCAAAAATCTATTCTCAGTAAAAGAAAGGTCACATTATTACATTCAGAAACTCTACAGTAAGGAAAATATTACCAAAGTTTCAGGAAGATTTACCATTATCTGAAAATTAGCTTACTAAAATTAAATGTCCTTTTGGTCAAAATAATGGTTTGATATTAACACAAGTAGTTAAACATACAAGTAGTAAAATATACAAGTTTATTAGTTAATTGTACATTTTCCATCTTTGTTCTTTTTATGAGAATTAATTATACTCACATCCCTTCTCCTATTCAGTAATACTACTCAGAAAACTATATGAAAATACTCACATTAGGGGTGGAGAAAACCACGAGAGAAAGGAGTTCTTCAGTACATACTTATATATAAATCTCTATATACATATGCTGCCACTGGTAGGTTTTTAAAAAATAATCACGTGCATTCTATGTATGAGACTATAATTAGATTCAATTCATCAAAAAGATGACCAAAAAAAATTATCCAATAAATCAATTGTATGAACAACAGTCCATTTTCAGAAAACAAAAATAACCATATCATTTTTAGCTGGTAAAGTATGTTTTAAGCTAAACATGTGGTACCCATCAAAGGCAAGCTACGTATTTCTAGGAGTAAGTTGAATTTGCCAGTGCACTGTGCAGTGGATGAGACAAACACTTCAGATGAGTAGAAAGCAGAATTTAAGTAAATATTAATCTGCAAATCCAGATATCTTCGGTTTATGATGTTGGTTGGCAACCTAACATGCAGTCGAAAAAATCACTGTTAGAACTGTCTGTAAGAAGTACTAGCTCCCTTTATTGCTATGGTCCTTATTAAATAAAAACTATACAGATACCCAGTTTTGAAGGGTATCTTAATCTGAAAGAAAATATATCTTTCAGAGAAATCTGAAATGTCCTAGCATTGATGATGAAAGTTTATTTATTTTCTATTCTGCTTTTTCTTACATTTCATTATCATACTGATTTAAGGAAGCTACCCCTTGTATGTAACATACATGTTAAAGTTGGCAGACTCAGTGCAATTTTTATAGAAAGTTCTTGAATTTATTTACTTGCCATTCCTAAGTAAATGGGGAATTTATTTATTATTGCCAATGAATTTGAAGTTACTTTTTTTTTACAAGAGGCTCTAAAAGATAATAGCAGTTTGAATCCAAATAAGACTAATTAACCATGCCATTTCAGAAGTGGGAACTTGATTCTCCTTTTCCCTAAGTAAAGTCAATAGATCAAAAACCCACTAGTTTCTACACTACAAACATGGCAATGCAATAACGAAGTTTGACTTTATACATGATCATAAGAAATAAATTAGAACTAAGATTAAAACATTAATTCTCATATCAAAAATAAACTACTAAAAAATATCACCAACAACAGCCACAAGACACCCCCCCAAAAAAGTCAGCTCTCACCTCAACAGAGATTAAACAGAAAACTGAAGGTTTACAATTCCTTCAGTATTTAATTTAGCTAGAATCGCCTAGGTATTTTTTATAAGCAGTAATTTTAAAGACTCCCCACAGTTAAAGGCTTATTTTATCTGGAAACAGCTTGGCAGCACAACGATAATTTAATACACAGTGCACTGTGTCTTCTTCAGAGGACCCACTCTCCAGTCATTTCACACTCATGGTATGCATTCTGAACAAAATTCAAATGTTCTGTTTTCTACATTTCTGAATCACAGCCGCTAATGAAAAGCACCACAGACACCTCCAAGTCCCGTCTTACCATGTATGAGCCACAGTGAAGCGCCGACGTTGCCGGATGCTTTTATTCACCAGCAACTTTCTGAAAAAGCATGGTGAGTTCCTTGGTGAACTGCGTGGAGAAATTTTAGGAGATGTAGGTCTGTTTCCCGGCAGTCTCGGAAGCTCGAGTTCTAAGTGCATTTGCTCCTTGAAAGTCTTTATGCAAACCTCAGATTCAGAAGCAGTAAGTTCTTTGGAAGACTCTTTGGCTGTCATGTCTTATATGCAGCACTGGCTTTCACCACCCAAAACAAAAACCTCAAACATAGCAGAGACACAGCTGCAGGTTAGGAGGCTGAGGAGTCTGCAAACTGTTTTCCAGTTTAATTTCAGAAGCTGCGGCTCCCGTGTATGAGCTGCTTAGAGCAAAAGCAGCATACTCGAAGAATGGCAAGTCAGACTGTCACAAGGAGCTTTATCAGCCTGGCTTTGCCTCTGAAAATGCGCCAAAGTGCTTCCTATGTCAGTAGCCTCCTTGTGGATGAGGTTTGTCTGCAAGCTACACACTGACACTCACTGAATTCATTCAGCTGAATATATCAACTCATGAAATATTCATAAGGGCTTCTGATAAATCCTTTACATGCTATTTTTTAAAATCTTATCACACAAGCTGCACTCGCTAATGGGTAGTCAGCAAAACCTAGGCACCTAGTCACTTGTTTTGTTTGCACAAAAAGCAGAACTACAGCCCGTCCAGCATGTGTGATGTTTAAAGTCTTCATTCAGAATTATCTTGCCCTGTAATGCACACAACAGTAACTCCACCTACCAAATGCTTATTGGCCTAGGATTATTTAAATAATTGCACTCTGTTTCCCCCTCAACAACACCCTCCATCGCTCAGATTTTCACAAGATTTGTAAAGCTACTGTTCTTATCACAGTGAAAACATTAAATCGGGGACTATCAAAAAAGCCTCACTAAAACAGCCCCCCAAATTCCATTTTCTGAATGAAAAAGCTGATCTGCTGAAGTTTCTTTTTTTTATCCCTTCTCCAGAAGATCCAAAACAGCATCAATATAAAAAAAAAACGTCAGCTAACAGGAAAACACTGGATTTGGTTCATTCCCCTGAGGAATTTAAAGGCTAATCTTTATTCCAATAAACATTACCCTCATTCTTCTGTTTAAGCTCATTGTTCAAGGGTTGCCCACAGCAGCCACTCTGTTAGATGCAAAGTCAGTTCTGAAAGCCAAAGCTTTGCAGAACAGAAATGGAGGTAACAACCGGGAAAGATGGGGCCCGGCCAAGTGCAGAGTCCAAAGTCAAGAACTGTGTGTGCTCATTTGCAGGTATGTGTGCGTGCGCGCACACACACGCAGACGTGCACGCATGCACACAGGCAGGTGTACAAGACAGTTTATGTCTGTGAGTGTGTGTGTGTGTGTACTTTGTTCACAAGGGCATGCAAATGGGATGTATAGGCAGGGGAATCCAAATAATTTCTCAAGTTCCAAAGTAGATCATTGTAACCTGAAATTTCATTTAGAAATAGACTGGAATGCAGCTCCTAGACTACAAAAGGCAAGTGGAAGTGAAAAGAATATGGTGCTGCTCGAAGTGTACGGATATTGTCTGCACCAGCATTGATTGCCACCAGGGCCCGCCAGTTTTAACAAAAATTTGACAAAGCAGAACTTGGGCTAGTCAGCAAGAGAGGCAGTTAAGGAATGATTCACGGGAAGACTTCAGGGAATAAGGGAGACATTAATTTTCCTCTAAGGTGTAAGGGCTTCCACCTTTATAAAGTCATTCACATATGTCATATACTCTGGCTGAATATCCGAAGGACCGAATAAGAGCAGAAGATGACCTAGGAAAAGATAAACCCCACACCAGCCTTTGGGGGAAGTCAGTCAACTCTAACAGAAAGGATTGAAACTCCTAGTGTACAGGTACTATCTTGGGAAGATAGTGATGCTGCAATAACACACTAGAAGTATTTCATGAACAAAAGCAGTTAGGGAATTTCAGAGTTGGAATAAATCCCAGGATTCACCTTGTTCAGCTCCTTATTTCAAAAGACAAAGAAACAGTCCCAGAGAACTTCAGTAACTTGTCCCACGTCATATTTGTAGTTGACATTAGAGCTAAAGATAAAGTCCAGGCTTTCTGATTCCCAAGAGAGCACTCTTTCATTATATGATACTGAGGAGTCAAAACAGTTTGTCTAGCTAGGCCCTAGCACATCTTCCTTATATATTTGAATATATTTTAACTGCCCTATTTGAGAATGGATTGTTAGTAATATCATGGGAGAAAATATGGCTGGTACCTATTATTTACTGCATGATGAAAACAAAGCTAGGACTTTCCTCCAATGATAATGTGATTTAAAGCTGAGACATATGGGGGCACCTGGGTGGCTCAGTCGTTAAGCGTCTGCCTTCAGCTCAGGTCATGGTCCCAGGGTCCTGGAATCAAGCCCCACATCGGGCTCCCTGCTCCGTGGAAGGCCTGCTTCTCCCTCTCCCACTCTGCCTGCTTGTGTTCCCTCTCTCACTGTGTCTCTCTCTGTCAAATAAATAAAATCTTAAAAAAAAAAAAAGCTGAGACATGTGAATATATGATCCTACCAATATTCAGAATGACTCATTTGCGGGAAAAAAAAAAAAGCAATTTGAAGTTACCAAGGTCTTTCTCAGATTCACTTTTTGAGGCTGCCAAAATATAGTAAGCATTTCAGGGATTGTTTTTCTCCCAAATGATGGCAAATTTCATAACCTAGATGTAGCTGTATGTAAACTGGGGTTCAGATAAGGAACTGTTGCCAGACACTTACCTGAAGCAGCATAATGATGCAATTGTAATTACTTCTCGATTCTTACTGGCAATTTATGTGACATTATGTGACATTTCACATTACTCTTTTCACTTTGCCCATCGTGACAAGCCAATGTCCCAGTTAAAGAAATTTTGAGAGTCATCCTAAGAAATAAAATTCTCAAAACAAAGTCTGTTAACTCTACCTAGTCTCGATAACATTAAGGAATACCAAAGACAGTTAATTGAGATGTAAAACTTAAAAGATTGACTATTTTTTTTAAAGCTTTTTTTTTTAAAGACTTCATTTAGTCATTTGACAGAGAAAGACACAGCAAGACAGGGAACACAAGCAGGGGGAGTGGGAGAGGAAGAAGCAGGCTTCCCGCAGAGCAGGGAGCCCAATGCGGGCTCCATCCCAGGGCCCTGGAATCATAACCTGAGCCAAAGGCAGACGCTTAATGACTGAGCCACTCAGGTGCCCCGATAATCATACTATTTTGAAGTTTGAATTAGTTACCTCTAAAGAAAGGAAATGCCTGTCCACAGGTAAATGCATGAAAGTTTGTTTCTAGAGCCAAAATGCCCAAGAGAAACTCGACACCATGTTAAATATTGAAGTCAAAAAGGAATCTAGAAAGTAGGAAACAGGAGATGGTATCTAAGAAAAAGTACACAAAAGCATAGTAAAAGCAGATAATACCCTGTTATGTTTCAGCAAAGAATATACTGTTCTGAGAGAGACAGGCAGAAGAACTGGAGAAAAAGCCCAGAAGAAAGTAAACAGAGTTTATGTGCCCTTAGAGAGCCTAGGAAGGAGCCAGAGTAAAAACCTTCCTATCTACATACATGCTTAGCCCTTGGCACCTCAAAAGGAGAGATGAGTAATTCTGAGTCAATTTATTAGTGCGCAGATAGTTGCCCTTGGGAATTACTTGAGAATTCCAATTATAGCTATGTCTCAATTTTAAATAATGAAATTCCTGGTATCCACATCCTGTGAAAGCAATAAGAATCAAGAATTTATCATAACAAACTATCATTAAAGGATCTGAATAGAGTTATATGGTCAAAAACAATCAATAATGTATTATTTATAAATATGACAGAAAACTTAAATACATTTTGACTTTTCATTAAATTGAAAAGGAAAGCAAATTAATTACAATGAAAAAAAATGATAAACATATAGTGCAAGTATTATAATATTGTTTAAATGTATTTTAAGGGTTATGGCTTTGTAATCAAATTATTTTAAATGAAAACAATTACATTCTTTCCATATTCATTACCTTTCAGATTTTACAAGTTTACCTGGAATAAATTTTCTCTGAACTGAGTGACCAGTTTTTAACTAACTGCTGTTATAAAACTAAAGTATTTTAAAGACATAAAACCACAGATTCTATGCAATAATATTATGCATAACAATGCTGAACATGAAATAACATGGCTCATATTTAGTATAAATACAAAACTGAATATTTGAAAAGACAGAATTTACTCGGAAGCTTCTTTTTGAAGAGGAATAGATTTAAGACTATCAATATTAACAGAGTTAAATCATCATGGATTATATCTTTTTTTTTTCATCATGGATTATATCTTTATATCACTATCCCGTGCTCTTTTTCTAAAACAACATACCATCTGAGCACAGCCAGTAGGCTCTATTCAATTAAATACAGACAAGCTCTTCTTTCAGTCAGACAAGGTAAGAAGTGAATACAGAACACCAAAACACTGGTAACTTCTTTTAACAGAATGCCCCACTCACCACAGATGGCCACTTCTCCCAATTTCTCTATTTCAGAAACTTCTCTATTTGAAGAAATAGAGCTAGAGTTATTCTAACATCACTTCTGAAAAGATAACATTCAGCTGAATGGAGATAGTTGTCTAGCCATCTTGGAGCATAACAATTAACTGACCACTCTTTTTAGAATTAAGTGATTACAGAAAAGTAGCTTACATTGATCACATACCTACTGGGTGCCAGACTTTGTGGTAAGCATTTCAACAACTTATTTCAGTTTTTTCTCATTATAGACTATCCAACAAGTAGTACTGAAGTCTTTGTTGGACTTCCCGATAGTATTAACCTCTGAGGTCCTTGAGGGCTGGGCTGAGTCTTGTTCATTTCTAGAATATGGAACAGAGTCTGGCACAGAGTCAATACTCAATAAATATTTGTAGACTGCACATTATTTTGCTCATTTTCAGATGAGATCATTTTGAGATCAAAACTGCACACTTTTTAAGGAGTTGACCCTACACCACACTTTTTATAGCAGAGGAACCTAATGGGACAGAAGAGGGAATGCATGCTCCCAGGGTGGTCTAGTCATGTTACCAAAAGTGCATTTTCACAAGTACTAAATGTCCTTGAGCCTGAAGTCATCTAGCATGTTATCTTTATAAGATGATATCCATATGACACTATTAATTACTCACCATTATGAAACTAGGGCTCCAGAAGGATCAGTTTTAACCTGTACTACCTCCACTGTTCCTTCAATCCCAGGAAGGGAAGCTATATTGCTTATACTCCTCCAAGAATTTACATTTCACGAGAGCAAGAACTTTGGTTCACTGGTATAACCCCAATACCCAGAACAGTACTGACCACATAGTAGGTATTCAAATAAATATTTGTTGGATGAATGAGTGAATGATCTCCTCAGTGCAGAATAAGATGGGGGGGAGTAGTCGGCAAAAATGGGTAAATGACCTCTCTCAAAGGAGAGCAAGAGCTATGGTGGCATTAAGCCATAATCCTTCCACAATTCTGCATATTATTTTATGTAGTTTTCACTGCCTAAACGTGTTACTTCTCTACTTTCTTTGCCAAGAACACCGTCTCATCCATTAAGGCTAAACTCAAGTGAAAACTCTTCACTGCCATCTTTCTCAGCTACCATAGGCAGAGCCAGCTATTTCACCCCAGCCACGTGCCACCAGCACCTGATTCATCAGCAGAATGTTTCAGAGAACATTGTACTACATATTTTTGTTTGTCTCCCGGAGTAACCTACGAGCTCTCCAAGGACATGAACAATTTTACTCATCTCTTTATCTCCACAGCCTGACATTGCTCTGATCTATTAATATTTGTTGATTGAAAATATGAATAGAAAATGAATATAGTGCCCCAAATCATGCCTTCCTGTTAGCCACAGATTGTTCTTACTGTCTTGACAGCTAGTCCAGCCAATATCCTAACTTCTTGTACTTCAGCTTACAAATGTTTCCAAAATGAGCCTCTTAAAACCTAGCAGTTTGGCTATGTTTGCCATTTTAACTAGCATGTCTTCATTTTTTTTTTTAATTACTATTATGACTATTATTATCATTCACATTCTTACTGCAGGGCAAAAGCAGAATGCCCATGTGTCACAATCTCTGTTCATTAGGGGGTGTACAAATAGGACAGACTTGCTAGGCCCTCTGCTCATGGTGCTTTCTGGTTTTGGCAGAGTAATTAGGTGCTTCTCTCACAAAGTACATCCTGTGAAGGCAGACTGCATAGACAGAAATACTAAGGAAGCTCCTCTCTTTGTTTCCTAGGTCATTGTTAACATCAAGATATATTAGCAAAGATGAGTCAGATACCTAAATGCAAGGAGAGAAACTGTTCCCATGGTAGGTGTTTTAAAATCTACATTAAAAGATGGTATTCCAGTTCCCAAAGATAATACTAACCTGTCAGCAAATTACTTAAAAGGGTGATTTCAAATGAATAGGATATTAGGAACATATATGTTAAAAACAAAGACACATTGGGAAAACCTCTTTCTCTAAATGAGCTCGTATCTCTTTATTATTTCTACTCTGTCAGCAGTCTTCTGTGAAATACGTAAAAAAATGGTATGGCATTAATGTACAGTTAAAATTTTTAAATGTAAATAATTATCTGTGTAAGACCAATTAACTATGACACTGTAAAGATCATAGAAAGAGTACAGCACACAGGAAAACTAAGTCAAATTCACTCCACTGCTCTTAAAAAAGAGACTAATATTCAGGGATCCATTCATGTTTGAGTAGATATTTGCAAGTATTTTACAGAAACAATATTTTCTTTTTTTTTTTTTAAGATTTTATTTATTTATTTGACAGAGAAAGACACAGCGAGAGAGGGAACACAAGCAGGGGGAGTGGGAGAAGGAGAAGCAGGCTTCCCGCGGAGCAGGGAGCCCGATGCGGGGCTCGATCCCAGGATCCTGGGATCATGACCTGAGCCGAAGGCAGACGCTTAATGACTGGGCCACCCAGGTGCCCCAGAAACAATATTTTCTTAAATTAGTGGTATAACAGTATGAGTCTACAAAGGGTACAGAACACATATGAATATGGAAAATGCTTCCAAAATGGTGGATTGGATCATGATTGGCTCACTTAACTTGTTTAATTTGTTTACTTACAACATATTCTGTTAAAGTCTGTTCACATTAAAAATTTTTAAAAATTCAATAACATTAATGGTGATGGCTTTTTGATTTATAATGAAGAAAGCAGAATTTTACCTATTAAGACTGTGTATGAAATTCTAGTATTAAGAAGTAACTCAAATTTCATTTCATATAAATATTTCATACGATTGAAACAGTACAATATTAGCATATGTAAAATCCAAGAGTGGGGACATTTTATATGTAAGCATGCTAAACTTTGTAGCAAAGACTTTTAAATAGAATGTATATTTTTATAAAGCTCCCTTGGTTACTTTTCATCTCTCATTTTATTTTTAAATTTATCATACAATAAAACTGACCTTTTTTGGTGCAGTGTTCCATGAAACTTAACATATGTCTGGATTCATGTAACCTCTACCATAATCAGGATATAGAACAGTTCTGTTAACCCCAAAACTCTCTTGAGCTGTACCTTTATAGTCATACCTTCTTTCCACTCCTGATTCCTGGGAATCGCTAATCTATTCTCCATCACTGTAATTTTATGTTTTCAGTAATGTCATATATATGGGATCACACACACACAGTACTTAACCTTTTGAGACGAGCTTCTTTCACTCAGTGCAGTATCTTTGACATTTAGACAATATTACATTTATTAATAGCTCATTCCCTTTTACTGCCAGATAGTTTTCTTTTGTATGGATGTACCACAGTTTGGTTTTTTTTGTTTTTGTTTTTGTTTAATCCATTCACCACTGAAGGCACATTTGGGCCATTTCTAGTATGGGGCAATTCTGAATAGGGCTGCAATAAACATCATGCACACATTTTTGTGTAAATATATGTTGTCATTCCTCTATGGTAAATACCAAGTAGTGGGATTTCTGGGTCATATGCTAAGTGTATATTAATCTTCATAACAAAAAGTCAAATTGTTTTCCAGGACGGTTGAATCATTTTGCATTTCCATCAGCACTACATGAGAGTTCCCAGTGGCTCCAAAGACCTGCCAGCACTTTGTCTTTTAGTATTTTAGCCATTTTAATAAATGGGTAGTGTGTATCTCATACTGATTGTAGTTTACAGTTCCCTAATGGCTAATGTTGACCATGTCTCCATGTGCTTATTTGCCATTAGTACAGCCTCTTTGGTAAAGTGTTCAAGATTCTTGCCCATTTTCAATTTAGATCGTTTCTTTTCTAACAATGGAGACTTCTTCCCCAACCTTCCCACTAACATTTACTTTTCAGAGTTCTCAAATAGCTATCCATTCATTCTGTCCAGGACCTAGAGCTGTATTTTGGGGTAGAAACAGAATGGAGCATGATTACTCGCATGATACCTGGAAACAGAACCATTAATAGAATAATATCAGCTACAAAATCTGAAAGTTTCAAATTGGTTTTATAGTTTATAACACTTTTATGTTATCAACATTCTTCCTGAAGACTTTAATGTCTACCTTCTTGACTTGGCCATTCCTTTACATCCATGGGGCTTGCATTTGGACTATCAGAGTGATCTCTCATACTCACTCTTGCTGTAATTAGTTCTCAGTGCCACTACTGAGGGCTGGGGCACTACATTGAGGAACAACAGAATGTTTGATGCATTTTGTGGCTAGTTAGAAAGAGGCCCTTCTAGAAATGGATTCTAGGTGACTCCCAATCTCTCTTATCCTGACCACTTTCCCAAGCAACAGTTTCCTTTTTCCACTGTGGCATCATAAATACTTCTGAAAGAAACCTGATCTTTTCAATCTTTCTCCTTACTTCTTTCTATGTTTCTCCTAATTCACACATGCTTCAAAGATATACTTACTGGGTAGGTACTATGTGCCAAGAATAGGATTTCCTATTATCTTTGGTAAGCCTGCCATTATTGCTTGAAGTTTTCATATTTCATACTCAACATAAAATCATAATTCTAAAAAGCTTTGTTTATCTTTATTCTCTACATACATAGTAAGTCTCTATTGGCATGATGTGTACTATCTGAGAAAGCTTCAGCATCAGTCTTATAACTGCTTCCTTATATGTACATGCTTTACAAAAAAACTCTATGCTCTTAGAGAGCAAAAACCATAATATATTCTTTTTTTTAGAGTGGTTAACATTTTTATTTCAAAAATCAGGATATTGTTTATAACACTTACTGAAAAATAACTAAGACACTGTATTTAAATGAACTCTATGGGTTTTTTTGAAGATTAAAGCATATTCATTTGACACTAAATTTTGTGTGAAGTCACAACTATAATACTCAACAATATTCAAATTCTTTATGTGTTAACCTCTCTATCCAAAATTCTTGCACACATATACAAAATGCTTTGTGCATAATAAATGAATGTTTAAAAACCCAGGAATATGAATCAATAGTATGTACATAATTACCGGTATTAACTCATAGTTAAATGTTAACTCATAACTCATAAGTTAACTCATAGTTAAATGTTAACTATGAGTCAGGTACAGAGCTAGTCCAAGGAAAACTGCAGTGAGTAAAGACCCATGTCCAACCTCATGGTACTTAAGAGTCTAAAGGCACAATATCACAGCTCAATTCTAATCATAATTCTGAACTTATTTGCCTCATTATTCACCTGCTGTCCTTTTAAAGGAGGTCAAAACCAGGTTCTCTTCTATTTTCCTCAGTACTTGGGTTCCTCTCTATTTCACAGATTATCCTCATTCAGACTGTCCTCCAAGATAAATAGGGAAGTATTCTTTGTCCAGAGTTTCTCGAGGTTTTTTTTTTCCCCTCTTAGTATACCCTGCCAGTCCCTACTCCTTGCTCCTGGCTCAGCTTATGATTTTTTTTTAAATGCTGAAGGAATGTTCATGCCCACCTAGTGACACACACCAACCAATGCAAACCAACCAACCAACATAACCTCTTGTTTCATCTCTCTCTGAATTCTAACTAGGACATAGGTGATTTCTGCCCAGTTTTTAAAGTAAATAGCAAGTCATTTTTCTTCCTATTAAACTAAAGCCTGACTCCCAGTGATGTCCTCCCATTGGTTCTAGTTCTGTGACTTGGAATTACAATGAGTAAGTCACATGAAAGATTTTCAAAGATCCATCCTCTAATATTTTACTTTATACCCTAAATAACTATAGCTCTTTCAACTATTCCTTATCAAACACAGATTAGATTGTTTTTTGTAACACTTAGGCTGAACCTTTGACATACATAATAGTAATGGGAGAGGGTGTGTTGATTTGCTGGGTCTGCCATTACAAATACCACAGATCAGGTGGATTAAACAACAGATATTTATTATATCTCACAGTACTGGAGGTCAGAAGTCCAAAAGCAAGCTGTTGGAAGGATTGGCTCCTTCTGAGGGCTTTCTTCCCTCTATGCATGACTCTGTGTCCACATTTCCCCTTTTATAAGAACACCAGTCCTATTGGATTAGGGTCCACTTTAATGATCCCATTTTAACTTGATTACTTCTATAAAGATCTTATCTCCAAATAAGGTCACATTCTAAGATAATGGGGGTTAGGACTTCAACATATTAATACGGGAGGGACACAAGTCAACCCCTAACTTCCTACCTTCTGACTCCTCAAATTTCATGTCCTTCTCACAGGCAAAATATATTGATCCCATTTTAATATTCTCCAAATTCTTACCATTCTAGCATCAACTCTGAGTCCAAAAGCTCATTTAAATCACCTAAATTAGTTATGGGTAAAATTTGGGGCAAGACTCATTGTGGGACAAAATTCCTCTCCACCCATGAACCTATGATAACCAGACAGACAACAGAGGGAGGACAGGTCCAGGATGGATATTTCCATTCCAAAAGGGAAACACTGAAAGGAAGAAAGGGTCATGGGTCCCAAGCAAGTCTGAAATCTATTAGAACAAATTCCATTAGAATTTGATACTTGAAAATAATATTTTTGGCTCAGAGCTTGGTCCTCTGGGCCCCCAGCTCTAAGCAGTGGGGGCCCTGCCCTCCAGAACTGAGGAAGTAGTTCACCCTCTGAAACTAAGGAAGAGGCTCCCTTCTAAAATCAAGTAGGAAATGCCCCCAACCTTCCTGGGCTTATGCCTTCTGGGCTCATAGTGTCAGTAGTAGCCACTGGCCTCTGAATCCCCTTCAAGGTTATTCTTCACTTTTCTTGAAGGATTACACATGTTTGCAACTGGATAAATCTATCAGCCTGTTTCCTACCCATGGAATCTCAGAAGTCTGATAGCCTTCCTTCCTTTCATTCTGGCTCTATCTCCCTTCAATTCAAACTGGCAGTGTTTCTGTTGATACAAATTTTTTCAAAAACCTGCGGTTCTTCCATGCAATTCACAGGGGTCCAAGCCATCAGACAAGAGAGTCCACCACAGATCTTTCCTGGATAACCATATCTCTATTCCTGATTTCTGCTGAGATGACTGGATCCATGAGTTGCATGGTTGCTACACCCTTGATGTTCTCTCTAGAACACATTTTCTCTTTTTTTCTTTTTTTGCAATAGGAAAAGACCAAGAATTTTCCAAGTATTCAAGCCCTGGTTTCTTTTTACTTAACAATTTCTTCTTCAATTTATCTCTCTCCTGTTGCGTTTTACTATAAGCAGAAAGGAGAAACCAAGTCATGCCATCAACACTCTGCCTAGAAATCTTGGCTGACAATCCAAGTTTGTTACTTACAATTTCTATTTTCCATCCACAAAAAACTAAAACATAATTCATCCAAGTTCTTTGCCACTTTATAACAAGGATCACCTTTTCTCCAGTGTTCAATAATGTGTTCTTCACTTCCACCTGAGACCTCAACAGAAGCACCTTTAATATTCATATTTCTACCAAGTCTCCTCAAGGCAATCTAGTCCCTACCCACAACTCTTCTGTCCTTACCCACAACTCAATTCCAAAGCCACTTCCACATTTTTAAGTGTTTGTTACAGCAGTATCCCACTTCCTGGTACCAAAATCCCAAAATCAGTATTAATCTGATATGGCTGCTGTAAGGAAGTACCATGGACTGGGTAGTTAAACAACATAAATTTACTGCCTCACAGTTTTGAAATCAAGGTGTTGGCAGACTTGGTTCCTTCTGAGGGTTGTGAAGAAAGGATATGTTCTAGGCTTCTCTTGAGGGAGTGAAAGGCAGAAGGAAAAAGAGAGAGCAAGTTGGGGGATAAGATATAATAACTTGCATTTTTGAGAGCTTACTATGTACTAGTTGCTTTTGCACACATTATCGTCACATACCCCATCATAGCCCTTTGAAGTATAATCTACCCTTTACAGATGAACAAACTGAATTAGAGGAAGGTGAGATGAATTACCCAACATCATCCAGTTAGTAAGGATTTGAATACAAAGTCACTGAACTTCAAAACTCATGCTCTCATCTGCTATACTGCTTTGCAAAGGAAAAACAAGAAGGAAACACATGAATATGCCCTAAATATAAAGAAAATTCCACTCTATAAAAACCTATTAACTTTAATTATGTTATATCCTGAAACTAGAATTGCTTCTCTATAAATGCCATATTTCAGGACAATAGAAAATAATTTGAAGATGCAATAAAAATTATTAGTTTCACTAAGGCAGCAACTAACTTCACTACTGAGTTATTTTTAGAACAATTTTGTCTGGGGGAACCTGGGTGGCTCAGTCAGTTAAGTGTCTGCCTTCTGCTCCCGTCATGATCCCGGAGTTCCTGCATCGAGCCCCGCATCGGGCTCCCTGCTCAGCTGGGAGTCTGCTTCTCCCTCTGCCCTTAACCCTGCTTGAGCTCTCTCTCTCTTAACCTTCTCAAATAAATAAACAACATATTTAAAATAATAATAATAATTTGTCTGAATGTGCTATTAGTTTTAAGTCAATTTTGGAAGGGAAAACATTGACTCAATGGGTCTTAGCATATTCATTCATTTGCAACTCAACACAGAATTTATTTGACCTTCTAATGTTGTTAAAAACTAGGAATTTTGGGGGTGCCTGGGTGGCTCAGTCATTAAGCATCTGCCTTCGGCTCAGGTCCTGATCCCAGTGTCCTGGGATCGAGCCCCACATCGGGTTCCCTGCTCCGCGGGAAGCCTGCTTCTCCCTCTCTCACTCCCCCTGCTTGTATTCCCTCTCTCACTGTCTCTCTCTCTCTCTCTCTCCCCGTCAAATAAATAAATAAAAATCTTCAAAAAAAAAAAACAACTAGGAATTTTTCTTGTAAATCTCCTTTTGTTTCTGATCTTAAATATTAAAGATAGACATATCCTCCTATGATTCTATTTCTAGTCTGTTTCAGCTTCTAAACAGAGACTCCTGAACAACATTTTGGGACTCCCAGGTTAAAAACTTCATTCTCTTGGTTATCATTACTATGAACGGTGTTTTCCTATGAAAGCCATACTGATTCTCAAGTTCTGGGCTCAGATTTTAAACTGTTTCATTTGTGCTACCTTAGCTATAACCAATATTTTTATTTTATTTTTGATAATTTACAAACCTTAAAAGTGAAAGACCAAATTTTTAATGACACCACTTTTGTGTCATCTCTAAATTTTTCTCTTCTTTGGAATGCAAGTCCACATTTAGCAGATACTCTAAGGTGCCACTTCACACCAACACCCAAAGGAAAATGTAGGGGCTCTTTAATTCCACTTGCCAATCTGTGCTAGCACCAATTCTTGGTTCAGTTTTTCTGGATTTTTCCAGACACATTTTGGGATTCAATTTGGGTTACAGTACCCACTAAAATTCATGTGCACCGCTTGTCATACACAGAAGCCAAAGAGAGTTTCATCTTCAGAAAAATATACATGCAAAATAAAGCATATTGAAAACATAAATGAGACTCAAATAAAAAAGAAAAGGAACACCCTTCCCCCCTGTGTAGCAGGTGACTTATACTCCCCAAAATCAGCCTATGATTATGCCTGTAGATTCCATCAGATTATTTTTTACCGCTAAGGAAATGTGCCTCTTAAGGCAGAGATCCAAATTTCTGAATCGTGACAGCAACAGCTGAAGACTAAAGATAGACAGTCAAAATAGCATTTTCTGTACATTTTCAGTTGTTAAAAAAGCAGTTACAGTACATTATGTATGAAGTATATTGTTTTAATCCTGTGATGGCTCTACCAGGGGAAAGACTTATGGCAGAAAATATTATTTCCTGCTTTCATTGTATACACATCTTTAAAATGGTGATGGCTCCTTTCTTAATAGAATATTTTCAAATGTATTTTATTTATTTTTATTTTTTATTTTTAAAGATTTTATTTATCCATTTGACAGAGAGAGACACAGCGAGAGAGGGAACACAAGCAGGGGGAGTAGGTGAGGGAGAAGCAGGCTTCCCGCTGAGCAGGGAGCCCAATGCGGGGCTCGATACCAGGACCCTGGGATCATGACCTGAGCCAAAGGCAGACGCTTAACGACTGAGCCACCCAGGCGCCCCATCAAATGTATTTTATATAGGTGTGTATAAGCATTATGAACAAAACATTCCTGTTTTAAATAAATATTGAATTTACATGTGGCCCATCACACGGCTAAGCACACTCACTTCAGGGGCTATTAGCTTTACCTCTGCCTGGAAACCTCCTTCTCTAGATCTTTCTGTGGTTCCCTCATTTCCTCAGATTATCTGTTCATACATCTTCTCCTCAGAGAGGGTCTACCTACTTATTCTATGTACCACAGTGCCCCAAGCCTCCCTCTCACCTTACTCAGCTTTGTTCTGACAGGATCTATCACTCTCTGACATTGGTTGCTATGTGTCACTCCCACCAGAACAGAAGTCCCATGAGGACAGAGACCTTCAGTTTTCTTTACCACACTGACTCCAACACCTACAACAGCATCCAGTATTTAGGAGGTGTTTAATAAGTGTCTGCTTAACACATAAAGGTCACTTAGTTAAACTGTAAGAGCACTTATCAGTGCTCTCATTAAGTACCATCTGTCCCCTTGTCAGTCACCTCAACCAAGTCCTTAAGCAAATTCATTCTTACAGTCCTGAAGAGAGATGCTGAAAGACACGTGCGAAGGCAAGGATAAGACTTGTCTTGAATTCTCTCCACTACTAATGGCCCTTAGCCACCACTGCTGGGGTACCATCGAAAGTCTAACCTTCCATATGCTAAGAAATATCCCAGTTATCTATTGCATAGCCAGAACACTTCTTGCTAGACAGAAGGCAAAGCAGACATGAACTTGTGACCTTCCCGATGGAGTTACTGCACCACCACCCAGCAGGATTCGCT
Organism: Eumetopias jubatus; assembly: GCF_037043125.1. Classification (NCBI taxonomy): domain Eukaryota; kingdom Metazoa; phylum Chordata; class Mammalia; order Carnivora; family Otariidae; genus Eumetopias; species Eumetopias jubatus. Next base: position 53,179,042 of record NW_028274810.1, read on the forward strand.
CTTTCAGATAGCACAATGGTAACACTGTGTACAGAGGCATGATTCACAGGAGACACAGGAGCTCCGCCAAAGGCAGAAAGGCAATCTGTACAGAATACTATATGCTGAGAGGGCTTTCTTTTCATTTCAAAATGAGAAGCAAGTACTTTGGGGGATGGTAACTGTCCAAGTAGCATTATATGTCCCTTAGGTGGGAAGACCCAGGATGTGTGAATCATCTCTCCTTTTCTGGAGCATGGTTCCAATAAGGAGTTTCATTTCAGTGAAGTAATCAAAATGTTTTTTGAACTTGATATTCTAAGCTTTTCATAGCTCAATAAATATTGGAGGAAGGCAATGAAGATGATGATGATGATGATGATGATAAAAAGTAGCAAAATGTTTCAAATACAACTGAGTTAGATGGCCAAAAATATTTATTAAAGTGATAATGGTTAATGGGATTTTGAAAAATACCTCTTAAGAATCCCAGATATAAATAAAGGAATGAGGTGCCAAGATGAGAGACCCTTAAATCTGTACAAAAATCCTAAATGATTCAGTATTCAAAACATTGAGTTTTTTTTAAGGAGATTTGTGGCAAGCATAGTAATTCTCCTTTCAATTCTAAGCTATTATTTATATTGTCCAGAAACACTGCATTATAATTAAGAACTATTTTGCCATAGATAACATTACATTTCCTAAACAGTACTCTTGGTGTTTCTTATTAAGATTACTAGACACAAAAATATAGCAATCTATAAAAATCTGTATGTGAAAATACTTATGTGGAAACAAATTAAACTGCTGGTAAATTGAAGAGCAATCAAGTAGGAGAATGACCTAAGAGAATGAATTATTTATCAGGAGTCTGTGCCTTGAGATCTAACGTAAGCCAGCTTCTTCATCATCATAGGGTAATTCGTTCAAGCTTTCCATTTCTCAGTTCCTTGCCTGTAAGATGCAAATGTTCATACCTTGCATTTTGCAGGGTAATTCATGTAAATTAACAAACTCCAATTTAAAATTTAAACAGCATTGCATTTGCAATGCAATCTGGTAGGTACATACATTCAGATAGTATATTTCCTTGTAGGACCTAAAAAGTTAGACATTATCACATTCATTTTTAAGTATTCCCTGTAAAGAGGGAAATTCCAGCCTCAGCGTGGCTCCTCAGCTTCTGTGCACAGTTCCCTGCTAGGTTACCTTTTGTCCACTTTCCCAAATTTAAATAAAGTAAAACTTTCTCCTCAAGATCTAAGGCAAGATTTTCAAAGCAAAGAGCATATATAGTAAGAATACCATGGAGTTCATTTCTGATAATTAGTACATGTAACATATCTTGGAAGAAAGAGCAAGAACAATACATCACTGTCTTCATTTCCCTATAGTAACCAGAATAATGCTAGATCTGGTTGGTTGGTTGTTTTTTTCCATTGCAGAGTGCAAAAAAATTCAAAAGGGAATAAACATTTGTTGAGGAATTATTTGTACTAAATGCTTGAAGTATTATCTCATATAATGCTTAAAATAATTCCATGATGCAGGTTTTCTTATAGAGAAAATTTATAGAGAAAACTTTCAGTCCCAGATACTTTAAGAAATTTACTCAAAGTCAAAGTACTAATAATGATGCACCAGAGGCTTTTCTATTATTCTTTGTTCTTTTCATTATTCAGTGCTTTTCCAAGTGTGTGTTTCCATAACTGGCACCACCAGCATCACATTAGATTATATTTCCCAAAGCATATTCTGAACCTGTTTTTAAAGACTTGCTACCTACTTGTGGTAACCAGCAAGGTGCTTTAACACATTTTCAGTTGATTGTGATGCACACCAAAGTTTGTAAACTATGGCATTCCACCATGTTTTCAGAGTTGACACCATGGAATTCTAGCATATAATGAAACCAAAAGAAAAAAAAAAAGCAGAATTATACAGTTAGTGGGTCAAGTTTCCTAAATATAGGTTTCCTGGGATAGATAAATCTGCCTTCAATTAAGATAGCGAGCATGGAATTTTCAAATTCAGAAATGCTTAGGTCAGAATGACAAAAGGGTGTTATCTCAGGTGTCAAGTCAAATCAATTTGGTTGTGACTGCTTAAAACACGAAGGTGAGATAAGATTTGTGAGGCTACATTCAGTGGGAAAGAATGGCATGATCAATTAGTAATGTCTGCCATGGGTCAGGGAAAAGGGAGTGGCAACACTCAGGAAGTATAGACTGATCAACTGTGAGGACCTCTAACTATGCTAATGATAGAGGGAGCCAACTTAAAGATATAATTTTAGAGATTGAGGGCCTCCTGGAAATAATAATGAGAATTTAATCTAGAGTTGAATTGAAACAACTCATGATAATTACAAGCACAGTCTTATTTACTGTAGTTGGACACATCAGTCACCAATAATGGTTCTCAAGAACACCTTTGAGCTGATTAAAAGTATCCTATTGGAACCTTAAATGATTATTACTGAATGAAAGAAGTCAACCTGAAAAGGCTACATACTGTATGATTTTAACTATATAATATTCTAGAAAAGGCAAAACTATGGAGAAAATCGGGCGCCTGGGTGGCTCAGTCGTTAAGCATCTGCCTTCGGCTCAGGTCATGATCCCAGGGTCCTGGGATCGAGCCCCGCATCGGGCTCCCTGCTCTGCGGGAAGCCTGCTTCTCCCTCTCCCGCTCCCCCTGCTTGTGTTCCCTCTCTCGCTGTGTCTCTCTCTGTCAAATAAATAAATAAAATCTTTAAAAAAAAAAAAAAACTATGGAGAAAATAAAAAGATCAGTGGGGCGAGAGATGAATAGGCAGAGGAGAGAAGATATTTAGGGCAATGAAAATACTCCAATATTATAATGATGGATAGATGTCATAATACATTTGTCCAAACCCATAGAATGTATGAAAAGTAAACCTTGAAGTAAACTGTAGACTTCTGTAGGGTGATTATGATACGTCAATGCAGGTTCATCCTTGGTAAAAATGTACCCCTCTGGTAAGTGATGTTAATGATGGGGAAGGCTATGCATGTGTGGGGGCAGGGGGTATATGGGAAATCTCTCTGCCTCCCTCTCAATTTTGTGGTAAACCTAAAATTACTCTTAAAAATTAAGCCTTTAAACAACAAGAAAGTATTCTCTTACATTGAGACCTCTAAGTAGAGATTGGGAGGGAGGGCAATGATGATACAGAATTTCCACCTTTGTGACATAAAAATTATTCCAGCACTACATTTCTGCCCCATACAGGGTTTCCATTGTTTCGTGTGTTTTATGGATTGTCTCAGAGTTGTCTGATGTGTGAATGTGTCTGTCTCCCCATCGAAACTATGGCAAGCTACTTCAGACAGAGATCTTATTTTGTTTCTTTGTGTCCCTCCCACAATATCTTCCTGCCATCTTTTGCTCATAATAGAACTTCAATATTCATTACAAAATAAGCCAACAAAAAAAGAAAAAGAAAATAGCTGCTAATTCCTAAGTGTCTGCTGTGTTCTAGTAGCTTCACAGATATTACAGTACTTTTACAATATGTATTTTTATCTCCCGTTGTACAGCAAAAGAAACTCGTGTTCTGAGAGGTAAGATACTCAAAGCTGAAAACTAGTCATTCCAGAAGGCTTTATTCAGACCCAGCTCTGTCTCTCTTCAAAGTTCTTTCTCCCACTAGAATGTCTTTGCTAAAACTCAATTACTTTATAAAATAGAGTATATGTTTATTATAAATACATATATAAATATAAAAATAGTCACTGCATTTGAATACCTACTTTAGGAAACATATATTCATTCATAATAATCTATGAATTAAAGAATTTCTCTGGTACCCATCCACTTACACTTTAGTTCTATGGAAATGGCTACATTAAAGAATAATTCTGTGTGGCTTTCCGATTAATGAGAAAAGGGGCTTTGTTCTGGAGATGACATTTTTTTTCCCAATACTGTCATTAGCTAATGCTCAAAGCTAGCTAGCCCTGGGTTTTCCTGATAGAAACAGGAGAGGCAGATTTTTCAGCCAAAGGAACACTTTGCTCCTAGAACTTTACCTAAAGGCAATCAAAAGAATGTACAAGACAAAAATATTCGCTAGGCTAGAAACTCTCTAAGGCAACAGTTTGTCACATTCAACTTTATGCGTGATGCAACCTGGGCATTCAATAAATGTTTGGTCCTAAAAACGTTAAAAACAATAGAATGTATTATTTTCTCCTCTCTTTATTGAAAAGGTAAGAAGACTAGTACGTTAGAGTACAAATTCATATAAATAAGGGGAAAAACTGAAAATACTGTCCAGAAAGACCCATGTAGACACAATCAGTAAATCAGAGTATATTAGATGGGGTGTGATCCCTATACCTTTTCCTTCACTTCCACTACTTTTGGTAAATAAAAGACCCTCAGGTGACTCTGCCTCATCCAATTCCAGACACCAGTCAAAGAATATCATCATTCTTTGGCCAATGCTAGTTTCAATCCCAGATAGACTGATCCAGAAAAATTACAAATTGTCCGTTTTTCAGGGGAATATTTAGGTTTATCACACCTCTTCTCAAATAATTCTAAATTGATAAAACACCGCAGGAAAAAAAATAACCCTAAGGCTCAAAAGGCGAAGATACATGGATTTCCTGAGAACTCAGGATCCGTAATAAATGCATAATCACAAAGACCAAAAAAACCCTGTGCATTTTCTGTAGAAAATCCACAGAAAATCCAACGAATGTGTACTAATAACATTTTAACAAAGTTGCCTTTTGTTTTTTGTTTTGTCTCATTGTGTTTTCTGTACCAGAGTCTCTACCTAGCCTGGCTAGAAAGAATAGTGTGATTTCATAAGAGAGAGAAGCAACAATAGTGTATATTTCTTGGTACCACAGATAATGGCTTTTATATTCACAAGATATAAGACAAGGCATTTAAAAGTCCAAAGGAAGAGGGATTATCACCTCCTTCATTTTGTTATTGATTGTGATGCTCATTTCCAAAATCTCTCAAATTATGTATTGTTATAAATGCAGGAATTTAGCAAAACACCTGCTCAGACATTTCTGGAGATGATTATTTAGAGTTAAGTCAATTTGGGCGTTTATCATTCCCCCTCATTTTTCTCTTGGTTTGTCAAAAACAGCTGCTAACAGCATCTTCTCTGAACACTATCAGGGCCTATCACACTCTACTTTTAAAATAATTGGAATAAATGTCATTGTCAGCACTTTCATATCACTTCACCTACATATCATTCTCCCAACTCTGCCGGTGGCTACATGTGTGCCATCAACTCTTGGCTTTATTCACTGATGGGTTCTTGCATGTAAGTCACATAAGGCTCACATGAAATGATTCCCTTAGAAATCTCCCCAGGGAACCTACTGTTATCTATTAATAGAAATGCCTAAATAAGTACCCAGTACCACATAGATTTTCATAGCTGAGGAAGGCAATGTGCTATTAACATGTATGCTGCTTTCTAACAAATGCAATGGTACTTGAAAGAAAATTTAATGGAGATGTTTTAAGTAGAAAAAGCAATCAAATTATTAAAGGACCAGCTGCCATTTCCTATGCACACAGTCATAATATTATAAATTTAAATACAAGAATTAGTCACCTATCTCAATTGCCAAGAATCTAGTCACTGCAGAATAAAGCAGATGAAGCCAAGATTTAAGTTCTGTGTGCTCCAGGTCTCACAATGTCTAGTTTCTCCCCCTGTTTCCCTCTACAATACCTTACCTTCCTGAATATATCAACCTGGCTATGTCACTCTCTTGCTTTATCAGTTTCAAGATCCCAGGCACACGCTAGATAAATTCCAATCCCTTTAGCTAATGCCTCTCCCTTTCTGATCCTGAAAAAGTAATATATTCTTCTGTGGCAAACCCAAGCCAAGACCCTGTTCTGCCTGGCCCCAGGCTTTCTTTCAGCCTCATCTCCTGCCAACGCTCCCCAAATACTCCTCGTACCCATGTACTCAGCCCTCCAGCTGCACGTTTTCACACTTCCATGCATTTAATCACTCATGCTGCTTGTTATGCTTGCAATGTTCTTCTCCATACTCTCCCACAAGAAAATTCCACTCAGAACCCCAGTGAATGTCACTTGATTACCCAACTCTTGGAAGATTTCACAGACACCTCCAGGTTGATTTTCCACAACCTCTTGGTATTTCCATTGTCCTCGGTAGGTAACTTTACCATAAAACTTATTACATTATAAACTTGTTAATTATACATTAACATATCTATTTTTCCCAGTTGGCTGTGAATTCCATGAGAATATGGTTTGTGTCTTAATGATCTTTATATTCTAAATTTCTACCAAAGTGTAAGGCCCATATTTGACAGATAGTCACTTTTGGCTGGTTGAGTGAATAAAGAATGGATCCCAGAATATTTAACAGCAACATATCATACAATTACCACTAGTTAATAATCCTCCAAATGTATATATCACTCTTATGCAAAGCCTCACGGGATAAAATGCAGTCTAGCCCCTGCCACTGGACATATTCCAAAGTGCATGTTCTATTGTTAGATTTGTATTGCCAGCTTCATATGAAAGAAGGTTCATTTATGACCCTTAAAGCGTGGCTAACTTCCTTAGAAAGCCATTTGTAACTCCTCATTACATTTTTAGTAATATCAATATAGTTAGATCAGTTTGAGTGCCTGTTACAGTTAAGAGTACAATAAAGATTTGTTGAATAAGCAAATGAATAAATGAATAAAATTATTAATGCAAATAAAAATGATCCTTTAGGGGCACCTGGGTGGCTCAGTTGGTTAAACATCTGACTCTTGGTTTTGGCTCAGGTCATGATCTCAGGTTCCTGAGATCAAGCCTGGGGTCCAAGCTCCCCACTCAGCAGGGAGTCGGCTTCTCTCCCTCTCCCCCTGCCCCTCTCCCACTCATGTGTGTGTGCGCACGCACACACTCTCTCTCTAAAATAAATGAATAAATCTTTAAAAATAAATTAAAAATAAATAAAAATAAAAATGATGCTTCAGTTTGAAAATGTAAAGTAAAAGGCATTCATACATTGTTAACTACTCTACCTAAGAACGTTGAATAATGAAATGAACCTTGGAAATTGACATTTAAAAGTCTTGTGAGTCTAAAACGGTTTTCTGACCAAGTCCTATCTGCTCTGGCTCAGAAGTGCATTAGAATGAAAAATTTGTGTGCACATGAGTAGAGTACTGTAATAGAACAATACTGAAATAGCAATTAAAGCAAAACTATGAAAGGGTCTAATGAAAACAAAGGGGATCAAAAACTAATGATGTAGTGTATGGTGATTAACATAACATAATAAAAAAAAAGAAAAGAAAGGGGAAAAGAAGAATTAAAGAAAAAAAACCCTCTACTATAACCTAAACTTACTTCTTTTTTTAAATGCTTTTGAGAATCACAGTAATAAAGTGATTAAAATCCACGGGCAAGAGTGTAGAATGTTGTCTTAAATCTAAATTTTGAAGATATTGATAAAATTTCAGCAACAAATAACATAATGCTGTAGATCTTTTCAAGAAAATGGTGCTTTGATATTTTTCACAAATGGTTTCTCAACTAAACAAGTGGCTAGGATAAGCAACAGTTAATTGATTCCCTAGCAAATTAAGAGAGCTAATGCCTGAAAACAAGCCTTTCATGCTGTGTATGACAGCAATTAGTATTATTCATCGATGATCCCAGGTGTCCTCCTCTTAGGCAGATGGTAGGTTAGCAGTTCCTGGCCCCCTTGTGAGAATATGTAGCATGTGCCTAATTCTGACCAATGGATTGGTCACAATGTAACTAAATAATTCATTGCCAGAGTGAAATCTTCCTGAGCTCTTTGTCCTCTTGCACTTCTCATGAAGATGTTGGAGATGGTGGCTGCTATCAGCTTGAGTCCCAGAAGGATTATAATCTAAGTACGTCTAGCTCATCGATATCCAAGATGAATGCATAGTATGAGCAAAAAAAAAAAAAAATCTATAGTGTTTTAGCCTCTGCATGTTTGGAGTTTTTTGTTAGAAAAGCATAACCAGCCTATCCTGACTTACCCTGAGAAAGCAAGGTGTTTCCTAAGTAAAACTAGTTGGAATATTTTAGTACATCCACAATTAGGTCAAAGTAATAAAAAGATCTCTGCTGTGCCAAAATGTGACTATGATTATCTTAGTCTAATTGCTCACATTTTATTCAAGTACAGAGATGATCTGCATTAAGAAAAATTTTATAGTAAAAGAAAAATGTATGTTGGGTCATAATTACTTGACAATATGCCTTCACTGTAAGCCACTAAAACATTAATCTCGTCATCCATTTACTCTGGTACACTGAAAATATGTTTTTTTATGAAATATAATTTATATCCTGCATTTTGAACATATGTCTACAATGTAATGTGAAGTTTACTTACTACGTCACTAAAAAGCTAGAGACATGAAATACGTCATTGCTCTGGTCTGTTCGCACAATTTTTTTTTTTTTTTGGTAAAGATTTATTTATTTATTTATTTATTTATTTATTTATTTATTTATTTGACAGAGAGAGACACAGCGAGAGAGGGAACACAAGCAGGGGGAGAGGGTGAGGGAGAAGCAGGCTTCCCGCGGAGCAGGGAGCCCGATGCGGGTCTCGATCCCAGGACCCCGGGATCATGACCGGAGCCGAAGGCAGACGCTTAACGACTGAGCCACCCAGGCGCCCCTATTCGCACAATTAACAAGGAAATACAATTTGTGAGTTTAATCTTTCTGAATTCATTTGTCTCATCAAAGAGAGCCCTCTGATGGCAAACAATTTCCCAATAAGAAGAGATTCCCATGACTGACTACAAGATCAGATTTTAAACAATGAGTAAAAGTTTTTTAAATGTAGTCAGTCAAGTCAGAGGGCCCACAACTCCCTCACTGGAAGAAGGGGCCCCAAGGCCAGGGACTGCCTGTGCTTTGTTTGCAGGCCTATTCTTTTTTTTGTTGTTTTAAGATTGATTGATTGATTGATTGATTGATTTGACAGAGAGAGAGCACAAGCAGGAGGAGCGGCAGGCAGAGGGAAAGAAAGAAGCAGACTCCCTGCTGAGCAGGGAGCCCGATGTGGGGCTAGGACCCTGGGATCATGACCTGAGCCAAAGGCAGATGCTTAAGCGCCTGAGCCACCCAGGCGCCCCTGCAGGCCTATTCTGTACGACACAGCACAATGCCTGACACACAGAGAAGACATTCAATGAGCATCTGTGGAAAACATTAATAAATACATAGCTTTGGCAATGGGGAGAGGAAGGGAAAAAAAAAAAAAAACCCTGAGGGATCCCGTTGAATAGTAGGTACTTATATATGAAAGAAACTCCCTTTCAAATACTTATAATCTAAGTACGTCTAGCTCATCGATGAGTAACTGTGCTAGGGATTAGAACCCAAGTCACTGGTCTTGGACCTTTATGCTTTCTTTCACCCCATTCTATTCAACAGCAAGCACACATTGAAAACTTCAGGTAAGTGCATTTTCAAGCTCTCTCAAGTATGCACACTTTTGGTGAGCACCTATTATGTGTCAGGCAGTATGCCAAGAACTCGAATAAGATATGATGTTTGCTTTATAGAAATTTGTGCACAGTTACCTTGATCCATTAATTGGGAACCATCATGGTTGACAGTGTTTATATTCCAGTTCAATTGTTTTCCCCCATCAGGTAAACTGTTAAAAAAATGTTGTCTTAGATTTATGGGAAATAAAGACATTTATTTTTAAGTAACAAAAGAAAAAAAAGCCAACAAGATTCCTGGTAATGATCATCACTGTTTAACATTTAAACCTATAAAAGTATCTAATGTGGTTTGCCCCCCTTTAAAATATATTTAATTTTTATTTCAAGGATGCCATCTTTCCATACTGGATTTACTTTGACAACAATATGTGCTTTGTAACACTTTGAGAATAGGATCCTGCACCAATTTCACTGAAGTTTGTAACCACAGACTATGCAAAGCTGAATTCTAATTAATAGTACAGTAAAAGCTTTGTTCTCCTTGCTCCGTGGGGGAATGAGATGCCTTAACTCTTTAAGCAGGCGTCAATTCCTGTTATCCAAGGTGTTCTCATTCTTCTAGGTTACTTTTGCTCACCTTTCTAAAACCCATCCCTAAATAAAAGGGCAGGAATTTAATGAATTATTCAGATGTTCCTGCTTCATAAATTTAGCACATATGTATGCCTCATTTTATAGTTAATTATCTACGACTATCCCCATCAAAATCCAGAAAACTCACTGAGAATAACTTTTCCTTTAACTAAAATAGTCAAATATGCTCAAGGCAGTAAAAATAGAACACAATGAACAATGTAAATAGGAAATGAAGCAATATGATTTGAATCATTCAACCCAGGTACAACCACTGCCAACAGATCATATTGGTATGTATATTTTTCTAGTCACACACACACAAGACACACATATATGTAAAAAATGTTATAAAGTTTTGTAGCTAGTTTTCACTACTTAGCAATATATTCTGAGTATCTTTACAGCAGCAAATATTTTCTACAACATGGCTTTAAGGGGTCTGATAGCAATCCATTATCTGTCTGAAATTAAATCAAATTCATTTATTAGATATGTAGAATTTCCACTCTTTTTCCAGAATTTTAAGCAATGCTTTCACCAACATCTTTATATACAGTAGTCTATGAACATCTGTTTAGACTTGTGTCATTTTACATTAGCAAGGACATTAATGGACACATTGTAAGCACACAGAATTTTGTGGTGAATTGATTGTCACACTATGGTTTATAAAAGTTAATTTCTCTTGTCACAACCCAAAGTACCAAGAGTGGTAAATCTTGATCTTTGATTCTAAGGCATGTCTACTGAAAGCTGACACTTAGTATCTTTAGTTACAAGTGTGATTTTGTACATTTATTTTTAGAGTACTCTGGAATAATTTCCCTTGGAAAAATGTTTGCTATTTAACCATTTTATTGGTCAGCACATAAACTGGGAAGACTGTTGTAAATAAACAACTATTTAAGTAATTCACTTAAAAAGGACAGTGGTTGTACAAGGTAGTACAAGGCATTTTGCTTAATCCATTTCAGCTGGGAGCTGCTGGGAAAGACTGTGTGTGTGTTCATGAGCACAAAGGTATCTGACTTGAAATAAATCCTGTCCCAGTAAAGGTGCAATATCAATCGCTTAACAGTAATACATCTAGCATTTTCAGAAGAAATGTCTTCCAGTCATATGTCTTCTCAAAAACAAGGAAATTTGCTTTTAGAAAACTGTTAGAAACTGAATTCTTCTGATATTTCACCAATCTCCAACAATGTATAAAGATCTTTACGTACACACAAAATAGGACAAAAAAGGGGGAGAAAAGAAACGAAAAATCTAGATTGCCGGCAAGAACGCATTTTGCACCACCTAGGCTTAACCAGTAAGTTCAGGTGATCAGTTTATTTCTACAACAGGTTGGAAGATTCCAGTTTGGGGAAGGTAAAGATGGTGTTCTTTGAAGAACGAAGAACCAGTTTGGCAACACTTGCCTCAGGGCATTGTGAACAAGCTAAGGAGAAGCATTGATCAGAGGGTACCCATGTGGCTAGAGGGTAAGACCATCCTATAACTGAATTAATAAACTTCATTTTCTGCTTGGGGTAGGCTATCGTTTGACAGGGGGTTAGTGTGCTCACAACAATCAGATCTCTGTGAGAATGTCAGAGCCCCAGGCTCCAGATCCCCCGAGAAGCTGTGTTTGCTGTCACAAAGGTGCTTTCCCTCTGCTGGCAGGCAAACTGTAAACCATAGCTGGGGAACCTTCCTGCCAGGGAGTCAGTGAGTGACACCTGCAGCAGGAACGCAACGGTTGTTTACTGACTCCTGTGTATTCCTCACTGCACTGGGCACATGGGCAAGGAAAAAGGACGCTCCCAGCAAGGAGCTGGAATGGCGGGTCGTGGGCAGACTTCCCACTGCCTACACTTGCCAAGTCCAAATGCACTCCTGTTCTAATCAGCGCATTTGGAGTTGCAAGGATCCAATATGCTCAAAACCCTACGTACAAATACAAGGGAGGGGACCTGGGAGAGAGAGTGTTTTAGGTAGGGCGGTAGGCATCCAGGGTGTGCAGCAGCTGGCTCGTCACAGCTTGAGAAAGTTGACTGTGGAATTTTCAAGATTTTTTTCAAACCAGTTGATCCAGCATTGGGAGTTTAGAATCGACCATGGTAGGCGTATTTACGCCACAGAGACCAGAAAGCCTTACAAATCAAATTTTGGTCTTCTGTTGTTGGTGTTGCTGTCATTATTTCCTGGAGAGCAAGTGGTTAAACACGTCCCACCTCAACCGCATACATCCTAGTTTATACCTGCAATTTTCCATCTTATGCCTGCAATTATTTATAGCACCCACTTTTACTCTCAAAACTCTGTCATTTGGGATCATAAATTATATGAACCCCCTAATTTTAGGATACAGAGATCTCTGGCACCCAGGACAGGAAACAGACCTGCCTCAGGAGGCCGAAGGAGCTGGGAATGGCAGGTGCAGCAGAAACGGAGGGGCCACGGTCTCTGGTTCTTCTCAGAGACCTAAGGATGCTCCATCTTTGTTCATCTCTGCACTTGCTTTATTGTTCTCCTTCTAAAGACAGCTTCCTAAGCATTTAGGACATGGCCTCAAATAACTTCCCGAGTGCCCCGTTTGGAGAAGCTCCCTATTCCAGGGCCATCTATGGAGTAGCAATAATCTTGGCATCCTTGCTTCAAGGTCTTAAAAGAGAGAATCAGATTCAACCAACTCATCTGTTTGGGCCAAGCCACACAACCCGTATGTCCCTAGTAAGACAGGTTCTGCTGCATTTGAGTTAGGGCTCCATCTCTCCCCAACCAGCCATGGCTGGGAGGTGTCCCATGTCACAGGAGCAGATCCTCCTTGGCACTTGCCAGGCACAAGAACATATCCATTACACTTAGTGTTACAGATTCTTCAGCCACACATAACTGTTTGCTATTTCCTGCAGAAACCATGCTCTTCCAAGCCTCCATGCCTTGCTTTCTGCCAGGAGATTCTCCACTCCCACCCCCACCTTCTGCTCTCTTAAGGAACTCCTCCTCATCCCCCATGACACGAGTCATATGTCATCCCCTTGGTAGCTTTCCATAACCCCATCACGTCATTACGTATGTTTCGCTCATTTGTCTTCCCATTGAATCACCCTGCAGCCTGCACTTTCAAACAAGACCAAGTGCTGTCTCACCAACTTCCTAGATGTGTTACCTTAGGAAGGCTATTTAGATTCTCTGAATAACAGGAGATAATTATATTTCTTTGGTAGGGTTGTAAGGACTATCCCAGTACACAGCAAATAGTAAGAATTAATTATGGCTATTATTCTTATTATGGACACCTTTAAGAGAGGAGCTATAAAGTCATAATGTTATAATAGATATTACCTCCTAGAGAGACAAGGAATTATGCAGGAAACCTACTGGTTTTGCATGGTTCACCAGGTCTCCTGGCCTGTTTCTCAAACATAATAAGCACACTTTCATCTTTCAAGGCATTTCACTTTCTGTTCCCTCTGCGGAGAACTCATTTTCCCAGATGGATGTGTGGCTCGGTCCTTTATATAATTCAGATTTTTGCTCAGTTTTTACCTTCTCTAAGAAGTCTTCAAGCCAATCCCATCTAAAATAGCAGCCACCGTCTTTCTGCAACCTTTTACCAAGCTTTCTTTTTCTTCTTCTCTTCTTTCCTGTTATTAGCAAACATTCCACGTGTGTATCTCTTTACTGTCAACCTTACAAATACAAATTCGGTGGGGGGTGGGGGGTGGGCAAAGGATTAGTTCGCTTTGTTCACTGCTGAGTATCCAGTGCCTAGACCAATGCACATTTCAAAATGAATATTTCCCTCTCGTATGTGTTTGGTGCTCAAGAAAAGTTTATTGATTTGAACTAATTAGCTAAGTACAAAAGTAAGGGCATGAATCAAGCAGAAGCTGAATTCAGAAAAGGGAGCCATTATGATCGTATATTTTTACAAGGCTTCATGGTTTAGACACAGCATGTTGTTCTCAAGCATCTTCTTTCTTAAACCTCAAGCTTTCTAGAGACACCCAGTGGCCTCAGTGGGCACTGCTTAGAATTGCAGAGGGCTCTGAGTCAGAGGCTTGTCCCCTTGCCCCAAAGTAGTGCAAATTTTAAGGGCGCCTGGGTGGCTCAGGCGTTGGGCGTCTGCCTTCGGCTCAGGTCATGATCCCAGGGTCCTGGAATCGAGCCCCACATCGAGCCCCACATCGAGCCCCACGTCGAGCCCCACATCGAGCCCCGCATCGGGCTCCCTACTCAGCGGGAGGCCTGCTTCTCCCTCTCCCATTCCCCCCTGCTTGTGTTCCCTCTCTCGCTGTGTCTCTCTCTGTCAGATGAATAAAATCTTTAAAAAAAAAAAAGTAGTGCAAATTTTAAAAACATGGCTGTTATTTGTTGAATGGGTGTGTGTGTGTGTGTGTGCAAAAGAAGGAGGAGGAGAAAGGGAAAAAGAGGAAGGAGGAAGAAATACAGATTTCCAATTGTGTAATCTCAGTCTGAGCCCAAAGGCCTCATTACCAGGGGGTTGCTAATGAAACTCGCAGTCCAAGTCCAAAGGCCCCAAAACCAGGAACGGGGATATCCGAGGGCAGTGGGAGATGTCACAACTGAGAGAGGCAATTCACCCTTCTTCAGTCCCTTGTTCACTTCAGGCCTTCAAAAGATCGAGTAATGCCCACCTCCCCCGGTGTGAGTGATCTTCGTGACTCAGTCACCGATTCAAATGCTAATCTCTCCTAGAAACACCCTTACAGACTCACCAAACATTAATGTTTTACCAGCTATCTGAACATCCCTTGGCCCAGTCAAATGGACACATAAAATCAACCATCACAGTAGACTCGACGAAATCCTACAGATGAACTGGATGGAGTAGGGAATGAAGAAGTCTTAATATCAAATCAGATTTTTTTTTTTTTTTTTGCCAAATTACTGAATTCAATCTCTTTCACAGTTGATGGGGAGACAATGTGAGGTAGTCAGTACTGCCACTTACGAGCTTCGTGATTGGAGGGGTGAAGCACTTACCCCAGTGAAACCTCTACTTCCTTGTTATGAAAATGAAAGTCAAAATACCTACTCTACAAGAGTATTAAGAATCATTAGCTAAGCCAATCCGAATAAAGGATCTAAGGATACAGCAAACAACCAAAACATAGTACTTTTTCTTCTTATTAGGACTGCTACTGCTACCACTGCTATTATGATTGCCCTCCTATTCCCTGTCCCCAAGCGCACTCATGTGTACCGACTTGTGGGAAACCTTGGCACCTATCCTTTTCCTGCGACATGTTGTGTCATAGCTTACAGGAAGTTCACCTGCTCTGTGGGTCACACAGGCCTATCACCTGGTGCTCTATCTACTTTCCAGAAATATGATTGAAAATTCCATCTAAGTGGATTCAGATTTCTAGAAAATTACCCACACGTCAACGCTACCAAAGACGATACGACCTAGTCTTCTTTTCAGAAGTGAGTGTTACAGAATCGGAAACAAGGAAGCAAATATAAAATGTATAAAATTTGTGTGAATGCTCATCAAAGGGTACTGGTTTCAAAACTAGCATTAAAATGAATTTCATGTGACTGATAAACAGCCTGGGTCAGCCTCTGTGCAATGCTCAAATGATTCTCTGTTTGAAAGAAGTGCCCTGTGTGTTTAAACCTACAGAAAGTACAGCGGAGCGAAGCCTATGGGAAATGAATGGTGCAGCAATGCTGCCCCCTTGTGTTGCAAAATAAAACATGAATATTTACTTCCTGTCTGGGAAGGACAGAACGGATTCAACATTTTTTTTTTTTTTAAGATTTTATTTATTTATTTGACAGAGAGAGACACAACGAGAGAGGGAACACAAGCAGGGCGAGTGGGAGAGGGAGAGGCAGGCTTCCCGCGGAGCAGGGAGCCTGATGTGGGGCTCGATCCCAGGACCCCGGGATCATGACCTGAGTGGAAGGCAGACGCTTAACGACTGAGCCACCCAGGCGCCCCCCCGGATTCAACATTTTAAATGATTATTTAAATATACTCCATAATCCTTTTCTCATACCTAATTATAAAATTAAGTACTTCAATAAAATTTTTAGAATAGCATGCTTGCAATTGAGGGTGAGATCCATAAATCAAAGGCATCTGGAATATAAATTGCTACTTAGGTCTAGTGTCCCTTCTAGTTTATACATCTCCCTCCACACCTGGGACAAACATACTGTGGCCTTTGATCAGTCACACTCTGGGCAAGAAATAGGCTGAAATCACCCCCCATACACTATCAAATATACATGTGCATTTTGTTGGTTGTGGTCTGTTGGGTTGACTTAACAAGGGAAAGAATGTGTGGGGCCTGGGGGATCACGTGGCATCGTGGCATGGATTACATCCCCACTGCAGCTCTTTCCTCCAGGTGATCTTGTATTCCACAAAACCAAATGTCTAGGACTTCGTGGGTCCTCAGGCCTGTGTATCTTATTCATTTGCTTTGAAGGCAATTCTGCTGACAGTCACAGAGAAGAGGCTAAAAACAGGAATAAAAAGCTGCTTGAAGGAGAGAAGGCAAGTGTCCTGGTTTCCGAGGGCTGCCACAGCAAAGTACCACAAACCAGGTAACTTAAAACAGGAATGTATTCTCCACAGTTCTGGAAGCTAGCAGTCTGAAATTAAGATGTCATCAGGGCCCTGCTCCCTCTGAGATTCTGGGTGAACTACTTCTTTGCCTCTTCCTAGCTTCTGATGGTGGGTAGCCACAGGTCCCTGACATTCCTTGGCTTGCAGCTACGTCATTCCAATATCTGCCTGTCGTCACAAGGCATTCCCCCACTTGTCTGTGTCTTCACTTGGCACTTTCCTCTTCTTTTATAAGGACACAAGTCACATTGGATTAGGTGCCCCACCCTTCGCCAGGATGGCAGCATCTTGATTACATCCTATTTCCAAATAGGGTCACATTGATGGATACAGGGAGTTAGGGTTTCCACATATCTCTCAGGACACACAATTCAACCCACAAGAGCAAGGAAAATAGTCTCTTGGTACTCTTACGGGGAAGGAGCCACTCAATTTTTCCCTGAATCTTTCTAGTAATTAATCAGTTAGTGCTCAGAGAGCAGCAGTCCAAATTAGGACAGGGAAATAAAAACACATGATGGAAGAAAATTGTCAGAAGGGATCATCTTAGTTAGCTCAGGCTGCTATAACAAAATACCACAGACTATGTAGCTTAAACAATTTTTTTTCCTCACAGTACTAGAGTCTGGAAGCCCGAGGTGAGAGTGCCAGCATGGCTGGGTTCTGGTGAGGGTTTTTTCCTAAGCTTACAGAAGGTCACCTTCTTGCTATGTCCTCACATGGCCTTACCTCAGTGTGGGCGTGTACAGAGAAAAATCTCTCTCTTCCTCTTCTTATAAGGCCACTAACCCCATCAGGAGGGCCACATCCTAATGATCTAATCTAACCCTTAATTACCTCCCCAAGGCCCTCTCTTCAAATACCACAACAGTGGGGATTAGGGCTTCAACATATGGATTTTAGGGGAATACAGCTCAGTCCACAGCAGGGATACAGTAAACTAGAGGAAGGACAAGTTTGCTTTAAAACAAAACAAAATAAGAGGGTCTTATTTTCCTTCAGTTTGGTTATCACGGCACTATACCTTGGGACCATCCCGAAAAATTTTGCAAGAATCTGGACTTCCCTCTCAGAGCTTATCCTGGCCCCTTACTCACTTCGGGATGACTAATGAGGTAAATTATAACTGAAGGAGTCTTGTTCCTCTAATGAGGTGCCGAGAATATAAAACCGAAGACAATGAGCCTACACACATCAGGGAGAAGCTGTGCTCACAGGTTTTCTATTACTAAGGTAAAACTATGTAAAATAGTACACCAGAATTAACTATGCAGAACATATTGACAAGAGATCATCCCTTCTCCTCAAGGACACACTGACGGGCCCCAAGGTGAATGCTAAGCGGAATTTACACTGACAAGGCCACACATTTTAGTCTGTAGCTTATAGCTTTCATGTCCTTCACTGGGATGTTGTTCACATGTGTTCCCAACCTTTTCTCTACAAAAGATCCTTTTGATTCCTTTCTTCAGTAGCACACATGTTTTAAAAGAGTTTGGGTATCTTTCTTAAAAACAGTAATAGTTAACATTTGAATGAATACTCTATACGAAGTATGCTGAGAAGTTACAATTCACTCATTGGACACTGACAGCACTCCTAGGATTTTCAGATGGGACACAAAGGATGTTTAAGGAACTTACCCAAGGCATCACCACTGGTAAATTACAGAGCTCAGATAAGAACCTAGTAAATCTGATTCCAGAACCCACTAGCTTAACCTCACTAAATCTATTTTTTCACATGGTAGCTACTGTAGTGGTATTTATTAATTACTTTTTAAAGCAAATATCCAATATACATAAGCCCTGTCATCAATATATTCTCAATAAAGAAAGAAGTCCAGAGGTTTAAGAATCCTGCCTAAGGCCATACAACATAGGGAACCAAGGCTGGATTCCATCCACATCTTACAGATTTCTAAGGGCCATGTTCCTCTTTCTAGACCAAACTGTGTACCCAGGACCAGCTATGTTATTTATGAGGCCAAATGAAAAATGAAAATGTGGGGCTCCTAGTTCAAAAATGATTACGAGTTTTGGGGCACCTGGGTGGCTCAGTCGTTAAGCATCTGCCTTCGGCTCAGGTCATGATCCCAGAGTCCTGGGATCAAGCCCCGCATTGGGCTCCCTGCTCAGTGGGAAGCCTGCTTCCCCTCTCCCACTCCCCTTGCTTGTGTTCCCTCTCTCGCTGTCTCTCTCTCTGTCAAATAAATAAATAAAATCTTTAAAAAAATGATTATGAATCTCAAGGCATGAACAAAGCATTAAAGCAAGAGTTGGGCCCTTCCAAATGTGGAACTCTGTACCAATCACATGCTCGTGAAGCTGGCCCTGCATCTACCTCCATGTCCACTAGTTGGAAGGATGTTACTGAAAACAAACAAGCAGAATATATTAAAATTTCTTTGTTATAATGCCTTTGGCTATTTTCTCTATAATTTTCATTTTAGGGTCATAGCTCCGAACTATCTGAAGAAACTTCTGGATGTATTCAAAGAAAGAACAACAACAAACACAGCAAAGAGGCAAAGAGGGAACAAAGCACTAAAGGCTGGTAAGTGCCTTGGTCTCAAGGGTAGAGGAACCATAGATCACTTGAGTAACAGAAAAGAGATTCAATTCCCTTCAGTTGGAGGTGAGAAGAGACTACAAAGTGAGTTGGTGACCTCTGGTGAGTTATTTCAACTCTAGGATCTCGGGGGTTTTTTAAAGATTTTATTTATTTATTTGACAGAGATATGGCGAGAGAAGGAACACAAGCAGGGGGAGTGGGAGAGGGAGAAGCAAGCTTCCCACAGAGCGGGGAGCCCGATGTGGAGTTCAATCCCAGGACCCTGAGACCATGACCTGAGCCAAAGGCAGATGCTTAACAACTGAGCCACCCAGGTGCCCCTAAAAATGGGCCAAAGGGGTGCCTGGGTGGCTCAGTCTGTTAGGCATCTGACTCTTGATTTCTGCTCAGGTCATGATCTCAAGTTCCTGGGATCAAACCCCAACTCAGGCTCTGCTCTCAGTGCAGAGTCTGCTTCAGATTCTTTCTCCTTTCCCCTCTGCCCCTCCTCACTCATGCTTGCACGCAAACACACACGCACTCTCTCTCTTAAATAAAATCTTTAAAAAAATAAAAATGGGCCAAAAAACCTTAACAGCCACCTCGCCAAAGAAGATAATGCAGATGGAAAATAAGCATATGAAAAGATCACTAGGAAAATGCAAATTAAAACAACAATAAAAGACCATTATAATGGCCAAAATCCAGAACACTGAAAACATCAAATGCTAGTAAGGATGTGGAGTAACAGGAACTTTCATTCATTGCTGCCAGGAATGCAGAATGGTACAGTCACTTTGGAAGACATTTTGGCAGTCTCTTACAAAATTGAACATGTTCTTATCATATGATCCAGCAATCATGTTCCTTGGTATCTACCCAAAGGATATTCAAACTTATGTTCACTCAAAAACCTGCACACAATGTTTACAGCAGCTTTATTCATAATTGTCAAAACTTGGAAGCAACCAAAATGCCCTTAAACAGATAAATGAAAAAATAAACTGAGGATATCCAGACAATGGAATATTAATCAATGCAAAAAAGAAATGAGCTATCAAGCCATGAAAAAAAATGAAGGAACTTTAAATGCATATAAATAAGTGAAAGAAGATAATATGAAAAGGCTATATACTATATGATTCCAACTATATAACCTTCTAGAAAATGTAAAACTATGGCAACAATAAAGAGATCAATGGCTTTGGCTGCAGGGTTGGGGGATAAATAGGCAGAGCACAGAGAATTTGTGGGGCAAATACTCTATATTATATCATGATGATGGATATATGTTGTTATACATTTGTCCAAACCCATGGATGTACAACATCAAAAGTAAACCCTAAGGGAAACTATGGACTTTGAATAATTATGATGTGTCAATGTAGGTTCATCCTTGGTTAAAAAAACAAAAGGTACCATTCTGATGAGTGATGTTGATAATGGGGCAGGTTCTGCATGTGGGGGGCAGAGGAAACAAGAGAAATCTCTATACCTCTATCTCAGTTCTGTTTTAACCTAATACTGCTCTAAAAATAGTCTTAAATGGCAAATTTCAAAAATTTTGAAAACTGCTCAACAAATTAAACCTACAATATGATACAGTTACATACCAACTAGATTGGCAAAGATTAAGAAGTCTGACACTATCAAGGGTCAGATAGTATATCAATAAATAGGAGCTGCTGGTAGGAGCTTTTCTGCACTTTGAAAAATTATTTGGTGTTTCCTAGTAAAGTTTGATGTATGCATACCCTCGAAGCCAGCACCGTCACCAGGCATACCTCTCAGAGAAAATCTTGCACAAGTGTACCAGGGAGGCATGTATCATAACATTCACAATAGAAACAAAAGTAGCAAGTTTATGTCAAGCTCCATCTCATTTTATCTCATTGATTATTCAGATATTTCACAAACATTTACTGGAAGTCTCTATTTCACTGGACAGTCACCATAGACTCACTCACACAGGAGGAAATCTTCAGAAACTCAAAGAACTACAATCTGTATCTCTTTCTACATCTGCATCTAAAATAGCATTCCTATGTGATATGATACTCTGTGTGTCTATGTGTGTGCCTGAGGACCTACATGTGTGTGTTTTCAATGAAATGGCTTTGAGAACATGGAGGAAGGAAGGAGTGAATGTTTCTGCTTGAAAAGGAGAACGGTTGGTGGAAATTCTTCAGAGAGGAAACAGTAAAGTTCTCTCACTGCTAGTTAAACCTACAC
Source organism: Eumetopias jubatus (assembly GCF_037043125.1). NCBI lineage: Eukaryota > Metazoa > Chordata > Mammalia > Carnivora > Otariidae > Eumetopias > Eumetopias jubatus. The sequence goes on from NW_028274810.1 coordinate 53,200,525, forward strand.
CTTTTGTTTCCTGAATTAAAACAGGACCATTTGCCCAAGAAACTAAAAATACTGCTCTTTAAAATGTGCTGAGTTTAATATTCTCAAACCTTAAAATATACCCCAGGATCAGAATGAAACTTTGGCAATTAAGTCCGCGCTCTCAGAGCTAGCTGCTGCACGTCATTTAGAAGTACTGCTTCAGGTGAAATACCAGGAAGAAATTGCTGACAGTATGGAACAACCCATATTTGAATAAACTACTGAAGAAAACTGGAATTGTCTCAGGATTCCTCTTAAAACATCCCAGCAGCTAATCAGTCTGGAACCCAAAGACATTTGAGTGACTTCTGAATGTCATGCCCATAACTTATGATTCTATATTTGCTGAATTCCAATGGTGGTAGATTTCTTTTTTAAAATCAATAACTTTCTTATTGTTCTACTTAACTTAGTTAAAAATTATTTGTTCAGCTCCTAATAGATTCCAGGCACTCTGTTAGGTCTCAGAAATGCAGAAATGAAAAAGATCCTCCTCGTCCTCAAAGATCAGTAGGAGACTAGCATATCATCCTTAAATCATGTGCTACTTGTAACATCAGAATTATGTTTACAAAGTTCAAAGGGGATTGAGAGGCCTTCCCCAAAGAAGCAAAATATGAAGTGGTTTTGGGTGACAAAAGGTATGACTAAGATGCTAGACAATTAAATGAGAGAAAGAAGTAGAAATATTCCTCTTAAGGAAACAGGCTGGAATGCCAGAACAAGCTTTGTGTGAAGCCAACCTGGGCTTGAATCCTGAGTCTCTCTGTTATTAATACAAGCTTGCGCAACAATTCTTCACTCTGTGTGTGTGTGTGTGTGTGTGTGTGTGTGTGTGTGTGTGTGTGTGTGTGTGTGTGTGTGTGTAGCCTGCAGAGAAGTACCACATGGTTCATGATGATGTTCTGCAATAATGGATTATGCCTTTGTTGCCACCATCAATTTCCGCAGGCAAAAGGGGGAAGACACATTTCTGAGGGGAGAGAAAAGAATAGCCCCTAAAAGGGTGGATGTTCCCCCACTGAGTACCATGCTTAACCCTAGAGGGTAGTTCATAAACTCCCTGCCCCAGAGAAGCACTTCTCTAGAGTTCTCGTCCTAGTGCTCAAAATAAAAGCTCATTATGTCTTAATACTTCAAGGTTTACAGTCTGTGCATTGCCATTGAGACAGACATAGCTTCAGAGTATGGGGAAGGATTTCAGTAAAAGAAAAGATATATTACTTAAATATACCCTCTCACACAGAATAATGCCTAGAGTCTCTTATACTATATCATTTTCCAGCCATGCCACGCATCTATTTTCTCACTTCTCTCTGCTCCTGCTCATGGTGCTCAAGGTACTCACAAACTGGAGCAGTATTTTCAACAGCTGCACACGGAAACTGTGGAACATTCTGCAATATTAAACTATCTGTATTAACAATAAATTGGTATATATGGAAACCTAGATGTAAAATGCTCGACGCGTGATACAGATTTTTTTTTACACTGGCAACCAGATAGACATGGAACCCTAGAATTTTTAATAGTTTTATTTTCATAAAATAATAAGATTAATAAAATTATCAAAAATATCAAATATATTTCCATTTTATTTAAATAATTTGAAATATTTTTTTAAAGATTTTATTTATTTATTCATTTGACAGAGAGAGAGACAGCGAGAGAGGGAACACAAGCATGGGGAGTGGGAGATGGAGAAGCAGGCTTCCCGCTGAACAGGGAGCCTGACCCGGGGCTCAATCCCAGGACCCCGGGATCATGACCTGAGCTGAAGGCAGACGCTTAACGACTGAGCCACCCGGTTGCCCCAAATAATTTGAAATATTACTGAGGATAGGTCTATGTGACTGGTGCTAAATAGTTGGCAAGAGAAAAGTTTTCTCAAGACAGAATTTTGGCCAAAATTCCAGAAGCATTCCTTGTACCTGGTACAGCTAGTGCACAGTTTGAATCTATTACTAGAAAATACAGTCACAACTGGGCTGTTTGTGAACAATTCAAATAGTGCATACAATACTGTACAGGTCTACCTAAAATAAAACATCTTAATAAGATACTTATCAAATTTATCCTTAAAACCACTCATGGCACATGATGGGAATGCCAACAAAATGCTGTTTAAGATTTTATTTAAACATGATAAAGGATGCCTAAAAAGAAATAAGCAAAATGACAGAATATCCTCAAGTAGGAACAAATTGAGATGCTTGGTGAAGATGTAATTAATTTTAAATTTGGAATAATTCATCATTATTTAATATGAATTGTTGTTTGCCATCGATGATTTAGCAAAAGCTTCACAAGAACACAAACACAGCTATGGGTTTGGCTACTTTCATTTTTAAAAGAATAAAAAGCATTTTTAAATTTATTGAAAAAAATTTTTCCAAATTAAAATAAACTGCGTGTGAAATATGCAACAAAGTGACATGCCAACAAAATACTAAAAAAATTAGAAAAAGGAGATAAACATTTGTGTAACAATGAAGAAGATTTGTGTACAAATAAACCTGAGACTATATTCTGGCCACTCCGGGTCATCCTATAACTTCAACTGAAGTGAAAGTTTTAAACAAATCAAGCATCATACTTCTATTTTTTGCATTTTCTTTTAACATCCCCGGATTGGAAAAAATTAGAAAAAAAAAAGAATTTAAGTAGAACTCTATGCATCTAGAAATTACTTTATAAATGTCAGAAAACACATCTATATTGGACAGTAATCTATTGCTTAAGTTAAATATTTGGGGATTTTTTTCCTGAGATCATAATAGTTTATCATATGTCATCCCCTTAAAATATGTAAACATGATATATAAATTAATAGTTTATTTCTAAATCTAAGTATTCTTTAAGAGTTTTAATGATAATTCAGTTGCTCCTGCCCTAGTAGAGCCAAATTTCTCCAAATTGTAAGGTAACTTACAATAATTCAAGGTGGTCTAATTTAGCAATCCTGTCTATTAAAAACAAGTTCTTTGAACAATATAATGCATAATTATGCTTAAATAAAGGCAAGAAAAATAAATGAAATAAAAATAATTAAGGAATTCATTTTATTATTCATTTAAATATCACTGGGTCATTCACAGACCATTCACTACACAAAACAATCATTAAATTCGATCATCACTGATATTCTGCCACTATGCAGTCTTATAAAAGCATACATCCACATTTTTTTATTTCATTGTTATGAAAGCAGGAGGGTTATGGATTCCTTCATGCTGCTATAAAAATTATTACAAACTGAGTGGCTTAAAACAACACAGATGTATTACCCAAACAATTCGGAAGCTCAGAAGTCCAAAATGGGTCAGCAGGGCTGCATTCTACCTGAAGGTTCCAGAAGAGAATCTATTTCCGTGCTTTTTTCTGTCTTCTACTGGCTGTCTGCATTCCTCACTCATGGCACCGTACCACTCCAACTTTTGCTTGTTGTCACATTTCCTCGGACTCTACTGCCTCCCCCTTAACAAGGATCCTAGGACCCTGGTGATTACGTTTGACCAGATTATCCAGGATAATCTCCCTATCTCAAGGTCTTTAACTTAATCACATCTGCAAAGTCCCTTTACCATGTAAGGTAACATAGTCATAGGTTCCAGGGACTGTGGGGGCTGTTATCCTGCCTATACAGAGGATAAAACATTTTTAGGCTTGCTCTGTAAATTATGACTATAAATATATGTTGTGTGGGCCTTTAATTTGTACTCTTGCTCCAAGGCCTGTAAATGGTGGGGATGGGCCTGATGTTTCCCAAAAACAATAGCCTGGATAAGAGGAGGGTGTTGAGACCGTGAACTGGAATTTGGACTATGGGAATCAGACATGGGAGAGAGAATCCCTGCATTTCTTTTGGCCGAGACACCAAGGACCCTAGACATGCTTAGGGGTGCTTCTGAATTCCAAGGATGAAAACGTTCCATGCCCTGTGGAGGTGGCCTGAGAACTCATGGCTGAGATCCACTGCAAAGAGGGGCTAGGTAGTGATGATGACTAAGCAAAATACAATTTGTTACCATTTACTGAACACCTTGTATGAGTCAGGAGCTTTGCTAATTGCTTTACCTTCTTCACCTCACTTAATTTTTACAACAGCTCTAAGAAGCAAGTATTACTATTATCATCATGTAACAGATGCGGAGCCTTAATACCAACATGATTAAGTAACAAGTTGGATTCAAAGTTTATACTGGTGCTTTTAACCACTATAACACATTTCCATATTTTATGAATCATTGTGTCTAATTATATTTTACTCTAGAAATTCATTTTCCTTTTATTATGGACAAACCATTAGGAAAGTTAGTTTAAATGTTTCAACTGTGCTCTGGCAATTAAGGGTTCATTTGGCTTGAGTGCTAAATGAGGGAGCACTCCCTGAGGCCAGAAAAACTGTATCAAAGGTGATCAGTAAGAGAGTCCCTCAGAGAGTGATTCTCCAACTTGAGCAACGTCTCAGAATTAGCTGGAATGTTAAAAAAAAAAAAAAAAACAAACACACACACACAGATGGTGGGCCCCATACCCAGAGTCTCTAGTTTAATAGGACTGGGTTGGAGCCAATAACTTTCATTTTAACAAGTTCCTTAGTGTTGCTAATACTCTCACTTGGCAACCACACTTTGAGGACGCCATCCTAAGAAAAGCAATTCGCCTCAGGCAGGAGAATCTCAGTAGACAAGAGTGAGGCCCACAGGTTTCCAGTATGGTTTTCCCCACAGCGAGATGCACCCTCTGTTGTCAAATCCTGGAGTATCAGAATTTGTTTCCTACGGCGGGGATTCAAACCAGAATTATGGGTGGAATTTTGAGACCTCAGGAAGAGAAAATAAAAAGGGGACCGCAGCAAGAGGGAGGAAGAATCTCAGGCTGGAACAAGGGATTTATGTCTGGGGTGAAAAGGGATATAATGTGAATACAACTTTAGTACAGACTTCGGAGAGGTTAATTTAAAGCAGCCATAATGCCTTATTTTTATGTGAAGTTTCAGTTTTCAAAGCACTTCTGCATGCACCACCCTTTTTCTGGTGTTTATGGAGCATAGGCTACTTATTCCACAGTGTTCTCAGAGCTTGGGGAATAAAGAACAGGATGGTTCTAATCATATACTGCTTTTTGTCAACTGGGGAGACAATGACTTATTTACAAACCCTTGAGGAATACTGAAGCCCTGAGCTGAAGTTATACTTTTTTTTTTCCTGGCAAAAAACACAAATTCCCAAACTCACACTAAAAAAAAATAGGAAATAGAAGTCTCATTCTCAACCAGTACCTTCCTTTTGGATCATCCTTTTCATCTTTCCTGTTTTACTTTTTGTCCCCTTTTCAGAAACAATATATACTAGTTTAGAGACATTTTCACTTGTGCATGGAAAGTAAAAAGGCCATTCCAAATGGGACAATGTATCTGAAGGAACTTGTTCTTATAATCTCTCACTCCAATCATTATATAGTAAAAATAAAGGTAAAAGGGGGAGAGAAAAATTGATGAAATAAACCAAGGTCACAGTGGGAAATAACACTCCCAATTTGGGGAGGGGAGGGGAGATCTCATTGGTGTGAGGGTCCTTAGTCAAAGATGGTGAATTGGAAATTTGGGTTCTATAATCAGTGGAATTGAGTGTAATCCCACTAAAAAGAAGGAAAGATAAATACAACCTTCCCACTGAAGCCTAGAGAAGGTTTTAACAGTTTAAAGAAATACATTTCTTTTCCTTAGATACAGAATAACTCAAAAAATTTGCTGATTATTGCAGTTAATAACAGCTCTACATTGTTGTGGTGGATGCTGTTGGTGACTGCCCACATCCCCTACTCTGGATGGTACACCCCTGTCCCATTTGCTGTGATTTTTGGAGATAAAAATACAGAGGACTGCCCTGGACAGAATGGGAGCATCTTGCTTGAGAAGCTATACTTCTCCCCACCCCCAACCAGGGTTTACTCGGCCGGCCAGTGACCTGCTGGCATGGAATTCAAAAGGTCAGCCCACTTGCCCCAATAGGAGACTGGCTTGGTCATGTCATTTGTGCTCTGGAATATCTTGTGGGAATCAGACTGAAGCTAACCCCTACTGAGACCACATTCGTGCTTGCCATTTTTCCTGCCCTGTTCTGTTTCCCTCACCTCCCTTTTCCTGAGAGTATATTCCCAAAAAGCACTTAAACAAGAATCCTTATCTCAGGTTTGTTCTAAGGAACCCAATCTAAGACAGTTGACACCAGAAGTGTTCCCAAGGAAGCAGACTCTAAATATGGGAATCTCAGAATTGGACCATTTTCTGGCTGGATGTCAATGAGAATCCCATCACAGGAAATAAGGAAAACATGGGTCGTTCTTGGAATGCTAGAGCATTCTTCTGGCTTCCACCTATGACAGCCTGTGATGGGTACAGGTGCAAGGGGCTGCAACAGCTGGAACAACATCCTGGGTGTTTTAGAGGTATGAAAACATGATAACGGTAAGACTGTGGAATTGGTTATTTGTTGCTAGGTACCACAGATTGAAAAGAGAAAATGGTAGGCTCAGGTCTATTAATGAACAATTTAAATCAAAGTGTGACCGTAAGAGGGACTCCATGGCAGCATTTAAAGTGCATTTATGCTCCTGCAGCTGGACAACAGTCATAGCAGAACAGGGACAGGACTGAATTGTTAGCAGAGCCTCAGGAAAGGCTGAATCCCGGCCTAGGCTACTCTCTTACACAAACTCAGGGCCCTAAAGGGGAAGAATTGGGAACCTGACACTTGGAAGGGGTTATCTGTGTAGTCACAGTTAGAAATCTCAAATCCTGAGGCGCCCGGGTGACTCGGCTGTTTAAGCATCCAACTCTTGATTTAGGCTTAGGTCATGATCTCACAGTTTTGAGATTGAGCCCAGCATCGGGGTCCATGCTGAGGTGTGGAGCCTGCTTGAGATTCTCTCTCCCTCTTCCTCTGCCCCACCCTGCTTTCTCCCTCTCTTTCAAAAAAAACAACAACAAAAAAAACAAAACAAAACCCTCAACTTCTTAGTCCTCAAATTCTGATCCTATGGGCCTAAAGAAATGGCCAGTTCCCCCTTATCAGAAGATGGAGCCAGTCACACCACACATGCCTGAAATTCTACAAAGTTCTCAAATGAGGCAAGTGCCTTAGAAGATATTTCTTACCCTTTTCATGATTAGCCTCACCTCCTCTCTTGACTCATAATTAAAGTCAAATAGCAGTATAAACTGATCCAGGAAGTGCTTAGCCAGCTAAAGCAAAAGAGAAAGTATATGCCTAAAGAGATGCCACCTTGAGGAAATAGGAATGGTTTCTGGTGGGGCTAGGTCAAGAGGAAACAGGAAATAAAGCCGAATTAGGGAGAGTTGTCAATACAGTGGTACTTTCCAGTGATACAGGGTTTAATACCCCAGAAAAGATCCTGATGGCAGTTGTAATAGGCTGTTGGAATGAATGGCCCCTGAACACCTGAAAAAGGCAAAGGCCTATATTAAACAACACAGAGATGCCACAGTTGCTATATCAAAGTATGGGGGAAGGGTTTAAAACCTCAGAGAAGCATGTCTACTCTTTAAGGTAAAAAAACCTTGTGGCTGACCATGTTCCTTAGGAAGTCACAGGAACACTCCCTCTACCAAGGCAGAGAGGTTAGAAACACATCACATCATTCAATAGGCTAGGAATAATGACAGGAGATATTATTTAGTACTGCATTCCCTAATAGCAATTGGGATGCTAGAATCCAAGAATAGCGGACATCAGTGGCAGCATATACCCATTAGAAGGAAGGTAAACAGAATTACTAGAAACTGCAACAAGTCCAGAATGAGTCAGCAAGGCCTGAAATTTATGGAATTGACTTATAAAACATTTCATCCCTAGGAGCAAGATAGATATGCAGCCAAAAAAAGGTACAAGTATGTGTGTATGTTGCAATGGGGATCAAGAACACATGAGCAAAAGTTTGAGGTCAGCCAGCCCCAATGAAGAGCTATGTTCACATGCCCAGTTCTCTGACCCAGAACACATCAACTAAAGAAAAGGAAAGATCCCGCAATACCACAGCTAACTCTGTGGATTACTCAGATCTTTCAAAACTATTGCATACAGATTGAACTGTTAGCCAAAGATCCCAAACACCATCATGACCTTTCATTAATAGTAGAGGTATGGGGCGGGGGGGAGGCTGGGTGGCTCAGTCATTAAGCGTCTGCCTTAGGCTCGGGTCATGATCCCGGGGTCCTGGGATCAAGCCCCGCATCGGGCTTCCTGCTCGGTGGGAAGCCTGCTTCTCCCTCTCCCACTCCCCCTGCTTGTGTTCCCTCTCTCTCATTTTCTCTCTCTCTGTCAAATAAAGAAATAAAATCTTTAAAAAAAAAGAGTAGAGGTATACGGAAGTCTGCTAAGAAACTGAGTTCCAACTATGTTTGTCTTACAGTGAGTACTGATGGTAATGGTCATTTCCCTGGTTTCCAAACATATAATTGGAATGAATATACTTGGCAATTGGCAGAATTCTCACTTTGTTCTCTGAATTATAAAGTCAGAGCCGTTATTATAGGAAAGCCATAAGGACGATCCTGAGAGTACTCTTACCATCCCTCCAGGAGGATAATAATTTTTACAAAATAGTTATATCACCTCTGTATTAGTTCCCTAGGTCTGCTATAGAAAGTACCACAAACCGGGTGGCTTTAAAAAAGAGAAATTTATTCTCTCACCATTCTGAAGGCTAGAAGTCTGAAACCAAGATGTCAGCTGGGCCATGCTCTGCCCAAAGCCTCTAAGGGAGGATCCTTCCTTGCCTCTTCCAGCTCTGGCAGCCCCCACTGCATACCTCTGCTTATGGCAGCCTAACTCCAGTCTCTGCCTCATCTGTCTTCCCTCTATCTTCCCTGAATATCTGTATCTGTGTCCAAATTTCCATCTTGTATAAGGACACCTGTCATATTGAATTCAGGGCCCACCTCCTCCAGTATGACCTCATCCTAACTAATTACATCTGCAATGACCCTCTTTCAAAATAAAGTCATATTCACAGGTACAAGGGGTTAGGACTTGAAAACATCTTTTGGGGGATACAGTTCAACCCACAATAGCATCTCAAAGGGATAGCAAAAAGCAGTGCCATTCTCAAAATCTTAAAGGATAGAGCAGTGGCGGCCCCAAGTAGGACCCTATTAATATACTAGTCTTATCCCTGTGGAAACTAAATAATCTACAGAAGGCTATAATCGACTACCACAAGTTAACCAAGCACCTTCACCTCAATTACAGCTGTTTTACCAAATATACCAGGTATATTTACCAGAGCAGATTAATAGTCTTGACTACTTGGTATGTCACCACTGAACTGACAAATGCTTTCTTTTTCATTCTTATCAAGGAAGACGAATCAGAAGAAGCTCACATTCACATGTACAGACAAAGTGCACACTCACAGTCTTGCCCCAGAGCTATGTCAATTCTCTTGCTCTCTGTCATAATATTGTCAGAAGAGCCTTCGGTCCAGTTGGACATTCTACAGATAATCACACTGGCCCACTATATTGATGATGTCATGTTAGTCATACCTGAAGAGCAGGAAGTAGCAAGTGTTCTGGACACCTTAGGAAGACATGCATGTTCCAGAAGGAAACGAAACCCAGAAAGATTTTGGCAGCTTGAAATCAGCCATGGTGGGAATATTTATACCACAAAACTCAGCAAATGCTACAAGTTAGGATGGTATTTTTCAGAGATGATTACTAAACATTTACCAGCACACCAGTGATACTAACAGACCCAACAAATCATAAGGTCAGGTGACTCCAGCAGCAATCCACCATAATAGGGATGCAACACACCTAGGATCAAATTTGGGCAGGTCCAGAGAGTATAAGAGAATGGCACAAATATGTCCCTAATCACCACATCATCTGTCACTGCTGTAGCCATGCTTCTCCCCTATTTCACACCTATGCACACATGGAGGCTTTTCTGTGATCTGCTGATGAAGAAGGGAAAAGTTCAAGATTGGTACAAGAATGGGGTCCAGTATGGGGGTATAAGCTGACAATAAATTGCTGTTACACTACAGAGTAGCCCTGAAAAATACCAATTAGGGAAAGAAAAAGAAAAGTGGCCTGGCATTGGGATATATGATTTAATGACTGGGCTGACTGACTGATCAGGACCCTGGAACCAGCAAGATTTGAAGACTAGGTGTAAGAAGGTCTGGGTAAGAGGCATGTGGATGGGCCTATGGGAGTGGGCACCAAGTGTGGAGATTGTCCTATGGCATGTTCATGCCGACCAGAGAGAATCCACTGCAGAAGAAACCTTAAAAACCTCAAAGACGACTTGGCCAGTAAATGTCAGCCAGTTTCTGTACTTGGGCACCTTGTAGAATCATCAGTGGTCTTATGAATAGAGTGGCCAGAGTGGTAGAGATGGAGAATATGAATGGATCTAACAACATAATGGACTCTTCCTCTTGAAAGCTCATCTAGTAAAGGAATTATCCGAGAACAGTAATTTTTAACATTTCAAAAATCTGACAGTGTATTGGACCTCCACCTAAAAATGCACATACTCAAACAAAATATATTTGGAGACTACTAGTACCTATATGCGGAATTCAACATTTTTGGTTCCAAAATATATATTCAACCTGTAGTTAAGCAATACACATTCTATGATAATAAAATGTTTGTTCAAGAACCAGCCCTGGCCAAAATGCTCTAAATGAATACTGGGAAAGTTGGCACAGATCCAGAAGTTATAAGACAAGCCAAATTTGACCCTAATACAAAGAATCATACTAAGGAAAAAGATGTATTGGTCTGTACTTGCTGTTTATACTTTGTACTATGTACTATGCTGTTTCAGGACTAGGGAAAAGAACGGCAAATGGCCTGGGCAGATAACACAGCTTTACAAAAATGGATAAAAATTTAACGGATACTTAACCTACTAGAGTACAAATATGGGAAGCAGCATTCATACTAACCAAAGAGGGACTGTTAAGTATGTTCCTTCAGATGGAAGCAGAAGTATCCAAAGGACTATCATCCAGGGTGTTGGTAGCAAAAGTACAAGGAGTAAAATTCTTAAATGGAGAACATAGTTTGTTTAGGTGCTCTCTAACTGCCAAGTCCCTATGCATAACAAAAATCAAACATAACCGAATAGTACAGTTAGTCAGAATTGGAAATGTAGAACAATTAACTAGAATTTTACAGATTAGGGGAATATAGGTATCACTTAAAACATAAGGTCCTTTGGGAACCTGTATCAACACAATCTTGTAGTATGAAATGGCATATGGTTATGCTGATAAGAGACTTGAAATCAGAACTTACTGAGATCTGGCCCTTAAATTTCTACTCCAGTCCATGACAATTTGTTACGTAGGCAAGGGCTACTCTTGCCAGAAAGTTAATTCTAACTGACATTCTGTAATGATCTTAGCCTAATTCATAATGTAACTACTATTTGGTATAATAATGAAGTAATTAGTAAAAATAATTTGATTTTTTTAAAAAACTATCATAACACTGATATAGGGTGCCTGGGTGGCTCAGATGGTTAAGCGTCTGCCTTCGGCTCGGGTCATGATCCCAGGGTCCTGGGATCGAGTCCCGCATCGGGCTCCCTGCTCCTTGGGAGCCTGCTCCTCTCTGTCTTTCTCTCTCTTTCTGTCTCTCATGAATAAATAAATAAAATCTTTAAAAAAAAAAAAAAGACTTTTAAAAAACTATCATAACACTGATATCAATGATCAAGTGTATTGGGAAATTAAATTAAAGCCCCCACATGTTGTTCTTCCAATGAAAGCTGATTGGCCAGAGGAGGAACTAGATTTACTTGACAATCAATTAATCTTTATATTAAGTCAATCTATTGACACAGCTGAAATTCACAATTTGGTGATGAAAGGAAGTAAAAGGGTTGGTGAACATGTGCATGAGTACAAACATATCTGTGCTGGATATTTGGAAAACTGAAGTATTTCTTTAAAGCAATACCTATGCTCTACTGGATGAAACAAATAATTCATATTTTAGCATTTGTATTTTTGCTTTTTCGTTATTGTTGTTCCATAGATGGTGCAAAAGATTCAGGAAAACGAATGATAATGAGCAATATATAATTAAGAAGCCTTGACCAAGAGTCAGGTGGGTGAAATGTATAACATATAGAGTTATAGCTGAACTGGGAGAGTCCATTGCTCATCTTCAGGGACAACCGGAAGTCAGGTACTGATTCTTGGTCAAGATAACAACGAGTAGACTAATGATGTATAATGTGCTGTTAGAGTTTAACACTCCCCTGATGCCACCCAGGGCCAGCCTCTTTCAAAGGCTCACAACTGCTCTAACCAATTTAAGAGCCTGGCTTGGCTATGGAACCAACGGAGCATAAGAGATCCCTTGGAAACTTTTGCCAAAGTTCTCCTGAAACAAAATAGGTTTTTTGGTTTACCCTACCCCCACACCCAGCCAAATCTTTCCCCAGGCGTTTTCAATCTCAACAAATGTCACCACTATTAACCCAGCTGCTCAGGCAAAAAGCATAGCATTGGGTCTTGATTTCTCCCTTTCCCAGACCTCTACATGTATTCTGCAGCAAGCCCTATCAGTCTCCTTCTAAACAACACAAACTCTTTCACTTCTCTCCATCTCCTCTGGCATCACCCTGTTCCAAATCACCTTCCTGCAATAGTCTCTGCTTCCACTCTGCCTCTACAATTCATTGTACCCATATACAAAACACTACTTTTTGAAAGTCAGATCATGCCACATTTTTGTCTAAAACATTGTAAGGGCTTCTCATTGCTCTTAAAATACAACAAAACTCCTTACTCTAGCCCATAAATGTCCAGGTAATCTAGCGGCTCCCTGTCTCTCTAATTCCAGCCAGTCTTCCTCTCCCTTGCCTTTTGTGCTGTAGCCACCCTGGACTCCTCTCTCCTATTCAAACATCCTGGGCTCTTTCCCACCTCAGGACATTTACATTTCTGTTCCCTCTGCCTATGAAGTACCCCCACACACACTTTTTGCCGATTAAGTGCTTTTTATCATTTGGGTTATCAATCAAATATTATCTCTTCTTGGAAGATTTCTATAGCTACCTTATCTAAAATATCATTCCTTTGCTCAGCTCACCGTCACTCTATCACATCGCCCTGTTTGCTTCCTTCCTCACGTTGTTTCAGCTTATATTTTCTGTTAATTATTATAATCACTACTGTAATCGGCTTGGACTTCAGTAAACAGACTCATATCTTTATTTATTAACTAACCAGTTTACTTGAGATAGGATTTATAACTACAACAGATAATAAGATGACATAATGAAGTACATCAGATGAGAAGACGTAACGAAGGGATATTCAGCTCCCAGTCTCCCTTTCATCGCCCTGGCTGGCACACCCAAGTGTAAATTCCTTGCACAAGTAGGTCTCTCTTGTCTGAGGAGCAAGTGACTGATGAGCTTGGGCATTTAGTAAAGCTCTTCCTTGCATGTTAAGTACAGCTAGTACTTATTTTGAATAATATGTTAAGCTTAACAGATTCAGCTGTATACAACGTACTTACATACAATTTATTTATACTTTTAGATGACTGCTTTGTGGGATCCATGATCTGGGCATCCCCTTTATGTAAACCTCCACTATAATCGTCTCTGTGTCCCCGTATTACGTATGATACAGGTTCAGCTGCTGTAGCAGACAGAAACTCAAAACAATAGAATTGTATTTACTTCACATTCAAATCCAGTCTGGTGTGGTCATTTCCATGAAGATGTCACATGCTCAGGGCCCCTTTGGTTTTGCCGCATCATCAACTCTGTGGTTTCACCTGGGCCACAAGGTGCTAGAAATCCCACCACCGCATGGCCATTCCAGCTGGTAGAAAAGGGGAGAATGAAGGAGAAGGATGCCTCTTTATTTCGAGGGCATGTTCTGGCCAGAACGTAGGTTCCACCTAGACTAAGAGGAACCTGCAAGAAAGGCTGAAAGGTAGTCTACTTCCTGGGTAGCCAAGTGCTCAGTTACAACTCCGGAGTCTTCTTACGGTTGGAAAGAAGACTAGATATTAGGGAGTTCTCTCTCACACACCCATTAGAATGCAAACTTCATAAAAAGACGTTGTCCTTTTTCACCATTATACCCCAACTCCTAGAACAGAACCTGGTACATTCATCCTCCTCTGACCATTTTCCTTGCCTTTGTCCTGACTCACCCATCATCGCTGATGTAGTTTTTGAACATAGGTGAGGTTTGGTGGGGTGAGGTCGGGACTCAACGACCAACAAAGAATTCTTGAGCCATCTTTGGTGCAAGACGGTGGTTTTCTTAAAGCACAGGGACAGAACCCCTGGGCAAGAAAGGGCTGCGCCGGCTGCAGGGCGTTGTGAGGAGTGACTTACTACATACTTTGGGACTGGGGGAGGTAAAGATAAGGAGGTTCCAAAAGGATTTTCATGTGCTAAAGAAAACTCACAGGATACCAGAGGCCTTCCTATTGTCAAGCTAAAGTTGTTTTTCCCTCTAGCAAAGCATTAACATTAAGACAGCAGGGGAGCTTCCTGGAGGACCACTAGACTCCGCCTGCCTCAAGGATTTGTCAATGGGCTGCAGGTTGTGAGGACATCTAATTTTATTTGCGTTTCCTTCTGGAAGTTAGGTTATTGATAAGATTCCTTTTTTCTTGTAAATCATTAAGACATTTGTAAACTGAGGGAGGCTCAAGTCTTGAAGGACTGTGGTATCTATAATATAGTTAACCATTTGTTTTTCTTTTCCTTAGCTTTAGGGCACCCAGGAGTGCCTAGGGAATGTCACACAGATTGCACCTGGGGGTTGTGGGGTGTCAGTTTGTGCTTTGTCCTCAGCTTGCCTTCTGCTCCCTCATCAATCACCGCTCACTGGACATAAGTCGTGTCCTTCTAAATTACTTTTCTGTCTTGACGCCAATCTATCTTCCACACTGCCATCAAAGCTAACTGTTTAAAATAGGAACAGTCTTCTTTTATTTCTTTTCTTAAAGCCCTTCAATAGCTCACCAATATCCTCAGGATAATTTACCAGCAGAGACTTCAAGGGCCTTGCCAACCACATCTCACCTCACTCACCCCGTTCTCCAGCCAAATAAAGCTGAATATAGTTCTTTCAACATTCCATTCTCTTTCATGCTTTTATGTGTCTACATGCATACTGTCCAAACCAGGAAGAATAGCCATTCACTCTTCTGCATTCCCACAGTATCTTGTACATACTACCAATGATATTATTTTGTGATTTTTAATTTAACATCTTCCTCTTCTATGGCCTATTACTACTGAAGGGAAGAACAGAGATCATGTCTTGTTCATCTTTCAGTTCTTAGCCACGAGTTAAGCACAATATTTTTTTTGTTGCTCTCTGCAATGACCACATGTTTCAAGGAACAAAGCACCATTACTTTATCTAGAATTAAGAAACCTGTTTTATTTGGGCACCTAGCATCCCCTGCTGGATGCTGGGCTGCTCCCGACCAGGAATATTTATGGATGTCAGGATGAATGACATGTAGGAATAACAACTATGAAATAAAGTTTACTATTCACAGAGCAAAAAGCAAAAGGATTCCGCAGGGAGAAGAGCTCAGGTTCTATCTAAAGTGAAACAAAGTTGAGAGGGGGGTGGAAAGTGGCTTAGGGATTTATTATGGGTAAGGGAGTGGGTGCAGATTTTTTTAACCTTTCCTAGATGTGAGGCCAAGGGGAGAGGTGGGGAAATGAAAGCTGTCAGCCATCAAACATCAAAAATAAATTCTTTCTGTAGTATGAAATGATTTTTTCCAATGATTATACTTTTATTTGAAGTCATTTTTTATTTGTTTCTGTTTTACCTTCAGAAATAATGCCCACCTCACAGGGTTGTTGTGGAATTAAATTTAAATAAAATAGGAGATGGAAAGGACATTATATACTCTAATGTATGATAGTGAGAATATTATCTATACTGTAAAGTATTACACCAATTGTCATAATCATACAGGCTAGATCCTATCCTAAGTACTTTCTGCATAAAACCCGCACTTCCCATATTCCAAGAGAATTTTGATTTGATAACAGGATATATAAGCAATGATGAGTGGCATGGATGACAGCTGATTTTAAATATCATCGTCCATTATCTCACATACCTGAGATGGGGACCTGGGGCAGGGGGTGCTTTGTGAATTGCTGACTTGTAGATAGCAGTGCTCAAGGCACAAATCACAAATACAGTTTCTGTAGCCAAAAAATGTCAGTGGGTGGTAAACCCTGGTGGGAGCTAAACAGATGTGTGCGTCATCAATTTCCCAACCTCGTGCCAGCTTTTGTTGAATCTGTGGCATTTACACACAGCATCTGTGGGTATTTTGATCTCTAAAACAGGGCTTTAGGATCTGTAGTGGAGAGACAGCTCAGAAGTGTTAAATATTTTTATCGAAAACCTCATCAGACTGTAAACTTGTGACACATTGTAGGAGCAATAAAGCACATCCCGTGTTTCTGAGTCATCACCCCAGCCGACTGACCACT
This sequence comes from Eumetopias jubatus, assembly GCF_037043125.1. Taxonomy (NCBI): domain Eukaryota; kingdom Metazoa; phylum Chordata; class Mammalia; order Carnivora; family Otariidae; genus Eumetopias; species Eumetopias jubatus. Next base: position 53,217,102 of record NW_028274810.1, read on the forward strand.
TTCCTCCTCTGTGATAATAAGAACAGTTGAAATTGCTTCTAGCCCTCCATCCAGCAATGGAGAAAATGGCACCATTCTCCCCAATGGAGGTAAAAGCTGGGACTGTTAACATGGAGGACATCACACCTCATTTAAAGATGCCCAAATAGAATCATCCTGTTCACAGCTGAAACATTTAGAGAAGCAAAGCACAGCCTTCAGGCAAATGGAGATGGAAGACAAGCAAACTGATATTTATAATCTTCTTTGAGGGAATAACACAGGAGAAGCCAGACTCTTTCTTTCCAGTCAACAGGCAATAAGGACCTGAACCCATCAACAACCAAATGAACATGGAAGCAGATCCCACCCACCCAGTCAAGCCTTGAAATGACTGCAACATTGGCCAGTAACTTGATTCCAGCCTTGTGAGAGGCTAAGTCAGAGGCACCCAACTAAGCCACAAGTGGATTCCTTATCCACAGAAAATGTGAGATAATAAATGTTTGTTACTTTAAGCCACTAAGTTTTGGAGGTTATTGATTATGCAGCAATAGATAATTAACACATACACAGAATAGAAAACTACATAAAATTATCTAACATATTTAAAAAGTGAATAAATACAAACTCTAAAAATAAAAAATACAATAACAAAAATTGAAAAAATATAACAGGTTTAACAGAAAATTAGACATAGTTGAAAAGAGAATTAGCAAACTGGAAGGCAAATCAAAGCAATTAACAAAAATACAGCACAGAAAGACAAAATGATTTTTTTTAAAAATGGAAGAGATTGTCAAAAATGGAAAATAAAGAAGTAGGTCCAAAGTAGATTTAATCAGAAGTCAAAAGCAGAGGAGAGAGAGGTTGGCACAGGAAATATGTGAAGAGAAAATGAAAAAGTATATTTCAGATATCATAAGAAAGACACCAATTTATATATTCAAGAAGTCCAGTAAATTCCATACAGGATAAATAAAAGGAAACCCACCCATAGACACATCAAAGTTGGACTTCAGAAATTCAGAAACAAATAAACAAAAAAGGGCAGATTACTTACAGTGAAAAGCAATTAGATTTACAGCCAATTTCCCAATAGCAATGGAAGCCAAAAGACGAGGGAAAATAGTTACAAAGTGTTGAAATAAAGTAACTGTTACACAATGGGAAAAAATGCTTTCAAGAATGAAAGCAAATGACATTTTCAGCCAAATAAAAAAATAAGCATAAATTCCATAGGACTGACCCAAACAAAAAAGCAAGTGATCCCAGGGGGTCTGAGATACAAGAAGGAACTAAAAGCAAAGATATTGGTAAACATCTAAATATAAATCAAAGACTAAATGCAAAAATAATGCTAGTGTACTGTGCAGTAAAAAAAAAGAGATAATTAAAATAGATAAAAACAAACTGTAAACAGGGAAGGCTGGCTAGAAGGAAGTAAAGTATTCTAAGATCCCCACGGAGGAAGATTAAAATTATAAGATATAAAATTATAAAGTTAACTGTCGACTTTCAAGGCTGAGTATTGGCTTATTTCCTAAATCTGGCTGTAGTGACACTGCTTTGATAAATGTGGTAATCAATAAACTCCTTTAACTATTTAAAATGCGAAGACACCATAGATGTGGTACTGGACTAATTCAACTTATATGGGACCAAAGAAAACTGGAGCCTTACAGTGGAAGATGACTTAGGCTCATGCTGGTTAGGAAGCCCTCACCCTACAAAAGGCTGAAGGACCCTCTAATAAAACGAGAAAATTAAGAAGGTGAGGTGAATAAATTTGAGGCCTTAACTTCCTTGAGCTTTAATTTACAAGGGCAAGAAACTTCGGTTTCAGATTTATTATCTTTACATACTCAAGCAGTGACTGATATTGGAGAAACAAGCTCACAAAGATGGCAGTCACACTGTCCTAATGATATTCTCCTGCTCTGTCCCTCTAAAGAACAGCCACATCCCTGGGGGGACCCCAGACTTAAGAGGAAGAAGAAAACAATCGGGGGAATGGTAAAGAATATGTTTTTCCCATTCTTTGATGTGCCTTCCAAGTGTTAGGAATGCCACCAGTTTAATAGTCCCAGCCTCCTTCTAGATCCTTACTCAGGCTTCCTCAGGGAGAAGGCATAATATAATCTGTGTTGGTGTTTCCAGAAGGAAAAGATGGGTATGCACAACTCAGTCCTTCCCCCGTACTTGCTCAGATGAGCAGACTTTCTACAGCTCTTCCCTGCTACACATTTTACAGGGCTAGGTTCTCCCTCTGAAGGGGAGGCTGCCCAGGCCCAGCATCTCCTGCTACTGGGTGGTAAGTCTGTATAATTCTGGTGTTCAGTGTAAGAAGCCTTCTTGCCCACAGACATAGATTATATATTCCAACATCAATTTTATCAGTAATTGATGTAACACCTTGTTTTCATATCTGACTTCTTTTTTCATCATATTTCCAAGTTGGTTCCAATAACTCAGGGGGTGAAGTTCCCCCAGAATCCCCAACAATAGATAATGCATAATTCTGGCTACTCGGTCTATATATAACAATAACATCAACAATAAAAACGGCAACAACATCAAAACAACCACTAAGTGCTGGTTACTATGTTCTATGTATCACACATATTACCTTTAATTTTCATCACAACTCTGAAAAGTAGGTACTATCTCTCCATTGTTTGTTCATTTGGGTTTCTGTGGGATGATGAAACTGTCATCCATGTGCTCTCCCCAAAAAAGGACTAAGTTTATATTAGCGGTTTTCTATTTAACCTTATATACACTGGGTACCACCTTTCATTTGCACTCACTCAAAGTCCTTCATTAGCTTTAAAAAATTTTATCTCTAGCACACAGCCCTATACCTATGGCTCATTTACCATACTAACCAGGAACTCAAGATCAGTTTCACCCAGTTGTAACTGTCAAAGCAATTATCAGAGCAAGAGTCATGTCTCAGAGGAGATCTTTTTCAGTCTAGATCAGGAGTCACCAAACTGACTGGCAGGCCAAATCTAGCCCACTACCTGTATGGGTAAATAAAGGGTTACTAGGACACAGCTACATTTATTTATTATGCATTAGCTACAGTGACTTTCACACTACCACAGCAGGGTTGAATAGTCAGGACAGAGACTGCAAAGCCCACAAAACTAAACATATTCACTATCTGGCCTTTCACAGTAAGTTTGCTCACCCCCGGTTTAGACGTGGAGGTTGATTCCATATTCTCAGTATGCTAAGTGGTCAGTATAATTCTTTCTCACATATGGTCATAGGCTGTATCCTTTATATCTGTGAACTTGCATCAAGTTGATGGCAATAATGATAGTTGAAGCTCTACTTCCTCACTTCTAATCAAATGTCTTTCAGTCAGATTCCTCAGCCAGAGATTCTATCAGTCGGCAACTATCAATACTCTGGTGACAACGTTTTTAAGGAATATATAGAAATGCTTTTAGTTACTTATATTTAAAAATAAATTTAGCTCTCTCCTATATTAAAAAAGTATGCAGGTAATTGAAATAAAAGACATGCTATGAATGAATTACTAACGTGTAGTATTACCGATGGCACAACATAAACTCTCTGGATAATGGCTAAATCCTCCATTTCAATCTGAACTATGAACACCCAGCATGAGGGCACTGATACTTGAGACATGGTTTCTAGTTTTCAAAAGGCTTTACTGGATAATGTTCAAGAGGAGAGAAACTAACATTTGTTGATAACCTAACATGTGCTTTTTACTAAGATAGGTACCTTATAGTGATTACCATATTTAACCCTCACAATAGCCTATGAGGTGAGTGTTATTACTGTCTCTGTACAGATTAATACCCTCAACTGAGAGAGATAGACAAGCATGTCCCAAATGTCCGTCGGGATTTGATACTTCTACAATTCCACAACTCTCAAGGTATCCTTGAGTTAAATAAACTCAAAATTTGCAAGGTACATTTTATCCAGATTGTTATTCTAAAAAGTATATCATCAACACCTGCCAAAACCAGACCCCCACTGTGCCAGTCATCACCTCTTTAGTTGCTGGATTGTGAGCAATTTACGTCTGGGATGGTACAAGGGGCAATCAGAGAACTCAGGAAAACATACATTCACCAACTGGTATGAAAGCATTTCAATATTGTAACAACTGGTACAACTGTACCAGTGCCAACTTGCTGAAAAATAAATCTGTGGAATTCTTTACAATTCCAAATCTGCAATTCTGCAGAAGCATAACCAAGACTAATTACAGAAGCTATGCAATCGAGTAAGTGATCTGGGAGTGATGTGCCCATTTTAGTTCTCCGTGATTGGCTATGACTATTCTGATGTTAATTCAGCTCAACTGAAGATGGTAAGTCAGTGCTTCTCAAGTTTTTAACCCATTCTCCCTACAATGTGTTACCATGCTTCTGTATCACACTCAGACTGTCTGATGAACCATTTCATGTCAATAACTAGAATAGCCAGAGTCTCAGTGATCTAATTCTGAGTGGATTTGATAACCGCCAACTAAGAAGTGCCCTGCATTATTCAATGGGTATATATTGGGCTACTCATTAGCACTGCAGAGCTCAGCATGTACCAAGTGGATATGGCATACCATAAAAACCAGATTTTAATGACTGACTATGTTTAGTCCTTCTCCTTAATAAATGATTTAAACAAAAAGTATACCACATTTTTATAATTTAAAATTATATAAATATAGAGAAAATATTTTTCATTTTAATGATAAAACTCCATGTTATGTAAGCAGGCCATTCGTGGAAAATATTTGAAAATTACGTAGAGAAAAAAAAGAGAAAAAGAAAATGCTGATTATTAAATATATGATAAAACACACATTTGAAGCAGCATCACGGCACAATTTTAACCACAGTTATAAAATTATAGGTACTTGATTAACTTCTCAACCCTAGATTAAAATAGCCTCTTTTTACAAGTATAGACCCTGCAAAACAGTCCAACCATCCCTCACAGTATAATTTTCATTCCTTTTCTGACTTATAATGAAGTGTTTTATTTCATACATAATCATAAACTGAGATTAGTAAAGTGGTATTGTAATAAGAAGAAGCTAGGAATAATTATATGTAGAGCAGAGCAATAAGAATATCTCCTGTCATATATACATGTATAATTCCTTTAGGTACTCTCATAGGATTGTGCTTTTCTAAATGGAAACATATTGAGGCACACTGAATAGTTAACTTAAAAAAAAAAAAAAGATCATAGGCAGTAATTTTGTTTTCCCTTGACATTAATAAAAATGTATCTCATTCCTCCCTCAATAGGCTCCTTCCAATCTTAACAGGCTGAAAATATCTCTACTGTGTAAAAGGCCTCCACTTGCTACCCAAAGGAAAACAAATTCTCAAAATGTCAATAGCCTTAGTTATTCCACAAATAACAAACATTTTAGAAACATGAAATTATGTTGGAATAATCAGAAAGTAAAACTTAGAACTGACATTTAATTGTAAAACTACTCACCACTCCTGGCTTACAGTTGTGATAGCGATGCTGGGAAGTGTCCTCAAAGGCAGTGTGGTTGGTCTGGAAATGCCATCTCCCTCAGGAGTCCTTGCTCTCTCACTCTGTCTTTGGGACAGTGGTGGTAACTGTAAGTTTCCTGAGCAACACCTTCTCCCTCTCCAGAGGTCAATCCCAAGTGTGTTACTAGAAGAACTGTAGGATTTACTTAAGCTACATTCCAAATAATCTTTAACATTCTGGAGGAACCACAAGGAAAAAAAAGAGAAGAAAAGGAGAATGAGATTCAAATGTTTAAAATGATGTACAGTAGAGTGAAATAAGAATCCAAATGATCAAGTCATCCGTCATAAAGTCCTGACTCATGATCTCACAATCAGAATCTAATATTGACGGCAAAACCTTGAGAGAAAACAAATAAGTGGGCGCGGTGGCTAATTCTCAACATTTGGAATTCTTGGTGATTTTTAGGGTCCCCGTTACAGGTTACCAGTTATAGCATGTGGGTTAGAGGGCTTCCTATCTTCTTTCTCTTTCGTAAATTTTTCTTTCTTTTATTCCCCTTCTTTTTCTGTTTTTTTTTTAACTTGCTAAAATGAAAGCTTACAATTGAACATATATTTTGGAAATCAATGTTATCATTCTGCAACATGGGGGAAAACTACATTAGCTAAGGCATATACTTTCTTGTTTAGTGTTTTAAAGTAAAAATACTTTCTTAGGACAGAAAGATGTTGATAATTATGGATAACTGACTATCTCTGTTCCCATAAAAGATCTTCTCAGAGTTTAAGTTTCTTTTTCTTTCTTTCTTTCTCTCTCTCTCTCTCTCTTTTTTTTTTTTTTTTGGTAAAATTATGTAAGAGTTCAGAAAAAGAAGAGCATACTTTATCCAGCCCTGAACAGAACTTTATGTGTTCAGTGCATCCCCTAATGCTAACATGAATGAAATAGTTGTGAGAAGATAAAGACATTGTACTATAACCACTGATAAGAGTTATTCATTTTTCCTAGATCTCTTAGTGACTGTGGTTCCTGGTACTGTTGCGAGTGAGAGCCCCAAATGAGCCACTGCTTATGTACCATTCATACAGGCTCAAAGACAGAAAATGTCATAACACAGCAAATACCCATGGAGAGCAATGCGGAGTTCAAAAGATAGAACTACCACTCTCTCCTCTTATCTTTTTTTTTAAAGATTTTATTTATTTATTTGACAGAGAGAGACACAGCGAGAGAGGGAACACAAGCAGGGGAAGTGGGAGAGGGAGAAGCAGGCTTCCCACTGAGCAGGGAGCCAGATGCGGGGCTGGATCCCAGGAGCCTGGGATCATGACCTGAGCCGAAGGCAGACGTTTAATGACTGAGCCACCCAGGTGCCCCTCTCCTCTTATCTTAACACAGAATAATGGAAGTCCTATCAGCAGGCTAAGGAGTCTCACCTGAAATTCATTCTGTGGCCCTAAAAAGACAGGTCCTTCCTGCAAGTCTTTCAGAAAAGACTTAGGAGAACCTAGGAATAGACCTCCAAAGGTTTAAACAAACAAAAGTTCTCTATCTCCCACTCCACCCATCCCTATCTTAGTTCATACAAGAAGAATTAACTCAAGTTTCAGGGTGTTAGCTGGGTTCATGCAACAAATATTTGTTGCACACCTATTACAGTTTTGCACTGTGCTACTCAAGAAGGATACAACAGCAAAAGGAAGCACAGTATCTATGCTCACAGAAACCTATATTCTAGTGATTTATGCTTATCTGACACAAGACCACATTTTGATGAAGGAAATTTGGGCATGAATAGGCCTGACAATTTTCAGGGGCCCCACTCTTCCTACCTGAAATGGGATATCATCACATTTTCTTGTCCTTGACAAGAATACCATTTATTTGAAATTTAGTAAGACCACAATTCAATAACAAGAAGACAAAACCATCTGTAGTTTTCCATATTTTAAATCCATTGTAAGTCTAGCACTTAGTGTAGTCAGTGTGTGTGTGTGTGTGTGTGTGTGTGTGTGTTACAAATAAGAAGCTGAGGGGAAAGCTTGTATATATAAGTTTTTTGTCAAAAGACATAAAGACAAGTTAATGAACAGAATACACAAAGTATTCTTGAAGAGATTCAAAAACAAACTAAGAGCCAGAACTCATGACTGTAAGTCAGACTACTTCCAAATATTCATGTAAAGAAAGTACTGGTTATCTGGAAAGCAAGTCATGAGTATATATTTCACCTGAGCTATGCAAGAGACTTTGTACCAAAGAACAGAAATAAGGATATCATTTAGTTAAACCACCAACCACTATAGTCTCCTTAATAAGGTTTTTGGATATTTTTCTCTTTTAGAAAAAGGAAGTATTATCAACTAGGTTTAATTGTAGTAAATGAACTAAATGGGTGCTTATTTGGTATTTGCTATTTGAAAAGTAACAAAGTCACATCTGCCAAAAAATATCTCCCACACTGACTTGCCAAGAGGTTTGAATTTACAAATTTGAAGTCATTCTTTGAATTAAAGGAATTCATTTTAAAAGACTCCATGAAAATGTATTGCCACAAAAGAACAAAATGGAGTGGCTTTTTAGAAATTAAGTTAAACACTGGGAACATTAATATTGTTTTACAAACACTCATTAGCCCATCTAGAGTTAGTCATAATTACCTCAAACTCTCTCATTCATACTCATAATCTATACAGCACTCCCCACCCCCAAAATTGCTAACATCCTCAAGGGAACAACCTAATTCAGTCAATTCTCAATTACCGAATTTGAGATCTTAGACTTATATTCCTATTTTAACTAGCATGATTCTGGCTGACTACACCACTCACCAGATCAAAGATTTGGGGGAAAGGAACATTAATTTGAATGTTACTTCTGGAATTCACGAATTTTAAAATGTATCATACTGCCTCAAATTCACCCTGTATCTCTATAATCCCAAGGGATATAACCCAATTTGGGATTATCCTCATGCTCCTGGATAACTGTTTGTTTAAAAATTGATATTTTTGCCAATATAATTCCAAAAGGTTATCACAAAGGAGAAGCTGGTGTGAAACCCTGCATCTAAATGGGAAAAGTCTGAAGGGAAGAAGGGAAGGGGATGCCAAAGGGACTCAGTCCTAGCCCCATATCAAAACTGACTCAGTTAGGACCACTGAAATGCACAGTTGAGGCATATCAGGGGCTGAGTAGTTACGACTTTGTTGGTGTTGCCTTTGCTTTATTTTCCCTTTGTTAAGTCTGTCCCAGTCATTTTTGGAGCTTGCTCCAATTTTTGAATTCTGATTAAACTCCTGGTGAGGAAATGAGATTGGATATTTCCAAGGACTTCTAGTGTGCTTGGGTACTCAATCTGGACCATAGGCCAGAGCTTTTCAAACCTTATAAAACTGGAAATTGAAATTATGGGAAGCATCAAGTGACACTTAGGGACTCCGTGAAGACTAAATGTCACGATGCTCCATGAGACAATAACAAAAGTAATGTTGTCTTTGAAAAACACAGTTTTATCATAGGCAATCACCATCAATTATGAGAAGTTGCCCAGGGGTAAATAATATATTTTATGTATAAAATCAACCCCTTCCTCTTTCTGTGTGTGTGTGTGTGTGTGTGTGTGTGTGTGTGTGTGTGTCACCCACACACATATCCCCTGGTTCTTCTTTCCTACTCTCTTTAGCCATTTTCCCCTTTCAACTCCTCCCCAAACCAGCAATTCCCACCTCTGTAAGTTATTCTGTAATCCCTAGAGTCATAATTAATTGCTTGTGTTCAGTACCTGAATAGCACTGAATTTGCCCCTCACTTCTGGGACTTAGTTCCCAAATGCAAAGTACTTAATGTATACTGTTCCTATGTCACTCATCATATTAAGTCTCCTATTAAAGGTATTTGTGTACTGCAAATAACTGTATGCAAACACAGTCATCACAGTTATTCATTTGCTTATTCCGACAAAGCTAAACATAGTGTCTTACATGTGGTAAAAGCCTTTGCATATGTCGTTCCTTTTACCAGAAATGCTCTCTCAAAGAAAGAAATGAAGGAAGGAAGGAAGGAAGGAAGGAAGGAAGGAAGGAAGGAAGGAAGGAAGGAAGGAAGGAAGGAAGGAAGGAAGAAAGGAAGAAAGGAAGAAAGGAAGGAAGGAAGGAAGGAAGGAAGGAAGGAAGGAAGAAAGAAAGAAAGAAAAAGAAAGAAAGAAAGAAAAAGAAAGAAAGAAAGAAAGAAAGAAAGAAAGAAAGAAAGAAAGAAAGAAAGAAAGAAAGAAAGAAAGAAAGAAAGAAAGAGGTTCCTCCACTGAACAACAGTAGATGCTAGTGGAAAGGGGACAATACAAGATAAGGACAATACCACACATCTATTACTATAATGTTAATTAATGTTAAGTCCCTTTGCCCAATGCCATGTGATTAAAGGGAAGGAGTAAGAACTGGGAGAAATCCTGAAAGATAGAGCATTTACCCAAAAGACAGAATTTTACGTAAACTGGCAAGTTCAAGTTCCTCCCAGCCCCTCCCCATCTGTTGAACCAGGAGCTTAACAATACGATGAGTTATTACAGAAAGCAAGGAAAATTACTACTTTTTCCTTCCTCCCTCCCTTCCTTCTGCACATCAGATTGATGGCATATGATTTCTAGCTCAATTACAAACAGAAACTGAGTAAAAACTGGACAATTAAAGACACACTAATAGGGGACTGGTCAATTGAAAGCAAAGGAGATAATTAATCTCAGCTGCCCAAGATGCAGAGTTATGAGATGGTGAGTTTACAGACTTCTTCAGATGACCTGGCACAGGGCTTCTAAAAGAATGCCTATATCTAGCCATCATGGGATCTTGTTAAAATACAGTCTGGTTTTTTGGTCTAAGATGTAGCCTAAGATTTTGCATTTCCTAGGCAATGCTAATGCTGCTACTCTGAGGATCACACTTGAGTAGCCAAGACCTATAGGATGTGTACATCACAAGCTTCATACAAGCAGTTGTCAAAAACCCCACCATACGAGGTGACTCTCAAGGATTAGCTGTACCTGGGTAAAGACAGGGAAGAAAGTCATCATGGAACTGATAAGGCAGGCAATGTAGAAAGAGGAGTTTCTAAGAGCTAGAAGGTGGGCATCCATCAGAAATGGGGGTTTTGTGAATGAGACCTTAAACCTCAACCTGAGCCCATCTCTAAGCTGCAGAGAGAGCTGTGTTCCTGCTGTCTACCTTGCAGAATTCTGGGTCCAGATGCTGGCAATGCCTGGGTCACAGAAACAACTAGTGATGATAAAGTGATGATGTTAAACAACCTTGCCCACTCTTTGGATAAAATTATGGAGCAACTTCTTCATTGAGCAGACAAAAAGCGGGTAGAATCGAGCAACTCTGATTTTTGGAACTTACATCATCAGCCGCCACTGCCATAACACTCCTGCTTTTCTTCATTGTAGAGGTAAAAAATACCCCCTCTTAGGATGTCTGTTGTTCAGCACAGTTTTGCTGACAATTTTTAAGACCTACGGGAGGAAAAAAAAAGAGACACAAACACAAAAAAGAGTTCAGTATCCTTAGTTGAATACAAATACATGGCTTCTTTGTATTCTCCAAACTAACATTTGAATGTATGCAATGTACATGTATAAGTAAATATCACAATTGCCCAAGTCAATTCAATCTGATATGTGAGAAAAGAGGTTCACAAAATTCAAAAATCCAAGAAATCAGTGCAAAACTACTCAGGAGGAGAGAAAAGAATAGAGGGTAACACTTAGGCTCCCAAATAATCCATTATCATTAAGGATATAAAAATAATACATATTTGTGAAAGGCTTTATACTTTCTCCTACAATATTTCATTTAATCCCCATAACAGTCTCTGAGATTATTTTCATTTTTTTTTCCTAATGAGGGAACAAATGCTCAGAAAAATAACTGGACCAAGGTAACAGTTAAAACATGGCGGATTTAGAATTTAAGGAACACAAGTCTGATATTACGGTCAAAAAAAGAAAAAGAAAAACAAACCAATACAGGAAATAGACATCACCAGAAAAACCTAATTTCAATTTTACCATCAGTTTAAATCTCTTATATGTATAAGCACATAGGCAAATATTTATCACAGAAAATTTTAATTAGAAAGAGCTAGAATTCCCTGGTCTAAATCACACAAACCTGGCCATTTTGAAGAAGAAATGCTGCAATTCATGACATTTGTTTTGTGTAGATCATTGGAAGCCACTTCAGAGATAAAGAACCTCAATAACGTTACCAAAATTTAAGGGTGCACCCTGGTTGTGCAACTCCAGAGAAAAACTAATCTCATTTTGAAAACACAGGCTTTTAAAAAATGGTCCAAATTTCAAGTTTAGGCATCCAATAGTCTACAAGAGAATATAAAGAATTCTGTTTGCAGAATTGAACTGGAAAAGATATCCTATAGAAATCCCTGAATCCAAAACGCATTAGTCCATATGGTGGTTTCTCAAAATCTTGGTAAAAAAATGTCCTGCATCATGGCTGAGCTTAAGAAGCTCCTATGTTTTCTCATTCTGTGCATTTAAACTCTTAATACATGCCTGATTTGAAAAGTCTGCTTCTCTGAACATGAAGATATATATAGATTAAGAGCATGATGGAATTGTAGCTATGTGACTAGGAATACTAAGTAGTGGCATTGTACCATCACCCAGGAAACCAGGGTTGAATTTCTAACACATAATTTGACTATATTATGCAGGAGTTGGCAGCAGAACTGACAGAGTGCGTAAGAGAGTGGGGGAGGGAGAAACTTCGCCTTTGTAAGTGTTCTGGGGAGAGAATCCCATAGGTTTTTCAGGAGTTTGATTCAATATGCCCAGGAAAAGCATTTCCTCAGCATACACCAAGGAATGATTGAACTTTTCTAATGCTGACCAAACAGGAGTAGCCAGAATTTTAGAGCTTTTACTCAAAGGTTCCTTGACACCTAACAAAAATAGACAAATAGTATTTTATCACATAGGGATCTTCTATCTTGAGGGCTTCGATAAGGTAGAATCTGAAAAAAACAAAGTTTATGCTCCTAAGTTTTTTTTTAAATAAAGCAAGATTCAAAATTTAAGTTTTACATTCAGGATACAGAATTAGATATACCCAATGATTATAATTCTGTAAAATGAAAGCATGGAAAAATACTAAAGAAGCTGTGTAAATGGTAACAGTGGACATCATGTAAGGGTTCTATAGGAGGTTTTTCTTTCTTTTCCATATTTTCCAAATTTTTTGTGATGTATTATTTTATAAGCCAAAAACTGATTTCATATATATGTTATATATTTTATTATATATTGTTATATATTATGTTATAATATATATTATATATATTTACATGTGTATTTTATATATACACATAAAATAAGGACCCATAAAATACATAAGAATATTAACTTATTGTTTAAGTTTTTTTTATTTCTACAAAACTTAGTGTGCCATATATTTGATGGGCCATCTTTTTGTGTGAGGTAAATGATATCTACTTATTTGGGTGAAGAAACTAAGAACAATGACAGGCTAGGACTTAAGTGTTAGGCCATGGCTAGATGATAAATTATGTGGTCTCTTAAATATCTACTTGGAGAGTGCCAAATGAATTTGCACAGTTAATAAAATACATGCAGCATTATGTCACATCATGGTACAAACACAAACATGGTAATTGGTAAATTTAGCACTGGTACTATCAAGATGTGCGGCACCTGGATGGCTCAGTTAGTTAAGCGTCCAATTGTTAATTTTGACTCAGGTCATGGTCTCAGGGTCATGAGATAAAGCCCCACATCAGGCTCTGCGCTGAGCGTGAAGCCTGCTTGAGATTCTCTCACTCTCCCTCTGCGGCTGCTCACACTCTCGCTCTTTCTCTCTCAAGAAGGAAGGAAGGAAGGAAGGAAGGAAGGAAGGAAGGAAGGAAGGAAGGAAGGAAAGAAGGAAGGAAAAAGGACTATCACAATGCAAATGTTATTTGCAGTCAATTTCAAAAAATCATGATTAATAGAGTGTGGGTCTGGGAAAAAAATAAGAACATCAAGGTGATCTCTAATAAATGGCTTCACATACTAAATTAGTAGGAAAAATCTATGAGGCAAAATTTACTTTTTATCTTACATCGATTTTGCTTGGTAGGATTGCACTTAAAAATAGGATAAAACACTGCAACTGGAATAGAAATCTCTAAGCTATCTTCAGCAGGGAAGGACAATGATCAAGTTTCCTCCATAGAAATAAAGACCTTAACTATACCTTCTCAGACTAACACAAAGTATGATGGGCTCCAAATGAAGCTCAATGCAGACTTAGGTTGCTTTCATATCTTGGCTATTGTAAATAATGCTGCAATAAACACTGAGTCCACCCATAGACAAATGGATAAGGAAGATGTGGTACACACAGACAACAGAATATTATGCATTATTATCATTAAAAAGGGGGTGAGATCTTTCCATTTATGACAACATGGGTAGACCTAAAGAGGGTATGATGCTAAGTGAAATAAGTCAGACTGAGAAAGACAAATGCCATATGATTTCACTCATATGTGGAATCTAAGAAACAAGACAAATGAATGAACAAACAAACAAAAAGCAGAATCAGATCTATAAACACAGAGAACAAACCAATGGTTGCCAGAGGGAAGGAGGGTGCAGGAGTGGTGGGCAAAATGGGTGAAGGGGAGTGGGAGATACAGGATTTCAGTTATGGAATTAATAAGTTATGGGACTAAAAGGCACAGCATTGAGAATATAGTCAATGATATTATAATAACATTATATGGTGACAGACAGTAGCTACTTGAAATGAGAGAACATAACATATACAGAAGTTGAATCACTGTGTTGTACGCCTGAAAATAATATCATATTGTGTGTCAACTATACTCAAATACAAAAAATTTATTTTAAAAAATGAAGCTCAAAGCAAATCTGGCCCTTGAGAATTTTAGGTCTAATGTGGAAGGAAAAACTCACACATACTAAATATGTACTTGGTAGATAGTAGCTGCTCAAAAATATTTGTAAATTTAGTAAATCAAAGAATATAATTAAATGCTAAAATCCTATGTGTAAACTCTTCTTTGAAATAAAGTAGTCGTGCAGTGTTTCAGAAGGAAATGAGGTTGAGAAGGAAATGAGGTTTCTTTGTAGCCTTAAATAATAAGTAGGATTTGTTTAGTGGAGATAATGACGAACAATGTGGTATGCAAAAATATGGAATGGAACTTAATACACGAAGGGTGTGATACATGCAGAAAGATGCTATGCTAAGGAAATATGACTGGCAGAAAGACAAAATGTTCCAGGGTAACATCAGTAGGTCTTCTGGCAAGCAAGAGTACTTTTAAGAGGTCTAAGCCATGGAAATAAACTTCTATTTTATGACACTTTGAGTGTGAGAGCTGACTGGATAAATTTATATGCCTTTAACTGAGAGCATGTCCTGGCTAGGAAAAAGCAGGATCTCAACTTACAAGGCAGTTTTCCAAATGTTATATATTAAAAATATTTTTACTTTATATTCAGAAATAAAACACAACATCTGTTATATAAAACAAGGGAAAAAAAAAGAGGATAGATATTTTCTGGATATTCCTCATTTTCCAATCGAGATCCACCCCTATACCTTTTCTATCCTGGGCATAGTCCATGGGCTCTCTAGCCCTCTGGTTCCTGGGTGTGTTCAGTCAATGGGAAAGAGAGGCTGTAGACTGGAAGGCTAGAGGAAAGAGAGGTCCCTCTCTGTTGGCCATGGTGTAGCAATGGCTAAAGTCTTCTACTCTAGGTCCACAGCTCTGTAGGCACCTATCTTCGAAGGTCCCTAGGTTCCATTAACTAGTGTCTCCGCTTGACCTTTCAGACATAGGACTGTGGCTAGTCTTGTGGTGCTTCATCACGCCTTTCTGCTTAACCTCAACCCTGCCCACAACTTTTGTAAATAGTACCTCCGTTAAATAGTACCTCTCTTTCACCCCTTTGAGAGTGCAAACTATTTCCTTCTGGGACCCTGACTGACAACAGATATGACCCGAAAACTTTACAAAGCCGATGGCAATTTCAACGTATCCCCCCTCAGTGCCTAGTACAGTGTACAGTGACAGACACAGAGCAAGCTCTCAATAAATAATTGCTCAAGGAATGAATGAGTAAATGTAGTTGGAGTTCTAAAATGGTTTTATGGTTTTTAGAAAAGAAAGTCAGCCATCATTATCTCAAATTGCTTTTGTAAGGCAGAAAAAGTTTTATGTCATCACTCTATGATGGCAATAGTGATTTTATCTGGGAATTCTGAGAAAGTTTATAATATGTTAATATTATATTAATTTACAGTATTATACTATTATATAATAATATATAATATAACACATTACATATTATAATATATTATGGTATATATAGTATCATGTCATGTATATATTGGAGAATAGGGGTTTTACAAACCATTCTATTGCTGATTATTAGTGCCAGTTGCCTTTCATTTAGGCTAACATAGATTGAGAAGTTATGCCAGTTTAAGCACTATACATATGTGATTTCAAATGTATCTCATAAGAGCAGCCAACCAAAGGAGGTGGGCACAATACTAATGACAGGTGAGGAAATCAAGTCTTAGAACAGTAATGAAATATGCCCAAAGTCACACTCTCTGCTGGTTCAGACCAGAACATTCTGGTTCTAAAGCCAAGCCTCTTAACCTATCACTGTGCAGCTGATTGGGTCTTATTCACATCTTTTCAAGGTAGTAGTGAATGAAGTGATTTTTACTTCATTTTCTGATGTTGGAAATACAAGTTAAATTAATCAGTTTTCTGGAACCGTGCTCCCTAATCATGTAAGGACAAAAAGAAATACTTTTTAAAAGATACTGAAGTTTTTAAGTGCCTCAAATTTAAGGCAAATGGAGACGAGAAGAGATCAAGTTCTCTTAATTTGAGATTATCCTTCCATTAGCAAAATTTGCTTCTCAATACACAGAACACCGTATGTTTCATTAAAACAAAATATTTCTGAGAATTTCTAAGGTGATGAGTAAGGATGATGACAAAAATTCCATTTCTGGTATATTTTAATAGTTTTCCTATAGTTTTATATTTCACCACCTACAAGATGCTTTTAAGCTTATGTTACTCTTTTGTAACATTCTCTTATGTTCAAAGACTACAGTTCTTCATTAATTCCACCTTCCCTTCTTTCTCCACAGAGATTTAAAAGCTAAAGTGAGGGAGAGGACTCTGGCTGCAGTAGCACTGTATGAACTTCTCTTTTGACAGGTTATAGCTATCAATACTAGTAATCCCTGACTGATAAAAATTTCAATGACTAATAATAAACACTCTAAAATCCTACATCATGGATGCATACTAGATCAAACCATGACAAAATGAGAAAAATAAGGGTAATATTTTTGAGTTTTTAAGATAGCTTTTTTTTCCAATTTAAAGATTATCTTTTATTCTGAGATGATGTCCAAAAAATTTGATTTTGACTTCTGTGTAATTGATTTACTGAACAATCTGAACTCAGTATGTAATAGTTTTAATTTTTCTCCAGTAACTGATTTCCATCTGCAATGGCAAATCCATTTTCTCTTCCTTAACAACAGTTCAGGCTGAGTCCATTACTGCAGCTTATAACTGCTTTACATCACATCTCCTCTTTTTCTAGCTCAAAGACCAGGCTCTGTGGGACCACTCAGTGGCCAGTGTTTAGGACTTGGAGTGGAAAGAAGGAATAGTCTACTCATTTATTCCTCTTTCCTCCGTTCTCTTCAGGTTCTAGTTCTTTCCACATTGCAGCAGAGAGGAAGAATTAACAAAGAGGAGAAAAAGTCTGTTTACTTAACTGGGAATTTAATTGCGGCTCTATTGAGTGCCACTGCTTTTCCAACAAAAGGCACTACATATTGATGCCCTCTCTAAGGGGTGTCCAAATGTTCATTCTCAGGGGTAAGAAGGAGTTTTCCCATTGGGAAAATAAACGTTCTAGTCTCCTCAGCTCCCATCCCCACTGATTCCCATTGAAACTCTTGCTGGTAAGACCCCTTTGTGCAATAGTCTGCTCTCTTGATTGAAGTACTGATAAGATGGCTCAGACCACCACAATGCACTTGATCCAGAATAAGCTCCAAAATCCTTGTCACACCAAGTGGTGAGAGTATAGGGTGTTTGCCACTATCTCTTCCCTCTGCCCTGCTAGCTCTCTCCATTTCTCTTTCTCCCTTGCTCAAGAAGTCACAAAGAGCAGATCAAAAAGTACTCTGTATAAGTGATCAATGGAGAAATGAGATACTATGTCAGTTACTTATTAATATCTTTCAGCCCCAAGCTAATCATTCTAAACCTGTTCTGTGATGCTGGGGCAGAGCCTTTGCAAACTACATTTATAGGTTCTCTTCCTAGCTGGCGTCTTTTAGGTGCTGACAATGGGAATCACTAGTAGGAAGCTGGAAGAAAATTGGAGAAAAGGGACTCTCTTCCTCCATCCAAGAGTAGAGACAGCATTGGCACTCCCTTCTGGCAGATTCAGAACCACCCACACAATACCCCCATCAAATGTCTGTTCACTAGCTTCAGAGCGACCCCTTGGTTGTTCCAGCTCCTATGGTAGTAAACCCTCTTATACATGTCTAGATCTCATAACACCATCTCCCCCTCTTCCCTAGGAATGGAAGCCACTTTCACTATTCTTTGGGTTACCTGGCTGACCTCTTTTCACTTTCATCATTCAACACTTGCATAATCAATTTCTTGATTAAATTCCTTTTGCTTTCCTAACTAGAAGCTAAGGGATATAGAAGCTAACCTTCTTTTTGTGAAAGACACCCCTGATCTCTACAAGTAGTTTTCCATCTCCAGTAGACCAATAACTCCCTTCTCCCAAACCTCTCCACATCCATCCTCTCCCCACCCAGAGTGATTATATGGGCATTGGAAGGTTGCTGGAGTAATGGTCGGTATCAGAACCCATCTGCTACTCTCACAAGGAGTTAATGGGGCATGAGCATTGAGCATTTCTTTCTTTTGTTTCTCAGTGGCCTCAACTGAGAAAATTAAACATTGGCAACTCTGTCGGTCCTCTGATTCTTTGAAAATTTTACTGACTCACAAAGTACAAATATCTAAGATCCTTTGCACGAGACCAGTTAATGTCTTACCTTTTTAAAATAACTAGCATAAAGTGTAGCTCAAGAAAGGGAGGGTTTTCTGCTTTGGGCTAACATCTAATGTAGTATGCATTTGGGGAAGAAATGCTGGACAAAGAGGAGTCTGAATTGGTATCTCTTTTCAGAGGCCCATAACCAGAACACTGTAGTTATCCACTATGAAAACTGATAAAGGGAAACCTCACTAAAATGGAGTTGGGAGGCCAGAAAGGGGAGCACAGAAAGGAGAACCATATGACTCAAATGTCAAATAAGAAGATTATCAATTACAGACTCCAGCAGAAGAATTATCACCAGGAAAGAATCATTAATTACAGGTACCAATAGGGAAAGATGTGCATTGCATCTCCTATAAGAAATTGACTACCCCTGCAACTTAGTCAATGAGAAACTGTCATCAGCCTGAACTCTTTTAATTTTCTCCAATGGACTTCTATTCAAAACAACCCCTTCCAGCTTCCTCCTTCTTCTCCATAAAATAACATTCCTTTCCTCTGTTTGACTTGCCTCTGGTTTTGCTATAGCTTGCATGTCCTGAATTGCAATTCTCTGCTATACCCAAATTTTTGCTGATAAAGTAACTTTTAATTTTAAGGTTAACACTGCCTAGCTCTGGACCTTTGACATCTCAATTGTCAAGGGGTTTGTTCAGGGGTTGCATTGTAAGTATCCATAAGCTTTACGAATCTAATGAAATTCTAGTAAACTAGTGGAAGAAAACAAAAACTATTAAAATCAACTCTCTAGAGTCAACAAATAGATAAAAATGTCCAGAATTCAATACATAAAGTATAAAACTCCTCTCTTGAGTTTGCATCTACTGGTCTTATCACACTTTCAGAAACTTAGGACTACTGCACTCAATTACAACTGATATTGGGTTTGACTAGAGGGAAGATAAACAGAGGAGACAAATGTGCTTTCTCCTAAAAACTGTTGTAGTGGGATGCAAATAATGGAGAGCAAACAAATTTGAGAACAAATGTGTATGTAATAAGGCATTTTCTGTGTAAAACTCCTTAAGACTGTAAGTACCCAACACTTAGATATAAGCATTTCTGAGACAGAAAATCAGTTTGTTTAATTAGGCAATAAGCATCAAGGACGTTTGAGATAAAAATTGAAAAGTATTAAGAATTAATATGAACTTAAACCATTAGCTTAGCCTGAGAGAATAATAAGTAACAAAGAGATAATGGAATTCTTTTAATAGTTATCAGACTGCAAAATAGCTAGACTAAATGCTGCTCTGAGTAAAACGTGTCTCCTGAACAACCATTCAAAATCAATTTCTACTATAAAATGTGTTCTCTGTAAATTACTAATAGGATAGAAACTTGAGATCAGTACACATGTTGACAGAAAAATAAAAATTTAGTATACAATTTGTTTGGATAAATGTTAATTTTTAACAATAACAGAACAGACAGAAAGTGACAAACTATTCCCATGTTTCTACTTATATAAATAATGCCTTAATGGTCTTCCACAAGATGGCGGCATAGGAAGATCCTGAACTCCTCCTCCCATAGACACATCAAATCAACAGCTACATATGGATCATTTGCTTCTGAAAAATATCTAAAAACTAGATGAACTGTTTATCCACAACAAAAGATAAAAAGACTATCCCCACTGCCTAAAGGTCTAGTTTCCAAGCAGCCTGAAACTAGGTGCTAAATGACCTCCTTGACTTTTTTTTTTAATTTTATTTTATTTAAATTCAATTAATTAACATATAGTGTATTATTAGTTTCAGAGGTAGAGGTCAGTGATTCATCAGTTGTATATAACACCCAGCGTCATTACATCATGCGCTCTCCTTAATGCCCATCACCCAGTTATTCCATCCCCCCACCCCCTTCCTCTCCAGCAACCCTCAGTTTGTTTCCTAGAGTTAAGAGTCTCTTATGGTTTGTCTCCTTGACTTCAAAGTGCCCACAGTCTCATCTTCAGAGGAATGAATAAATGGTTATTCATTCTACAATACCTAACGTGTCCTTGGCATGTGTCAGGATCACAGCACAGTCGTAAGTGTTATGAGAGGAAGAGACAATAGGTTCATTAGGTGAACAAATGAGTGAAGGTCATCTCTACAGGCAAAAATTATAAGGTAAGCTTCAAAGAGGAGGTTACAGTTCTTTTACAGGTACTGTAGCTAGGGAAAAAAGAAAGGAGCCCTTCTACCCACCTTCTATCTATTCTCCAAAGTGATCTTTTAAAAATGCAGAATTCCTTATATTACTTCCCTGCATTACATTCTTCATGGCTTCCTGTTACATTTAGGATAATCCAAAATCCTAATATGTCATACAAGTCCCTATAGATCTGAGCTCTCCTTGCCTTTGCAGCCTCATCTTCTTCTGTTGGCTTCCACCTGCTTCCCCACCTAATCCCACATCACTGTTCCCTTTATCTAATTTATCTCTAGCCAAATTGCATTTGGGGTTTATCCAACATGCCTTCCTTGCCTCAGGACTTCTCCTGCACTGTAATACTTCCGAAATTTTGCCTGGCTCACTCATTCCTCAGCCTTCAGCTTAAGTATCTTTCCTTCAGAAAAACCTTTATTGAATTACCCTGCTTTTGTCACAAGGTCTTACCACATAATTACTTTTTTCTTAGTCAGAGTATTTATCATAATTATATATTTATTTGTAAAAATGCATAGTTTTGTACCTCTCAGAAGCTCATAGTGAATCTTGCTAGTCACTATATACCCTGTGCCAAGCAATACACATTTACTAAAAAAATGTTTGAATGAATAAAATATATATGCTCTATGCCTCTCCCTGAAACACTGAAAGTGTGATAATCCAAAAGCAGCAGATAGGAGGGGGCAGGAGATTGAACCAAAATGCCTTATAAACTACAAATATCATCTTACAAATAACCAATATTGATAGAATATATGTTCTTACTCCTGTGATAGGAATAGTAATAGCTTTGTGGTAAGCACTATTTTATAGTCCCTAAACATATTATCTCATATAATTCTCACAACTACCGTTGTCTCCACAGTACAGGTAAGAATTCTGAAGCATTAAAAGGGTAAATGACTTGTCCAAGCTAACTCATCTAGCAAAGGACAGAGACAGGATTCACACCCAGGAACTGTGCCTCCAGAGTTCATGCCATTAACCATTATCCTACACTGCCTCTTGGAAGAGGCAAACAAGCATTATTATCAGAGAACAAGAGCAAATGAAGATGGGTTAGGGCCATGATACAGAGGATAACTGGGAATAAAAGTGGAAGTTCAGGACAAGATAAGACCCAGATAATTTTTAAAATAACGAAACAAAAGAAAAAGAGAGATTCTATTGTTTTCAGAACATATGGAGCCTATGAAATCTACTCTTTTATGTAATCTCACACAGATTTACATTAAGCTGGAAAACTTAAGACTATGTGTATAAAACATAACTAAAAAGGCATACTAATTTGCCTCTGTTTTCTCTTATACTTGAGCAAGAATTCACAAGTATTTTCTTTTTCTGTCTTTGCTTCAATATCTAAAAGTATTTTAAGTTAATACAGAAGACTCTTGATACTCATTCACAAGTGCTACATCCCCAGGCTTTTAAAAACTGTCCACCAGTATAATGCTCTTCAAGCATGTTTCATGGGACATGTGGGAGATAGGTAGAACTTTTATCAAAGTCTTCTTTTTAGGCTCAAAGACCCCAGACACTCATCATAATTTTTTTTTCTTTTCCTGAGAAGACTAAAATCACAAAGCGTAGCAGCTCACTACTGTTTTGAGCAAGTAAGCATACAAAACTCCTGGGTGCTCCTTTCTCAGAAATATAAATACTACATCATTACAGACTTCTTATGAGGAAAATCCAAGAAATGTGAGGAATCTTCCCAGGACCTCAAGTGAATTAATGGTATGGCACTTGCTGATTTAACTGAATTAACTGGATATTAACTCTGCCAATGATTATTGCCCATTTAGAAGCAGACACCCAGTTTAGGGCCAGTCTGTCCCAGGCCTCCTAAAAGGTCAAGGATCCAGATCTAAGTGGACGTATGAAAGAAACAAACCTCATAAGCAGGAGGCTGAAACTAATTTGGTGACACCAGAATGCTGTGTAATATTGTTTTGATATGGCATAAAAGAACAGAAGGAAACATTTGTTACTGGCCTTTAAGTATCTTTATATTCAGAAACTACAAGTCTCTTGCTTATTTTTTAAAAACGTAAAATTAGGCCTCACCCTGAGAATGGACTCACTCATGAATTTAGCAAACACTTGATACAACTGATATATAAGAGGTGAGAGAACAGGAGAAGGTATTAGAACAACGAGGCTTGGCAGCCCCAAAATCTCAATGTTTATGTATTTCACATTCTAAGTCTCTTTGTAAGATTTTATTTGACAAGAGGTTCTACCCCTCAAAAAGAAAAGTTTGAAAACCACTACAGTACTCCCTATAATACCCCCCAAAATACCCTATCACATTATAAGATCCCTATAACACCCCCATAAAATGCCTTAGAACAGTATTTTTCAAAACTTTTCAAGTACCATCTTTGTAACTTTTGCCATCTACAATTTCCTCATCTTACAGATGAAATACAAAACCCTTAAAAGCTGATTTGGCATTCACCCAGTGAGTGCCATAACTGGCACTAAAAAATTCCAGTAATCTGGGTTTGGTCCTCAGTTTGCTCCACTACAGTGCCTTCATGTGTTGCCTCTAAATTAAAGGCTTTTGTTTTGTTTTGTGTTTGTATTGTTTTTGGCAAAGGCTTATTTTTGCATTAGAGAGCATGCTCACACACACACACACACACACACACACACACATACACACAAGGCTTCATTGCCAAGCTATTTATGAATTCATATATTCATGTACTCAGGCACTCATGTGTGCATTCATTTATACAACAACCATTCACTGAGCACTACTGAGAGCCATGTACTTTCTAGGCACTGAGAATACACAGATGAAAAAGCATGACTTCTGTCCTCAGGGACTGTAGAGCCTAAGTAGGGTAGTGTGGGAATGGACCAATTCATACAACTAATTATATTACAGAGATATTTACAAGGTACAGCAGTCACATATAGGAAGGTTACAGAAGTCGGCCTAGGAAGACCAGAAAAGACTTCACAGGGAAGGTAAATCTAAACCATGCTCTAGTAAGACAAATAAGATTTTATCAGAAAGGGGAAGGAAAGTATAATTCCAAACAAAACAAGACGTCCTCTCTCTGATCTCTAGCCACCAATAAAAGCCCAATTAGTGACTGTGGGATCTTTAATAAGTCATTTGATCCTTCTAATCTTGTGCTTCTATTAATGAAAAATGATTATTTGCCATATCTATTCCTGATAGGGCTGCAATCATAGATGATCAATATTTTATTTTATTTTTTTTAAGATTTTATTTATTTATTTGACACAGAGGCAGTGAGAGAGGGAACACAGCAGGGGGAGTGGGAGAGGGAGAAGCAGGCTCCCCACTGAGCAGGGAGCCCGATGTGGGGCTCGATCCCAGAACCCTGGGATCATGACCTGAGCTGAAGGCAGACGCTTAACGACTGAGCCACCCAGGCGCCCCTATGATCAGTATTTTAAAATGTTAAAATGTTGCATGCTTTTGAATGATGGAAGCAGTATATTTCTGGTATTAGTGATAGGCATCTGTAGGTTCTCTAGTACCAGCTGTATCCAGTGCAACCCAGTTGTTGTATAAAGGAAAGCTCTCTGAAAGTGAATTTAAAAAACTCTAGGTTGAGATTCCAATTCTGTGGCACATTTAGCAATTTACTTGACCTCTCTGAGTTCTTATTTATAAAAACAGGCATAATGCCTCCCATTTTACAGGGCTATTGTGAGGACTAAATGAAATAGTGAGTGGTGCCTGGAAGGGTCTTGTATATGGTGGGTCCTCATTAAATATTTTGCTGAACCACAATCTCATCAAAATATTTCCGTTAAGTCTTATCTTTTCACCTTACCACAAAGATGCCCACTTTTAACCTCCTTCCTTTTAGAAAACATAACTGAAATAACAAGACCTTATATAACTCTGCTTTAGAGCTATTTATGTCTGAATTTTCTTATCACCAAGAGAACACAACAACTGCTTCATTGGGGAAAGAGTCTCCAGGGATCTGAACATGGGGTCAAGATGAATCTGAGAAGATAAACATTACAATCATCACAAAAGGACAATCATCATATGAGAAAATAGTATAATGTCTGAAATGACATTAATCCCAAATCCTCTATAGTCCATTTATGTATGATTATAAGAAATAACAAATACTGGTAAGTTATTATCTAACCATGAATATAATATAGAATACTTCCCCTAAGTAATTAATGAAAAACAAGTAATATCTATTTCTCTTCTTTCATCATAAAGCTAAGTAACAACATCTGGGTCACAAAAAGTCTTTTGGCCTTATCTATACCTTATAGATTGTCACTATAAATGGGTCATTGTCCTAACAACAGCCAATCCAGATTAAAAAGTTTAATAGTTGTTCTACAGGCTGAGTTGTAGAAATTATACATATATAAAATATGCATACACACACATAATGAGAATGTAGATCAAATTTTTGTAAAAATGTGAACAGACTCCAAACACAGAATGCAAAGTTTACACAGGTCTTCCTATTCACTTCTTAGGGAAATATTATTGATGATTTGAGGCAGTGTTGTTATTTTTTTATCTTTGCCTGGATGACAATAAAACAACCACCATTATCATTTGTTATGCATGTATTAAATCTAAAACTATACTAAGACTGAATAGAGACAAAACTACCTCTTGATTCATAATTTGTATCTGTGAGTTCTCCTGTTCCTTATCATCTGGTCATGTTTTTAAGTGCCTGATAGGAAATTAGGTGATGGTCTCAAGCCTAAATCTTATGAGAAATCATTCATTTATTTAAAAAAAGAAAAGAAAAATTGTTAAAGAAAAGAGAGGTATAGATCTAGCATTTGACGGGCGCTAACAGAGGACACCAGTTTGGCTGCCTGAAGAGGTCACATTCTAGGACACGGTAGTGTTGAATGGGCAGTAAGGAGCATTATGCATTATGGACAGAAGAAATGCCTCAAAGGGATTGATTAGCACAAATAAGAGGGCCTTAGATTCGTACCAGAGCATGGTTTTGAAGAATGAAGAGATTTCACCAAAGAAAAATAATTGGAAAGTTAATCCAGCTACAAGAACCATCACAGACATTTGGCATTATGGTATGTTTGGTAAATTACAGCTAGTCTGTATGGCTCCAAAGAATAGGATCTGTAGGATGAAGGGCAGCGGAAAACACAACTGGGAAGATGTGTAAGAGACAGAACATGTTGACATTTTAATATAAAGCTAAATGGTATGGACTTTATTCCAAATAGAATGGAAGTAGGAAATATTTTTGAAGAATTGTAAGCAGGGGATCAAAATGTTCAACTCTGCATTCTAGAAAATGTATTCTTGTGGCAGTAAGAAAGTAATTTCAAGGCAAGGAGTAGGATCTTGAAAGAAGGACAGTAACAAGACCAAAAGGACTTCTCAAAAATATTAGGAAGAAAATAAGGAGATAATAGGGACAGAAACTAAGGGTGTAAGAAGCTTTAAAGATGAGGCACAATAGACATGGTCTTATGACACAGAAAGATCAGGAAAGATAAGGACTGAGCAGTGATTATTGAACACAGAAGTTAAGTGGTCATTGGCCAGCTTTGAAAAGAAGAGTCTCCAAAAAGTTATAGAGCTTGTCTGAGGAGGCTGCAGGATGAAATTAGTATCTGTAGAGTCCTAAGTACTGAAAAGATTAGAGTATATTCTTATGTACAGTTCAAAATAAAGACAACATTGCAGAATCAGTCTAGGTTGGCTGCGAAGAAATAAAGTCTAAAATAAATCACTCATATACCTAACCCTATAACAGAGAATTTCTTTTATTCCTAAAACAAAGTCCTGACTCCATCCTCATACAAACCTCCAATAAATAATTGACCAAGAAGAACTCACTTCACTCAAGGATGAATGTGAATCAAAAGAGAAAGAACACAAGATCTATGCAAAGGAAGGAAGGAAGGGAGGGAGAGAGGAAGGGAGGAAGGGAGGGAGGAAGGGAGGGAGGGAGGGAGGAAGGGAGGGAGGGAGGGAGGAAGGGAGGAAGGGAGGGAAAGAAGTTAGTTCAAAGAACACCACCAGAAAAATACTATTATAAAAATTTTAATCAAGCACATTGCTATTAAATTGTTCATGTGTGTGTGTGTGTGTGTGTGTAGAGAGAGAAAGTGAAAGAGAGAGAAAGAGGACTTCTATTAAATAAGATCACATAGAAGAGAGACAAGTTGAGAGAACAGTACTTAACATCTGGTAGTAGAGACTCAAGAAATACCTGTCAAAGCAATGACTATTGTAAAACAACAAAAGAAGATAAAGCATGAATGTGTGAATTGGCAGAGCTTAGTAAAGAAATGGAAGCACATAGTAAAATTAACATAGAAATAAAAGCCAAATTGCAAGCAGCAAAAGGGAGAATTGATGATGCTAGAAACATATTAGGGTACGGATCTACCTAAAAGCAAGCATTTGGAAGTGAACAGAGTTAAAGGGATTAGAAAAATAAGGAAAACACGCAACACATAATTAGTATCTTTGAAAAAGGAATGAAAAACGAAAAAGCAATACTATAAGAGGCAAATATCTAAAGGTATAATTTAAGATAATTTTCCAGAAATAAAAGAACATTGAAGAAGAGTGAAAAGACATACTGTGGTCCAGGAAAAAGTGACCCATAATGATCATATCTTAGTGAAGTCAATAGATTCAAAAATGAAAAAAGAATCTATTCAGATTCCAATAAAGAAATTAAGCCACTACTAAAATTTTTAAAGAATTTCTACCACACTGGGGCGCCTGGGTGTCTCAGCTGGTTAAGTGTTCTGCCTTCTGCTCAGGTCATGATCCCAAGGTCCTGGGATCAAGCCCCACGTTGGGCTCCCTGCTCGGCGGGAAGCCTGCTTCTCTCTCTCTCTCAAATAAATAAATAAATAAACAAATAAATAAATAAAATCTTTAAAAAAAAATAATTTTAGGGGCGCCTGGGTGGCTCAGTCATTAAGCGTCTGCTTCAGCTCAGGTCATGATCCCAGAGCCCTGGGTTCGAGCCCTGCATTGGGCTCCCTGCTCAGCGGGAAGTCTGCTTCTCCCTCTCCCACTCCCCCTGCTTGTGTTCCCTCTCTCGCTGTGTCTCTCTGTCAAATAAATAATTTTTTTAAAAAAATCTTTTAAAAAAATAAGAAAAGAATTTCTACCAGGATATGTAGTTATAAACTTCACATACGTGCAATTATATAATATGTTCTCTTGTGTCTAGTTTCTTTTGTTCAGCTTAATGTCACTGAGTTGTATCTGTTGTGTCACATTTATCAGGAGTTCATTTTTTCTTTTTATTGCAGAGAAGTATTCCATTTAAAAATATATCAAAATTTGTTTATCCTTTCTCCTACTGAAAGATAACTGAGTTGTTAACATTTGGGGGCATTATAAATATCATTGCTAGAAGTATTTTGCACAAGTTTTTGTGTGTTCATATATGTTTATTTCTCTTAGAAATGACTTCAGAATGAAATTTCTGAATATAATCAGAGTATATTTAAATTTAAAAGAAACCGCCAAGCTGTTTTCCAGTGATTTTACTATGCTATATGCCAACCAGAGGTATATGAGAATTCCAGTAGTTACAAATTCTTAACAGCATTTGGTATTGTCAGGTTTTGTTTTGTTTCGTTTTTTAACTTTTGATATTTTACAAGGTATGAAATGGTATCAAATTGTGGTTTCAATTTACATTTCCCTGATAATAGTACTGCTGAGAATTTTGTCATGTGTTATTTTGCCTTTGGCATATCTTTTATGAAGTGTCTGATCAAGTATATTAGACATTTTAAATCAAATTATTTGTATTTTCATTATTAATTTTTGTCAGCATTCCTGAATATTGATTCAAGTTCTTAGCTAGATATAGTTCCTCCAGTTTGTGACTTGCCTTTTTAGTTTATTAAAAGTGTTTTTTTGTGAGAAGTTTTTTAATATTGGTGAAGTCAAATTATCAATTTTTTTCATTTACATTTATTTTATATTCTGAGATCTTTGCCTACCTAAAAAACACAAAGAGCTTCTCCTATTCTATTGTCCTATTTTCATGTTCTTCTAAAAGTTTTATAATCTTATCCTTTATGTTAAATATAATGTCTATATGAAATTAATGCTTGGGTTCAAGTGCCATTGTAAAAATCAGCATACGTGAAGTAAAAATAGTATATTAAAAGTCACAAACTTGGGGTGCTTGAGTGGCTCAGTCATTAGGCGTCTGCCTTAGGCTCAGGTCATGATCCCGGGGTCTTGGGATAGAGCCCTGCATCGGGCTCCCTGCTTGGTGGGAAGCCTGCTTCTCCCTCTCCTGCTCCCCCTGCTTGTGTTCCCTCTCTCGCTGTCTCTGTCAAATAAATAAATAAAATCTTTAAAAAAAAAAAGTCACAAACTTTAAGTTGACTGGTAGTGTACAGTTCTATAACATCACCACAATCAAGATATAGAATATTTCCATCACCCCAAAGAGTTCTCTCTTGCCCATTTGCAATAAATCTGTTCTCCCACAACTAGTTCCTGACCACTACTGATCTGCTTCTTGTCACTATAATTTTGCCTTTTCTAAAACTTAATATGAATAAAAGAATATAGCATGCAGACTTTCACATATGGAATCTTTCATTCAGCATAATGCTTTTGAAATTAACCCATGTTACCATATGTATGAACAGTTTTATTGTTAGTCCCGAGTGGTGTTCCATGGAATGAATATACCACAATTTATTCATTAACCAGTTGATAAACATTTGGGTTGTTCAGGGGTTTAGTGATTGTGATCAAAACTGAAGTGAACATCCAAGTATAATACAATATTTGTAAGAACACATGTTTTCCAATCCCTATGACTGGGATAGCTGAGTCATTTGGTAAGTGTATAACTTCATAAGAAATTACCAAGTTGTTTACCAAAATGGCTAAATTATTTTGCATTCTCCATAGCAGTGTATAGTTCCAGATGCTCTGCATCCTTGCCAAAACTTGCTACTGTCAGGATTTTGTTTTTTGTTTTCTTATTTTAGCTATTCTAGTGGGAGAGTAGTGGTATCTTATTATGGTTTTGATTTACATTTCCCTAATAACTAACATGTTGAGCATCTATTTTCCATTCATATAACTTCTTTTGTGATTTGTCCAAATCTTTTATCTGTAACTTTATCTGGTTGTTTTTCTCCTTACTGATTTGTAGGAGTTATTTATATATTCTTTTTTTTAATATTTTTTTAAGATTTTATTTATTTATTCATGAGAGACAGAGGGAGAGAGAGAGAGATAGAGAGAAGCAGAGGGAGAAGCAGTCTCCCAAGGAGCAGGGAGCCCAATGTGGGACTCGATCCCAGGACCCTGGGATCATGACCTGAGCTGAAGGCAGATGCTTAATCATCTGAGCCACGCAGGTGCCCATTATTTATATATTCTAAACACAAATTCTATACAAGATATATGCTTTGCAAATATTTCCTCCAAAGCTGAGGCATGTAGTTTTATTTTCTGAATAGTGTCTTTTAAAGAACAAAGCTAAAAAGTTTGATTATTTCCAATTTATTTATTTATTTTATGTTATGGGGTTTTTTTGCGTTCTAAGAAATCTTTGCTTAGGGACGGCTGGGTGGCTAAGTCATTGGGTGTCTGCTTTCGGCTCAGGTCATGGTCCCAGGGTCCTGGGATCGAGCCCCGCATCGGGCTCCCTGCTTGGTGGGAAGCCTGCTTCTCCCTCTCCTACTCCCCGTGCTTGTGTTCCCTCTCTTGCTGTGTCTCTCTCTGTCAAATAAATAAATAAACTCTTTTAAAAAAAAAAATTTTTTTTGCTTAGCCCATGGTCACACAGATTATTCTCTTCAGTTTTCTCCTAAAAATTGTATATATTTTACCATATATGTTAAAACCAGCTAGAATGTAAATAAAAAATTGAACTCAAAAACAAAAATAATTGTATATACTTAAATTTTACATATATGTTTAAGTTCCAATTCGAGGTTTTTTTTTTAAATAAATGGCATAAGTTATGGTCCAGATTATTTTTTCTCAAATGTATGTGAAAATATCCAGCACTAATGCTTACAAATACTGTATTTTCCCTCATTGACTTAATATAGCACTGTAGTTTAAAAATTACTTGATCATATATTGCATGGACTATTTCTGGACTATGGTGTTCCATTGGTCTTTAGTGTTTATCCCTACACCATGCTGTCTTGAAAACAGTACAAGTTCTCTATTTTTCTCTATCAAAATTGTTTAGCTATTCAATATATTCACTATATTGTCAATATAAATTTCAATGTAAATCAGGAAATATTTAAAAGGTACTATAGCTTTATTTTTAAATGCAGTTTCAGTGAAAGGTAGCCATGAATTCCAAAAAGGCCCAAAGACTGATGAAAAAGAAAAATGGTACAGAAAGAATACTCCTTCCAAAGAATGATTCCCACACACCCTCCTTCCACAAACATTGTCCACCATTAATTCATCTCTTTGTCTTTCAGGAAGTACAATAAATCTTCATTACATTGCATTCAAAGTACAAACTATTTTTATCATGTTATTATTACTCATAAGCTTGTTTTCAATGGATACTTTCTTAATTTATGAAAACTGTTGAGTATCATGGGATAGGATGAAACCAATCATATTTTCTCCATGAAAATTAATGAAAATATTTTTTCATTAAGGCCTTTTCACTAATCAGCAGGGTTTTAAAGAACAAATTAATTAAGCAAGGGACTGGTATATTCCGTACCTTGTCATAATGATATTAAGTAGCTTATTTATAAGATGGCTCCCTTGTAAGAGTCTATTTTAAATACAATACTCTAATTATGTGTGATACTTAACTCCTAATCTATGTTACTAATTTTATATATTTATTAGGGGGAGTTGTTTTTATTCATTGTTATTTATTACAAGAAATAATTAACTTTGCAACACTATATTATTTATTCCACTAACTACAATTTCACTCCTCACTACTGAGGGGTGCATTTGAATTACTGAAATGGAGGTAGCATCTGTAGGCAATGTCTTCATGAAATTTAGTTATATAAAAAAAAAGAGCCAAGAGAATAATATATAGAGAAGAAAAAGCAGCAGATGACAAATAAAAGATTTCTGTTGTTGCTTTGGGTAGGAGTGGACTTGAATAAGTCTGTTTGTGAAGAGGGAAGAGCTGATACAAAGGGAGAGGTTGAAGGCAACAGGATAATGAAGTAGAAGGGGATTGAGATCTACAGCATGTAGACAATTAGCCATAGACAGAAGCAGGGGCCAGGATTAGGATGGGTGCCGATGAAGACACTTCCCTAATGGGTGACATAGGTTAAGTGAAGAGGGTTTATATCTAATATTGACCATTTTCTTTTAAAAATTACTGTCCGATATTAGGAAGCTGGAGGCATCATGACTTGCCAGACTTAATAGCTGAGTGAAAGGCATAAAGAGGCTTTGAGGCTTGTTTTGTTTGGTGATTCCCTTTCATAGTAAAACAAGATCTTGACCTATCTAAATAAGGTCACTCAACCTAAAATAATTACCTATTTGTGGTGGCACCTGTCAAGATGTATAAGGCATGTGCTCTTAAATTACATGCCTACTATCAATATTGCAAACATCTCTGATTTGTAGAAGGTTGATAGAGAAGACCTGAGTTCCAGTCTGTTTAAATTACTATGGACTCAAACAAGTAAGATATTTTCACAGGACTTGGTTTCCTCAAAACAAAATAAAGGGATTCTGAAAGACAATCGCTGAACTTGCAGCTCCAGAATTCTATGATTCTATGGCTTTGCTAGGTTTTAAAAGGAAATTACTGTTATAACAGTTTCCTTTACATCAAAGCACAACTAGATGAATGAATATTAAACATAAAACACCTGCAGACAAGATTTAACAATGCACCTTTACTTCTGAAAAGGACAGTTATAAAGAAGATAATCAGATCATGGATGACATCACAGGCCATCTGAGGCTGTATCCAATCTGTTAATGACTCCTAGAACAACTGTTTTACCTCCAAAATACACTTATTTCATTTTCCACAGTGAGAAGTAAAAATAGTATGTTCTTCTTAATATTTATCATGCAATCCCTCAAAACTATTTGCATAGATGCCAGCTATTAGTACACTCGACCCTGGAAATTCTGTCATGACCTTCACTAAATGAAAAAGCATTTCAGTCTTAAATCCATTAAAACACTGAAATATTAAACAAATGAAATAACTAAGATTAATTGCAGGGATGTAAACTATTCAACATTTCTTATGTAATTCAGACTTTTGTTGCTGAAACAAGAAAGGTGTGTTTTGTAACAATGAGCTCAACCAGATAGTATTGGCCAGTTCCTTTACTGAGACACACAGAAGATGATACACCAAAGAAGTATAATTATACTATATCCTTATAAGAGCTGTAGTGAGTATAACTACCAAGGAAGGAGAAGTGACTAATCCTTACAAGAATATATATTTCTTCCCCTCCTGAAGAATGAAGGGGGGAAAATCAGAGGAGGAGATGAACCATGAGAGACTATGGACTCTGAAAAACAAACTGGGGGTTCTAGAGGGGAGGGGGGTGAGGGAATGGGTTAGCCTGGTGATGGGTATTAAAGAGGGCATGTTCTGCGTGGAGCACTGGGTGTTATATGCAAACAATGAATCATGGAGCACTACATCAAAAACTAATGATGTAATGTATGGTGATTAACATAAAATATATATATATATATTTTCATCAGCTGATAATTATTTAAAGAAAAAGAAAAAGAAAGAAAGAAAGAAAGAAAGAAAGAAAGAAAGAAAGAAAGAAAGAAAGAAAGAAAGGAAGGAAGGAAGGAAGGAAGGAAGGAAGGAAGGAAGGAAGGAAGGAGGGAGGGAGGGAGGGAGGGAGGGAGGGAGGGAGGGAGGGAGGGAGGGAGGGAAGGAAGGAAGGAAGGAAGGAAGGAAGGTTCTGGTCTCAGGGAACCTTTAGCAATACAACAAAAGTAAAAAACTTATGAACATCTTCCACAAAGAGCATTTACTGAAGTCTTATTACATGCTAGATTCTATTCTAAGTACTTGACCTCCTTCAATTTACTTGCAAAACAGATGCAAATATTCCATGCTATATCCCCTCAAGATGTTTGCATACAGTTTTCTTTTGCTTGTCCATTCTCCTCCATATATCCAAATTCTTTAAAATCAGCTTAAACTGTATCTCTCTCATGGGACTCTATGCCTCTCTCAACTCTGATTATAGCAGATTTCAATTATCCCTTAATTGGTCAATATTACTTTTGTCTTCACAAAAGTACACCGAGACTGAAAATATTTTATTTCAACGTGTCACAGTGTCTAGTTTGTTAACTGATTAAGTCGGCTTGGATGCTCAAGTGACCACAGGAAGAAAAGCAATACTGAGACTAAGTATATTTGCATCTGCTATAGTGTCTAATTTACCAACTGATTTAATTTCAGAATTCTCAAGTTTCCAGGGTAAGAAAAGTTTAGGTCTTAACTGTATTAAAATAAAAATACAACTTCATGTACTCAAACACATTTATTCACACATACAATCATATACGAGCAGACATAGAAATGGTGTTTCCAAGCATATGCAAAGCAACATAAGGCAAATGAATTATCTTTAAAGTTTTTAGTTTAAGTAGGGAAATTGAACCTAAATTTGAAAAATAAGCAAAAGTGATTTTGGATTTTGCCCAGTCAGGAGAAAAACAAATTCATGAAGATTTAAATTACAGAATTTCCCCAAGTCATTATAAGATTTACAGTTCCAGCAATTCTAAACTCTTCATATTCTTCATGGTACAAATAGGATTTTTTCTAAATTTATGGATTAGCTGTTAGAGTTGGAGAAAGCTGAACTTTAAAACTCTTGAGTTTGCCAAATTAATAACTATTCAACTTTGGCATGATTCAGTTTGGGGATAAGTTTGAATTTTTGTAGGATTATAAATCCAGTGGAGGTTCTGCAATAGGAAAGAATATGTACTACCTTTGTGGTTCATAGCAATAGTTATGTACTCTGTAGCACAGAATTGTAACTTTTTCATGAAGATGTCCACTAAACACAATGACTCCAAATGAAATGGAACTTCTGAGTAAAGGCACATTGTAGCCCATATGCTAATGCAATGTGTCTGTTCTCAAATACCCCCACCATATCAGCAGCCACCCAATAGGAGGCTGCCGGAATGTTCTAGGAAGACTGTCCCTGTCTCTCCCCCAGCCAATTCTCAGTCAGATGCTGAGTTATCTGGCACATCATTAAAAGGACAAATATTTTCCAGCAGCAGCATGTGCCTTCCTTGGCTTCAATTCTAAACATACTTGATATCATAGAACATTTATTTTTCAAAAAAATTTATGATTTTATTGTACTTCATATTTTTAGCACTTGGCTTTGAGTTATCCATGGTGTAGATACTTAAGTGTGAAAAGAAGGGAGTTAATAATAGAGTTTGCATAACATTTTACAGTTTACAAAGCATTTTTACAAAGGAGCTCAGCTAATTCTCTTAACTCCATAAAGTAGATAATTTCTAGTCCCACTTTACAGATGAGCAAATGAGGCTCAGAAAGGGCAAATGGTTTGTCCAAGGTCAGAAAACTAACAATGTAATACAAATTAAGGACTCCAATTAGGACCTTAATTCCAAGTTCAATGTTCTTTCCATTCTTATGGTCTAAATTGGTTCATTTGCATCTTAGAGGCATTTTGATCTTCAATGTTCTCTTTTAAAATTCAAACACTCCTATAATCTGTTGCATTATTAGATTACTTTTCTTGCACAGCCTTTTTGAAAAATATTGCATGCATGTGTGTATATACCATACAAACCTACATAAACAAAAATGTCATTCTTTTCACATATACATCATTTTTTTTCAAAGTAGTTACCAGTCAACAAGAAAATACAATTTAAAATCCCTTGTTTAACCTACCCTTATGTTTTAAACACTTCACTATGTGGCTTTTCAATATTAATAGCAGTTACTGACAGCATAACATTTCATTATATCTTCATTATTAGACATTGAGATTATATCCAGATTTCTGTTACACACTATGCTACTGAGAATAAAAAATTCCTACATTTCTAGGGAAAGACTGATTATTCAGTAGCCATGGTAATAAGTAGTAACCCAGCCAAGTTTATACTTAATTTAACTGGTCAATGACAATTCACCTCAATAACCAAGTTTCTGAAAGTCAGCCAATTAAAGACACCTCAGGATTCTGAAAGTCAGCCAAATAAAAGCAGCTTCGCTTCAGTGATCCCACTTTTGAAAGTCAGCCCATCAGCTGACTGACTGGTAACCATGCTTCTACAACCACGGGTCAACCAATCATTAAACAGTTCCATGTTGTTTTAGGCACCCAAATACTTAAACTTCATGCTTCCCCAAATCTTACAAAATCAGATTCATGCTTCACTCAGAAAGGCCTGTGCCTAAAAAGCAAGACTCTCCCTTCCTTAAAAAAGTAAGAAATTCAATATTTTGATTCAGATATTGAGCGATAGCCTCTTCTGTCAACAAAGATGATAATTTGTGCATATAGCTTTGTTCTTCCTTTTAATTGTGTAAGAATACATTCTCAGGAAAATGATTGTTAGGCCAAGTAGCATAATGCTGTATAATATGCTATTTTTCTCAAGAGTTATTTTTATTAACAATGCCGTCAGCAGAGTATAAATATATCTGTGCCACGACAACTTCAACAATGCTAGATGATATATTTTTAAATGTTTGCTGACTTGAGTTAGGTAGGCATAAATTGGCAGTCTGGGTACCTTTAATTAGTATTTTTAGCTCATTTTTCTTCAAGAGTGCACACGGACCTAAAAGTATGAGAAGACCATAAGGGACCCCAAGAAAATGAACTGGGAAGGTACAAAAACAAAGCTATGTCCATTGTGGGTCTTGTTGGTAACTACAGGCAAGAGAAGTCAATTAACCTTTAACAAGAATTGGCAGCACACATGCTTTTTAAGAATGAGTGTTGTAAACTGGGCTCTCTGTGGAGTGGATGCTGAGGCTGAGATCAGCATTCCAGGTAATTATCAGGGAGCACTCTTAGCATCCATATTTGTGCAAGTGTGGACAAAGAAACAGGTCTGGCAGGGGGAGAAGATGAGCTCAGTGCAGTCCCAAAAGAGGTCTCAAACAATCCTATGACTGTCCCCTGCTGGGTCCAAAGGACCAAACCCTTCATTTCCCACACATCAATCAATCACTGGATGCAGGCTGCTCCAGGAAAGAGACAGGACCTTCGTGAGGGCCGCTGACTAAGGGCAATTCCTAAGAAAGCAGAAAGCCATTCATCAGTCCTGAAGGAGGGACTGCAGTGCCTAGCCCAGTATCCAAAACACAAATGGAGAACACACTCACAAGGTTTAATTTAAGAGCATTTAATGAAGGGACGCATTTTACAGAGCTACAGGCAGGGTTAAGAAAACTGGTAAGGAATGGTGAAGCACCAAAGGACTAGCAACAGTGGCCATTGTTATACCTCTAGGCCCAGTGAGGCATGGGAGGGGTACAGTGCTACTGGAACCTGAAAAGAGCTGGAGGCAAGATTGAATCAAAGGAACACAACCTCTGCCAAAACTATGGTCAGGGAGGAAGGTGTGCTGGTGTATGCAAGCAATGAGAACGGAAAGAAGATGGATACAACTCATCTTCAATAACCCAGGGAGTAAACGGTCCTTAATTCTGGTTAGGAATCGATACTCTTCAAATACATAAGTGACCTTGGGCTAAAGGACAAGTGACCATTCTCTTTGCATTTTCTTTCATATCCCTTGTACACCAGCTGTAAGGGCCAAGTCACTGTACCTGATAAACAACTCCCTTTAAATCTTTCACTGTATTCATGCTTTCCCTGTGCCTGAATGCCTAACTAACTGGATTCCAGACAATCTCCTTCTTTTGAAACCCAGCTCAAATCACATTCTTTATAGCTTTTCACACTTCTGCTTCCTCTGGTCCCAATTAAATCTTTTCTCATCTGTTCTTCTGTAACACTCTTTATACATACTTACTTTATATTATTTATGTTTTGCATATGTTATTTATTTATGAATTTGTCTCTTCCTCTACTAAGCTGTTGATTTTATGTATCTTTGAATCGCATTCATCTAGCAAGTACTTAAGATTTGTTAAACAAATGAATGATCAAGTAAATTTCATATGATACTTTGGAACTAGCAGGAGGGGGAAAAGCAGCATACAACTGAGCCTGTTACACAGTAGGCACATGTTAGTTCTGGGCCTGTTTGTCCTGGGATCTACTCCTTTCCCTTCTCCTGGTTTGGTCTTGTTTCAGAGGTATTGAACTTTGAATACTGCATTTCTGGGGAACTTCTGACCAATAACTTCTGGCTTGGGTCAGCTGATGGAAACACTGGTGGGAGACTGGTGGGCAAGGGGAAGGAGGAAATCATAGTATCCCTTTTGTGAGTCTCAGTTTCTTCATTTCTAAAATGACAATTATAATACTTATCTTACAGAGTATACATGAAGATAAGTGTATGAAGAGTTCAGATAATACCTGGCACATTATAACTCCTCATTAATTAGTTATTCTCGTTATTTAAGTATTTTCTAAATTTTTTCATATTGACTTTATAATTTTTTAAAACTCCGCTTGCATTAATTTGAAAATGTCACACAGAAATATACTTACAGACTATCATTTCCAACCATGAAAACATAGCAAATTGTACGAATACAGATAACAGTGATTAATAACTATATATGTAAACTCTGTTATAAAAATTTATTAATGAACAGCTTTAAGATCATATATTTTGGGAATTCTGGTCACCAATAATTGAAATAATTTACTGAAAAGAACCCTGAAGAATTTGGCCTATGCACTGACACTAATATAAAAAGATTTAAATAAAATATTGATTTTATTTTTCAACCTAACAATAAAGTTTTGTGTATATATATATGTGTGTGTATATGTAATATATATGTAACCGTTAATATTTGTTTCAATCATTTGACAAAATACTAAGTATTTTTCTCTTGTGTGCTGTGATATTCCTAAGAAACTTTATAATCCTAAGCAACAGATACTAACAACTTCTTAGAGACTATATTTTAGTTAACTATGTTTTTGTAAGGGTTGATGGCATTAATTATATAAAGAAATGTTTATGGTTAAAAAAAACTTGTACTGTGTATATACTGGTTAATGGTGGGGAAATCTAGAAAAAAACA
Source organism: Eumetopias jubatus (assembly GCF_037043125.1). Classification (NCBI taxonomy): domain Eukaryota; kingdom Metazoa; phylum Chordata; class Mammalia; order Carnivora; family Otariidae; genus Eumetopias; species Eumetopias jubatus. The sequence continues at coordinate 53,256,141 of NW_028274810.1, forward strand.
ATAATGAAGTAATTATTAAGTGATTTAAGTTAAAGGTGAAGGTTTAGGATATATAACAAAATTTTTCATCTATGTTGTTCTTTAAATTCTAAGACATTCATCCTGCCAATCCACTTTATATCAATTTTTGGACTACTTTGACTATATATGAAAATAAATCCACTGCAACAGGATGAAGATCAAAAATATAATATAAAGAAAAATCAATTTACACAGAATATCCTTGACTAAAATATGGAGGAGAAAATAATCAGAATTTGACAAAATCTCTAGCTCTATTTATGAAGTATCATGTCAAGCCCCAGCACATATTTATAGAACACAATACTTCTATAAAATACAGGTCTTGAACATTAATCTGAGAAAAAATCCTGATAACAAAAGAGAATTACTGCCGCCATCATGAACGACACAGTAACTATCCGGACCAGGAAGTTCATGACTAACTGACTACTTCAGCGGAAACAGATGGTCATTGATGTTCTTCACCCTGGAAAGGGAACGGTACCTAAGACAGAAATTCGGGAAAAACTAGCCAAAATGTACAAGACCACACCAGATGTCATATTTGTGTTTGGATTCAGAACCCATTTTGGTGGTGGCAAGACAACCGGCTTTGGCATGATTTATGATTCTTTGGATTATGCAAAGAAAAATGAACCCAAACACAGACTTGCAAGACATGGCCTGTATGAGAAGAAAAAGACATCAAGAAAACAGAGAAAGGAACGTAAGAACAGAATGAAGAAAGTCAGGGGGACTGCAAAAGCCAACGTTGGTGCTGGCAAAAAGTGAGCTGGAGATTGGACAACAGAAGGAGTAAAGATGCTGCAGTGGCTTTATCTGTGGTGGTTGTGCAGATTTTTCATGAGAGGATCAATAAACTAAGAATGTTAAGGGCGCCTGGGTGGCTCAGTTGGTTAAGCGACTGCCTTCGGCTCAGGTCATGATCCTGGAGTCCCAGGATCGAGTCCCACATCGGGCTCCCTGCTCAGCGGGGAGTCTGCTTCTCCCTCTGACCCTCTTCCCTCTCGTGCTCTCTATCTCTCATTCTCTCTCTCAAATAAATAAATAAAATCTTTAAAAAAAAAAACCTAAGAATGTTAAAAAAAAGAGAATTACTTATTTTCACATATTCAATTAAAAGAGGTCTTTTATATTATTCCTAATTAATTCCCAAAATATTTTTAATGTCTTTTATATTTTCCCAAAGAACGATTTAGGAAAGTTTTGTGATCACCCTTCTACTAATTTCTACTAATGGTTTCATATAACATAGTTAATTTTAGAAGAGAAATGTTTTACACTGATCATTTAAGGAACCGGTTTCTCGTCTCTCATCTCACACCTTACATTACACACATCACACTCTACCATATTAATCTCCTTTTTTTTTTTTTGAGATCATCCTAATGCTTAAAAACCCTCAGTGATCCCTTACCTCATAAAGCTCAAACTTTGTGCCTGGCTTTCTGGGACGTAATTCCCAATTTTTCTCTCTAAGCATCTTTGCTGCCTCTAGCCAGCTGATCTGCCTATCCTATAGTCCTGGGCTCTATCTTGATGCCCCTGCCATCTCCCCTCCCTTTGAAGGGGAGTACCCTGCACCCCCCTGCCCCTCTCCACAACTTCAGAACCCAGCAGAAACACCCTGTCTTCCCTGCCAGTGTGAAAAGGACTTCCCTCTCTGAATTTTCAGTGCATTTTCACTTGCATCTGCACCATCTATCCAGAGCCCAGTATTTTCTTTTCTTTTTCTTTTTTTTTCAAAGATTTTATTTATTTATTTGACAGAGAGATATAGAGAGCCAGAGAGCATAAGGCGGGGTCGGGGGGAGGGTGGAATGGCAGATGGAGATGAAGAAGCAGGCTCCCCACTGAGCAGGGAACCTGCCATGAGGCTCATGGGGCTCAATCCCAGGACGCTGGGATTATGACCTGAGCTGAAGGCAGACGCTTAACCAACTGAGCCACCCAGGTGCCCGGAGCCAAGTATTTTCTACTTGGAAGTGTTATTTTCCCATCCCCCCTTCTGAAATGTGAGCTCCAGGAAAGGAGGGGCTTTTTATCATAGCACCAGTACTTGGCACATAGTAGGCCCTCAATAAATATTTTTGAATGGATGCATATGTGTATATGAAGATGCGAATCCAGATGCCAGGTCTGCAGATGATTGAGCAAATCATTTAATTTCAAAAAACCTCAAGATGTCTTAAGTGGAAAAAATAGTAACATCTGTATTCCTTCCTCACAGGGATGGTGCAAGATCACATGAGATGCTACATGTGAAAGATTTTCTTTGCTTGAAATGTGATAAAAATGCTTATATGGTATTTTCTTATATCCCTCCACAATGCTTAATATAGAGTACTTTGCCCACAGTTATTTGCATACAGTAAGTATTCAGTGAAGCATGCTGATTGATTGAAGGTGGAGAAAAATTCCACATCAATTAACACTGCCATTCTGTCCTCCTTTGAAAACTATGATGGCTAAATAGCTGTTTTTTTCTCTTCTCCAGACACTAAGCGAACCGAGATTTACTCCAGCAATCTATTCACTGAGTGCAGAGGATTACAAAGCTGCTATGGTTCGGAATTGTTAATAACTCTTTGATCTAAGTACTAAGGTATGGTTAAACCACCACTGTTCTCTGTTTCTTTCCCATTCTTGCAGTGAAACCAGCATCACCTGAAACACCGAACTTACGGAGAGGTATCTGCTCACAACTGCATTTTAAGGACTGCACATTATTTGAGGCCAGAATCTCTTTACTGTGTTTCATTATTTGTCATTAATTATTATCAGTTATTCAATAAATTGCACATGCAATTTCATTACTCATAAATGTAACCATTATTTCATTACTCAGAAACATAACCATTTTTCTGAAAGTAATTTCAGACAAAGTCCTAAATAATTTGGTGTGTAGTCAGCAATTTTTTTAATTTACATTTTCTGAAATGTGGCTAAATTTGGCATTTATAAATTTGAAAAAAAACAACTTAGATAAGCAATGAGGAAGGAACTGGATAAAAACTTACAAATTACATATGTAGGTTTTTCCCATAAAATTAACCATGAAACCAAAACAGTAACTATTAAGAGAACAATTTTTAACTTCATCTATTCTTTTTTTAAAAGCATATTTGCATCTTATTCTTACTACAATTCTCAGTTTTGCACAAAAGAATTATATCCACAGGGGTGCCTGGGTGGCTCAGTCCATTAAGCAACTGATTCTTGATTCCGGCTCAGGTCATTATCTCAGGGTTGAGATCAAGTCTCGGGTCTGGCTCTGCGCTGAGCTCACACTCTTTCCCTTTCTAAAAAGAAAAAGAATTATGCGCGCACGCGCACGCGCACGCGCACACACACACACACAATCTCCGTATTAAATTATATTCAAGAATGGAATGTCATATTCAGAGCTTAGGCAAAATTGATTAATATATTAAACAGATCTCTAGAGATCAGATTTCAGATGTCTTACTTCTTGGTAAGCATTATCACAGGATTTTTATTGATACCTCTTACGGAACTGTCACACAGTTCAGCCACGCTGACAGGCACAATGAAAGAGGCAAAGGGTAGCCTACAGAGTGTCTGGTCAGATGAAAGAAGATTGTTTGCCAACTGGTGCCTGAGTATCAATCCTTCAGGCAAACTTAAAGACCTCTTTTTATACCTGGTAATTAGAATTAAAAATAAAGTACAAATTCTAATGAGCTATGTGCCAGGGATAATGCCTACTACTTTACATCAATCCTAATGAGGCTGTGAAATAATTTTCTTATTTTCATTGTTTAGGTTAAATAACCTGACCTGTATCCCAAAGCTAGTAAAGGGATCTAATACTAGAACTGCTATGTTTAACCACTACGCTGTACGTTAGTTAGCAATTAAATAAACAGACCAGTTCATATGAGAGCGAAGAGGAACTGTGTTTCACCAGGAGATGAATCGTCAGTGAGAAAGCTTTATATCTTAACTCTCACCTGCAGGCTGTGGTCCAGCCCCCACCCCCCACCCCCAGACTGAAACCAAGTCTGACCCTAGTTATAGGGAGATTGAAAGCATACTCAAAAGAGATCAAATTAGTGTGCCACGTGAAAGGTACTGACTCTAGGTCTACCCTAATTGCCAAGCTTCTATCTTCTCCTTCACAGTAAATCTTGACCTTGAGCCCCAATTCTGATAGCTAGGTTCCCTGCTATTGCCTCCTGTTCCTGGGTCTAAATATTCTGTCCAGGATTTCAATGTTGAGCACATCCCAAGGCTGCAGGCTGCCTTTGCACATCATGCTCATAGCATGGTCCTTCCTCTAATTTGGGATCTCCTGACCCACATATTCTCCTTCTTACCTACCTGGCTTTTAGACCATTAAAATTGCCTACACCTGGGCCCACCCAGGTCACAACATATTGCTACCTATCACTATGCTCTCTGATAATCTTTCATGGCTCTAAATTAAGCAAGGTGACAATAAGATATATCTTACTGCTGCTAGTTTGCTTAAATAGTCTGATATACATGGGAAAAATGAAAATGAAGTCCCTCTCCCCACTAAAGACTAATCAATAAATTAGTTATTCATGCTTTGATAGATGAATTAGTGTATTGTAACTTTTTTACTGATTTTCTTTTTTAGTCCCAAAGATTTTTTCAGAGGGATACCATCAACACACCCAGATGGAAATTTTTTGATTTTTTCCAAATTAAGTCCAAATATCCTCTGGATGAGTTTGCTGTGTTCTAACTAGAAAGTAATTTTTTCGCCTTTCTATTCTTTAGCTTTTTGCCTTTTTTTTTTTTTGACTAACGGTAAGAGAGGTAAAGGGCTTAGTAGAGGACTTTTAAGAAATTATATCCTTTGATAAAATAACTGTGTGCTCAAAAAGAGTAGAATATGCTATTATGGGCATTCCGGGACATGATCTGAGGACAAAATAACATCCAAGAGCATGAATATTTTGGTTCTGGAGAGATGGCTACGGTATGTAAACCGTATCTCTGGGCCTACCTCTGAAATTTATTCAGCTGGGAGAATATTAATGCACAATGTATCAATCCTCTTGGGAAATAATTCTATCTCTGTGTTCAAAAGTTTAATGGATATTTTAAATCTTAGCATAATACTGTATAAATGGAGAAAGTGAGCACTGAATGAAAAAAATATCTAGTCTAAAATTAATCTTATGACATATGTGAGCTGTCGTAGTTCTCAAATCCTTCCCACAACCATACTCACATTTTTACCATCTCTAATGAAAGCAGTCAAAGTTATAGAGATAAGGCCTAAAGGCTCTACTTGCCTTTATGGGAGCATTTCCCTGAGATGATGAAAAAAGTCACTAGTTATAAGCAAGTTTAAAGTAAACTGGAATTCTTGCCTTTCATAATAAGAGACTCGGAAATTCACATTTTTAAAAATGTAATAAAGGCAGGTATTTGGTGGGGCACTCTAGTGACTAAAACTTAAAACAAATAGATTAATACAAATATCACCTCAGAAATTATCAGGAGTAAATTTCAGTCAGCTACTGACAAATGTGCAGAAACCATGCAGCCTCCCTCTCAGAAAAAAAGGGTGGAGTTCCAACATTCTTGGACGTACTTCCTGCTGTTGGAAACTGACAAATGATACTTCATAATAACATTTGTTACTATCAGTGGTTCATAAATTAATTCTATGACATTCTGTAAGCTCCTGAACTCTTTGTACTTACAATGCGCGTGCACACACGTGTGCGCACACACACACCTTGCTGTTTCATCCTTTCAGAAATCCCGCAACTAACATTAGTTCAAAATCCCAAACTTTAAATAGTTACATTTATTGAGCAACCTCCCGGTGACAAAAGTTCTTGAGTTACATAAATTATATTTGATACTCCCCAAAATCTGAAGGGTAGCTACCTTTATCTTCATTTTACAAATATGAAAACAAAGGCTCAGAAAGGAAAGCTTTGCACAAATAACACATGGGGGATGCAAACCCATGTAAATGGGGCATAATGTACCTAAAATGTAAAGTGATTTAACTGCATTATCTACCTATACTTCCAAAGTTATCTCATTATAACCCAGAATCGGACCGGGCTTCCCATTCACGCATTTGGACTTGATCTGTGAATGTCTGATCCTATTCCACTCCCCATCCCTGACCCAGATCATCTGTATTCACCATGTTGTCTCTCTTGCACTGGTGCCTGTAAACCTGCTAAATCCCTGTCACACAGTATGTGCTTAATAAATATTTGCTCAATGACTGAATAAATAAATGAGGGTTCAGTTGCTAACCCCACCTACCTACAGAAGGGAGGGTCAGTGGAAGGAAAATGTTAACGCAACTCTATGTCATCCTTCAAAACTCAGCCTAATTTTCACATTCTGTGAAGCCCTCTCTTGCAGTGCTGTCCAAAACACCCTCTGTTCCTTGTGTATACTTGTACAGTATTGAACAGTCTCCCACTGGACAGCAAGATTCCCAGAACCTGGAACATAGTAGGATGGTCAACTACTGGTAAATTAATAGGAGATGATAACGTTAAAAATGCCTGTATTTCCTCACAGGCAGCAGCAATTGGTGAATTATATGAGAGATGGAATAAGCTGGGGCCTGAGGGAGTCTAAGGAGCCATCTGGAACTCCAATAATGATGAAGTTTCCATAAAGCAGAGGTCATAGATGTCAAATTTAGCACTGAGGCAAACAGACTGAGTCCTAAGAAAAGAACAGGGGAGTAAGAACCATGGTTCACGGATTCACCTCTGTACCTCCAGGACCCAGCCCTGAGCCAGATATTTGTTAGCCACTCATTAAATGTTTATTAAATGACCACTGAGTGAGTTCACAGGTGACTTCTATAATATCAGTGTCAGTGGAATTTGCAGCATAAGAGTCAGTGGAGAAATAAAGGGATTTTTTTTTTTATAAAGAACAGATGGTGAGGCAAAGTACATATTCTCCTACACCCCATGTCTTGGAAATCAGTAAGTATGTGTTGGTTGACAGACTGGCATCCGCTCCTTCCTGAAGTGTGTACCCCTGTTTGAAAAAAAAAAAAAAAAACACTGACCACTCTGAATAGTTCCTAAGTAGAGAGAAAAATAAGTCAGTTTACAGTTTAGTTTAGTGCTTTCCAAGAATCTTTAGGGTGTGACACATGTAAGAAATTATAAGATCTGTATAATATATTAAGGCAAAAAGACGAGGCTGCTTACAACAAAAGCTGAAAGTCCTAAGGGCGCCTGGGTGGCTCAGTCGGTTGAGCGTCTGCCTTTGGCTCAGGTCATGATCCCGGGGTCCTGGGATCGAGCCCCACCTCGGGCTCCCCGCTCCGCGGGCAGTTTGCCTCTGCCTATCTCTCTACCTCTGCTTCTGCCTCTCTCTCTGCTCTCTTGTGTCTCTTTCTCTCAAATAAATAAATATTTTTTAAATGATATAATCATATGTCAGTAAAACTATCTGAACCTTTTCTTTGCAGAAAGATTTGGGGCTATGGGGCGCCTGGGTGGCTCAGTCGTTAAGAGTCTGCCTTCGGCTCGGGTCATGATCCCGGGGTCCTGGGATCGAGCCCCGCCTCGGGCTCCCTGCTCCGCGGGGAGTCTGCCTCTCCCTCTCCCTCTGCCTCCTTTCCCCCCTGCCTCCCTCTCCCTCTGTCTGCCGCTCAGCCCACCTGTGCTCTCTCTGTCAAATAAGTAAATAAATAATTAAAAAATAAAGCTGAAAGTCCTAGTCCAGGAGATTAGATGGCCCAGCCACTCCAAAGGCTAAAGCAAACCCGTAATCCATTCTCATCTCCCACGCTGGGAAGCTCTGGTTTGGTAAAATGTCAAGAGAGTTGCCAATCTGTCAGACAGACTCTTTTAAGTGCAAGACACAAATATATTACAAAGTCAAAAAGAAAGGACTTTGAAATTACCTGCTATTGTAGATTGCTAGGGAGCCATAATATTTGAACAGAACTAGAATGATTTTTACCAGATATCTAAGATTTTAAAATCTGTTTTGGCCTTTCTTCACTTTCTCTAGAGTTTATAGCCCATCCTCTGGTCCTTATAGTCTCATTTAAACATCTTTTTGTTCTCTCAACGGATTTTTAAAAAATGTTTATTACAGGAAATTTCAGTATTCCACAATAGAGAGAATATTATAATGCACCTCAATCATCCAGCTTCAAAAATTAATTCATGACCAATCTTGTTCCATCTATACCTCATTTTATTTCCTCACCCCAGACATCATATTATTTTATCTGTAAATATTCCATTATGCAACTCCAAAACTTAGGGATTCTTTTTAAAATGGCCACAATATACTTATCACATCTAAAAATTTGTAATTAATAATAATTCCCAATATAACCAGTTATGTTCATATTGTAAATTTTTTTATTTTTTATAGTTTGTTTGAATGAAGATCCTAATATAATCTATATATCACAATCAGCTAATTTGTTAATATGTCCCTGATGTCTCTTTATTCTTTTTGATTCCATTACTTGTTAAAGGTATCATTTCTTCAGTAGAATTTTTTCCCACAGCCCAGAATATGCTGATCGTATTCCCGTAGTGGGGTTTAAGATTGTCCCTATGCTGTATTGACAGGAAATAGGTAGTCACATCTAGAGGTTGTAATGATGCAGGCCTTACTGCTATTGACTGTACTTGGGGATTCATACCTTGTCAGCTACTTTTTGGTTACAGATAATGTCTATAGGTTTGAGGCCTGCAATCCTGGTGGCTTTTTTTTTTTATGGTGAATTCAGGAAAATTTTTAAACTATCTATCATCACTATCATATTCTAAAAATACTTCTTCAAATTGACTTTATTTTTTAGTTAAAATTTCAAAATTGTGTTAGTTCTTTTTTTAATTTTGAGTTTGAGTATGCTAGGATGATTCTCTTATCTCAGATTTTCTGTAAATTACGTGATATATGAATGCATATTATAGCAAGAGCATGCTCAGGGATTCTTGATGTTGGCTTAACTTATTTTCATTGTAATTTTGCTTATATTTGCATAACATTAAAAAGGAATGAAATCTTTTACATATTGCTCCCATATAACCATAAAAATAAAGCAAATTTACAAAATAAATGAATGAAAAAAACTGTTGGGGTTTGACAGGCTCAATCATGATTAATTTCTCTCCCTCCAAAGATGGGAACTAATCAAGAAAAAAGAAAAGATGGAGATCAGAATATCATCTTTCATACTGTTAAGGCTGTTAAAGAACTTGGCTTAGTATTAGGATCAGCATTCCCTGCCCTAACCCATCAGGTCCAATGCTTGTCCAGCCTTTCCAACTGATTCATAGAAAGTCTGGCTCTACAGAACAGCCACAGTCTATAATGGATCAATGGTTATCATCCTCCGACCAGGTTATTCTTCTCCTCCATGGCAAAGATTGAGGTTGCAACAAGATGTCAGGAGTGTTTCTCTAATGAGTATCTATCTACACAGAAATAAGAAGAGTGGAGAAATTTCCTCTAACCAAAATTACAAAACAATTACCAATCAATTTAACTACATTAATTTAATGTGATATAAAATGTTTTTCTAAAACTTGAGCAAACTAGTGGAAAGCTATAGAGTACTTATATGTTTTATGTCAGTTACTACTGGTTTGATTATTATTATTTTGAGCATATTTTGACTACTGATTAATTTTTATTATTTTCCCTTTTTGACAGCAAACTCATCTTAGACAACCAATTGGTCATTTTATATGACAAACATATTAGTACACTAAAATGCAATACCAATGTTGTTAAAATATTGCTTATGAACTTATGAACTTATTGCTTATGAACTTCACTGAAATGCAAAACAAAAAAAAATAAATACTGCAATTTGTACAAAGATAGAATCTACCCAATCACCCAGTACATTCATATGCAAAATAAACATAGTATGGTACGTATTCTTTATATTTGAGATCCCTATACCAGCAACCTCTGATGATTAAATCCTCCCAACTCTTTTCTCAATTCAAACTAAGGCAAAACTTTAGCATTAATTATTGTGATGTCAAATGACTCACTTTGTTCCAATGTAAATGTAAACTCAACAGGAAATGGGCATCAGGGTACCTGGGTGGCTCAGTTGGTTAAGTGTCATACCCTTGGTTCAGGTCATGATCTCAGGGTCCTGGGATCAAGCCTCGCACTGGGCTCTGCACTCAGTGCCACATCTGGTTGTCCCATTCCCATCCCCTCTGCTCTTCCCCCTGCTCCTGTGTGTGCTCACTCTCTCCCTTTCTCTCTCTCAAATAAATAAAATTTTTAAGAAAGAATGAAAATGGGCATCCAGGTAATCTAGAACTTTTTATGTCAATTACCTTATCTCATCAAATGGAACATCTAAACATTCTCCTTGTAAGTCAGGGATAGCCAAAAATAAGTTCTCAAAGATTTAGGTATCTATAGATGCCAGTCTGAGAAACACTGGACATAGAAGGGAAATACACAAATATCTGAAGTAGAATACAAGGATGCCAAAATGTGGCAGTATAGTAAATAATAAAATTCAAACAGCATCAGAGAAAACTAAGAATTCATAAAGTACCAAAGGCAAATACCTCTAAAATAGGAGCAAAGCCTCCCTCTTCCTGTCTCTCTTGATAATGGTGGACTACCAGAATGTGGATTGTTAAATTATGGGAGGGAGGCTAAAGAGAACAAAGACAGAGACAAGTACAAAATCCTTTGTAAAGTTGCTGAATCTCCCCAGGGACATCACATAGTGTAATCACATATTGTTCATGGCCATCATGAGATCCAGAAGTTTGTTCACTTTTCTAGAGAATGAAGTGGTTTCTTTTTCCTAGAGGTCACTCTGTGACTCTAAAGGACCACAGTTACAACATCATGATAATAAGAACACAGGTTATCTTTGTAAATGTTCCAGACCAGAATTCAGAGCTTAACTGCATCTCCTGTCTTTCATTTACCCTGCTAAGAAGTTGCTTGGCAAACAAAATCAGGGGCACAAGAATAGCCCTTTGCCATTCTGTGATAAATTCTCTGTCCTTCTGTTAACAAAACTGCTAAGCTTTTAAATGTTAAAACGGCCAACCCTAGTATCTGATTTGCTAACCAGGCGATATAGGCACAAAAGAAGAGAATGCTGTATACAGGCTGGGGGAAAAAAAGAAGGATGAAAAAACTATTAAACGAAGCGCAAACATCATAACTTAATGCTTTTAAACTTCTAATTTCTGTATATAACATTAACTCAACATTGTCACATTTTATCCAGTATAATGAAATGTTTCTAAGTAAACGTAATCCCCAGCATGTCATCAAGCTATTTTCAAAAATGTTTGCAAATCAATTACTTGGAACTTGCAGACAGATAGCCTCACAGCTGCTTTGAACTTGGATACACTTTCTCATTAAAAAAAAAAAAAAAAAAAGGTTGTAAATCATGTAGGTACAACGATATTATTAGAATTACTGTTCAGCTTCGTGTGAACAAAATAGGCTTTTGTGGGTTGGCCTGTACACCTAACCAACATTTATTACAAGGAGGTGGCAAGGAATAAACACTGATTATGTGAATGCAAATGCTCACAGCTGAACTGAACTCATTCTTGACACTTTCAAAGAGGTTATCCGTGACTACAATGAGTCGCCCTGGAATTTAAATTAATGTTGCCAGATGAGAATGAAACCTTCAGAAAGAAATCACAAACAACAAAATTTGTTCTCAATAAAAGCAACCCAGGGTAAAAGATATACAACTGAGTCTATCTGGGGACCTCTAAGTCCAAGCAAAATAACTGGTGTGCAAAACCAGGAAAATATGTCTGAATACAGAAGAAAGCTCTATGCTAGTCATGGGTTATTATGGAACCTGCCTGCAAAAACTGAATGTGGCAACAGGGTGGTCTGTGTGAAGTCTAAAAGAAGGGGGGGTGGGGAGTCATAGATCAAGAACCTCCAAGTTTTTGTACAGCCTGTCAAGGGCAAAGAAATACTGAGTCTGGAAGGCACAAGTATCTGGTCACCAAGATAACTGACCTCAAATACTCATTTATTCCACCAATATCTCTTGAGTTTGTACAGTGTTCTCAATGATATTTAAGCAACAGAGATATTCTGATGATTAAAACAGACAGAAACTACATTCTAGGTAAGACAGGAAGAAAATAAACAAAATAAACTGATAACATATTTAACTATATTGTATGATAACCAATCATACTGAAAAATAAAATAAAATAAAAACAAAGAGAATTATGAGGAGGGAACGGGGTGTAATTTTAAATAGATTGGTCAGAGAAGACCTCACAGAGAAGGTAGCTGCTGGTGGTGAGAGAAGCAACATAAATAGTTGATGCAAAAAATAAAAAAACAAGGGTGCCTGGGTGGCTCAGTCGGTTAGGCCTTTGGCTCAGGTCATGATCTCAGGGTCCTGGGATCAAGCCCCGCATCAGGCTCCCTGCTCTGCGGGAAGCCTGCTTCTCCCTCTCTCCCTCTCTCTCTCTCTCTCTGTCTCTCATGAATACATAAATAAAATCTTAAAAAAAAAATCAAAAACCAAAGACAAGAGAAATGCTAAGGCCCTGAGGTGGAAACATGCCTGGTGTGTTTGAGAAACAGCAAAGGCACTGCTACATCTGGAATACGTCACAGGATGGGAAAAGATAAGCAAGTGAAGCTAGTCCATATAGGGCCTTGCAGACTATTCTAAGGAAATTGGCTTTCACTCTGGATGAGATGGGAAATCATTCCTTTAGGTACTATGTCAACATTAAACTGGGGGGAGGGGTGTGTGCAGGTTGTAATAGACAGGACAAAATAAACAAGTAGGGAGCTACAATATTCCAGGCACAAAGTAATGGTGACAAGCATCCTTTGGTGACAAGTATGGCAGTAGTGAAAATGGTGCCAACACATTGGACTATTTTGATGGGAGGACTAAAAGAATTTCCTGAAGGACTGGGTGTGATTATTCCTGTGTTTGTCCTTGTGTATATCCTTTGACTGAACTGAATTCATTATTAAAATTTTAACAACAAAAATTCCAAACCCAGATGGCTTCATTGAGGAATTCTATCAAATACTTAAGTAAAAAACTATACCAATGCTACATAAACTCCTTTAGACATTTGGAAATGAAGGAACTCTTCCCAATACATTTTATGAGGTCAGCATAAAGCTCATACCTTAACCAAATTATAAACAAGAAAACTACAGATCAGTATCCTTCATGACTATAGATGCAAAAAAACAAAAAACAAAAAAAAAACTCAACAAAATCTTGGAAGTAGAATCCAGCATTATACAAAAAGGGGTATATAACATAACCAAGATTTATTTCAGGAGGAGGAGCAAGATGGCGGAGGGGTAGGAGACCTAAATTTCTTCTGGTTCCAGGAATTCACCTAGATAGGTATCAAACCATTCTGAACACCTACAAACTCAACAGGAGATGGAAGAAAAGAATAGCAGCAACTCTCTGAACAGAAAAGCAACCACTTTCTGGAAGGTCTCTTCTGATTTGTTTACTGTATATTTTTCTGGGGTCACTGTTACCCTGTCAGCATTTTGTTCTCTCATTCATCTGTTCTCCTCTGGACAAAATGACAAGACGGAAAAACTCACCTCAGAAAAAAGAACAAGAGGCAGTACCAACTGCCAGGGACCTAATCAATAGGGACATTAGTAAGATATCGGAACTAGAGTTCAGAATGACGATTATAAAGATACTAGCTAGGCTTGAAAAAAGCATGGAAGAAACTAGAGAAACCCTTTCTGGAGAAATAAAAGAACTAAACTTTAACCAAGCTGAAATCAAAAAGGCTATTAATGAGGTGCAATCAAAAAACTGCTAGGATAAATGAGGCAGAAGAGAGAATTAGTGATATAGAAGACCAAATGATGGAGAATAAAGAAGTTGAGAAAAAGAGAGACAAACAACTACTGGATCACGAGGGCAGAATTCGAGAGATAAGGGATACAATAAGATGAAACAATATTAGAATAATTGGGATCCCAGAAGAAGAAGAAAGAGAGAGAGAGGCAGAAGGTATATTGGAGCAAATTATGGCAGACAACTTCCCTAATTTGGGGAAACAAACAGGCATCAAAATCCAGGAGGCACAGAGAACCCCCCTCAAAATCAATAAAAATAGGTAAACACCCCAACATCTAATAGTAAAACTTACAAGTCTCAGAGACAAAGAGAAAATCCTGAAAGCAGCTTGGGACAAGAGGTCTGTAACCTACAATGGTAGACACTTAAGATTGGCAGCAGACCTATCCACAGAGGCCTGGCAGGCCAGAAAGGACGGGCATGATATCTTCAGAGCACTAAATGAGAAAAATATGCAGCCAAGAATACTATGTCATTGAAAATAGAAGGAAAGGTAAAAAGCTTCCAGGACAAACAAAAACTAAAAGGATTTGCAAACATGAAACCAGCCCTACAAGAAATATTAAAAGGGGTCCTCTAAGCAAAGACAGAGCCTAAAAGTAACATAGACCAGAAAGGAACACAGACAATATAAGTAAAAGTCACCTTACAGGCAATACAATTGCACTAAATTCATACCTTTCAATAGTTACCCTGAATGTAAATGGCTAAATGCCCCAATCAAAAGACACAGGCTATCAGATTGGATAAAAAAACAAGACCCATCGATATGCTGTCTGCAAGAGACTCATTTTAGACCCAAAGACACCTCCAGATTAAAAGTGCAGGGGTGGAAAATGATTTACCATGCTAATGGACACCAAAAGAAAGCTGAGGTGGCAATCCTTATGTCAGACAAATTAGATTTTAAACCAAAGACTATAATAAGAGATGAGGAAGGACACTATATCATATTTAAAGGGTCTATCCAACAAGAATATCTAAAAATTTTAAATATCTATGCCCCTAACTTGGGAGCAGTCAATTGTATAAGCCAATTAATAACAAAAGAAAAGAAACACACCGACAACAATACAATAATAGTAGAGGACTTTAACACCCCCCTTACTGAAATGGACAGATCATCTAAACAAAAGATCAACAAGGAAATAAAGACTTTAAATGACACACTGAACCAAATGGACTTCACAGATATATTCAGAACATTCCATCCCAAAGCAACAGAATACACATTCTTCTCGAGTGCCCATGGAACATTCTCCAGAATAGATCACATCCTAGGTCACAAATCAGGTCTCAACCGGTACCAAAAGATTGGGATCATTCCCTGCATATTTTCAGACCACAATGCTTTGAAACTAGAACTCAATCACAAGAGTAAAGTCAGAAAGGACTTAAATACATGGAGGCTAAAGAGCATCCTACTAAAGAATGAATGGGTCAACCAGGAAATTAAAGAAGAATTTTAAAAATTCATGGAAACAAATGAAAATGAAAACACAACTGTTCAAAATCTTTGGGATACAGCAAAGGCAGTCCTAAGAGGAAAGTATATAGCAATACAAGCCTTTCTCAAGAAACAAGAAAGGTCTCAAATACACAACCTAACCCTACACCTAAAGGAGGTGGAGAAAGAACAGCAAATAAAGCCCAAACCCAGCAAGAGAAGAGAAATAATAAAGATCGGAGCAGAAATCAATGAAATAGAAACCAAAAGAACAGTAGAACAGATCAATGAAATTAGGAGCTGGTTCTTTGAAAGAATTAACAAGATTGATAAACCCCTGGCCAGACTTATCAAAAAGAAAAGAGAAAGGATCCAAATAAATAAAATCATAAATGAAAGAGGAGAGATCACAACCAACACCAAGGAAATACAATTATAAGAACATATTATGAGCAACTATATGCCAGCAAATTAGACAATCTGGAAGAAATGGATGCATTCCCAGAGATGTATAAACTACCAAAACTGAACCAGGAAGAAATAGAAAACCTGAACAGACTTACAACGACTAAGGAAATTGAAGCAGTCATCAAAAATCTCCCAACAAACTAGAGCCCAGGGCCAGATGGCTTCCCAGGGGAATTCTACCAAACATTTAAAGAAGAATTAATACCCATTCTTCTGAAACTGTTCCAAAAAATAGAAATGGAAGGAAAACTTCCAAACTCATTTTATGAGGCCAGCATTACCTTGAACCCAAAACCAGACAAAGACTCCACCAAAAAGGAGAATTACAGACCAATACCCCTGATGAACATGGATGCAAAAATCCTCACCAAAATACTAGCCAATAGGATCCAACAGTACATTAAAAGGATTATTCACCATGACCAAGTGGGATTTATCCCTGGGCTGCAAGGTTGGTTCAATATCCACAAGTCAATCAATGTGATACAATACATTAATAAAAGAACAAGAACATATGATCCTCTCAATAGATGCAGAAAAAGCATTTGACAAAGTACAGCATCCTTTCTTGATCAAAACTCCTCAGAGTATAGGGTTAGAGGGTACATACCTCAATATCATAAAAGCCATCTATGAAAAACCCACAGCGAATATCATTCTCAATGGGGAAAAGCTGAGAGCTTTCCCCCTAAGGTCAGGAACATGGCAGGGACATCCACTATTGTGTTGAATACTGCTATTCAACATAGTATTAGAAGTCCTAGCCACAGCAATCAGACAGACAACAAAAAGAAATAAAAGGCATCCAAATCCGCGTAAAGAAGAAGTCAAACTCTCACTCTTTGCAGATGATATGATACTTTATGTGGAAAACCCAAAAAACTCTACCCCAAAACTGCTAGAACTCATACAGGAATTCAGTAAAGTGGTAGGATATAAAATCAATGCACAGGAATCAGTGGCATTCATATACACAAACAACAAGACAGAAGAAAGAGAAATTAAGGATTTGATCCCATTTACAATTGCACCCAAAACCATAAGATACTTAGGAATAAATCTAACCAAAGAGGCAAAGAATCTGTACTCAGAAAACTATAGAATACTCATGAAAGAAATTGAGGAAGACACAAAGAAATGGAAAAACATTCCATGCTCATGGATTGGAAGAACAAATATTGTCAAGATGTCAATGCTACCTAGAGCAATCTACACATTTAATGCAATCCCTATCAAAATACCATCCACTTTTTTCAAAGAAATGGAACAAATAATCCTAAAATTTGTATGGAACCAGAAAAGACCCTAAATAGCCAGAGGAAGGTTGAAAAAGAAAAGCAAAGCTGGTGGCATCATAATTCCAGACTTCCAGCTCTATTACAAAGCTGTAATCATCAAGACAGTATGGTACTGGCACAAAAACAGACACATAGATCAATGGAACAGAACAGAGAGCCCAGAAATGGAACCTCAACTCTACGGTCAACTAATCTTCGACAAAGCAGGAAAAAAGACATTTTCTTCAACAAATGGTGTTGGGAAAACTGGACACCCACATGCAGAAGAATGAAACTGGACCATTTCCTTACACCACACACAGAAATAGACTCAAAATGGATGAAAGACCTAAATGTGAGACAGGAGTCCATCAAAATCCTAGAGGAGAACACAGGCAGCAACCTCTTCGACCTCAGCCGCAGCAACTTCTTCCTAGAACCATCGCCAAAGGCTAGGAAAGCAAGGGAAAAAATGAACTATTGGGACTTCATCAAGATAAAAAGTTTTCGCACAGCAAAGGAAACAGTCAACAAAATGAAAAGATAACTGCTAGAATGGGAGAAGCTATTTGCAAATGACATATCAGATAAAGGGCTACTATCCAAATTCTATAAAGAACTTATCAGACTCAACACCCAAAGAACAAATAATCCAATCAAGAAATGGGCAGAAGACATGAACAGATATTTTTCCAAAGAAGACATCCAAATGGCCAACAGACACATGAAAAAGTGCTCAACATTGCTCGGCATCAGGGAAATCCAAATCAAAACCTCAATGAGATATCACCTCACACCAGTCAGAATGGCTAAAATGAACAAGTCAGTAAACAACAGATGTTGGCGAGGATGCGGAGAAAGTGGAACCCTCCTACACTGTTGGTGGGAATGCAAGTTGGTGCAGTCACTCTGGAAAACAGTATGGAGGTTCCTCAAAAAGTTGAAAATAGAGCTACCGTATGACCCAGCAATTGCACTACTGGGTATTTAACCCAAAGATACAAATGTAGTGATCCGAAGGGGTACATGCACCCCTATGTTTATAGCAACAATGTCCACAATAGCCAAACTATGGAAAGAGCCAAATGTCCATCAACAGATGAATGGGTAAAGAAGATGTGGTGTATATATATATATACAATGGAATATTATGCAGCCATAAAAAAACCACAAAATCTTGCCATTTGCAACAACGTGGATGGAACTAGAGGGTATTATGCTAAGCGAAATAAGTCAATCAGAGAAAGACATATCATATGATCTCACTGATATGAGGAATTCTTAATATCAGGAAACAAACTGAGGGTTGCTGGAGTGGTGGGGGGTGGGAAGGATGGGGTGGCTGGGTGATAGACATTGGGGAGGGTATGTGCTATTCGGTGAGTGCTGTAAATTGTGTAAGACTGATGAATCACAGACCTTTACCTCTGAAACAAATAATACATTATATGTTAAAAAAAAAAAGATAGTAGGAAGGGAAAAATGAAGGGGGGAAATCGGAGGGGGAGATGAATCATGAGAGACTATGGACTCTGAGAAACAAACTGAGGGTTCTAGAGGGGAGTGGGGTGGGGGGATGTGTTAGCCTGATGATGGGTATTAAAGAGGGCACGTATTGAATGGAGCACTGGGTGTTATACGCAAACAATGAATCATGGAACACTACATCAAAAACTAATGATGTAATGTATGGTGATTAACATAACATAATAAAATAAAATTAAAAAAATAAAAGTAAATATAAATATAAAATTAAAAAAAAGATTTATCTCAGGAATGTAAGGTTGGTTTCACATTCAAAAATCCACCAGTGTAATTCACCACATTAACTTAATAAAATACATATTATCTTCTTAATAGATGCCAAAAAAGATTTCCTAATTTAAAAAGTTCCAAAACTCTCAGAAAACTAGCAATAGAAGACATACCTATCAAAAATTTCTTCTAACATCATAATGATGAAAGAATGAATGTTTTCCTCCTAATATTGGGTAAAAAAGGTGAGGATTCCAATCTCATCAATTATATTCAACACTATAGTGGCCATTGCAGCAAGGCAAGAAAAGGAAATTAAAGGCAAGCAGACAAGAAGGAAAGAACTAAATTCCTAAGTAATTTAGAAAAAGAGCTTCTAGAACAAATAAGTTACTTTAGCAAGGTTTTGAGATTTAATGCCAATACAAAAAAAAAACAAAAAATAGTTCCTGGAAAATACATTTTTAAATACCACTTAAAATAACATCTAAAACTATGAATTGTATATGAATAAATTTAACAATTTATGTGTAGAGTTGTACAATGAAAACTAGAAAGCATTGTGAGTATAAATTAAAGACCTAAAAATATGGAGAAAAATACTATTTTAATGTGTCATAAGACCAAAATTGTTCAGATATAAATTTTTCCCAAATTGGACTACAGATTCAACCCAATCCCAATTGAAATCTCGGCAAATTCCTTTGTAGACTCTGACAATATAATTCTAAAACCATGTACAGGAATGCAGAAATAAAGGGGAAAAAAGCTAGAATAGCAAAAACAATTTTGAAAAAAGTACATGTGGAGGGCTTATACTGTTGGATTACAAATTTTAACATAAAGCTACTCTAATCAAGACCCAAAGAAAAAACACATAGTAAATGGAAGAAGTCAGACAATCTAGAAAAAATAGACCAGGTATATGTGATCTATTGATTTTTGACAAAGTGCCTAAGGTAATTCAATAGAAAAAGTCTTTTCAACTAATGGTGTTAGAACAATTGAGTGTTCATATAGATTCATATTCATATACATATAAACCTCAATCCTTATCTTATCCCATACAGAAAAATTAATGTGAAATGGATCATAAAATTAAATGTAAAAACTAACTCTCCAAGTGTGCCAGTTATCAGGTTATTAACTCCAGTTCCCTATCTACCTTTCATTGCCTGCTGTGTGATAATGGAGATGAATACTATAAATATTTCTCCTTTGCCAGATGGCATAATGGTAAACTTTATGGTAGAGCATTCTGGAAATAAGAAAGAAAGGGTTTTTTTCTTTCCGGTTCTCGTGTACTTCTCATAACAGGCTCTTCCAGTGCACAGTTTTTGGGTTTTTTTTGTTTTGTTTTGTTTTGTTTTGTTTTGTTTTGTTTTGCATTGCCCAGTGGCCAAAGCATATGTATGGCACCATCCCCTGGATGGCTTCACTTGGCGTTCCATCTGGAGGCTTTGTAATAGAAAGCCACTGTCAGGGCACCTCACTGTGAATAGCTTCCCCCAGGACCCATAGAGCAACCTCCCCACCAGTGCCACCTGCTAAGCACCTTCCCTTGAATACTCTCCCTGGCACCCACAGAGAGGTATCACTGGCAAAGCAACTCCACTGGACTGGCTTCTCTCAGCACTCCCTTAAGATGCTTCCGTATTGACTGCTACTCTGTGCCCCTTCTGGGTAAACAATTTCTTCCCTTGGTACACCAGACAGTAACTTCCCAGTGCATGTGGCCAGTGAGACACCAGCTCTTGGACAACTTCCTGGCCCCACTCCAGGTATCTTTGCAGGGAGCTCCAGAGTATAGCACCTCCCTGTGTGTCCTTCTCTCCCTCTCCAGTACTCCTGAAGGCAGATACCCAGTGAGTCCCGCTGGTTAGGCACCTCATGGAAATTTTCCACCATCCTTTGAGCCACAGCCATACCCTTTTAACTGAGCCCTGAACTTCGGGTCAGTCAGGAAAGGGAGTGGCCTCCTCCTTGGGTATTCTATCTCAGTTCTAGGGGCATGGTTGTGCCATATTCTGCCAATCCTGTATCCTTTAGAATTCTCTCTACCTCTTAATAGCGTATTCCCCATTACTCCATTAATCCTCTAATAATAGTCTCCTATTAACAATTACCTGCTTTTTAATTATTTTATTAATTTTTTTCAGTTAAACTTACTCTGTTCAAATTACTGTGTGTGGTTTCTCTCTCTTGATTGAGGCCTCATATACCAAGAGAAATGAAAATTTACATCCACAAAAAGACTGGTACATAAATACTCAGAGTAACTCCATTCATAATAGCTAAAAGCTGAAAACAACTCAAATATTCATCAACAGGTAAGTGGTTGAATGATTTGTAGTATATCAATAAAATAAAATCTTGTCAACAATAAAAATGAACTACTGATATGTGGAACAACATAAACGAATCTCAGAAACATTCTGTTGAACAAGAGAAGCCACCTACAAAAGAATATATATTATGATTCCATTTATATGAAGCTTTGAAAGAAAGTGTAATCTATAGTGAGAGAGCATACCAGTGGTTGCCTGAGGCTAACAGTAAGGCATGAGAAGTGACTACAACTTGGCACAAGGGACTTTTAGGGAGCATGAAAAGCTCTACATGTTAATTGTGGCTGATGTTTGACAGTTGTATACATTTTTCAAAATTCATCACATTGTCAATTTTAAATGAGTCCATTTTACTGTTTAAAAGCTAGCTCTCATAGTTGATTCAAAAATTTATGAATTCATAAAATTGATTAATACATTAGTCCCTGTTCATTAAATTCTGGTGAAGTTGTCCCCCTGAACTTATTCAACTCTCATTATACCGACAAAACTAAGTTTCCAGGTGTTCAAAGCCAAGGACTTGATACTGAATGATGATACCATACCGAAGAGGTTCCACCTTTACACTTTCCCTTGATACTACCTCTTTCTCAGTGTGCTACAATCACATGAAGACAGGAATGACAATCAAGAAGGGACAGTGAATGCTGCTGCATCACTCACACACAGGCCACTGAGAACTGCAGAAAACATGGCAACTCACCACATCCCACACTTTCTTAAGAAGCCCATTCTGCTATAGGCCGACAGTGACTGAGAGACATTCAGGAAGGAGGGAGGGTAAGAAAAGAGCCCATGGTTGACCAAATACAAGTTTTTAAACAAAATCGTAAGTTTAGTCCCCTCCTGGTTAAAAACACTCAATGGCATGATAACCTTTCCTAAATTCATTAACCTCGATCTCTTCAACCTAGCATTCAAGGCCCTCCACAAATGTCCCAATTTTTTCCTCCTTTCTGTAGCTTGGTCATTACCTCCCCATGCCACAACCAAACTGGACTATTTCTCTGTGTCAAACATTTCAGCCCTCCAAAATCCCACAATCTTTCTCTCTGTCTGCTGTAATATAAGCTGTCAAATATTTAAGTGTCCAACCAAGTCAATTAAAGCCTGCCACCTGTTCCTACAAGCTTTGGGGAATGCAGAGTTCATGGAAAGAATCCAGTCCCACCTCTCCGTGTGCTTTTCTCTTGCTAGAACTACATGAGAGAGGCTCCAAGAGACTCATTCACAGAGATTGGGAAGTCCTGACATCCATCCTGTCTGGATACTCCTAGGGAGAAAGAAGCTGCAGGCCTACCCTAGTGCTGTCATGGAATTGAGCAAGATGAGGGAGACTAAAACCCCTAAAGTTATAGGCATATGTGACCAGAGATCCTGAGCCCCTTTGTGGAAAAGAGATTCCTAAAGATGGAAATCCTACCAAAGTGGCCAGACCAGCAAGGTTTAAAGAGACTATGGTACAGTGCACTTTGAAGAACAAGATGGGAACCCTCTTCCTTATTCTCTAAGCCCCTGGGAAGGGACTGAACAGGCCCAGTCTTTGTGGGTCCTATGATGGAGCACCCATCCAAAGAAGGGAAATACAGAACTCAGAAAAGATTTGACTTCCCTAATCTGACAGGGTCCCTGGGGATAAAGGGAGCAGAAATAAACCTGACCACAAACCCCCCAAAAAACACACACCGCACTTACGTGGATAACCCTTCACAGTGACTAACAGAGGCCGCCAAGATCAGCCAGAGCCAAGATGGACTACAAAGACAGCAGGGGCACTTTCCAATATGAAATCAGTTACACTACTACAAGATCTCTGTTTCCTTATGCCTTCATTCTGCCCACCCTTCCGAAACCCAAAGAGCTTAACTTCAAAGAATAAAATGGAAATGGTGTCTCTGAGGCAGCCCATGACTTACCCCGAAAATAAAGTCAGGACTACAGCTCTAGCCCATACTATAGGGGGAGGAAGCTTTGATTCACATGAGAGTGAAGTTTTAAACTAGACTAAACCTAGTTTTAATAATTGAAAATGACTAGAAAGCTATAGAATCTATCTAAGGTGTTGCTAAGGGATACTAACAGAGGATTCACGTGGCAGGGTTAAAAATTTGGACTTAAGAAAATAAAAGTACTTCATATTTATACTGCAATGTATGTATGTATAGTCCTCAATAAATCATTCTAGCAAGCTGTCTTTACAATGTGGAAATAAGTATGTCATATTAGCTTACTTCCAGAAACTGCCGAAGATGTTTTGTTGGATGTTACGTTGGATGCTGGAATATTAGCCAGAGAAGGAGAAATTGTCTGAAATACCAATTAAAAACAATTTGTCGTGTCACAGAAACCCAGAGCACAGAAATGCTAGGTAGAGAGGCGCCTTAGACAGATGGGGGTGGGCCAAATCTCCACTGCAGCTCCTAACGCAACAGCTGGGGACTGTCTAAGCTTATCATTACCACTTCATGTGTCAAACTGCAGCCCACTGAAGTGATACAACCTTCAAAAACATTACTTCTAAACAGAGCTGCTTTACAAATCACTTTCACCTCAGAATTCCTTAATAATTCTGTAATAAAAACAACTGGTCCACTCATCTGCTTCCGATTCCTGGAAAGCTGCCAAACTGGTCACACCGTCTTACTCTTGAGCCAAAAAGCAGGATAGATTTCCTGTCTTCCCCCTGCTTCTTTATACCTCCCTCTTCTAGGTGCAGTTCTTTCAACTAATGTGGTTGGAGGGGGAGATAAACTACATATTAAAGAAAGCAGCCTTTTGATTTTGGTCACTAAACAGTCGTTAGACAAGACTCTTGTCAAAAAAGAGACTGCAAGAGACCCAAATTACTTTTTGTTTTGCTTTGTTTCAAGTTTTGTTTTGAATTTCAAATCCAACACAAAATAAGCTCATAAACCATTTTAGGCCGCCAAGTTAATAGGAGTAAGTAAACTAGTGTAACTGGAAGCCTTCCATTTGTCTAAGAAGACACCATGGTCTCTTAAGATTCCAGCTCTGAGGACATATTTCTTCTGTAATGTCACACCTATTGTCAAGGCAATGCCAAACACTCCCATGTGTCCTACCTTTATTCCTCTTCAAAAAGGTATTTATATTTGGGCCACTTGGCTAAATTGTAGGCTACCTGAAAGCAGAGAAAATATTTTCTTTCTCAATTTTGGTATCCCCTACAGCACCAGCACCATCATTAGTATGCAGCAAAGGCTCTCATCCTCTTGACTGTCTGCTGTTTTGCCCACAGGCCTAAGTCCACACATACAAAGCAATATATGTATGCCAGATGTCAGGCGCTGCAGATGAACCAAGCATTATGATTATACATTGAAGACATGAGGATAAGAATAAATGCAGTTAGATGGTACTTTGTTTCCCTCAAGATAAGACAGAAGATACAAAGCAGGAAAAAATAAAGTCAACTACCTGAAACTTAAAAAGAGAATCTAAGCCATCTACTCATAAGCTTATATGGCAACTCTGTTACCAGAATTATCTATAATTGTCCTATTCCCACTTATGTCACATCCTAGAAACAGGCAAGTCATATTCAATTTCACCAAGCAAGCATATGTAGAGATATGCCATTTTTAGAATAATTATATTTAACTGAAAGAAAATTTTAAGTTACATCTTCAAAAATACATATCTTTATCCTCAAAAAAATTGCAGGAATGATATGTTTGGGTACAAAAGTTCTTATTTGCAAATGTAAGAAAGAAAGCAGACTTTGAAAAAACATATCCTGTCTTTCAACACTATGGATTTAAAAATAATCCAACAAAGTGATTAAATGCATGGATTTTCTTATGAAATTTTTACCTTCAGGTTTAGACATACTAATGAACATGCCCCAAGTCAGATAGTTAGGTAATGGAAAAGCTGAAAGTCCAAAATATATCTCATGTTTCTTAAGAGTTACCATGGCGGGGGGGAAGAGTTAACACTGGGTAGCTCTCTTGGCCATAGGTGGCTTTAATAATGAGAAATTTTCACGGGCTCTTAATAGCTGTGCCTTGGGGAAGGAAAGGGCAAAGTTTCTCATATAGGAATTAGAGTAGCTAGCTGGTAACTATGCCTCAAATCTAACTCTGATGTCACCTCTTTTCTTTTTTTTTTTCTTCCTTTTATTTTTTTATTTTTTTATTGTTATGTTAATCATCACCTCTTTTCTTCATAATCTCTCAGCGTATCCCAGGGACTCCAAAATAAATTCACAGCCCCATAGCATGACAGATAAGGTCCTTTAAGAAATGGCCTCCACCTAAAACTTCAGTCTCATTTTCCCTTCACCCTTATCCACATATATCCTAGGGATCTAATATTTTCCCCAACAATCATGCACTTTCAAATATCCATGCCTATGCACATAAAATGCCCTGTCTGGAACCCCTCCTCCATTTCTTTATCTGTCTGGCACAAGCTGCCAGGAATATATATACCTTTTGACCGTGAACTCTTTGGGGGCACATATTTATTCTTCTCTGCTTCTGTTCTCAGTATTTTTCACAGTGCTTGGCATGGAGTGAGTATTCACTTATTTATTCAGCAAATATTTATTGAGCACATGGCAAGGGCTAGGGACCATGCTAAATTTAGAATGACAAATCAGATAAACTTGACCCCTGACTTTAAGGAATTTATAATCCAGTAAAACTCAATATTTGCTGAATTAAATCATATTTTTCATTATGGTTTGCTTAAATAGTCCCACTCATAAGCCACTATGCATGGTGGTCCTTGTGCCTGAATGTCCAGCCCCCTCCTCCACATTTACCCAAATTGAATCTGTCCTTCAAAATCCAGCCCATAGTCCACACTCCTGATCTTTACATGACTGGTCCCATCCATACTGACCTCAATAAGAATTAAACTCATTCTACCATCTTTCCTTCCTCAACAATTCATCCTTCTGAGTTTCTTATCCCTGCCAACAGCAACAGCCTCCCCCCAGTGACCCAGGTGCAAAAACGCTGACTCATTTCTGCCTTCACTCACTCCCACACCTCATCAGCTGTCAGATGCTGCCTAATCTGCCTCTGCAATGCCACAGAAATCTGTTCCATCCCTTTTGTTCCCAATGCACTTACCCCTGTCTAGCCTCCCATTACTTCTCGCCAGTTTATTGCTACAGCAGGTGTCTTTCTTTGGCCCTCTCCACATTTCAATTCATTCCTGGTTAAACTTCAGAGAGTATAGTTCTATATATTTTCCCCTTGTTCACCAGTCCATAATACTTCCTCTCTCCCTCAAGGAGAAGGTTCAGATTCCTCCCTTGACTCCAGTTTACATTTCCGACTTTTGTTCCTGCTGCTGCATAAAGCAGCATATACTCTGTGCTCCCGGTAAACTCAAAGATGCACTGTGTTAACAAATATGCGCTTAGCCATTGTGTTTGCTCTTGCCACTCCCTCTCTGCTCATCTCCTCTATGTTAGCCTGACCACAAGCAGGTTTCCACAAAGCCTTTTTTCTATTGTTCCCCATACTCTCCTCCTTATAGACAAGAGAACTCCCCTTTCTCAGAAGCTTCCTTCATAGCAAATTATGATGCAATATATTTCATCTTATGTTTTAGCTATTTGTATATTTATTGTACCACTCAATTAGACTTGAGACCACTGACAGTGACCTGATGGGTCAGCTTAGCATGATTCTTCTGTTTTCCCATGCACCTTTTTCATATCTGAATTAAAATACTGGATCACAACCCTATAACTATCAGTTTCTGTGTCTATTTCCTACCCTGCAACAGTCCTTAATGTTGAAAAACCATATGTTATTTATTAGTGTATTTTTTTGTGGGCATATAGTCCGTGCTCAGTAAATGCGTCTTGCATAAATGGATTAACACAACACCTTGAAAATATCTTCTTACTATATCAGTTAGAATTAATAATCTATTTTACTTATACCCAGGGTAGTCTTAAATATCGCTTCCCTCTAATTTTCCATGGTGTAAGATTCATCTCCATTACTACACTGAAATGAAATGTTACATTGATTTAGTCTTCCTAATTAGATAATGGGTTCTTTGAAGAAAGATATTGGTATACCCTTTACTATTCCCTTTGTTACAACAGTTCACAATATATAATGTTTATCTATAAATGTTCATTAGCTGCTTGATAGGTTAATGATTTGGTGAGGGTAGGAACTAGAGAACAACCCCAAATGGGATTTCTTTTGTATAATAACAAGCTGAAAGGTTTATTTTCTAACTTCAATCTACTGAATAAAATTTTTACATGTTACACTAGGCACTATTTTTAGAAGTAAAGCAATCTCTAGAGATAATTTAGACCAGAAATTAAACTCAGGGGGTAAAGGGAATATAGATTCCTGAGAATCCATTGAGGTTTGGATCCTCTCAGTAAATATATATATTCTCAAACATCTACATATCGTTTTGCATACCATTCATAGTCATTTAAGACTTCCCTTAAGGTCATTTGTGACTTCAGGTTAAAAACCTTTCCTTGGGGCTCCTGGGTGGCTCAGGTCATGAACCCAGGTTCCACATCAGGTTCCTTGCTCAGTGGGGAGCCTGCTTCTCCCTCTGCCCGCCACTCCCCCTGCTTGTGTGCTCTCTCTGACAAATAAATAAAACCAAAACAAAACGGAACAAAAACACCTTTCTTTGGTCTTCATGTTAAAGATGAAAAATCTCAGGTTCAAGATGGTAGGCCACCTGCCCAAGATCACACAGCTACCTGTAGTCTTCTGTTCTCTTCCATTAACAAAATTTTGAGAAGTGCAAACATAAGTCAACTTAGTGATTCCAAGATATTTAGTGTTTCACTCTTGCCACAAATATTCAATTCAATGCAACAAGCAGATATTGACTGCTTTTTATGTGTGGAGCTCTGTGCTAGGTGCTAAAAGTATGCAAATGAATAATACACATACAAGGAACAAAACCAGCCACTTCATCTGTCCTTGGAGACAGAAGTTTATCTAAGTCATCCAGTGCCCAGCACTGGAATGGTTAACTAATGAGTACTTCTAAGGTATTTGTATAAAACAATATAAGAGGTAGTGCATACCCTTAAATCGCTCATATTTCCTGGAAATGATTTTTTCCTATTTCTATTTTCCCAGACTGAATCAACAATCTGTTGCTTTGTTTAGTTTTTTTTTAACAATGTTAATGTTTATCATAATATTGAAATATGCTAAACACAAAACAACTAAACTTTTAATAGGTTATAATAAAAGTGTAATTATTCATTAAAAATCAGGATAATGTTTTAATGTCCTAAGAAAATCATTCTTTTTAAATCCAATTAATTGTGATTTTTTGCATGAAGTTTAAAAAGCATAACTACATGTTTTTTTCCTTTAAACTTCCATTCTTTTAAATCAAATATTTTAAAGTGTGCTACATTGAATATAGCTTCTTGGTCTCATCTACATTTATTTTAAGGAATTTACATTTATTTACTTGTATTACAACCTTTCCATCCTTCCCACAGTTTTATATATGTGTGTGTGTGTGTGTGTGTGTGTGTGTGTGTGTGTGTGTGTGTGTGTGTGTGTATTTAAACCAGAATCCTTACCATATTTGCTGGGGAACAATATAACCAACAGAATTCTTTTTTACTATAAAAGGGGTTGTTTTCTTTTCCAGATAATTCATTGTTAGTATATAGAAACTCTACTGTTAATTTCATATCCTGAAACTTCACTAAATTTGTTGATTAGATCCAACCAGTTTTTTTATAGAGTCTTTAGGACTTTTTATACATGAAATCATGTCATCTACAAATAGAGACAATTTTACTTCTGTCTTTTCAATTCTCATGCCTTTTATTTCTTTTTCTTTCCTAATTCTTAGCCTACTTATTAACTGGATTTTAAGAACATGGATAGACTGCACAGTTTAGCTTTCTATTAACTTCAATAATCATCTCTCATGGATTGTAATGTACACTACCTGCATTTTGCTTATTTATTTTTTATATGTAAAATCACAGAAAAAAATGCATCTGACAAAGGAACTCAGACCTAATCATGGAACAGTGAAGGTAAAAAGTATAGGGATTTTAGTGTAGGGATTTTAACTATAGCTGTTATAGTTATTTCCAAATCCTAGAGGATAGAGTAAAATTCTTTATCTTACATATATGCCTACTGCACAAGCCACTAGTTAGAACCAATATTCAGAAATAAATCATTGTCCCCAGTACAATCTTTTTAAGTTCTTCAACCAACACAATGAAATTATACAAAGCATTTATTAGCTTCAAGGTCTTTTTGGGTTCCACAAAAACCTTTGCTTGCACTTGTCATTTTTAAGCAACAGAAACCAAGAGCTTGTAAATCAGTTAGAATGATTAACATCAGAGGAGCTTTTTCAAACATGCAAGAAAAATAGGAATTTTTTTTTCTGCCTTTCTTATTAAAGGAAAAGGAAGGAAAAGAAAAACAATTAGAGTAACTTCTTTGTATTGTCAAGTATTTTCAAGTCATCTCCCAGGGCTAGATCAATCACTAGCACACTATGTTCCTGCAACAAAGAAATAGAAAAGAAAAAAATTTGCAATCATCAAGAGGAAGAAGAAAGAATCAGTGGTACCAAAATGTAAATTGTACAAGCAAAATTATTTCTAAATTAGATACCTTATTATATCTTGGAAGTGTGTGTTTCTGCTATAGCTTTTATTTCTACATCATCTCTAATGTGATCCTCCACAACCAGGAGGCAATACAATTTCTTGTCATTATGCACATTTTTTATGATCTAGAACACAAAATGCAAAAATATCCGTGAAATACCTTACCTGTTTCAAAAAAAACAATGTCAGTTTTTAGGCACTTTAAATACAAATTACATACAGAGGCTTCACTGGCTAGATACATTTCCATTTTGAACAGAAAGGAGAAAAGAGGAGAAAAACTCAAATAACTAGACATATCTCATGTAGCTATGAAAAAAAGGTATTTTATTTTTATGATAATATTTTACATCCAAAGGGGGAAAAAGCACAAAAATACACTACATTAGATGTGCTTAAAACAAAGGCATATCCCAACAAGACTGCCCATCAGCTTTTACCTTACGCTCTGGTCCTCAGGCTATTGCAGCAATTGGCACATCAGAGACAAACAATGTCTTTATCCTTGTGAACCACCTTTGAGAAGTACTATTTCAGAGGCTGCCCATTTGGATGTGATAAGCACTTTGTCCTTTATGTAAATAAGTATTTCATGTAGTCTACAAAGAAAGATGCTAACTGTTTTGTTCTTTATACATGTATGTCTAGGATATCTACCACCAGGGTGGCTTAATGACAAAGATCTGGTACTGGCTGATATGTTCACCGTAGAAAAGTATATAGTGAACACTTTCACAGCAATTGACCTCTTGAGTACTACGATCAAATTTTACCAAGAAAATACGGTGGAAAAAGAAAAGGAAGTATATCCTCTGAGTTCCAGAATCCTCTTTTATTTTTTTCAAAGATTTTATTTATCAGAGAAAGAGAGAGCACAAACAGGGGGAGTGGCAGGCAGAGGGAGAAGCAGGCTCCCCACTAAGCAAGGAGCCTGATGCGGGACTCAATCCCAGGACCCTATGATCATGACCTGAGCCAAAGGCAGATGCTTAACGCACTGAGCCACCCAGGTGTTCCCAGAATTCTCTTTTAGAATCAGCATTCTTTTTTATTGCTTCGAGCCCCACGAAGATTCTAAACCAAGTAAACGCTCTCTCTTACAAGAAGAGAGAATAGAGAATGGATGGTCGAGCACGCTCTTTCACTTCCACCAAGGCCCACAGTCTTTCTCTCTACTACAGACAACCCTTTAGGCATCATGGTCTAAGACACACAGTAAGAGAACAATAAACTTCAGGATAATGATGGAGATGGAGAAAGAGACATAGAACAATAGAGATAGAAATATAAAAGAGGTGGAAACAAAAACTGGAAGAGAGCAGTGGAAGAGTGCTTAGATTATTCAGTGGAAGCACAGAATGCTAGAGCAGTAAAAACCACTTCTCTTATACCTAAGAAAAATGAGACCCCAGAAGGTTAACTGTCTAGTGGAAGGATTGCTGGCCACTAAACAACAGAATGTAGCCCCTGTTAGCTACCCAGATGCCAAATGTTACCAATATTAATTATATGGGGAAAATGACCTTTCAGCAGTATCAAAGGAATTCCAGAATGAGGCAAATAACCCAACAGAGTAGGGCTGAGTACAAGACATCAAGACACGGTGGGAATGATAGTGAGCTAGAGAGTGTATGACCCCTCCTAGAAGAGGTTAGGACTACTTAACTCAAGGGGATTTTTGCCTTATGGTTATATAGGTCTGGTGTTACTGGAAATACTGAATTTTCAAAAGAAGTCAGAAATCCAGATTTTTAGTGGCAATCCCTTGGTATTGTTGGAACCTATTTCAAGATTTTTAACTCCCACACAGACCTAACATATCTGTAGCCCAGACACTGCCTACAACTGTTAGCCTATGAACCCTGGTCTATAGCTGTCCAAATGTCCTCAAAAAAACATTTTTTAACGTGGTCAAACTGGTCAAAAAGTGGTGCCTTTAGTGACTTCAATTAGATCACCAATGGATTTTGGCCTACAGAACTCTTCATGGACACCTCTTTAAGATGGATGGTGTGATTTGCCTTCATTTTCTCTTGCTCAGCCTTCCCTGAGGGCTACCTAATTGGGCAGGCTTCTCTGGACTGACAGACAATCCACTTCACAGTCTTGTCTTCTTTGGGTTTGCTGAGATTGAGTTTTGGGGATTAAGGTTTTTCTGAGTTATGATTTTATCTCTTTGCCCAGTAACTCAGCACTCCTGCCTGCAAATGCACTTGCGTTAAACTTATTAAGGGAAGAAGAGGTGTCAAATTTTCTTCAGGAACTTGTGAATGGCACAGGGTTGGAGAACAGGGAGAAATAATTCCTGTTTGCAAACTGAATGTTGTTAAATCCTATCTCCTATGTAACATAGCCGAGGCAGGTACAGGAAACACACACACACATACGCACACACACACACACACACAACACACACATACATAGAAAGCAATTTCAACCTCATTTAAACCTTCTCACCCATGGTCCCCAGTTTCTCTGATGTTGCTTCTTTTAAAATTCCTGCTGGGCCTGATATTAGTCCATCAGTAATTAATTCAATAAATAAATATTAATTGAGCACTGACTGACAACAGTGAGCATAACAATGTATGTATCCTCATGGAGTTTAAATTCTAGAGGCAGAGAGAGATATAGGTGCACACAGTGGTGTGCTGGTAAAAGTTTAACAAGTGGCTCTTCAGAGAAAGGAGTCTGATTTACAGTGTTTAATGATTTCTGTGGTATAAATACTCCCACCATGGATAATTTCAAACTTCCAACACGACATCACTGAACATAAAGCTGACAGAGACGGTCATTAGCACATCACTGTATGTTTCCACCATATCCATACAATAGATATAAATAACCTCAAGAGCATAAATAATAGCAAAATGTAGAGAAGTAATAGGAAAAGTTGAATTTTTAATATTATGTCCTTGTCTTCTAATATAATTTATTTCATTGTAAGTTTACATAATTTAATTTTTAATACTGTTTAACAACTGTTTCCAAAAATTCCTAAAAATTTAAAATTTGGTTTTCTTCATCTAGTACAAGCTGATTCCAGCACACTACTGGATATAGGTAGATTAATAGATAAATTTTTAATATAAACAGGTGATAAACTAAAGAACAATAAGGGAGAGAAAGAGACAAAGAATAACAGAGGAGGTTATCCAATGGAAAAAAAAACCTAAGAATCAAAAAGGAGGCTAGAAATGGCCAGCCAGTGACAGAATGCCTTCTACCACATACCTGCCTAGTATAATCAATCAATGCTTTAACACTTCCTATGAAGGGAGCTCTCTACTTTAGCACCCCATTCCACCTTTAGATACGTCTGACTGAGAGCAAGTACTTCCTTTTATGGAGCTAAACTCTACCTTCCTGTAGTTGTGGTTTTTAAATTGAGTTTTATTAAGATTTAGGAGTTCTACAAATGGGCCCCAAGAATCCCAAAAAGCCTCACAGTCTGATGAAAAGCAGGAGGGGAAACTGGTTAGCAGGGGCCATTCCAGCTTCTGCTTCTAACAAGGCAGTTGTGTAATTTATCTCTCTGTATACTGGGAATCTCTGTATGCTCATATTTGAGAAAATATTTTTTATAGTTAAAATCTGGTTGAAACCCACTTATATATGTATATACACGTATTATTTACATATTACTTATTACATATACTTATATATTATATACTTCTACCAATTTATGAATTTTCACAATAATGCATATCTTGGTATCAGTAAGGACGGGCTAGCTCATGCAACAGTAACAACTAATCCCCAAAGTCTAAGTGGTTTGATATGACAAACATTTATTTCTCACTTATGCAAATGTACTCCAAGTTTACGTGACATTGCTCAATTTTGCTTACTTTTATTCATCATGGAAAGTCACGAGGTTACATGTAGCTTCAAGGAAAAATCAAAAAAGAGTATACCTCCTGCACTCAGAAGGAGCAGAACTGAAAATCTTATTGAGTAGCACTAATGTCTACTACAATTTTCTACTCATTTGGCTATGTACTATTTATAACCACCTAATAATTTCAACCAACAACTAGATCTTTAAAAGGGCCATATGAAATTCTGATACTTACCACTACCTTCACCTTTTATTCCTTACTGAAAACCACTAATTGAAGAAGAAGATGTACCTTTCCACCACTTCTAATTTTGACTTTTAACACTTCCAAAGAGGTTATCAACAACTACAATGAGCAGAAGTTAATGTTGCCATCTAAGAATGAAACTTTCAGAAAGAAAACCACAAATGGCAAACTTAGTCCTCAGGGGAAATAACCCAGTCCAAAATATATATACCTGAGTCTATTTGGGGACTTCCAAGTCCAAGCAAAATAACTAGTGTGCAAAGCCAGGAAAATATGCCTGAATACAAAAGAAAGAAAAAAACACTGATGTGTGCCTTTTCAGCTTTATTCTTTTTTTAAAAAAAAAGATTTTATGTATTTATTTGACAGAGAGAGACACAGCAAGAGAGGGAACACAAGCAGGGGGGAGCGGGAGCCCGATGCAGGGCTTGATCCCAGGTCCCTGGGATCATGACCTGAGCTGAAGGCAGATGCTTAACGACTGAGCCACCCAGTGCCCCTCAGCTTTATTCTTGTTGTAAGGGTGAGAGCGATGCTCCTTCCAGGTCTCTACATTTCCAAGTCAAAGCAAAAGTTACCTTTACACTACATACAGACAAATGCTAGAATGCTAGAATATTTTCTTCTTCTTTCTCTCTTACCCTTGACATTTATGCTAAGTACTCTCAGCAGTTTACCTCTATTTTTGGGGTGGTGGAAGCTTCTTAACCTTATGTTCCAGAATAACCCTCTAGAACAAAGGTTGGTAAACTGCAGCCCATGGACAGAATCCAACCTACAATTTGTTTTTATATGACCCATGAGCTAAGAATGGCTTTTACACTTTAAAGGGGTTATAAAAACAAAAACAAAGAAAAATATGCAACAGTGACCACGTGTGGCCTGCCTGTGAAACCTAAATTATTTACTATCTGGACCTTTACAGAAAAAGCCTACCCTTGCCTGCTCTATGATTAAAAGACCCATACTCATTGGATATCTGTGATTCAAGTTCAATTATTCCATTAAACTGCATCACAAAGTTAGGAAGCATGAACAAAAAAACAACTTCTACTAAGGTTATTTTGCAAGGAACCATCACAACAATTTATGGGTAAACATAGCTCCAACAAGGGAATTTTTCCAAAGAATTCTCATGAATTTCTAGGATGTATGGACTTTGGGAAGAAAAGTTGTCCTGAAAGTGAAGAATTTGTTAAAACCCCCTAAAGGGGCAAAATTGGCAATTCCTCTGTAAAACAGGCATTCCTCCACACAGATGAGAACAGAGTATTTTATGGCAGTCCAGATGTAAAATATGATGAAATTTTAGTATGAGTCAGATTTCCATGAAGATAATAATATCATCACCATAAAAGTATTCACAATCAGTGCCAGAAAGATGTAATATATAAAGAGAATGAGTAAGAAGTTGGAAAGGAAAAGGAAACTAAGGGAGAGTCTCTCGAAGCTCATTTCAGGACAGACACCAAAAACTCACCAATAGGTTGTTGAAATTATAGACAGAAAGAGAGAGAGAAAGGCGGGGTGGGGGGGTGCTTTCAAGAAGATTATGGAGAGAATTACACATGGATGACTCTTTCAACATGAGTCTCTGTAGGATATATTCAGCTTCAAATTATAGAAAATCCAATAAATAAATCCAATAAATTGTTTACTTATATCTATGTGTGGAGGTAGCATTTCCAGAGTTCATTCCATTGCTCAACAAGATCATGAACCAGAGCCTCTTTCCATCCTTATGCTCCCCTACCTCAATGTGTTAGCTTTTTGTCCTTATAGTCACTGATGATTACTATAGTTTCATATATATGGTATCATCTCAACAATGTCCCAAGAAAGAAGGAAAGGGAGGGACAATGCCAGTGACCTCTCTTCATATGCACATCCTTTTCACTGGGAAGCAAATTATTTTTCTCAGAAGGTCCTCAACAGTCTTTCTCTTAAGTCTCTTTGGCCAGAACAGGGTCACATCCAAGTATTTGGCTTTGCAACTTCTAACATAAGCAGACAAGAGATAAAAGGAGAAAGGGTTAAGAAATCCTTTGCAATAACCAGCCGATCAGATCTGCTACTGATTTAAATAATTTGGGGCTATTTCATTAAAGAAAATAGCCACATTCTTCTACAGTCACTATGAGAGACAGGCTAGGTTTAATGGACCCTTGGTATCAAAGTAACTATTCTAATGATATGGGGTATAACTAAGGAGTCTGATTCATCTGGGCTTCTAAAAGCTGATCTTCCTGATGGCCTGCATACCAGCCCAACCCAGAGACCTGAGGAAGCAGCAACAAAGTCAACATTCAGGATCAACAGCATGAAAATCCACCAAGAAAATTTACTGTAAGATTAGACTGTAAAATAACAAAAATTGGGGCCCCTGGATGCTTCAGTTGTTGGAGCAAGTGACTCTTAATTTTGGGGTTGTAAGTTCAAGCCCCATGGTAGGTATAGAGATTACTTTAAAAAAAAAATGTAAAGAGGCACCTGGGTGGCTCATTCAGTTAAGCGTCTGCCTTCAGCTCAGGTCATGATCCCAGGGTCCTGGGATGGAGTCCCTTATCAGGCTCCCTGCTCAGCAGGGAGTCTGCTTCTCCCTCTACCCCTCCTCCCTGCTCGTGATCTCCCTCTCACTCTCTCTCTCTCTCAAATAAAACCTTTAAAAAGAAATTTTTAATTAAAAAAAATTTTACATGACAAGAATGGTTTTAAACAAGAGATTTTAAATGTGTGTGAAATGAATATATATGCAATATTCTTGTTGGAGATATATATATTTCAGTGATGATGTTATCTCTAAAAATATTTTTGGAACATTCATGTGGAAATGACTTTAGGAACAATTTATAAGTCACATAAGAAATTCAGTCTTTCACATAAGAAATTCAGTCTTTCACATCAGTCTTATTTCTTTATATTTCTACATAATTAACCCTTCAATGATTTTTGCATACAGAGACCTATCAATGTCTTTTATAAGTAATACAGCCCATTACTTAAAAAGTTTAATCACCAGATTTAATTCCTAATAAAATTTAACTGCTTTCTTTAAGTAAACTCACATTACAGCATTTACTATGTCTCATCACTAAGAATTTTTTTCAAAGTATCTTTGGTCTTATAGGTACAGTTTGTTGTGCGACATTAAATATGTCTGCTTAGACAGTACCAAAATTAAGCCCATGGTCTTCTTTTATCTTCACACCAAGCATGTGAAAGATATTCTAGTTACGAAGACTTGCACACATGAATCAGGAGGCAGTTCATGGCCATGAGGAGTTGACTGGTTTAACAGAAAGAGAAAAGAAGTCTAAATTCTGAGACTTGGGTTCTACTCCCCTCCATGATTTCACTCATTCACAAAATATTATTGTCACCTCATATATAAAAGAGGAACTTTATTTTCTACCTCCAGAAGGTAGAAAAATGAAGGATAGTTCCTTCATGGTTTCACTGCCTGTCAGACAACTGTAACACCAGGGAAAAAGGGGTAAGTAGAATAAGGGAAATACAAACAGCTACCAGAGGTTACAACAGTAGAGTGCATGGGTCATCAGGCATGGACAGAAGAAATGGCGGTGCTCATATTGAGATTAACAAGATATTAGGGTAGACAGAAGTAAAAAGTATGTGATAAAATTAGAGGGACTCAAATTTAGAGATGTAGGAAGGTATTAATCAAAACGGTATAAGAAGTTCAGACTTTATTTGAAGGCAATGGGAAGTCAGCCACATTTTTTCCAAGGCAGTTAGATTATCAGTCAGAACTAGGTTCCAGGAACAGAACCTGGTCAAATGAATGGATGGTGAGGAGGCTGGAGGCTAAGACTAGTAAAAAGAGTACTGCAAATAGTCGAGATATGCTGAAGTGTTGGGAGCCTGACCAAGTTCAGACACAGTGGGAAAAATAAGGAAGAGTCAGAAGGGTGAGACATAAAGGCAGTTACTTTCACCCCTGGCTGCTTCCAGAATTACCTATGGAATTTTAAAAATTCCTGCAAAAGAGAGAAATGAATTCTGCAGAAGAGAAAGCAAGAATGGTAAGTACACATAAGATGCTTAACCTCATTAGTTATCAGGAAATTGCAAATTGAAATCACTATGAGATACCATTTTACATCCCCCAGTATAAAAACAAAACAGAAAAACAAAAACTTGGACATTAATAAGTGAAGACAGAGATACGGAACAACACAAATTCTCAAGCACAACTGGGAGTAAACAGATACAACCATACAACCACTATGGGAAAAAATATGGCATTATTTTGAAAAGTTGAAAATGTAAATGTGAATGTACAATCCCACGATTCTACTTCTAGGTAAATGCCCTAAAGATGTTTAATGTGGACACCTAGAAAGAAAGAAAGAAAGAAAGAAAGAAAGAAAGAAAGAAAGAAAGAAAGAAAGAAATGAAGGAAGGAAGGAAGGAAGGAAGGAAAGAAGGAAGAAGAAGAAGAAGAAGAAGAAAGAAAGAAAGAAAAAAAGAAAGAAACAAAGAAAGAAAGAAACAAAGAAAGAAAGAAACAAAGAAAGAAAGAAAGAAAGAAAGAAAGAAAGAAAGAAAGAAAGAAAGAAAAGAAGGAAAGAAAGAGACAGAGGAAGGAAGGAAGGAAGGAAGGAAGGAGAAGGAGAAGGAGAAGAAGAAGAAGAAGAAGAAGAAGAAGAAGAAGAAAAAGAAAGAAAGAAAGAGAAAAGAAAAGAAAGAAAAGAAGGAAAAGAAAAGAAAAACAATGTAAATATTCATTCACAGGAGAGTGGATGAATAAATTGGGCCATGTTCATAAGTGGAGTACTACAATAGGTAAATAAGCCACAGCAGTAGGCCAGTAGGCACCAGCATGGAGGAATCTCACAACCATAGTGGAGAATCAAAAAGGCAAATCACAAAGTATAGACAGTATAACAATATTTACATAAAGTTCAAACAAAATTTGACCATTTATCAAGAATGATTTTAGAAAGGCAAATATCTATAATAAAACTATAATGAAAGATAAATATAATATTCAGAATAGAAACTACCCTTGAAGGGAGGGAGAAGGAAATGAAAGATCAGGAGAACATAAGAGACCTCGTCTCCTTTGGTAATGTTTTTTTAAAACTGGGTGGTAGCTAAAAAGAGTCATTTTATTATATCTATATCTTGTTTTTATATTTTATATTGTGTTTATTCTTCAAAATCTATGAAACTTCCACAGTACAGAATATGGATACCAATAGCCCAACATATCCAAGAATGGTTTTCAGGAGTGGTATTTTAAAAGGTCCACAGGTGACTCTTATGCATGCCAGGAATGAGAACCACTGTATTTGGATGACAAAATTGGCAAGGAGATCAACAATTTCAGGTTGTGCCGTAGGACTATAAAATGACACTCAATTTTGAGCTTCTGTTCCTAGAAAGAGAAACAGGTACCATTAACTAAAACAGAGAATTCAGTTACAACAGTCTCTACTGGAGAGCTAGATTAGGGAGAAGAAATGTGGACGAGATAAATTTAAGGTGCAAGTAGGACTAAGACCTCTTGTTGAAGGTAACTGGATAGAGCAGTTAATTTTTCAGTTAATTTT
The DNA here is from genome assembly GCF_037043125.1 of Eumetopias jubatus. Lineage (NCBI taxonomy): Eukaryota > Metazoa > Chordata > Mammalia > Carnivora > Otariidae > Eumetopias > Eumetopias jubatus. The sequence goes on from NW_028274810.1 coordinate 53,295,623, forward strand.
CATTAAATGGAGAACTTTTATCTGTTTGAAGAGCAGGACCGGAGAAAGTAGATTTCTTGAGGAGGTAGCTTCCAGCCCCAAGAACTAGTATACAGAATCCATGCTACTTTCCAGGAAAATGTGGTAAAAGAACTTGTTAAACTGCTTTAAAATTAAAGAATTTGTTAATAAATTATAACAGGATTAGGACCTCCCACACCTCGAGTCTTTCTACCAAGGGGTATCCTTGTGCTTATCTGCTTGGGAAGAGGTAGCTGTTGCTATGGCAATTACTCTCCTGCTTCCTTAAGAATAAAAAAGCTGCTGTTTATAAATGACACAGCACTTTACCCTTTCCAGGGGTAGAATGAGCTCTGTTCCCTGTGTCTGACCAACCCGTGGTCAAGTTGGAGTCATCATTAGCGACAGAGAGCCCTATCTCCTACTCTACACTCATCTCTCCTCAACAGAGTCACACAAGATGTAGGATTTGCCAGTTATGGTTAGGGTATCTGAAATTCTCTGTCCAGCTTCCAAGTAGCTAAATGGATTGTGAGGCTGTGGGGCAAGAAATTTCTCCTACTGGGGACCTCCATGCATCACTGTTAACACTGACTTATCTTGCAGGGATATCAGGAAATTTCCAAAAGTAAATCAGTGCTGATCAAATTAACTTTCTCACCTCACTTATCTTGTTCTTTCCTAAGAGCTAAAAGTGGGTAACTGAGTAATTATCACTGTAATTATTTCAATTAGTACATCATTGGAGTTACCACTGATTGCCAATGTTGCACATGTACTATTATCTATTATAATAAAATGTCAAAGTAAATATTTTTAGCCCCACTTTATAGATGAATGAAGTAGAAATCAAAGAAACTAATTTTCCCATGGTCTCACTGCTATCAAGTAGAGATTGAATTAAAATCTAAATCCAAGGAATTAAAAAGTTTTTTAAACAACCTAGATTTATCTTACTTAAAACCTATGCTCTTCCTCTGCATCATGATCCCCTCTTGAGGGAACTCTCATGGCCCACACTGAATGTCTTGTACTAATCCACATTTCTGGGATCACACACAATCTAATCTCATAAGTGAGAAAGTAATGATTCGATGAAATTTTATGATTTCATATTTTACATGCAATCATCAAATAATATTACTAAAATTTCAAAAAAAAAGTGCCTATCTAACTTACATTTGAAGTTCCACTTTTTTTGTATTGGATTATTGAGATTGGTTTTAATCATTCAAGGAGATCAACATGGTTGTTCAGGACTAGAATCCATTCTTCATTCTTAAAGATTTGTGTATCTGATAAATGGAGAACCAGACCACCTGAATGTACTGCAGAGAGAAAAACTCTCTGTACCTCAAATATGGGATCTTGACAGAACTCCACCCTGATCTCAGTCTCAGAATGCCCTGAAAGATAAATACTGTCACTGTCACTTCTGCCTTTGAAAGTCTAACCAAATCTGAAAATATTCATTTATTTGCTCCTTTGGCTCCACTGAAGTATCTGACGGCAAAAACCTTTTCTAACCAAATCTTAGTCTTTTTCCCTAATCAGTCTCTTGCTGTGTTTGATGCTGCTCTTACTCTTTTCCTTCTGAGTTTTTTCCCTTGACCTGATTTCTCAGAAACTATACATTCCTGGCCTCATTCTATGTCTGGGGTCATTCTCTAACTTCTTTCTGTCACTGCAAATATGCTATTTACAAAATCATGAAAAACAAAGCCAATACAAGACAGAGTGAGCAGAAAGATATTAGAGAAAGGGATATTAGTAAGCACCTGAGACTAGTAATACAAATAGGGAAGTCATTCAGAGTGGTCTCTGAAGTTAGACCAATCAGATCACAGCTCTGGCATACCTACTAGCTTGTGACAATCAATCATTCAATCACCACATACTGAGCTCTATAATGTCCCAGGCACAGTAAGCGGTGCCGAGTAGGCAGTGGTAAACAAAAAATCTAGGTTCCCTGTGGTAGATTATGTTAAAATTTGCCAAATGTTTCATTTTTCCTCTCTGAGGAGCCATCCTCCTAGGAGGATTATGTATACGCAAACTGTTGTACTTAGGAGTGGTCATGTGACTTGCTTTGGCCAATGAAACATGGGCAAAAATTCAAAAGCCATCACGTGGTCCCCTGTCCCTGTTCCTCCAGGTGTGACAATTGACAATGTTCCAGATAAAGGCTGTTCTGTCAGCAAATAATAATACAATAAATATTCCTCCCTAAGCTTCAAATTCTGTACCTGTGTAATAACATCCACCTCATACGTGCGCTACAGGGAATTTAAAAAGACAATGTGTGTAAAGTTCCTAGCTTTATACATGTAAAATATTAAACATGTATTATATAATAAGCCCTTAGCTAGCTGAAGAAAACACTGTTCTGACCTTTGTGTATTTCCCAATATTTATAGGGAAGACACTCAAATAGCCAAAAAATTACAGTTCTGTACATGTGGTGCTTGGAACACAGAAAAAAACAAGATTCCTCTGCCAGGTAAAACTGAGCTAGCTCATTAAAGGAAAAATAGACATCCTCTCCAAAGAAAGGGACAGTTGCAAGAACGAAGGAGGGAAGAGGGAAAAAGCATGAGAGACAAAGCAAAAGCGTGAAAAAAAATGATCACAGCACCCCGGGAAAATTACAAGTAATTTAATAAAGCTAAAGGATAGGATGCAAATAAGGAAAGAAGCAAGACCCCAGGCAGGGAAGGCATTTAGGCAGAGTCCTGAGGGGGGAAGGGCCCAGTGTGCCAGGCCTGGAGCTCGGTTTTCTGACACAGGAAGCTACTGAAGAATTTTAAGCAGGGAAATAATTACAGCCAGATCTGCATTCCAGAAACATCCCTCAAAGCAGTGTTGAGGGTGGAAGAGGCTAGAACAGAGAATAGTTAGAAAGCTGCCAAAGGATTCTAAATGAGATACGATGAGAGCAAAATCAATGGCAGGGACAGTTAAGCAGTGAATTTAGCTTTGACTTCTGCTAAATAAAGCAGAAGAAGCCCTATATTTTTATTTGACAAAAGAAATCTTACAAGTTTATCTGGAGAAACATTTTCCTAAGGTGTTCATCTTTAAGAACGACAGTGGTATGTGGATCCTTATAAAATGTAAATCAAGTAACACAATGAACATCATTTTCAATTATGATTTTGCAAAAGCCATAGTTTTAGAATCTATATGATGTGAGATTATAAATTATAACTGTTGAAAATACAGGGAAGACTAAATATGTCACTACCATGCATCAACAATCCCACTACCAAAAAATAACTATCATCAATTTATAGTGTATATTCTTCTAGCCCTTTTTGTGCATTCATATATGTACAAAATACAAACACAATTCTATTTTTTAAAAAAAAAGCAAAAGTTTATATAGAATCTGGCTATCATGTCAGTAAGAGTCACAATAATGAAGTGGGAAGGGGGGGCTCGAGTTTAACATAGCACAACTGGAAAACAACAAAACCAACTCATGTGTACACTCCAGTGAGTTAATAGATCTCAATAAACCAAACACCCACTGAAATACACACATAAACTTTCAATTATTAGAACAGTCTCACTTTGATATCTAAGTCTCAGTCCTTTCATTTTGAAATTTCAACCTGAAACTGAATTCAAAGCTCTTCTACTCCCCTGCCACCAGTGAAAGCTAGACTTCTGCTGTTGACTCTTGAAAATTGTGATAATACGGTGAGGCATCCTGACTACCATGCCCTTCCTCTCAAGGCTAACTCCTCTGAAGAAGGGGAAGAGACCAGGGGTAAATCTCTCCTAATGTAACTGGGAGAGATTGGCATCCTCCCCCCGACTGTTCTCCTGGTTATTGTTTCTCTGATAAATAATGACACAGGGCTATGGATGCCTTCCATGTGGCAGGAATCTCCACAACACCCCTTTCATTGGACCTCTCTTCCCCAACACTGCACTCCCCCAAAAGACAACCAACTGTCTCTGTAGGGTATGTAGTAACTTTTGTTCTCAGCCTTGGACCTCAGCTGCAAGTCCAGAAAACAAGAATGATCTCAGTTGATACCCTGTTTAATGGTATGTTTGTGAACATGTTTGTCTTTGCTGTTACAAAATTATCTTTCAAATTATAATTTATAAAGATCTTATCCAAAGCTTATGTCATAAAGAAAGGCTGCTTACAACACCAGGATCATACATCTAGTGTTATATCTTGCTTTAATCTAATTTACACTACATCATAATGCATTTTTCAATTCACCATTCTTCAAAAAAATGCTTTTTATAGCTTTACTCATAGTAGTAAAATGTTCTCATATTAGACAATTATGTTGCTTCTCATTTTTGCCCCTTATAAGTAATGCTATGATTAACATTCTTGCTTATAAATCATTGTGAAAATCTTTACTACTACTTTAGATTTTATCCTAACTATGAAATTGAGTGTGGACCTTTATGGCTATTGACACAACTTGATGATATTGGAAAATTGTACCAATTTATACTGCTGCCCCCAGATTAAAAGATCCTTATGCTACAAATTTTTCAATACTAGCTATCTTTCATTCTGAAGCCTTTTCTGAATTATCAATTTAGTAACAGAAAAATGGTACCCTCTTGTTTTAAGTTGCACTGGTTTGATTACTATGGATAATTAATATATTATATGGAGAATAATAAAGTGTTTATTAACTGTCAAGATTTTGGATAACTAATCACACTCTCCACCCCCCCATATGCACACACACACCATACACACCCTCTTTGTGTCTCTCCTTCATACATACAGAGTATATTAATAATATATTAATATAATTAATTATATTAACTATAATTATATGTTAATTATAATTAATATAATTATATAGTCACTAAAAATTGAAGCAAGAATCACACTAACCAAAAAATAATTTTCTCAATGTTTAGGCTGATAAGATACTTAATTTTTGCTAACAATTAGGTGTCCCAAAATTCTTCTAAAATTGAAACATAAGGAGCAGAGGTGCATCTGTGGAAAAGAAAAGGCTGAGAAAAAGCTGAGCCATGCATGTGCAATATTTTTTTCCCAAATTCTTATAATCAGATAAGTCAATCCTCCCTCACTTAGGACAGAGTGAGAAATGGGGAAATTAGTCAAGCTGGTTCCCTAGCTGAAGTCCGCCTAGGTGGAAACATGAGGCAGAAGAATAGAGTCTGTTCCTTACATAAGCCAGATATACAAATTATTTTATTGATTGCCTTTATGTTCTTGACTCATTTCTCTTTGGGGGGATTTGTATTTTTATTATTGACTTAAAAATACATTTTATTAAATAAGGACCTGTCTTTGTCATATACACATCAAATGTTTTTCTCACTTTAATGTAATTTTAGCTTATAATGTTATTAAACAGAAACACTTAATTATACATTTGATATCTCAACGAACTTTTTAAAAACATAAAACTTTTTATTTTCACATAGGTTTAGATTCATAGAAAATCTGCGAAGATTATATGGAGTTCCCATATACACTCCACTCATTTTCCCACTAATGTCCTTTTACTGTTCCAGGATCCAGTCCAGGACACTATATTGCATTTAATCTCAGTTTGACTCTTAATTTTGGTTGTACTTTTTTTTTATTTAATTTATGGAGACAAGACTGTTCAATTTCTGCTCCCAAACTGACCAATCATTTGATAAATAATCATTGTGTTCTCCAGTGACTTGAAATACCAACTTGATCTTATAAATGACTTCCAAATTAATAGTTCTTAAATTAAATTCCTACAAAAGCAGAGATGCAACATTTAATTTTGGCTTTCCAAGCATAAAATGTGTTTGCTCAAGAATGTGTGTTGAATGAAGAGTGAATGAATACATATACTCTAGGAAATGCAACAATTTTAGGATAGCCATATACTTTCTGATAATGTAGAACAGCCAACCTATTCCATAATTAGGTATTTACCCATGACAAATGAAAACATATGTTCACAGAAAGACTTCTTTAAAAATGTTTGTACCTGGTGTATTTGTAATAGCCCATGACTAGGAACAACCTACATGGATAAATAAATTGTGGTATGTCCATACAGCAGTAAAAAGAAAAGGCATTAAGTTGAGTGGGTGTAAAAAAAAAAAATGAGACAAAAGAGTAAATATTGTATGATTCCATTTATATAAAATGCTAAACATACAAACTAAGCTAGAGTGAAAGAAAGGAGTTGGGTGGTTGCCATGGGCTGGGGTGGAGAGAAAAACAACCGGCAAAGTCACATGAGGAAACTTTAGAGGATAATCAAAATATCTTGATTGTTGTGGTAGTTTCACAAGTGAATATATTTGTCAAAATCACCAAGTTGCAGACTTGAAATGAATGTCACTTATTTTACATGAATAGCATCTCAATAAAGTTGTCTTAAAAATGCAAAAGGTGCACAAAATAATCCACAAGTTATAGGAATATATATTACAACTCATCTTTTATCAATTTATTGCATCTCTATAAATTTCTGTTTCCATGTATTCTCTGTATCATATACACACATACATATATATTTACACACATACAACCATACATACATAAGATATAATAATGTGCTTTAAATAAATTTAGTTGTAGGGATAAGGGAGATTTAAAGACTACCAATCTAGCAAACTAGGGAAGAAGAGTGATTTGTCTCTCTTGAGCTGTTTGTGTCAACCAGCAGCTGTCTCAAGCAAGGCTTTGGCAAGCAATATGCTTTAGCCAATTCACAACAGAATTTTCTGTTAAGTGCCCAGAGTGCCCTAGTCCTTCTGTTCACCTGGCTCTCTACTCTGGGTATTGCCCAGAGCTCAAAACTTGGCCTTCTGCATTATTCTGTCTTTATTCTAAACCTTTCCTTAGAGCTCAAATACAGGCTTCTAATATCATTGGGATGCTGAAGACCAACAAATCTATACTCCGATCTCTCATCTGTTTCCCTTTGCCACAACCCCTGCCACCTATTGGACATGCTATTTTCCAAAGTTTTATCCCAACTCAAATTCATTATTTCTAATCACATATTTTCCCAAACTGATTCCCATTCATGGTCTTGTACTGCCAAGTTAAAAAAAGAAAAATACTGTAAAGTTATCTTTAATTCACTTTCCTCTTTTACTTTAAAATAACCATTCCTGCCAATTTACCTTTTAAGTCTTAATTTACTATCTGTGTCAGTGATTCCTTGTAACTATGGAGGACCCTTTCCTCAAAAAGACCACACTGGTACACAACATTCTTCATACAGTTTCACATATGATTTCCAGGGACCACCCCCACCCCGCCAACCAAAAAGGTATGGATCTCTACACTGTTCACTTCTAAAATCTGGTTTCTCCGATGAGGCTCTTTCTTGAGAGTTTCAGAACCACTTTCCAAGTACTTTCCAGATAGCTGTTATTTCAAACTCTGGATGTTCAAAACACAATGTGCCATCTCCCCACCCCAAATGGCAACTTTTTCTCACTCCTTTTATTAATGACTGGTAACACCATCCTCTAATCAATTAAAACACTAATTTGAATATTATTGATTTCTTTCTCTTCAAACCCCACACATCTACATGGTAATTACAGTGGCCTGAAATCATTGGTTAAGGGTTTTAAACATAGTTTCATTTGCCAGGGTGGTAAATGTATTTCTAACACCATATACACTCAGGTCATTTCTGTATGAATATAAAACAAAGTGACTCATTCCTTTTCAGTTTCTGGTAGCCAATGCTCCAAATTATCAATACCGCATTGTTGGTTTCCCTCAGTTACCTCAAATCTCTTGCCTCATTCCCAGTCCCTTTCCAGTTCTAACATCTCCCACCACCCATGTCTTAAAATGGATTTAACTCTTCCCTCACCAGCCCCCTACAGAAACTCCGGTGGCCTTATCCACATTCTTAAGTCTTTCTACTCCTGGGGCAGCTTTTCCTGGGTCAGCGGGACCTTTAGAAAGCCTGTGATAACCAAATAGAAAATGAAAAGGTTGAAGAATACTGTTAAAGATTTTACACTCTCCCACCCACCCCCAGTGCTGTTATCATTCCTTTCTCAACCTGTATGCCACTATGTGTAATTTTGTAAGGAGGCTGAGTAACTCATCCCCTCTGTCCCCGCACCATAGCCATGCAGGTGCTGGAACCAAGCACAGCATTATCTATGCATCTCAGTGTTCCCTACAAATGTTAACATTCCCAAACTGTGCCAAAAGATGAAGAAAACATTTGAAAGGCACTGCAAACACAAAAAGGCCCTCAAGAGTCTAAAAACAATGAATTTGCATCATGACATTTTACCGTCTGGGGAATTCAATGCCACCAACCTATGGTTAAAACCTAAATGATTATGGCCAATTACTTTTGGAAGAGAAAGTTGGCTTAGGGCCAGAGGAAGCAGCAGAAGGTGAGAAATGCTACCTCTGAGCAGTTGAAGGGCACGGACTGTCGTCACCTCAGGAAGGAGTTCAATGGGGAAAAACAAAATCAAGTCAGTAACGAAGCTGAAAGAAGATCCCGGGCACCTAGGAAAGGAAACCTCCATGCAGAAGCCGAAAGCCAGGAGCAGAACCCAAAAATGAGTCAGAGGAAATGCGGCAAAAGGTCAGACCTTAGGGAAGGAAGCAGAAGATGCCAAGCCAGCAGACGGCTGAGGGCTGAGATCAGGGATGAGTCAATTCAGCTGTTGTTGAGGCCAAAAGAAGGCTCTCCTTTGAGCAACCAAGAGGGTTAATAATTCTTTACTGAATGAAATGGGCGACACTTAATTCTACACTGAAACCTAAATGATTCAGTATATTATTTTAGTCTGTGCAATAGTCCTGTTTTTTTGCTTGCTTAGCCTTACACTTCCCCCCTACTTTCCTCATTTCTCTCCCGACTGTCTTTTTATGTCATTTTTTTATTTAATGTTAATGCAACAGCAGCTTTCAAGGTGTTCCAGGTCAAAACATTTTTTTCTAACTTAATTGAGATGTAAGTACACGTAATGATCTCATATTACAAAGGGAGAATCAAAACCATTTTATTATCGTAAATATTATGATTCTTTGTATTACTAGTAGCTACCATTTACTGAATTTTTTTTAACATTACGTCATGTCCTCTGGTGGATGACAGTTATTCCTCACAATATCCACAGGAGGAATTATTAATTCCAAACAATGAGGAAACCAAAGCTAAAAGAGGTCAAAAATTGTCCCAGGATCCTAGAACTAATAAACGGCAAGGATGAGATTTAAACCTGCGATGTATCTGATTCCAAACTCTGTGCTCTTAATTACTGCACTAAGCTAAATTTTATTTAAAAGATCCTTATTTAAATAGGACTCACGTAAAATGGGTCATTTGTTTAATGAACATCTGTCAAAGCACTGTGATACTTACTTAATGTATTCTTCTGGGTGCCCCTGGAACAAAAGAAAAAAAAAACAGTATGACAGAGCCCAAGCCTTCCAGAAATCTGAAGTTAGGGCTGAGGACACAGTGATGAACTAAAACTAATATTCGTCCACAGCTGTACGTAGGCCTTGAGTTTGAGTCCTGGAGATACCACTGCCCAGCAACGGCACTCTGAGCAAGTTACTTCTCCTGTGTGAAGTGGAGATCATGAGGGTATGAGCCTTACACGGGGCTCTGAAGATAAGGTGATATAACACAGACCAGCGTTTCTCAACCGTAGGTGATTTCCTCCCCCCTCCCCCCGCCAAAGGATATTTGGCAATGTCTAGAGGCATTTTTGATTGTCCCAACTGGCGAGAGGGGGGGAAGAATGCCATTGGAGGAGGCCAGGATGCTGCTCAACATCCTATAACGTACAGGACAAGCCCCCCTCCCCAACAACAAGGAATTGTCTGGTCCAAAATGTCCATAGTATTGAGGTCGAGAAACCCTAATGTAGTAACAACATGTAATAGGCCCTCAATATTAGCTCTTATTACATTTACATGAAAAGGTGGTACTGTATGTACTTAAGTTGCAAAAAAAATTAATTAAAAAAATTGTAAAAAAAATAAGAAGAATTTGGAAACATAACCCTTAAAGACAAAGACTTACAAGGCCATATATTAGGTAAGAGAATAGGCTTTTGGAGTCAGGTGGATCTAGTTTGAATCCCAGCCCTGTGTGATGTTGAGCAAATTACTCAGACTATGAATCTCTCAGTTTCCTCATCTTTAAAATAAAATGTACCTACTTTTCTTTTTTATTTTTCATGAAGATGAAATGAGATCATTTATGCACTTAGAATATAATAAAACTCTCAGTAAGTATTTTTAAAATTTTAGCATATCGAATCTTATGCAGGACCTAGAAAAATATAGACTTGGGACTGGTAAAAAGAAAAGAAAAATCACCTCTTGTTATACAAACTTAAGTAAATTACTTAATCTGGCTGAGACTTACTGTTTTCATCTTCAAAATGAGTATAATAATGCCTCTATCACAAGGGTATAGTAAGAATTAAATGAAAGAGCACTTTAAAGCACTGAATAAGGTGCTTAACACATGGGGAGTACTCAGTAAATACTAGTTACCTTCTCTCACAAAGACAAAAAACAAGGTTTTGGGGCACCTGGGTGGCTCAGTCCATTAAGTGTCTGCCTTCAGTTCAGGTCACAATCCCAGGGTCCTAGGATCCAACCCCGTGTGGTGGGCTCCCTGTTCAGCGGGGAGTCTACTTGTCCCTCTCCCTCTGACCTTCTCCCCCTCTTCCACTTGTGCTCTCTCTCTCAAATAAATACATAAAATCTTTAAAAAAAAAAAAGAAAAGAAAAGAAAAAACAAGGTTTTTATAAAGGTACTGAAGTTGAAATAAATAGTAAAAATTGCCTTTGCTAGAGCAGAAAATCTAGACTGAGGAGAATGGGAATACTCCGTCATTTATAAATGCTCCACCTTGGAGGAGCCCTCTAATTGTATCTGAAAGGAAAGTTATATATGCATCTCTCTCACCACCCACCTGCTTTCGACAAGCATCCTTCTTTGGGCCTAGGAATGTCACTATGACTTATCGAGGCTGAAAGAAGAGTACAGCTCTTGGCTGCATTTGCTGGAAGAATAAAAATTGAATTCTTCAACTACAAATTTAACTGCATTTTATGAGCACCAAAAAGATCCACAGCAGTAACTATTCATAAATGAGCTAAGGGCAAGGCATGATGTATTAGAAGATATTTGCTATTCTGCCTCTAAAAAATGATCATTGATGAGGTTTATGACTGTCTCTGAAAATAACTGTCAGGCAGTAACACCTAAGATGAAATTACTTATTCAGTTATTGACCACCAAGCCGAGGCAGATTATCTAAAAGTATAATAAACGCTATTTCAGAAAATATAGCTTAAATTTCAATGAAAATAAGAAAACATCATAAACCATCCAACTCCAAGGTATTAATGTTAAGGCCTTTTTAAAATATCCTGTGCTATATGCTTAAGATAATTTTGCAACCAAATGAAGGCAGTGTTTAGGTATCATATACTCTAATATTTCAAGTATGAATGATGTGTCCATATATAAAGGAAACACTAATATAACACATATAACTTTGCTAATCTAAATGGCTTAATGACTGCATTTTCCATTTGAAATGACACATTTGCTGCCATTTGGCAAAGTTGATTATCTTATGGCAAGTCTATAGGGTGTCTTTGATGCAGTTTCTGAATTCATTTTCCATTTTTATAAACCAAATATCTACCCACATACCACACAACATGTTCAAAAACAATTTTACTTTCTGTTATAACCCATACATAGTCTAAAGGCCTGACCTATCAAAAAATGAGCTACTTCCTCCTTCCCTTTCTGGGAAAAAGAGAATAACAACAGAATACTAGAAGCATTCACCTGGTTCTGTATCCCTCTAAACATAAATCAGCCACAGCTAAAAAGGTTCTAGCTTGTATCAACTACAGGACACATATAGAAATCAGAAATGCAACCTTTTGAATTTTGCCTGCATCCATTTCCAATGTCATTCAATGCTATTCACTTTCCTAAAATACGACATTTGTCAAGTCTCACCATACCAGTACTCCAAAAAATGTCAGAGGTCTTCCACTGCTTTTAAGATAAAGAACGTGCTCCTTAAACTCCCCTTCAAGACACACTCAAAGTTCACAGTGGGTCCTCCACCCACCTTGCAAACACGTCCTCCCCTCTCTCTCTACTATGTGGACAATTGTTTCAACCATTGCCTAACTCTACCTTATGCTGTTTGCCTTCAAACGTTTGTGTTCTTCCACCTGCTCGATGAACACTCCCTTTGCTCTCCACTGAGAGTCCAAAGCCCGAATTTAAACCTCCCCTATTTATGGCCCCAAGGCCACCTGGTCTATAGGACTAGATGAGGATCATACAGTTTGGAGGGCTATGTTCCCACAGACACCATGATCAAAGTACCCAAACTATGCTACCTGAAGAGCATCCAGCCACTTAGGGAAGGCAATGAATAGGATTTCTCTGAAGGTAAAAGGGTTTACAACAGAGTTCCCTAGACCTTCCAAGACTCCAGAGGAGTAACTATTCATTCCCTGCCAAATACCTTCTACTAACATCCATCAAAAAGCTGCTCCAGCTGCCCTGCTCACACCCACCCTACTTGGGAAGCCTCCTCCTCTCTCACAGGAAACCATAGCACATTAAAAAGTTCTTCAGGCTCCCTAGTAATCAAAGAGAACAAATCGAAAACAACAAAGAAGTCATTTTCCTCCTCACATCCACAAAAGACCAACAAAACCCAGAATCAGAGGGATGTGAGGAAATGATCACTCTGATGCATAGTTGGTAGAACTGTAAATTTGGTATAACCTTTCTGAAAGGCAATTTGGTGGGAAAAAGCCTTCAAAATGTATATATTCCCTAACTCAACAAATTACAGACATTTATATGAAGATGTTTACTAAAGCACTGTTTAAACGCAAAAACTAAAATGGAAGCAATTTAATGTTCATCATTGGAGGAAGGATTTATTAACAGAATACTATGCAGCCATTCATAAAAACACTAGAAATCTATATTTTTCACTCAATTTTGGCCAAATATATCCAGTTATAGAATAGCATTTACACTACGAATGTGAATCTATACAGAGGGACAGATAGAAAAACATTTTCCACTGCTTTTAGGCATGGCTCCCTGATACTCTTGCAAAAGACAGCCTGAACATAAACGTTGATACTTTTTATGTTTTGATTACCTCCAAGTTCAGGTGAGTCTCCTGGCACATGTGCTAATATTAGAGGTAAAGCCTCCCCAGGGATTCTTACCATTCTACCATTAGTAGAATTACTGGATCATATGGTAATTCTGTTTTTAATTTTTTGAGGAACCTCCATACTGTTTTCCATAGTGGCTGTGCCAATTTGCATTCCCACCAATAGGGCACAAGGGTTCATTTTTCTCCACATCCTCACCAACACTTATTATTTCTTGTGGTTTTGATTTTAGCCAATCTGACAAATATAACGTGATACCTCATTGTGATTTTAATTTGTATTTTCCTGATGATTAGTGGTGTTGAGCATCTTTTCATGTGTCTGTTGGCCATCTGTGTGTCTTCTTTGGAAAAATGTCTATTCAGTCCTCCACCCATTTTTAATTGGATTATTTGGGTTTTTTTTTTTTTGATGTTGAGTTGTATAAGTTTTTTATATACTTTGGACAGTACCCCTTATCAGATATTTCATTTGCAAATATCTTCTCCCATTCAGTACGTTGCCTGTTCTTTTTGTTGATAGTTTCTTTGCTGTCCAAAAGCTTTTTATTTTGGCACAGTTCTAATAGTTTAATTGGAAATTGACTTTAAAACTGATAAAATTAATAATACAAGAATAATTCCTAGAACTGAAGGACAAGTGTCCAGAAAGAAAAGACCCACTGAGTTCCCACACCCAATTAATTAGAAATAACCTACACCACAGCACATCATCTGACTTTAGGAAGCAGAGCAGCATGCTGCCCCACTCACCTGGAATAGCAGGTCACCTCTCCCAGCTCACCTGAAACAGTTCAGTAGTGTGACATGAAGGAGAAATATATTTCTGTTGTGTTTGAAAGATCATAGATTTGAGGGCTACTTGTTACCTCAGCCCACAGTGACCCTAATTTACATGGGAAAGGAAGATACCCAAATTACAGCAGTGAGCAAATGTATGCACAGCTTTAGGATGCATGTGGCTAGTAAAAGGATGAAATGTATAGACTGTCTGATTAAACTAAATATATTAAGAAACTATTTACAATTTATATGCAGCATTTGTGGATGAAATAGTGAGAGGCACTTTAAAAACTCTGAAAAATAAAATAATTAAAACAGCTATGAAATAGGAAGGAAATAAAAATACTTATAAGGAAATGTAATCATAGTACACCAAAGGATTCAGCTGTGAGTAATAGTTACAGTCTCAGCAATTTGAAAATTAAATTAAGGAAGCAAAGTAGGTGAGTGTGTGTGTGTGTGTGTGTGTGTGTGTGTGTGTCAGAATCCATAGCGGCAAACAGTTATGGAAAGAATAAAACTAAAAAGCAAGAAATAGCAGCATAAGCATCTTGTTTGCACAAAATGGAGGCACATGAAGAAGCAATAAACTCTTTGAAAGTAATGCTTCTAGAAAGTAGGAATCAGAGATGAGGAAGGATGCAACAGAGGACTGCTGCTCTTAGATGACATATCAAACTGTAAATGTGCAGTCTGATAAATTTGCAAACATTTATTGCTTTCTTGAATGAACATGAATATCAAATTTGTTCACTTTCGGCTGAATTGTAACTTCTCAGAATGATAACACTAGTTATCTCACATTTAGTTGGAAGCTCTAATTGGCTGCCTTATATGCTTCTGGTTACTTTAAAAAAGACATAATTATAGAAATAGTTTAGTGGACAAAATCTTTCAAAATAAAGGAGCCAGAAGGAAGAAAATATAAATGGCTGTGAAACTATGACTTGGTCCAATCCCCTCATTTTCCAGAAGAGGAAACTGCAAGCCTTCTGGGAACCTGCCACCTTCTTCAACCAAAGTAAACTCCAAGCTTTTAAGGTGTGCAGTGGAAGAAGAGTCTCCATTTCAAAAATGGCAGCTGGACCTCTAGCAGTATTTGGCAGCCACAGCTCCTCAGTCCCCACCATAATCTCCAAAATGTCTCTCAGGAATTTCCTACTCTCCAGGGATTGCTCCTACTGCTACTACCACACTGGTTGGGGCTAGAGGGAGGGAAGTCTTCCCCTACAGCTCCTGCTGAATTTGACCTTCCTCTTTGTTTTCAAAAGACAGTTAAAACAATTAAACAAGACTTTCCAAAGACTTGAGGAAAGAGAGAGAAATCTGGATAATCGAATTTACAAAGTATGACACACTGTCCTTAACTGGCCCCTTTGTTCCATTTTAGCTACCGTCTCCTTAGCATAAACCACCAATGAGCTAATCACCTCATAAACCACCTAAGCATTATCTTCAACAAATCACCCAAGAGAATAAGGCACAGAGAGAAGCAAAGCTTCCCTCCTTGGGCTCACTTCCAGCTTTCATGGGCCAGTTTCATGGCTGATTACCCATCACCATAAGACTGACTCCAAGGAGAGGCAGTACTCTTCCACAGAGATGTGACTTTCCCCTATGACCTCAACTGATCAACCTAAGCACCTTAAGTCTAGAATGCATGAAGGGGAGAGAGATGGCTTCAAGGATGTTGCTCTGCACAAAGCCACTGAATAACTTTCCCGGTTACACAGATAAATTAGTGGCAGACCTGAGACATGAACCTTGCCCCCTGGTTCAAAGTCAAAGGTTCTTATCACCATAGAATGTGATTCACTTTTCCTGGTGACCAGCATATAGAAAGCATGGCAGTGACATTAGAAATAAGGAACAGCTTCCTGTCCCAAATTACCTTTCAAGGAACATCCTCCTGTGGCTAAGAAAATAACAAAAACCTTTACTGAAGATATTATAAAAATCCCTTTTGAAGATTTTTATGAGTAGAGCAGAACCTCATTATTTTCAAGATATAGCCAGTGGAAGTTGAATTCTAAGTTTTAATCAGAGTTCACATTTTAATCAGAGCTTTCCCCTTTCCCTAACCACTTAAGAGACCCAAAGGACTTTTTATATTTGTGTAAAATCTATTACTATATTGCAATACTCAATCACCTCTTTTTGAAACTCCTTCTGTACATTCTCTTCCCCTCACATTGAGGTTTACCTTTGATATTTTGATGCAAGAATGTAAGAATGTTTTGTTACATTGCTCTCCTTTGGAAAAAACTGACACTGAGGATCATACTAAAAATGCCTAGTTAGGATACTCACTTTGGGAAATGCTCACCCATCATCTTATTTACACATTAATAATATTATTTACAGAATTTATATAACACCTCCTTTCAGAGCAAAAAAAATGCACTTCACATCCATTATTTCATTTACCTTTGTACTATCCCTCTGAAGTGTGGTGAGAACAGTTGCCTCACCCTATTTTAATGGGAAAAATTTAACAGAGAAGATCCATTATCCTTCTTGATGTGGATAAACAGCTTCTAAGTAGAGTGCCTACATCAATTGGAGAATAAACCTTCAATTACAGGATATTTCTGTCAATATCCTGAATGAGAACAGCAAAGCAGAAATGCTGGAATTCAGCCAACTCTTTCTTTTTAAAATAAATATCTGCTCTTGTGTATTATTCATATATGTCATTAAAATTTTTAGGACAAAAAATAGCCCAAAACATATAAATGCAAATTAAAACA
This sequence comes from Eumetopias jubatus, assembly GCF_037043125.1. Classification (NCBI taxonomy): domain Eukaryota; kingdom Metazoa; phylum Chordata; class Mammalia; order Carnivora; family Otariidae; genus Eumetopias; species Eumetopias jubatus. The sequence goes on from NW_028274810.1 coordinate 53,312,353, forward strand.
AAAAATAAACCATAGTATGTCATGAATGACTGCACTAGTATGTAATATTGTCAGTGTCTGATTTCTTAGAATTTCACACTTCCATATGTCATTATTCGTTATAGAAAAAAATTGACTTTTTGCCCACGATTATTTTAATACCAATGACCATCAAGACATACTTTGAGTTTTATATGTCAGTTATCTTGACATAACGTGGCAACTGATACAAAAATTTTAAATGACTGTAACTTAACAAGTTATTTAAGGCAATAATAATTAATAACTGTTTTTAAACTGTTAAAATTTAAGGGATCTCCAGAGTATGCATTTATGAGATAATACTACAAACAGGATCTTTAAAGCTGGGAAATAGTCTTCATACAATGACAGTGATGGTTGGCTACCCAATACCCATTCTCCCCTTCTTTCTTAATATAACAGAATCCTGATGTTTGGAGAAGTACCAATTTTCCCTTTTTTTTTTAACCAAGATTAAATGTACATTTATTCTTAACATGTGGAACATATAAAGATTTTATACTGAATAAATGATATTCATTTAGCCAGAGGAAAAGGAGGAATTTATATCAAGTTTTTTTCTTTTTTTTTTAACTACATTATCTTGAAATATAAATGTGAATTTTCGACACTGAAAAATCTTTGAACTTGTGTTTCCTCCTTTTAGTTGTATTTCTTTCTTTTTTGTCTGTACTGGTAACTATTTCCTAAATCAGTCCATATACAGACATTTCCATACTTTGATTCATGAAGCAAACTGTGACCTCCCAAAATAGAGCATGACTTTATACATACAGAAACGTGCACATCACCCTCTTTTTTTGTTTGTTTGTCTTCTGTTTTTATTTTTTGTACTTTTTCTTTTTTTATGGAAAAAAAAATCCCACCTCTATTTCTTAGATTTCCCTGTAGTTAGGGAGGGCCATTGACATAGTTCTGGTCAATAACATATTAGTAGAAGTCACCAGATGCATATTCCTGGGAGCTATCACTTTCCTTATAAACAAGAACTGATGGTTGGTGTGTGCCTTGCCTTTTGTCTAGCCCCTTCCTGCCTGTGGTCCAGATGCCATTCCTGGATGTTCACTAACTGTCTTTCCACCAAGAAAATGAAAGCCATGCACCAATGCCAGTAGAGCCAAAAGCAAGGAGCCTAAATCCTTGATAACCTACTTGTGCAGTGGCCCCAGTCTTGTACCATCTCCTTCCAGACATCTTATTGCATATAAACAAACAAACAAACACACAAAAAACCTCCTTACTTATAGTACTGCATGTCAAATTTTCAGTTACTCTCAAATGAATGCAATTCTAACTGAAAAAAACAACACAAATATATCCTAATTGAATTCTTTTTTTTCTCTCATTATATGATTTATATGCAAAAAATTAATTCCCTGCACTTTAACCAAATGGGGAAGGTGCAAATGCTATCTCAAAAAAAAAATTATTTCCCATCTTCTATAGCCACATACTGCTAATGGCCATCCTTCTTTGATCTTTAAAGTCCTTTTAAATTATTTCAGTCATATGAAAGTGTGAGGTCAGAAGGAATCTGCTGGAAACAAACTTAAAACAGTAAAGCAGGCAACCTACTCCACTACACATATTTGTCTATAAACCAAATGAGGAAAACATTTTTTCAAGGCTCATTGGTATTCTTCAGCTGTATCCCCATCTTACCAAAGATTACAGCAAAGTGGGAGGTATGACTCACAGAAATAGTTTTCTTCATATAAATTTCACCCATTGAATAAAATTTGAAATATTCTTTAAGCAATATAAAACAGAGACTGTCTTATGCTATTCTTCATGCTATGAACAATAAAATAAAAATTTTACAAATTATCCAAAATTTTCACACCCAAGCTTCCTCAGAATGAGAATATTTGTACAAACTAGCCCAAATTTTGCAGCCCAACATCAGTAATTACAAAGGTCTATAAACACTAATTTTATCCTTCAAAAATGCAAAATCACAATAATTACATATTCAGTTGGGAATGTGTTTGGCTTGGAGTAACAGAAAACCTAATAAATACTGGAAGAAAGAGAGGTTTTATTTTTTCTTATGGAATAGTAAGACTGGAGGTAGGCAGTGCAGAGCTGATAGATTTACTCTAAGATATCATCAAGGATCCAAGCTACATCTGTTTTTCTGCTTCATCGTCCTGAGTGTCTGGTTTTATTTCTCATGCTTGCAAGATGGTGCTCACCTCAAAGCAAGGCATCCATGCTCTACCGAGAAAGAAGGGATAAGGGTCCAGGGCAAGAACGTTCTCCTTAAGAAGCTTTCCCTTTTGTTAAAGAAGGAAAGCATTCCCCAGGAATCGCCATCTAATCTTTGTAATATGGGCCACTCTCAGTTTCAAGGGAGGCTGAAAAGTTGAATGATTTGCCTTCCAACGTGTATAGCACAGGAAGATAAAAGGGGAAAATGATGCTGAATGAGCACCGTACAGTATCATTGCATCTCCAGTTCAATTAAATCTAGTGCCATCCACATTGGGATCATCACTGCTGCCACGGTCGCCATCGGCATTAAAGTGTTTATTCCCCAAATTGCGCTGTCTTGTACCCATATAGTTAGGTAGTCCTAACCCAATCACGATCTCCCTCACTAATGCAAATTTCTGACCATATCAAGGTTTTATAATAATTTCAAACTTAAAAATTAGTTCCCTAAAAAAAAAATTAGTTCCCTAAAGAGCTTTCTTATAGATTATGACTAATACTTAATTACAGAGGCCTATCAAAAAATTCCCCTAATGTGTCAAATAACAACTACTAAAATTTCACTAAATCACAATGCTGGAAAGACTCTTAGAGATGACCATAATACAATGTCCTAATTTTTACCTTAAGGCTTACACAGAGGATGTCACTTACCCACGTAGTGGCACAAAAAAATGGCACTTACGACTTGTGATTCCCAGCCCTCAATTATTCAATTACTAAAGAGTAACCCTGAAAACAAAAGTCTTTTCAATATTTTAAAATATATAAAAGCACTGGGGCGCCTGGGTGGCTCAGTCGTTGGGTGTCTGCCTTCGGCTCAGGTCGTGATCCCAGGGTCCCGGGATCGAGTCCCATATCGGGCTCCCTGCTCGGCAGGAAGCCTGCCTCTCCCTCTCCCACTCCCCCTGCTTGTGTTCCCTCTCTTGCTGTCTCTGTCTCTGTCAAATGAATAAATAAAAAAAAAATCTTTAAAAAAATAAATAAAATAAAATATATAAAAGCACTAAAAAATAAAAACTATCATTGTATTATTTCTTTGTGTACAAACTTCCTGTTTTTCTGGACTGAGGTTTTTCACTCTAGTAGACAGCATGGCACTTCAAATCAATTCAGACTCTTATTTCTCATCCAGGGCCCTGTACTAGTTACAGAGAAATATATAGGAGCTTCCTTTAAGTATATAAATAAACAGTTTCCTTAAAAGTAATTTAAGCTTAACAATTTCACAAATGCTGGCCTCAGTCACTCGCTGAATGCTATTGATAGCATAGAATGCTATCATTCTATGCTCTTATTTTGATCCATTCTGTAAGAAAAACATGGGTGTGGTTTTCTTCTCCCCCCTTGAAAAGTACCCAGTAAATACATCAAATGGCACTAAACGCTTTCTTCTTTTAACCCTTAACATTTCATGTGGGTGAAATTTGTTTTAAATGACTACCAGAACAGCCCTACTAGAGCAAAGGAGAATTATCTCCGAAGGGCAACGTTTCTCCATACAGTAAGAGGGTGACAGCAGATGGGAGCAGATGAAGGATCTTTCCAAGGAACATTGAGGTGTGTGCATTTGTGTGTAGGAGGAGAAAGCAAGTGTTGTGGGCTGAGTTGCCTGTTTGTATTTCCCACAGTCTGTTTTAACACCTGCTGGTCCTGTTATATCCTTCTCACCTACTGGCTCTCTAGAACCTGCAGGAAAACAAATTCCTCACCACACCAATGTGCTGTGCCCAGGACAACTGCCAGGATCCACAAGCTCTGAAGGGTAAGTCTGACTATAAAATGAGGCATTATCCCTATGTCTTTTCCCCAGCAAAGATCATCCACAGATATCACATGGTTAAAGACAAAAAAAAAAAAAAAAAACCCACAGTATCTAGTGGTCTTCCCCAGAAGTTCACAAACTCTCAATACCACAACATGCAAATGTTTAAGTGTGTTCATTTTTCTGGATGGTCAGTCCATATGTCCATCAGATTTTCAAACATGCCTATTTTTTTAAAGAGTACCATTACGCCATCCCAACTTATTCAGTGTTTTGTCTCTTCATTAGAAAAGGGAATGAGAAATCATGTTTCAATATATAATTTTACTTTCTTTCTAAAGTCTTCTAAGTCTTCTAAAAAAGAAAGTGATTTTGATTTCTTAAAGAAAACAAAATTAGGAAATACTAAGAATTCAAAATAAATAAGCTGCCGTTATGGAACTGAAGGAACTTAGGTTCCCTTATTTTCAAGGTATCGGTGTCCTTAAATATAAAACAATACAGCTGAAATAGGTTATCTCTAAGTTCACTTTCAGTTCTGAAAATGCCAGTATTCTATGAGTCAGCACTATGGTATAAACCAGGACAGCCAAAGACAGAATCTTGGTATCTTTTCCTTAATCCACTTTAAATATCACCAAGTTGCTTGTGCAAATAATGTCATTTGTTTTCTCTACAGTTTAAAGTATCCATCTGATAAAGGATTTTTTTTAGTATTTCCCAGAGGTGGCAAAAGAAAAAAGGTACTAACATTTTTCATATGTGATAAAACAACTTGGAGAAAAATGTTCGATAGAGAAAATATCACATACATAGACTTTTGTCTTAGATCCCACTGACAGCAATGACTTAACATTTAATTATCCAATTACAGTAATATTAATATTAATTAATTAGGTTAATTAATACTAATTAACCTAATTTGAATTTAAGTAAATTTAAGGGGAGGCTTAGTCTATGTCTCTCTCACAAACACATATTACAGGAAAACACAGTCAAATGAGTACTTTCAACTATATTAGTGGATAACGTGGCTAATGAGTCAACCTGGTATTTTTTAAACGGCATATACTTCTGGTCCACACAAGATGACAGGCACTCACCTCTCCAGGCCTCTCCTTACTTAGCACAACTATAAACACTGGAATTAACACAAGAAGCAATCAAAGGAGGACTCCAAACACTGAAAAGAGGAGGTGGGCTGGTTAGTCACCCCAGACCACAGAAACAACAGAGCAGTAAGATGCCTTAGGACTCCCAATCCCACTGCAGGTTACCTGGGCCCGGAGTCTCCCAACTCCAACTTGGCAGTGGTTGATAGAGGTGGGCTCATTCCTCCCCTGCATCTAACTGGGGTCCAGCCAACACCACCAGATGGCCTCACAGCACTGGCAGGGGGAATCCCGCCACAACAAGCTCCAGGCTGGGGAGTGCTTTTTATCCCTGCAGGCCAAAAATTCCCTTCCCTTACCTAGAGGCACCAGCAGGCCTCCCTGAGGAGGCTCCTTCCACCCCCCTCCAGTGGTATCAGCAGGGTTCAGTGGGAGCCCAGAATCACCTGACAAACCAAACAGACTAAAACAGCCAGCAAAGCCCCTGGAAATCAAATTGTCATTGAAACCACAGCCCACAAATGTAATCCGGGACCTGTGTGCTAAACCTAAACAGGGTGACTGCTAAAATGAAGATGTAAACAAGACCTGAATCTCCTAACATGCTAGCCAACATGTCCAGGATATATCACAACGTGAATGAGAAAAGTCAATCAACTGACACCAACACTAAAGTGAATCAGATATTATAGGTATCTGGTAAGAATTTTAAACCATCCATTATAAAAATACTTCAACAAGCAAAGTCAGATTCTCTGGAAATATATGAAAAAAATACAGAAAATCTCAACAAAGATGTATAAGTTCTTAAAAAACAAAATGGCAATGGCAACTATAGAACAAAAAATAAAACAACCAAAATAAAAACACTCAATGACTCTATAGTAGAGGTGACAGAGGATAGAATCAGTGACCTTGAGAACAGCTTAATAGAATTTATCAAATCTGAAGAACAGAAAGAAAGTAAACAAACAGAAAAAAAAGATGAAGAGAACCTCAGAGTCCTGTGGGACAATAAGAAAAGATCCAACATTCATATCATTAGAGAACCAGAAGGAAATGAGAAAGACAGTGGAGCTGAAAGAATATTTTTAAAAAATGCCAGTAAACTTCCTAAATTTGGTGAAAGACAAGAGCATATCGATTTAAGAAGCTAATCAAACCCCAAAGAGAACAAACCCAAAGAAATCCATGCCAAGACACATCATTACTAAACTTCTAAAAACTAAAGATAAAGAAAAAAATACTAAAACCAGCCCGAGAGAAAGAGCTCATTGCCTTTACCGGGGCATCAACTCAAATGACAATGATTTTCTCATCAGAAACCACAGAAGCCTGAAGGAGGGGCACATTTTTCAAGTGCTGAAAGAAAAAAACTGTCAACCACAAATTCCGTCCCAGTATCAGTTGCCTAAATCATTTCATATTCAGTGATTGAAACAAAAAAATATAACAGTGTCTTATATTCAAAACAACAGCATTTAAAATGAAGTGAGTGTAAAAAGACATAAATATATTTAGTAAGAGCCAACATGACCACTAAGAAAACTCTACAAAGAGATACACTCAAAAACACTATAAATAAATCAAAATAGAATCCTGTAAAAAGTTCAAGTAACTCCCAGGATGGCAAGAAAAGAGAAATAAAGGAAGAAGAAACAAATAGAAAATACAGTAAAATGGCAGACAAACTCTAACATAATACAGAAAACTGAATCACTCATACATTGCTGGTAGGAATGTAAAATGGTACACCCACTCTGGAAAATAATTTGGCATTTACTTATCCAACTACATAGGACTCAACAATCACACCCTTGGGCATTTATCCCAGAGAAATGAAAACTTACATTCACACAAAAACCATACACAAATGTGCATAGCAGCCTTAAGTCAGAATAGCCCCAAACTGGAAATGGCACAAATGTCCTTCCATGGATGAGTAGAATATTGTGCAGCAATAAAAAGGAACAATGATTGATAACACACAACTTGGATGAATCTTTGGGGAATTACAGTGATTGAGAAAAGAAACTATCTTTAAGGCCATATTATGTATGATTCCATGTATTTTTCTTATTATTTTTTTGAAGTGACAAAATTATAGAGATGGAGAACAGATTAGTGGTTGTTAGGGGTTAGAAATGGGGCCAGGGAGTGAGAGGGAGGCAGAGGTAGCTCTAAAAGGGGCAGCATAAGGTATCTTTGTGGTGATGGGAAAGTTTTGTATCTTGACTTTGGTACGGGAACCTACACATATGATAAAATTACACAGAACTAACACACACACTGCAATGAGTATAACACTGGTAAAATCTGAGTAAGATCTATAGATTCTATTAATGTCAGTTTCCCAGTTGTGTGATTGTATCATGGTTTTTCAAAATGTTACTCTTGAGAAAAATGGAGTGACAGGTACACAGGATCTCTCTGTATATTTCCTACAACTGCATGTCAATCTATAACAAGCTCAAATTTTTAAAATTAATTTTTAAAATGGAGTGGAAGTTGTGAGGAAGCAGGTTTTTCTCGTAGTCTCAAAGTAAGGAAGACAAAACAGGAGAAAGTTGGTAGGTATCACCTTCCAAGCAGTCTCACTCAGTAATGGGACAGACATTCCTGCTGTGATGCAACAGGAAGTACACATCACCCAAGTAGGAGTGTTCTTTTCCTCACCAAGGGAGGAAACCACTAGATAAATCCAGACTGTGAGACACTCTGCAAGACATCTTTCTTGGACTCGACACAAATGTTAATGTTACAGGAAAGAAAGAGAGGAAGAGAGGAAGAAAGGGAGGGAGGAGGGAGGGAGAGAGAGAAAGAAAAGCTAGTATAATTAAGTTTTTAAAAATAAGGTGAAAAAATGAATAAAAAGTAAAAATAGTGTGAAAAGATTGTGGGGGAAAAACGAAAATGATTGAAAGAGTCAATTCTCAACGTGCATACAGTCACAGATGGATGTCTTATTCTACTATTATGGCCGACTGAGTGAGTGTGGATCAAACTCCCTTCTGTTACAAACACATAGATACTTAGGTTTTTAAAAGACCAGGATAATTGAATAGGTTAAATAGTTAAGCTTGAAGAGAGGAAAAAAGAAGAAAGGTAATCTGCAGATAACAGAACAGAAAGGAAACAAATATCAGAAAAGCAAGCACATACAGCAATCCTAAGTGATACAGAGCTTAGATACAGGCATTAATACCAAGAGGCTGAAGATGTCATGTGTGTCTAGGGACAAGCAACTTGGTTTGGGGCCCATTAAAGGAAGGTAACTAGAGCCAAGACCTTTGCATAAAGAAGAACTCTGAAGAAGTTGACTAGTTTAAGGACTACAAGACTGGCTGAGGAAGTAGCAAGAAAATTTCTCTCTCCCTGGAGCTCTGGATAGAAGGAAGACAGTATTCTTTGGATTAAATCCCTAAACCCATACACGCACACAGCATGAATCTAGATCACCTGCAGGGTGCAGGAATCTCATGCCAGGAAATTAATGTAAAAGCTGATCCTCTGGATGTTCACTAGACTTAATGTGGTGATTATTTTGCAATATATACAAGTATTGAATCATTATGTTGTACACCTGAATATACAATGTTATATGTCAATTAAAGTTCAACAAATGTTTTTTTAAAGCTGACCCTGGACCAGCAAAACCCCTGAGCTATTCTATGAAGATAAACACAATATCTGTCTATAGAGAAACTTTCAAAAACTGGGAAAAATAAAACTACTACGGAAAAAAAAAAAAACAAAAGTAAAAACCTGGCTGAAGATGAGCTCATAATCCCAGTAACAAACCACATGAGGAAAAGATCCGTTTATGGTGGATATGTGGTTTTGGAAGAACCAGCAGAAGAATTTCAAGTAAGAGAACAATCTGAGACTATAAAATAGTACAGGTGTAACTATTAAGGAGATAAAATAAGGACAAAATTCATAATAAAATGATAGAAAACCTAGGGGAAAAACAGGTAGATATGAAAAGGTATCAATTAGCACTTCTAGAAAAGAAACAATAAATCATAGGTGTGCCTGGGTGGCTCAGTCGTTAGGCATCTGCCTTCGACTCAGGTCATGGTCCCAGGGTCCTAGGATCGAGCCCCACATCTGGCTCCTGGCTCGGCGGGGAGCCTGCTTCTCCCTCTGCCTCTCCCCCTGCTCGTGCTCTCTCTCTCTCTCTGTATCTCTGTGTCTCGAATGAATAAATAAAATCTTAAAAAATAAATAAATAAATCATAGCTCAATGGAGCTACAACTTAAATAAAAGATAAGGCATAAATATGAGGAATTGGTTAGCCGGAAAACAGTCCTGAAGAATTACCCCAATGACTCTTAAAAATATTTTAGACGTGAGGAATAAAACAAGAAGGTCTAACATATATCTAACAAGAATTACAGAGGAAAGAATAGAGAGAATTGAGGCAAGATAACATACGATGAGACATGCCACAAATGTGTAATAATTCAAGAAATTTAAGAATCACCTGATTAGATCATAGGAAGACCCAAGGAGAAAAAGTAAAAACAAACCCACATCTGGGCATACCATAACAAAACTGCAGAACACCAAAGACAAAGAGGAATCTTAAAAGCAGCCAAGAAACAATCTCTGATTATTAACAACAGAGGCTGGAAGACAATATCTTCAAAGTGGAAAGAAAAATAATTGTCGGGGCGCCTGGGTGGCTCAGTCAAGTGCCTGCCTTTGGCTCAGGTGACCCAGGGTCCTGGGATCAAGCCCTGCATCGAGTCCCACACTGGGCTCCCTGCTCCGCAGGAAGCCTGCTTCTCCCTCTCCCACTCCCCCTGCTTGTGTTCTCACTCTCGCTGTGTCTCTCTCTGTCAAATAAATAAATTTTAAAAAATCTTTAAAAGAAAAAAAGAAAAAGAATCGTCAACTTAGAATTCTGCTCCCAAATAATCTATTATTCAAGTGTTAGGATAAAATACAGTTTCAAACAAACAAACAAAATAGATGAAGAGATACTTATCATTTGCATATGCTTGCCAAAGAACTACCTCCATAAGAAGGAATTTTAATCCAGAAGGAAGGAAAGGGATGCAAGAAACTCTAGTGAGCACAGAAAATATGGATACGTTTAAATAAACATTGACTATGAAAACAATCCAACAACAACAAAAAATCTTAATTACATAAAATGACACAGTGCATGTGAAAAATGTGGTGGAACTATTATGCCACAAAATATTATGAAATACAGAGTATGATCAGAATTATAACTTAATAAGGCCCTTATATTATGCAAGAAGAGAGTAGATATTTTGATTCATTTCATCTCAAAATCTGAATGTTAAAAACAAAACATGCCTACTAAAGGAACAGAAATGGGATATATAATGTTGAAATCATTAGATGGAAAAAAGACTAAAGACACTGCAGATCCAATAAAAGAATGAGAAAAGGAGGTACAGAAGGGCACAGATCTACAGAAATATCTTCCAATGAGAAGTGGCACTACATTTTAAAAGATAAAAGATTAAAACTGGCAAAATGAATGTGCATGGAGATGTTGTTACAGGCTGGCTTCCCCAAGGAAGCCCACTCGGAGACAAAGTTGGGTGTACAATTTTATTAAGGACCACCTTGCTATCAACATCTAAGAATGGGGAAAGAAGCAGAAATGGGAAATGTCAAGATGCAATGTAAATCCCGTAGGGAGTTCCAGAGCTAGAATGGTCCTTCAGAGTTGTCTGGAGTTGGGCTGAGACGACCAGGCCTTTATACTCCCACATGGATCAGCCACTGGGTGTGAGCTGCCCAGGAAAAAGACATGACCTTGGACAAAGATGCTTTCTACAACTCAAGCAATCCCCTTCAAGGACGCTTGCAGACTATCTGTTGACAGCACTCTCAGAAGATGGGGCAACAAGCTCTTCCTTCAAGAGGGATTTGGCACATCAATGTCTGCAATATTCACCATAAGGTGACCCCAACAACCAGTGCTCAAAGAAACCCATATATCATGTAACCAACAACACCCTCACACCTTCTACAAACTCTGCTCCTCAGATTTTTCTGGAAAGAGCAATGAATTTTTATGCCATAATAATGAAAGGTAAATTCAAATTACTAACCCCTAAATCTTTCTAACTGAAGACTACATCATGTACCTCTTGCTCCCTAACCAAAGTCAGCCAAATAAGATATTAAGAGCAACATGGGACTCTTTATTCCTTCATAATTTTAAATCTTCAGTTTATAAACCAAAATGAAAATGTCATTTCTGTCTAATATTTTTATGAAACATGAATCCTTACTTGTGCATACCATCATTATTAAATACCTAACTCCAGACAGGTAAAGGACACCAAGATCAGAAAACCATATATGATTGATTTCTTATTCCTCAAACCAAAACCAATGCTATTCAAAAGAAATTAGCAGGCCCAAGTACCCTCTAGAGAAATTTAAGATAATTCATCTTTGCAAAATATGTCAAATTAGAAATTAAAGCAGACTGGCTGAGTGGAAAAAAACTATATAAGTAGACAAAATGCAAAATTGTTTAGCTCACAATCATAATAAGGAATATACAGAGATGATACATATATAGATAGCTTCAATGTGTCAATCATGCCAGTACAACAATTCCAGTCTATTTAACAATTTTACTTATTTTTCGTAGTTGGCATGCTGTTGTTTAAAAAGAAAAAGAACAGAAACAGCCAGCAAATATGTTACTAGCCAAATTGATTGGAAGAGTTGATCAAACCACTTTGATGCCTAAGACACGTGTTGATAGTAAAGGTTTCTCTGTTGGGATACCAGAAGGTAAATGAGGTGCCCTCAGAAGGAAGTGCAGCTGAATTTTCTTCTACCTGAAGTGAAATCATCTGCCTTATCTATCTTCTTGTCAATTCACGTACAGATATATTCCAGACTCCTGCCTACACCTCAGGCCTAGGTAAAGACACTTTGAAGTCCCCAAATTGTTTTTGTTTTTATGAAAATTATTGGCATAACAACCAGCTTTTAGTAAAAGGAAAGAGGGGTACATTGATGATCCACTAAAAAAACCCAGCATCAATACTTTTTCTTTTAATTTAATGTGACTTTTATTCTTACACTGTAGCCCAAGGCTTTCAAATAGCTGGGAATCTGAATTTAAAAGATGGATGTGATTCAAAGAACAGTTATAGCTCATACAGATCTAAGAAACAGAATGCGTAGATTTACCATTGCTGTTTAATAGCACCATGTACATGTGATGTAAACATAATGTAAATGTAATATAATTTTAGGTGAGAGTCTCAAAGTATTTCTTAAAAATTACCCCAGGTCTGTGTGTATATTATATATGTATATTACACCATAAATAATACATTATATGTTTATATACAAATATTTTCATCTTTAAAATGAACCACAATGTAATTAAGAGCTATTCCTCTGTGCTCTCTTCTTTATACTTGCTTTAAATCTATTGACTACAGTGGGTTTGTATTTTGTTTGAAGTACGGCACATGGAAGGGGGGGTGGTCTGTGAAAAAGGGCAGGAAGGAAGCAAAAGAGGTACATGGAAAGGAGGGATAGCAGGAAGGAAAGGGAGGAGAACCCGACACACACACACACACACACACACACACACACACACACACACACACACACACACACACACACACACACACACACACACACACACACACACCTCACAAAGGGCCAGGCCTTGAATACATCCCAGCACCCCTCTCCAACCCCTCCCCAAACATGAGACAGGGCTTCCCAAAAGTTCCTGGCAGAGCCTTCCTTATGCTGTGGCTTAGGTGCGTCCCACTTGGTGCCCCAGACACCGGGACGCACAGGACCTTCCTGGGGACACAGCCCCAGCAAACTCTTGGTACTTCAGGTTCCCTCCCGCGCCCGTCGCCCGCAATCACTGGGCACCGCGAGCCAACCCACCCACTCCTAGGCGAATCCTTCTGCCTCTCTCCATCCTCCCTTAGCTCTCTTCCCCTGCCCAGGGGTTTGCCTAGAGGTTCAAAGGCGGAGGCAGAGGCAGAGAAGGAGAGAGAGAAGAGGAAGGGCCGGTTGGCGGATTTCCTACAAGGAGCACCAACGACGCCGTCAAGGCGACCACTCTGGCGCTGCCCCATACCCTCTTCGCCCCCCATCGGCCCACAGCACCCCACACTCTCCATTTCGGCTTCGCTGTTTGATTGAAGTAAGGCAAGGAGGAAAAGAAATCCGCAGCCTCCTGGGCAGCCCTTACCTCAGGCTGCCCTCGCGGAAGCCGCCCTCCTCCTACCCAAGCCGCCGCTGGTGCACCGCCGCGGCCCCGCCCGGCTCGGCTCGTCTGTGCAGTGCGCTCCCCCGGGCACGAGAGCCGGCGGGGGACGTTCGCGCGCCGCTCGCGTGCAGCCCCGCCGGCGACTAGGAGCCCGCAGCCGCCGAGGCGGGGCCGGGAGCCCCGGAAAGGGGCGCACGAGCCGGGGGCGGCTGCAGAGCGCGCGCGCGGACCAGCCAGCCACCCGGCGTGGAAGACCCCGGCCGGGGCGGTGCAGACGGCCGCGAAGCGCCCAAGCTTCCGTCTCCTCCTCTGCCCCACCAAGCCCCCTCTCTGTACCCCCACTAACCCCCCTCCCCCCAGCCAGGAGACAGCTCGCCGTTGGCACTTGTTCTGCCGCGCTGCGCTCTTCCGCCCGGTGCGGGGAATAACAATGTGATCGCATTGCACGGACTAGATGCTAGTAGTAGGTTGTAACTGCTGAGGCCACCACCTGTCAATTCTAGGAGCAAGGCGCACGGTCACCAGCGGTCTGGCCTTTCCCCGATTCCCTACCCGCTTCTTTTCCTCCCCCACCTACCTCGCCGACCTCCCGCAGTACTCTGCTGCACGATACTAAGGGAGTTTTGCAAAATAACGCTCACTCCCAGCCAGGAGCTCACGGCATCTCCCTTCCCACCAGAGCTGAAGGATTACGCACAGCCCTGCGTGCCTATCCAAAGCCGGATGCCGAAGATCCCGGTTTGAACCCCACACTCGCCGGCCCCCCCGCCCCCATTCATAATCCCAGCGGCCGTCTGCCACTACACACCCTCCCCCTGCCGCCCGCGCTCGCTGCGATTCGCCATCCCTGGAACGTGTCAGTCACTCTCTCTTCATCTGCCATGAACACAGTACTAGAAGCTCCGCAGCCACGGGTTGCACAAAAGGGGATGGGGAGCGGAGCATTCGGAGCTTGCGGCGGTGGGGGGTGGGGGGAAGTCGGGGTCGGGGAAGGCAAGAGAGAAGCAGGGTAAATTACGTGGAAGGAGCCGGTGTGAGGGTGAGAATCCGCTGCTCTCCTGTTGCACAAAGGAGCTCCAGAGTGGATAAACACGGTGCTACTGAACCAGTGGGTCAGCTCACCTCCAAGGAGGCGCTCTGCCAAGGCACCCCAGGAGTGCGCCCCACAACTTGGGCACTTGTAATGACCTAGCAAGAGGCACCCGGGAGCTTGACTACCCCAGCTTGACAGAGCCCAGCGGGGTGGGGGCCTGCCACTCAGGGGGAGGGATGAGGGTAGGGGAAGCCAGATGTGGGAAAACACGGGTTTCCTTTTCCCCAGTTGTCCAGATCTTTCAGTCAGTCAGAGAAAAAAAGAACTTTGGCGAGGAAAAGAGAGATGCAGTAACTTTGTGTATGGAACTATTACAACTAGCTAGAAATCAGGAAGACTTTAATGGATAAAATGGGCCTATTTCTCAATTTATTCCAATAAACATTAAGGCACACCCATTTTGCACTGAGCACAATACACTGTGCCAGGTGCTGGCATACAGACATGATCAGAGCCACAGTCTCTGCACCCAGGAAGCTCACCGCCTAGTGGGAGAAGTTACTATGAAAGCCCAAAACGGACAACACAAGTATTACACACGGAAGCACATACCAATCACACTAGGGGAAGCAATTTTCTCTAGTTGAAATGGAAATGGGTCAGGGAATTTGATCCCTTCTGAACTGTATGAGAAAAGGCAAATAGGAACTTGCCAAAGAAGTAACAGTAACCTGTTATTCACCCATTAACCCAACCAGCTTCACATACCCACACAATGAACATCATAACTGAAAGCTTATCAATGTAGGAACTTAATGGACTCCTGCCCTGCACTGTTTCCCCTTGGTGGTTTTGGAGGAAACATTTTCAAATACTAGTGCTTGGAGTGTAGAACACCAGTTCTCCAAAGCTGAAATGTTGCCTTCTTGGACCTGTTACTTTATGTTCTATATCTACTTATCTGTTAGCTTGAAACAGCCCAAAGCCAAAATTAATAATAGTGAGGCAATGAGCATCTGGAAGGAAGCCCATAAATCCTGCAATGCAGTCATGGTTCTGTCACAGTCTTTGTCTCAAAAATGGTGACAATATAATCTCTTTTTCCTGAACTACAGTGAGGATTAATTAGTCAGACTTATTAAACAGAAAGAGACCATTGCCCGAATAGAGTGTGGGATGGGAACCTAAATTGTGATTCAACCTAGGAAAAAAAAGAATCAGTTTGAGTGGCATGCTCCCCCTGTGAATATTAGAACTTTGAAAGGTATTAGTGATTACTAAAGTACCCAAGGTTACTACATCATCTTCAGAAAAACATGTCAAAGGGTTCTGGTTGCAAATAAGAATTAAATGGACTCCTGTATGAAGATGATGTCATCTGTTTTAAACATGCTTCCCAATTCTCCCTAGAAAATATATAAACTAACAAAGAGAATGGAAAAAAAATGTTAAATGCCACTTTCAGCAAACTTATACAGATTTTACTGACAAACTCCAAAGTACTTGTAAAGATTGTTAAAGCAGCTGCATTTGGGCAGAAGTCATATGGAAAAGGCCCAGGAAGAGTCAAAGAGAACCAGCAGTAACAACTTCAGAAAGTACCAGAAAAAATATGTTTCCTGAAAGTAAGGGGCTTATCTTAAACTGCAAAAGTAGCTACATCTCTCAAAGAAACAGAGCAAGAGCAGAACAGGTAAGGCAGAAGAGTCAGAGGGATGGGGAGAAGAGGCACAGAGAGTTTCCAGGGAACCCACTAGCATCAGATCAAAGGGGCAGCAAAACTATGATCCTTGAGGTGATCACTAAGAACTGGGCAGCACAGGGCTGTTGGCAGATGATCCCCTGAACCAAATTTACTTTAGACACTTAGAGGGAATGAGTCTATAGAAAAGCCATAATTATTGGAAGCAGACTGTTTTTGAGGCAGCAATAAAAGTGAATCTGTAATCTTTATTACCACATGACAAACCACCCAAAGCAATGGCTTAAGAGCTACCAATTATTTGCCTACAATTGAATGAAGTCACAAATTGGGATGGGCTCAACCGGGTTGGCTGACTTCTGCTTCATGTGGTATCTCACTCAGCAGGTCTCATTCATGTATTTGGGCCTCAGAAGGGAGGCTTGGGGTGTATTTCCAGGCAGCTAGCTCAGGCTTTTCATGTGGAGTTGGAATAGTTCCAAGCAGCAAGAGAGAGGGCAGGCTCCAATATTCACACTCCTTTGAAGCTTCTGCCCATATCATGTTTGCTAATGTCCCATTGGTTAGAATAAGTCATATAACTGAGACTAGAGTCAATGTAAAGGGGGGGGCTACATAAGGGCATGGGTATGGGGAAGTGTCAAATGTTGGTCATTAATATAACAATCTGCCACAGAAAGTAAGCTTTTTGATTGAGAGAATAGGAAAACTACCTTGAATCCTCCATTTCAGGAGCTTTCTACAAAGACCAGCCAGAAATATACAATTCATTCAGGAGTGAGTAGTGATAAAGAAGAAACTGGCAGAGAAAGGATCTGAAGATACTATAAGAAAGATTCTGGAAAGGAGCATCAACATTACCAAAAGATGTGGGGGAAAGCAGTTGCCACAGAGCCAGTGAAAATTGTGACTATACATAGTGTTTCTCCAGCGTCTGTGCTCTTATTCATTAAGCTATACTGACTCCCTAATGAAATATATTCCCCATTGTGTTAATGAAACAATATAATCTATTATGCAATGTGACAAAGCACAAACGAAAAAACTCAAGAAAGAGATGAGGATGAAGTAAGCTGATATAAATCAGATATAAAGAAGAAAAAAGGACCAAACCAGAAACAGAAATGAGGACAATATTGGAAGAAACACAGAAGGGAATAAGCACTGTGGATGAGTAAGAGAAAACAAAGACATATATAAGAATAACAGTCAAAATTAAGTGAAAATAAAGAGAAGTATATTTTTAAGCATTGTGTGAAAATGGTAACAATAGATGAAATACGACGCAGAGCCAACATACCTATAATTGGAGTCTCTGCAGAAGAAAACCTTAGCAGCGGGACAGAGCAAATACTTTCTAACAAAATTATAAAAGAACTTTCCTGAAATTAAAACAAAAGTCTTGAATCTCCATATTGAAAAGAAACACCATGTACTAAAGAAAGTTGATTCATAATGGTTAAGCAAAGACATATGCTAACAAATTATTGAGATTTATTTATTTTGTTTTATTGTAAATTCAATTAATTAGTATATAATGTATTATTAGTTTCAGAGGTAGAGGTCACTGATTCATCAGTCTTATATAATACCCAATGCTCATTACATCATCTGCCCTCCTTAATGTCCATCACCCAGTTACCCTAACCCCCCACCCACCTTCTACAACCCTCAGTTTGTTTTCTATGATTAAGAGTCTCTTATGGTTTGTCTCCCTCTCTGATTTTGTCTTGTTTTATTTTTCCTCTCTAAAGAAAGAATCTTTGAAGCAGAAAAGCAAAAAGATCAAGTCTTGTATAAGGAAAAAATAAGTCAACCTCGCTTCAGTCTTCTCTGAAGCAAAGTCAATGGAAAAAAACATGAGATTCTCAAGGCAAGGAAGTATGAGCTAAGTATTTTATATCTAGCCAAGTTGTTCATCAAGTATAAAGACCATATGTTTAAAACATTAAAAATCAAAGACTATTCTTTCTTTCTGAGGAATCTTAAATGTAAGGAAGCTTTCTTAAAAAGACTCATGGTGAACAACGAATATATTTGTATTCTAAAATTTAGACTATTAAAAATGTATGAATGTTACAGACTTTGAAGGTGAAGGAAGACATAAGTCACAAATATTCAGAAGGAAAAGGAAAAAGATGGTGGTAATTGGAGCAAGTTCACTAACTGACTTATCTATAACTGCTGAGGTTAAAAATGTCATTTAAAGCTGACATACAAGTAGTACACTAAATGTGCATAACAGTGCAAAGATAAACACTAGGAATTTAATGTTTTAAACAAAATATGATAGCGCAGAGTCAGGAAAAGAAGAAGGTGCATACCAGTTTATCATTGCTCATAACTAATAATATCTAAAATAATAAAGGACTATGAACATGATATGAAGACTTAATATAAAGGTAGCCACTAGTAAGCAAATATATACTTTAATGCACACCTTCATAAATAAAGGAACCATAAACATACATGCACACATACACACACACACACACAAATGTCTCCAAGAATTGACACAAATACTTCTAAATCAATACATATTTCAAGTTATTCTTTAAAAGGCTCTTCAAATTGCATTAAAAGCAAACTTTATACTGTAGACAGATATGTTAGAAAGATTCAGAACGATTGATAACAAAAAGGAAATCAAAGTTTTACCCAAACAATGCCCCACCCACACACACAAACATAAAGAAACAATAATAAAAAAGCAAAAGTTTGACCTTAATTTCAGACAAGTTGGATGCAGGACAAATAAGTATTATATAAGACAAGAATGACACTTTATAACACAAGAAGTAAAATTCACAATGAAAATATGAAAGTTATGAATATCTATGATATAAATGCATCATAGCAACAACTTATTTGACAATTTTACATTACTGGAGATAGAAAGACATATAGAAAGTAGATCAAAAATAGAAGAGTTTTACTCATCCCCCCTGATCTGAGATATATTAGGGGTTATGCCTCAAGAGTAGAGATTGTATGCTTTTTTAAAGATTAATATCACATTCATGAAATGTGACCATATATTAAGCCACGAAGAAAACTTTAATAAAATCTGAAAATAAGGAGTCATGGACACCATTCTATAATCACAATGTAATAAAACTAGAAATGAAGAGGAAAATCAGAAAAACAAAAATCTCCATGCCTGGAAATAAACAAAAAACTGTCTTAAGTACTCTTATGAACACAAATGGTAGAGTTTCTAGAAAATACTGATAAATGAAAACACTACTCATCAGAATTCTGTGACATAGCATTAGCTAGATTAATTAAATAAGCATCAGCTGAAAAAGATGAAAAACACTATTAAAAAACAGAAGGAAAACAGTAGAAAAAACTAAGTAGTTTAGAAGAACAAATAAATGAGCATATAAAAGAAAGGAAAGTGATTAGAATTAATACATAACTCTAAAAGCTGGTTTTTTTAAATTATGAAAATAAGATATTTGAAATGATCATTAATCAAGAAAAAAGATATAAATATAAAAAATAAGGAAGGATAAAGGGTTAAAACACAGAAACAGAAAATGTTAAAATAATCCTAAAATATTTTAACATACTATATGTGTCTCCAACATTTTTTCATTTTTGCTGCCCCTAAGAGAAAAATTAAGTTTCTCCCCTGTGAGAGAAATTAAATTTTAAGGAATAAGATTTGTTGAGAGGGTAGAGATTTAAAGGGCTACAAACCATTGAAATATGAAAAATATGTTGCTCCATTATAAATGCATGTTGTATGTAGAAAAATACATTTGAAAACCTGGGTACAATGAATACTTTTAGTGGAAAATATAATTAACCAAAACCGTCCCTAGACTAGGACATAGAAATCCAAAGAGAAGAAATTATAAGAATTGCAATCCCCATCCTCCTCCACTGAATCACGAAGCCAATATGATCTTCACAGGGGAATTTTACCAAATTATTCAAAGAACAGATAATCACAATGAGGTATCACCACATGTACCAGTCAGAATGGATAGTATCAAAAAAGACAAGAAATAACAAGCATTGGCAAGGATGTGGCAAAAAGCAAACCCTTGTGCACTGTTGGTAGGAATGTAAATTGGTATAGCCACTATGGAAAACAGTATACAAGTTCCTCAGAAAATTAAAAACAGAAATACCATACAACCCAGTACTTCCACTTCTGGGTATTTCCCCAAAGAAAACAAAAACACTAATTCGAAAAGATATTTGTACCCCTCTATTTATGGCCACATTATTTACAATAGCCAAGATATGGAAGTAACCTAAGTGTCTATTGGTAGGTGAATGGATAAATAAGATGTGATATACATATGTACACAATAAAATATTACTCAACTACAAGAAGAAAAAAATCTTGCCATTTACAACTTGGATAGACCTAGAGGATATTACGCTAAGTGAAATAAATCAGACAGAAAAAGACAGACACCGTATGATTTCATTTATATGTAGAATCTAAAAAACAAAACAGAAATGGACTTCATAAATACAGAGAACAAACTGGTGATTGCCAGAGGGAAGGTAGGTTGGGGAATGGACGAAACAGGGAAGGAGATTGAGAGCTACAAACCTCCACTTATAAAATAAGTCACAGGAATAAAAAGTACAGCATAAGGGATACAGTCAATTTAAAAAGTAGATCATTGTTATGATGTTTAAGTTATTAAAAAGCATAAAAAGAATGAATATTTTCAATTAAATGTTATAAAGAAAGTGACAATGAAATTAAAATCTAACAAAGTTTGAACATAAAGGAAACTTATAGATCAGTCTTACTATAAATTCAGAATCCAAAAATGTAAGAATAATTCAACAGTAGTAAATTCATTCAGATAAATAACCATGTGGAAAGATCTAAAGAGAAAAAAATAATGTTATTTCTAGAGACATTGAAAAGGTATTTGAAAAATTCAACAGCCATTCTTGATTTTTATTAAACTCTCAATTATCTAGGAATATATGAATACTTTCTTAACAAGACAATATGTCTGTCTCAGCCTGAAAGCCATGTTTAAAGATCAGACATTAAAGGAAATTCTACTAAAGTAAGGGAAAGGATCATGATGCGTTACAACTATTTTTAAACATTATTCTGGGGTTATAAGTCAGTGCAATAAGAAAGAAATTAAAGATAAAAACATCAGAATTTAAATAAAAACTTTAAGAAAAGATTTAAAAAGATAAAAAAATAAAAACCTTGGGATGCAGCAAAAAAATAAAGATAAAAACATTGGAATTAAGTCTGTAAAATTGTCACTATGGAAAATCTGAGAGTATATCTGGAAATACTATACAAATTTATTTGTTGCAACATTGTCTGGAATAATGAAAGATTGGAAACAACTCAAATGGTTTTTAACAGGGATACAGTCTTACAGTGGGATACTACTATGCAGATATAAAAAATAAAAAAAAAATACTGCTATGAAAGTTTTCCAAGACATGTTACTAAGTTAAAAAAAAAAGTAGGTTACATATAAGTAACAAAGGGATAAAAGTAAGAATATATATTTGTCTTAATTGAATATGCATTTTAAAAATCTCTGAAAGGGGGCGCCTGGGTGGCTCAGTTGGTTAAGCGACTGCCTTCGGCTCAGGTCATGATCCTGGAGTCCCGGGATCGAGTCCCACATCGGGCTCCCTGCTCAGCGGGGAGTCTGCTTCTCCCTCTGACCCTCTTCCCTCTTGTGCTCTCTGTCTCTCATTCTCTCTCTCTCAAATAAATAAATAAAATCTTTAAAAAAAATAAAAATCTCTGAAAGGACATCCAACAAACAAAAGTGGTTACCTCTGGGAGTTGGATGGGACATGGGTAACCAGCTTTTAAGTGAACTTTTATACTATTTGATTTGAAAATCATGATAATTATTAGCTATTGAAGTATTAAATAAAATAAATTTAAAAGTCAATAGGCATAATGTGAATTATGTGTTTTTATCTGCCATCCTCTCTTTAACGTTAGAGGGAAAAAGTGTACCATGCCACAGAACAATGAGAGTACTATACGTACTTTCTTTTTATGAAAAGGTCAAACTAATTCCCACATGCAAGGTATAATCATGTTAGCAGGCATGATTCATGTGGTTATTTCAGGTACATAACCTTCCTTTTTTATTAATTAATCATATATTCAAGTGTCAAAAGGAATGACAACTTCTAAGGAAATGATGTATTTACCCTAACCCTGTTTAAATGCTCTTTTTATTAGACTAGTCCAAGATGGGCTGACTTTGAAAGCATGAAGTTAAGCCTAGCCACTGAATGAATGGGCAGCATCTACAAGTTCAATGCTGATGTTCTCAAACCACAGTCCGTAGGTGGAAACCGAGAGTCGTCCACTGGTCATGTCAGCCTCAGGAAGACATCCAACTCATTTCACAGAGAACCACCTGGCAAAAATTTAAAGTCAGGTCATAGTCAATACTGGAAGAACAGGGGGCGCCTGGGTGGCTCAGTCGTTGGGCATCTGCCTTCGGCTCAGGTCGTGATCTCAGGGTCCTGAGATCGAGCCCTACATTGGGCTTCCTGCTCTACGGGGAGCCTGCTTCTCCCTCTCCCACTGCCCCTGCTTGTGTTCCCTCTCTTGCTGTGTCTCTCTCTGTCAAATAAATAAATAAAAATCTTTAAAAAAAAAATACTGGAAGAACAGAGTCATGTGTGGTCTGGGAAATTGCAGACCTGCCCTGGTTTCACCTCTGTGACCTGTTCTTTGGGAGAGTGAGTCTAAACAGACAGTGACCTATTTTGAAGTGAAAACACAGCTTGAAGGCAATCCACATCTTCATGTTTTCCTCTACAACCTACCTCATAAATAAACTTCAATTCTTCCTGGTATTCTAAGCACTAATATAGATTGTGACATATAAAGTTGGAAAGTCCACTAATTTCATCTATGAGACCCAGAAGAGTAGTGGTGTTACTAAAGTTGACAGTCTTTGCTATATTGGGATATACAGTAGTCCCCTGGCAGTAGAAGTTGCCAGGATTTTATATAGTCTTGAATATGTGGTTATTCATAATATGTACTCCAGAGAACTGTTGGAAGATTGAGTGAGAAAATACGCATAAAACGCTTGGCATAAATTTGAGTCATTCACTTACTTCCAGACTAGTGAACAGAATCAATTTGCTTGGCCATAATGAAACCAACCCAATCCTCCTATCTTGTATATAGCAATTAAGCCATTATTTAAGGATTTGGAGAATTCTTAACATGATTTTAAACCACAGTCCTACATTGACTTAAAACTTGTATTTTCTTACCATTTCCATGAGAATTTATGGTAATGAATGTTTACCAAATGATTTTGGGCAGTAACTTCTAGTCTGGACACAAGCACTATTAATTCTACAAATGACAAACAGTAGTGTATGACAAATATCAATTTTGAATGTAGCATATGTAGCTCCAATGAGCTCATTTACACATCATCATATGAACTCTGTAGGCAGGGAAGGGCATAAAACAGCCTCATTTTTAATGGTAGCATTGCAAAGTAAGCCTTAAAAAAAGAAAAAAGAAAAGCTTATCTAATGA
Source organism: Eumetopias jubatus (assembly GCF_037043125.1). NCBI lineage: Eukaryota > Metazoa > Chordata > Mammalia > Carnivora > Otariidae > Eumetopias > Eumetopias jubatus. The sequence continues at coordinate 53,335,995 of NW_028274810.1, forward strand.
TCAATATTATAAAAGAAGACTTTGCTCCATGTTCATTCATTCAATCAACAGTCATCAAACATAAAACACATATCGAACAGTTCCATGTTCCATGAACAGTGCTGAGTACCTAGAATATAGTGTTGAACAGGGTGAGCACTAAGACTCCCAATGACTATCAAGTGTCACACTCAGCTTCTGACTAGTCCAAAACAGAATCTGCCAACGGACTTTGAGCTGAGCATCTGGCTTTTGCTGACTTTTTTACAGAAAGCACAGCTATAATTTGGCTATAGTGGCTTAGAGTTAAGGTACAGATGTTCAAGTTCAACTGTGAATTAAGACATGGCAAAAACTAGTCCATCATTCTGGTTATTGGGCCCTGGTTTTCTGGAGCTACATAGTGACTGTCTTAGTTTGCTTGAGCTGCCATAACAAAATAGTATACAGTCAGTGACTTAAATAACACGTGTTTATTTCTCACAGTTCTGAAGACTTGGAAGTCCAAGATCAAGGTACCAGCAGGGTTGGTGTTTGGCGAGAGCTCTCTCCTTGGGTTGCAGGTAGCCACCCTCTCTGTGTGTCCTCACATGACCTTTCCTCAGTGCATGACAGGACTGGGGGGGGGCAAAAAAGAGAGAGAAGCAAGCTCTCTAGCCTCTTTTTATCAGGGCATTAACCCCTCATGAGGGCCCCACCCTCATTACTTCATCTAAACCTAATTAGTTCTCAAAGCCCTCATCTCAAATACCATCACACTGGGGGGCTATGGCTTCAACACATGAATTTGGGGTGGAGGATGTCACAATTTAGTCCATAGCAGTGACCTAGGACAAGAAGCAGTAGACCAAGCCAAAAGATTAGGCCCATGATACTCCGAAAAATATTAACCCATATACTCAACACACTGAATGCTGCTTTATAAATTTGTAACTCATCAATTTATAGCTGGTATACAGAGCCATAATTCTAGATAAGTTTACCTGTGCAATGAATTTAGATAGCAAAGAGAAGAGATTTAAGAACTATGCCCTAGAGTACACCAATACTCAAAATTCATGGAGATAACCAGCAATAGAGACTGAAAATCAGTGTCCAGAGAGATAGAAAGAGAACCAAGAGAGAAAGTGATAGTCCCAGAGCATGTGAGTAAAATGTTTAAAGAAGGTGAGAACTACCAGTAAGGTCAAATGCTGGTTTTGTTCAAATAATGTAAGGACTGAAAGCTGAACAGTTTTTGTTCATTTGGAGATCACTGATGGCCTTGACAACAGTCAGAGTTGGGGAGAGAAATGTGAAGAGGGTGGATTCAAAAAAGGATGGAAGGGAGCAATGATTTTAGGTAGGTCTTCTGAGGACATCTCTGTACACAGGAATGAGGCAGTAGCTGGAGAGGCAATTTGATTAGAACATTTAGTGTGCTCTCTGTTTATAATCCAGCAGCCTGGAAAAACGGATGAAGCAATTGGGGGGCACCTGCAGGAACAATATCATGGAGGAGAAAAGAAGGAATGAGATATTTTGTATCAGTGGAGGGAGCCTTAGCTAGGAGCAAAAACAATTCATCCATTCAACTAGGAGTGAAGTTGTGGTCTATGGATAGAGTTACAAGTAGCTAAGAAGATGTCGTGGTGGCATTATGTGGAAGTATTATAAATATGCTTGTTTTCTTAATAAAAATAGGGGATGCAGGGTCATCAGCACAGGGTGAAGAGAAGGCCTAAGGTATTGGAGTTTTGGGGCAAGAGAAGGAAAGAAACAGTTATCTAAAAGACTGGAGAGTGAATTAACTAGGAATAAAAATATAATGGATTTGTCTCCACGAGGACTACCTTGACCTTAATGGTCATAAATGTAACATGAGAACAGTCAGCATCATTGTACATTTTTCTTCAGGCATATTCAGCTGCCCAGATACAGGCACAGAGGAAATGATATTGGATTAAATCAAAATTCAGTCTTACCAAGTCAAGAGAAAAAGTCGATAGTGTAAATCAAGGAGTAAGTTTAACAATTAACAATGGTATCCAAGCTGGCAAAGAGGGAATGAATGATATAAAGAATAAAAAGGATAGCAAATGGGTGTGAAATTAAAAAAAAAATGTATTGGAGATGAAACTTTTCAGAAAAGGAGAGACTGAATCCTAGAAAGGAAACATAACTTGCCAAAATCAACCTGAAATAAAAATTAGGCATGATATACAGTTGACCCTTGAACAACATGGGTTTGAACTGTGCAGGTCCACTTATACGTGGATTTTTTTTCAAAAAGTATGCCAACATTTTTGCACATTTAAAAAATTTTTCCGTTTCATTGGGTGAGCAAGATAGGATAGGAACTGTGTTTACTGGAGGTGGATGAGCATAGTAGAAGACTACTGAAGAGGAAAATATTAGCTTTAAAGTAAGACAGATTTGGGATTAAAACTGTTTTGCCACTTACTAGCTGTATGAATTCGGAGATTCAATTTCCTTATCTGTAAAAGAAGGAAAATACTTCCCAGGTAGACTGCGATGAGAATAATAGGTAATATAAGCAAAGTCTCTAGACTATTAACTAGCATACACCGTTATTCTTTTAACAGTTGTTACTATTATTGCTATTCTTGATAGTTGTGTCTTAAAACAATTAGCCAAGTGCCTTAAGGAATGATCATAAGGGCCCATTTCACTTAGCAGTACAACTTATTGCTATACCAGATATCTATCCATAATGACATACTGCTATACCAAATTATCTATCCATAACTTCTATTATCATTACCAGTATTAAAGTGTAGTTTTCAAAAGGTTAGAAAAATTTATATTCTTATACAAATATAAAGTAAACATGTGTCATTTTATTTTAATTCAATTAATAAGGGAACTAATCAAAAATCTATAAATTAATCTCTGTTCCTACCAAATTGTAAAATAGTCTGGTCAAGAGAAGGTCAAGCCCAACACTATACTAAAAGTACACCAAGAAATCTCTCTTGCCTTTTTCCAAATTTGGGGTAATTTTTCTAATAGTCTCCCCTTTGGGGATTATAAATAATCTCCAAATAACATTCATCATCACAAAATAGCTGGACTCATTAACTTTGGTCTGATTGTTTATATAGTTTCAAAAATAATGTCAGTAACCACATGGCCTCCTTGAGTTTACCCTGCCAATTCAAAGCTGCACAGTACTGAACAACTGCTAATACAAGATAATTGACTTCTGTCTGGGGATTTCCATAAGGAATCTTGGATTGAATTCTTAAAAGTCTCTATCATTTGCCCTTCTACCTTAAGACTAGAAGTCAAGATCGAGATAATCTCTCTCTCCAGATTTTATCTACAGTACCTATAATTTTGGGAGAATACATCTTTTTTGGAGGTCTTCAAAATTTGCTAAGGAGTGGCCTGCCACAGAGTATCCTTTTTTTTTTTTTTTTTTTTAATCACCTATGAGACTGGTCTGGTACCAACCCATTTTTTTTTTAAGATTTTATTTATTTATTTGACAGAGAGAGACACAGCGAGAGAGGGAACACAGCATCAGGGGTGGGAGAGGGAGAAGCAGGCTTCCCGCCAAGCAGGGAGCCCGATGCAGGGTCCGATCCCAGGACCCTGGGATGACGACGCGAGCCGAAGGCAGACGCCCAACAACTGAGACACCCAAGAGCCCCACAACCCAATTTTCTTAGGTGGCCTATGAACACATTGGATTCTCACATAAGATTGATCCTTGTTCCTTATTAGTGAGCTTATTGTACCTGATAAAATGAAATTTGTCAAGTACAGCGCTGCAGGCATGGCCTTGGTTGCATAATTGATTTGTTCCAACATATGCTGATAGAAAAGAACAAAGGTTATTGTTGAATATATAAACAATATTGTCACTGAAAAGTTAGAAGGGGGTGCCTGGGTGGCTCAGTCGGTTAAGCATCAAACACTTGGTTTCAGCTCAGGTCATGAGCTCAGGTCTTGAGATCAAGCCCTTTGTCAGGCTCCACACTGAGCCTGCTTAAGATTCTCTTTCCCTCTCCCCTCCCCCCTCAAAATAAATAAATAAATAAATAAATAAATAAATAAATAAATAAATAAATTTTTTTTAAAAGAGGGAAAAAAAAGAAAAGTAAGAAGACTCAGTAAAAGATTTGTTTCTGATTCTGAGGGGTTAGCATCAAATACTATTTTTTAAAAAGTTTCATTTCAGTTTATAAAAGCATAGTCTCCCAGATGGGTTAGAAATAGCTTACAAGGAGAGAAAAAGGACTTCCTCATATATACATTTTAAAAGAGAATATTAAAGGTACTATCAGCAATAATCCAAACAAACACCAATTCAATTTCCCTCCACAGGCCTATGGTGTTAATTTGGATATTGTGTCAGCAGTCAGCTTTCGGATATACATCGACTTCCAGACTGGAAAAAGTCCTAAAGATGTTGACTCAGTCAGAAAATTATCTAACTGAAATAAGCTTGGAGGCATGTACCCAACAGTTTATGTTTTTACACACCAATTATTCAGAGTAACTGATACAGTCCTTTCTGCAAGGCTCTGAGTCTGTCCATATATGTTTTTTTTTTTAAAGATTTTGTTTATTTATTCATGAGAGACAGAGGGAGAGAGAGAGAGAGAAGCAGAGGGAGAAGCAGGCTCCCAAGGAGCAGGGAGCCCGATGCGGGCCTCGATCCCAGAACCCCTGGATCATGACCTGAGCCGAAGGCAGACGCTTAACCATCTGAGCCACCCAGGTGCCCTGTCCATATATGTTGAAGACACATATAAGACCTGAAGCTTATATAGTAGGATCTTTAAGCAAGTATCAAAGGAAAGCAAAAACCTATTTGAGAATGAGACTGAGTGATTGTGGTTATTTTAATCCAATGACCAATAATATCGGAATGGAGGAGACTAAAATATTCTATTATGTGCAGTACATTACTATCTCCTAAGAGGCGGATCAATGCTTCCATTAAGGTTAAGAACATATTATGGATCACAAAAGCACTGAAAAATCTCTAGAGCCTTCCATAAAAGTATACAATGTGTGAAATATCTCTATGGATATCGTGTTTCCTATACAAACTTAACCTAAGAAAGACTGAGCATATTTTCTGATTTGACAATTCTTCCCAGGCAACTCTTACAATAGCATTCAACCAATTAAGAAATTGGGAGTATATCAAACAAGCCTAATTATTTTTAGCACTCTTATTTTTATAAGGCACGATAAGAAACTTTTGAAAATTTCCAGGGCTTTATGAGAAAACCCAAAACCAATTTTAGGTGTAAAAAAAAAATCTCCAAAGTTTTCTTGTTTTTTTCTTAATTTAGAACCCAGCCTTGAGAAGGGAAAAGCAAAAAAAAACAAAAAAAACCCAAAAAACTAAAAAGCTGTAGTTGATTAAGATTGAATCATGGGTGGCAGAAATGAGTGAAAGTGGCCAAAAGGTAAATCTTCCAGTTATAAAATAAATAACTCCCTCAGATTTTGTCCTTTACTATGCTTTTTCGTGTTCTAAAACAGGATGAGCTTTAACTTTAGGACAAATGTACTCTCATTATTCCTTAAAGGACAAATCATGTACCCAGTTGTATTTCTCTTAAGACAGCCTCTACCACCCATATTAAGTATAACTTAATTAAAGTGGCAACTTCTGGGCGCCTGGGTGGCTCAGTTGGTTAAGTGACTGCCTTAGGCTCAGGTCATGATCCTGGAGTCCCGGGATCAAGTCCAACATCGGGCTCCCTGCTCAGTGGGGGGTCTGCTTCTCCCTCTGACCCTCTTCCCTCTCGTGCTCTCTGTCTCTCATTCTGTCTCTCAAATAAATAAATAAAAATCTTAAAAAAATAATAAAGTGACAACTTTTGTTTTACAGAGAAAACCAAATGTAGGAATTGGTAATAGTCTATCATTCACAAGTCTCTTAGCTGACAAGCAAATCTCATGAATACACACAGTTCAACAAATTACAGACACACACATCTCCCTTTTGATCCCTTTCATGTCTTCTTAAAGAGGCTAAAATAACCATGTTTATTAATATAACCCAAAGATATATCCACTCTGTGGAGTATATAAAAATAAGAAGCAAAAGTTTATAAACTTAAAATTATTCTTAGTAATCAATGTTTCAGAATTCCACCTGAATTATAAATTATCCAGCTACTCAAAGATTATTCAAAAATAATTCAATTTGACATTAATACGAGTATTTAAGTTACCTAAAGATCTTGGAAACTATGAGTAAGCTGACACCCTACAAAACATGATTATTGTTACAAAAATGTTTGCTGGAGTTATGATTCAATTCAGCTGAACAAAAATTTGCATTATTCACAATATCAAACAATAATGTTAACTTATTTGATCAGAAAATCAATATGTGAAGTTTTGAAATTTTAGCTTAACAAGTCTTTTCATTAGAAAACAAATCCAAACCTCTTTTTAAAACTATGCTTACTTCATACTCCGCAATGATTCATTCAAGGAAAAGACAAAAAGTTATTTTTGCTTTTTTAAATGAAAATCACTAAACCAGTCTAATTTGTCCAAAAATTCATCATAACTATGTGAACTAAGATTCTTATCCAAAAATTATTCTAAGCCAGCTGCTTATGTAAAAGGATTTTTTTTCCCCTTAAGGGTCTAGCACATTTACAATAATTATAGGTCTAGATTCTTCATATTTGTGAATTTGGTAACTTCTGTTTTATAAGCACTTATTTATCTCATCAAATGAATCAGAACACAGTTCCAGTAATTGAAGAGAAAATATTCTATTAACACTTTCCACAGTTAGGAAACCACTTTCCTGTTCACAGGCACCCAGAAACATGGAGTGTTTAGCTTATTTTATGACTCAGTCACAGGTCAGATGTAAACATTAAAAAATACCAAAATGCACTGATCTAGCTCTCACACAACTATTTTTCTCCCTAGTGGCCATGAAATTCTTACTCCATTTGAGCTCACAAAAAGACACAAGCCAAAAAGACGAACAGACTGGATTCTGGTTTCTCTTACCCAGCAGAGAACAGATCTACATCAGCCTCTTGCAGCAATCACCAAAGCCAAACACAGAAAAATCCTATCATAAAGCCAAACACACTGTTTTAAGATCATAAAGCCAAATGCACAGTTTTAAGTGATACCCACAGGGAGTAATTTACCAGCAAGGGCAGAACTGGGGTGGGGGTGGGAAGGGAATGGGAAATGAAACTAGAGAAAAAAACTAGACAATAAGAAAATGTAGGGCGCCTGGGTGGCTGTCATTAAGCGTCTGCCTTTGGCTCAGGTCATGATACCAGGGTCCTGGGATTGAGCCCCAAATTGGGCTCCTTGCTCAGCGGGGAACCTGCTTCTCCCTCTCCCACTCCCCCTGCTTGCGTTCCCTCTCTCACTATCTCTCTGTCAAAAAATAAATAATCTTAAAAAAAATTTTTTCTTAAAAAAATAAAAAAGAAAATGTAAGTTGTCTTATCACTTGGAATTCACTCAGGGAGCCAAAGGAAAATGTATCCGGGCTTAGTGGCCCATGAGGTATACACCTCTGGCCCCATAATATACTTCTCTCAGGTGAGTTTTATTGGACACCTTGGTCGATGAACTGCCAAGTTGTTAAAGTCTAATTCTTAAAAGATTAAAAATCATGATATCATCCAAATACAAAACAAACAGGTGTCAAAGATTTTTATTTAACTCACTAAATAATAAGAAGGATATTGAAGATATTAAAACAGGCCCAAGAACATTTTAGGAGCAAGAGGTATATAGGGAATTTAATCAAAGAATGTCAGGAGAAGAGAGTTGGCTTATATACAAAAGTGTTTAATGTCTTGCAATAAGTTGTAAGCTTTTTGGTATCTGTTTTACCAGACAAAAATCTATAACTTAACTTCTGCTCCCACTGAGGTGTCCAGTACCCTAGTCAATACAAAAACTCAACCAGTACTAACCCTGACGGAGCACACAGTCCTTTCTTTTGCCTATTTCCAAGTTTTAGATAATTTATCATCCATTTTCCATTATGATAGCTACCCCTTTTCTTTTGTATAAAATTAGTAAGTATCCAAGTCTTCTCTTGATCTAGACTCAGCCTTTGAGTTTGCTGATTTTCCACCTTGGCTCTCTCTCCAGGAACCAGGTTTCCATCCCCGCATCCCTGGCCCATCCCTTCACTTGAGGTCAGAGGTTTGGGCCAGGCTGGGGATGAGCTCCTTTAGTTCCTTTTCTTTCCTCCTGGTCTTAGCTCTAGCTGGGGGATGGCAAGAGCCGTGAGTGGAAACAAGTAAGGAGCTAGAAGTGAGGCAGGTCTAGTGTCTAATATGTACACTAGTAATACATCAAGAAGAGAATGAATTGCATGTGGGAGGAAGACCTCAGAGAGGGCAGGGCTTTTCAACTATTTACAATTTCAGGACTTAGGAAACCCCATGAGAAGAGTCAGGGGTATCTAACAGAAGCACAAGGTCTTCCTGCCTCCTCCTCACTATTCTCGTCCAGAACCTGTCTCCTTAACTTTTCCTCTGGCCCACCCACCAACATACAGCCTTTTTTCTGGGAAACATCTAAGCTGTCTCTAACATACTTAAGCTTTTTTTTTTTTTTTTACCCAGTTAATTTTTACGTATGGTGATTGACTAAGCTCAATTCTCCAGGTGTAGGTATTCAGAGCTTAATGATGAACACCCTAGAGTATGTCACGTAGGCATTTGCCCATCTTTCAGTTATTCTGCAAAGTAATGATGTCTTGGAGGAATGAACTGGAACAACTCTGTAAGATTAAAATCTTATTATAATAAGCCATTGGGAGCATGAATGTACAGAGGTAATACATTTTCAAATTCCTTGTAACTACTGTCAGAAACAGTTTAGAGATTATTAACATGGAAAGAATATTAAAAATATAATTTGTTTCTCCTATTTTATTGGCCCAGTTTATATTCTGTGTTTTGCTAAGCTTGGGTGATTTGTGACATTTGTCTTCAGTCAGTAAAACCCTTTGCTCTCTTGGCGATTACACAGTCAAAAAAGCTTAGCTTGCCCATGTTTCCGTGAATTTGTTTCAAGGACCTTTATAAGGAGTGATTCAGAAATGGTCTTTAAGGGTAGGGTCAGAACATGATAGGGAAGAAAAAAAGAGAGGTGTGTTTTGAAATATTTCCTAGGTGATTCCAGTATTCTTATATGGTTTCCTGTTAAGAATGGCCACTGGTAAGTGTTTGAAATGATGGCTTTGGAACAGATAAATTAGGTGTGGAATTTAAGAAGCAGATCTACAAAAACCAATTTAAAAGAAGCAACTCTGGAAGCACAGATAGCCAACAGGCCAATAGAAGAGAGTTAAAATGATGATTGGTGGGTTCAGAAATCAAGACTCGTAATCTTCCTCTGCTCTCAAGAAAAGATATTGATAAGGGTTGTTTTTTTTTTTTTCCTTTATGATATATCAGGTTTTTCAGTGGGAAAAGCAAGATAATTATATGGTGGCTTTCAGAATTTTTGTAAGAATTCCCGTTTTAAAAAGAAGTCAAAGTTTGTGATTCCTTGTACTTGGGTCTTACAAAGAAGTACACTGCTTACTAATGCTTTTATAACAGACCAATTCACACAGTAAGATCCCAATCTTCAGATAATGCACAACTACTAAGACACCTTTTAATTTTTCATCAGCTGTTTATTGAACATTTCTTATTTATTTGAAAGCAATTAATTCCTGATGAATGCCTAGATGATTTATATGTATGCTACACAAACTTTTTCAGAGTTTCTAAATAGTAATATATTAATGTCTCAATTTTTTAAAAACGGGAGAGCTTTCACAGCAGGAAGGCAAGATAATTTTGAGCGTGCAGTACTGAATGTTATTGTCTGAAATGAAAAAGCAAAAAAAAGTGGCTGAGTGCAAAATGAATAAAACAGAAAACTACATAGAATGTGGCTCCTACCATGTATATATAGCACATCAGCAGATCACAGCCTCTGAGTATAAATAAGGAGCAAATCAAAAGGGGAAACACTTCTCTAAGCCATAGAGCTTTCTTCATATTTTTTGATGTTGTATAGCATATATTTTCCTCTATAATAATAAATCCTTTTCTGTAAGATGACTTGATTCTGGCATTCAGAGTTGGTTTCCCACATAGAGTAAGAAGAAAACCAGGCTGATGCCCAGGTGGTAGTATTTGAGCGGCAGTGTGGTGTCGTGGAGAGAATCTGGGGTAGAAATGCCAAGACATAGGTACTGTTTCCACTGAGTCTCTTTGGCCCAAACATGTAATTTCTCTGCAGCTTAAATTTCCTTTTCTATCTGAGGAATAAAATACTTTCTTGTCTATTTCACATCATTTTTCAAGGCTCAAGAGAGAAAACCCATGTGATAACACAAGTAAACTGTAAAGCGCCACGTTTTAATTTGCCATATAAATACAAGGGATATAAGGAATTGCAAGTATGAAGGGATCAAAAGATTCCCTGATCAAAACACATCTCTCAAAGAGCCCAATTATAACTTTTCAGTGTTATTTTCTTTCCTGAATTGCTTTGAAACTTTGGAACATAACCTATTAGCTTCCCGGATTATCAGTAGTTCTTTCAGGGCCTTGTTAAGTACATCTGTTGGTTGCCTATTTGGAAACCATGCTCAACTAAAGATTTGTGTTGTTTCCTTTGTGGCGGTCTCTGCTTTAAAAGGCTGGATCGCATCAGAGTCAAAGGTCTCTCTGGCCAGCCTACATGGACAGATCCAGCCGCTGAAGAGCAGCAAGGTCATGCTCCAGGTATATTACACTTCTTGCAGTGTTCCCAATTGGACTGTGAAACAAGATAGTCGTTTTCTTGCCAAGATTTAACTGTTCCTTTTAAAATGGCCACAGTGGAAATAAAATAAAATAAAATAGCCACAGTGATTCACTCGTATCTTATTATGCATAGGCTTTATGATCTGCCCTATGTTCAAGTCCCAGCCTCATCAACTGTGTCACCATGTTTACCTTTGTCTACAAAATGGGGGTAATAGTCAGGTCACCTGAAAAAGACCTGAATGAGGAAAGACAGCAGGTAGGATCAATATGTTCTATAGGCAGGGCTCAGGAGTAACACACATCACTTCTACCAAGACTTCAGCCACTGCCTTCTGCACCAAGCCACCAACACTTTTCACTTGAACTATTACAATAGCCTCCTACATGATCTCCCTGCTTCCTTCTCTGTATTATTTTCTTTATACAAGTATCTGGATGAACAGTAAAAGACGTCAGATAAGATTGTAGCAGGTAATGGCTTGCTACCAATTATTCGTTGAAGACTTTGTAATCTTTAATGGCTGTTCCAGGCGGCTCAAACACTCCAATGGCTTCCTCCCTCATTCAGAATTAATTGTAATCCCTTACCATAGTTCTCAAGGCTCTACCTTACACCTTCTGGTCATCCCATGCCTCCAAGGAAAACCACCACCTAACTTCTAGCCTCAGAAATTCAACCCTGTTTGTTTGTTGTTTTTTAAATTGAGTTGCTGATATTCATAAGTCAGGAAATACATATTTCTCCATTCTTTGAGAAATCAGATTCGGCAACCCTGGGTGGTGTTTGCTCAAGGTAGGCTCACCTGGCTCACCTTATTTTGTCACCTGCCTGGTATAAGAGCTTGCAACACTTGCCTTTTTCCATCTCTTGATCTCAATATCAATGTCTTTGTACTTTTGACCACCCCAAGCCTTTTGCATAACAAGGTGGTATTAGACAAACAAATAAACAAATAAGAAGGAAAAAATATAAAAAGTAGTATAAAAAAGGTAGTTAATATATGCTTGGATAACAAGTAATTCAATGCATGCATGTAACAATGTTAACTATAACAAGCACCATCTGAAAATTAATAGGAACAATTTTTTGAGGATTTCAAACAAATATGACTTTCAGCATAACTGTACCTAATCTAAAGTATTTAAACACAGCTCATCAGAGCCTCTATTTGTCATAAACTTTCGAGTTTATTGTTGGGACTACATAAGTAAATAAAGCCAGGATAACATGTTAGAGATCCCTTAAATATGGCTGCAGTTGTAGTTCAACAACCAGGGCTAGAGAAAAAGGTCATTAGTTCTTTGAAAACAGAAAGAAAATGAAATTATCAACTGGGAGGCCACTGCAGGCTCTTGGCTATTTACACAGAAAGGAATTTACTACAATTGAGAATCATATCTGTTAATTATGTCTGAGTCTGCAATATAAACACAAAATAGCCCTAAAGTTTGTAAAAGAAAAGTAACCATAATCTGTATGTAGTAAGATAAACAGGGCTTGCTTATGTATTTCCCAAACATTTTCATGTATATTATTATCTCATGAGGAGTAAATAAATTGCAATAATCAAAATGTTTCTACCTTAGTTGATTGGAAGATCTAGACCCTATTAAAGACCAAGGATTAACAAGTCAGGTGTGAATGTTGAATTCCAGGTTAATGAGTGGGGTGGGAAGACTTCCCATTTCCATTCTTCAGGCTCTAACTGTCCTTTTAGGCCAGCCTTTTACTGTATAAGTAGGATTTGGTCAAGAAACAAAAGCTACACAGTAATTTAAACAGGGAAATCTTAACATGAAGAATTATTATGCTATCACATGAGTGTAATTATAAGGGTAGAACCAGAACTCTAAAGACATTAGATCTGAGGGAGATACTCAAGGAAGGATAATCTTGGAAGTGTGGTTGAAGAAAATGATGGATGATGGAGAAGTTCACTGGGTTACACATCTCAGTCTCCAGGAAAACAACCTAGGAAGGGAGGTAGGCAAGCTGAGACTGGAGGCAGATATGCAGGGGGAATGAGATCACAGAGGGAAAGAGGTGCATACTATGCATGTGAGGCCTGAAGCACGTAACATCTGCAGCAGAAAACCATGGAGACCAAACCTCCAGTAGTACAGTCAATCAAAGGCCGATAGCCAGGCATGCAGAGAAGTAAGGTGCCATTGAGGATGCTTCTGGAACAGGGTGCTGGAAAGCCTAGAAAGGAGCCTAGTGCACACCTGGGCCTGGTTTGGGCTGTGGCAGCTCTAGGCTTCTGCACAGAACCAAAGTCAAGGATGGCCAGCTCAGTATTTGTGCACATGAGGTTGAGGAGAAGAGGCAAGGAGCAGTGATCTGGGGCTCTCAGCCTTACCATTGCTGCCCATTCAATGCCATGAGAACATAAACAACTTACTTAACCTTGCTAAGACTCTATTTCCCCATTCATCAAATCAGCATAATGGTATTGAGCTCAGGGGATTATTGTGATGATTAAATTAAATGGTTTATCACATGTAAAACGCTTAATATGTTAATAACACATAATCAGTGATCATTGTATATTTCCCATCTCTACCCTCGATTTACTGTCAGTATGATATTGAGAAGTGACTCATTCTGTAAATACTACTGCTGTTTTCTGAGTACTGCTCTTGGTGTAGAATCCTCCCCCAGAGACTTCCTTCTTCAAGCCCCCCCCCCCAGTTATCATACATAAAAGTGATATGACAATACTAATTTCAATTTCAAAGGGTTGTTCTGACAATTTAAATGAATTAATGGATGTGAAATATCTTTTTTTTTAAAGATTTTATTTATTTATTCATGAAAGACAGAGAGAGAGAGAGAGAGAGGCAGAGGGAGAAGCAGACTCCCAAGGAACAGGGAGCCCAATGCGGGACTCGATCCCAGGACTCCGGGATCATGACCTGAGCCGAAGACAGACGCTTAACCATCTGAGCCACCCAGGTGCCCTGGATGTGAAATATCTTTATTCCTGTGTTACTGATGAAGCCATAACCACATACTGGGAAAATATGTTTTCTTTAGATTTAGAACATGAGACTGGTGAAGCCTTTACTTTATTCCCCATTTTCAACGAAAGAGGTTTAAACATTGGCAGTGAAAATATTCTAATATGGAATTCTATGCCTTTTAAACTTTTCTGAAGTGAACTTGATTCTAGTTGGATAGAATGATCACATGTTCTTTTACTAGAAAGGAATCATATCACTTTATTACCGAGAAAATGGTTTTATATCATTATCTAGGAGTGGCTTTCACATCAACTACTCATGTTATCTGATTGCAAGAGAGTTCACAGCTACAGATTAGTAATTCTCAAACTGGAAATTAACTTATTTTTTATTTTTTGGTCTGTTTTCTAAAGTTCTATTGAACAGACTCCCTTACTCATTTAACACATATACACATTTTATAAAGGTTTGTCTTGAAGGATATAAGGATGTAGGATTTTGCTGACTCCAAAATACTGGGATTTAAAAGAAAAAAATGAATAGAACTCATTATTTCTAAAATTCTGACATATATAAAGAAAGAGAAGTAAAAGAATACCATTGTCCCATATCGAACTGTTGTACTCATCTCATTTCATTCATTAAATTAACATCTCCTGAGTCCTTACCATGTGTCAGGCATTATGTGAGACTCTGGATTTATCCCAGCTCTCAGAGAGGTTACAATCTCGCCAGAGAAAAACTTTAAACAAATAATTAATGACTCGCCCTTATGTGAACTGTGAGCAAAGAGAAGTGCCAGTGCTGCACATATGTATAATGGGGAGATCTGAACTAGTCTTGGGGGTCAAGTAAATACTTAAGGTATTAGCTGAGTCTTAAGGATCAGTGGAAGTTGGTTAAACATTTTTAAAATATTTGGGCTACTTTATTTCCTCATTTCTAGATTGTCCAATCATTTTCTTTGCACACTTTTAACAGAAATTGCGTCTGCTTTTAAACAGGTATGTATTCGTTCTATTTTTTTTTTAAGATTTTCTTTATTTGAGAGAGCCAGAGAGAGCACAATGGGGGGAGGGGCAGAGAGGGGGAGAAGCAGGCTCCCCACTGAGCAGGGAAGCCCAAGGACTTGGGGCTCCATCCCAGGACTCTGGGATCATGACCTGAGCTGAAGGTAGACGCTTACCCGACTGAGCCACCTAGGCACCCATAAACAGATATGTATTAATTTTAGATGTTTTTTTATCTCATGGCATGTTCTAGAACATTAGTGAAGTGTTATTTTTGCAATGGTTATTTTTACATAGCATTGTACCCTTTTCCTTGACTCCCCATCTCATATTCTGGTCATAGACCCTCCTTCCCTGGCTCCAGGGGTGGGCATATGACCATGATTGGGCTAATACTGTACCCAATCACCTGGTCCAAAGATAGGCACATCCTCTGGCCAAGTAGGATCCTTGCAATTAACTGAAGCTGGTTGGGAAAAGTTTGCTTTCTACTCGAGAAATAAATCTGTAAAGATTTTTGGCCAGAGATCCCTGTGGCTATAGTTGTATGCTTGTAGGAAGAGGTGGCTTGGGAGCACAAAGTTAATGTGCAGGGTGAAGTAGAGAAAAGATATTAACATGGAAATGGAGAGAGGGGTGCAAGAGTGAGAGCAAGGAAGAGACAAGGGAGTCAAGTCCCTGCATGCAGTTACCCCTGAGGCCAGGCCAAAGGTCCAGCCAGCCTGCCCTCTTGTTGTTTAGGGGGTCCTGACAAATCAATCTTAGGCAGATTTGAATGCCCATTAGCAACCAGCAGAGTGTCTTGTTGACTATATTAATAGCATTTTCTTATTTTAGTTCCTGACACATAGTAGGAACTTAATAACTATTTGTTGAATGAATGATTCAAGGAACAAAATTGTTAAAATAGTACACTGAACACAGAGTTTCATGGCTGATGTTGTGTTTCGGCTTGGTTTGGTTTTTGCAACACTGACAAATCCTAAACTGGTGTCTGGAGAGCATCAGGAAAGCTAGACAAGAACTGGCTCAGAACTAGCAAGTGCATCAAAGCTGTGTTTTAATTTGATTTTCAGAGATGAGATATGTTTGAACTTACATTTATTTAATAAATGTCCTATCATAATGTTTCTCCTGGAAGCCTCTTCCTCTTTTTTTTTTTTCCATTCCATGTATTGATATATTAGTAAATTCCATTTCCCTTCTTCCTGTTGGATGAGCCAGCTATGAAGGGGCTCCATGAGGGGGTGAAAAACAGGAACAAGAAGAGTCAACATTTCCCCCAGTCCTGGGAGTGTATCTTTGTTGCTCTCTGTGATCAGTGATCATTATAAACGAAGAATAGCCATATACACGTAAAAGGGAAGGAAGACAAATAACTGTGTCCTCTACTGCGTGGTTAAAAATAGGCATATAAGGAGTAAGTGGAGCCAGAAATGAGCAAGCAGAAATAAAATTTTCTTTACTGCTTTTAAATAGGAAGGAGTCGCCTTTCACCTATATTTCTTACTAGTGTTCAGCCCCCCAAATTCTATTAGGACATAAAACGTATAGGAAAATATACTTTTTTACATTGCAATAGGAACTTGCACTTGGCTTTAATATTAAAAATAGTAATAATAAACCAGAGGAAAGAACAGTGAAGTTACTTCTGCGTCCTCCTGTCTATCACGCCACCACAAACCTAAAAGTGCCTAAGCAGTGTCCTGTGAGAAACACTCTCCTACCTATTCACTTATTTGATCTCAACAAATAGAGTGACGGGAAAGCCATAACGCCTTGCATCAGAAAGTGAACTGTGCATGTGGGCAAGTCACTCAACTTCACACATTTTCTTCTCTAAAAGGAGGGGAGTAATGCCGGTCCACTGGCCATGTTAAGAAAATGAAGGACAGTGGGAGTAAGTGACTTGCCCAAAGTAATACCAAATGACTGGCAGAAGCAGAAGCTGGAACTCAGTTCTTTTGTCTTTTTTTAGGATTCCTTGAAGGATATTGTGAAACATTGCTATTGTCTGGGGCACCTGGGTGGCTCAGTCGGTTGAGTGGCTGCCTTTGGCTCAGGTCAAAATCTCAGGGTCCTGGGATCTAGCCCCCTAATGGGGCTCCCTGTTCAGTGGGGAGCCTGCTTCTCCCTCTGCCTCTGCCCCTCTCCCCCACTCATGCTCTCCCTCTCTCTCAAATAAATAGATAAAATCTTTTTAATAAATTGCTATTGCTATATATAGGTATAAAAACAATTTGGGGAAATTATATATTCTGTAGAATTTTTTTAAGAATAATGAATTAATTTTGTCATGCATGATATGAGCTCAGTATAATACAGGCAATTTTTTAAAAAGATTTTATTTTTTTTATTTGCGAGAGAGAGAGAGAGAGAGAGAGAACACAGCGGGGGGAGGGGCAGAGGCGA
The DNA here is from genome assembly GCF_037043125.1 of Eumetopias jubatus. Taxonomy (NCBI): domain Eukaryota; kingdom Metazoa; phylum Chordata; class Mammalia; order Carnivora; family Otariidae; genus Eumetopias; species Eumetopias jubatus. The sequence goes on from NW_028274810.1 coordinate 53,353,144, forward strand.
AGGAGGGAATCTCAAGAAGATTCTGTGCTCAGCATGGAGCTAGACACGGGGCTCGATCTCCTAACCCTGAGATCATGACCTGAGCCCAAACCAAGAGTCAGTCACTTAACCAACTGAGCCACCCAGGCACCCCAATCCAGGCAATTTTTTAAAGTGCATTATAAAACATCCAGGCCACAATGACCTTCCCACTGAGATGAAAATAATATCCAACATCGCTGGTGAATATGCATAGGAACAGATGAAAGAGCAGAATTTTTGTTTCTTTCTGTCAGCATTTCTGCCAAAGGCCCAAAGCTGAAAACAATAGATAGTAAGTGCTCCTATATTCTGCAGAAGAAGGGAAATGCTGCCAGATACTCCTTCTGAGGGTTGGCAGGTAAACAATCCTTGAGGGGTCTTTTAAAACAGTCAGTGTCATTCATTCTAGAGTGATTCCCCTCATTGATCAATCTTCAGATGTAGTTCTTCTACTTCAGAATTCTTTCCTGCTTCTTGGAATTTCTACTTCAAAAACACCAAGTAGAGTTCTGCTTTATCATGTTGTTCTTTAACCTATAATTATCTCTAAAATTGCTTTATACTCATCATTTTTCTCTTCATTTAGTGTGATCATTTCAACCCTTTCCTCCATGTCAGTGATTTGAATATGAGTCATGGATATTCTGCTCTTGGTGTTTCCCATTTATTCATTACATGATGATGTTATTTTGGTGGCACATTTTTATCTCATCCCCGCATTTTCCTGTGTCATCTTATTCTATTGACTTATCAGAACTCTCACTTTACCAAATTTGTGCGTGTATTAATCCTTCTATAGCAAGAAATGATCACAAGCATTTGCCTTCTGACCCTTGAGTGATATTTTTTGCATTGTCCATTGTCTATTTTTCTTTTTCACAGTATGTTTCACTTTCATGCTTTTATAGATTGTTTGCATAGCTGTCATGCAGTTTTTTTCATATATATCCAATGTTAATGTTGCCTGCTCTGAATATCTATTTTATTTCCTCTGATATTCTGTTGAGAAATTCCCTAACATTTCCTTCCCACCTTATCCAGGCTGTGGTTTGAGAATGGGGAATGGGTTTGGAGAGACACTAACTTGGGTTTAGTGCAGTTTTTGTAAAAGGGCCTTAGCTATGTTTTCTCTTTTGACATTTTGTTAACTCTCTCTTATTATTTACTTGACCTGGAAGGGGTATATTCTATTCAGTGGGCATATCTTCAGGCCTTTCATTGTTACCACCATTTAACATGGTGCACCTATCAGACATAGCATGGACTTAACTTTGTCCATTTACTCCTCTCCTTGGAGCTGCTTCTATTCCATAAAAAATTAAAAAAAAAAAAACCCAGAATTGGATTGACCCATTTTTCCCCCTAGAATTGATGTTGTGGAGTTAGGCCCAGATTAGAAGCCAACAAAACAAGGCTCACATCTTCTTTCTTTCCATGACTACATATAGTTCAAAATTTTGTCAAAAAACATTGCCCCCTTTTCCCTGTTAGATTTCTTATGATTATTTTTTGCTTGTTTTTGTTTTACTACTTTCTTTCTCATTCATTTGAGTACTAGAGAGGGAAGTTATGTGATTCATCCTCCCTCCATCATTTTTACCCAGATGTTATTAGTGAAAAATAAAACTATCCTATACTCATGATGTTTTCATATTTCATTCATTCAATATGCAGTATCTATTTATGCAACAGCTACTTGGTGCTGAGCATTGCAGCTATCTTCCCACAAGCCAGAGGAAAGGTTTCCATGATGTAAAAGTTGCTTGATCTCTTTCTCCAACTTCTCCAAACTGTTTTAGCTGGTAATTTCGATTTTATCACTTTGGCAACTCATGAACTTTTGAAGCTCCCTAGTTAATTACACCTACTCCCAACCCTGCCTATGCCACCAGCCATGAATGCTACTCTCTCTCTCTCATCTCCTCCAAAAGTGCCAACAAAAGCAGAAAGATCTCTGTATCAGAAAGCAAGGCTATTACTACTCAAAGAATTATATGACTGAGACCATAAATAACAATAAAATAATTGGTATAGGCCTCAGAGATACAGACTGATACCCATGTGTGCGTTCTAAGAAAATAAGAGAAACAAAGAAATTCTACTTTACTAACTTAGCAGGTGTAGGGGAGCAAAACTTGCCACCCCAAAATGTGTCTTTTTGACATGTGGATTATTTTAGGCTGATTATTTTTAAGAAACAGAAGGCTCAGGAAGAACTTTTGACCTTTTCCCTAACTGCCTAGAAGAACTTAGATAGAGGACCTGCTCTGGAAAGGGAACTATCACCAAAGATAACTGCAGTTTAATATGTACTAGGTATGGTAGACAGGGAGGAACTTAGCAATGTCTGTTTTTTAAAATTCCTCTCTATGTCCTATTGTTTCCTTATGGCACAGCAAACATTTGTTTACCAAACATGTACTTTTTTTCATCTTCCTGTGAATTGTCTTCCTTCCCTTTGAAGTCCCAGACCCCTACCTCCTTCTTATTAGTTCTGGATGGCATATAAGCTTCAGTTGCCTATCAGCCTGTGAGTCTCATATTCTTATACAGTGCTTGTACATACATAAATTTTATTTTCTTTTGTTAATCTGTCTCATGTCAATTTAATTCTTAGACCAGCCAAAAGAATCTTGCAAAGTAGAGGAAATTTTTTCCTCCCTAACACAGGTATCTGAATTGTAGTTATCCCCAGGCTCTTTAGAGCAATCCCTTCAGCTTTGGCAAGCATCCAGGGATAGAAACCAGGAGTGGCTGAGATCATGGACCTTGTTATCCCCTAAAGCCTAGTCTACCCTGAGTATTTAGTGGGGGAGGGATAATAAAACCATTTGTTTTGTTTCCTGCTTCTGCAAAGGGGATTGTCAAGACTGAGTGTGACTGGCAACTTCTTCAATTCTTACTGAGCAGATTTGGGGATGTTATCAGAAATACACATTTCTGCACAATAATACCCCACTATTAGTAAAGTATTCCCTTGCAGTAAGTTTAGCCTGTTATACTCTGACACCTAAATCACATGTTGATATGAGCCCCACATCCCACTTCAAAAGATTGCTTTAGAGGTTAAACTTTAGATTGCTTTACATATGTGTGTTACAGTTTAAATATACGGTAAACTTCTTGCTTTGACACTTTTGATTGTGTCTTACATTTTATGGGAGTATTCCAACTAAGCAAGTGTGGAAATTGATGTATTTACATATCTTATAATGAGCTGTAGCAGAGACTCTCCTAGATGCTATAACCTAGGAATAATATTAATTTATCTCAAAGAACATGACATGGTTTTTTATTTTTTAAATGTAAGTCAGTCAACTATAATACCTTTCTTAGATACATAATTAAAATAACCAAGAGGAAAGGTGAGGTTTCCAAGATATATTATATAAAGGATCTAGGGTTTCTCAGACTCTATAATCTGAAATTTAGTTCAAGATTCAAAATTTAGTTACAGGCTGGAAATATAAACACTTTGGGCTGATGACACATTAAGTTACTAAAACTTCTATGTATATGATTATGGTAATTATCTATTGTTGCCCAGCATCTATGCTTTCTTCTCCTGGTAATAAATCTTGATTTTCCAAAGGAAAAAAAAAAATCTCTCCCCTGTTTTCTGCCCAAGCTCATGGATGAAATATGTGGCGGATTTCTAAATTAAATACATCCTAAATACAATCCACATAACACATCAGCTGGACATATTCAGTGCTTGGTTCTTGAAAGGCAAAGAGATATTCCCAACTGGGACATTTATACCAGCTATCTGATCCTTCTTCTACAAGGAAAACTGCAGTGGTTTATGGTTTAGTAACACAGACATTCTGGGAGAAGTTTGGAAGAAACTAAAATGCTGTTACTTGTAATGTTGAGCCCCTGTCCCTTGGGCAGAGCACACTCAAATACTCCAGCTTCAAACTCAGCAAGGACCAAAACAGAAGAATGGGCAACTTCTCTCACCAAAATCAAGGCAACAGCCTCAGAACCACAGCTCTGCTGAATTCCCTTGTTATTAAATTATATTTTTAATGACCAGAGGCACAAAGGACGTCAGCCACTTAAGAGCCACTCCTTCTCTTCAGAACCCAGCTGCCAGGGACTGTAATTGCCAGCAGCACCTGAACAGGTATCCCAGCAACAGCCCCTCCCCCTGCCTAATTACAGGCCAGTAGGGCTTCTCATCCCTTTATTTCCTTCCTTCTTCTCATCTGTCACTTTATTTCTTCTCTCCCTTTAGATACTCCTCCAGCTGGGCCCTCATTATCTCTCTAAATCTTGAATTCTCTGTGTCTTGATTCTTCTTCAGAGGGACTTCTCATATCCATTTATATCAGGGTTCACACCTTCTTGTACTTTTGTTACGCTGATTGTTGTACAATGAACTCCATTCTTGTTCTGTCTTTTGGAATAATCCACCTTTTCTCTTAACCTTGTATCTTTTTTGTTGTTTTTTCAGTTTTATTGAGAAGTAATTGACATATATTACTGTATAGATTTTTAAAGGACAGCACAGTGGTTTGATTTATATATATATATATATATATATATATATATATATATATATATATATACAATAACCAAAGTTCAGCTAACATCTATCTTCTCTTATAAATACAATAAAAAGAAAAGAAAGATAAAAGAAAAAGTAAAAAATTCTCCTTGTGATGAGAACTCTTAGGATTAACTCTCTCAACAACGTACCTATATATCATACAACAGTATTAGCTATAATCATGTTGTATATTACATCCCAGCACTTAATTATCTTATAACTGGAATTTGTACCTTTTGATCATCTTCCTCCAATTTCCCCTCGCACCCCACCCTCTACTTTTGGTACCCACAAGTCTGATCTCTTTCTGTGAGTTTAGTGGGGAGTTGGGTTTTTTTTTTTTAAGATTCTATATATAAGTGAGATCATATGGTATTTGTCTTTCTGTCTGACTTATTTCACTTAGCAAAATGACTTCAAATTCCATCCATGGTGTCTTATAGCTTAATAACATTCCATGGTATATAAATGTACCACAATGTTTTATCCATTCATCCATCAACAGACACTTAGATTGTTTCCATGTCTTGTAAGTAATGCTGTTATGAATATGGGGGTGCAGGTATTTATCAAGTTAGTTCTTTCATTTCCTTTGGATATATTCCCAGAAGTGGAATTGCTGGATCATATGGTAGTTCTAGTTTTAATTTTTTGAGGACACTCCACACTGTTTTCCATAGTAGCTGTACCAATTTACAATCCAACCAACAGCGCACAAGGGTTTCCTTTTCTCCACAATCACACCAGCATTTGCTATCTCTTGTTTTTTTTATGATAGCCATTCTAATAATCATGAGGGGATATCTCATTTTGTTTTTAATTTGTATTTCCCAAATGACTAGTGATGTTGAGCATATTTTCATGTACCTGTTGATGTTTCATATATTTTCTTTGGAGAAAAGTCCTTTATTCTTTATTCGGGTCCTTTGCCCATTTTTTAATTGGGTTGTTTTTTAGGCTATTAAGTTTATGAGGTTTTTTTAATATATTTTTGGATATTAACCCATGATCAGATATAGGGTTTGCAAATAGTTTTTTCTGTTCCATTGGTTGTCTTCTTACTCTGTTGATGGTTTCTTTTGCTGTGCAAAAGCTTTTCGGTTTGATGTGATCCCACTTGTTTATGTTTTATTTTATTGTTTGTGCTTTAAATGTCATATCCAAAAAATCATTACCAAGATCCATGTCAAGGAGCCTTATTCCTATGTTTACTTCTAGGATTTTCATAGTTTAGGTCTTAAATATAAGTCTTTAATCCACTTCAAGTTAATTTTTGTGAATGGTGTAAAATATGGGTCCAGTTTCATTCTTTTACATTTAAATATCCAGTTATTCCAGCACAATTTTTTGAAGAGACTGTCTTTTCTCCATTGAGTATTCTTGGCTCCCTTGTCATATATTTTGACCAAATATGCTTAGGTTTATTTCTGGGCTCTTGATTCTGTTCCATTTGTCTAGTTGTCTGTTTTTATGCCAGTACTATAGTGTTTAGATGACTATAGGTTTATAATGTAGCTTGAAATCAGGAAGTGTGATGCATGCCCCTGTTTCCTTTTTCTTTCTCAAAATTCCTTTGGCTATTTACAGTCTTTTGTGGTTCCATTTAAACTTTAGGAGTGCTTTTTCTATTTCTGTAAAACATGTCATTGGAATCTTTATAGGGAATCCACAGCTTTTGGTAGTACTGAAATTTTAACAATATTAATTCTTCCAACCCATGAACACAGGGTACCTTTTCATTTATTGGAGTCTTCTTCAATTTCCTTCATCAAAGTCAGTCATTTGAAGAGCTATGAAGAAAACATTATAAGCAAAGAATAGCAAGTGCAAAGACCACAAGGCAGGAATGTTGGGTTCTTGAAGAAAAAGAAAGGAAGGCAGTGTGGCTGGAGCTCAGTGATCAAATGGGAGAGTGGGAGATGAGATCACATCGGAAGACCAGCTGGGAACTCTTAGGGCAAAATAAGAAATCAAAAGGACCTTGCTTTCATATTCTTTTCCATCTTCAGATCCTATGTGGTTTCCAGACTTTGGAATACCATGGCATTAAATCACATGTATAGTCAGGGTGTGGTAGAAGAAGGCCCACCTAAGAATGCGAACATTTTTTTTTAGGTCAAATAAACACTTTAAGAAAAAAGAACTACCACCATTCACTACCATTATCATCTTATTTTTTAAAAAGAGCATTTTAGGGGCACATGGGTGGCTCAGTCGGTTAAGCATCTGACTCTTGGTTTTGGCTCTGGTCACGATCTCAGGGTCCACCTCAGGCTCTTCACTCAACCAGTAATCTGCTGGAGATTATCTCCCTCTCCTTCCCCCTCTGCTCCTCCCTCTGCTCATGGGGCACTCACGTGTGCACTCTCTCTCTCTAAAATAAATAAAATCTTTTTTAAAGAGCATTTTGATACTAATGAAGTAAAAAGTAGGAAAAACATGTCAGAATTTCTTATCAGATTTTTTAAATGAGTATGATTTAAAAACTCACTGGATTGTCCTTTTTCTTTTTTTTTTTAAGATTATTTATTTGACAGAGAGAGACACAGCGAGAGAGGGAACACAAGCAGGGGGAGTGGGAGAGGGAGAAGCAGTCTTCCCGCGGAGCAGGGAGCCCAAAGCGGGGCTCAATCCCAGGACCCTGGGATCATGACCTGAGCCAAAGGCAGACACCCAACGACTGAGCCACCCAGGCACCCCCTTTTTCTTATTTCTTAGACCAGTAAATGACAAGTCCTTGGGCCAGAGTTTTAGAAATACTTCTGTTAATGTTTTTATTTCATTTTCCCCTATAATTGTTTTTCCATTTTGAACTCTGAAATATCTTCATTTTTTCTTTTAAATCCATTTTTTCAATGTACTCATCAAAGAATTGTCTCCCACTTAAATTCCAAGCTTAAGGAAATGATCCTTAAAATGAAAGAATTCCATACCTCCTGGATTATTGGATGAATGTTTCTAATTTAGACAACCATGTCTTTGGGAAGGGATTGTGGTTTCTTACACATTATATCTTCTCATAATGTTTTATTAGTCAGTGTTCTCCCAAGGAACAGAGCCAATAAAATATTAAGACTTATTATAAGGTGTTTGCATGATTATATGGAGGCAGAGGGGTTCCACTATCTGCCATCTGCAAGCTTGAAACAGGAAAACCAGTGGTATGGTTTGAATGTCTGAGAGTCAGAGAGCCAATGGAGTAGATTCCAGTGTGAGGCCTGAGAACCAGGAGTACCAGGGGCAGAAAAAGATCAACGTGCCAGCTCAACAGGCAGAGAGGGAATTTAACCTTCTTCTGCCTTTTTCTTCTATGGATGGGAGGATGCCTACCCACATTGGGGAGGGCAATCTGCTTTATTCATTCCACTGATTTAAATGCTAATTTCTTTTGGAAAAGCCCTCACGGGGACACCCAGAAATAACGTTTAACCAGCTACTTGGGCATCCCAAGGTCCAGTCAAGTTGACATCTAAAATTAACCATCACAAATGTATACGCGGTGGTATGGTAAATGTCCCCTATTTTGCCTTCCATGACCTTACCACTGGCTTTCCTGGAAACAAGTTTTAGTCCCTTTGTCAGTTAGCTATGATGGGATGTAATCAATTATGCATGCGTTCAAAAAGGGCCTCCTATTGGATGTAGGATATACCTTGGGCCTCTCTTGGGTAGAAGATACATACATCTGTAAGTCATTAAAAACCAGAAAACATTTCTTAAAACTTTCATTTTATAAAATGCAAGTGTGTTGGGCAAAATGCTTAGACTTTTTTTTCTTTTTTAAAGATTTTATTTATTTGACAGAGAAAGACACAGCAAGAGAGGGAACACAAGCAGGGGGAGTGGGAGAGGGAGAAGCAGGCTTCTTGCTGAGCAGGGAGCCTGATGCGGGGCTTGATCCCAGGACTCTGGGATCATGACCTGAGCCAAAGGCAGATGCTTAACAACTGAGCCACCCAGGCACCCCTGAAATGCTTAGACTTTTAACACACACATTTTTAGTCTCAAAATTTTCTGATTATCTCCTAAAAAACAATAATTTAAATCCCTAATTACCAATTGACAAATAATCTCATTATTTTTAATGAGAAAAAATCCATAAAATAAAAATATCTTAAGAAAGAATATTTTGGGGGCCCCTGGGTGGCTCAGTTAGGCATCTGTCTTCAGCTCAGGTCATGATCCCAGGGTCCTGGGATCAAGCCCTGCATCAGGCTCCCTGCTAAGCAGGGAGCCTGATGCTCCATAGCCCTGCCCCCCCACACATCCCCCACCCCCACTCGTGCTCTCTCTCCGCTATCTAATAAATGAATAAAATCTTTAAAAAGTAAAAAAAGAAAGAATATTTTGAAAAATAATATACCAGCCTTAATTCCTAATTGAATGTACTAGTACTCAGTTAAATGTTATAAACCATACTTCTTCATTAGTGTTTCAGATTCCAAACTAAAATACTGAATATTTAATGTAAAAAGAAAAACTCATGGCTATTGAAATTGTTGTGGTGTCATTCTTGATTGCAAGTCATTATATGGGTCTTCAAACTGGAATGGGCATTTCTCTGAGAGCACAGGAACACTCCAAAGGTGCATGGTTATTGATAGTTGCAAAGGAATCAATTTCCAGGTCCTCTATTTCTATACATACCCTATCCTAGCAATATATAGGTTCTTATTTCCTCTACTTCCCTTTTCATAGTAGCCTTTCTCTTATTTTTTTTTAAAGATTTTATTTATTTATTTGACAGAGAGAGCAAGAGAGCACAAGCTGGGGGGAGCAGTAGAAGGAGAGGGAGAAGCAGGCTCCCCACCAAGCAGGGAGCCTGATGCAGGGCTCGATCCCAGGACCCTGAGATCATGACCTGAGCAGAAGGCAGATGCTTAACCCAGGCGCCCCTAGTCTTTCTCTTATTTAAAAAAAAAAAAAATTAAGTCAATGTCCTTCATCTGTCCAGAATCTTACCATGATAGACTGCATCAGAATATAAAAACTTAAGGGAATTAAATAAAGGAATATTTGAAAGTATCACTTTAGGGGAGGATTTCTTTAATGCTTAATCAAGGCACCAGAGGTTTATAAGATGAGATGACATATGTAAATTGTCTAGCTTTGGCTAGACAATTTTTCTAGATTTGGCTCATTCAATGATAATTTTTTCTTAATTCATGTTTCAAAACCCTCCTCACTTAATGGAAACATTGAATAAATGCTTTAGAAAAGTAGGGATTTGGTGAATGACCATACTTAACCATTTGAAAATAAATACTTTACATATTACTTATAATAAAATTACCATTTGTTGAGAGCATATTTTGCCTCAGGCTCACTGATTTTTATAAATGATCTTTCATCCTCCACAGTTCTGCAAAGTATGTATTATAATCACTTGGATTTTGGAAGATATGAGTTTATACAAATAATAAAACCAGAATACTAACCCAGTTCTTTTTGGCCCATGGTACATTCATTAATTTTAATTAGAATTTTTTTTTTTTTTTTTAGAGAGAGGGGAAGAGAGTCAGGAGAGGGGCAGAGGGAGAGGGAGAGAGAGAATCTCAAGCAGGCTCCACACTCAGCATGGGGCTGATCTCATGACCCTGAGATCATGACTGGAGCCAAAATAAAGAGTTAGTCACTTAATAGACTGAACCACCCAGGCACCCCTTTAATTAGAATTTTTTCTTTTTTACATTTATTCTTTTTTAAAGATTTTATTTATTTATTTATTTGACAGAGAGAGCACAAGCAGAGGGAGCACCAGAGGGAGAGGGAGAAGCAGGCTCCTGCTGAGCAGGGATCATGACCTCAGCCGAAGGCACTTAACCTACTGAGCCACCCAGGCACCCCTTTTCTTTCTTACATTTAAAAACTTTTAAACATGCATAATTATTAACTATTATTCTATGAAAAGGTTTGTATAAATATAATTATAAATTTGAGTTATTAATTTGCTCTATCTACTGTCTACTTTAATATTTTTCTGATTATCTTAATAATACATAATATAGAAAACTTGGAAAATCAGAAGCAAAAAAGGAACAATAGCTCTTGTAACCCAAAAGTAACTACTGTCACTACTTTGACACGATTCTACCAATATTTTTTTATTCGAGTTTATAAGATTCATAAATGCATTAGAGTTGATATATTGCAGATATTTTTCTGTAGCACATTTTTAAAATTTTATCAATGTATAGTGAACAATTATCATGCCACTAATACTCTTGCACATGATTTTTAATATCTTTGTATCATATACAAATATATTTTTCTTAATTTTCCTAGATATTTGTTCTTTTCCAATTTTTGCTATCATAAATGGTGCTATGCTAAACATTCATATATACATATTTTATCTATTCCTCTGGTTGCTTTCTTAGCATGAGTGCTTAGAGAAGTGTGCTAGCAAAGGGCAAAGCCTTTATAGCACATTGTGAAAGTGCTCTCCAGAAAGATGATTATCTTTATACTGTCCCTAGTAGTGTATGTGAGTTCTCCTCTCCCTTTACCCTTGCTCCTGGGACTTTTGAGAGATGCAAGATTCAGACAAATAAAGATGAAAACATAGTTCTGTTACTGATAAAAAATGAATTTGAAGAAAATGCTTTAGATTTGCAGTCAAACTGGCTTGTTATCTGACCTCCAAACCAGTCAGATTTATTGACCCCATCCCTGGCCCAGTGTTCCAGATTTTGACCAGTCTAATAGGTATGTAGTGGTATCACATTGTTTTAATTTGCATTTTCCTGATGACATATGATATGGAGCATCTTTTCAGATACTTATTTGCCATCTGTGTACCTTCCTTATATTAAAGTCTTTTGCCTATTTCTTAATCTAGTTGTTTTCTCATTGTTGAGTTTTAGGAGTTCTTTGTATACTTTGGATAAGTTCTTTATCAGATATGTAGCTTGCCAATATTTTCTCCCAGTCTGTGCCTTGGGACATTCTCATTCTCTTGACATCGTTTTTTTCAGAACAGAAATTTTTTTTAATGAAGTCCATCTCATCAGTGATTTCCTTCATGAATCATGTCTTTGGTATTGTATTTAAAAGGCCTCGCCATATCCAAGGTCATATAGGTTTTCTCCTATGTTATCTTTTAGGAGTTTTATAGTTTTGTGTTTTACCTTTAGGTCTGTGATCCATTTTGAGTTAATTTTTGTGAAAGATGTAAAGTCTGTGTCTAGATTCATTTTTTTGCATGTGGATGTCCAGTTTTTCCAGCACCGTTTGTTGAAGAGACTATCTTTGCTCCATTGTATTACATTTACTCCTTTGTCAAAGATCACTTGAGTATATTTTTTATTGGCATCTATTTCTGGGCTCTCTAGTCTGTTCCATTGATCTATTTGTCTCTTCTTTTGCCAATACTGCATAGTTTTGATTATTCTAGCTTTATAGTAAGTCTTGAAGTAGGGTACTGCCAATTTTCCAATTTTGTTCTTCTGCTTCAATATTATGTTGGCTATTCAAATGTTTTACATACAGAATTTAGTTACTAATAACTGCTCTGTCTATAGGCTGAGGGTTCAGATCAACTGGATAGAAAAAGCAAAGAGAGTGAGAACATTGAGGGAGGAAAGTGACAGATTTGATAAACATTTTGAGATGCCAGTTTGGCCTTAATGCATTAGCTCTCTCCTTGCTCCCTTAACAGAGACTTGCTAATGATTTTCCATCCCAACAAACACTTTCTCCCTTTCATGGTTTTTGTTTGTTTGTTTGTTTTTAAAGATTTTATTTATTTGACAGAGAGAGACATAGTGAGAGCAGGAACACAAGCAGGGGGAGTGGGAGAGGGAGAAGCAGGCTTCCCGCAGAGCAGGGAGCCCAACATGGGGCTCAATACCAAGACGCCGGGATCATCACCTGAGCCGAAGGCAGAGGCTTAACAACTGAGCCACCCAGGCGCCCCTCCCTTTCACGGTTTATAGCTAAGAGATAACGTGAGCACATTTCTCTCTTTGGCATGCCAAACATAGTTAGGGCATCCCTTTTTATTACTGGTCTCCATCCTGAACATCAATGACCAACACATTTCATTGAGCCTGAGAGAATCACATTAGTTATTAATGTTGTGTCATTTTCTCCTTTATATATAAGATGGTATGTTTGGAGCTTTTCCATTTCCATAAAGTTTCCTTGGAAACATGTGCCTTACAGAAAGAAGACATTTTCACTGCAGATGAGAGTTTGGTAGAGGGGTCATTCTGGAGGGTTTGGCTGAACTCAAATAAAATGAAACTACCATGCACCCCATGTTAATTACACATAATCGATATTTTCTCTTGTGGGAGAGAAACATGCAAAAATAAAAGACCAACTTTCCATAGTTCAGTTAAAAGAAAGTAAGACAGATTTCAAAATCTATTGATATTAGTAGATGAATTATTGGGGACAGACACTTATTCACAATCCAGGAAATTTAATTGAACTGTTTTGCTCAAAATATATACTCTACTATGTCCTTTGACCTAACCCTCTTGCCTTAGGTATTTTAGGGATTCTCTGCTGCACACACAGAACCATACAATTAATAGGTGATCAATATTCATTGAAAAGGAGATTCCAGTTTTCTTTTTCCATCAGCACTAAGCTATACTTTTCTCTTATACCCATCTGTATTGAATATTTCTTCTTCTTTTGATATATTTCTTGCTTCTGAATCATATAAAACCTCTTCTAATGACTACCTTCTTTTTAAATGTTCATATTTGTTATGGAAAAATTAGAAAATACATCTATGAAAAAGGGACGAATCATTCAATATTCCCCTGTTCAGGGATAACCACTGTTAAAACAGTGGTTCTTTCTGACCTATATATCTTATACATAAATATATGAAATATAAAACAAACATGGGACTTGATTCTACATATGCTCTCTATCTACTTTTCTTTGAACATTTTCTGTATTGGTAAATACGAACTTGTATCCTAATTTTAAAGGATTCCATAAAATTCAATCATGTATATACATGATAATTTAGTAAAAGCTTTATCATTAAACATTAAGATTGCTTCACTTATAAAAAGGTCTTTGAAAAAATATTCTTGCATGTTTTTTCTTTCACTAGGAGAGAGTCTAGAAAAAAATTACTGGATTTAAGAATATGTCATTTTTAAGGCTGTTAATGCATTTTGTCAAATTTTTTTTCAAAAAGGTTGTAACAATTACATTTCCACCTGAATTATGTTAAAGCACCTACTTTACCATACCTCATCAATACCAAGTATTTACATACTTTTGCACATTTCCTCTTAAAGGGCATCTTTTTTATATTTGAATGGTTGATATGGGTTAGAAAAAAAAAAGACAAAGGAAAGATCAATATCACTTTTGAGAATCCTGAAAGGATTATTGGTTGTTCCCCATTTACTAAACCATCATGGAGCCCCACCTCAAATCTATACCTCTTATTAATATAAATCCATGTTCCAAATTATTCTTGTAGTTAAATGTATTACAAATTCCTTGTTTTCAGCAAAGCCACTATTAAACCACGGAATGTTATTCATTTCAAATCTTGCAGCTATCAATCGAAAAAGCTTTTAAACAAGTCCCTAAGGCTGAATATTGGCATCTTTTCCCAGTGGCTTAATAAAATATGCAACAGAGAAAACAGGCTTAAATTGAGCTGCCAGTTAAAGACTTGGGACTTCTGCCATCTTCTGACTGAGATTTGACCCAGCTATTTTTTTTTTTTTTACTTCTAATTGCTTCTATATAATGAGGCGATTCTTCAAAATGAAAAGATTGTCAGACATTTTTCATCAGCTGAATCCCCAGTTCCTTGATATGGTAAAAGAAAGAGAGGAATAAAATTCTCTGGGCTTTTGAAAGTTCCCAGTTGTGATTAAAAATAATAATAATAACAGGATGTTAAAATGAGATCCTTTTTATCTATTTTGACTAATGTGGTATATAGCAGATACCAAACTGCAGGTACAGCCTATAACAAGGTTGAGAGAAGGGATATAGAGATGGAATGATTTGTAAGGAAATTTCTTTGGAAATGGCCTTGTTGTGATACCCCAATCTATTTTCCCAAAAGGAGACGATTTACCTCAGTAACTTTAGCTTATGGAGGGGGCATGAAGGAATATTGCCTGGACCCTCATGAGAGAAAGATAAAGTGGCCTGCAGATAAAGGTTAAAAGTTGCTGCATGGCAATGTACCAGCATTTCCGAGATTGTCAGAAAAAGGGATGAGTACCTACCTGTTCCTTGTGGTCTCAATATGAGCCAATCAAGAAAGAAGGCCAGCCTGGAGCCATGTTAAGTCCTGTCTAGAGGAGCATCTAGGAAGGTGAAGAACTCCATCCAATAAGGAGAATCTGCGGGAGAGATGGCTGGAAAGCTAGGGCCTGGGGTGGCATGATAGGGAAAGCATGGCCTTCATCAGGGTTGCTACACTGAGAGGCCACAGAAGCCCCCACAAAAATGAGTCCACTTGAAATGCCAAGCTCTTGAGACCATCTAGTCAAGGTCAGAAATAGGAGCTAGCTCACTGGGGAGGAAATGAACAGAGAGGAAATCCAAGGTTTTGATTAATATATAAGGAGAAATTGATATTTTGGACTAGACATTTCAAACTTATGAATCCAGATTGATTTGAGACAAAGAGACCAAATTGTCTATTGGGGCCTGACAAAGACAGCTTTATCCAGCATAAGAACAATATTTCCTCCCTGAAGAAAATATTTAAGGGAACGGCAGCAGACAATGATAGCTAGCTAACAGATATATGGGGCTTCCTACAATGCCAGGCACTCTTCTATTCACTCTTGGGATCCTCACCATGATCCCAGGAATCAGTCATTATCTTCTTCCTTATTTTACATTTGAGGGGTCTGAAGCACCAAGAGTTTAATTTGATAAAGTCATACAGCTAGTAAGTAGCAGAGCCAGGACTAGATATTTAAAAATCTGGTTCCAGAGTCCACCTAGCTCCAAAATTGGATGTATCCATCAAAAATCATAGAGCACAAATATCTGAAACTCTTCATGGATGGATGTGGCAGGGAAAAAAACCTCTGGGGGGCTGGAGGAATAATGACCAATCTGTCCTCCTCTCTAGCACATAGCATAACAATATTACCAGTTGCCTGGGGGCTCCTACCTTCTAGTGATGATTTGGGTAGCAAAGATCATCTTTCCCAAACAAAACTGAAGTTTTTTAAGGGTAGAGAAAATGTAGTGATCTCTTTTTTTTTTTTTTTTTGCATAAATGTTATGTATGTTGGACCATAATAAGCATCTGTGAATAATGACACATGAATTTAAGGGAATTTAAGGGAAAAAGACAATGCTTATTTAAATAATTCTGGATATATAATAGGAGTGGATTTGCTGGATCACATGGTAGTTCTGTTTTTAATTTACTGAGGAAACTCCATACTGTTTTGCACAGCAACAGCGCTATTTTACATTCCCACCAACAGTGTACAAAGGTTTTAATTCTTCACATCCTTGCCAACAGTTACCTTTAAAAAAAAAAGAAATAGCCATCCTAACAGGTGTGAGATGATACCTCTTTGTGGCTTTGATTTGCATTTCTCTGATGATTAGTGATGGTGAGTACCTTTTTCATATGCTTATTGGCCATCTGCAAGTCTTCTTTGATATCTGCACTCCTGCAGTCACTGCATTACTCACAAAAGTCAAGATATGGAAAAAACTAAAAATCCATCAATGGCTGAATGGATAAGGAAAATGTTGTATAGATATAGATGTATGGGTATCTTATCCATACATCCAAAGATATGGATAATGATAAATAAGTATATGTACATATATATTTACATATATATTATTCAGCCTTAAAAAAAAAAAGGGAATTCCACCATATGCAATATCCTGTTCATATGGATGAACCTGAAGGACATTATGCTAAGTAAAAGAAGCCAATCACAAAAAGGCAAATACTGCATGATTCCACTTATATGGGGTATCTCTAATAGTTAAACTCATAGAAGCAAAGAGTTGAATGGTGGTTGTCAGGGGCCAGGAGCATGGAGAAATGGGGAGTTGTTGTTCAATGGGTATCAAGTTTTAGTTACACAAGATGAGTAAGTTCTAGAGATCTGCTATACAACACAGTGCCTATAGTTAATAATACCATATTGTGCATTTAAAAATTTTATTAAGAGGGTAGATCTTGCATGTTAAGTGTACTTACCACAGGAAAAAAAGGGGGGGAAGAGGGCTGCAAGGGGAATGTTTTGGAAGAGATGGATATGTTTATTACTTTGACTATGGTGATGGTTTCATAGGTATATGCATATGTCAAAACTATCCAATTGTATACATTAAGTTTGTGTAGGTTTTTGGCATATAAATTAGACCTCAAGAAAGCTTTTAAAAATAATTAAAATAATAAAAATTAAAAATTAAGAAAAACAAAAATAAAAAAGGTTGTCCTTTTTCTGCCACTGATTCAAGCTTATTTCAAGATAGGTTTCCAATGAAGTATGAACATGAACTAGATCTGATGTGACTGAAAGGTGCCTTACTTTCTCCATATTTTCTATTGCTACCTGTGAGTTAATATGGGCTAGGGTAATGAGAGGGAGTCAACAATGATGGAGTATCTCTTATATACTAGATGCTTTCATTGTAGGTTAGCTTATGGAATTCTCATGAGAAAGAGAATTAAGAGGCAACTGTCATTACCCCCATTTGGCAGCTTTTAAGAATAACTAGCATTTGTTGAGTATCTCCCCTATGCTAGGCACTATTTTAATTTTTAAATTAACTTGGTGTGGGGCGCCTGTGTGGCTCGGTCATTAAGTGTCTGCCTTCGGCTCAGGTCATGATCCCATGGTCCTGGGATCGAGCCCCACATCGGGCTCCCTGTTCCATGGGAAGCCTGCTTCTCCCTCTCCCACTCCCCCTGCTGTGTTCCCTCTCTCGCTGTGTCTCTCTTTGTCAAATAAATAAAATCTTTAAAAAATAATATAATTAATTAATTAATTAATTAACTCAGTGATTCCTGAGTGATTTCTTATGAATTATTATTTATCCAATTTTACAGATGGGAAAACTAGAACACTAAGCAGTTAAAAAAAACTTCCCCCCAAATGTTGCCACTACGACACGGCAGAGTGAATATTTGAACCCAGGCAGTCTGTAGCAGAACCTGTTCACTATACTTCCTCAGAGTGAAGTGAACTGGGAGTCTGGGTGCTGTGGACTGAATGTTCATATCCGCCCCCCCATTCATCTGTGGAAACCTAATGTCCAAAGTGATAGTGTTAGGTGGAGGGGCCTCTGAGAGGTGCTTAGAGTGTAGCCCTCATGAATGGGATTAGTACTGTTATAAAACAGACCCCGCAGAGCTCCTCAGCCCCTTCTGTGAGGACACAGCAAAAAGACAGCTATGTAGGAAGCGGGTTCCCACCAGACACCAAACCTGCCGGCACCTTGATCTTGGACTTCTTAGCCTTCAGCACTGTGAGAAATAAATTTCTGTTCTTTATAAGCTACCCAGTTTACAGTATTTTGTTATAGCAGCCCTAACAGACTAAGACTCTGGGGGTTAAAGTGACATATCTAAACATCCCAATAAAGGACAAAGACTAGATTCAGAATCTAGGCTCTTGGACTTTCATGCTTTCCTGCACACTCTCCCTTCCTGATCTAAAAGAGTTACCCCATCCTCCCCTCCCCCAAAGGAACCTATGGCTTTACCCCTAGGTGTCCTGTTTGGGACTTCTATTTCAATATCTTGGGTATTGCAAGAATTCATCTGATTATTTTTTCCCTATACATGTATGAGTCACAGATACTAGAACTTAGTAAAACTAGTAGAACTTAATAAAAAATCTCAACTGTTCTTTGTTTTAAATACAAGAGAGAGCTTGTTAGAGTTCTGGCAAAGGATATGAAGGAGCAAAATTTCACCTCCAGTTTTAATCAGCATCTGCCTAGCAGACATTTAGAGCTTGAATTTTGACCCCTTCTGCTTATTAGCACTTGTTTCTGCTGATTGCCATTTTAGACTGACTTGGTTGTTGGACACACCATGTTTTGGTCTCTCTTCATTGTATTATTGGCCCAACTTTTCCTTCAAGGCTCAGTTCAAGTCCTGCCTCCTTTGTGAGCAGTCTCAGCGAGTTCTCCTTCTCTGAACTTCTCCATGGCTTTGTGTATACCTCTTAGCTAGTGTCTTGCGTATAAGCTACCTTGAATCAGATCTATCATTTTATACTTGAGACTTGCCTTAACCGTATCCTCTTCATATCTCCTGTTGCCATGTACCCTTCGTTGTGGGACTAGTCCAGAAGGAATGGAATCTAGCACTGTGTGGAGTGGCATCATGGAACTCCGCTCCACAGCAGGTTCCAAGATATGGCCAGGACTCTCCCTCACAATGCCCAAAGGGAAGAGCTGATATTCAAAATATTTACTAGTCAGAATAGACTCCCAACCAAGCAGAATTGTAACCAGTTGCTAAAGCTTATCAGTGTATAATGACTGAATAATCTCCTTGCCTACAGGGATACTAGTTATGGCACAGTATTTAGGGATATGAGCTCCAAAATTAGATGAACTGAATTGAATCATACTGTTTAATTTTAGAAAAATTTTCTTTGTCTATTTGTGCTCCATCTCCCTAGCTTTAAAAAAAGAGTATAATAGTACTTTCAGCATAGGGTTGTTATGAAGATTAAATATGCTAGAATAGGCAATACATTTAGAACTATGCCAAGCACATAAAAGCTCAGTAAGTATTGATTAATATTGCTAATTTCTCTGAGATACAGGGCCCATGTAGTCTATGTAGAAGGCACCAGGCAGAGGTGAAACTTTCAGTCAGACCATCTGTCCATCACTATCCATTGGTTGACCATTGTTGAAGCAAAACCCCTACTGGCCAGTAAAGAGGGGCATACTCCTAAGCACAAGGATGAGGCTGGGAGGTTTAAGCATAAAAGCATCTCATTCTGAGGTTTCATCCAAATACAACAGATGCTGGGGTTACAGCAACAAGATTTATTCCAGAATCCACCCACTAGTGAAGATGCAACACATGGCAAAGCCTTCTAACACAAGCTCAGGGACTGGGTAGGGTGCTGATCTACAGACTGAAGGGTCACTGGTGTTAATAGTTAAGCAGAGCTAAGGAAAGAAGAACCTTCCTGAATTCCCGCCAAAATTGGGGTGCTCAAGAGGGTAGTGTTAATAATGATGTTGAAAAAATCATTTAGTTACTCATCCTATTGGAACATTTTTTGAGGACTTACAAAAACTGAGGCACTGTGCTTTACAATAGGAATTCAATAGCAAACAAGACCAATATGGTCTAGCAGATGAATTCCCAGATGAATTCTACGCTATATTCCAAATTTATCAACCTTAACAACTTGTACTGACAACCTAGAAAGGTAAATGTTCTTTACTTTCGTAGGGAGCTTCTAGCTTCCACAGATTTGTTTGGCTGGTATCCTAGAAATCAGGGTGAGAAACATTTCAATTATAAACTCCACAGTCTGACCCCAAAGCTCTCAACCCAAGGCAATACCTAATATCTTAACACTTCTAAATTCAAATCATAAGAGAGGCTTTAAAAAAAAATGAAAAAAACTCTTGCTCCTTGAGAATGCTAGTAATGTAGGGCAGATGTGATGTGCAAAGTTTGAATAGAAATACCCATCTGAGCACATTTCATTTTTTTCTCTTAGAAAGATAACTGCATACTGAATCCTTTCTTTTCTCTGGAGTGAATGCTTGGAAAATCAACATGCTATGCCCCTGGAGAGAAAAGCTTTGTCCTTTTCTTTGGCTTTTCTCTGCCCTTTTTGGTGAGAAATCATGCTTTTTAATAATGTGGTTGAGGAGGAAGCACAGTCTGCTTCTCTAGATTCTAGTTTTACAAATGGAGCCAGAGGGCTCAGAGACAAAGCAGATGAAGGACCCCAAAGCTTCAAGCCAGCAGTAATTTCAAGAGCCAGCATTGCATCCACCATTTCAATTTCATGAAATTGAATTTGCCCACAGTGATAGATGTTTTGGAAATAGAAAACCCCAGATCCACACTGCTCAACAGACAGACAGACAGACACAGACAGACACAGACACACACACACACACACACACACACACACACACACACACACGTTTGCTTTTAACCCCTTGACTGGTCAATGGGTGAAAGACTCACACATAATTGAAAAAAATTTTCCTCCTCTGGGCTCCCAATGAGTTCATCATCTTTCTCACTCGAAGGAGTAAATGTCATCATTTTCATAGTATTGGGTAGAAAATGGCTTCCCAGCAGGTGTGTGGTAGCTCAGCTTAAAACACAGCTGGTATTACATTCAAGAAGATGA
Source organism: Eumetopias jubatus (assembly GCF_037043125.1). Taxonomy (NCBI): domain Eukaryota; kingdom Metazoa; phylum Chordata; class Mammalia; order Carnivora; family Otariidae; genus Eumetopias; species Eumetopias jubatus. The sequence continues at coordinate 53,374,057 of NW_028274810.1, forward strand.
AACTGAGAAAAAGAGTTTCATCTCCAGCTTTAATCAGTGGCTCTCTGCAGCACCCAGGTCAGCAGGCAGTCTGCGTTCTGAACTTGCGTTCTGAACTTGCCTTCTCTTCCACTTGAAGGAAAATGGAGGGTGGTAATGAGAAGAGAAGGAGAGCAGCCTGCAGGTGGTCAGTGACCCAGCCACTCTGGGACCTACTTTTCCCTTTATTACCTGTCCAATCCACATGTGCTTTGCTTTTTCTAATCCTAACTCCATGAGCTTCCCTAGAGTTGAGCCCTAGCAACAGACATGCTGAAAGTTTAAAAATCCATTCTAAACAACCAAGTGCCCTGAGCAAAATAGTTGCTCCAGAAATGTTAGACGATGGTCGTAAGGATAGAGAATGAGAACATGAGAAAATTCAAGCTCACAATACCCCAGCTGTATTTATATTTGAATATTAAATATCTATTGAGTGATTATCATAGGAGAGACACTGAAGGTCTTCACAAAAGTGAGTGAAAATGGTCAGAGCCTCTGCCCTATGGAGCTTACATAGGAATGGGAGAGACAGAAAATAAATCAAAGAAATGTAATCTTGCAGCAGAGATCAGTGCTTATAAGGAGAAGTTCAAGGTGCCATCAGAGGGAACTTTGGAAGAATCTGATCTAGACTGAGGGGTTTCTAAGTAAAGACAATTGACCTGAGATCTAAAGATAAAGAGGAATTACTGGGGGTGGAGGATGGAGGGAAGAAGAAAGTGCATTTCCAACCGAGGAAAGAGCATGAGCAGACTCCTGTGGAGGGAACCAGCACAGTCAGAGTGGCTAGACTGCTGGGGTCCATGGCAGACATGGTGGGAGATGAGGCTGGAAGCGCTCTTATATCCTATGTTAAGGGTTTGGGCCTCCATCCTAGAAGCAATAGAAAAAGATGGAAGATTGTTTTATGAGGATGAAGGGGGAAACGTTTTGCATTTCAGAGTGCTCTCTCTGGTTGCTGCTATGAAAACAGACTAGAAAGGGCCAAGTTTTTGAAGGAGGCCAGGCAAAATGGATGGTGGCTTGAGAAAGTGCTGACTGTGGAGGTGGAGAAAACCAAATAGTGCTTACACCTATTTAAGAAGTAATTGGTGTATTATTTTGGTTATTCACAACTCAAATCAGATTGTCATTTTTTTACTCATTAATTCATTAAACAAACATGTCTTAAATGCCTGCTATGTGCTAGACTGTGGAAGTATAATGAATAAAGATACAGTTCTAATTGGAAAACATGGCAAGGGTTGATTTAGCAGAGCAGTCAAGAGGGTGGGCTTTGGGGTCAGATGGACTGGTTTGAATTCTCACCATGCTTCTAACCAGCTGTGTCACCTTGGGCAAGTCAAAGACTTCGAGCCTTTTTTTTTTTTTTCTGAGCCACTTTTATAGATGGGCATAAATGGCACCTACCTCGTAGGGTCATCTTGACAATGAGTTGATGCTTGTCAAACTAACAAGATGATTGCATTTAGAAAGTTTTTAATAAATGGCAGCTATTTTCCTGGTTCATCAAACAATTGAAATATCAAAGATACATCAGAGTTGGTTATTTGCAAATGAAACACTTATTTAAAGGATACATTACATGGTTATCCGGTGGGTACATGGAGAGTCCTTTCTACCTAGTGACATGAATTCACCACAAGGTAAGTGGTCTGTCATAGAAGTTGTGTTCTACTTCACACATTCTGTCCTGGATGTGGAAACTGGTATAGGAGACATTTATAACATAACCTACATTACATAAATATCTCCTTCCAATCTCAAGACCCATCCATGTCTGTTATGACTGAAAATAATATTATGACTTGTTCACTCAAAGATACCTAGTTATAGGCGAATACATAGGCTCAAGTCAGCATATTAATTTGACCTGAAAAACCTTGCTTTTATAATCTTCCTTATCATAAGTAAAACCTCATAGTCATGATCAGTATTTTTATGTATGATTACTAATGACTTTGAGGAACTCTATCGTGGATCCTGATGTAGCAGTAAGTAGATTAAGATTAATGACCAGCTGGCTGAAGTCAGATTTGCTCTGTGTTTGGAGGAAGGAATCATGGAAGAAGATAAAGCTACCTTGGAAAATTACCCACCACCAACTTTTCTTCCACTCAAAGGTTTTCAGAGGCATTCATGAATATTAAATTATTAAATTTCAGGATAAATAATACTAATTTTGAAAGCAGTTTGAAAATCCTTGGAGCAGTGCAACTGCCTACATTTGCTGTAAGAAATATTTGTCAGGCAAAGAAGGCCTTTGAAGTCTAAAGTTAAAAAAAACCCTTTACCCAGAAACAAAAGCAAAAATAAACTATTGGGACTATACCAAAATAAAAAAGGTTTTGCACAGTGAAGAAAACCACCCAGAAAACAAGAAAGGCAACCTACTGATGGGAAAAAATATTTGCAAATGATATATCTGATAAGGGATTAATATCCAAAATACATAAAGAATTTCTACGACTCAACACCAATAATAATAATAATCTGATTTTAAAATGGGCAGAGGCCCCAAATAGACATTTTTCCAAAGACGACATACAGATGGCCAACAGACACATGAAAAGATGCTCAACACCACTCATCATCAGGGAACTGCACATCAAAACCACAGTGAGATACCACCTTACACATGTCAAATGGCTAAAATCAAACCACATAAGAAATAACAAGTGTTGGTGAAAATATGGAGAAAAATGAACCCTCATGCACTACTGATGGGAATGCAAATTAGTACAGCCACTGTAGAAAACAGTATGGAGTTCTTCAAAAAGTAAAAAATAGGATTACCATATGATCCAGTAATTCCACTACTGGGTATCTACCCAAAGAAAACAAAAACACTAATGTGAAAAGATACATGCACGCTTATGTTTACTGCAGCATTATTTACAATAGCCAAGATATGGAAGCCACATAAGTGTCCATCCATAGGTGAGTGGGTAAAGAAGATGTGGTATATATACAATGGAATATTACTCACCCATAAAAATGAGTGAGATTTTCCCATTTGCAACAACATGGATGGATCTAGAGGGTATAATCCTAAGTGAAATAAGTCAGAGAAAGGCAAATGCCATATGATTTCACTCGTGTTGAATTTAAGAAAGAAAAAAAGAGACAAACCAAAAAACAGACTCTTAAATACAGAAAGAACAAATTGGTGGTTGCCAGAGGGGAGGTGGGTCAGGGAATAGATGAAATTGATAAAGGGGATTAAGAGCGCACTTATGACAGCACTGAGTAAAGTACAGAGTCACTGTATCATTATTTGAAACAAAACAAAACAAAAACCTCTTCAGCCAATAAAACCCATGTAGAAAAAAAGTCTTCCAAAAGGGAACATTTATTATGTAAATTCCATATTATGTAACTGTTTCATTTTCTTTTCCCTTATTGTAATGACTGATTTTGGAGTTAGTATGGTATGAAATGGTATCTCAAAAACAGATTGCAAATGTTAACATTGATCCTATAGGAGATAAGGGCTCTACTCACAAAGGCATACTTGTGACACCATCCAGAAACAAATGAAGTCAGTGGCTTTCAAACTGTTCTCAGATCCTAACATTTCTGCAGAGGTATATCAGGGCTGTAGCAGGGCTGGAGGAGGCCAGGAATTCCCTGGATGAATACAGCAAGCTCCACTTCCATGCCCAGCTGCATCTTTTTTTTTTTTTTTTAAGATTTTATCTATTTATCAGAGAGAGCGCACAAGCAGGGGGAGTGGCAGGCAGAGGGAGAAGCAAGCTTCCCCCTGAGCAGGGAGCCTGACGCGGGACTCGGTCATGACCTGAGCCAAAGGCAGACGCTAACTCACTGAGCCACCCGGGGAACCCCCAGCTGCATCTTTTTTATATGTTAGCCTTCTGTACAAAATTTCACTTGTTTAAAAAAAAAAAAAAGCCTGCTGCATTTTTAAAATTTTGAAAATCCCTGAACTAGGATTTCTGCCAAACAGAGGAGAGTGGGCTGTCATTTGTATGGCCCCAGAGCCTTGACATGTTTTTTTTCCTTCCCCTCTCTACAACCATTCCTTGTTCTTCCTATTATTCCTCTTTGTTTCTGCCCCTTCTTTTTCCTTTCTCCTTCTTTCCCTTCCCTTCCTCCCACTTTTTCTCTATCATAATAAAACATTTGGTTCAGTACTTAATAGCACTGGTAAGCCTCACTGGTGATTTTATATATTCAATAAATCTTTACCTCAGAAGATGCTTGGTGCTGGGGATTCCGTTGCTGGGGTCCTCGCAAAGCTCACGGTGCAGGAGAGCATGGAAAGCCAGAAACAAACCAGGGATTCAATAGGCTGTGGTAAGTGACCGATGCAAGCAGAGGGGGCAGGTTAGCGGAGAAGCTTACAGCATGGGTTCTAGAGTCAGACTGCTTGGGTTCATCACATTCTTACTCAACTCTTTGCTAGCTGCGTGATCTTGGCAAGTTGCTTGATCTCTGAGCTTCAGGTAGGTTTAAGAAAAAAAGAAAGAGCGAGGGAACAGGCCTTAAATGGAGTCACTTGTACTAAGCCCACATCCCCAAACCGAGACTTTATACCGACCTTAATTACACTTTCAGCCTCTCCCTGGAGTGGGATCTTACACCAGTCAATCTTGAATTACCTGGTCTGCACGAGTGAGGTCATCTGCTTGATAGACCCCTGCTGTGCTCCTAGGGACGGTGACCTGCCTGAAACACTTCGCTGGCAACTTCTTTGTCCCACCCTTTTCTGCCTATTTATATAGCCCTTCCGACCTCCTTTGTACTTGCTACATGGGATCATTGAATAAAGCCAATGAGATCTTTAAGATTTACTCAGCTGAATTTTGTTTTTTCACAGTTACGTTATCCACAACTTGGAGATATTATCCTCTACTTCATTTGGCTGTGGTGAAAAATGAGTCAATACACACAAAAAGCTTAAAAGAGTGCTTATTAGCCTGTGGTAAGTGCTAAATGAGTGTGTTGTAAGTACAAGATATTTTAAATGCAGAGGGGCCTGGGCAGAGTAAAGAATTTGGGAATCAGTGATATTTAGCCCGAGTTCTAAATAATTAGAAAATATTTCAAAACGGAGCAAGCAAGCCTAGTTAAGAGAGTCTCCTTTAAAATAGACGTGGGAAGCCATTAAGGCAGGAGCACTTTATGAACTTTATGCCAATTGCAAGCCCTCAGCCCAGACTTAACTGCTCTGTCAGCATGACACCTGAATCACCCCCATTCTTCACTTTAAAAGGAGCCAAAATGCAAATGGTAGCAACACTTGCAGTGAGTATAGCATATAATGTGTAGGCTTCCTAATCACTATGTTGTACACCTGAAACTAATGTAACATTGTGTGTCAGCTATAGTTTATTTTTTTTTTTAATGGAGGCTACTCTATTTGACAAGTTTCAGTCCCTCATTTGCTTCTTAACCCAGCAAATCCCAGTTAACCTAGTCTCAATCCCTGTTTTGCCTGGAGGACCTAAGTGAGAACTGCTCCCATGACCTTTCACCTTCTTAACTCTGCTCCCTCTTTGTCTTCCTTGGAAGACAATTCACCTGAATCTGTGTCTCCCAATTGCCATTCTAGTTGCCCAAATAAACACCTGTTTGCTTGAATTTTCAGTGAATTCCTTCTTGATCAACATAATGACCAGAAAATATCTTCAGTAGACAAAGAGGAGGAAAGCGATATTCTCAGAAGTAGGAATAGCATTCTGAGTCCCTAAACAGAAAGAAAGCATCATTCACTTTGTGCTGGTAGTAACAGTAATAGCTCGTCCTAAAACTTATAAATACAGACAAGTACAAAGAAATAAAACGAAAATTTTTCTTTAATTTCATTATCCAGAAATAATCACTACATAAGTTGCTTGTTTAATTCTAGACTCTATAAAGCCCAGTTCATAAAAAGCAAAATGCCTTACCGGCTTTCCCGATTAGAAATTCATTATGAACATTTCTCCATGTCATTATTCTTCCATAACACATTTTTAATAGCTACATAGCATTCCATCTCAAATTATAAATAGCTTGCTTGTTCATCCATTTTTAGCACATTTTAATTATTTCCTTTGAATAATTTCCCAGAATTGGAATTGGCAAATTAAGGAGTATGCCCATTTGAAGGCCTTTGATATATATGTACAGCCAAAATACCCCTGAGAAAGATTCAGTTATAAATAGGAACCTACCAAGTGTCCTCTTTGGTTATGATAACGTGGGCACTTGCTGGAGGATATGCATCTATCCAAGAGTAAGGAAAATTTATGGGTGAGGTCTGAATGTGTACCTAACCGGGGACACAGCAATGAATCCCATGTCCAGAGGAGAAGATAAGACAAAAGCCAGGAGGCAAAGAAAATGACACACATGTGGCATTTCTGCTCATAGATTTTTTTTTATAAAAAGATATTCCTTCTATTTAGTAAATGAACTCCCCCCAGCCCATTCCCATTCATAAGTGCAATACTGTCTGCCTTATTCCTCTCCATTTCTCACTCCCATTGGAACTGTATGTATGAGAATGCGTTTCCACCTTTGCTGTCAAGTGGGTCTTGGAACTACCTCAGTTTAGCTTATCAATGAAGAGACCTTTGGCAGCACAAGGTGAATATTTGGTGAAGACCATACTGAAGGTTGGTAGGAGGGGTAAGATCTAATTTTGCTAAGAATCTGCTATGGGCCTGCAATTTGCCTACATACATCAGATAATTCCCCAGTTACTATCTAGATTGTTATCATTATAATTATCACTACTTAAAAAAAGATTAAGTGACTTACACGATCCTGCTGCAAATAACTGACAGAGCAGAGTTCCACCCACACTTGGCAGGATTCCAAGGCCCATCCTGTTTCCCCAGACTCCAACACATGGAGATAGCCCAAATGTGAATTCCACACAAGCTTCTTCTAGAACATTCTTTGGGGAAATTCAGCCTTTTTCCATTGTTCCTTGGGATAACTAGGCAGCCTGAATTGATGTGTTAAATGCTTGGATTAACAAACAAAAGTGCTGAGCGAGGGGTGGTTTGGTGCCTTGGGAAGTCCAGGGGACAATAGCTATGAGGAGCGAGGCACAGACTGGGTGTTTGGTGACTGTTTATTTGTTAAATGAGACAGCAACAGGTAAGGCTGGGGGCGCCGGGGTGGCTTGGGCTGTTAAACAATCCCACTCTTGATCTCTGCTCAAGTCATGACCTCATCGTGGTGAGATAGAGCCTGGGGTCTGGCTCTCTGCTCAGCGGGGTGTCCCCTTGAGATTCTCTCCCTCTCCCTTTGCCCCTCCTCCCACTTGTGCGCACGTGCTCTCTCTCTCTCTCTCAAATAAATAAATCTTTAAAAAAAAAAATGGGTACAGGCTGTTTCAGATGCTGCTTTACTCCTTTCTTTCTCCACACCACCACGAGGTAGGCACTCATTGGGATGACAAATGATACCACTCTGGGATGGAGTTCAGGTTCTGGTTTCAAGGCTCCTGGCGAGAGTCCTATGCAGAACTTCGGATCAGTTTTAGCCAACACAACTCACTTGCGTTAGAATCCAGAGCTGAATGGACTTCTGTGAGGGGGTGGTGGGGAGTGGGGTGGATGTCAAAAAGAGGAGGTGTTTGCTTCATAACTCTACTTCTGGGAGGGGGAGGAGCCTCCTGCTCCAGCCTGCCTCCGTTGTCCGTGGGAACTCTGAACTCACCAGTCTCGACAGGTGCTCTCTGTGAAGGCACACATACAAGTTGTGTCTTTTCACACTGTCAGCTTTATTCAGTCAGAAAGCAAGCTTCACACAATTGTAAAGCAGGTTCTTCAGGATCCCAGGCTCAATTTCATTATGCATTTCATTTGGCTTCATACACATCACACAAAGAAAGCACAAGACAAAGTCACACAACCTACAACAAGGGGTTAACAAACCAAATTCAAAGTCAGTTACTGTGTTCAAGCAGTGGAGGATCTCCATTATGTTCAGGGATCCATCGGGCAGAGCCTTGCCTTTTTGATGCCATCAGACGAGAAAGGGTCAGCATCTGCAGAGTCTTGACAGTTTGCTGCAAAAATCCTCCCTGTTTAAAGGAGTTTAATCAATCTGGGGCCTTTGCCAGCCTCCCCTGGCTCTGCTGGTTATCAGTTTGGGTGTCGTCAATCTGTGCTGGCTTCAGGATATCCAGTCTTAGCGACGATGCCATTGGTTGCTTACATCGCTGGTTGGCATGAGTGACTCCATCTTGCTCTGTACAGTTCTTCAGGCCTTGGACATTTTCATAAGCACTGGGCAAGCTGGTCCTAGAGCTTTTGACTTAGGGCTGTCCTAAGACATTTGGTGTCTTTTTATAAATTGGATGAAGGCACCCCACCCCCTTTAGACAAATAAATTTCAAAAATGTTCACCCTTCCTGTGTTAAGTTCAGGGCCTTTGTACATCCAGCCAGGACTAAGCAGGTGGTAGGAGACAGGTGGAGATACTTCAGAGCTAGGGAGCTGCCTTCCTAAGGCCAAGAAAAGCTGTGGTTGTGTCTGAGGTCCTGTGTGGGCTGAGGTTGAGAGTCAAGGTGGCTAGCTCTGGGGTTCTCCTCAGCAGGGTCCGCCCCTCCCATCTGAGGCAGTCCCTCAGAATGATATGCAGGGGGCTAAGCTCCTCAGCCCAACCTCCACTTCCTAATTAATCATCTTGATCATTGTCTTTTCTGGCTTTCAAAAAATGTTGAGGTTAGAATTTCCAAGGCTAAACTTTCCACAGTCTATGTACTTGAAAAAGCCATGGACTTGGGGTCAAAGACAAGTCATGTATTCTCTTCATCATATGTATCAGAAGGTTTGGAGCCAATAAAATTCACTAAAAAGATGGGAGAGGGGAGCTAAAGATGAAGATTCTCCCTCACCTAAAAATGACATATTTTAAAAACAGACAGAACTTGAGAGTGCACGCAAGCTAGGCAGCGACAGTTCCTAGGTATTAAAGGTAGTGTCCCAGGCAGTTCTAAGCTCAGATGCTATAAAGGATCAGGCCCCTAAGGTTAATGCTGGGAGTGACCCTTGAATGTGTGGCCTGTGTGGCACATAGAGTCTCTGTGTTTGATGCTTAAACGGAAAAAAGAAAATGAATTAACATTTTTCCCCCTAAATTTTTCACTGAATCAGGGAAAGCGAAGGGTGTCGTCTCTTATGTACTCTTGTACATATTCAGCAGACATATTTTAGCTTAGTAAAAGATTAAAGAATGCCTGGTGAAAAATACAACTTGACAGAATAAATTATTTATCCAAAAGTTTAGATCAGAAACAGAACTACCACGGGGGAAGCTGAGAAAGTTGTGTACTTATAGAACTGAGCACCCAACATGTTTTTTTCATCTGGTGGGTACCCAAATAATAAATGAGTTGGCATGGCAATACCGTCACGGTTCTCATTCAATTAAAATTAGTTTTTGCTATTGTTTAAAGTTTTTATTATGGAATTTTTCAAACATTCACAAAAGCAGAGAGAACAGTATAATGAAACCTCATGTACCTAACAGTTTCAACTAATGCCAACATACTGTTGTTAGTGTCTTATCAATACCCACCCCCACAAAACACACACAATATTTTTTTCTTTTGCTCAAGAAAGCAAATCCTAGATGTCACATCCTTTCATGTTAAATACTTCACTATATATGGCTGACAGATGAGGCATTATTCTTTACTCCAACCACAATGCCATTATCACACCCAATACATTTTTTTTCAAATCCTTAACATCATGTAATTCTCAACCTATGTTTAATTTTCCCAGATGATCTAAAATAAATTTTTTAAAAGACTTATTTATTTATTTGAGAGAGAGAGAGAGAGACAGTGAGCAGGGAGAGAGGCAGAGGGAGAGGGAGAATTGCAAGCAGACTTTTCACTGAGTGTGGAGCTCAATGCAGGGCAGGATCCCACAACCCCAAGATCATGACCTGAGCCGAAACCAAGAGCTGGATGCTCAACCAACTGAGCCACCCAGGTGCCCCATAAATTTTATTAATATGTTTCTTAAGTCTCTTTTACATATAGCCAGCTGTTCTTCCTCTTTCTTTGTTTTCATATCCACTTATCTGTTGAAGAAAACAAGTCATTTGTTTTATATAATTGCCCACATTCTGGATTCAGCTGATTGTATCTTCATGGTATCATTTGACATCTTCCTCTACGCTCTGTAATTCTCAGTTACTTGAGGTTAAGTCTAGAGCAGAAGTCAGCAAAACGTAGCCTTTGGGCCAGCCGCCTGTTTGTATAAATAACCTTTTTTTGGAATATAGCCATGTTCATTCATTTATGTATTATCTATGACTGCTGCAACAATAGAGTTGGGTAGTTAAGACAAAGACCAGACTGCCTGTAAAGCTGAAAATATTTACTATCTAGCCCTGCAAGAAAAAATTTATCAATTCCTGATCTAGAGGCTTGAACAAATTCAATGAGTTCTCTGTGTTCCAAACATCCTCCTTCATGCTGCCCATTGTGTAGCCATGAAGCACCTCACAGGAATCAGGGTCCAACATACCGAACCATAAAGTAATTCCTTTACTTGCTGGATAGGTTATACACATGAGGAGCCCCAAGTGGTCAGGTGGCAGCTTCCAATTCAGAACACTATGCAGAGGCATGCCCTGGAAGAGGCATCCCCACTCCAATGGGAATCAGGACCCCTAATATAGCAGAGCTTCAGGTTAGAAGAGCAGAAAGTATAAACACCCTACCTAAGTCACTGGAAGTGATGAGGTCAAACTACTTCTGTATATTGCTTCCCGGATCCATCTATTCTAGCTACTGAGGACACAGCACCATATGAGACGTTGATTTGTTTAGCACATCCTGAGTGACAGTGCACCACTGGTGAATGGTGCCATCCCAGGGCTGGCGTTGTTGCTAAGCCTTCAAAATATCAGGACACCTGCTTCTTAGTGCTAGAACAACAGTATGAATCATGTGGTCATGAGCCCACTGTTGTATTTTCTTTTCAGTAATTTGGTCCCTTAGTCAGAAGCAATACTGCATCAAATATTATATCAGATATCATATCAATAGGTCATAAGTCCTAAGATGGTGGTGCCAACAGAGATACCACAGGTGACATGGTCAAATCCATACTTGGAGCAGGTATCAATTCTTGTAAGGACCAATTGCTCTATACTCCATGTTAGGAGGTGTCCAATGTAAACTCTTCACCAGGTAGATGCCTGGTAAAGGCCAGGGCAGCCACACAGAGCCTCATGCTCGGAAGAAACCACACTTGGTTTGATATTCTGCTGTCTTGAAATTCTTAATAATTTCTGAACATGGGGTCCTACATTTCCATTTTGCACTGGGCCTCACAAATCATGTAGCACTTCTATGACTAGTCTTGGAGAGAAGTCCATGCCGTTGGCTTCAAGAATATCATCCATTCCTGCAAAAATGGCCCAAACGTTCATGGTCCCATTGCATAAGCACTGATGTGGTTGAAGATAGAAGCTGGCCTGACAACCACAAGATGAGTCGTTCCATCCTCCTGCTAGTCCTGGTCTTCCTCTGGTAGGTATCAATACTGGCTAGGCACCAGTTATGCTTCCTAGAAAGCCCTCTAGCACTCAAACTCACTTTCCTCCCATGGTGATCTTTGCTGCCAGGTGATACCAGCTCAGACTATATCAAGTCATCAAAGAACTTCTAATAAATTTGAAATTCAACAGGGAAGAGGTCAAGTTCCTTCCCTTTGTTTCCAGGAAACTCAGTGACGCCTATTGACCCCCTCCCTGAAGACAAGTCATGTGCCTTCTGAGAGGCAGCCAAGTTTCAAAACTCCTATTATAATAACCTTCCCTCAAGGTAATGGGCATAAGCTTACCTAACATTTACATTAGAGACTACCTAACCCGCCAAGTGACTCCTCCCAAAGCAATATCTGCTCCTAATGATGCCTTCCATTTCCACACCAGACGTATTAGAACTGAAGCCTTTCAATGGCAACTTTTCTTGCTTTAAACAAACAAATAAAAACAAAAACAAAAAAGAGCCCTTACCTGGAGGCATTCCACTTTATCATCTTTACAAGATTTTAAAGGGCATGATAAGCCATGTTAGGCAGTTAGAATTGGAACTTGAGAATTTCAATTAGAAGAAAGACTCTGCTTACGTTTTTATTTGGGGGAAAAATGACTCTAACTGCTGTGTGGAAATTTGGATTTTAAAATATCATAATTGGAAGCTGAGATATCTGTAAGAAGGTTGTTGGAAATTACGGTAGGTAGGACCCATGAGAGTAGAGAGACCAAGATAATAGAAATAAGTGAACTGAGTGAAGAGATTTAATCTACAGGACTTATTTGTCTATGGGACATGAAGGAGAAGCAGGGACCAGAATAGAAATAGACACCCAGGTTTTTGACTTGGATAACTGGACAAACTCAAGTTAGCTACTCACACTAGAAACAGCAGGGCAGGGGGGAGGGGAAGTGGCTGGTAGGAGAAACAGATAATGATCAATTCAGCTGGGATGCTTGGGTTTGGGTGAAGCAGGAGGGCGTTCTAGCCATGCTCTGGATTGAAACCAGGACCCCACCATCATAATACAGGCTATCGCTAAGTGAAGGAACATCCAAGTAGACATTCCAAAGGGCAATTGAATAAACGGGTCTGGAACCAAATAATAATGTCTGTGCTGAAAACATGAATCTATACGTTATCAGAAGACAGATAGTAACGGAGGCTATGGGAAACGGATGAGCTGTTCCAGGGAAAACGGGTAGATTGAAGAAATAAAATGGCCACTATCAGGGCCCTAAGAAACACCAGATAAAGGAAAAAGAGTCTTCATTAAAAACTGAGAAAGAATGGCTGGAAAGGTAGGAAGTATCCATGAGATCATAATATTACAGAGGACAAGATGGTATAATGTTTAAAGGAAAGAGAAGTTGTCATCAGAGTCAAATGTCACCAAACAATGAAATAAAGTCAGATCTGCAGCCAGGAGTCCATTTCCCGCCTAGACGCCTTCAAAGATTCACCTTTACCAACAGAGAAACAGTCGTAAGCATGATGTAACTGTCGGAAACAAAGGACACATTAAGTGTTTTAAAGAGAGGGCATTTCATGCTACAGGTTGGTTATGTAAGTGCCGGAAGGCTGCAGGGGCAAAGAGGGAGCACGGCAAACCTCTAGAGAATAAGAACTGCAGAGAGCAAACCTCCCTCCTAGGAATGAGGAACCTAAAGGACAAAGACAGTGTTTCCAGAACTAAAGAGCTGGGAATTCAGACTTCTTGGCCGAAGCTCTGGAAAACTGGGACTCAGGCCATTGTGGGAGAAGACCAGCAGCGCTTTGGATTATCAAGGGATTTTCAGGCCCATCTGGTGAAGGATCAGGGGGCGGCTGGGTCCCTCGTTGCCAATGGAGTAGCCACCCAGCGGCTGCTGGCAACCCAGAAGCACGCAAACGTGTGGCCAACTCGAGAAACATGGGCACGCATAGCGAACGGGGAGGAAATCGCTTTCTCCTGCTCTCAACTCTCCGGCTCTTTCTAGCGCCTCCCAGTCGCGGAACCTCACAGAAAAGCATCTGGCAAAGGAGTCCGGGAAATGCAATTTGCAAAGTCCCTGGCCCAGCACCCCAGAGCATGGATAAAAGGCTCGATTCGTTGCTGAGAGATAACAGATTTTTTAAAAACCAGCCCTCGTGGCATGTAAGACCCTGGGTAATCCGCATCCGCAAAATGATGTAGCTTGAACTGGAAAAGGCAGCTTTACCATTGACCAGCTCTGCAAACCAAGAGCGAGCTACATGCATCTAAGCTCCTCGTTCTCTTCTACAAAATGGGAATTCGACAGTTCGTGTCTCCGATTGCACTCCATATATGATCCTGCAAAGTCTCCTGTTCTGCAAAAATCACACACTAAAGATAAAAGGACTGAAGGGAGACAAATTTGGGCAGGTCTCTCCCAAGCTGAGAAGCTTTGCACCAGAGCACAAGGAAAACAATAGTTGGAATCTCAGGAGGTAAGTCAGACGCTTGAGGCAGGCAGTACACGTGAAGGCTGCTTCGGGGAATATTTTTAAAACAAAATTATAGAGCGGAGTTGCTATCCTGTAGCAGGGCAGCGAATGGAAACAGAAGCCGAGCTCTGAGCCGCGGGAGCAGCGGTGAGGGCCAACAGCGGGACGCGTACCCGCCCGGAGCCAGGAGCCTGTGCAAGCCGGGCTCTCTGAAGAGGGAGCCCCGGGGCAGGCTCTCATTTTTAATTTTCTTAAAATAGAGCACAAGGGGCCCCAGCCGAAGCCACAGTTGTGCTGAAGGCTTTCTCATTTCCTGCTGAAAGTTCTAATTTTACTCCTGCTCTTCTAATTCCCCTTTGGGGGGTGGGGGGAGGGATTGCGTTTCAACCAATCCAACTTCATTGTACTGAAATCATTCCCCTCGTTTTCCGATCATGTGTGAGTTAGGTGTTATATAACACATATTATAGCAAAACAGACTCTTCCAATATCCAGGGTTTTGTGAAAAGTAAATAGGAAAGCCTATGAAAAGTGCCAAGCAGAATACAGGACCCTGAGGACGCTGTTAACATTAGTGCTGTTGTTCTTAGGCGCCCAGCATCTTCTTCAACTGCTGTCTCTCGGGCAACCTAAGCTCCAGCCGACCTAGACTACTTTGTAGTAGCACCTGCCCCGGACTCACGCAGTTCTGTACTTCTGCATGGCTCTTGCCTCTACCTAAACTGTCCCCCATCCCCACCCCAAGCGGGGGCTGGGTAACTCCCATTCCCCGCCAAGGCTCTCCAGCCTAGGCTCCTAGAGACGTTGGGCATTGGTCTCTTGAGCACTTACTACTCACCAGATTTGGAGTGGCTGGAGAGCAAGCCCTGTGTCTCACACGTCTCTATAGCCCCAGGGAAACAAGACGCAAATTTGGCTGCTGACTCGGTTACCAGGCCGGGAGTAGTAGACAATAAGCCTGGGATGAGATTGTGGAGGGCCTTACATGCCCATCTCCGGAATTCAGATTTTATTTGGTAATGCTGGATGCCTTGTGAATGTTTTTGGCAGGAACAGTCAAAAGTGGCCCTCAGAGGGATGAAAGCAGCATCTCTGAGTCAGATGGACGGGGCGACAGAAGACTGGGAGCTCAAAACAGCTTAGGAGGCTTCGGGCTGAGCGGAGAAGCCACAGGGGGAAGGAGAGAGGATTGAGTGTCCCAGAGCCAGAATCTTCAGGATTGGACACTTGTTTAGATGGGAGAAGAGTCAAAAGTAACGCCCAGATTTTATGCTTAGGTTTCTAGAAGGATAATGACCCTGTTTTCAGTAAGGGAGGCGAAGAAGAGTTCACTGGGAGTGGGAAGAAGTTGAGTTTGATTTCACTCGGGTGGTGTTTCATTTGCTAACAGGGAGAGCCTAGATTTTAGCTCCTTTCAGCTCGAGTTAAACTGTACAGGTTAATAAGTCTTAAATGTTGACATCCACAAGCCTCTCTAGTGGCAAAAAAAAAAAAAGTCCCCCTCCCTCTCTCCCTTGACTTTATATTGAATGGACACAGGTTTTCCCCACTATCTGAAAGTAGAGAGTTCCTATGAAAACCTTTCTAAATGGAAACAGCATAAAGCAAAGAAGCAATTACCATGAATTTTTATGAAAGCATTTTTGAGCTTTCTCAGACCCCCAGAAAAACCTCTATAAGGCTTTTCTGATCCATAAGGACATATCTTGCCAACAGGTGCCCAGAATAAACGGAGATAAAGCACAGAGGCTCACAGACGCAGTTCAAAGCTATGGTGGCTGGATGTTGAGATTTGAGTGTAGTTCCAAGGGAAGACACTTGGTGGCGCCACTCTCCGGGCTCAAGGTGCTCACTGCCTCTGTTTAGGCTGGCGGCAAATACACTCTGAACATGATTTTCACTTTTTGTCTTTTTTTTTTTTTGATAAAAACGAAAATCCTCTTCAGATTTCCTTCGGTTTTCAAAAACAGGTACTAACACTGGTCTTTCATAAAAGTGAGGCGGCATAATGCAGACTTTCAAAAAGTGGGGGGTACCTGTGATGTCTTTCTAGCCACTTGCTTGTGATCATTTCTCATGGCGATGGAAAAAGAGGTTGGGGTGAGGGTGGGACCATTACGCTGAGTGAGAAGGGCTAAGGACAGAAGTGGCAGGAGATGACAGGTGAGGCAGGAATGACAACAGGTCGGGAGGGACTCGAGGACAGTGCCGGGTCTCTAGACTCCAGAGCCAGCAGCCTGCCATCCCAGCCCAGCTAGCGACGGCATTAGAGAGGCAAAGAGCTCCGCCACTGTCTTCAGACTGCTGATGTCATCCTATCCACAGCAAAAAAAGTCCCAGGAACATAGGTCTGTCTCTGCTTAAGAAGCATTTTTTAAGTTACAAAATATTACACCAGTAATAAATGTTCGCTGTAGAAAAATATTCTCATCACCCCCAGATAAATGCTGTTTGGTATTTGGTCTTTTATCAGAAACGTTATATTCTTTGTATATGGGTGAATATATGTATTCCCCAGATTTGGGGTGGAAAAAATAATGGGCTGTCTTCTAAAGTCGTTAATGAATGGTTTCCATTCACCATCTCCATAACTGTTGCATGAACAATTTGGAGTCTGAGTCTGAGAAGCCTGCTGACTTTGACAACCCATCTAGCTGAGACCCTGGCGTGACCAGGTCAGCTGCTTGCAGACTCCCTAGTGCCGCACGCACCCCAAAGGAGGCAGCTTTCTCTTGAGTAGGTCCGTGGGCAGAGTTTCAGCCAGTGGAGTCCGAGATGCCAGCAGGAAGGCCCCAAGACCTTGGGACTCTTTCAGGCCCTAAGTGTGCTCCAAATGGGTGGACTGCGGTGGCAAGTATTTCGCAGGGGGCTGGGGACGGGGGAGGGGGCTGGGGAGGTTTGGTGAAGGGAGAAGAAGGAAAAAAACTCTCATTGGAAAAAACGCCCACTGGGCACCAGTGAGGCACTGCTGGGCCCTCCATATGAACCAACCATCTCCTTTATATCAGACGTTCAGAGGACCCAGGGGAGAGGCCTCTGCCTGCATCCGGTTGGTAGGCTGGAACTTGAGACTGAGGCAAATGTCCTTCACTCGGAACTTTTCTGAGACGCCTGAAGAAATAGAGACGAACCAAGGGTCTAAAACAATCTCCTTCAGAAGCACTGCAGGTGGACACAGGACACAGGACACAGTGACTACACAGAAGTGTAGTCACTTCGGGCCTGAGCCGGCAGAGGGCCGAGCACCGACTGTGTGAAGCTTCTGTCTGCCTTCCCTTAGAGGACCAGCAGGTGGCAGCAGAGCACAACGCAAATCGGAGGGGACCAGCCCGGGACCGTTTCCTAACTCCTCGGGGGATTTGGAATCCAGGGATCTTCTGTCCTCACCCACTGCCATTCCAGATCTCGCTCCCGAGTTAGGAGAGTTTTCCTATGAGAAGCATAGTATTTGATAAGCTGCTTTCCTTATTTATATGCCTTTAGACCCGACTCCTTTCCTTACTCAGCCACTTACTAGTTCTGACTTGTTGGAAAATATACTAAGCCCCCATTTTCTTGCTGGGGTTATTAACCATTATGAGGATTAAAATAGAAAGATGAAGTTAAATCACCAGCGCTCTGGCCACATGGAAAGTTCTCAGTAAATGCTAGTGATCTTGCCAAATGCAAGACAACACAAGATGAAGTGAATAAAGAGATCATCCATTATAGGGAGGGGTGTCATTTCAAGTTTAAAAGACATAGAGAAAATGATTCTCAAATCAGAATTTTCTTTGTTAATTTATTTTTAACTTTCCTGGGCAATGCAAGCAATGTCAACGCTTCTTTGTCCTAAACATTTCCCTCAAAAATTGATTTTGTTCAATGTCACAGGTAAAAATTTACCAAAGACCTACTAAACTCCAGGTGCTATCTTAGACACTAGGGGTACAAATATAAGTAAAACATTTGATTTGTTAATATTTTCTTGAAGATTTTGTGTCTATATTTATGTCTGTGGTTTTCTTCCTTGTAATATCTGTCTGGTTTTGGTACTGGGACATTTTTAGCCTCTTAAGATGAGTTAGGTAGTATTTTCTCCTCTTTTTTTTATTCTGGAAGAGATGATACAGAAATGGTATTATGTCTTCCTTTCAAGTTTTCAAGAACTCACCAATGAAAACATCTGGGCCTAGAGTTTTGTGTGTGGGGAGGAGATTTTTAAGAACAAATTGAATTCCTTTAATAGGTATAGTACTAGTTAGGCTAACTCTTTCTTTCTGACTAAGCTTTAGTAGTTGTTTGTGTCTTTCAAGGAATTGGTCAGACTAACGCAAGTCTCCAAACTTTGATTGTGTTGTGCCACTGTGAGCTCTTGAACACAGAGCACAGGGGGCAGAAAATAACACCTAGGAAAAGGCTGTGTTTGAGAAGCACCCAGCTTGAGAGGTGGCCAGGAGCCCTATGATTCTGAGATTAGGCTTCTGGGAATTCAATATGTATTTATTTGGGGAAAAAATAATGGGTTTACTTTGTTTCAAGCACCGCCCTGGGCATTAAGGATATAGAGTGGAAAAAACAATGCCATGCCCTCCTGAAGCATATAAGCTAATATGGAAGTGAAATATACAAGCAAAAAAGGAAGCAAAATAAATATTCATATGATTCTATTTATAGAGAATAGTTTAAAAAAAAAGAAAAGTCACAACGTTAGGTAGTTTGGTCTTAGATGGTCTCTCTGGGTGAGGAAATGAATTCGAGGGGAGGAGTCAGTGAGGCACGCAAACAGCAAACACGGGGTGAGGGAGTGGAGCGGGGAACAGGTACAAAGTGAGAACCAGACTCTCAGGTTCTGATAGTCTGACTCTATGACCTTATCCAGCTGAATGTATTTGACCTCAGGACAAGGATTTTGGTGTGTCCTTCTTTGTACGGGGGCTTCTTTAGCCTCCTTCTCTTTTTAGGAGAAGCAAGGAAATTCTAGTGCTGCTCATTTTTACATCGATACATTTCTGCCACGTTGGAAGAAATGTAGCCCTTTTATTTCTACACACCAAACTCGCTTAGGAATCTCCACTTCTTCTCTGCTGAGAGCAAACAATACTGTCTCTGCCTTTCCCTGTCTGCTGTTTCCCTCTTTCTCACACTTCTCTTGGCCTCGGAAAGCTAACCTGTACGCACCGTATCAACGCCTTCTTTCTCGGCTGGGTTTGAGTAGCTGAACCTCCAGAAGGAAACTGGAGGGAGGTGAGGAGAGCGATGTTAAGGTAGTTATCCTTTGGTTCTCTCCCTGCCTAGAGCCAAAATCTGTGTCCCTCAACTGAAGGCCGGTGCTCCTCTCAAAGTGGCTTTCTTTTCTATGTTCTCTGGTGGGAACTCAGTCCACTTATCTTTTTGGGCTTAGGGATGGTAACAGTTTGGCTGTTATTTTCTTGACATCCTTATGAAAAAAAAAAAAAGTCCAAAGTCTTAGAGAAATATGTAAGTTGGAATGGATCTATTACATGCAAACTCCTTAACCATCTTTGTCATAGCCTCCTCAGAGGACCAGAGAATTGTCCCTTCACCAGTGAAAAAATGTCCTCATGAAGAGGCCCCTGCCTCCTTGAAGACCTCTGTGGTGACTGTCCTCTGAGGCTGGAAATGACTGTGCAGCATGACGCAGTGGAGCTGGCTTCCTGACTTTGATGGGGAAAAGAGGGTACTGCACGGCAGGGGCCAGGGGTGGGCCCTTAAGAATCAGTGATAAAGTGGCACAAATACTTAAGGAAGGAAGGAAGATAGGAAGTTAATCAGAGTGCTTAAAAGTAGCCTTAAACTGCAAAAGAAAGCAGAGAGCTAGGAAAATAAAGAACAAAAGAATGAAGATGAACGCATGACAATCTGTGTCTCTTCTCATTGAATTCGGGCAGGAAGCTGTCTACATTTCATGCAGTCCTTTACTGGGTTGCAAGGTCTTGGATGGGAGCTGTCACCTTCTGGGAGACCATCAGTTTCTAGAAGATAAGAACCCTAGGCTTGGGCGCCTGGGTGGCTCAGTTGGTTAAGCGACTGCCTTCGGCTCAGGTCATGATCCTGGAGTCCCGGGATCGAGTCCCTCAGCGGGGAGCCTGCTTCTCCCTCTAACCCTCCCCCTTCTCATGTACTCTCTCTCTCTTTCTCTCATTCTCACTCTCTCAAAAAATAAATAAATAAATCTTAAAAAAAAAAAAAAAAAGAACCCTAGGCTTGAGATCCGGTAGGAGCACCCATGGCAGCTCCCAGGTCTTTAATGGTGGCATTTATTTCTGCATTTGTCCCTAGGGGTGGAGCAGTTCCAAGGGCTTCCACTTGGCCTTTCCCACAATAACGGCTCCCACTCCTGGGTCAGAAAACAAACGTGATTCTGACAGTTACAAAAAAAGTCTATTCCCACTCTGTAATCTGGCACTGGGGAAAGAAACACAAGACAAATCTGAGGCTCGGGCCAAGACTCCATCTCTCACTGATCTCCATAAACTTTAACCTGTTGAATGCAGGGGTGTTTCTGATCTCTGGGAATCAGTGTAAATTCAGAGCCATGGAAGGACTGAGTATTTCCCTGTCCCCAGTGTGCCATTAGTTTGGTAAATGGCCACAGTTGCTCTCAGTTGAGGGTCTTTGGTTCTGCAAACTGACTTAGTTCTAGGAACTCGGTAAGAAGCTATGAATCTCTACAATAGGTCCTCATATCTTCTCCACAGACCCCCAGTTTTTCTTTCTATATATGTCAAGCCACACCCCACGAGGCGCTCCATCTATTTCTAGAGACCCTGTGACCAATTAGTCACCACTACAGAATGCTGCAGTTAGAGCAACCTGGCAGTTCCGTCTTCCCTATCAAGTTAGCAGGGATGATAGCACGAGGAGGAAAGGATATTTTTGGTTAAAGATCTGAGGATGAGCCCAGTCTTAGGCTGGAACATGAGAAATCCCTGAGGATTATTAGAGGTCCCCACCATTTGGGTTTGTTGATTTCAAGGGAGAGGTGGTGAATTTGTGGTAAAGATTAAGGTTTACATGGTAGTGTCTATATCAATAAAAAATGTGCAAGGTTATCCTTGAATGGAGAAATTTCTCCTTGTGAGTTAAGACAACATTTTTGTTATTGTTTGATAGAGTCAGTTTACCCACATGCTTACTGATTGATTTGCTGAAGAATACAAATTGTATCTCACTCTGTCCTGGGTTCCATTTCTTACTTATTGGTATCAGATGGTGGTTCCTCCGTGTCGGTCTACACGTGGCAAACCCTAGGTACGTTGTTATTTTCTCTAATGGCTTAATTCACAATGTGGGCCTGTGATTCCTGGATCTTAAAATTCATGTTTTTCATTCCCCAGCATGATGCAGGAGCACCTGCCTTAGCCAACTCCTAGGAAGCCACACTGCGGTACAGGTGAGCTTGCCTAGAGAGATGATACATAACCTAGCTATCATAAAACAGACAACACAAACCTACAAAAACACCATCTTGGCCTGACTCAAGTCAAGTCATCCAAAGCTAAATTTCAGCTTCTGCTAACATCTTGCCATTACTACAAAGCCAATGGCGACATTTTTCAATTTGTACATTCCTTGGCATATGCCTTCCAAAAGCAGCTACTCCTTAAGTGCATAACATTGCAAAAGTAATGATCATAATTTGTTAGCTATTTTAAGTAGGATTACATCACATATCTGCAAGGGATTTTTATTTTATTTTTAAAGATTTTATTTATTTATTTGACAGAGAGAGAGAGTGAGAGAGAGAACACAAGCAGGGGAAGTGGGAAAGGGAGAAGCAGGCTTCCCGCGGAGCAGGGTGCCCGATATGGGACTCGATCCCAGGACCCTGGGATCACGACCTGAGCCGAAGGCAGACACTTAACGACTGAGCCACCCGGGTGCCCTGGGATTTTTATTTTAGAAAACTAATTGTCCCATGTGTAATGTTTAAGAATCATACATTTTTCTGCCTTTAGGTGTATAGATTTCTGATGAAGTTAAGGATGATACAGCTGACCTGCATCTCTTATACCCCCAGGTACTCTATGGCATGAATCTCTTCTTTCTAGGCCTGATTTTTCTCTCTAAAAATTTTCTCTCTTCTACAATGCTCTACTCCCCACAGCCATTGCACCTCTATTAATCTCCTTATTCTCCAGCACTCTTGGCCTACACATCTGGCTGAGCTATTGAATCTAGCAGGAAATCTCAACTGGGAGCAGTTTCTATGCCCAGTCCTTATGACCACAGTCTGCAGCATAGACAGTCTTGTACCAGGCAATGCTGGGCACATACTGCTGAAGTTGCTGCAAGGAAAATCTAGGGAATAGAAGCAGTCAATTTGCTACAAGCACTCTAATGGGTCAGTTGCCCTGGAAAAAATAATTAACATTTCTCACTTCAAGTGCCCTCTACTGCAGATCAAACACATCCCAGCTCAGAAGGAATAGTCACCTTCTGTGTACCTCTCATCCACTTCACCAAGATTTCATTTCCTTACAGCCATTTTTCTACTTAACTAAGCCTCGCTTATTAGATATGAATCATCCCTTCCTCCAATGTTTGGATGACTGTGAAATTTACAAGCTGTACCAGTGCGGTACTTCGGTGGTATGGGGCTTTAGAGCACACAGCACTAGAGATGACCTTCCACCTTAAGTTCCTGCCCAACCCCAGGCCAGTGAAGAGGCAACAGGTGATTCTTTGCACAGCCGTAGACCATGACAAGGGTGACAGGCATCCAAGCTTAAAGGACTGCATGCATATCAGTAGTGCTGGGAATTACTGAAACTAATTATACTATCTTCTTCTGTTATCTAGACTGGGGAATACAGAGCAGATCTTGAATCTACATGTATTCAGAACTAAAGATGCCACCAGAGCCAGGCTGAGTGGGGGTTGGGACAGAAATCATGAACTTAGCATCTCCTAGAACTGCCTCAGGCTCAGACAGATAGCCGGTTCCGTTCCCATCTCCTGGCTAGATCGGAAGTAGTTGGCCAGATAGGCAAGTGCTCATGGATCATCACTGGAAAATGAAGAGGGGCAGACGTGGAGCCCAGCCCTCTAGTCTTAGGGTAATTCAGAAGATAATTTTTGAAAGTAAATCTAAAGTATTCTCATTCATTCTAAGAAATAACTTCGGTTCTGCAAAGGCAAAAGATTTCACACTCAGCTGGAACCAACTAAAAGTCCTAAGTAGGGAAGATTTTAGCATATAAAAGTTTCTTAAGTTTTGGAGATGTGTATTAGTTTTGAAACAGTCAGGTTGATAAAGTAACTCTTCTGCAGCTTCATCATTCCCAGATTATAGGGAAACATACCACAGAAGATCTAGCTGGCTAAGGTTATTTTCTGGAAATAAATACTTCTTTAAATTGACATAAATATCCTCTGAAATCAAAAGAGTTTAACTCACTCAGAAATATGCAACATCTTAAAGTATAGGATGGGGTCTAAGACCGAATAAAGTACAACCCAAAGATATCTATATACCTGAAGCAGAAAGTGGGTAGACTAGATATTCTCAAAAAGACAGACATCCCACTGCAAAACATCTACCTCTCAATAAAAAGTTAATGAAATCTTCAAGGTCAAAAATATTGAACAGGAATGGAAACCAGAAAGATATGAAAACAAAAATTCAGATAATAAATTCAGAAGATAAAACTATAGAACACCCAGTTAATATTCACCTGAGTTTCAAGTGAAAAAAATATATATTTCATGGGTCATACTTGTACTAAAAAAAAATTATTCATTGTTTGAGAGTCGAATACAACTAGGTGGTCTGTATTTTACCTGACAACCCCATCCCTGAGTCAAATGGTTAATGTTTATTCAGTCCTGGGAAATGAGGCTTTGTCATTGCAAACAGTGAGAGCTAAACCTGAGAGCTTCGGGCAAAGCTAGGACCCTCTCTACTTTCTATAACCATAGATTACTTTGAATTTCCCAGAATTTTAAATAAATAAAATCATTTGGTACGTACTCTTTTCCTTTTTTGGTCTGGCTTGTTTCACTCAGTACAATTATGCAGAGATTTGTCCACGTTATTATGTATATTAGACTAAGTACCTTAACGGCATTTCACAAATTTTGATATGCCGCTCAATACTGTCTTAAGGACCAAGCTTTTCCATTTTCCTCCTCTGCATTCCTCAGAATTTTGGCTTGGTTTCCCAGTCTCTGTGGTTCTGATACTGTCATCTGTCATTCCTGCTCTCACTAATGGGATCTGTGTCCTTGTGTAAGTGACTCAGTCAATAACCATATGTTCCTTGGGACTTTGAGGTCTTCTGGGTCTAGGCTGAAAGTCAATTTACCCAGAGACCATTTGTATTTGCTTCTGGGATGGACCTTAAAGGCTCAACCAATCTGGGGCTCCTGAATGTAAATATTCTGTTTGTTTGTTTCTGGACCACACAAGTGGTATAAATTCGTGCCCAAAATCCATGTGAATGAAAATCTGAGGATAGAAATCTGAGCGGATACAAACCTGAGGGTAGGTAGCTCCCCCCCCCCGCCTTTTATTTTTTCTACTCAGTCCAGAGTAGTGGCTGAACTGAACATAAGCCCCAACATCTTCCTCTGCTGGGCATGATTTTATCTTGTTCACTTCTGAGGTTCTCTTCTTATGAAAGGTCTCCCCACTCTTTTTCTTCTGACATGTTTCCCTCTCAAAGCTAGGCTATAGGTCATGGAGATCAGTTGATTCCAAAGTTACTTGGAATTTCCTTCAATGTAGCCATACATTAAAATGATTTTTAACCTACCAATTTTTAGATAAGCTATACTGAGAGAGATTTCTCAGAACATCTAGTATACCATATTGCTGGATAAAGAAAGCTTTTATGTTACTTTTGAGAAGCAGACACATATGTACAAATAATAGCTATTTGCTACTAGATAGTTGTTTTCAGGTGTTACAATGGGAGAATTAAAGCAGTATCTTCACGTTCTTTAAAGTGCACCATGATTTCCAAATGCCCTATACTTGAACAAATTCGATAACCACTGGTACGTTAAAGAGAAAAAGCAACAATTATCGTCAGAGGTCTAGTCCTTTATATGATAACCATGTATTTTGTTTGTCAAAACTGGGGCACTTATAAGAATGAAAGGGATCATTATATATACCTAAAGAAAGACTTGGACAGGCACAGTGGGATGGATAGTCACCCTACTTATAACCCCACATCTAAAGCATGAAGTTTAGAGCACCTACCACATTTCTATTCCCTAGTATTAAAGGTGGATTCTGGGAGGAATTTAATATTGCAGCTATGATATGAATTATTTGTCTCATTATTTAGGAAGATACAAGTAACATTTCCCTCCCCAAATTTTTAAATTTATAGGCAACATTGGGCAACTAAATACTGTTGTGATAACATTTTTCAGTACTTTTATCTTGGCTACAATACTTTTATCTTAACTACAATTGAAATACCAACAGAATTATTTTTACAAAAACTTAATGATACTAAAATTGCTCTGGAAAGAACAGCAATGAAGTATAATGAGCAGGGCTGAGGAATCCAGCCCTCCAGATATTAAAACATATTGAGTAGCTGGTGGTAATTAAGAAAGTTAGTACCAGATGAAAACAGACTGAACAATCAATGCAAAAGAATAGAAAGCCTAGAAATAAACACAAATATACTTGAGAATTAATAAATGATAAATGTGACATTTTATGTGAGTGAGAAAAGAATTTGTTCTCCCAGAATCAAATTGTGTTGGGACAACAGATTAGACCCTTGGAAAAAAAAATAAAAGCTAGATCATTATTCCACTCCTTAGAGCAAAATTAATTCCAAATAAATTAAAAATATTAATCCCAAAATAACAGCACAAAATACCAGAAAAAAAAATAGTTATTAAGGAAGTTACAGTTGATCTACAGGACAAGAAAGTTCTTTAGGATGAAGGGAAATTACCCCAGACGGAAGCACACACAGATGAAAGAAGGAGCAGACTACACTGCAAAGGGCAAATTTTAAAAACTGTTTACTGCTTAAAGCAACAATATAACAACAGTTTAGATGTTTATGAAATACATAGGAATAAGATCAATGACAAAACAGCAAAAAAGGCAGGAAAGGGATTAATTGTTACTCAAAATCATTACATGTTACAGAAGTGCAAACCAAAACCGTGAGAAACCATTGCACGACCATCAGAATGGCTAAAATTCAGAAGGCTGACAATATCAATGTTGAAGCAGCAGAACTCTTCTGCATTACTGATGGCAGTGTAAATTAGTCCAACCATTATTTGGCAGCATCTATTAAAGCTAAATTAGAACCTATCCTGCATTCAGCAATATTACTCCTGGGTAAATACTCAGGGGGAAATGTGTAAAAATTCATTAAGCTATACACTGAAGGCTTGTGTATTTTACAGCATATAAGCTATATTTCAATTAAGAAAAAGATCACATAAGTAAAAAAAAAGAATTATAAGAAACTAATAAAATTATAACAAACCCAAGAGAATTAGGAAAAGAATATAAAAGTAGAGAAAAACAAATGGCTTATAAACATGAAGACAGGCTCAACTTCATTCATCAAGATGAAATTATAATATCAAAAAGATACTTCAGACAATTTGAGTTGATTTCTTACACTTGTAACCAAGATTCCTGACGAGTAGATTTGTAAAAGTATGCCAAGACCATTATGTACAAGAATGCTCACGTGAGTATTGCCCATAATAATAAAAGATTGGAAACAAATTAAATGTTCACCAACTGTAAACTGTTAACATAAATCATTGTACTTTGATACAATGGAACACTATGAAACCATTACAGATAACGAAACAGGTATATATGGGTTTATATGGAAATATCACCAAGACGTATTAAGGGAAAAGGGTAACTTTATGACAGCAAGTGGAATACAATCCCAACAATATAAATTTTTCAAGAGATATGTGATATTGTAATAACAGGTTATTCTGGGGAATAGGAACTGAGGGCCCAGAGGGGAGAGACACTTAGACTTTTTATCTGATATTTCTTTGTACTGTTTGAAATTTTTCCTGTACGTATTTGTTCTATTTACATTTTAAAATTAGAAAGCAAGAAAGAGAATGTGTCTGAATACTAGCACAAATAGTGGTTAAAAACTCAAATTGCTAGAAACCTAAATGACAAAACAAATGATCACAGATCACTAAATCAAGATTTCTTAAGGAAGTAAAGAATCAAACTAAAGAGCTCCTGATGTTTAAAATGAGTAATTTTTCATCATAAGTGGCTATAATGCCAGAAAAATGTGGTGTGGGGTGATGCACTGAGTAGATACCCTAGACAGTGACAATAAAGCAACATACTTGCATCTAAAATGTTTTCAAACCTCTTTTAAAGGCAAGGTTTATGTAAGTATTTTGAAGATATACTATCTCTTTTTTTTTATTTTTATTTACTTATTTGACAGAGAGAGAGAGAGAGCACAAGCAGGGAGGAGAAGGAGAAACAGGCTCCCTGTAAAGGCTAACAATGTATAAAAATTTTATATTAACTATATAAGCTACAAAGATTATTTCTTTGTATTTTCAAATCTTTGCTGAAAGTAATCATATAATAGATAAAATAATTCTAAAATAACTTAAATTCATAGTAACTATTTGGACATTCAATTTCTCAAAATTCTGTCTTTGCTCATGATTGCTGACGATAAAAAAATGAAAATATTCAGTCATGATTTACTTTCCTTCTTTATGACTTTAGGGACATAAAGGAGAATTAGAATAATTACATTTTATAAAACAATTGGTGATCACATCTCAGCACTTGTGTTTATAACATTTATTAATGTACCAATTGTGGCTAAAGAGAAAGTGTTCACCGCATGCCAAGTACTTAATGACAAGTTTTAAAAGTACAGTATCTGCAATCTAGGTATTTCACTACAAAATTAGATAATTTTCCAAATTCTTTCTCAGTTCTAGGGTTTTCGAATGAACGTTATTTAAAATATCCCGTCAAAGAGCCTCACAAAATTGAATTTAATGCGAAACATCCTAAGTATAATTTTGAAAAATAGATATCTTCAGCAGCTTTCCAAAATAAATATTGAGTGATAAACTTTGTATAAAAATAATTTGTTCAATATAAGAACCCATGAAAACAATTTCTTGATGCTTATACAAATACGTGGAATAATATCTCAGTTCTAATCCAGACCTTTGAATTCTCAACTGCTCCCCCCACATTGTGATTCAGTGCGGGAGTGCTTTACCATTTTAAATTAGTTGTTCACGAAAAAATAAAACTAGTGACTTCTCTAGTTTCCTTTTGTAAATGTTTCTTCTTTTTTTTTTTTCTGGTAACTGTGTTTACATTTTTTCCCCCTCAAATGCAGCTTCTTTTCATCATAGTGGAGTGGACCATTTTAAAAATTTTGTGTTTTAAATTTGAGAATGTGTTTTCTCAATAATAAATAGTTTGGAAAAGTCTGTAACTATCAAGATGACCCTTAAAGTGGAACAAATGTCTTTTAAAAAGTAACGGAAAGAATTTGGAAAGAGGTCTCTTTCCGAAATCCACGTCTAGGTGACATAGGGCTGCAGCATGTCCTGATCCATTCAGCATGTTGTCCAACTCCAGGTGAGCCCCATAGGTACAGCTCTTATGGCCCAGCCTGGATCCTGAGCCAATCAAAGTAACTTCGGAATCTGGTATCAGTTTGTGGAGGAAGTTTATCTCCTCTTAGCTTTTGAGTCGTCAAGATGAATATTCCTAAGGGAATGTGACCATACGTTTGATATTTGGAAAGAGGGAGTTGGCTTTATTGGAAAGGGATGAGAGAAGGTAGCAGCTCATGGTGTCATCAAACCTTATTCTAGGTCCAGGATCACCCTCTGGTTTGCAAATTTAATCCAAGTCTTCTTACTACTTGAAACTAGGTTTAAAAATAGAAGAGTATCTGCTCCCATTCTTCTTGTCCATATGTAGCTCATCCACAAATGAAAATACAGGGCTCCAACAGGAGGCCTCTGCTGTTACTGATAAGCACATCTTGACTTGTTTTCTTCATCTTTGTTCTTGGGGGTTTAACCTAGGAAACATATCATTTCATTAACCCTGACAAATGATTTACCTTCAGACAATCTGTTGAAACTTGCAGCCCTAGCTCAAATTAGTAACTTCTGAGTTTCTTTTCATTAAGTTCAGATTTAGAGAGACTGATTAGTAACTTGTAACTCAATTCAAGGCCTTCAATGAAATACTCAAAATTCCATATTTATCCTAAGTTAAAAGTCCAAACCCATATTTCAGCTCTTCTATCCCTTAACATTTTTTTAAAGAATCTTTGGGAAGAAATGGAGAATACCTGACCCTCCTAAAGTATAAAAATTCTAAATTTTACCTAAATTTTTTATGAAAACACACTATTTAATGACAGAAAATTTTCATAAAGACCCAATAATATATAGTAATACATATAGTGAAACATACTTTCAAAAGTGAAAATCAGAGCCCTAACACACAGACCATAGAAAAGAACTAAATCTATATATACCAATAGGCCAGGCTGTACCACTTTAGCCCTCTCTGTGAAAGAAACTCCCTTGGCATAGCAATATTTGAGATGTTTTCACTTGTTTTTAGGAACTGAAGCTGCACCAGGATGATAGTCATGATCTTAAGTTAATGTGCTGTGACTAAATTCCTTTCACACAGACCTACAGCACAACAGTTGGTCCTGGGACTTTGAATTCACTACCGCGTATGCACAGCCTGAAACCTTGGGCTGATTGGGACATCTATCAGTTTCTCTTCCCCACAGTTATGGGTCTCAGACCACAAGAAACTTGTGTCTCAGGGGACATGCTCAGTATTTAATCTCTAACCATGTGCAGAGTGGAGCAAAATATAATTTTTCTGTCTCTCCTATACTGTACTCTCAATTAAATGTCTATATTCTAGGGCGCCTGGGTGGCTCAGTCGTTAAGCATCTGCCTTCAGCTCAGGTCATGATCCCAGGGTCCTGGGATCGAGTCCCACATCGGGCTCCCTGCTCAGCGGGAAGCCTGTTTCTCCCTCTCCCACTCCTCCTGCTTGTGTTCCCTCTCTTGCTGTCTCTCTGTTGAAAAATAAATAAAATCTTAAAAAAAAAAGAAAACCTCCTTTTAATAAATAAATAAATAAATAAATAAATAAATAAATAAATGTCTATAGTCTATGAGCAGCGTTCAAAATAATGGTCAATTTTACCAGAACTTCCATACACGCAATAATTTCCTTCTGTTTCTGAATCTGTAAACCACTTAAAACATCAGTGAAGAAAAAATATTCTCTCGATTTATCTTTGTATGGAACTAAGGCTTTCATTCCACACTAATTATTCAGTGAGTTGATATGAGCCCTCTACCTTTCTCTGGTGAGAGTCATCAGCTGAGCATGTGAGAACCTGAGCTAGCTCAACGATGCTTATGGTAGGAAACAGCTTTATTGCTTTCTAATTGGCAAATGATCATGAAGTGTAAAAAAATACCTGTTGGTTGGGGTCTGAGATCTTTGTCATTGTCTAGAAATGCTCATTTCATAGGGCCTCAACTAGCACAGACATGGAGAGCAGGATTTTCTTTAGGGTAACAGTAAAATCAGCAGGATTCTCTCTCAGTATAAGTATGAAACTGGTGATGTTTAGCAACCCAATAGGCATATTTTTGAGGACTGAAGTATTTGTTTCGATCATACCAATCATCTTGAAATTCTTAATTATTGCCATTCAACATCTATCTCTGCAGGTTTCTTAATTTAGTTTGTTGCTCAATATGCTGTCTTTCAGTTTTGTTGCCATACCAGAAACCGAAACCAACAATAAATATTAAAGTCTTTAAGGGCAAAAACAACATCTGTGTAATTCTCAATTTTCATCCAGCATTATATTTCCACTTAATATTTTATTTAATTACAACTCATTTTTTTTAATGAATAGCAATTTAAGGTATAGGTTTCAAACATAATCACTAGCATTAAAAGATCTGGGTTTAAATCTGAATCCTGGTTCCATCACCCACTAACTCTGTGACCTTGGGAAAATTACTTAATCTTCTAATCTCTAAAACGGGTTTTACAGGAGTACATGTCTCATATAATTAATTTAATAATTAATTGAGTTAAAGTATGGAAAGATTTAATACAGTGGTTGGTTATATGAGAGAGAATGCTCAGTAAGTGAGAAAAGAAAAAATAGCATACAAGCAAATGGGAATCAGGGAAGACAGTGATTCCAGAGTGAGATACAGTAACGTTTGGCAATCTAACTGTATCAGAAAGTGACCATTGTGACATCTCTTATAGAGAAGAGTTAAGATAGACATATTGTCTTCAAAAGTGCTTTTGTTGTCATCAAAGTATTGGTTGTGGGTATTGCCATTCTAACAGGTAGTTTCATTCAATGGTACATATCTTAGATTTGATACATAAAGATTGGCTTACTTGTCAGTCTTCAGAAGTATATCCCCTAGGCCAGAGCTAAATCTTTTACTTCTCTGCAACATTTAGTGGAGTGCCTACCACAGAGTAAATGCTGGGGACAAGTTTGTTAAATTGCAAAATCTTAAAATCACACAGTCAAGTAGCACAAAATACAAATACATCACATACTTTAAAAATGTACGAGGATGCCTCTTAGGTATAAACGGGTGTATGTGCAAATGAGTGGAAAACAAAGACAACTCAACGTAAAACAACCACACCCTCGAAGCAAGTTACATCTCACAAGTATCAGTTTGAAGTCTTCTTTCAAAACTTAGGTGTAACTGAGAAGATTAGCTCTTTCTACACAGGTCTAATGTTCCCAAAAGATGATATTTGTTGGGCTTGTTTCCAGCTAGAAACGAGCTATTGGAGACCTCCCCAGTGGAGCTTATTAATGGAATCATTAGAAGAGTCAGTCTACATTGCCAGGCTCTTGAAGGCTTTCTCACACTTTTTGTCTACCTTACTGAATGAGGACAGATACCACTGATTTGGGGACAATCATTTCCAATTTTGACGGTTTTCTTTCCTCTCCCATATCCACAACCATAGTGACATATATTACACTTCACATGATTCATTCTAACATAAATCTGAGAAGATTCTTGAGTGAAATTAGACAGTTAGGTCACACATTTTGTTTTCCATTATATTCTGAGTCTGAGTGGGACAAATCTGAAACTGAGGCATGTAAGATACAAAAGTCTTCTGACCAGAAGTTCCTAAATTGAAGTTATTTTCTACAAGGTGTGAGCAACTGTTCTGGAGGATTCTGATGTCAGTGAATAAACAGTGGGCTGGGAACGGACACAGCACTTGGGACTCGTCAGTCAAAAACACACCACTCTCTCTTTTTTTGATTGAGGTGACCCCTAAATAATAGACAGACCTTTCACCATTATTTTCTTCAGGGAAATTTCCCTCAAGTTTCAAAAGTTCATCCAATCCTTCTGAGAATGGAAGGTGTGGTGAAATTTTATCGGGATGCTGATCTGATAATATAAAAAATGCCTGGGTTTCTATCTCCCATGAGCTGTTAGAAAAAGAACCCTTTGGTAGAGAATTTTTGCTAGAGAAGCATTTGCTGACTGAGCTGTTTATAAGCCCTTGCTCTTCAACAATTTCACTTGATTTAGAGCTGCCGAGGAGGGTGGCATATCTAACAGAGGGCGGCCTCCTGCTTTCATCCTCACGGGCTATCACGGTGCTTTCCAACTCAGAGAAGTTAGCACTGGTGTGCTGGTCACAGATACAAAGAGAACCCTTTTCAAGATCCGGAGCTGTCAAAAGCAGAGAGACCATAGCTGTTGGTACCACCTCATCTTTATTCTTCCATGATGTGTCAACACTGATATCTTCTGAAATGGTTTCAGGCTCCAAAAGAAGAGGACCAAATATCACTGATTCTGTATGCTTGATAAAAAGATGCTCAAATGTTTCTGGCTAAAAGAAAAGACACATTTTAATGCTCAATTGTATTAATATATTTTTTTTTGCTTCACTATGACATCATTGCAGAAATGAAAGTGTGAAAGGTTACTACTAAAGGACATAAGTCAACCACAAATTAACGGGGGTTTTCTTTGGACTGAAAATGGATATGTCAAAAATCATAAGGGAGAGGCAGAAGAAGATGGTGTTTAAAAGTGGGATGAGACAAACTTTGGTTTGAGCCCTTCTATGACCATGGACAAATACATTAACTTCTTTGCCTTTTAGTCTCTTCATCTGTAAAAATGAGTTCAATATTTACTTCCTGGCATTGTGGTGAGGAATAAATTAGAGAGTGTCTGAAAGTACTTAGCTCTCAATAAAGATTAGTTATTGTAATTAAAAAGGGCTGTATTCCGAAGAATTCCTAATATTTTACAGCAAATTAGATTTCCACAAACTGAAAATTTCAACCTCAAATAAAAAAAAGGAACTGAAATAAAATCAAATGAGCAAACCAACTAGTCCAAAGACAGTTAAAATAACTACTCCATGACATAAGATATGGTATAAGGGTAAGCTATTTGTGACTGTTAAGACTTATCTGCCTTACATCATACTGAAAATCTGTTTAAGACTACCAGAAGGGAAGAACTAATACCAGTTTGTTGAAAACAATGATGGTGAAAGACATGATCACAGACTCTTAAATTACTATTCCTTTTAAATAACTTCATCTAAAAACACATACTATGGAACATGCGGAATGAAGACAAAGACGCAAAACAAATGCACATCGTATCTTTTATAAGAATTCTGGTTACATCACAATAAAAAATCCTGCCATGCAGCTACAAATCAAGAATCTGTGTGGAAAAAGCTCAACCCATACAATGTAAACATATTGAAAAAATAAATGCAAAATAAAGAATACCGTGGACACATCACACTGAAAACTTAATGCAACTAAATGAAGTGCTACTGAAAATGTGTTCAATTCATAAGACATACATATGGTTGAACTTTTGAACTTTACAGTTTTAAACCACTAAAATGAATTCAAATTTATTGCCTGAAATAACAATTTACTCAACTATTCTTCATAATGGCAAATATATTCCATATAAAAACATAAGTCATTAGCATAGTTTTAAACTCTTAAATGAAACATATTGGTTATTATAACTATAAAAGAATAAATATACCAAACACTAAATATAATAAAAATGGAATAGACTTATATAGATATTAAAATACTGCATCATGACAAATACCATGTTAACACAACCTTTTCTGTTATTCTATGAACATAATATATGAAAACTTCCTACGCCTTTTCTCTTTCTGACAGAAATCTATCATTAGATTTATTATTTCCTTCAAATATTTACTTGCTCATTTTGCTTTTTCTTAAACTTACTACTATATGTGTCTTGAATTTCTTAGAATTTAAATGAACCTAGAAGTTAAGATCACCAAATAAAGGCATTACATGCTATCAATATGAAAACAAAAAATACACACAAATAGCCGAGAGCACACAGTCAAACTCACATATGCTATTCAGATGATGTCTTTAGATATTGCATGCCCTCTAAAACTTTATAATCGGTAACTAATTGTTGATACTGATTAATGTCCATGTCTTCAAATGCATTCAGATGGAAGATTTCACTAATAATTAATAAGAAATCACATACTCATATATTATTGAAGTATATTTTATCAGTGGGTCATAAACTTTTATTAAAAGTATTTTCATTAAAAAATCATTTCAATCATTATATGCATCTAATTTTTCAGGATTTTAGAATGGTCTGGGAACATATTAAATATGTATTCAGCTGGTAGGAAATAAAGAATATCCTTTCATAATCTCACACTTAGATTTTACATTCCAATGATATCTATTAAAAGTCAATGAAGGGGAAAAAAGGACACATTCTTCCTCATTTTTAGTGTTGTTTTCATAGCCAAATAAACTATGAATGAAATCTAAATGTAAGCGATCAATATATATCCTAAATTTGAAATATTATTTAGGTCCATCAAACAGAAGCTTTGGTTTATTTTGAATGTGAACAACATAACACACTTAATATGCTGATGTCATAGAAACAGCAAGGGTCTTTTTTCAGGAAGAAGTGTCTTGTCTTTGCCACGAACTATTTGTAAAAGCTCCCTTTTTGCATTGCTGCCTGCCAGAAGCTTTGGGTGGTTCGGAGTAAATAAATTAAATTTAGGGAAGAATTTCACAAAGAGGCTGAATTGGAGGCGGATGTGTTTTCTGATCTGGTCAATCTGACCTGAAAAGTCAGGTCATCCTGATATGAACTGTAACTGCCACTGGCCTGTGACCAGCACACACCCGAACTTCTGGCTTTTCCTGAACTGAAATGGAAGTTAGTGCCTAAGCCATGTGCAAGACTACTGAGGATGGGAATTCCCAGACTGACCAAAGTTGGACAGATATGAAAACTACAAGACAGTCAAAAGAACACCCACATGGGTCCATTTATGAGCTCAGGTGTCTACAAAAGAATACAAAATGGAAAACTTTGGACATAAAAATATAAACTAAATAGTTTCACTGTATCTTGTAAGTAGATTCATTGTGTTTGCAAAGTTATGTGTCAGAAGCTGCAGGTTTTTATCTACTTACGGCATTGCCTACTACATACCTGATGATACTGAATAGATATGTGGTAAGAACAGTCATAGTTTTTAATGCTTTATGACCACACAAATGATAAATCAAAAGCCAGATACCATGAATATTACTTTTTAAACTTTAGGTGACCTAAAACATAATCATACATTCAAACTGAATTTGACTCAGACCTATCTCTTGACCCCAAATTTACCCTTCTATTTTAAGTTCTAAATCAACATCATCCACCATATTTTAGTTCTCAATAGTTCA
Source organism: Eumetopias jubatus (assembly GCF_037043125.1). Taxonomy (NCBI): domain Eukaryota; kingdom Metazoa; phylum Chordata; class Mammalia; order Carnivora; family Otariidae; genus Eumetopias; species Eumetopias jubatus. The sequence continues at coordinate 53,409,889 of NW_028274810.1, forward strand.
ACCAAATATTTTTTAGATTTGTCTCCCCTTCTTCAAAATGTAAAAATCTTCTAATACTCTACAGAATGTTGGGAAGGTGGTACATTGGGTTCATCTGTAGTGATCATGATTAGACTTCAAAGAATGTCCGTTCTCTGTTTAGATAAAATAAAACAAAATAAGAAAGCAAAATAAAAAATCACTCAGAAGGCAAAAGATAAAAGATTTCAAAAACATTTTCTGTCAGGCATGGCTTCCGGACTATGAATTCTTCTGTTAGACTAGAGTAATACATCTTTTTAGGAAAGTGTAAAATTTTGAACTGAGGTTGCCTCTTCTATTTTCATAAAGTATGCCTTAACATCACACTCTAGGAACAGTCTTGGTGACCCCAGACAAGGAAAAACTATGGGAGAATAACAGAATAAAGGAGAAAAAAACAAAGAGCTGGAAAAATAAAATGGAGGAAATGGAAGCAACAGAAGTATTGGAGAGCTTGGAACAAGAAAGAGTAGAAGAGTAGAGCAGTAAAACAAAAATTTAAAAATTAAGAGAAAGAAGAACTGAAATAGTGAAGAAAACAATGACAGATCATTATCATGATGTTTCTAATCTAGAAAAAAAATCTGAGAAACCATCTGCTCCATGTGCCTCCTTTTTTTAAAACAAAGCAATTGGGGCTTAAAGTTACAGGACTAATTAGAGCAGAGTGAGGACCCTGACTTAGTTCTTTAATTTTTTCTAGTTCAGAGATCTTTCTATAAAACAAGGGAAGGATGAAAAATATCCTAAATGCAAACTGGCAGGAAAACATGTTCTTTGTTTTGCTTTTTCTACTTGCTGTGATAGATTTCAGCTGACTAATACATACTCTCTTCCAGTTCTTTATAACCCACAGGCATATCATAAATATTATGAACATGAAAATAAACAAAACTGAAGTCCTATTTTAGGGAAGTGAGATACACACCTCTAAGCCCAATAAGGTGCACTTCTACAGAGAACTTCCAACTCAAAACTGCACTGGTTTTACCCACTTCTGCAAGACCATTCAAGAAATTTCAGGGGTGCTCTGCCTCAGATCTGTGAGACTGGTGTTCTGGGAACCTGAAGGTTGTTGGGCTGCTTTGGCAGACTGAGGAATCTTGGACAGTCTTTGAATCACAAGGCAATTTGGTTTTAACTTTCACACCCCTACGGTAGGGTAACGAGTATGCGCTTGTGAAAACAGACATCGATGTAGACAACCAAGAAGCGGGTTAGATCCCCCGCCATTCAAAAAAATTACAGATGATTTAGATTTAGAGGAAGAAAATAATAGATTAGGCAAAAATGCTAAAGAAAAAAGTAAAAAACCAAATTGGTGACAGTGTCTTAAGCACCGTGAAATTTGAATTAGAAGAAAAGCAAGTCTATTGCATCACTACATTTTCCTACAAGAATTCAGCCTTTGTTTAAGATTTTTATTTTATTTTTTATTTTTTTAAGATTGTGATTTTTAAGTATCAAGAGAAATGGTGTAGAGGGGTATTCCGGTTGAAGATGGCAGGTGAAACCGTTGCTCTCTCATCTTTGTAGAGACTCTATCAGAATGAAAGTACATAAATAACAAATACATACCCACAGCACAGAAGATAATCTGAGAAAGCAAGAGGGAATAAGATTTTGAATTCATTTCTAAGACATGGAAAACAACTGGAAGAGTGTAGACCAAAGAGGATTACCAAAAGAAGCGATAGACCAAAGTACCTCCAGAGTGGGCTGTGGTTGAAGAGAAAGCCTGTTTGCCCAGTTGAATACAGCAGACATGGCGAGTGAAGAAATGGCAGGTAAGAACGCAGGACGATTAGGAGACCTGAGGCTGAAAACCAGAAACTATGCCTGTGGAATGGGGCTCTTCCATTTCTCCGCTCTACACAGAAAATCCTTCATATTAGAACTACCTTCCACACCCAAATTGAGGTTTTGTTTTCAAAATCAACTAAGGACCTATCCAGGGAGGTACCAAGCAGCTGTGGAGTATTAGTGCCTGTAAGTACATTTTTCCTCATCTAGCCAGAGCTCTATCTACCCAACCAAGCAATAATTCCTGCCTATATGCACTGGGCTCCCAGTCAACTCATCTACTGTTTCATTCTAAAACATTCAAGGAAAACAAAGAATTCTTAGATATTTGGGGAAAGTCGGAGATAAAAAAGAAAAGCCAAGATAAACAAAAAGAAAATATGATCTTAGCAGAAAGAGAATTCAGAGAATAGGAAAAAAGGAGAATTTTTTAAACAAACAATGATCCTTTAATTGGTATTTCCAGTAAGATTTAAGAAAATATTGTATGCCTAAAACCAGAACAAAATACTCTAAAAAAACTTGCAAATTTACAAATATAATAGTAAATAAAAGTTCAAAAGAACCATTAAAAGAATGGGATATGGCAAGGTCTCAAGTGTAAAACAAAAAAAACAAAAAAGAACATAGAGATAAGACATATAGAAGATCCATGCTGAGGGTTCAACATCTAACAAATACAGATTCTAGAAAGAGAGAACAAAAGAAACAGGAGGAGAGGAAATCAGCAAAGAAATAACATAATTTCTTGATATGACCAGAGTCATGGAATTGAAAGTGTCTTCAAATGGTGACCAAGTTAAATGTAAAAGAACGTCCCTAGACCCATTAGTGAAATTTTAGAACATCAAAAATGGAGGAATATTGTATGGATGCCTGGGTGGCTCAGTTGGTTAAGTGTCTGCCTTGGGCTCAGGTGATGATCCAGGGTCCTGGGATTGAGTCCTACATTGGGCTCCCTGCTCAGCGGGGAGTCTGCTTCTCCCTCTACCTCTGTCCCTCCCCCCTGCTCCTGCTCTCTCTCTCTCTCAAATAAATAAAAAAAATAAAAACTTTAAAAATAATGGCAAGAATATTTTAAATGCAAGAAAACTGCAAGTAACCAGGGAGGAATAAAAATCAGAATGGCATCTGACTTCTTAGAAGCAATACTGGGTGCTAGATGATGAGGCAGGAATCGTTTCAAAGTTCAATTGGAAGGACTTGTCCAACCTAGAAATTGACACTCCACCAAAGGATCAATCAATGAAGGCACAATAAGAAGAATTTCAGGCATGCAGAGACCCTGACTTGACAGGTAACATTTCTTAGGAGATTATGTACGGATGGAGTTTCTCAAGAAAGAAGAGGAAAAGGAATTTAGGAAGCAGCACTCACTAGAAACCGGTTATCTGGAGTGATGGCTCGTAGAAATTTTAGAAAAGGCCCCATCCAGATTGAAGTTGGAGGGCAGAGGGTTTCCTGGGCAGAGCACACTGGGAAAAGGTATCCAGTGAAGAAGCTTATATAATTGCAGCACACAGAAATTCAAAAAAACTTTTAAAGAAGCAATTAGAAACTCTAGAAAAAGCGACAACAACAACCCAGAAGAACTAAATATGAAGCCAACTAAAATTCGGCACAATTTTGACCAACTGGTGAAGTATTTCTAGTATCTTTAAAAAATAGATTCTCCTGTGACATTAGAACTCCCCAAAGTGTCATCACATCTATTACTTGTTCTGCAAACAACAGTATTTACATACTCATAGCAGTGTAAATGCAGCTCATTGACTTTCTATTTTTTAAAGGATTATAGCACAAAACATGCTATCAATCCTGACTTAAAGCGAAGAGTTGTATTTACAGAGATTGGGAAGTGGAGGGAAAGGTAAGAGTGCTAATGTCTTTATTTTATTTTTAAAAAAGGGGAGGGAAGGGAGCTCCAAGAAGTAGTCTCTAGTCAATGGAAATAAATGGAATTTAAGAAGATTTTTCTGCGGCTGCAGAGTAATTACTGAAAAAATTGATAAAAGTGACAAAACAGTATGTGGTAGGAGTGTGGGGAAAGGAGAAGGGCAGGAAAAGTATTTGTATGAGTAAATCTTCATTATTGCCAGAAATCAGTACATAATGACTACACTTCATAGTGGTAGAAGCATATTATTTTTAGAAATATAAAGGTGACCTGCCAGAAAAATTAAAAGCAAAGCAGTTTAAAGTAATGGCATTTGGAGAGCAAGACTAAGGGTAGCTAGGCATAAAGGAAGACACTCTATTTTGTAATAAATGTTCTCCCATACTATATCACCAGTAAACCATGCACACTGGTCATATGGTAATGCAAAACTTACTTTTTAAAATAATGGGACAGATATAGCCCCAGAGAACACAGAGACATATATGATCCTGCTTCTTGCGGCACTGTTTGTAATAAAGGAGAGCTTTTAAACAGCTTAAATACCCATCAATAGGGGAAGAGACGTATTAATTGTGATATATTCATAGGATGGAATACCGTGGGCTGGTCCACATGGGTAGTAAACTATGTTAACCGTATCCACATGGAGAGATCTCTAAAAACAATGCTGAGAACAAAAATAGCTCCTGAATGATATGGAAGTCAGGTTCACATTCATGATAACCCAACGTGGTTTTGCTCATTGGTCATAGCTGCACACACGCAGGTGTAGGGAAGTATAAAAGCACAAACTGGACAAATAGACACTATCTTCTTGAAATTGGGTAACCCTCAGAAGGGAAGGAGGCACTGAAACTACTGAGGGGAACAAGCAGGACCAACTTGATCTGTTATTTGTATTTAAAAAATATGAGGCAGGGGCGCCTGGGTGGCTCAGTTGTTAAGTGTCTGTCTTTGGCTCAGGTCATGATCCCAGGGTCCTGGGCTCAAGCCCTATATCAGGCTCCGTGCTCGGCGGGAAGCCTGCTTCTCCCTCTCCCTCTCCCACTCCCCCTGCTTGTGTTCTTGCTCTCGCTTTGTCTCTGTCAAATAAATAAATAAAATCTTTTAAAAATAAATAAATAAAAAAATACAAGGCAAATATGCATTTAGATTCATTATAAACCAAAGGGAATGGGAATGACCGCTTAAAAAGTAAAAGAGATTAACTTTAGGGACCATTTTAGAAATCAGGTTAGATGTCGAAGGAATTATAACTATAGGTTACTTTCACAAATCAATGTTCAAAAATAATCTGAATTTGGAGAAGAAATTAAGGGAAATGCTTTATGTAAAAACTTATGATCTCCTTTAAAAATACTGTAAATGTCTTTAACAACAATGGGCTGTTACAGTCCATTTGCTTTGCAATACACTGTGGGTCGGTTGGTTTGTTGTTTCCTTTTGTTCTAGAGCTGGATATATCACCCTTGGCTTATCCATTCATCATCTGATGGATATTTGGCTTGTTTCCACATCTTGGCTATTATGAACAATGCTGCTATGAACATTCATGTATAAATATCCGCATAAATACATGATTTCATCTCTACTGGATATATACCCAGCAGTGGAATTGTTGGGTCATATGGTAATACTATGTTTAACTACTAAAAAACTGTAAAGACCATTTTCCCAAAGGGCTGCATCATTTTACATTCCCACTGGCAGGAGTTCTAATTTCTCCACGTTCTCACCAACACTTATTATCTGTCTTTTGATTAGCCATCCTTGCCAGAGCAAAGTGGTATCTCTTGTTTTGGGCTTGTATTTCCCTAACAGCTGATGATGTTGAGCATATATTCATTAGCGCTTATTCGCCACTTATATAGCTTCCTTGCAGAAATGCCTATTCAGATTTTTTACTCATTTGTTAAACTTTGTTAAAATATACATAACATAAAATTTAGCCTTTCAACTGTTTTTAAGTGTACAATTTAGTGGCATTAGTTACATTAAGCAATACATTGTTAATATGGGACTGATGGCAAGAGTAGCAGTTTGAGTCCAATGGACCCGGGTTTAACCAAGGTTTTTACAAGGACAGGAGAGATGATCAAGACAAGCCACTGAACCACTCTGAGACTCAGTTTGGTCATCAGAAAATAGAAGACTATGAGAGAATCAAAGAAAATAAATGAATATGAAAGCAAAGAGTCAATAGTAAATTTGCCTTACCCTCTTTAGAAATACAGCATGAATTACACTATATTATTTATCCCTAAAAAAGTATATTTTTAGTTATTTAGGAGAGTAAAGTAGATGAGATTTTTTTAAGTTATTGCATTTTAGAAGGTTTGACTTTTATCATTAGTAAAAATCTTTGAAATTATATTTTTCTTCACTTTTCAAATATTCCTATTATATTCCAAAAACTGATCTATTCCTAGACTATGTTATTCGTGTACCTGTTAAGCCCTAGAAATAAACTAAGGATCTTGAGGACTGGTTATGCTCAAATAATTATCTTGTAAGATTATAAAGTCAAATATTTGCAGGGGGAAAAAAATCAGTCTTAAAATAAGGATAATCACACCCACTGTAAGTATCTTAAAAATTCTTCACACTTCTTCGGTTTACCAGAACATGGAAAAATTGAGTGAGATTTCAGTCTCCTTGTGTATAATGTCTGTCAGATGATCTGCTGCGACATTGTGCTCATCTTCAGAGCACGTATGTGAGAGGGGAGCACGGAGTCTACAACACTGACTCAACCTCTATCCATCAAGTGGTTCCTTTGTGCTAGCCATCTTCTGGAAAGGGGAAAGATCATTTGGTGCAGGTTCAAACTTCATTTGCTGAGGTGGGCCTGATCATTTCCCTGCCCTGGTAAACATTCAGAAACCATTTTCATGGTGGTGCAGAGGGGAGATTTCAGAGCTTCACATGTTGCAGAGAGAGTCTTTTAGCTTCTCTCAGAGAGACAGCAAGACGGTTATTCCCTGCATTCATGGACACTTGTATAGTGAAGCTTTAAATTTTTTATTTACATAGATATTTAGTTTTTGTGACCAAAAAAACAATGCTCATATTAAAAGAAAGAGCTCCTCATATTTAAGAAAAATAATCTCCTCTTTATACTGTCTTTAACCGCCCTATTTTCAGTTTGTGAATGTGCGATGGTCCTTCCTACGTCAAGGCGCTGTATCTGAAGGCGGTTTTGCCTGCGCTCCACCCTCCACCGCAAACCTAGTTAATGACTACTCCTCTTCCACAGCTTAGCTCCTTGTCACTTTCCTATCTTCACCGCTCAGCCCCATCCATCCCACGCACTGAACTCAGCACGCTGGATCCTTTTCTTTCACAACGTGTAGTTTATAATTATTAGTAGATTATATATATCATATGTATATTGTTATTTCCATTATTGTTGATTAATGCTTATTTCCCCACTTAACTGTCCACTCCAGGAGTTTCTATTTTTCTGATCAATACAACCTGAAGGTATAGCACAGTGACTAGCCCAGGAGAGGTATTTAATAAATAGCCGGGGCGCCTGAGTGACTCAGTCGGTTAAGCGGCCGCCTTCGGCTCAGGTCATGATCCCCAGGTCCTGGGATCGAGTCCCGCGTCGGGCTCCCTGCTCAGCGGAGAGCCTGCTTCTCCCTCTCCCTGTGCCTGCCTCTCTGCCTACTTGTGCTCTCTATTTCTCGGTCAAATAAATAAATAAAATCTTAAAAAAAAATAAATAGCCGGTAAATGAATGAGTGAAAGAAATGAATGAATGAATTTTAAAATGAATAGACTATTTTGGAGATGGTAAAGAAGACAAGTTCTTTCTATTTTGCTTTCCACTCAGCCACTCCTCTATAACCTTACTGTCTTATTTCCTAGATAGTAAGGAAAATCCCTTAAAAATTTGTTTCCCAAGATCCTAGCAACATCCTGGACTTACATGTAAATACTACATGCTTAATGAATGAAAGAATGAACGAATGAAAGGCAAATAAATATGTATGGCTGAAATATCACTGTAGCTACAACAAATGTTACTGTGTGAATTCATAATGGAAGAGAGAGGGGAAGAATAAATATTTTACTAATTGAAAAAAATCATGAGCTCTGTTTAATGAAAGGAGACTCCATGGCTTATAGCACCTAAGGGCATAGTTGAGAGGTGTATGGTGTGGGGCCGGTTGGATTCAAAACAAAGTGAAGTTTCTATAAAGAGAATGATCCATCTTGGGCTGCCTGGACTGAAGATAAGACCGTGTCATTTCTGCTGAAAGATTACAATTTAATTGTTTGCACTGCTGTATCTACCTTATATATTTACTTATTCGTTCATTGATAAACTAGAGAGCAGTGTTTTTCTCATTGCAAACCATAGGCCAGTAGTAAGTGAAATCAATGTAGTGGGTCGCAACCAGTATTTTTTAAAGGAAAATAGAATTTTGAAAATAGGGAGTGCTACATATACTGAAATCCTTTCAGTTTTGCATATCTACATCTATGCACATACCAGGCTGCAACGTAAAATGTATTTCTTACTGTGGGTCATGGTCAAATAAAAAAAAATGGAAAGCCACTGTATGGAGAAGAATGACTAATGGAATAGGCTCCACAGTCAGACAAACTGGCAAGCCAAGCCTGGTTCTAAAACAAGATACCTAACCACTATAAGCCTGGTTTTTTTCTTCTTTAAAATAAAAATAATGATACTTATCTCACAGTGTCATTGAAAGAATAATAATTTAAAACACCTAAATATGTGAAATAATGATAATAAATAGTTATCGAGACTTTACTATGCTATAAGTACCATCTTCTTTAATCCCCAAAACAAACCTTATGCGGTAAGTGCCAGTAAACCTCATTTCACAGGAAAGGAAGCTGAGATACTGAGGATTGAAGCAGAAATCTTAATGCATATAAGAGTATGTGCCTCAGTGACTTGCACATATATGAATGGACACTATTATGAATTACCAGCATTACTTTAATGAATCCCTACTTTAATACTTCCCACGTAGCAGGTGTTCAATAAATATTTGTGAGGGGTAAAACATACCTCAGGAACTCAGAGCACTCTTCACAATAAATTAAAAGTAAAATGCTCTGGGAACTTAGAAGGGTAGAAATTCTTCTGAACTACTTTTGTAAAAGGAAGGTTTGGGGAAAAGGGCCTAGAGTGAGGTCTTCACTGACGTGGTGGGGTCTGTAGAGGTAAAGGGAACAGTGAAAGTATGATCAAGGCCCAGGGACAGAAGAAAGAGGGTACATAGGTTGGTAACAGATTGTAGAGAGAAGTCATTGAGTACGAGCTTAAAGGGACTGCACTTTATCTTACAGCTAAAAGGAAACCACTGAAGACTTTTAACAGTGACTAATGAAAAAGATGCAAGCATTGAGACTGCTTAATAACCTCCATATGATTACTGTTTAAAACTTCGTGTAGATATTTTGACATGAAAACTGAATTCTATCTTCTCAATTTTATGGGTGGAAAACCAACCTTGCTTCAGGGGAAATTATAAGAATTAATAAAACATTAGTTAATCTCTAGAGTTTTCTGAGAAATTCTATTATAAGATGTACAGATTATTTTATTATAGCTGATCAATTTATAAAGCACTTTAGCTTGAAAAAAAACTATGTGCTTAAATGTAAGTTTTATTAGAACAATTGCATTTTTTGGGTTGCAGAGTTTGAGGACAGGATTATTTATATAGTTTTTAATTGATTTAAATAATTATGGAAATAATTACAGGGATTAAAAATATTGATTCCAGCCTTTACCTAAAGAAATCAATTTATACCAAAAAAGCATATCCAAATATCTGTTCTCCAAAAGATGTAATCCTTAATATTCTAATATTTATTTTATTATATACTGTGGTACAGAAGATATATAAATACATACATATATTTAATTTTAATATATATACATATATATTTAATGTTAGTATAAATATATACATATATATTTAATTTGTATATGATGAACTACCTACAGAATTTTGTTTCATCCTGATTTCAAATCCCTGCATCCTGCTATTCTTGAAAACATGTAATAGATTAAACAGAATTCATATTTAAATGAATTGAATAAAATAAGATTTAAACCTTATCCTTAAAATATTTTAAACCTTAAAAATGTCTGATGCTATATAAGGCATACAGCATCTAAAGTGCAATCTTACATATTTTGGGTTAAAAAAAATTGAAAAAGGGACCTTCTGAAAATTAAGTCCTTGTGCCCAGGAACAGTTCTTGGGGTTTGGAACATCTTCCCAAAACAGCTTTTTCATTCTACAAAGGAGAAACAAAAAACATTCATACTGAAAATGTTCACAGTTAATGAATACACAAACTAGAAATTAATCTACCAGATCAGCTATTTCTCAGCAGAATCTGATTCATTTTCACATGCTATTCCGTGAAGATCTCCACCAATGTTCTATCTCGACTAAAGTTAATACTCATTATAGTAATAAAATAACCAACACTTACTGAATGCTCTGTGCCAGCCACTATGCTAAACACTTTGAGTGGATTTTTCCACTCTTCCACTATTGAAGAAACAATATGTTAAAATGGCCACCAGGGCACCTGGGTGGCTCAGTTAGTTAAGCATCCAGTTCCTGATTTCAGCTCAGCTCACGATCTCAGGGTCATGAAATTGACCTCTCCTTCTGCCCCTCCCTCCCTCTCTTTCTCCCTCACACACAAAGAAAAAAAGGTGGCCATCAACTGAGTTTCAGAAACAATTCCACTTGATATGGCCCCATCAGCTCACTTGACTGAAAGATATATTCAGAGTCTAAAATCTCCCATCCCTCTTTTTTGCTATAAGACAAAAGTTTCTGTAGAGATTTGACATGTGTGAAATAATTTCATAGGTCTGGGCCTCTCAGCACACGGTGATATGGCACCCTAGAACCACAAGAAATTCAAGGCCATTTGCCAAACCAGACAGACTGGGGAGCCACACAGTGCTGATTTTTAAAAATTGGAGTGCTTACTATCATAAATGAACTAGCCACTCCAGGTGAATCTTCATCGCTAAAAAGTCCTCAACCCAAATTGTACAGCTCTAAAAGCCATTTTTGCCATCTCTGAGAACACACTGCCTAGGATTTCCGTTATAAGCTTGTTATTTCCTGGATGTATTTACATATAAAACATGAATTTCGTCCATGATGTTTGTGTTGTACTAGCAAAACCGAATGTGGTTTCCTGAAAACAGGCCTTTTCTTTTTAGGCCATCTCAATTGTATACCGAATATACATAAACATATTTAGGAGACTTTAATGTTTCTGATTTGGGTTTTAAATCAAGGTTTAAACACGCTCAAGAGCTTTGGCCATAAAGATTCGTAACACCAAGTACAATACCTTTGGTGTGATATTAACAATGTTCCAAGCAGTAAGATCGAAGAGGAAATAATTATTGGCACAATTACATATAGCCCTGCATCATTCTGGTGTTTTTCAATGTCATCTGAAAAAAAATACAATCCACATGATTCAGAAGCTTCAGGAAATAACAATATCTTTCTGTATCAAAAATTATAGCAGACTTTTTTCTGGCTGCATCATAAATCTGTATTACCTTTAAAGATATAAAAATAAAAAAGAAGATAAAAGTAAAGCTATGATCACCTTAGTGAACTGTTATTTTGTGCAGAATTATGCTCACTGTAAGTTGACAAAACAGTTTTTCAAAATTATTTTTTGCCAATTCCATGTGATCACTTCAGGTTATATGAGAAAGTGCCAATTAAAGTTGTTCCAATGACTCTGCCTCAGTGTCGCTTCTGGATAAGCCAACCTTCAACATCTGCTGGTCTCTACCTTGTTCACTCCACACACACTGACCTCGCTTTTCTTGAGCCACCAAGCACGCTTGTTCTTCAGAACCTTTGCACTTGCACTTGCTATCCCTTTGTCTAAAATGCTCTTCTCTTTTGTACTTGCATGGCTTGAACTAAAAAGACCAATTCTGACCATCCTAACTAAGGCACCACATTTTAACTCTATCCTTTTCCCTTACATTTATTTTGCTTCATGGCACTTATTTTTTATTATTATTAAATTAGTCCTTTTATAATTATTACCAATTGCCACTCTTATGCTATTTTTAATTGATTTGGGGGATTTTTTTGAGTGCAGGTAATTTTTTTAAGTTTTTATTTAATTCTAGTTAGTTAACATACAGTTTAATATTGGTTTCAGGAGTAGAATTTAGTGATTCATCACTTACATACAATACCAGTGCTCATCACAACAAGCATGGCACTTATTTCTATCTGACATTATATTATACATGATTTGTTTACTCTCACTACCATTGGAGCATAGGGATTAAGCTCCATAAGGACAGAGACTGATGTTTACTGTTCAATCCCCAGTTCTTGTGCCCAGCCTGTATGTGTCAAATAATAAATGAATTTTTATCATTATTTTAATTCTAAAACCAGGCAAAATATTTCTCTCTTGAAACTTCATTATTAGGTTGCTTGGACTTGAAGACAATTTGAGCCGTAATAGCAAAATCAAAATGTTGATACTCCAAGTACGGTAAGATGAATTAGAAATTTAAGAGGCATAATGAATTTATTTCTGTAACTACTTCTCCAGTTTTATTTTTAGAGGAAAAATGTTTCCTTTAAAAGACTGATTAAAATTTAAAGGCTTGGGCGCCTGGGTGGCTCAGTCGGTTAAGGGTCTGCCTTCAGCTCAGGTCGTGATCCCAGGGTCCTGGGATCGAACCCCACATTGGGCTCCCTGCTCAGCGGGGAGCCTGCTTCTCCCTCTCCCTCCGCCTGCCTGCCCCCCCTGCTTGTGTTCTGTCACCCTCTCTCTCTGTCAAATAAATAAAATAAAAATCTTTAAAAAAATTTAAGGCTCATAAGTATGTACCTCCAAAACATATTATTTGGAGGTAGATGCATTTATATGAATTGTACAGAAATTAGTATTTTTCTAATTAGTCTTTCTGATGATGTATTTTATTGTATTGCTGCATATTTTCCTTTATTTCGTTTCCATTAACTTTTTATCCAATTTGAGACTGAAAATGTTAATTTCCAATGCCAGAATATCATGCTTGATTATTCTCCTTACTACCACACCAAGGGACCATGTAGCCTCCCTGACACAACTATGTAAGACTCTGGACTCTTCCATGACTCCATTAGAAAGAAAATAATCAGATGGCAACATAACTGCTAACTAAGTAGGAAACCACACATCTGTATAAAAAGAAACCAGAAGGAAAAGTCTTACCTTGGGTGAAACTATTAATTATCTTTGGTTTCCCCACTCCTTCCATAAATACTGGGTAAAGACTGAATTGATACTTCTCAATGGGGATAAAGTGATCTGAAGAGAAAAATATATTAAAGGTCATTCTTACTGAATTAATATTAACAAGTGAAACCTATATAAAAAATTTAGGTGACTCTTATTTTTCTGAACATAGAAATAAGTTGTTATTTATGGATCGAAACTGATGATTAAGGGAGTTTCAAAAACCACCTAAGCGTTCCAAATTCTCCTAGTAATGACAATAATTTTCAAATAATTTTTGAAAATATTACCCAGAGACATGAGATTGCAATCTTCAAGGGCATGTTCCAATGATAGCCAGTTTGTTCAAGCTCACAGTGTATGAACTTCCACTTTCCCTTTCCCTTTCCAGGACAATATACCCTACCTCCTCTCCCATATCCCAAAAGCCAGCAATATTCCCCTTTCACAGGCATTTAGCTTGCTTATTTTCCCCATTCAAGGCAGCTGTGAGACTAAAGTCTTATGAAATGCAAAGAAATGGGGGTGGGGACCGGGGGTCCTCTTGGCTTATCGGGGGATCCCCCTGTCAGGGGGACAACCATCTGTATAGCAAAGTTCAAAACGAATCTATCAGTGATGTATCATTTTTACAAACATATAGATATTCCACAAGGGATAAATCTTGTTGAAGCCTAGATTATATATTTCCATGGCTTAAAGAAAAGCACAGAGAATAATCATCTGGACAACAGTAGTAATGAATTGAATTTAGTTCTCCATCAATCACTTCTACTTGCCCTGATGCTAAATTCTAGGGCCTTTGGAATGAAATAGAAGTACAAGTCTCTGGAGTAATATTGTATAATAGGGTCATGGCGATCGTTAGCTTCCCTACTAAAACCTTACTCAGACTTGGAGATACTGTATTGTGCAGGATTACTTTGTACTTTAATCACCTCCTGGGGCAACTGGTCTACTTTGGGGAGTTTATGCTGCCTATAGCACTTAGTCCTACATTTGTAGACCTTCAGCCTGGCATTCCCACTCACTGCTAGTAGCATTATAAGTTGGTACGTAGATTTGGGAAGACAATTTGGTGGTAGATATCAAAGGCCATTAAAAAACAGTCTAGGAAAAAAAAAGTAAAGCTGGAAGCAACAAAAATTTTCTCAAATAAATAAACGGTTTAAGTAGACTATGGGATAAAATGCTATATGATCATTAAAAATCATGGTTAAAAGGACTGAGGAGAAAACAGAAATGTGTTTGTGATATATCAAAGGAACAAATCAGAAGAAAAGTGATAGATGATAAGATTATGACTGTAAAATATTTAGAAAGGATCGAATGAAACAGAATTGAATGTTTATGACAAAGTGACAGAATAAAATGTGGTAAGATGGTAGTATCATCTACACGTTCAAGTTTTCATTAACTGGCTATCTTATTTAAATTAATAATCACTCTAATGCTAATCCATAAGAGAAACTTATTAAAGTACAGCAAACTTACCGTGGATATAATACTTCTTAACAGATGGAGGGATCCTAAGCCATTTAATTTCACTGTCTTCATTAAGAATTTTCCACTCAGTAACAAAATACATCAGATAGTAGTCACTGGGTGATAGAGTCCAGGAGAGAAGCACACAACTGTTGTTTAAAGGATAAGCACTGAGTGACTGCACGGTATTTACTGAGGGGAACAAAAGGAAATTTGTTTTTTAATTCAAAATTAATTTTAAAAAATCTCCTAATACATTTGAGGCACATATAACCTACTGGAGGAAGGGAAAAGGAAGAGAAAGCAGACACTTATATAGATAAATATAATACAAGTATTTTTGCACCACAGAGTCATATATGCAGAAAGATGTGGGAACATATGCCATTGAGGAGAAACCAAAATGGGGTTTTGGGATAGAGTCAAAAAAGTGGCTCTCCACTGGAGTACTGCACAAGCCTATTCATCATCCTCTCTACTTCCCTACAAACTCCTCTCCTGCTGATGCAATTGGGCTTTCAAAGGACAAACCTGATTATTTAACACTCTCTGCACAAAGTCCCATTTCAAAGCCTCAGCTGGATTTCCACATGTGAGGATGAACTGCCTACCATGTCTGTGAGGCCCAGGGCCAAGCCTCATCCGGCCTCCCAGCCTTTCAGGATTTTCTGCACCAGAGCCACCCTGGTCGTCTTCTGTCGGGTCCTCTCCTGTGCCACGAAGACTTTCGGTCAGACTACTCCTCTCTCAGGAGCCCATGCTCTCTCCCCACCTATACGGGTTCTTAAGAAAGCTTCTCTAACCCTCAATGCCAAGTCAGGTTCTATTTTCTTTTCCTTCATAAAATTACATTCCTTTCCTGGGAACACTGATCTCAGTTTGTAAATAGGCATTAACTTGTATGATTATTTGATCAATGTCCGTACATCTATTGGACTCTTCTGGATGCTGAGACCATTCTCATGGTCTGAATGCTGAGACCATTAGAGTATTTCTCACATCGGAATTCCCACCACCTAACACAGCACAGCATTCAATAAAAATCTCTAGAACATACTGGTTGAAAATATTTTTAGTGTAAAACATTGTGCAGATGCTATGGAACTTATAATAAGCTTATGCCATACATACAAAAGTAATCATAATTTAAGGCAAGATATAAAATACCTTAAGAAAGGTAGAAAGCACCCTGATTTAGGACATATCTAATTAAAGCAACAAGCAAAGACTTCATGGAAGAGATTAGTAGAGGCAGAGCAGATTTGAATTTTCCATTAAAAAGTTATACTTTGAATATGTAATCCAGATTAGGAGCTCCTATTAAAAGTAGTTCTCAATTCTCTAATTAATCAAATATATCAAAATTAATGAAAGAAGATTCATCACTCATATGAAATGAAGTACAGTTAATTTTCAAATCTGAGCAATTATTTGCATCCATATAGTATGTAATACTATTGTGTATATGTAATAAATATAACACATACATATACATGCACTTATTTTTACATACACACACACACACACACACACAGACCAGGAAAGAGACTGATTTATGTACAACTTCCATTGATGCAAAGGGTTTAAGTATTAGATTTACTAGAATATTCTCATTTATCATAATACTATATCAACATGGTTCTATTACATGAAAACCCAAGGACCATATTACAAAATTAGGGTGCAATCTCTTTTGCTATTTTTCAGAGAAGAAGAGATAAGAGAAGAGAGTCCTTCAGATTCAGAGAATTGCAGGCTTTTTGGAAGATCATTTAGAATGGGAGGAGTATGTAAAAATTAAATGCTAAAAGGGGCACAGGTTTACTACCCTGCACCCTTTCTTACCTTTGCTCATAGGCCATGAGAAGGTTAAATTAAAATTCATAAAAGAAGCACCAATTGAATTGACAGCCAGAACTGTAACAGAATGTGCTTGTTCTGTCCACAGGAAAGTGAATTTAGTGTGATTTCCCACATCTTCTGACCATGTTCCATTGCGGGAAGTATGATGTTTTACCACATATTTTCTCACACTGCACAATGAGTCATTTTTCATCAGAGGCTGTAGTAAACATAAAAATTGATTAGTTTAAGGGCTCCAGTGCTTTTTATACCAACCAAGCCCATGAACTCTTCTTATACGTTCTCCACCGGGAGGCAGGGTCAGACCAGGGCAAGCCCTGTCTAGTTCAAGGCTGAGATATGGGGAGGTGAGGGGGGATAGAGCCCGTCTCTGACCACGGATGCAGTGAAGGCATCTGGGTGAGTATGGAGCATAGGAAATTTATTTTCTTCCTTTTGGGTTTTTCTCCTTAAGACTCAGAGAATAAATCACTTAAAGATAATTAAATATGGATACAATTAGGACACTTTTCTACCAAGAAGTTTCACACTAATTTTAGAGAAAAGAGAGACCAGCAGGGAGTCAAGAGTTTCCTTATCGAAAAAGCAAACAAGGAATAACCTAGTTCTGTAAAGCAACAACAAGAAAGCTGAAGAGATGTTAATCATCATTTATGTTAATCCCAGTAAGATTTATCATTTGTTTGCTCCTCTTCTGATCTGTTGCTAATTCAAGTAGCAGAGGCTACCAGAACCGTGTATATGGCACCCCAGAATTTCTGCCCCATAGTTTAAAAAAAAATCATACCAGATCACTGATGATTCCAATATAATATAGAATATATGTCTCTGCTCTTTCATTTTATAGAGTATTAACAATATACCCCACCTGCCCCATTACCACCACCTGTTTCAAATAAGATAAGCCAGGGGTGCCTGGGTGGCTCAGTCGGTTAAGCGTCTGCCTTCGGCTCAGGTCATGATCCCAGAGTCCTGGGATCGAGCCCCGCACTGGGCTCTCTGCTCAGTAGGGAGCCTGCTTCTCCTCTTGCCCCTCCCCCTCCCCCTGCTTGTGCACGCATGTGCGCGCGCTCTCTCTCCCTCTCTCTCTGTCTGAAATAAATAAATAAATTATCTTCAAATAAGATAAGCCAATCCCTTATAAACCCATAGAAAACGATTCTCTATGATAGACTGGAACAGTGCTTCTCAATATATTTGTTTGTCATCAAGATTCCTCTAAGTCAGACCTAACGGACAAAAATAAATACAAATGCATATACGTGTGTCCCTGCAGGGTGTGGAACAATGTGGGGGGGGGGGGTAAAATCTGAGCAGGCGTCATCCAGTCCAGTCCTGCATTTATACAGATCAGGAAGCTACGGCTGAAGCCTCTAAGTGACTCCGCCAAAATAATGCTGACTGAGCTCTAACATGTTCGGCTGAGAACAGAATGAATTCCCACACTCGTGCCAGGGCCCCTCCGCAGAGCTCTCTGCAATCCCATCTCAGAATGGAAACAACCAAGTCAATCTTTCGTGAGCATAAAAATAAAATTTGAGTAACATAAAAGCATGAGTACCTTCCAAAGTAAAGTAACATTTCTCTCCTTTTTAGTGGTGTCTTCCTTAATTATTCTCCAAAATTCAGGTCCTCTGGTAGGAACTGCAGAATGACAAGGAGCCCAAGTGGTACACGTGTTCTCAGGAGGAATCTGAGTCACATTTGAAACACGCCCGTATGCATGCATTTTTAAGACACATGTACAAAATCTCTACAGACCTTTTATATCCATGACAACTGTGTAGGCGGGACTACTCCAATTACTCCAATACCCCAGGCCATCCAGCCTCCGGCAGCGCACCTGAACAGCATAGACTGCACACAGGTCTGGCACCAGGACACTGGCTGACTTTGATTTTGCATCATATACCTCATACATCTGTAAAATAAGGTCAAGCGTTAGACTAATCATTACTAACACCTACGTAGCTGATGGGCCCGAAACTGCATTCTATTTAAAACCTTAATACCATTCCCAAATTAAGAGAGAACTGACTTTGTGTTTTCTGGCTTGAGAAATACTTTTATTAGACTTGGATCATGAGCTCCTTCAAGTTAAGGATTGTCTCAGTCATCTTTTTGTTTACTCTTCAGGACAAGATTTGGACTGGACTACTTGCAACCTCGCTCCCCAGTCACTCTTCACTCTGTTACTAATCTCTGTCCACTAATTCCCTACCCACAAAAACTCTCAACAATTTTAACCTAGTGATTACATAGTGATATCTCTGTTACTCAGTCTCCTCAATAAGCTGGTAAACTGTCACATTCCTTTCAGCTAAAATCTTTATGATCTAATGACATAATATTTAGGGTTCCTGACGTTTCTGGGACTTTGCAGGCTGCCACCTGAAAACTGATATGGCCAGTCATCATATGCACACTCGCCACTATAGGTGCGATTTTGATTGTTTGATAAAAGCAGCTTCTTCCAAAATATGTCCCAATGAATATATAGGTACTAAGAAATACTATTAGATGTTAAAGGAAAAAGGGTTCCTCAGTAAAATGAGTTTGAGAAACATAGGATGAAATAAAAGTCACAAATAAAGTCACAAATGTTTCTTTAATGCAGGACTTCTCCGAACCTTTAGTATGCAACAGAGTATGATTTAGTATGTAACAGGAACACACAGTGATGCAGGGTTTCCTAAGTTGATTCAGCCATGCAATCTTTTTTCAAGGAATATTTTATGGGATCAATGTTCTGTCACACTCATTTTGGGAAATGATGGCTTGCAGGAAATGTCATTCCTTGAAAGGGTTAGACCTATTGCAATCTACTTAACAAAAATAGCTACAGAATACAGGAAGAGGTACTTTTATGCCAATAAAATAAATCCTAATCTATACAGTTATTAAAACAGTTGTATGAAATAACATTTAGTGAGGCAAGCCAAAGACATTTCTCAGTTAAAGGTACCTTCCACTGTACTTCTTTTCCATTTAAGCCATAGCGAATCTGGAACTTAAGATTATTCTCTGGAAAGACTGGCTTTTCCCAAGATATTTTCAATAATCCAATTTTTACAGTAATTTCTGCTTTCACACTGGATGGAGGCAGTGGTTTCACTAGAAATTTTAAAAACAGCATACTATAACATCAACTTAAACAGTGATAATATTTTTAAAACATTATTATGATGTTATAACTTTTATACTCAATATTTATAAAGCAACCTCTCCTTCTCAAAGCTTCCTCATTCATTATCTCACTTGATCACCTACAATTTCAGGTGACACGTAAGAAAGGGATTATCTCTATTTTGCAAATAGGTTGATTGGGAAAAAAATCAATACACTGACCATGTCATCTGCGAGTAATAGTAAGATCTGACTAGAAATTGGGCCATTAGTTCCGCATGCAAAAGATTCCGTACTGAACACTAAGTATCGACAGCATGCTCGGTTCTACGTGGAGCTTTAATAAAAGGAAAACTATAACATGGACTGTATTCATTTCCACCTGTGTGAGTTTCAAACTCTTCTACTCTTATTATCTCTAGGTCAAGGTCAGAGATAGTCTTAGAGAGTAAAGCCCCAGTTCTCTATCATCTGAGGAAAACAGGCTTTTGAAGGGCAGAAGTAGAGGCAAAGATGACCAGAACGGCAAAGGCTTAAAAAAAAAAAAGTAAAAGACAATATGCAAACTCAACATATTTGGGAACTAAATGTCCCAAAGCCCCAGCACACGAGTGTGAACTTTGAAGCTCCAGACTTCATCAACAATACCTTAGACTGTTGATGACCAAAACCCCTAAATTTTTTCATTACTAGTTTCTCATATTTGTTCAATTCTTCATATATGACGCGACACTCTATATCAACCAGTAAGATGACACGCAGTTCATCTCCTGAAAAAAATCATTCCTCCTCAGAAAAGGAAGTATGGATGTTTGAGAGACACTAAGATTGTACTTGACTGAATCATATGGATGTCATATGGATCCATTCCATGAATATCTAGTTTACAGAAAGGATGCTTTAAAGTATAAGAGTTTGCATGATCCCCACAGCACACACCCTGGGGAGTTAAGCAGAGCTTTCCACATTTTATGGGTGACAAAAGTCACAGAGCACTCACATGTCTAGCCCATGTTTACAAAGCTAGTAACAGGTGGTGCTGCATTTGGATTCTAAAGTTGAATCTCCACATTGTTTCCTAGTACTAAGGAGTTAATAGAAGCCCAACTTAAATTCCTTATTTTAGTACTAAAAAGAATAACATCGAAAGTTGTTTGAATAGCATACAGAACTGAATCCATGTTGCATTTGTCATATATTACATGTGAGGTTCTATCTGTGCATGTTTGTGGGGTAGAGAGTGGTAGGAGGGTTCTTTGCTGTCCCAAGATACTTAGTATCAGAGAGTCCTGCTTACAGTAAATTCACTTTAAGTGGAACCAAACTAAATAGTGGGGGTGGGGGGAGGTGGGGGGGTGGTGGGCATGCTAGCTTAGGGGGTGGGGAATCAATTACTTGGGACTCTATAGTGATTAAAAAAACCCTAAAAATTATGACTTTATGCTATATTTAACAAAATATAAGTTTTAATTCAGATGTGTACTAATTATTTGGAAATATAATGAATCAAATATTGATTTTTGGCATAATTTCCCAACAAAACAGAATACAGCACCAAAAGATATTCTTTTACCTCTATTGTATAATCATAAATGGGTCATTTCTCAAAGATTTCACAGCAATATCGGAGAGATATAGATTTCAAGAGCTCTCTTAACTTTGAAATCAATATATCTTTTTAAAGAGTATTTAAAATTCATGATGGATATCATCATCCTTGATCTATTGTTTCTCCTTCACTTTAGTTATTTTGAATCCTTCTGCATCCTACACAGCCTCACAAATTAAACCCATGGGTTATGACTACTAGATTACAAAATCCATCACAATACCCAAATTAAATTTTTAAATTAAAAACACCAAATGTTTTCATAAGTATACTGGGAGAAAAACAAAGCAGTGCATTATTTAGATTAATATTACTGCTAAATTTTATTCCCAATGCCCAATATAACTCATCAGATTATATGCTGAAAATATTCCTATTGCAAAAATACTGTGCTATAAGTAACTTAAAATAAAATAAAAATGGCAAAACTTCCTAAGGTTGATTGTCTTCCCAATTCCACTGTAAACATGAAAAAGTTTTTGTTTAAATATAGTGTGATCAGGAAATGGTAAAACACAACAGTTTCCATGAATCAATCTGAATCCAAATCTGCTAGTAAAAATGAAGACACACAACACAGTTTGACATACCCACGGAATCAGGAACAACACACGTTGGTGGAGAGTCAAGTGAACCCAAAGAGTGATTGATTTTAATCCACATTGTATAGCCGGATAATAGAAAGATTGGCTGAAATATGCATTCATAAAAACCATCTCTCTGCAAATGGCAATCTTTGGGTTCAGATATGGGATGAATAGATGGAACATCAGAACAGTAAAGGCTGCTCCTTAAAAGATATGAGAACAGTCAGTTAATATACAACATGGTTGAAAGCAGTAAGATATTTGAGAATACCATAGTTTCTGTTCCATCTAAAATGAATGTTCTTATTGGAAAGGCATTTTTGAATTCCCAGCTCTATCACAATTTTATGTCTTTCCATAAAAATAGACAAAAAACCTTATTAAACATTTTATTAGGTACTAAGTGGAAATGCAAGTAAAATAAATGGCATTGCTCTAAGAAGGAGATAAGGATACAATTAGAGGTGGGACCTACAACACTTTGAAAGTTAAGCTAATGTTATACATAAGTGATACCATTTTAGAAGTATAGATCGCAAGCATAGTATTGGGACATTCCTGAGATGGGAAGGAAGATAAATCCCTTATGCTTTAAATAGGGATTAAATTCCACCACAACTTGAAGACACAACTGATAGTAAATCATAGCTTAATTGACAATGTCCTAATATTTTCTGGTTCAAAGCAATATAATGAAAATAATACCAATTCTTGATTCATACCTGAATCATATGGTTAAATATAAAACACATATAACACATAATCTCAGAGAAGAAAATTAAGAAAGTAAGTTTTATAATTGTGTCCTGATCCACACTCTACCTCAGAATATACAAAGCACTTCTCCCTTTTTTTGGAAATAGCCCTGCTCCTGCCACTATTTGCTCTCAATATGGAATTTAAGTGGTTAAAGTAGCAGTTACTGTTTCCATAAAAACGGAGTTAGGAGGTTACAAGAAAATGAAAAATCTATATTCTTCTGTTTCTCGTTTTCTTTTTTTTTTTTTTTTTGTGACACTTTTCCTGCTTACCCCTTCAAAATTACAATCATTTTCGGGTGTATGTATGAATGAGTGCTGGCAGAGGGACGGGGGGGGGCGGGGAGGGAGGGCATGGGCAGGGAAGGGGAGGGCCAGAGATGAGAACAAGGCATGAGGCGTCCTCTGTGGGTAGGAAGAACTGTGACCAAGTACTAAAGCACAGTAATACTCCACTTGGAATGCAGAGGTTAGTGTCTTCGTCATAATGACAATGATAGCCATTTATTGAATATTTACCAGGAGAAATTCTATCGCATAATTATAATTAAATGGAATATATCATTAATTCTAACAGAAACCTTGTAAGTCCTATTATTCTTTCCAGCTTACAGAGAAGGAAATCGAGTCTTGGAGAGGTTAAAAAAAACCTGCCCGAGCACATGCAGGGACTTTCACAGTTCTTCCGTAAATGTTAGCAAGATAAATGGGACACAGAGCTTATGTGATGGTCATCCACAAACACCTTTTTTAATGTGAAAAATGCCATGGAAAAAAAGGAAAGATAGATTATAAAAGTAAAATGGCATCCATGAATATTCTATTGATTTCAAAATACTCCTATCAGGTAAGATAAAGCCAGCTATTATTCCTATGTAAGAAATGTAAAAATTGCCCCATTTTTTTCTAATACTACATAAGAACAGACTGGTCACTTTGGGAATAGAATTCAGATCACAGTATTTGAGGAGGGGGATTTGTTTTTCAAGTAGAAAATTTAGATTTTAAGAATAAATGAGGACAAGTGAAACAAACTGGAAGACCCCAGGACAAACACAAATTGAGACAGGGTGTCTGAGAGCCATACACATAACTGAAAACTACTAAGATTATAAAAATAAAAATGTATCTACCTTCTCCTAATCAAGAGTCTATTATTTCAGATGATACTATGGGAAGATGAAGTCTTGAATTCTTTTCAAAACAGGGAAGGGTAAAAATAAGCACAAATTACTATTACAACCCTTCACTCCTTCTTAAGTAAGTGTTTTCCTTCTTTGTCTTTCCTGCTTCTAAAAGTATTCATATTATGTCTTACAATCTTTGTGCCACTACCTCTGACTTTTTTCCAAAATATTAATCTTCAGCAAATGATATTGGACTTTTATAATCGCTGATATTCTCCTCTAGTCAACTCTTAGAGAGTTCAAATTAACTCTTAGGTCAAATTAAAATGTACAGAAACCAGCTTTTCTTGGATTTCATTCAGTAGTTAAAATGCAATTATGGAAAATTAATCGATTATCAGAAAAACTAATCTGAGGTAAAAACGAATTATATGTTTTACCTCAATGTTTTTTTAAAAACCACCAATTTATTTGATCCCTTAAAAATTTTCTAATCAAGTAGATTCTACCTTCCTCTTTCAAGAAGAACGTCTAACTAGAGGACTGTTATGAGGATATTTCTACAGGAAGTTTTATCTCACCACATCCCCAGAACAATAAAACAGCAAAACAGTACTTACCTATGATACCTCAACTGCAAAGTACTTCCCATGAGTGATTGGATTGCATTGGTCGACCATCTGCAAGTCATTTTAGTTAAGTACCCATCAGTTTCACATGATATATTGATATTGACATCTATTTAAAACACATTAAGATATTAATACAAAGCAAAAACACCAAAGCAATTTTTAATGACAATAACATGTCCTTACATTATCAATGGGACTCTAATATAGGGTCCATAATCCCTGCGGAGGAAAACGGAGAGAAGTGCAGTCAGTATTCTTACCAATCACGTATAACTCCGCATAGCGATGGTGGCATTCCTGCTGGTTGCAGCAGTACACTGCGTCGTAGGTGAACTTCCCGCGAGGCTTGGTCGCATTCAAATTTGGAAAGGTGACTTTGCTAACACGGTCACCCACCACGGTATACTGGCTTGGAGGGATTTTCTCAGCTAAATTCAGCCACCAAACAATCTTTTTTGAGGAAACAATCTCGTTTTCGTTTTTATAAATGCAGTGAAAAGAAACGTTAGACCCGACACTTGTCAGAATTTTAGGTGGAAAGTATATGACATCTGCAATAAGAGAAGAAGGGGAGGATGTCGGATGAAGACCAAAAACATCCTGTGAGGAATTTACGCTACGTAGAAAGGCTTCACAATGCATTCAGGATCATACTGCCAAAAATAAAGAGTGTACTAAGAGACTGGGTAACTGTAATCGCCTGTTTATGGACAGTTATGTAGTATCCCAGGCACTCCCATTCCCAAATGACTTGAACTTCCACAAATGTCTTCACTGTTTTCTAAACACAGAGACTTAGTACAAAATAGGTTTTAGTGCGTACTTGTCACTTGCTAATGGATAGGCCGAAAATTAATTCAAATGAAATATAATCTAATTCCGCAATGACACGTTTTCCATCAGACTCCGCTTTAAGGATCAGTGAAATGTAGGGTGAGTTATTGAATCAAATCACTCTAAAGCAAAATCCTAAAGAAAAAATGGTGGTTGCTATTGTTTCATTTGGATATATGAAAATTTCAAATAAACAGGTAAAGTAGAAAAATAAGCTTTAAGTAAGAAAACTAGTTAAGATATGTAAAATCAATGATGCACCAATGTACCAAAACAGGAAAAACTGTAAATACTGATCTGTAATATTTTAAGTTATTTAATGCCAGTATGCTGTGGTTAAGGACAAGGGGAACCAATATTTTTCTAAAATATTATTTTTAAGGCCTCCACACTCTTCCATACTACTTTTTTGGTCCCCTATTGTTGGAAACATAGTTTGCCTATATTTTTAATTAGAAACAGAATAAAAGTAAATGACTGTTTACATAGGAAGAAATTATTTCTGCCACAATACATTACAAAAACAGTATATTTGTTGTGCAATTTAAGGTAGGCCATTTTCTGCTGAAAGAATATGAGTATCTCTTTTCATACATATCATCCGGATGAGCCCCAAAACAAAAACAAAAAACTTCATTGATTTTTATTATTTAAGTTTTTTCTTTTTTGTAATAGCAAGCTAAACTCCCCTGTCCTTATATTTACAATCCATACAAAACCTTTGTACTTGGTATTTCTACAGTCAAGCATAAACAGGAAAAATTTTAGTAGCATGAAATCACTGGACAGAAGCCAGTCCATTAGATTTATAATCCTAGCCTAGGGTGACACTCAAGCTTCATTGGCACATTACTTACTACACACAAGGACCTAGCACAGACCTGAAAGATCATTAACCTACTTTCAATATGCTCCACATCTCATTACTGAACTGCTTCAAAAGTCTAGGAGTAATTTATTTTTTTAAAGAGTACAAATAAGATTTCAAAAATTAAGCTGAATCTTTTAAAGATAATAAAAATCTCAAAGCACCTCACTTCAAAATTGAATGCCTAAGTAAGGCTTAATTGAGAAATACAGTTAAAGTCATAGTATTTTGGCATGATTAAATACTAAAATATTAGCTTAAAAAGAATAAAAGCAAGTTATTAAAAACCTGATTTTGTAAAATTTACACTGAATATATAGAAATTGATATGAAGTAAATGTTAAATATTTAATTTTCAAAATAATACAAATATATACTTTATTCTCATGTGAGATACACAATATTTAATTTGTAAAATAAGAAAATAATTTTCTTCTCATGACTAAGTACTAATAGTTTTGCAGAATCTACACTAACGAATTTCATTAAAAGAAGAAATTCTATTGAGAAATATTAGTGAATTACTCAAATGAACATAAATCATAAATCAAAACATCTTAGTTAAAGTTATTTTAAAATGTGTTTATTATAGCACCAGAAATTAGATTTTTAAATTTTCAAAACAGATTTCCTATTTTTCTTTACGGGGAAAATATTTTCTCTAATACATTACAAGCACTGTCAAGTATGAAATGCAGAAATTATCTGTTTCTCCTCCTCTCTGGCAGCACAAGATTGCAATTAAGAAAGGTATCACAAAAAAAAAGAAAGGTATTACAAGAAGTCAGCACTTCTAAACTTATTTTCAGTATGTAGCATAACTTAATTGCAACATTCTTGGACTTCTTAAGTTCTGGCAAGGTCCCGGGTATTCTTGTAAGAGTCCAAGATCTCCCAAATCCATAAGAATTCCTTGATTAAAAATGGTCAGTGCTTCATTAACTGTGTACTTGGTAGGTACAGCTTTAATGAATCAATGAACAAAAAAAAATCATTGAACAATAGGTAGTAGCTATAAAGGAACTGATAATTAGCATCTGTTTGCTCTGGCACAATACATCAGACAGTCTCTGTTCCAAAAAAAAAAAATCAATAAAATCCAAAGTGTTTGGAAATGATAAAGTAGATGTGCTAATTCATTCTAAGTAAGTTAATGCCTCAGTCTTACAGAACGTTTCTGTTTTGTGGATGCCAACAGTGAACAGCAGAGGATAATCTAATAATATTAAATACCTAGGTTTAAGGGAGAAGGACCCAAATCCTTTTACACAAGAAGAGGAAGCTCCCAAGTTTGGAGAAACATACTTCACTGGTGCACACGGTTCAAGAACAAGCCTCCAGTGCTGTAAGCACTGGGGGATGAGGGAACTGCTGCGAAGGCAACTCAGCACACCTGAGACCTGAAAAACCCAAGCAACGCTGAAACCTCATTTATCAGGAACCATGAAGGAAATGAGGTGTTCCGCTAAAGTGCTCTATATAATTAAGCTTACCGCTGATTAGTGCCCAGGATCAATTTTTGGTGACATAAACATATGTCAGGCACTTAATCACTGTATTAGTGCGAACAAACATGACTCCGGAATTAGACTGCCAGCTCTAGATTGTGTCAACTTTTACAATGTACTTAACCTCTCTAAGTCCCGATTTCTTTGCGAAAGGGGAATATCAGTACCTATCTCACAGGGGATCAAAAGGACAAAATGATAATATATGTAAAGCACTTAGAACAGTGCTTGAAACACAGGAAGCACTCCATAACTGTCATTATCATTATCATTATTATTCAGGAGGGAAGTACGAACCTACTTATACCTTTGATTTGTGATTCAGTACCCATCATTACATCGTTACTGTAGGCGATCCTATAACAGAGAAACATGCTTGGGAGCTACTGAAGTGTGGAGGCTCTTCTCCCCGCACTTGGTGTCCCTAGTCTCCTTTATATTTGGCAAGTTTCTGTCTTTCCCTTAATAATCACCTGGTACCACTCACTGGCATCTAACCCATCCAAGCCTATTAAATTAGTAAACTTACCTTTACACTCATTGCTAAATCAACAAATTCTGCCCTTGGGGGAGCTATTTACTTACTGTCTGGATTTATTTTTCACTTACTATCAGATATTTCTATTTGGGATGTCTAAAGTCACTAGAGGAACACACCTGTGGCGAATAAGTAAAAGGCCCAGTGTTAACTGCAATATTGTTAGACACTTTGGCAAGTAAACTGGCAAAGTTTCTTTTCAACAAAACATATCTTTATTACTGTCATGTACACAAAACCCTAAATATTTGCATAGGGAAAAGCATATATATATATATATAGTATGTGCTTTATAATATATATTAATAAATCTGATTTATATTATGTATAAAAACATATAAATGCGGTCCAACATATTAAAACCAAGAAAATGTAATCCTACAGATATTGACGTGAACTAAGTAATAGTAGTCTAAAGGTTTTGTACTAAGTAAAACAGAACTAAAACTATGTCCATCCAAAGGTCTAAAAACCTAAGTTGAACAATCCAAAACAAAAACTTACATGAAATGTAACACAAATAACTATTATATTATACTGGATCAAAATGTTCATCTTAACCCCACTGAATACAGAATTGCTAAGAATCATTATTCTAGAAAGTTATAATATATAACTTGAATATTAGCAAACCTTAAAAATAATAATGATCCTTTTAGAATTTCCCTCTTCTTTAGGGAGGGTAGGTTTTCAGATCTATTTAAGAAGTAAAATCACAAAGAAGAAAGCCATCCCACTCAGGGTGGAAGTCAGGGTTACTAGCCTCCTCTGCCACCCACCCTACCCCATCCCGTTCTCTTAAAAACCTCCACGGGACATTCTTTAAAAGTTGATGTCGTAATTTATTCATAATTACATAATACATAATTCACCGCTAGTCATTAAGACCTATTAATCAATGATAAATAATTGAAGGTAGAAAAGATGACCGACCTTCCTCTGAAAAATTCCAGAAGCTGAGTCGTCAGCACACACATTGTGATGCTTAATAACTATCTGAGGAATCATGAGGAGAAACCCATGTCTTCTATGGATTTCTTATCTGTTCACAGAAGGTTCCTGGCTTTCCTGGTGAGAACCAGTCCTTCCCATTGCCTAGTACTTTGCTAGCTCTTCTGACAAGCTTGCTCATGCAATTAGTTATTTATCTTGTCAACCTGAAACCTTCATTAGATGCTGAGATTTTGAATATTGAGATTGTGGATCTGCAAACTATGATTGCATCTACTGTTTACAGGGTGCTTACTAAAGGTCGGGCACTGCAGTGAGCACAGTAGGTGCACTGTTTCATTCTATCCATAATAAAAATGTCTCTATTTTGCAGATGGGGCAATTGAGGCACAGAAAGGTGAAGAAACTTTCCAAATAAGTGGTGAGGCCAGTACCTGCATAACATTCTGTCAGACTCCAAAGTCTGCGCTCTTAAACCACTAATGCTACTGGCTTTTTGACAAGTCAATGCTTTTTAAATAGGAAGTAACCAATAAATTAACTTATTTCATTAAATGTGTTGACTGCTTAGTGATTTTCAGGGGACTTGCTGTCTCTATATATCCATAATCAACCTGCATGATTCAGTAGGAATAATTTTGCTCTTTTGACAGATCAGACAACTAGGCAAAGAACCCTGAAGTCTCTTCCTAGCATCACAAGTTAGCATATGACACGGTTGGACTATTCTAGGGCTCCTGGGACTATTTGTAAACCACCATCTCAACTTCATGAGGAAGTTTTGAATAAACCACAGTTTTTCTGATGTTAAAGATTAAAAACATGAAAATTGAAAGTGAAAACTCTCAAAAGCCAGCATCTGGAGTGAAAAGAATTATTTCATTATGTTATTATTTATTATATAAAATATAATAATTGAATGAAATTTGAATATTTGGAATTTATGTCAAATAAATATATCTGATTTTAAATGTAAATTAAGGAAACACTGATACCAGGAGCGTTCTGAATTTGTGAATTTGGAACCTTTCTATTAAGTCTATCTTTTGAATAGGTAAGAGTAATTCAGCAAGACACTACTATGTACACACATAAACTTGGGAGCTCTTATATAAGTTTTTTTTACACATTTTCATTCACAAAGTAACCTGCCAACACTTAAATAAAACGTTAATATTGTGTCCCACCTTTTGGTTTACTGCTACAAAATTTAAGATGCTTATAACAGGCCAAGGGAAAAATCAGGAAGCATATTCTCCTCTCGATAGGAGCTACTATTATAAAACCTACCTTGTGTGGTAAAGGTAAGAGGGGTGCTCCAGTCACCCCAGGTTCCTGGGCCATCCAGTCTCTTTCCCCTCACTTGAACCTCGTATGAAG
The DNA here is from genome assembly GCF_037043125.1 of Eumetopias jubatus. NCBI lineage: Eukaryota > Metazoa > Chordata > Mammalia > Carnivora > Otariidae > Eumetopias > Eumetopias jubatus. Next base: position 53,440,173 of record NW_028274810.1, read on the forward strand.
ACCCAGGAAGCACACTGTCTATCAGCAGAGATGTAGCTGAGACAATTTCATCAGCCTGTTAAATATTGTTTGAAAACATCAGAGCATCAAGTTGACATGGAACCTTCATCAAAATTGAGAACAAGCAGTCCCAACAAATTTCAAAGAATGAAAGTCTTACAAAATAGTTGGCCGGCCATGGTGGAATTAAACGGAAATCAGTAACAAAATAACAAATGTTTGCATCTTTGTCAATAAATGTTTTTAAAGATTTTATTTATTTATTTGACAGAGAGAGACACAGCGAGAGAGGGAACACAAGCAGGAGGAGTGGGAGAGGAAGAAGCAGGCTTCCCGCTGAGCAGGGAGCCCGATGCGGGACTTTATCCCAGGACCCTGGGATCATGACCTGAGCTGAAGGCAGACACTTAACGACTGAGCCACCCAGATGCCACTGTCAATAAAATTTTAAATAGCCCACAAGCCCAAGAAGAAAATCACAATGATAATCAGTAGATATTTTTAACTGAATGATAACGAATATTGACCTTGTGAAATTTAAGAGGTACAGCTAAAATCAGCAGGGAGTTTCAAGGCCCTGATGACATCTATAATACACACCTGGTAGAAAATGATGAGCAGGAGCGGACACAGAATTAGAAACATTCCTAGAGGAAAGTGTCATAGAGGAGGTGTGAATAATTTTAAGAACCTGAACCTGATAAGCTATAGTAAATCAAAATACAGTTTATAAACTAGCGGGCAAATATCTAAGAGACCTAATTCTGCATGAAACAACAACTATTAAGAATTGCTTAGGGGGGCGCCTGGGTGGCTCAGTTGTTAAGTGGCTGCCTTCGGCTCAGGTCATGACCCCAGGGTCCTGGGATCGAGTCCCGCATCGGGCTCCCTGCTCAGAGGGGAGCCTGCTTCTCCCTCTCCTGCTTCCCCTGCTTGTGTTCCCTCTCTCATTGTCTCTCTCTGTCAAATAAATAAATAAAATCTTAAAAAAAAAAAAGAATCGCTTAGCAAATACATTCTGTTTTCCAATGACGTACTCCAAAGTTATTGAAATCCCTGGCCTCTTAAACTGGGGTTCCAGAGACCAAAAGGGTGAAAAGCACCACAAATGTATTCTACAATAGCAGGTCACCTAGATTTCAAATCCTATCGTCTCCATTTTGCAGATGAGAAAGTTGAAGCCCAAAGAAGCCTTAACTCTGCTTTTCCCACACAGGACACACCAAGGATTTATTTTCTGCTCTTAATGAAGATAAAGTCTTTACAAAGGTGGCCCAGAGGTACAAAGACAGGTTTTTACTTCTAAATTGTATAACAATTCATTTCACAAAGGAAAATGCCGAAGTCCACGCTCGGCCCGTGCTCTTTCTGACGTCCTCCTTCGCCTCTCCTGCTCCTCTTTGATTCATCCACTGCAACTCTCGCCCTCACTGCCTACCCCAGCCTCCAGTTTCTCACCGGCTTAGGGCCTCTGAATAACTAGCTTCTCTCTTTGGAAACTAATTCCCCCAGATATCTACTTCACTAACCTCCTTCAGAGACTTGCTCAGATGTCAGTTTTTCCATGAGGTCTTCCGCACCTCCACTTAATATTACAACCTACCAGCTCTACCAGCACCCGTTAGCTCTACCACTCAGTGCATCCTGATGCAAACAGAACAGTTCCTAGCACCTAGTAGGTCCTCAATAAATACTGAAAAATGCAAAAAGAATCTGGCAGACCTTATACTACAAATGCATGTGCTGCAAGTAAGTATGTTGAGCAATAAAACAACAGCTGGAATCGTAAAATCAGAAATCAGAGGTTTGTAGGTGAGAAAATTGTAATTATGAATTCAAGTTTCTGTAACTGGACTTCCCGTAGCCATTTAGCTGTGTGTGTGTGTGTGTGTGTGTGTAAGGAAGAGAGAGAGAGAGGGAGGGAGAGGGAGAGACAGAGAAAGTTATTAATCTAACATAATTTTTTTTTTTGGAAGAGGAATTTGGAACTTTCTCTGGCACTAAAGTCTGGGAGGAATTTATCACACTCCTCAATATATAACATGGATCCATACATAAGAGATATTATGCAACATCAATTTCTCCAAAAGCGTTTACCGAAGATACGGACATGTTGTTCATGTGGTCATGTCCTATGCTGATCGTAAATGAAAGCCAGTGATATAATATGAAATTACAGCTGATTCAGCTCTAGGAGGACCATGCATGTTTGGTATGCAAAGGGCATTTTCTACTGGACCTGGAAAGGGTCTCTAGTTGTTTCTCAACCTTTCATTTTATTAAATTATACTTACTTTTCTCATATTTGTTGAAGAATTCTCTGAATATTTCACTTGGTATTGAAGTTGAAATGGTACCAATGTTGGGCTGGACCAAGAAATCTTTAAATTGCCAGCATCTGTGATTTCCATATGTAAACCTAATGGGGGATCAGGCTTCACTTAAGGAAAAAAGAGAACATTTTTAAGTCAAGCAATTTTCATGATAATCACAAAATAAAGTCAAAATGAATTATTAGCATATCCTGTTCTTTCAACTACTTAAAAGGTGATCTTATTCAAAGGCTAATTCCAGACCAAAATATTAGGTCTACTCCTTGTAGCTTTCCATAGCAATCCACATATATTCATTTCCTCTCCCTACATGGCAAAAACTGTAAACAGTAAGGAGGTTGTTTTGATAAATGTGAACTCCTGCTGTAAAAAAAGTCGGCTAACTTTATTTAACCTAGCATTCCCCAAACTTCTTTGAAGACTCCCCCCTCCACCACCCTCACCCACTGGTTTAGCAGGTGACAAGGAAAAACGGCATTTTGCAGAACACTACTTGAAAAATGCATATGGAGTTTGCATGCAAAAATTCACGTAAATATGCATGTAAAATTCAGCAAATCTATTAACTTTGAAATATAAAAATCTAGACACACCTACTCAAATAACCCACAGCATGCATATGTTACATGCAATAAACATAGCATTCACAGGCCCTGGCTTGTCACCAGAAATGAGGATAGAGTTTCTTAGCCTAACAATGTGTTTAACTTAGTAAATGATTTGAGTTCATGCGTATATGCATGTGTTCATATATGAATATGCATTTGTGTATAGGTTGTGTGTGTGTAGTTTTAAATACATGTAACCTTTAAATTATTCATAGAAACAATATAAACATCTTACAATAAAGGATTGATTAAATAAATAATGGTTCATTCCCTATAAGGGAAATCATATCAGAGAAGAATATTGAAAATGTTTACTATTGTTAGTTTTAAAAGTTTATTAAACATCATCTATACTTGAGTTCCTGATTTGTTGAAATTAACAAATAAAAGAATATTTATAAATATGTTAAAATGGAAAAAAATGCCAAAATGATAGAAAATAGGTGATGCATTTTTTTTCCTAGGCAAAGAACTTTATTAACCTTGTTTCAAACTTTATTCCCAGGCTTCTTCAGCTTAATTAGCTGCAAAGAATGAACTGTGTATAAGCAAAAACTGAAAAGAGCTGCAGTGTCCAAGGGGCTTGGGCTTAAAAATAAGAGATCTAGATTTTATCAGATCCATGAACAAAATTTTAAAAAGAAGTCATAATATAAAATAGCAGCTCCCAGTAACTTCTTCAAGTTTTATGTTCTTCAGAAGTTGACTCAATTCAGTTTGCTTCATTCTTGGAAGCTTCATCAAAATTCTCCACAAGATCTGGAACTTCATCATCATCATCCTCTCCGGTAGCAAGTGGTGCTTTTCCATCCACAGATTGTTTGGGCAGAGCTTCAGCCAGTCTTCTTAAACTAGTCAGACTGTCGCACCAAGTTGGTTTAAGATACTGGGTAGCATTTCTGTCAGCTGCTTTGTCTCAGCATGGCCTGTAATGGTGAAAGTGTTCGCTGCCAGTGATGCCTGAACTTTGGGGTTGTTAAAATGGATCACTGTTCCTTGATTTGTGAACATATTCACTTCTTCAATACCAGAGATATTGTTTACCCCTAACTTCTTTAAGGAGAACTGAAGTTTTTTATCATCTGCTGTAGCCGTTCTATGAACCACCTTCTTCTTTCGGCGAGCAGTTCCTTTCCCACCAATGCGCACTTGTGCTTGCAGTTTGGCGAGTTTCTCCTGGTTCATGATAGTTTCTTTAATCTTGTTGGAGCGGAAAAGGGGCCGCGCGGGGGAATAGGGTTGGCGCTCAGGGGGTCTCGGGCGGACCGGCTGAGATTAGGTGCACACACGCGGGGACACAGGCAATGCATTTTTCTTGGGACATCTCTGTGTTTTCAAGATTTTAACTAGCAGGAGTTACATACATAGAAATAAGCATTACATTGAAATGTTTACTGATTTGAATTTTATTTTCAAGAACTAAAACGGTATATTACTATAATTAACATACTAAATTTTCAGGAATTTGGACTAGTTTTTCTCTTTTCCTTGAGTCAAAATTAATAAAGGTTTATTTTATGTGACATATTACAAATTTTAGCTACTTTAAAGCAGAGCTAGAAACAAGAGATGAAATTCAGAGTTCTCATGAATAAAAAGAAAACAAAACAAAAACATCAAACAGAAATCATGAAATTATAAACTATTGTACATTTCCTGCCTGCATACATATGTGCCTTAATATTAGAAATCTAAAAATAAATCTTTCCCTGGACCGCCCATGTCCCCAGTCTTAGATATAACCCCAACTACCTGCTTCTTTCAGAGCAATATTCCTTGGAAGAGTTGGCACTACTCACTCTCCCCACTGTGTCCCATTTTCCTGCCCAACCTACTCTGACCAGGTAGGTCTTCCTCCTCACCAATCCACGGAAACTGCTCTATCAAGGTCATCATCCTTTGCCAAATCCAACGTCAGTTGTCTGATGCATTTTCCTCCACCGCTCAGCAGCATTCCACATAGCTGCTCACTTGGTTTCCACCAGGCTGCCAGGCCACCACGCTCTTTTACTCCTCTTTTCTCTCTGACTGCCTCAGTCTTTCTCTCACTGAACTCTAAGTGGGTGATCTTGGGCAATCCCATAAACATCTACATGCCAGATACTCCCATATATATCTCCCCTGAACTGATCGTATGTCCAACTGCCTGCTCAGCATCTCTTGGGTATCTATAAGCATCTCAAAAATAATATGTCACACACCCAATCCTCCCCAAATTTCCTCATCTTAGTATCTGGCACCACTGTTCACTGACATGCTCAGGGCCAAGTCTCGGTGTTATCTTTGGTTCGTCTCTGTCCGTACTCCATACCCAATCCACTAGAAACTTCAGTTAGTATCATCTCCCAGATGAATCCCAACTATGATCATTTCTTTACTTCTCCACTGCTACATGCGTAAACCAACCAGATCATTCCAATAGCTTCCTCTCTGAGCCTTCTGATTCTACTCTTGTAACCATCCTTCCTCTTTTCCCCATCAATTTCCTTCTCCACACGCAGGGTAAATTTTAAACATGCACACAGACACACACACCACACACACACACACACACACACGACCATATCACTCTCCTGGTTCAAAAGCTTCCACTGTAATTAGAATTGTGTAAGACTGTTGAATCACAGATCTGAAACAAATAACGCAACATATTTTAAGAAAAAAGAAAAAGAAGAAGATAGCAGGAGAGGAAGAATGAAGGGGAGTAAGTCAGAGGGGGAGACGAACCAGGAGAGATGATGGACTCTGAAAAACAAACTGAGGTTTCTAGAGGGGAGGAGGGTAGGGGGATGGGTTAGCCTGGTGATGGGTATTGAGGAGGGCACATTCTGCATGGAGCACTGGGTGTTATGAACAAACAATGAATCATGGAACACTACACCAAAACAAATTATGTAATATATGGTGATTAACATAACAATAAAAAAATTAAAAAAAAAAAAAACCCAAACTCTGTAACCCTGGCCTACCACATGACCTGAATCCGATACCTCTGACCACATCTCCGAATATTCCCCTCCCTTATTCACTGCAAGCACAAAGGCCTTCTCTTGGGTTCCTCCAACTTCCGAGCTCATTCCATCTCAGAGGTTTTACGGGTGCTATTTTTCCTGGTTGGAGCACCTTTTGTTCTGGATTTTTGCGTGGCTATCTCTTTTTCATTCAGCCCAAATGCTATCTCCTAAAACAGGTCTTCTTTGACCTCTGTAGCTGAAATAATAGTCCTTACACCTACCTGACCCTCTCCATGTCTTATTTCTTTTGTGGCACTTAACATTTTAGGACATTATCATATACACCCAAGTATAAGGAAAGATTTTTTTTTCTCAAAAAATTATCCCTGAAAAAAAGACAAAATTCTTTTTAGGTTTCTTATAAAGTCTATCATAGCACCTGCTCTTAACTATCTTATTTTTTTTAATATTTAATTTAATTCTGGTTCTAAATCCTTCTAAAAATCACCTGACAGAATTAGTTTTAAAAAGAGAACATAATGATATTTTATAAATTTTATATATATTTTTCCTGTGCTATAACTTCATGACAGAATTGCTTGGACGTCATTGTAATTATGTTGCAGAGACTACAAATATATCCCTAGAGGACAAATTATTTGAACGTCCTAATGTTAAAATACAATGTCATATGGAGATTCAAATAGTGGCATATCCCCAGTAACTTAGAAAGAAGTGAAGGTCAAGTTGTGTGGAAAACTGTGTATGAGATCCCTGGAAAACTGGCTCTAGTGATGTCAAAAACAACGATGCCAAGATGCATGTAAAGAGTTGGTATATAATGGTTTCAAGAAATATAAGTGGAAAATAGTAACACTGTTTCATTTTATATTATATATAAAATACATACACACACAAAACAGAGTTAATAAATTAAATACTTTAAGTGAACATTGCCTGTATTATTCACATTTGTAATCGTATGTTCAAGTTGATCAAAAGAAACTGGGAATCTATGCATTAAGAATATGGGACACTACCTATTATTTGAGTTTTTATTATAATCAGATTTGTATAGCAAATTATGTAGGTGTTTTACTTTTTTATTGTTTCTCTCTGCTCACTATTGGTTGTCTCCGGCTTATGAGGCAAGAACTTTGTCTCATTCACCAATGTTTCCCCAGCTCTGAGGTCAGTGGCTGACACACATGAGCTTCTAAGAAATATTTATTGAAGGAATAAGTAAAGGTATAAAATAAATAAATAAAGGTAAAAACAAGCCCCTAATTATTTTCAGAAACTGTTATCTGAGAAGTGAAAAAGTAACAACCAAACGATACATATCCATTAGATCCAGGATTAAAAGAAAAACTATTTTTAAGAAAGAATTTAAGGGGTGCCTAGGTGACTCAGTCAGTTAAGTGTCTGACTCTTGGTTTTGGCTCAGGTCATGATCTCATGGGTCATGGGATCAAGCCCCTCATCAGGCTCGGTGCTCGGTGGGGAGTCCGCTTGAAGAGTCTCTCTCTGCCCCTCCCCCTACTCATGCCTGCTCTCTCGCTCTCTCTCTAAAATAAATGGGTAAATCTTTAAAAAAGAAAGAATTCAAGTTACAACTGCAGAGATCATCTATACTACTCTTAAAACATTCTAGAAGCTGCTTTTAATACTCCTCAATTCTATATTTGCTGTCCTGACCGCATTGGTCAAAGCAAGAGAACCTATTGAAAATTTTTGTAAGCAATGTTTAACCTATTTGTGTGGCTGGTGTTTAGATATAATACATTTTTTATGCATGACTTACCAACATTTATGGGCTGAACTGACATTAGAGGTGATTGAAAATTTATTCCACCAGACGTGATTTTCAAATACAGAAGGAGAGTGTGGTTGAGTTTGGCGGCTGGCACAGGCACATGGCATTCACAGCTGTCGTGAGCACTGCAGTTGCACTGAACAATCTGAAAACGGCCTTTCTGGGGGACCAGAGGTGACTCTTCTAACGCTTCAGGCCTACGTGCAAAAGAAAGAGCCAAATATTAGCATAGGTGACAAAAATACATGACAAAAATCCAAACTGAGGTGAACTGTTCTGGACATCCAGCTTAAATGGCATCTAGAAAAAAATGGATACATTATATCAGAGATGCAAAGATAAGGGTTCAAGCAGGTTAGCCATTAGAAATAATAGCAGCAAGAAGAGAGTGAAGCAATAGCCAAGTACCAAAAGGAAAGTAGCATTTTGATCCTAAAACTCTATACCCAGAGAAAATACCTTTCAAAATAAACATGAAATAAAGGCTTTTCTCAGGCATGCCAAAACTGAAAGAATTCGTCACGATCAGATCTGCATTATGAAAAGTGCGAAAGAAAGTCCACCAGACAAAAAGGAAATGACAGCAGATGGAAATCTGATTCCACACAAAAAATGAAAATAACTGGGGCTCCTGGGTGGCTCAGTCAGTTTAGCGTCTGCCTTCGGCTCAGGTCATGATCTCAGGGCCCTGGGATCAAGCCCCACATCCGGCTCCCTGCTCGGTGGGGAGTCTGCTTCTCCCTCTCTTCCCCTCTCATGCTCTCTCTCGCTACCTCTTACTTTCTCTCTCTCAAATAAATAAATAAAATCTTCAAAAATAAAAAGAAATGAAAATAACTTTAAAAGGGTAAATATCTACTGACTGCTTAAAGCAAAAATAATACCATGGAGTGTAGGGTTTATAAAACAGGTAGAAGTATAATGTGTGACACTGGCTCTAAGCTTGGGGGAGAGAGACGTAACGTAAGTGTGCAGTTTTAATGTTCTCATACTATACATGAAGTGTGATGATATTACTTAGAGGTACATCCGTCAGATTGTAATAAGTTAAAAACCTATATTATAAATCCTAAAGCAACCACTAAAATAATAAAACAAGGAGTTATAGCTAATGAACCACAATAATCAAGCCAACAGAGTATTAGTATTAAGACAGAAAAATAGATTAATGGAACAGAATAGAGACCAACACTTATATGCACAGCCAGCTTCTTTCTACAGAGGCGCAAAAGCAGTTCTGAGGAGAAAGGGTAATCTTTTCATTAAGTCATGTGGAACAATGGGATATCTATATGCAAAACAAAACAAATTTCAATCCATACTCACACCAGATTCAAAAATTAATTCAACATGGATCATCAGTTCAAATGTAAAACCTGTGCCTGGGTGGCTCAGTCATTAAGCGTCTACCTTCAGCTCGGGTCATGATCCCGGGGTCCTGGGATCGAGCCCCACATCAGGCTCCCTGCCCAGCGGAGAGCCTGCTTCTTCCTCTCCCACTCCCCCTGCTGTGTTCCCTCTCTTACTGTCTCTCTCTCTCTCTCACTGTCAAATAAATAAGTAAAATCTTTAAAAAAAAATGTAAAACCTAAAGCCATAAAACTTCTAGAAGAGAACATGGGGACAAAAATTTGTTACCTTCAGTAAGGTAACATTTCCACAGATGCAACACTAAAAGCATGATCCATAAAAGAACAAACTGATAAACTGGATTCTTATCAAGATTGAAAACTCTGATTTTGAAAGTAAGACACTATGGAACAACAAGAAGACAAGCCATAGACTGAGAGAATGTATTTCTCAATTATCTATCTGATAAAGGACTTGTCTCCAGAAGATATAAAGAACTCTCAAAACTCAATAATAATAAAACAAACAATACAATTTAAAAATAGGCAAAGATTTCACCATGCACTTAGAGAAGATAAATGAATGAAAATAAGGATGTGAAAAGAAGCCCAAGGTCATTTGTTATTCAGGAAATGCAAATTAAAACCACAATGATACCACTATCCACATATTAGAATGGCTAAAATTTTAAAAATTAATTATAAGGATGTGAAGAAATTGGAACTCTGATCCACTGCTGGTAGGAATGTAAAATGATACAACTTTGGAAAATAGTTTAGTAATTTTTAAGTTGTTAAAATTACACCTACCATACGATTTACACATTCTATCCCAGGTGGTCATCCAAGAGAAATGAAAGTATATGTCCTCTCAGAGACTCATATACAAACAAACACAGAGACTTGTAGCAGCTTTATTTGTAATAGCCAAAAACTGTAAATAACTCGAATGTCCATTAACAGGTGAATGGATAAACAAATTGTGGTATATCCATATAATGGAATGCTACTTCACAATGGAAAGGAATGAACTACTAGTGGATGCATACAACATTAATAACTCTCAAAATAATCATGCTGCATGAAAGCGTGACAAAAGTACTGTATGATTGCATTTATATAAAATCCTAGAAAATACAAAGTAACCTACGGTAACAGAGAGCAGGTCATTCATTGCCTGGGGACAGTGGAGGGTGATGAGGGTGGTAGGGACCACAGGTAGGGGCAGTGGGTGGGGTTACAAAGGAGCGGGAAGCAATTTTGTGATTGGCAATATATTCATTTTCTTTATTAGGGTGATGATTTTATGAGTGATTTCATATAGAAAAACTTATCAATTTATGCTTTAAATATATAATAAGCTGTGTAAACGTGTACAGTTTATTGTCTATTAATTTTATGTCAATAAAGCTGTTTACCCAAAAAAAGAAAATTTAGGAAAAACTTTTTAAGCAATACTTTGCCTAACACTGTAAACCTACAAATGAATGAGCTAACCTTACAAAGTAATTGCAGGGGCGCCTGGGTGGCTCAGTCGGTTAAGCGTCTGCCTTTGACTCAGGTCATGATCTCAGGGCCCTGGGATCAAGTCCTGCATCGGACTCCCAGCTCAGCGGGGAGCTTGCTTCTCCCTTTCTGCTCAACAGCCCCCCTTCCACGCCCCACCCTGCTTGTGCTCTCTTTCTCTCTCAAATAAATAAATAAAATCTTAAAAAAAAGTAATTGTAGTTTTTCCTTGACTTACGATGGGCTACCTCCTGATAAACTCATCGCAAATTAGAGATATCCTAAGTTGAAATGCATTTAATACACCTAACCTACCGAATGTCATAGCTTAGCCTAGCCTACCTTAAACATGCTTAGAACATTCACACTAGCCTACAGGTGGGCAAAATCATCTAATACAAAGCCTATTTTATAATAAAATGTTGACCATCTCATGTAATTTACTGAATATCTTACCAAGAGTTAAAAAAAAGAGAGAGAGAGAGGATGGTGGAAGTGTATCAGTTGTTTACCCTCATGGTCACGTGGCTGACTAGGACTTGCCGCTGCCCAGCATCAGAGGGAGTATCCTACCACATATCACTAGTCTGGGAAACAATCAAAATTCAAAACTCTACTGAATGAGTATGGCTTTCACACCATTAAATCATAAGTCAAACCATCGTTAAGTGGGTGACTGCCTATAACTAGCTGGGTTGAATTACCTAACTCAAGGCACAAAGGTGAATAGAATGCAACCAAGACACAGAGTTGTTATTTCTGATTTATTAGTGTTGTTTTTTTTAATCTGCATGGTTGCCTGGAGAGTCTAAGCCTAGCTGTAAATAAGAAGACTTGTTTGGGGTGGGGGGAGTCATGGGGGGAGGGGTAACTAATATTTCCCCGTCTTCCTTGAGCCACCCCATTCTGTCCATAAACACCTGTGCCTTCTATCTAAACCACTCTATCTTTTTTAAAGAACTTGGGGATGGGAAGGGAGTATTAATATTTAGACATGATCACTGCCTTCAGAATTCCTGCAGTCCTTTTGGAGGGAAAAGACTGTAAGTGCTAAATACACTAATTAAAAATTAGTGTGGAGAAAGCACTGCTTTAGAAACTCTGCTAATTAGCATATACCTGAGAATTCACATATAAATACAACGTAAACGAAATCGACCCGAATCTTTCATACATACACCACTAGTATTAAATGTGAATTCTGATAGATTTTCAAGTTTCCTGAGATAGACTTCAGTATTACTTTAGTCCTAAAAGAAATCAATCAAGAAACAACATTTACAGTTCTTTCAACGTGCAAAGCAGTCTACTGGGCACTGTGTCAGAGATAATAATATTGTTAGAAGCACACTAAATTAACACCAAGACTTAATATCAAGTCCTTCCATTTGCTTTTGAGCCATAAGACCATAGAGAGGTAAGTTCTTCTTTATGAGCCTTGGTTTCCACAATCAATAAAACAGAGAAAAATGCCTGCACCATCTCCCTTTATAATGCTGTTGTAAATATAAAAGACAATTACATAAAAGTATTTTTGAAAACTTTAAAGTGCCATACACCCATAAAATAACACTTTGAATTAGAGTGGGGATGACTTAGCATTTTCAATTTTATCTAAATCTTACAAAGCCAATGAAATGTCATTTTTTGAAAACATCACACTATGCCTTTTAGGTATTTTTTAAGTATTAAAATAAAGGCTTTTATGAAAAGGGTATGGAACAAATTGAGTAAATTGGGGTCTTTTATGTCAGAAATATGCCTGTACAGTATTATGCTTTGATTGAAGAACTCCCAAATTTTACAGCAAAAATAGAACAGAAAATAAAGCATACATTCTTCACTAATGCTTTCTAAAGGACAGAAAATTCTAGTGATATTTTTCTTTTTTAAAACAAAAAGAAAAGTTAGAATTATACCGTCTTACTGTAGATGGTCTTGTCAATGCCATTTTTTCTAAATAGAGTGGGTATTTGTAGAATCGGGCTGATTACCAATTAGATTAACTATTTGGTTTCTCTATCACTTTACTGTTGTGTGTTCTATTTAATTAATCTCATTGTTAATTTCTTTATAATTTCAATATACACAAAGAAAACATACATACTATATATTTATAATAATGACTATATGTAATATACGTGTTTATTCTAGTAATTCATTAATTGTGATTCTTTCTTAAAGGCATCTCCATTCAGAAATTTCCCAAACCACCCCAACAGATATTCTCATTGTAAAACTCTAAGAATCAATCTAAAACTAATTTTCAAATGTTCTACACAGGGGTGAGGAAACTACAGCCCACAGGCCAAATACACCTGTTTTTTGTACAGCTTGTGCGCTAAGAATGGTTTCTCACATTTTCAAGTGGTTTAAAAAAAAAAAAAGAGGAAGAATGTCCCATGATACATGGTAATTGCATAAAATTCCAAATTTCCGTGTCCATGAACACAGTAATGGTTATTCATTTACATATTAACTATGACTGCAAGGTTGGAAGAAAGACCATATGGCCTGCAAAGTCTGAAATATTTGCTATCTGGCCCTTAAAGAAAAAATTTTCAATCCTAGCTATTGGCCAGAAACATTTTGTACTCCCTACTGGTGGGAACTTGATGGACAAAGGACACAAAAATAGAAAATCCACATTAAATATATCATCACATTTCCTTGTATAGCATATTTACAATTTACATATACACCTTGGGAATCACTAATTTAATTTTCAAAATACCTTATCAGGGAACTAATATCACCTACTTTATAAGCGAGAAAGTGAGGCTCAGAGACAATGTGGACCTGAAACTAGTCTGAAGTATTGTGCTTCCATGTTCCTTGCTCACTTCCTTACACCCAAGACGTCTTATTATCATAAGACAAATTTCCCTGTTACTGTGGCCACTTTATTATTTTATTTAGGGGATTAATACACTAGTGGCCACAACTAAAAAAGAATTATAATCTGAATCATCTTAACACTTCCATACATCAGAACTTTAAAGAATTAGAGGATCAATTCAATTACTTTTCCTTGAAGAAAACATGAGATATTTCTCATATTTATGAGAGCATAAACTGCAAAGTTTGTATGAAACCTGGAATACAGGAGCCTTGTTACTTGTCAAAGTCAACATTAGATCTTCTTTTACCTTTGAAAAGAAGTCTTAAGTATTTGTGAACATCAAACAGCACTCTAAATTTTGATAATTTTAAAGCATAAGGATTAAAATGAAAATAAAAATTTTAAAAATAAGAAAGGAGATACATTGGCTTAAAATAATTAAAACTTAAGAACTTCTGAAATCCTTGAAAAATTTTTATGCAGCAAAGTATCTTATACCTTGCCAACACACACACACACACACACACACACACACACACACAAATTCAGTGCCTCTATTTAATCTCTCTATATGTGAGCAAACTTTATTAAAAGTGAAAATAGTAAAATAAAACAAAACAAAGCATTTCTCAAATTTTAAATTTAGCTTCTTTGCAAATTTTATCATTTGGGCAATTTTTCTACTCAGAAGTTAGATATATAAATATTTAGTACCAAAATTTCATTTTTGATAGACACAGTAGTTTATACAGAGAGCACATTCGATCCTCTGACCTTTGGTCATATTATTTGTTCCCAGAATTATTTTTCTACGAATATATTAAAACTTACCTAAGCAAAGATCTATGCTAAGTTATTACAGGAATAACATCAAATGGGCTCCATGCAAGTTCATAACTGTGACATAAACTGAGAGCAAACCATGGTGGACAAATGAATACATGGGAATTGTTTAAAACAGTATTAGTTTTGTATATCATTTGATCAAGTCACTTATTTTAAATCTCAGACTGGTAATCTATACAAATGTTACCCAAAAAATCTACTTTGCCAATCCCCCAAATTTCAAAGACCAAATTAGTATCCCAGACTAGTCTCATGATCAGAATCACCTGGAGCCTTGTTAAAAATAGACTGCTAGACCCTTCATGGAGAATTCAGCAGGTCTGGGACTAAGGAACCTGTTTTCAATAAGAGCCATACATTGGTTCTCAAAGAGTTATCCCCAAACCACTAGCATCAGCATCCTCCGGAACTTCATAAAAATGCAAATTACTGGCTCTACTCCAGATCTCATGAATCAGGCCCAAATGAGAAGTAATGGCCTAGATAAATCTCATCAAGGAGACAAGTTTAAGAGGCATTTTGTAAAATACGAAGTACTCTTCAGATGTAAGATATTACCAAACAAATGGAAAATCAACAAGTATGAAAGGGAGAAAGAAAAAAGAAAAAGAAAAGAAGAAAACAAAACAAATGAACCTTAAAGTATATCAAGTTAATAGTATAACCACATGGGTAGAGGGGGAGGGGAATCTTTTTTTTTTAATTTTATTTATTTGACAGAGAGAGATAGACAGACAGCTAGAGAGGGAACACAAGCAGGGCAAGTGGGAGAGGGAGAAGCAGGCTCCCGGCTGAGCAAGGAGCCCGATGTGGGGCTCGATCCCAGGACCCTGGGACCCAGGACCCTACACTGAAGGCAGACACTTAACGACTGAGCCACCCAGGTGCCCCGGGGGAGGGAAAGCCTAATTAAAAATTTGGAACATAGTGTTTTGATCATGTAACCTTTAGCCTTAGCAAAGGCAAAATGAGTGTAGACAAATATTGTACTCTAGTTGGTATGGTTGTTTTTCACAGAAGTGTAGCTTAGCAATTCCAAAACTACTTTACATGTGTTCTAGGACTAAGCAAATGGGTTAGATATTGTGGGAAAGGGAAGCCAGGTTTCTTATTGCTGGAAAAAAAAAAGAGAGAGAGAGAGAGAGAGAAAAGAAAGAGGGAGGGGGAGGGAAAAGGGAAAGGAAAGGGTGGGGGAGAAAGAGGAGAGGAAAGGGGAGGGGGGGGGAGTGGAGGGGAGAAAGGGGATGGAAGGAAGAAAGGAAGAAAGAAAAAAGGCTAGAATGGATCCTATGATTTTGGGCTAAAATGAGAGATATTATGGGAACCCAGTTGGCTCAGTTGGTTGAGTGTCAGGCTCTTGGATTAGGCTCAGGTTATGATCTCAGGGTCGTGAGATCAGGCCCTGGGTTAGGCTCCATGGTCAGTGGGGAGTCTGCTTGAGATTCTCTCTCTCCCTCTCCCTCTGCTCCCCACCAACTCTCTCACTTTCTTGCTCTCAAATAAAAAAGTCAATCCTAAAAAATGGGAGATATTAGTATGAATACATGCTTTTAATATATGTATATACAGAGATATAGAAATATAGATTTTTGCATATTATATATACATATACATCATGTGTGTATTGCATGTACACATACATGTAACTAGCTCTGTAGCTGAGAGGGTCCAGAAACAATGCTACCCACGTAATTTCTCTCCTCATGTTCATGTTTTCCTTTATATCCTTGAGCATGTGGAGCATTGTAATGTCATCCTTGCCTGCTACTTTTATTATTCCTGTCATTTCTGGATCTGTTTCTATTGACGGATTTTTTTTTTCCTCCTGGCTAGGGGTTACATTTTCTGTTCCTTCACATGTGTAGTATTTTTTTACTAGATGCCAGACATTGTGAATATTACATTTTTGGGTGTTGAATTGTATTGTTTTGCTTTAAAGAATGTTGGACTTTGTTCTGGCAGGCAGTTAAGTTACTTAGGCACCAGTTTGAACCTTTTTTCTTTCAAGTTTTTTTGCGGAGAGAGTAGCCTTGACTCTAGGGCTAATTTGGCCCCACTTTTAGAATGTGGCTATTATGGGGTTTCTACTGACTGTCATTGATATTCACCAATCTGCCTGATAGAAACTTAATTATTCCTGGTCCTATGTAACTTTAGAGAATTGTTCTCTTCCTAGTGTTTCTTGCCCAACTTAGTGTTTCTTACCCAACATCATGGGCAGATTGGTAATCAGTCAAGGGGACCCCAGTACTAATTCTGTGAACTCCCTGCTTCTATACTCTGCCCCACAAATTCAAGCCTCCTTACACTCTCTGAACTCCTATCTCTGTTTCCTTGATCCAGCAATGTCACTGGGCTCCACTTGAGTTTCCCAGCCCTGTGCCAGGTTCTGGAAATTGCCTCTAGTCCAGAAAGACTAATTCAGGACTCACTTTGTTTCCTTTCCTTAGGAATCACAGATCTGTTCGGCTTTTGTCCCATATCTGGAAGTAGATGTTTCTTACATTTTATCAAATTCTCTAGTTGTTTACGACAGAAGAGTAATCCCAGACTGTATTATTCCCAAAAATGGCCAGAAGCCATTTCTGTTGACTTTATAATTAACTTCTGAAAATATAATATATTCAAATCATTCAAAACTTTATTTTCTTTAAAGAAAGCAGTGAAATGGGGTGGTGACTTGATGGAATGTGTGATCTGTGTTATCAACTGAGAAGAAAACTTGATAATGCAAGAAAGAGAGGGGATAATTGCAAGCGCCAAGTCCTTGAGTAAACTACAGGGGATGGACTCAAAACACATGAGAAAGTGTTCGCTTTAGATTGGAGCACAGAGAACTCAACCATGATTAAAGAAGAGAAGGAAACCGTGTGGGCACTGATATGAGCAGGCTAGTAGGTTTAGGTGAGAAAGCAATTATAAGAGAACCTCTCCCCTGCTCCTGTTTTCCTGCTGAAAATCAAAATCAAGGTCATCAGGGAGTGTCTCTGGCTCTCTCTCAGGGAAGCCAGCAGCCAGGTTGTAGTGTACCCTATAGAGAAATCCACATGATAAGCAAATGAAGGAGACCTCCAGTCCCAGCCAGGGAGGAACTAAGGCCTTCCATCCAATGGCCCATGAGGAACTTGGAAGCCCAGAAACAGATTCTCCTGAAATTAAACCTTGAAATAACTGCAGTTCTAGCTGACATCTTCACTGCAACCTTGTGAAAGACCTCGAGGCACATGTCCCCAGCTAAGCTGCACCTGGATTCCTGACCCACATGGCCTGTGAGATGATAAATGATTGTTGTTTTAAGCCACTAAACTTGAGGTAGCTTATTATACAGCACAGATAACCAAGGCAGGTATTGGTACCTGGAAATGGGATGCTGCCATACAAATACACCTAAAAATGTGGGAGTGGCTTTAGAACCAGGTGGCTTTAGAACCAGAGGCTGGAACAATTTGGAGAAGCATGCTAAAGAAGGCCTAAATTGCCTTGAATAGACTCGAGTGGAAATGTGGAGTTTGAGGATACCGTCAGTGAGGGCACAAGAGGAAGTGAGGAACGTGGACTGGAAACTGGAGGAAAGAGAATCTTATGTAGAGGCAGAAAGCTAAGTCGCACATAGTGTGTGCCTCCTGAACTGGGCGATCTGCTGCAGGAAATTGCCAGGCAGGTGTTTGAAGGTGGCCTCTTGGTTTCTTCTTACCACAAGAGGAGAGATACACATTAAGCAAAGGGCTGTTAAACAAAAGAAACCAAGAGTTGAGAGCTGCGAGATGCCTAGCCGCTCGAGATGGCGAAGATGTCACCACTAGAAAATGGCTTCCAAGCAAAGATCAAAGAGAAGGTAGAGGAGGGCTTATCTCTAAGAGATCTTCAGGCTTTCATCTAATGGGGTGAACCCCAGTGAGATTCACAGAAGGCTGTGTGTTCTTGTGAGAGAACACGGTAGCAGAAACACTACTAGCTCAGACTGAAAGGGTACAAAATGAAACGAAGCCATTGGATTCCCAAACTGTGCTGACAGGAGGCATGCTGAGGAACACTCCCCCCCACCCCCCATTGCAGAGATGTGCAGCCCTTCAGGAAAAAGAAACTCAGAAGGCAGAGCCAAGAAACACAGAGAATTATTCCTGAGGTTGAGGTAATAGAGGGAATAAGCCTAAGGTTAAGAGGAAGGGGAGATGGTCAGAGAGTGGGATCCTTGAAACTGAAATTACAGACAGAGCATGCCTACCAGTAATGGCAAGGTCTGGAGTAGGTCCACGAGAATGGGAGAACTAGATGGGGTGAAGAAACAAGAATAGGGAAAGTAAAGCCTTCAAGAAATTGAAGATCATCTATATGGACATGGAAATCACCAAGAATGCTGATGGGGGAATAGTAAAGAGAAAAAGTAAAGCAGGGGTTAACAGTTACAGAAGTCCAAACCCCTTGGATGACCCTTACTTACTCATCCATCTCCACTTCTCACCATTCCCCAGCTTTATAACCCAAGCAGGCTTACCTTTTCATGTCCTCAAATGTTCAGATGTGACTGTGGGACCTTGCAAATGCTCCTCACTCTACCTGGTTCCTCCTGTGTCCCCTCGTAATCCAGACAGATACTTCTGCTGCCTGTCTGTATATGTTTTCACAAGTCCCTGTGTTTATTTCACCAAAGTGTTTTCAAACTTTGTTATGCCCCTCGTCTTCACTGTTAGCTCCAGGAGGGCAAGGGCTGTGTCTGAGCTGTTCAACATGGTTGCCCACCCTCAGCTCAGTAGCTGGTGTGCACAGTAGACATCTCATAATGGAAGAAAAGGATTTCTCTTCCAGGTCAAAGATAAAGCAGTTATAAATAGCACATTTCTATGGTAGCTCTCCTTTTGGATTCTCTACAAACATTAATATCTGAGCTCAAACAATGTTTTCCCTTACAGGACATATTTATAGGGCTTTAAATCCCTTATAAACATTAGGTTTTAGTTCCTTTAAAAAACATACTTATTTACACATGGAAGCATTTGAAAGATTTCTCAAGAATTCTCTAATGTCTGGAGAAGGGGATATTGATTTAAAAATTCTTCTTACAGTAACCACCTTTATGGATTTTCCCTCCCATGGAGGTCTTGTTCATTATATTGACCATCTCTTCCTCCTAATATGAAATTTCTTATTTAAATTATTTGGAGACATAGTGCCCAAAGATGCACACAACAGAATTCAGGACAGAAACAGCATGTAACAATGGGTAAAATGGACATATTAACCAAATTGTATAAAGGAGAGAACAATTAATGTGGTGGGGGGGAGAAAAAAACCCCACAATGTTTCTCAAATTGCATGCAATTATGATAAGTTTTCCTGTGCTGATATTTTTAAAAACCTGAGTTCAAAATAAAGGCAGGTCAGGGAGCCTGGGTGGCTCAGTCAGTTAAGATTTCCTCTCAGGTCATGATCTCAGGGTCGTGAGATGGTGCCCTGAGTCGGGCTCCATGCTGGGCATGGAGCCTCCTTAAGATTCTCTCTCCCTGGGGCCCCTAGGTGGCTCAGCCATTAAGCGTCTGCCTTTGGCACAGGTCATGATCCCAGGGTTCTGGGATCGAGCCCCGCATCGGGCTCCCTGCTTGGCGGGAAGCCTGCTTTTCCCTCTCCCGCTCCCCCTGCTTGTGTTCCCTCTCTCCTGTTTCTCTCTCTGTCAAATAAATAAATAAAATATTTTAAAAAAAAAGATTCTCTCTCTCCCTCTTCCTCTGTACCTCCCCCACCTTCTCTCTCTCCCTCTCTAAAAATAATAATAATAATAATAATAATAATAATAATAATAATAATAAAATAAAAGCAGGTCAAAAGAATCTGCTAAATTCATCATATGAGCAAGTTAAAAATCTAGTTAATGTATCATTATTTTCTCATTTTTCTGGGTCTGACAATTTAGATGAACAGACCAGTGGCTACTTGGCCGAGTAAAGTGAAGTGAAAATTCTCAGCTGTAGGTAAGTTACTACGCAATTTTGTAATGTTCTGACATATTCATGTGTGTCTTTTTCTGAAAATGCATACCTCAAGACATAACTATAACCTATACATAATAAAATTTAAATCCTTACACATAGCCACAGTGCTTTAACCCCAAGCACACTGCCCTAGCTTCCTGATAATGTTTGAAATTATCTTGAATAGGCACCCAGAGAATTTCTGATCACCATCCAAAATATTTAGGTCTTCGTAGGAATGTGCTACATTGCAAAGGAATTCTTTTGTCTGAGCTAAAATCTATTTTGCTCAATAAAGCAGGAAATTTTCTACTCCAAACTTCAAATATATCTCCATCCAAAAGAGCGCTTCCTTTCTTTCCTCATTACTTACAGTTGAAGTGAGCCTCCTTCATCTTGAGATGAACCTTCCATCTGTGCTCTTTTCCTGGAACTTGCTTATTTACATATTCACTCTCAGTCATAGATCTTGAATGGGTCCCCTCCCACCCTATCTTCAACCTTTCTCCCCTTGCTGGGTCATGAACTACAGACTAGAAATAAGCTCATTCTTTCCTGTCCTTTAAATGTCCACCCTTGGCTGTGCTTTACCAATTATTACTCCAACCTTCCCACTTTACAACCTGTTACATTGTGGGCCTCTAGAGATCTATAGCTCAGTCATTTCTGTTGTGAACATGTATCAAGGTTTCCTGGCTGCCCAGCATTTGTCTGGAAAATCTAACATTTCGTACAGCTCAAACAGTGGCGGCTAGGAGCACGTTCTCACCAGATAGTCCCATTCTGGACCTTGGCCCTAAAGAGAATTGCACAAAGAAGCAGGGGCTAGTAGGGGCTTCCAGAGTTATCTAGAATTCAGCGGCACTAGACCCCACCTAAGGCTTCCACAGCAATCTTGTGCTCCCACGGTTTCATGTTCCTACCCAACATACAACAGTAACCACTAAAACTGAAGCCATGTGCATATCTGCCCCAACCACTAGCCTCTGATGCCTCCAAGACAGAGATCATAACTCTTCTTTTTTTAACATCTTTAAGTTTCTTTTTTAAAATTATTTTAATTTACAAGGATGTACTACATGCTGGCTAATTGAATTTAAATTAAAAAATAAATTATTTTAATTTAAAATATGATTGTTTTAAATATATAATTAATATAATTATTTTACTTAAAATTTACATAACATAAAATTTACCATTTTGAGCATACAGTCCAGTGACAGTAGTATATTCACACTGTCGGGTAATCATCACCACCATCCAGCTTCAGAACTCTTCTCACCTTCCCAAACTGAAACTCTGCACATTACCCCCACCCTTAGTCCCCGGTAACCACCATTCTACTTCCTATCTTGACTCATGTTTATATGGACAGTTTCTAGCACATCACCCCTCAATGGTATGATCTCAAAAACTATAGAACTGAAAGAAATTAGTCCCTTTCTCCTTAAGCATCACAGAAAAGAATTAGAAAAAAATTTTAAAGAACTAAAATTCACATAGAAATGATATGTAATATCACTAGAGTTTTTAGAAAACTTGAATGATGTCTTAGCTGGAATTATAAGTGTATGGCTATGTAAAACCACCATCTTGGCTCTCTAGCCAGCACAAATAAATATTGAGCACTTATATTTTTAAGCTAATAAAATGAGCAAAGATGAGAAAAAAAAATCTACCTGAAAAAGAAATGTATAATAAGTTTTTCCCCTCACTCAAATATCTAAGACGCCTGAACTGAGTTCATCCTTCTTTCAGAATATATGCCCATTCATAACTGCAGTGGCTTGCTACCTTAATCAACAGGAGGAGCAAAGAGGAAACCTAATAGAGATGAATATTGCATGAAAAATGTATAAAACTGGGGCGCCTGGGTGGCTCAGTCGTTAAACGTCTGCCTTCGGCTCAGGTCATGATCCCAGGGTCCTGGGATCAAGTCCCGCATCGGGCTCCCTGCTCGGCAGGAAGCCTGCTTCTCCCTCTCCCACTCCCCCTGCTTGTGTTCCCTCTCTCGCTGTGTCTCTGTCAAATAAACAAATAAAAATCTTTTAAAAAAAGTATATATAAAACTGCCTTCTAGAAATGTACATACATACAAAAGGAAATATAAAGAGAGGAGAGCTTTCATAATCCACTTCTGTATACGAAAGCTCTTGCATTAAAAAAAAATTGTGTTGTAGAAATTTCCAAATTAATTTATTTGGTACTTACAGAATATATAAAAGGTGGACCTTAAGGTCATAAGTATTGAAAGGAGTCTTAAATAATGTCTCCATATAACAGATGAATAATTTCAAGTCCTCTTTCATCCAGCACTGTATGTTCCAGTTTGCACCTGAATTAAAAATAAACTACATTAAATCTGAAAAACATTCTGAACAACTCAGTGAAAGAGAAGAACTAAATTAAATTTACCAGTATTCTGATACAATTTCCATTACCTATTCTAAGAGAAAAAAACCAGCTCTAACCAGTGGTATGTATCTGCCCAAGTCACCTAGCTCCTGAGGCCCCCCATTTCCTTTTAGGTAAAATAAGACAGTTAAATTCTCAAACTTTTTCTTTTTTTAAATCTTGAACTACTTAAGTAGGACAAAAAGACCTCAAAAGTCACCTAGCTCAGTTCATGCTTGCTTTCCAGGAGAAAAGAAAATATTCAATATCAAGGTACCAGCAAATGTGGAGCAGTATTTATGTGTCTGCTTTAGCAATAAAAGCACAGTGATTCACATGTGAACTATGATTCATGTCTTAAATTCTTGTCATTGTAATATTATAGTCCCCAAATACAACTGATGCAAGTATACTTCACCATGCACTGAAAAACTCACCTGGTAATAAATTATTGGTGATTTGTAATTTAAAAAGCAAGAATAGCAAAAACTAGAAATAATGGCTAACCTAAAACAGTGCTAACATATTTCCCCAAACCTGAAGGATTTCTAGCTGGTAGGCATTTTACAACACTGTTGAGCCCTTATGAAGTAAACAGCATGCCTGGTAGAATAATCAGTTGAAATCCTCAGTAACCATCATTTAACCTACTAATTTTAGTTAAACTCACTAAGAAGTGACTAGTTATGCAAGCTTTATTTATGTGTAAAATTTAAATCTACAGCATCATAATCACTCCTCTTGAAAACTGAAGAAAGTACTAACATTTTTTGATCGTTTCAAAGCTCATCACAAAGGCCCTGACTTATTAAATTCATCCTTGGTATATTTAATAATCACCAAATGGCTAAGTTCCCCTACAAATGAAAAAAAAATGCCTCATTTAATATTAAATGAATTGTATTAATTAATGGCCATAGAATCATTTGGAGACACTAGGAGTTATTACTACTAACTTGTTTTAAAACTCTCATTTTATTGTATATTTATGCTTTATTCTTATTCCTAAGCTGATTTCAATAAACTGGAATGTTTCTTCCATCTAATCAGTGATACTCAACCAGGGGCAACTTGGCCCTCAGGGGCATCTGACAGTGTTCAGAGATATGTTTTGGGGAAGGAGCTACTGGTAGCTAAGAGGCAGAAGCCAGGGATGTTGCTAAATATCCTACAATGCACAGAAAGGCCCCCCA
Source organism: Eumetopias jubatus (assembly GCF_037043125.1). Taxonomy (NCBI): domain Eukaryota; kingdom Metazoa; phylum Chordata; class Mammalia; order Carnivora; family Otariidae; genus Eumetopias; species Eumetopias jubatus. Next base: position 53,463,980 of record NW_028274810.1, read on the forward strand.
TAACCAAGAATTGTCTGGCCCAAAATGTTAATAATGTTGAGAGTGAGAAATTCTGATTAACCCTTTATAGGAGTGCTATACTTATGTGTGTCTCTGTTTTCATATTGTAGGTCTCTTTGTATTGCTGAATCAATTGATTCTGCTCTGTTAGCTTTTCCAGAAGGCTTGGAAACAATTTTTTGGTTTTGATTTCCAAATGCAGAATTACTAACTACCCTAGCCACATTCAGTATGCATTATACTTAAACAACAAAATACCCCTTGATTTAAAATATATAATCAGCTACAGAGAGATTCCTCACTTGGACAAATATTATTCATAAGTGTTTTAAAACTTAATTCAACAGTTGAATATTTTTTAAAGATTTTATTTATTTATTAGAGACAGACAGACAGACAGACAGAGAACACGAGCCGGGGTGGGGGAAAGGCAGAGGGAGACGGAGAAGCAGACTCCGCAACTGAGCAGGGAGCCCAACAAGGGGCTCAGTCCCAGGACCCTGAGATCATGACTTGAGCCGAAGGCAAACGCTTAACCTACTGAGCCACCCAGGCACACCCAACAGTTGAATATTTTGAATATTTTATCTACTCAACAAAATGAGGTGTGCTTTTTCTATTTTAAAGCAAATTTAGAAGATTACAAGAAACGGATTTATAGGTAAAAAGAGTTCCCTCATTGCATTTTTATAAGATATAAAATAATTTGGGGCTCATTAGTTTGGTCACATGATGAATCATAATTTTATTACTAATACAAAATGATGATAATGTATTAAGAATCCCATCCATATTACATCTATTTCATACAGGTTTCAGAGAATGAAAACATTTTGTTTAAAACAGTTAATAGGTAATGCTTGGAACATCAATATACTTACCTATTTGTTGAAAAACTAAAGAATTCACTGTTGAAACAAATGCCTTCCCTTCAATGTTGTCTGCATGTACAGAACAGTTTTTATCTTCCTTGCTCCAAAAGCAACAGTGGAAAGTTGTTTTGGAAGATAAGTTAGAAAAGTAGGTAGTACTCGAATTCAATTTAGCTTCAACAACTGCCTCATAATGTTCACTCAAATTGGAAGTATTCTTTGAGATTCCGGTTGGCAAGAGGAAGTCATAGGTTGTATTTGTTGGCATGCAAGACAGCTTAAATCTCCAGGGAGTGATTGGATATGCCAAGTTAAATGCAGTTGTCAAATAAATAAATTCTGTTAGGATATTAAAAAGACACACAGAAAAACAATCATTTTGACTAAGACATAAATAGGAAGTATCTAAGATTAAACCAGGTAGTGCTCAATTATTCAAATTTCTACTTGTTCAGTCTGTGCCTGATGCAGAGCTCTGTGCTTCCATTATACAATGGAAGGTACATTAATTTACTGAGATAACTTCATCCATTAGCACCTCTTTTTGGAAATTCATGCTTCATTTTCCTGATTAATCTAGCCTTCTATATTTATATTTTAATGAAAAAATTATAGCTAAATATTTCAATTGCTTTTTCTAAAAAAATTATTCTAATGAACTTCCAGTATAAGCAGGAAATATCTGGATGTGCAATTATATAAGCAAATATTAAAGTGCTGTTTTAATATTTCTCAAAGAAAATAATACCAAAATGTTAGCACTACAAGTGTTTTTAGAAAGGGTTTTTCTTCGGTATCAGGACAGCTGGATAATCTCTTGAATCTACCCATGATCCTCAGATATATGACACGTCTAAGACATGGCTTTAATGCACTCTCCAAGAATCAATGTACAATGACAGGAATATTCCATTGCTGATTAAAGACAATTCTCACTTTTTCTACATATAAAAATTAAGAATAATTATATAATCTCATACCCAAAAAATTCTCAAAAGTGGTACTTGTTTTTTTAATAAGTAATTGTTTGAGAATTAAATAATAATTAATTCTCATTAATTCTTTCTTTTACAAGCTACTCATACAATTCAACAGCCCTGTTGCCTCACATACAAACCAAAGCAGAATTCGGAGAATTTTGCATGGATTTTCATGGAATGAGAATTCTGAAGAATTAGGGTAAATGTAAAAATGTAAGAAAATAGCAATTGTTAAAAAATCAATTCACAAAAAATGTTTTAAATCATAAAGCTAATATATATGAAAATATCTAAACAATATATAGGTAATGACTGTTAAAGTTTGATTTCTAAACTTCTCCATAAAAACAAACTAACATAAAAATGTATCAGATGCAAAAATTAAAGCAAACATCATTAACATGACTAATACTCCGCCCACACTGATAACAATTAGGTATCATAATATCACCAAAAGTGACTCCTCATTACAATTGTGTTCCTTTGGACTTCATCTTTCTAACATACATTTCTGAAACTAGCACATGTCAATAAAAATAGGCCATTTCTTTGATTTTACAAAACTATGAATATTTGTTGGTGTTAATTAAAAGCACATTTTCTAGCTGCACATGGAATATTCATTTGGCTGAACTGAAATGAGCCTAAAATCCTCAAAGAAGTATTTGAAATGTAAAATGTAATAATTAATGTCATAGACATAGCAACTATTGAATCAGTTTAATTAAAAGATAGTTCTATTTTGCATGCTTTTGCAAACAATATTTCTTTCCCTCCAGATGAACCCTAAACAGCCAGGAGTCCAGAATTTTATCTGAAGGCATATGTTATCATGGTAACAGCATCCCAAGAACTCTTCTGATTCACAAAACTTCATCAAACAACAAACCTTTCAGAAAGTCAATGTGAAACACATTGAGTGGAGCCTAATAAAAATTAGAAAATATAAGAGAGAATGAGTATGTTGTTACTTTTTGATAGTCCCTTGTGGCATCGTTTTTGACTCTGTTAATAGTGGAGTTATGCTGGGTATTTTCTGTAAATATATAGATGGCTACAAGGAGAATGAACAGTATGCACAAGGAAGACTTGTAGAGAAACTCGTAAGAGCACCTTCAGATTGGATTAGCCAAGGAGATGCTTAGAACACACAGGTAGACAGCTGGATAATCTCCCAATATGGTTGCCAGATAAAATGGGTTTTGTTAAAAATAGCCTGACTTTAGGTTTTTTTTAAGATTGTATTTATTCACTTGATAGAGAGAGAGAGCACAAGCTGGGCAAGATGCAGGCAGAGGGAGAAGGAGAAGCAGGCTCCTTGCTCAGCGAGGAGTCTGATGCGGGGCTCGATCCCAGGACCCTGGGATCATGACCTGAGCTGAAGGCAGACGCTTAACCAACTGAAGCCACCCAGGCGCCCCTAGCCTGACTTTAATTTTAAAATACTTGGAACACAGCCTAAGTTAGATGATTTGAGGTTTTTGTGTTTTTTTTTAAATCAAAATATCTCTACAATGCAGTAAGAAACAAGTGAGAATAGTATGCTCAATAGTCATTGGTGGGGTACCTGGGTGGCTCAGTTGCTTAAGTGTCTGCCTTCCACTCAAGTCATGATCCAGGCCCTGGGATGGAGCCAGGCCTCGGTCTCTCTGCTCAGCGGGGAGTCTGCTTCTCCCTCACCCTCTGGCCCTCCCCCTCCCCCACTCATGCTCTTTCTCTATCTCAAATAAATACATAAAATCTTTTTAAAAAAGTCATTGGCAATGGGTGACTAATTTCAAACAGAAGCATGCTATGGTGCACAGTAGTTAAAATCACGAAATTAGAAAATCATCTGTAAGCTTTCTCTTGAGGATATTCCTGCAGTGGGTAGGAGGAAGACTAGTATACATTCAATTCTTCTTCTGGTGGTATTCAAGATGGAAATTTTCAATGTAAACGTCATCCCTTGATAATATCCTCTTATAACATTACACTTGTCATTGTCTACTGCAGTTAAAATGTGGAATAGCATTTAAAATGGCATCTCCCTCCCATTTGAGAATAAATCCATTATTTTGTGTCATAGTGATATATTTTACATACCACCACCACGTAAACTGCTCCTTGATACAGAGAATTAGTTTTGACTATCATCTGATATATATACATTTATAATTTAATAATGCTACATTTACTAAATTAAAATTAAAACATTCAAGTGTCACCATATCTTGTTTCTACGCATGTATAAGGGTGTTAGTGTACATAAATAAACTTTCTGTACTGTAAAAGAAAACAAAGTTAAGTAGCAAGCAACGGGCAGGAAGAAAAAATCTGCAAAACATAATAAATTGTTAGGGGCTTATGATGATTAAGGTTATGTGTCACTTGTCCAGGTCCATGGGGTGCTCAGTCATTTGGTCAAACAGTAGTTTGGGTGTGTCTGTGAGGATGCTCTGGATGAACTTAACATTTGAATCAGTAAAATGAGAAAAGCAGATTGCCCTCCCTAACATGGATGGCCCTTATCGATCAATTGGAGACCTGGATAGAACAAAAAGGCTAAGTTAGAGGGAACTCCAGCTGCCTGACTGACATCAGTCTTTTCCTTCCTTTGGACTCAAACTGAAACATCAGCTCTTCTTGGGTCTTAAGCCTGCAGTATCCAGACTGGAACTTATCCCATCAGCTCTCCTGGCTCTCCAGCCAGCAGCTGCAGTCATGGGACTTCCCAACCTCCACCATCTTGTGAGTCAAGTCTTTATAATAGATCTCTTTCTCTCTCTCTATAAATTCTCCTGGTTCTGTTTCTCTGGGGAACCCTGACTAATACAGTACTAAATATCAGTGACATTTTAGAAATTTTGAAAACTCATGAAAATAAAATCCAGCAACAAAATGGTCAAAGCACATGATTTAGAAAATTGCATAAGAAATATAAATGGTCGGGGCGCCTGGGTGGCTCAGTCATTAAGCGTCTGCCTTCAGCTCAGGTCATGATCTCAGGGTCCTGGGATCAAGCCCCGCATCGGGCTCCCTGCTCAGCGGGAAGCCTGCTTCTCCCTCTCCTGCTCCCCCTGCTTGTGTTCCCTCTCTCGCTGTGTCTCTGTCAAATAAATAAATAAAATCTTTAAAAAAAAAGAAATATAAATGGTCAGTAAACAGTCCTGAACCTCACAAATAATCAAGTAAATAAAACTGAAATGAGATGTCATGTTTTCCTTATCTGACAGGGCAGAAACGTGGAAGAATGATAATATACATCTTTGACAGAAATGCAACGGATATAGCATTCATGTACTTTGTGTTGGTACTGAAATGGTACAAAATTTTGTGGAGAAGATTTCACAGTACCTATCAAATGTTTAAATGTGCATATTATTTAACATAGAAAGTCCTCTGTAATAATTAATCAACAGGAATATTCTCCCAAATATACAAAGATATATGTATGGATTTCAATGCAGCATTATTTGTTACAAAGAAATGTCTATCAATGGGGAATTGGCCAAGTAAATTAATAATTTAAGGTACAGTCATAAGTTCTTTGTTATGCAACCATTAAATGAATAAGCATATCAGTAAGTACTCAGTAAAAAAAAAGTTGTCATGCTAAATTGAAGAGCTATTAAGCAGAAAAACACAGAACAATAGATATAGACCAATTCTATTTTTGCAACCATAGACACGAATTGTGTATGTCTGTTTGTGTTATAGTTCTGGAAAGCTACACATCAGGTTGGTCCCTGAGAAGGGTTTTCATTTTCACACTTACACTTTTGTTTGGTTTGTATTTTTAATCATGAGCATGAGAATTTCTAACTGCAGACAGAGGAAATTCTGCTAGCCAGTAAAAGAAACAGGATCCCGAAGGGCAAAATCTCTTATATATGGACATTTAAAAAGCTAATTACTTACCCCAATGTAACAAAGCCACACAGAAATTTTGACAAGTCATCTTACTTCAGAGAAGTAGACCTGAAAAACAGTACATCTAAAACAAATACACACACACAACACACAAAACACCTGACATCTACCTATACAAGCTGTCTGGGGAAATAGAAAAGGAAAAGGATTATGAATAAGTCTTTACATTTTAATCCTCTATAATACTCTGCGTCAATATCAGAGAAGTGTCTCACATGAAAGTATGGTTAGACATTATGGATTCATTCCCATGCACGTGCTATCTCACAGTTAAAATATAAGCCACAATTTCATATATGGCATATTCAAAAAATTTTTAATGTTCATTTATGCCATGACAAACCAGGACAGGCATCACAGGATAAGATCAAATTTTTAACTAAACAAAAGTGTTCATAAGTTTGATTCAATATGTACACAATCTAACATTAATTTTTTTATACTCAGTTCTTAAATTTCTCTTATTTTCTAAAGCCATTATATTTACTGTGATACTACAAAGCCAAACAGTTAACAGCACAGGTAATGACTGTATATTTATTTCCAATAAAGAGGAAGAAATTTCCCTGTATGCTTTTGGAAACCCCAAGTGTTTATCTGCCGATGCATTAATACACTGGAGAGTTATCAGAGTAATCTAAGGAAAGGTCGATGGCTTAATATATCCAAATGATAGGGTGACTTCAAGAGACAAGCTTTCCCATGAAGTCTACTCAATTTGAAATACATCTTAAATAAGATTATTCGTACTAGGACCTCATGAATTAGAACAGCAGCGTAATTTTAATATATTGGGCTTCAATTTGTAATGAAAGCCTAAAGGCTTTTGTTGTTCCAATGTTTTTTGTTATCTCAAATTGGGGATTCAGTTCACTACACAAAGTTAATCTGAGGTAAAAAGAAAAAAAAAAGCTCTGAATTAGGTGTCAGGAGTCTTGAGTGCCAATCTAGTATCTTCAACTCATCAGCTGTAGGACTTGGGACTTCAACACTCTAGACCTCAGGTTCCTCGTGTACAAATCCCCCTGATGGATGAGCTCTACAATCCCTTTCAGAGCTTCTCATGATTCTGAGAGATTTTATTTTAAAATAGAAGTCACAGCTTTACCACAAAGAATATTATAAAATATGACGTGAGAAACATATCTCATAAGTCATATCTGAGAATTGGTACCATGTGATGAGTAAATAGGAAAACATGTTTGTTTAGTTCCCGACTTAATAACTCTCGGGAAGAAAAGGGATGAGCATAAACATTTTACAGTCTGATAAATTTGTTTTTCAGCCTCTCAGTTTTTCGTCAGAAGTTTGGTTCTTTATACACTGATATCACAATGTGTCTTTAGGATTTCTAAACATCTGTTCAGTCTTTGGACTCCTCATTATCGGAACATATGAATTTTTTGATACCTGTTTCTGATGCAAAATTTTCTCCTAAGGGGAGGTTCCTGGGGGGGAATGGGTGAAATAAGTGATGGGGATTAAGACTGCACCTGTTGTGATGAGCACCAGCTGTTGTATGGAGGTGTTAAATCACTAAATTCTATGCCTGAAACTAATTTTACACTGTATGTTACCTAACTGGAATTTAAACAAAAATTTTTTTTAAATATCTCCTAAAATAAACCCAAATGCAAGTTTCATAGTCAGGATGTGTCATAGATACAACATATCATTAGACTAAGTGTTTTGAATGAACCAACTGGTGGCAAATAATTCAGTCTAACAATTGATTTGACTCACTTTTAACTCAACTTATCAGCTGAGTCAAATGACCAAATAGATCAGTTGTTTTTGCTTATAAGGCAAGTGTTCTTTTATTTAATGTTCCATGCAAAACACAAACTATTCTTATGGTTTGAATTCTTGCAGGCAGGTTTCACTCTTACATAACAGAGAAACAATCACAAAAATGAAAAGGGCATAGATGCAACCTTGAAGAGAGTGTGAAATATGGTCCCTGATATAGACTCAATGAGGCAAATATTTATACGACCCTACACTGTATCAGAAAGGAACATATAAAGAGGTTTACAAAAACACAAATAATACCAAAAAAAAATGCAGAAATCTTTAAACTGTGAGGAAAAAAAACCAAGCAAAGGGAAAACTAATGGTAAGACGACCAAAATAAGTGTAATATACAAAATACCATTCAGTTAAATTCACTTTTTAAAGATGAACTATTAATTTCTTTTATGCTTTCTTATGATCAAATTGTTCAACTATAAATTCAGAGTACTTTTAAGTAATCTCTACACCCAACATGGGGCTTGAACCCACAACCCCGAGATCAAGAGTTGCATCCTCTACTGACTGAGTCAGCCAGGTGCCCCTTCAGAGTACTTTTAAAACAAAATCAACAGCTTTGGGGAAATGTTCAAATAATCCTAACACTAAGAACAGAAAGAAATTTTTGCCTGAGTAACTTCAAAACAGGTTAACATCCTCATGAACATCCTAACAGTACTAGACTTTCATGGAAACTTCACACGATTCAACAGTTCCTCAGCCCCTCCACTGCTAGTACCCTATTCTAAGCCACCATTATCTCTTCCCTGGACAGTCAGCTGTGCCTCCTAACTGCTCTCCCTGCTGCTACCCTTCCTCCTCTCCAGTTCAGTCTATTCTCAGTGCAGCATCCAGAGTGGTCTACATCATGTCTGTCTTGCCCCAAACTCTACAGTACTCTCCTTTCCACTCTGAGTACAAGTCTGAGTCCTGCACGGAGCTACAATGTCCTGGATCTCGAGTGCCCCTCTGACCTCATCAACTACTGCTCTTCTTTTGTTCAAGTCACCTTCTCGGAGCCTTTCCTGACTAGCCCATCTAAAATTTCAACACCTTCCCCACCCTCACATGCATATCTGCTGTTACTGCTGAATTTTCTCCTTAACACACTTATCACACTACCTAATGTGAATATGACTTCTGTTTTTCTTGCTTATTGTCTAACTCTCCCCACTAGAATGTAAACTCCACTAGACCAAGAGATTCTTTTTACTATTTCCTTTTCATCATTATATCCTTCACACATAGAAGCCTGCCTGTCACCTACTAGGTGCTTTCTGTATATTAACTGAATGAATGAGTGAATGAATGAATGGCATGATATGACTCTTGAAATATTCTTCAAAATAGGCTGGTGGCATCATACTAAGAAAATAACAATCTTCAAAAGATGCGTTCTGTGGATGACAAAGATGTCTCACACACACACACACACACACACACACACACACACACACACACACACACACAGAGGAATATTATGCAGCCATTAAAAAGGAAGAGATTTTGCCATTTGTGAAACATGGATGGACAACATAGGTGCTAAGTGTAATAAGTCAGACTGAGAAAGACAAATACCATGTGATTTCACTCATATGTGGAACCTAAAAAAAAAAAAAAACAAACGATTAAACAAACAGAAAGCAGAATCAGACTTATAAATACAGAGAACAAAATGATTGTTGCTAGGCGCCCCCTTAACCATTTTTATATATGGATCTTGTTGGGGCGCCTGAGTGGCTCAGTCAGCTAAGTGTCAGACTCTTGATTTCGGCTCAGATCACAATATCAGGGTTGTGAGATCAAGCCCCATGTAGAGCTGCACAGCAGAGTCTGCTTCGGATTCTCTCTCCCTCTCCCTCTGCCCCTCCCTTCCCTCACTCTCCCTCTCAAAGAAATAAAATCTTTTAAAACAATAGATAAATATGGATATTGTTGAGAATTTGGTAAGAGCAAGGCACCAACTGCCAGGAGGAGACACATACACCCAAAATTAGGGCTATAATTTCAGGGGGTTAACAAACGCTCTGAAATGTATCCAAAGCTCCCAGATTAAGAGTTCCTGATGTAGATAAATAAATGGGAGTCCACATTCCTCAGGCAATCCTCTGTAAGTATAGCTCCTATAAATTGAGCCACTGATAAACATCAAGCTATGAGGAGTTTGAGATTATATTGCCTAATGTTCCCCCTGAAATACAGTCCTTCTATGTTGACAGTTAAGAGGAATAATGTGTTTTATTTGAAATCTTCATAAAATATACAAAGATTCATTCATAGACTGATCTAAATGATCCACCTATAACACCTAGATGTGCAGTCAGTAATTCAATTTTCATAATTCACCAGAGTAAGCATACTAAACACATCACTGATTCTTGAGTTATTATTATAAACTTCAAACAAAAGGAAAAATTAAAATCTATATTCTCCTGAATTATCATATTATGGGTTTTCAGAAGAAAATCAGACTTTAACTTCTATCACAGAAAATTCTTTGTGTATCTTTATGTATTAAATTCTACTTAAATATAAAGCAGAATAGTCTTAATTAGTGTTTGAGTGGAAGAAAGGAAATTATTTACAACTTGCTCCAATGATCTCACAAAGACTAGGCTTGTAGAAAAGTTTATGAGTAAGAAAAGCAATTCTGACAATTCTGTTGCCTTGATGAGTAAACTCAATGAGTGCCATCTGCCACTAATTCTTGCTTTTACTTTCAGCTAGAGAGGTGCCCATTTTTCACTTAAACAATACCATTTAAGTATTTTATTTAAATATAAATGAAAAACCCTATTTCTTCAAGTGTCAAAATAAATTTAGCCTGGTCTATCTCTACTAACCTTGTCATTCTTCACATGACAGAAATTTGTCATGCTATTCCTTCCCATCAAGTAGTGTTAAAGACTTAAATTATTTTAAAATTAAAAAAAAAAACCTTCCATCATCTTGGTATAAGCATTTGTCACTTTGAAAACTTAATTTCAAGTGTTTTAATTCCTGATATGACTAATTATGTGATCTTGTTGCACATTAATTCCCTGAAAATACAGAGGGATAAGCTAGAATTCAGAGACTTAGGTACCATAAAGTCAACAAAGTTGAGTAGGAATAGGCATCTGACCTACAAAGTAATTTAAAAACCTGTACATAAATTAACTCATTTAATTATTAGCTAAATATTAGGTACAATATAAGTTACCACACAAGGGACTAGAAATATAAAAATTAATAGGAAATCATCATTTATTTTAACAAGTAACATTGTTTTATGATTTTTTATATATCAAAGTTCTATAATACCAATATGAGTAAAGTATCATGGGACTTCACATTCAAGATGACAAACTGAAGAAATAAACTGATCTCTTACTCCTGAGATGTCTTTAGTATTATGGTGAAGTAAATCATTATCAACCAGTAGAATAGAGAATGAGAGGGGACCAGCAGCAAAAGAGAGATTTAAACAAATTTCTGGAAGATGAAGAAAGGTTAATGAAGTAGAATGAAGGAAGTGACCACGTAGGATATTTGGGGAAGGGGCTGTCATCAACGAAGGAACAAATTTATTTAGCAAAACCCTGGAGATGTTCTGAATGGTAAAGGGCAGGGTGATGTGGGGCCAAAAGAGACGGTTTTGGTCTGCATATGAAATATCTGACTTTCTTCATCACCTCATGAACAATTCACAGCAGCCAAATCTAACTCCCTGTAACTGTCAGAGGAGTGATTTACAAATAAGAGAAACAACTCTGGCTAGTTTAATAGAAAGAAAAAAAATTAGTAAAATTATTGGGTACCTCACAGAACCTCAGTGAGAGTCAGAGAACTGACTAATAAAACACATAGCTAAGAATCTCACCCAAAATCCCATGTAAATTGCTCTAGAAAAGACAACCCTGCTACCACGCCAAGACATTGCGTGTTATGACTGAAGCCTCAATGCCTACTACCTCTGAGTTCCTCTGAGCTCATCTGTTCTTCCATATCCCACACTTCCGATCTAAGATTTGGCATGAATGCCTCTCACTGATTCAGCCTAGTTCACAGTCTACATCTAGGCAGCCAGGAAACTTGGGAAAATAGGGATTTATAAGGTAGGGAAATCCCCACACAGAGACAAAATATCCAAAGATGTCAAATAGCCAAGGAAAATAAAAAATTGTTCCATATACTCCTATATATTAAAGGAGTTAAAAAGCACAAGTTATTTGAGGAAAACTTGGGCTTTCAGTATAGACTTGACACGAACATGGTAAAGAACTTACATGTTCTGATATTTAGGGGGACAGACCTTCTGCATAAAAGGCAGCTCCCCGCTCAAGTGCCTAGAATAAAGCCTATCAGTTGACAAACACTGCCCATACACACAGAATTCACATTCTTTCTGTTTTTCCCCTTAACAGCCATGCTGAATGGAGACATGAACTAAGACATGAAGGCTTCGGCATAAGGAAAAAATTTTGTAAAAAAAAGGAAAGAAAACCTACCACAGAGGATATAGATAAATCAGAGTAGAAAAAATAGCTTTAACAAATGTTCATGAGTATCTTCAAGGACATTTTCAGAAGACATTGCATTCATAAATTCAAAGATTGCTCTGATAAAGGCATCATCCTCAGAAGAAAGAGCTTTGGAAAATCACATGCATAGTTGCAAAAGCATTTTTCAGTAGAAATGTTAGAAAACACATGTGCATAATTAATTCCTCCCCAAAAGGAAAAAAGAGGGAAAAAATGCTTAAAAAAAAAAAAGGTCAAATGATCCATATCCAACCAGTAGTATTTCCAGAAAAAGAGTATAAAGAGAAAATGATCAATGAAATAATATGAAAAACGTTTCCAGAGCTGATAAGAGACACAAGTTTCCAAACTGAAGAAAAAAAAAAGTGTACCAAGTACAAGGATAAGAATGGAAAAAATATCCATTGCTAAACATATCACTAAGAAATTACGAAAGAGCAAAGAAGAGAAGACAGGAAAGGTTTCCAGAGAAGAAAAACATCTCTAAAAGAATGAGAAGCAGAATGGAAGCAAATGTTTTATACCAAAACAATGAACACAGTGAAACAATGAATACTATAAAACAAATGTTTTATACCAAAACACTGGAAGATAATCCAGTGATGCCTGATAGAAAATTATCTACAGTAGAAAATTCTATTAGCCAGTCAAGCATGTATCAGAGCAAAGCAAATATATTTTCAGTAACACGATGACTAAATTTATATCCTATGAGTCTCTTTCTCAGAAGGAATTTTATAAGGTATTCCAGCAAAAGAGGAGTAAACCAAGAAAGAAAGATTCAGGGATTCAGGATTTAGGAAAGCATGACTACAACCCAGTTGATGGCTCCAAAGACTTGAGAATGACCAGTCCAGATAGCAGATGACCCCTGAAAGGAAATGGCCAGAAGGAAGGCAGGAATGGAGGTAACTCAATGTGTAATATGATTCTGAAGCTGCAAAAATTTGACAAAAACAAAAACAGAACCCACAGAATAGCACAAGGGAAAAAAGGAAGTCATATTTCAAAACTGAGGCCACTAGGCCAAATAAGAATATGAGTTCATGGTCGTCAAAAAGAAGAATGAAATGGATTCCAAAAAAATAAAGAGAATGAATAAACTAAAAATTAAAAGTATAATGAAGAAGGCCCACCTACCTTCTCGAACAAGAAAGAATAATTAGAAAACGTTTTACAGAAAGTCCTGATCTAAATATGAATCAAAATAAAATATGGCATACTTTTTTTTAAGTAAACTCTATACTCAATGTGGGGCTTGAAGTCACGACCCCAAGATCGAAGGTCACATGCTCTATGGACTGAGCCAGCCAGGTGCCCCATATATGGCATAATTTTGACCAAGTGCTGGAATTAAAGAATCCATTTGAAAGAAGAAAGAATCCCCTTAACCTTGATTCTGGGAAGATTCTCCTTTGGGTGGCTAAGGAGTCATACTGAATGAAATGTAATCCCGGGACACTTCTTGATTCTGCAGTGAATGATATTTATGGTCATAATAACATTAACGCTATTTATAGATTTTTCAACTTTTTCATTCAAGTATTTAGACAAAAATGAAAGATTCAATTAATTACAATACGAAACATGAAATATTAATAATATTCTCACCATACAGCTCTCAAAACTTGGATGGTATGATTATATAAGGGGAGAGAGTGGAAAGGCCAAGAGTGAAATATAGCAACCTGATGCCGTAGGAAGGCAAGAGGAACTGTCTGTAGTGAATGGAAGAGAAATAGTGCAAGGAATTATAAATGTAACCAGTTAAAAAGCTCAGAAAGTTAATATAATTATATGCAGGAACAGAGAAAGAAAGAAGGCAAAACTAGTAAGCTAAATTCTCTTCTCCTACAGTATCTGTTTATGGTTGATAGAAGAAAAGAAAAGAAAAGAAGTCAGTATAAGCATATTATCCAGCCCTTCAGAGGAAGCCACAGGCCTAAGACCCAAAACCAGAAATGGTTCAAGTCAGTTGTTCCCAAGGTCAGCACTGGCACGGTGAGGGTAGTGGGGCAGGGGACGGGAACTGTTTGATTGCAGTAGGTTTCTGTAACCATGTGCGTGGATTATTTTCATGTAAAAGTATGACTGAGTCCTTTTAACCAAATAGAGGACTATGAGATTTCAGAGAAAAGAGCTATGAACAAAGTCCTAGGGGCCAACAAAAGGTTCACAGAAGTGAAATTTTAGTTGAACTCCAAGGAATACAAAGAAGAGAGTAGTGTTGTATTTCTTCTATTTTAAGGGTCACAATATGTTAACACCTCTGACATCAAGATCTTTGTTAAAATCGATGTCATCTCACAATTACTGATAGCCTAGTAGCAGCTGTGATCAAGTTGTCATTGATTGCATACAGACAAAGTGGGGCGCTTTCCTCATGACAGACTGGACAATTTTAACCCATCAATATTTCGGGCAACACCATTTGAGGAAGGAATAGGATCCTGAGTGTTGTCTGAAAACCTTATGTTGACATTTTATGGGAAGACCATATAAAGAGCGAGCATAACATTTACAAAATGGACCACACTGGTAGAAAATCTAAGAAACAACAGTGTAGCATTCTTTTATGAAGTGCTATATCACAAGTATTCAAGAATATGCTAGTGTTTGGAAAAATATTGACATCAACAGCACTGAGTTGAAAAGCAATTAAAAAAAAACCGATTCTGAATATGAAGAAGAATTCCTTAACCAATTTCTTTGATTTACACTTTCCTTATGAGAGCAATAAGATTTAAACAAAAATCTTTATTTAACTAATTCTAAAAGAGCTCTTCCAGTAGATATAAGATAAAATTTCTAAAGGATGAGAAAGCATTGTAAAATAGTTAAATAGGCAGAGCCTTTTCTTTCTTGGAGGTACAAAAATGATAGTGTATCTTAAAAAATCCATGATGTCTAGATTTACAGAACTACAACTACCTAGAAAGAGGATAATCAGGAGAAATCAGAGAGATAACTTCTAGTTTGGGGAAATCATAACAGATACCATAGAAGAGTAACGAGTTAATTGCCCCCTTTAAGAATGGGAAGGCATAGGAAGCATAGATTCCCACAGAACCTATGGTCAGTAAAAACAAAGATCGGCCAAAGAATATCAATAAAAGACAATAAGAACTCCTGTGTGTGAATTGATTTGCAAATTGGGAATCAAAAGACCAAGAAGCCATTTGCCCAGATGACTGCTTTTTATAGAAAGAACATTTTTTACATCCTGTTCATTCTGTGCAAAAACCTTCTCTCCCTCAAATCAAACCTGTGACTAGCAGTGTTGCCGCAAGACACCCAGGTCACTAGAGAAATACCCAGCTACCTCCTGGGTAGGTCTAATATGATAAGTATGTCATAATTCTAAAAGATAACATTTAATAACATGACAGCAACTGCAATTATTGGGTGCTTATTATGTATGTGTTAGTATGTTTTCTCTCTCTGTTGATATAGTGTGTGTTTATCTATGTCTGTTTATAATTTATTTTCTCTTTTAGCTCCTAAACACTGACCAGTTTGGTTCAGAAATTTTGTTGGTACATACAGAAATCTAATTGTTCGATTATCTCATGTTCATAGTTTCTCAATTTTCATAGGTTTAGACACCCAAATAACAGCTGCTGGATAAAGTAAAATGGGAAAATCTGATTTTCAGAAAAACTAAGTTGTCCTATGCCTTCACAAAACAAATATTTGGTAGCAGCTGTTCTTAAACATGAGTTCACACTTTTAAAGTCCATTATAATACCATTATAGAAGCTCCTGAGAATCTCTGTTTGTTTCAAATCTTTAGCTATTCTCCAGTACAAACAGATAAAACACGTATATGTTCCCATAAACCTTACAGAAACTATTGGCCCAGGAGTAAATCCTCTCTCTCTGCCCTCAACTTCTTCTCTTTCTCATTCACTATTTTACCCATATGTATACACATTTGTAAGTCTAAATTGTTTCCGGATTTTTTCCCACTAATTGGCAAAGACTTTTGAAATTAATATCACAGTGCCTCTTTAGAGATTTTCTAGTTAGGTCATTTTCTTTTGCTAGTACATAGTACTCCCATGTGATTCAAATACACAACTCTCTTCCTCGAGATCATCCACCTGTTCCCCAGGCAGCGGCTCCCCACAGCTCTGTGCTCTCCTCAGCAAGTCTCCATGCTGTACCTGGAGCTCTCGCCCAGCTGAGCAGATCACTGAAAGACCGCACTGGCCAGCCAAATACTCTCCAGCACTAACTGAGTGTAGACTGTATTCACTTTTGGGGAGACTTTATTTGGTAACATAAAATTGTGTAAGTGGGAAGAACCTAGCCTACTAATTTTATAGACTACGTGACTTGCAGACTTTTATTCAGTGAGAATCAATATCCACAAAAGTTTCTCATGGTCTACCTTAAACATATGTGTTCACAATCCTGAAAAAGATTTTAAACTCCCAAGTACGTGGCACTTAAATTTGACAGTAATTTTCACGACATATCCAGCATTGCCGTGTCTAATATTTCTTATAAATACTTACTGAAATTTACTTGAAAACATTATACTGCCATTAACCACATCTTTTTAAGCTCGGCCTGTTGGCAATGTAGAGTTAAGGGTCACATTGCTGGGGGGAATGTAAAACGATGAAAGCTGCTTTGGGATGCAGTTTAGCAGATCTTTAAATGCTAAACACAGTGTTGCCATGTGACTCAGCAATTCTGCTCGTAGGTATATACCCAAAAAAGATAAAAACATACATTCACATAAAAACTTATACACAAATGTTAGTAGCAGCATTATTCATAATAGCCAAGAAGTGGAAACTTATCCAAATGTCCATCAACTGATGAATGAATAAACAAAAAGTAGTATACCCATATAATGAAATATTATTTGGCTATACAAAAAGAATGAAGTACAGATCCATCCTAAAGCATAGATGAACCCTGAAAACCTGCTAAATGGAAGAATTTGGTCACTAAAGGCCCCATGGTTTTATTTATGTGAAATATCCAGAACAGGCAAATCCATAAACACAGAAAGTAGATCAGTGGTTTTGAGGCACAGGAGGAGGAGGATTGGGGAATGAATGCTAATGGGTACAGAGTTTCTTTGAGGAGTGATAAAAATGTTCTCAAATTAGATAGTGGTGATGGCAGCATAAATTTGCATAAATCTGTTAATGTACTAAAAACCAGTGAGTTGTATACCATAAAAAGTTGAATGTTGGAGTGCCTGGGTGGCTCAGTCAGTTAAGCAGCTGCCTCTGGCTCGGGTCATGATCCCAGGGTCCTGGGATTGAGCCCCACATCAGGCTTCCTGCTCCACGGGGAGCCTGCTTCTCCCTCTCCCCCTGCCTGCCCCTCTGCCTACTTGTGCTCTCTCTCTATCTCTCTGTCAAATAAATAAATCAAATCTTAAAAAAAAAAAAGGTGAATGTTATGTGAATTACAATCCAATAAAGCTATTATTTTGAAAATACATTTAAATGTCAAGTATATTTCTATATGGTATCAACAAACAGACAATGAATTTTTCTAAAGATATTATTTAAAATAGGTTTTAAAACATGGGTGACTCATTCGGCTCAGATCATGATCCCAGGGTCCTGGGATCGAGCCCCGAATTGGGCTCCCTGCTCGGCGGGAAGCCTGCTTCTCCCTCTTCCTCTCCCCCTGCTTGTGTTCCTGCTCTCGCTGTCTCTCTCTCTGTCAAATAAATTAAAAAAAAAAATTAAAGAATAAAAAAAAAACCATTCAATTCCTGTGATAAATCTAACAAGAAGCTATCCAAGAACTCCTAAGGAAAATATTGAAACAACATTTACATTTCTTATATCAGAGAAGAACTAATATACTGGGAGATAGTCATGGATTCTAGGACCAAATATTTAAAAGATATCAATTTCCTTTTAATTGTTTATAGGGTCGGGGCGCCTGGGTGGCTCCGTCGGTTAAGTGTCTGCCTTCAGCTCACGTCATGATCCCAGGGTCCTGGGATTGAGCCCCGCATTGGGCTCCCTGTTCAGCGGGAAGCCTGCTTCTCCCTCTCCCACTCCCCCTGCTGGTGTTCCCTCTCTCAGTCTCTCTCTCTGTCAGATAAATAAATAAAATCTTTAAAAAACATAAAATAATTGTTTATAGACTCAAAACAACCTGAACACAACCTCCATTAAATTCCTAACAAATTTTATAGAACTTGACACGCTGATTCAAAAACATGTATATGGAAAGGCAAAGGGCCAAGGAATGCTATTGCACTCCTGAAAAAATTGCACAAAGTGAGAGGACTTGCTACCACACTTACCAGATAGCAAAATTTAATTTAAATCTTCAGTAATTACAACAATGTGATATGGGCAAAAATACAGAGACCAAAAGCACAAATACAGGGCCCACAAACATACCTATGAATATATTAACTCTTGATATTTGAAATAATAAATATTTGTTGTTTTAAGCCATTAAATTTTGGGGTAATTTGTTATACAGTAATAGGTAACTAATAAATTGCTGCTCACCAGTATTCCCAGATTTATTTTCCTTTTAGCACCAAAGAAGATTAACCTTCCCCACCTCCTTGAAGTTAAGCATACCACATGACTTCTTTTGCTCCTAAAATGTGAGTGGCAACAATTCATGTCACTTCCAGATAAAGGTATTAAAAGTTAGCTCATGATTATCCATGCTTTTCTTGCCAGACCATACCAACTGGGAAAGGCCTGTGTTGCAGATTGTACAACTACAGAATGATGGACATACCCTGAATTTAGACCTCTGAGTTACTAAGGACAGTTGCCCTGGAAAGTTGCTTTAATCCATAGGAAACTTTGCATGAATGAGAAATAAAACTTTATTATATATTAAGTCAATGAGATTTGGAGGTCATTTGTTACTACAGCGTAACTTACAGATACCAAGCTCAATCTCACTAGTAATTAAAGAAACAAAGAATAATGAGATAACAATACATACCCACCAGATGGACAAAAATTAAGTGTTTTGATAATATTAAGTTTTGGCAAAACCGTAGAGCAATGAAGGCAGGAATGTATTTTGCACCCACAGTGAAAAAATGTGGCATTATCTAACAAGGTTATTATCTGCAAGCCCTGTGATCTAGTAATTTGACTAATAGTTTTACACTCTTAAGAAACTCCTGCATCTGTGCACCATGACACTTGTAGAAGAATCATAGTTGGTTTATTTATGGTAGAGAAAGAAAAAAAAGAAGGAAAGGAAAGGGAGGGAAGAAGGGAAGAGAAGGGAAGGGTAGAAGGAAGGAATGAAGGAAGGAAGAGAGAGAGAAAGGGAGGGAGGGGGACAAAAGTAGGCAGGAAGGAAAGAAGAAGAGAAGGAGGAAGGTAGGGAGGAATGGAAACAACCTGATTATTCATCATCAGAATCAGTAAACAATAAGATATTATATATGAATACAGTGAAATACATCCAGCAATGAAAATAAACAACAACCACCGTTAGCAACAACCTTCAATCAACAAAAAAAATTATTGAGCATCTCTTACGTGCTAAGCCCTATTTCAGGTACTTGGGATACACCAGTGAGCAAAATAGAAAAAAAAAAAATCCATTCTCATAGAGTTTATATTCTAATAGAAATAGAGGGAAAAGCATAATAAATGAGAAGTCATATATAGTATTTTAAAAGGTGATAAGTACTATGGGGAAAAGCAAAGGAAAGGGGAAAAAGTGTTTTGCAAGGACAGAGGATGTGTAATTTAAATGTGATAATCAGAGTAGGCTTTATTGAAAAGGAAGTATTTGAACATTTCAAGTGTATTCCAGGGAGACGTAACTGAAACACAAAAGTGGTCTCGATATATAGCCAAGGAATAGCAAGACCAGTGAGAAGACCAGTAGGCAATGAGCTCAGACAAGTAAAGGAGAGAGGAGAAAGATCCGGTAGGGTCTTGCAGGAGATCCTAAAACCTTAGGCCATATGAACTAGAAAGCCATTGGAGCTTTTGAAGCAGAAAGGTGACATGATTTGACAAATAGCAGTAAAAGCAGAGCTCTGATTGCAGTTTTGAGAATAGATTATAGAGGGCAAAGGATAAAGAAAGGGAGACCAGTTAGGAGGTCCTTGCAATAATTCATGTGGGATATGATGGCAGCTCAGACCACGATGGCAGCCATGGAAGTGATGAGAAGTAATTAGATT
The DNA here is from genome assembly GCF_037043125.1 of Eumetopias jubatus. Classification (NCBI taxonomy): domain Eukaryota; kingdom Metazoa; phylum Chordata; class Mammalia; order Carnivora; family Otariidae; genus Eumetopias; species Eumetopias jubatus. Next base: position 53,484,222 of record NW_028274810.1, read on the forward strand.
CTGGATTGATTCTGAAGAGAGAGCAAAGAGGATTTCCTGACACATTACATCTCAGGTATGAGGGCATGGGAGAAACTAAGATGTCTCCAAGGTTTGGGGTCAGAGCAAGTGAAAGGGTGGCTGGAAGTGAAGAAGACTGCAGATAGAGTAGACTTGGACAAGACGAAGATTCTGTTTGGAGTAGGTAAAACTGGCGATGTCTACTGGATATCCAAATGGAAATGTTGAGTAGGCAGCTGATATAGAGGTGTCCCTGAGGTCAGGGAGGGAAGTCAAGGCTTGAGCTATATATATCATTTTCAAGGCATCAGTATACAACTGTAAAGATCAAAAAGAAAAAATAAGAAGATTGCAGGAAATCATCAGAGTGTAGAGAGAAAAGAGAGCCCCAAGGACTAAACCTTAAGGCATTTGAAGGGTAAAACCTCTCAGAGAAGCTCCTGATAGGCAAAGGAGACAGGAGTGGCCAGTGAAGAAGGAGGGAAACCAAGCGTGCGTGGTGTCCTGGAAGTCAATAAGGAAAGATTACACTGAGCAGACAGTGATACCCGTGACAATGCTACCAATAGGTAAAGGAAGATCAACACTGACAACTATCAGACTTAGGAAAGGTAATGACATTGGTGACCAGGACAGGGGTAGTTTTGGCAGAGTACTGAAAACAAAAGATTCAAAGGAATGGATTTAAGAGATAATGTGGGGGCGCCTGGGTGGCTCAGTTGGGTAAGTGTCTGCCTTCAGCTCAGGTCCTGATCCCAAGGTCCTGGGATGGAGCCCCACGTCGGGCTCCCTGCTCAGCTGGGAGCCTGCTTCTCCATCTGCCCCTCCCCCTCACCCTGTTCACACTCTCGCTTTCTCTCAAATAAATAAATAAAATCTTAAAAGCAAGAGGTTTCTAGATATTGGCATGTTCTCTTATTGGTGTGGTGAAAAATAGGGTATTCACCTTATACTTGTCTATTATAATCATTTGCTATTATTATTTCTCAGCCAGTGCATTTGTTTTATGTACCTCTTCTCTCTTTTTATGTCATACATATGCTCAAAGGGTTAAAAAATTAAAGATTAATAAGATCATGTGCATAAAAAGACAAAAGATAATACCACTATTGCACCACAAAAAGTTTTAATAAAAAGTATGTGAGAAGGAATATTCCAAATTATAAGCAAACCAAATTTGAATTGATGCTCCAAAAGGTTACATGTACTAGGTCTGGCCAGTAGGTAAACGTTTGTGACTTTCTGTTTTAATTAAAAGCGGAATTTGTAAATCACATAAAATCTTAAGAATTAGAGGAGACTATAAGCCCTTTTCTTCATTTTTAACTCCACAGGATATGTTTTTTAGTATGTGTGCTTGGTTCTCAGTATGAAAAATGCAGTACAGTATCTGCCAAGACATTTTTTTTTCCTGGATATTTTAAGTTTTATTTCTACGGCCCCCACAGATATTGCACTTCACAAACAAAAACCATTTGATTATATAATAGTGATCTAAGTGTGAAGACATGACTGTTTTTTCTTGGTAAATTCATTACAAAAGAGGAGCAGAGCTTCAGCCAACCATGGTGATGCTCCCAAACCATGAATGAATCAGGGATAGACCTCGAGCAGTCAGATTCATCTACTGTTTTCCAATAAGCACCTAGAAGTCAGGGTATTTGAGTTCTCCTACTCTCTGTGCTTTCACCAACCAATTTACTTAACTCCTTGAGCATGTTTCAAAGGAGATGATTACCTACTTCACCAGAGAATATGAGGCAAGACAAATGCCTGAATGAGTAAGGACACTTCCAGCCCAAAGCGGAAAAGGCCATGGAAATGAGGGAATGTGTTCACAAAAGAGTACTGTACTTGAAATCCACTCTACTCTCCCAAACTACACACACAGCACATGCTGGGTGGGAACACATTATTTTATTTTATATCAAAGCCACCAAGAAGAGCCAGAAACACTTCTAAAACCTATCCTCACTAGTGATGACTATGTCTCAAATAATTTTAAATTTTAAGTAACAACAAAAGCCATTCTAACATCCTCTGTCTGCCAACAAGCCAACAGTTGTTTGTTGTTCGTTTTTAATCAAAACTAAGTAAAAGGTTCACTGACCCTTTGGGGCGCACACTTCTTGTACAACTTTTTGTGTGGGCCAATTCCTGATTTCTGGTTTATCTGTTAAGTTAACCTCTGCTATTTTCTGGGCTTCATTCCAAGACAACTAAAATGCATTACTAAAATTGGCATCTCTGCTTTTGAGCTTAATTTCAGAGAGGCTTTGAAATGGTCTGAAGCCATTTTTTTAATATTCTGCCACAACTATGCTAAAAAGTAACACAGGTTGGTCAAGATCAGTAATTGATAGGAAAGGTACAATTTCTGTTTTCCTCCAAAACCGTTTTTATTTCCTCCAAATATACAATACTGAAAGAGAGTAAGTGCTGTGCTAAAGCCACGTGTTTTTGCAGCAGTGTTGCCAAATATTGGCTGAAAGTTGAACATAATTCCTTAAGGCAGAGTAAGAGATGATTTAAATATTCACATATAAACTATACATTTCTGAACTCTCTTATAAGAGTTTTTCTCTTTAATTTCTGGTTGGAAAACCCTAAAGACACAAGTCATAAAGGCATACAAACAAAATGCCAAGATCAAAATAGATTTTTAAAGTTTCATGAAATCATGCAATGTTCACAACATGTTAAAGAGTTACAGAATTATACATTTTTAAGATGGGAAACATCTTAAATATTATTAAAAGGCCCCCAGAATCCAACCCTCTAAGTCGACAAATGAGGAAAATGAGGCCCAGAGAGGTTAACCTAACCACAATGGTCTCGGATAATAAATGGCCAATCATGCCAAAATCCAGAAATTCTGACTCCAAATCCAGAGCTCTGAGAGAGCATTTCTTTCAATATACTTTAATACTTATGGAAATACATGTTAACAGAGGACACTCCAGGCAGGCCCTCAATAGAAGGAATTCTTACAGACTTAACCGAACCCCCTCATCTGTTCGCAAACACAAGTCCTAGAAATAGCACTGGCAACAACTAGTCTCTTAGGCGGTTTCACCATACCTGGGGTTTCCACTGATTGCTCAGTTAGGTCTATTTTTCTCACCTCTACGAACCCCTTTAGATAAGGGCTTTGGTTGGGTTTGGGTTCGTTATTTTGTTTTTCACATTTCTTTGGGGAGACAAGGGAGAGGGTTAAAAAGGAGAAGCTGGGATTTAAACCACCCCTGCAGCACAAGTTTGTTCTCTCGTCAGCCAAACAAACAAATGCTTCCCCGAGGCGCAGGGCTTACTGGTTTACGTCGCAGTCCCTTCAGTTTCCAAAGTAGGAAGGAGACCTGAAAAAGAAGTTGGCTGGGGGGCACGTCGTTTCGGGGGCACTCGGCAGGTGCGCGCCCGGGGGCGGCCGGCTGCCGTCAGACGTGCGCCCCGACCCTCCTCGGCCCGGGAGCCTCCCGATCCCCGGCCCGGGGAACCAAGAGTCCCCGCCGCCCCTCCCGCCACCCCCGAGCGCTGGCCCCTCCGGTGGCGCCGCCGAGTCGTCCCCGGACTCCCCGTCTCCCCCCGTGGCCCGCGGGCTCCGCGCCGACCGCGCGCGCCCCAGCGCCCCGCTCCTCCAGCTGCCGAGAGCGGGAAAGGTGGCAGTAGGGGGTGGAGGAGAGAGAAGCGGCTCCCACCTCGTTGCCCGGGTCCAACCCACGCGGAAGGCAGAGATGGCGGCCGCGGCGCCGGGACTCGGACACCTGCGTCGCTCGCGCTCGGCGGGCCGTGGGCTCTGCGGTGGGGCGGCTCCGAACTCCTCGCCCAAGGTGCCGGGCAACTCCCCAGAGAGCCGAGGGCAGCGGAGTGTGGGGAGGAGGGGCCGGGGAGGGGGGGAGCGCGTGGGGTGGGGAGAAGGGAGGGAAGAGCCCGTGGCCGCCCGCGCGCTCCCCGCGCCCTCGGCGACTGCTCCCGGGCGGCAGCAGAGGACCCCAGCGCCCAGGACGGCCGCGCAGGTGACCGGGGCGGCCGCGGGGAACGCCGCTGCGCGTGGCTGCGGCCCTGGCGGGAGAAGCGAAGAGCTGGCGAAGGAGGACGGACCCCTGGCTTGCGGGGAGGCCGAGAGCCCAAGCGATCCCAGCAGGAAGGCGGCGCCGCTGCTTCATGCAGCTGTCAGCTACAGCGCGCCCACCCCGCCAGTGGTTCTCAGACTCTGAGCTAGGCACTGGGGTTCCCTCTGTTCCTCCCACTCCCAGACTTCCGGGCCTCTGCTCCATCACGCGTGCAAAATGCTACTTTAAAGATCACAATAATTGAGAGGAGTGGAAAAGGAAAGCAAATTGGCAAAGACTAGAGGTAGTGAGGTAGTGAGTTTCCTGTCACCAAGGATGTTTCAGCCAAGCATGTTGGTCGGGTTTGTCAGGAAGCCTGAAGAGGGCATCTGTGCGGGGTCGGACTAAATGACCACTTACTGCTCTTTCGGTCCTGAAATTCAGCGGCGTTTGACAAAGCAAACAAACAAACAAAAAACCAAAATCTGTCCTTGAACAGATTCCAACCCCTAATAGACATTTTCTTACTCTCCACTCAAAATGTTCCCTCACTAATCTGTTTATTAATAAACTATTATTGAGGACCTACTGTGCATCAGGCAGCATGCTAGGTACAATTCTTATGTTCCTTGAACTCGGAGTTAGCACAAGCATGTATTCGTAGAATAACCAATTATGATGGGTGATATGGAGGAATCCAACAGGAAAAAGAAAGAATAAAGGGGAGTGGACATACTCTAGATTGGGGGGATGGTTACTTTTCAAAGGTCTCTAGAAGTGAACTTACCTAACGCCCTCGTAGGAAGATGCATCAGAGGCAAAGAGAGAAAGTAGCCCAGAGATGGGTAGGGCCGGAAGCAATGTGTCTTGGCTCCCTGGCCCAACCACTTTGTCCACTTGTGGAGCTTTGCAAATGGAACTTTTCACCCATAGGAATATCCTCTCAGAACCAATGGTACTTTTACAAAGAGCATTTAGATCTCCAGACTACTTGTTGAGGCCACTCATTCAGAAATTTCATATTTGTGCATTGAATGGACTTTCGGGGGCATCTGTGGCTAGAAGCACTAACCTTTGGGTTTCATCAAAGCTCAAAAAAACAGACAAATGTCTCCTTTGGATAGAGACAAGAATTGGAGTAAAGATACTGACTTTCCCAAATTATTATAAAACAGCACGACAGAATCCTTAATTAGACAATCTGTATGAACTAACTTATTTGTTTCCTAGGACTACCTTAACAAATGACCAGACTTAATGCTTAAAACAAAAGAAATTTATTCTGTCCCTGTTCTGAAGGCTAGAAGTCCAAAATCAAGTGTCATCAGGCCGGCACTCCTTCCCGAAGGTCTATGAGGGAACCCTCCCTTGCCTGGTCCAGCTTCTGGCGGCTCCAGGAATTCGTTGGCTTGTGGGCTGCATCACTCCAGTCTCTGCCTGCATCTTCCTGTGGCCTTCTCCTCCATGTGGTCTTCCTCTCTTCTGTCTCCTACAAGGACACTTGTCATCAGATTTAGGGACCATCCAAATAATCTAGGATGATCTCAGCTCGAGATCCTTACTTAGTTACATCTGCAAAGACCCTTTTTCCAAATAAGCTCACATTCACGGGCTCTGGGATTTAGAGTGTGGACATATTTTTAGGGGGAAGCCACCATCTGACCCACTAAAGCTAGTAAACCAATAGGAACCAAAATCATTATCTACTGTGGTATAAGGGTATCGTTTCAGCACCATTATGCAAAACTATATTGATACTAAGTATAAGTTATCATTTCATTGTGAGCTACTAAAAATAGGTATCATTAAACCTGAGCATTATGAGGAATAACTGCCATAAGGAAAAGAAGTGCAGGGCCCCGAGCCTGAAGTTCATGTTTGTGTCACAAGTGATACTTGAAGGCCAACCATGGATCCTCAGCAGCTGCCACTGTTAAATTAATACAGAAACACAGCCTACATCCATGGGTATGTAGGGGATACATCCCATACATAATGGGATCCAACACATAGGAGTCAGGGGCTCCTATGGAGCTTTCATTCTAGGTTAGGGAACAGCTTTGAATCTCACTCTCTCTGCACAATGCCTGCTGCATGTCTGAAGCCTGATAAAGAGCTGTTAAATGAATAGATGGGTATAAGTAAATCACTACCAATCAGCTAGGCAATTATTACCACATTGAAAAACATCTCTATAAGAAGATAGGATTTACCAGAGCAAAACAGATGAACACGCTGACTCATTCAGTATTTTCTTGAGTGAAGGAAAAATCTGATGACAAAGGAAAATTTTGATTTGACAAAGAAAATAATGAGATATCTAACTTTTTCTCCTTTTTTTAATCAATAATATGCCTATTTACACAGATACAGATCTTGCTGAGAACAATCAATCATGATTGAAGTTCTAGTTACTTGAAGTGAATAAAATATTTTGTCCAAGTATTTGATTGATACCTTCAAAAACATAAACATTATTCAACTGGTAATTACATGATACTGATGCATCAATTCTTGAAACTCTTGCAACGATTTCAATGACTCCACTTTCTCCTGGTTCATCTCTTCCCTCTTTGACTTTCCTCCTTACTTTTCCACTCTTAACGATTTTAGACAATCAACCAATATATTAATAACTACCAAACTGATTCTCATTCTTGGGTTTACTTGAGTCATAGGCCTATCCCCGAACCAGTCATGGTGGCCAATGAGTTGGAATGTGACGACTGTCCAGGGATGAGTCACCCATGTGCTCCTGGAAAACAAGGGTTGGGAGGGGAGTTGATCTAACCGGAAGCAAATGACGTAAGTGGGGGAGCGGTATCCCAAAATAAATTAGGGTGCTCTTATAAAGAGAAAGTGGGCAAAAAAGCATAGATATCCACTGCAATAGACACTCGAAAAGGTTTGTGGTTAACTGCCCGTAGTTTTAATTAAAACATCACTTCACCCTTTCTATGGTGGTCTAAATGTTTTCCATAAAGTTTTTTTAAATGAATTGATAATTGTAACTATTGATTACATATCTAATTACCACACAAATCTTTAAAATTTGCTTTTATAAAAGACTGTGAAAAATGTTTTTATATGCCTCTAAAGCCATCTAAAGCAAGCACACGGACTCTGGGACCTGATTGCCTTAGTTGTTTTTTTAACGCACATTAATTATGAGAACAGGTTCTCTACCCGCTTTCTGCCTCAGTTTCCTTTTTTGCAAAATGGAGTAGATGATAACTGCCCCTCTGAAATGCCATGCAATGTAATGAGATAATAACTATGCCTTCATAATAGGGCTTGTTACCTAGAACTCTATTATGTTTATTATTCATCTCAGTTAGCTTTCACAGCATCCCTAGAAAGTATTTTGGGGAGTTATACTCTGATCATTTACTTTTCTCTTAATAAATAATCAGTATCGATTATGTATCAGGTACAATTACCAAGATAAACAGCATGGGTCCTTTATACCCTGGAGGAGTCATGTGAGGATTCCCATAGTACAACCAGGTTGGTGTAGGGCACTCCATGCAGGGGAACAGAGGATGGAAGGGAAGGCACAGAGGAGAGAAGGCATAGTAGCTTTGGGGACTGCCAATAGCGGGGCCCTGCGTATGTTCAGGTAAGTGTACCTGGAAAAGTACATAGCAGTCTAATAGGAAGAACTCTGAAGGTCATGTGGATTTTGAAGTTCATTAGGACTTCACCTCTATACATGAAGATATGTTGAAAACTTTTAGACTCAAGAATTGTTTTCAGGGGCGCCTGGGTGGCTCAGTATTTAAGCATCTGCCTTCGGCTCAGGTCGTGATCCCAGGGTCCTGGGATCGAGCCCCTCATCGGGCTCCCTGCTCCACGGGAAGCCTGCTTCTCCCTCTCCCACTCCCCCTGCTTGTGTTCCCTCTCTCGCTGTGTCTCTCTCTGTCAAATAAATAAAATCTTAAAAAAAAAAAGAAAGTAGGCAAACTATAATGTGCAACTGAGTCAAATGAGGGTTATTTAAAACATAAATTCTGATTCCAGAGTGCTGGGGTAAGCCCTGGAGTCTGCATGTCTAATAAGCTCCCAGGAGATGTCAATACTGCTGGTCCCCAGGAAGGCAACAGACTATCTAAATACTGCCGATGCTGTTTCCAAAAAAAAAAAAAGACATTTATGTCTAGTGTACATCAAACTTTTAAGTTCCCATGGAGAAATAATGTGCAGCTCATAAAGATGTCACAACTAACTGAAGAACTCTTGTGTACAACAAGCCAGTATGACAGAAATATTTTATCTTGATTCTTCAGCCATCTCTGAGAACAAGCCCCTTTAAAGCCTAAATATCTAAATGAAAATTACTAGGTTATGTGTGAGGAGGTTATGAGTTGTGGCGAGTGGAGGAAGTATAATATAGGATACCATGATGGTCTTTCTGATGTTGTCCACTTGACTCAGCTATCATCCCCAGTTACATGAGCAAACACTAATCTAAGCGTTGTTATGAAGATATTCTGTAGATGTGACTGAAGTCCATGATCAATTGACTTTGAGTAAGAGAGATTATCCTAAATAACCAGGGAGGGCCTGGTTCAGTCCATTGAAAGGCTGTAAAAGCAGAGCTGAGTCTTCCCTGAAGAAGGAGAAATTCCACCTGTGGACAGAAGCCTCAGCTCATGGCAAGTGCTCCAGTGTACCTCTCCTGACAGTCTGCTTTATGGATTTTAGACAAGCCTAGCCAGTCCCTAAATCACAAGAAATATCTCCTACTGCTTCTGCTTCTCTGGTTGGACCCAAAAAAGGTTTTGGCAACTAAAGCCAGGGTGCTGCTGTAACAAAGACCCAAAAAATGTGGTAATGGTGTTGGACTTGGGCAACGGGCAGAAACTGGAAGAATTTGAGACACATAATGGAAAAAGCCTATGCTGTCCTAAATAGACTATTAGAAATATGGTGGTTAACAACTCTGCTAGTGAGGATGCAGAAGGAAATGAGGAAGCATGTTTTCAGGAATTTGAAGAAGGGAGATCCTCGTTATGTAGTGGCGGAAAGGTTAAGAGAATTGTGTCCTGCCGTTCTGTAGAAAGCATAACTTGGATACAATTAAATTTGACATATAGCTGAAGGAGATTTCCAAGCATAGTGTTGAAGATATATTCTGGCTACTTCCTACTGCCTACAGTAAAATGTAAGAAGAAAAAATGAATTGAAGAAAGAATTCTCAAACAAAGAGGAACCAGGACTTGATGATTGGGAAATTCTTGGCTTATCCAGTTTCTGAAGGGTACAGAAATGGACAGCTTTACTGCCAGGAAAGCATGCTGTAGAGAAAACGTCAGGAATATGGCTGGTCACCCTTCTGCTAATACCTCAGAAAGATTTAAAAAATTGGAGTATTCAGTCACACAAAGGCTCTTTGAAGAGATTAAGTATGTGACTCATAAATTCCCTCAGACCTCCCAAGTAGAAATGGGATTATTTAGGGAAGATCTATGCATAAACCTCTTTTCTTCTGAAGTGAATTCCTTTTAACATACACAGGACACCTATAGGGTTCTCAAAAATTTTATATCAGTGGAAATATTGCCATGTTGGATTTAAAGGGTTGGAGTATGGAACAAAGAAAGCTGTTGGACCCCCAAATTCTACACACAGAAAATAGGCTGATAAAACGACACAGCCTGTACTATAAAAAAGACAAAAATCCTGGGGCCCATCATAGACCTGTTGAATAAAAGCCTCTGGAGGTGGAAACAGAACTCTACGTTTTAACAGGCATGCCAAGTGAAATGGGAGATCATTAGCTTTTGGAGAAAGGCAAGAATGATAGTTTGCTTCAAACACTGGGAAGATGATCATGAAGAAGATGGAGTAGATTTTTCTACGTAGCCCCTGTAAACCAAACTAACATCAGTGAATGGAAAGCACAGGTAGCCAGATTTAAGCCAAATCAAAGGAATTCCTTTCTAGCTGCCAAAGTCTTTAGAAGTGGAATGGGCTACCAGGTGAGACAATGAGCCCTTCATCAGTAGATATTTTTAAATAGACTAAAGGACTGGTCATCAGGAATATTGCAGGATGACACTGGGTGGGAAAGAGGTTAGATCAGAATGATGGTAATTAGGGCTGCGCCATATCAAACAATCTATGGTTTGGAGCTGCAACTTCAGAGTATTTCCAGGAAGAAGGTTTGGGCTATAAATGACAAGTTATGTCGTAAAAACGTTACCTACTATCCACAGAGAGTTAATTGACCATTCACAGAGCATGAACGATCTTTTCCCTCCAAAAGTGAGGATTGCCTTTACTTACTTTGCCTGCATCTGTTTTCTATTGCAATAAATAAATAAGTACATAGAATGTGTGTGTCTGTAGGTCTTATTTTCAAGACAGTTGGGGTGAAACAGTAAATCTGAAAGAGGGAAAATTAATTGATGCGGATTGTTATTTAAACATGCATACACAGGTTTGATTTTAATTAGCTCAGTTAATCAGCCAAAGAACTCCTCAGTAATTTGACAGCTTGCAACGTATAGGCTCTGCTGTGACTTTCAGATTGATTGCATATGAATCCTTTCAGTATGGGGTCCCCGTCCTCTGCAGGAACCTTTGTGTCTATGGGTACAGGGGTATTTAGCAAAGTTGTCTTGATGTTGACCAGCTTTATATTCCACACCCCACTAATAATGTCAAAGAGGTAGTAAATATGCTGAGAGGTGAAAGGACATTATTATGATCATCTAAGAACTATGGGAGATTACCCAAACTTTAAAATTTCATGAGTAACTTGAGATGATTTGGTTATCATTGTCCTAAAAAGCACCACTTCGCTTGGCTTTTATTTTGTGATTTCCGTGTTGCTACAATTGCCCTGATTTTCATGCCTTCCAAAGGGAAAAGAATAATGAAGTCACAAAAATGGAATCTCAGAATATGTGACGAGGCTTTGTGAAATGGATACAAAGGCATTTGGATCTAACAATAAGAAAGCTGTATTTGCAAACTTAAAAGGTGCTATAGTAAAAAATAATTCATCAATATAATCATCAATATTTGATTGTAATAAATTGCAATAGTTACATAAACAATATAGCTTCTTAATTAAATAATGGTTTCTGAGACCGAAGTAAACTTTGGAAGAAAGACCTTTTACATAAGGGTGTTTAAATTTGGGAGTCACTCGACATGCCATTTGCAGATAATTAGTAGGCCAACTTATTTGGGTTTATGGTAGCCAGCACCTCTGCCTAAACCAGAAATACATTAAACAATGGAAAGTTTAGAGCAGATAATGTAAAAGCTGATTTAATGAAAGCTTAAACTGAATTTTCTACATTAAACACAAACAGTATCCCTAAAATACATTTTTTAAAAGGTTTTAGCAGTTCAAAGTTAAATGAAATAGTAAAAATCAATGAAAGTAAAACACTTTAAAAATGTAGAAAGGAGGGGCGCCTGAGTGATTTAGTCAGTTAAGCATCTGACTCTTGTTTTTTGGCTCAGGTCATGATCTCAGGGTGGTGAGATGGAGCCCTGTGTCCACTCCACGCTCAAGGAGGAGTCTGCTTGAGATTCTCTCCCTCTGCCCCTTCCCCCCACCTCTCTCATGCACTCTCACTCTTGCTCTCCCTCTCTTAAAAAAAAAAAAAGTAGGAAGGAAACTGAAGAACAAATAAAGAAAACCTGAGGTTCCAAATATTTAACAAAAGGGATAATTAGTATCAACTAATGAAGTTTGGCTATCATAAACGCTAGCAATTTTATCCTTAAGTGTATGATATTCAAAATTCCTCTTACTTAAATGCTATCTCCAGGCCCAGAATTTAATCCAAATTTTCCAGAAGACACAGATTCTATGATGCTCATTATATAATATTCTCATAAAGTTGCTCCATAAATGCTTTTTGAGTGAATAAAGCATCTTATGAAAGACAAAGGGAACAAATACATACAGAACAAATGAACATTATGTTGTCAAGTTATAAATAAAAAAAATACAACTAATAAGGAAGTTTAGACATTAAAATACTTCAGGAAATTCTTATGTGCTTCTCAAAAGTTCTGAAAAGGTATTCTTGGGGTGCAGAGAGAAAAACAAAAACATATCTACAATTTACATTTTTTTAAAAAGGATGCTTCGAAAACAATTACATGAACACCTACCCACACACAAATGGCCATATATCATTCCTTGTAGGAATTCCAGGTCTTACATAATATTCTTAAGGTATAGACTTCAACATTTTAGGTGCTGCTCAGAAATATCTGTGGTTCTCCATTGCCTACGGATTAAAGTTTAAACTCACTCTGGCATTCAAATTCATGCTCAGTGTACTGTCTGAAATGTAACTGACCAATATTTTCTCCCACCATGAAAGACAACTCCTAGTTACCTAAACACACTTTTGCTTTTTTTTTCTTCACTTCTTGCCTTTGTACATGCTGTTCCATCCTGAATGTCCTTCCTCCATTCTACACCTCTCCCTCAACCATCACCCATCACCATCCTCTATCTGCTCGTCCAAATCTTAGCCAATATGCCAAGATCCAACTAAACTGACTCTTCTTTGTAAGCTCCCCAGTTGGAGTTATGCTGTCTATGGACTATGATCATTTAGAAATTTATGTTGTGTCCATTTTATCATGACATGGTGAGTTGTGCATATATCTACATAAATGCCCTGAGGGCAAATGTTGTGTTATTAATGTTTGGTTTTCTATCCCCTAAAAGTATATCACCGTATCTTGGATTGCTCAGTTAATAGGCATTGGACTAAAATAGAAAAGGCAAATCGTACAGTTTTCCATCTGTATTATTAAGCAAAGAACAAAAGCAAAAACTGTTTCATTTTATGAATAATTACAATGATTATTTACCTACGGTACTGCTTGAAATTTGCATACAAGAAAGAGACTTTTATTCCAAATTTCTGTAGATTTTTTTTCCATAGGAATTATATATGTAATATAATTTCAATGAATCTTTAAGTACACAGGCACAGGAAAAAATGAGGAGAAATATAATGAAATGTTAACAGTAGGGAATCTTTGGATTGAGGAATAGAAGAGTTTGCTAGTCATTAATTTTTACCTTTCCAAATTATCTAGAATAATCATATGTTACTTTACAGTCAGGAAAAAAAAAAGGCTATTTGAAAATATCTGTGTAAGATCATGTGTTCTTTGGAAATGATTCCTGGGAGCTAGAGCCAGTAAAATACACCTTATGGCCTGGGGCAGCCCAGTTACTGTTGGCTGTTACTCACTCACCAGCCACCCCAATTTATAACTCATTTAGGCTCCCAATCTGTCAGAACACTTTCCCTTGCCCTTAGGATGCTACTGGTGTGCACGGGGATGAAATGTATTATCCTGCCTGCCTCAAAAGCTACATAACAGCAATGAAATTCACCGTAGCTAAATCAGCTGTGATGAAGAAACCGTGTAGAGTTGAAAGGCAAGTTAATTGGATTGTCTGCTTACAATTTAGTACCAAGGATAAATATGATTTAACTCCAAGGTTAAAATTAGTACCAGGACTTGGACTAAAATAGGAGTTTTCTTCAAGGAATTTCTTTTCTACATTTTGTCAGTACTTCTTGCTCTATTCTTATATTTATTATCCATCCATTTACCTCTCTATCAGAAATGGGTACCGGGGTATAAAAGAGATTACAAAATTCTCCAGGTTTTCCACTTAAGCCAAAGTAATTATTATTTCCTTGCATTTGAAAGAATATAAGAAGTAAAGTTAAGAAAATAAATGTAGAGAAATTACTCCGAGCCTCTTGCCTGAAAAGGCTGCTATGAAGAAACAGTGGGCTAGAATCATTTCAGAATTATGCAGCCAAATGAAGTTTTCATAGAAATGCATTTCATATATAAGTCTCTATGGAACTTAAAGGAGAGTGGCCAGTATCTCTGGTAATCCTGAGGATTGGTACACACCTTACCATAAACTAATTTTCACATAGCACAAAGCACTTTGTCCTCTGCAGGCACCTAATGAGATTTGAGAGCAAAAAGCACCAGGCCTATTCATGGCCTATTAGCCAAATCTACTTGAGCTGCTTCAGAGTTTACACATTTACAATGAAAAGGCTAAGTGTTTTTGTTGTCATTGGTGTTTTGTTTTGTTTTGTTTTGTTTTCGGAGCCCAGTTTCCAGTTCTGAACTGATGGGTCATAAAAGACACAGTCAGTATCTTGTTAATTATTTTTCTTACATTCATCCTATGAATATGACATTAGGAAACCTTTATTAGTGCGGTCCTACTAGACAGCTACCCAAGACAAACAGACCGTGGAGGACACTTACAATATTACCAGCCAGCTCCCCCTTTCCTCTTCTTCTGGTTGGAGTATTTCCTCTGATGGGAGGAGGACTCCAAGCACATGGATGTGTTCCAGCTTCCTGGCTTCGGGGGCCACCTAGCACGTGGCCCAAGCTGGACTGGTCATAGTATCTCACAGTTCTGGCTCTGTAATTGATCAGTGGGGTGGGAACATGACCAGGAGAGTAAAGAAGGAGCTCTGAGGCTTTTCCAACAGAAGCTGAGATGGGAGGACCAAAGGGTGGGCATCAAAGGGGTCAAGAGCTTTTTCCCCTCAAGGGTGAATATGTGTGATCATGAACTACAACCACCAGCAGCCAGGTTCTCTGACACAGGGAAGAACAGGAGCCTGCAGGAGAAGCCAGAATTTTAATTCCAGGCCACGCAAGCAGGTGTTCAGAAAGTGTGGCCATCTTTTTGTACGCAACTCAATTTCTTCCATGATATCCTGTTTTACCAAAAGATAGAAACTAAACCTCAATGAATTCAGGTTCCTCTTTCTTTTCCCTAACTTTTCTTCTAACTTCTAAGCAGTGGACAGTGGGAGAGAAAGGTAGGCCGATCCTTGGTTCTGATCCTTAGTCATCTGTTGAATTTCACATCTGACTCCTCATCTCGTCTGTTTTTCAGATGTTGATCTACGTGGATCCATGCCAGAGGTCACTTCAGGATCGATGACTCGCCCTGCTTGCCGCTGGTGCCTCTCTGAAGTGAACCGAGTATTCTCCAAACACTACCCTGGGCTGTGGCCACGCTGATGAGGCTTTCCAACCCACAACCACGTCTATGCTATTCTCGGGAATTATGCTGCTCTCCTACACCTCAGTGAGTCAAGCTGGAACTCTTCAAAGCTACTTCAGATTTGATTACTTTGATCACACGGACATTCCCACATGCTGCCCCATGCTCTCCCAAGTTGCTGAGCCCCAAGGGTCTTCTCTCCATCCCTACCTCTGTCTAGGATAGGGGCAACTGCTCTTTCTACTCTGTGATCCTCTACGCTCTTAGATTTCCCCCAAACTCATTGGGAGGGTCTGTTGCTGCTTCCCCATCGGGTTCAGTCCTCAGATATAAACTTCATAAGGCACTTCTAAACATTTTTTCAACTATAGGTTGGCTGTAATTGATATTATGAAACACATTTGGTTTAAAAACACCAGTTAACATAGACGCCCACAGTGTGTTGCTCAGTGATGGAATCATCTACAGGGGATGGGGCCTCTTTCTCAATGGTGCACCAACTTAGCTCTCTGTTTCCCTCTTCGCTTTCTTCTTTTCCCCTAATTTAGGATACTTCTGTTAGTCTTCAGAGCCTGAATTGAGCTGGAATTTGAAACTCAAAACACAGTCTGTTATCACATCTCCTATGGCAATGGACACAAAAATGCCCACGAATGGAAGAGCTGTTATAGTATAAATAAATGAAAAGTACCTTTCATTTATTTATACTATAAATAAATATTTACTATATTTAGTAATATATACTACTATACTACCCCCCTACTAATATATACTTAGGGGGAAAACACAGCAAGTAATATATCAAAATATTCCTCCACAGAGGGCACGATACCCAGGCAGAGAAGGGGCAGGGGTCACATGAGGAAAAACTGAGTCCTGATGGTACCCACCTCCTGGCCCACGGCTCTGAGTCCCTCCTAGAGAGTCTGCTCCTGCCTTCATGAAGCTTAGTTGATCAACTCTCCCTTTGGTACTGTCAGCTGCTTCAGGAACTTTCCTTAATTCCCTCCTTTTACTTAAGCTGATTCAAGCTATATATGGCTGACCCAATATAACAGCTTAGCCAAAAATGGGAATTTTTATTTCATGGAATCAGGAAGATTTGAGCAACTAAGTAACAGGAAGAGGAGACATGTAGCTGGTCTTCAGGAACCCTAAAACCACCATTAACCTTCTCCATCTCTTACCTCTGCTTCTCATTATGAGTGGGTCTCCTTCCTTCTTACTACGCCTCTCCACATGGTAGGAAACATAGCAACTGACCATTCCCAGGTTTTCCATCCCTAGGTTCCACCATCAGATAAAGGAAGAAATAAGTCAGGGTTTAATGTTTCTATTAATGTGTTTCAGTAGTAGAAATGTAAAGAGAAAGAAAATTATTGAGTTCACCAGTTCTTCTTCCATGCAATATGGACAATAGCTTCTGTTGGATTATAACCATGTAAAAAAATATTCCTCCCTATGACTAAGCTATTTGACCCTTCTAAATCCCTTTTTTAAAGTGTATAAAGGAAAGAATGAATTTTAAAAGATTGCTATGTGTCTTTTCTCAAGCTAAACACAGGAAAAGAAAATGAGAATATAAACAAGAATATATTTTTAAATAGATAAAAGCTAAAAAACAATCATGTGTTAATGTCTTTGCAGTCAAAATTAAATGTGATATCACACAACAAAGGAGGATATTACATTCCTAACACAGAAGAATTTTAAAGTCAAGGAGACTGAACTATGATAAACAGTACCCTGTGTTCTACCCTGCCCAAGCACAGGGTACTTCAAAAATTTTGTTTCAATTATAAATTGACTATACTTGACATTATGAAACACATTGAATTTAAAACACCAACAAACACAAACGTCCAATGCATGTTGCTTAGTGATAGAGCTCATCTATAAATGAACTTCTGCAATTATTTATAATAAAAAGGACTTGGATTAGTGCAAATACAAACATTCCTGGATCGGAGAACATGCAGGTTCTTAGTCACTCTCCCTCAAACTTCCTGGAAGAGTCCTGTAAACTTCTTGCTTGAACTTCCAGATGCACTCTTAACCTTTTCCTCTCCCTCCCTCCCCCCAGAGGATCTGCAGGGAAACGAAATAGTGAACAATGCAGAAAACAACCATTTTCGTTTTTATAGTTCCTTCTATTTTCCCCTGCTGCTATTTCCCTCTTTACCAGGAGTGAGACCCTGTTTTGTAAACAAGGAAGCCCAGTAACTTGAGTGCTTGCCCTGACAGCGTCCACATTGGCCGCTCTCCCCAGATTTGTAAGATTCTTGTGGTAAGAAGAATTACAGCTGAATTCACTTAATGTTTCAAAGTCAAATACTCATTGAGAGCAATGGTTCCCAGACTCTGGATTTCAAAAATGAAATTTCAAAAATGTGTGGTGAACCAGCATAAGTTTGCCAACTTTTTCTTTTGCCAAGAAAGGATTTAGGGAAAATAATGCTCTCTACTTGCAGCATCATTTTACAAAACAAAGGAGGTTTTTAAGGCCAAGGAAGTATGCAGTACATTATGTCAAGTTAAAAAAAAAAAAAGGGTGGGGGTCATCATTCCCAAGAAGAGAGGGTAGACAACTAGACACTGATTTTATCAGTCAGAATTCTGACAAGGAGCAGATTTAACCCTTCAGAGGGGTTAAATTAAAAGTATTTCGGTGAAGTGACTATTTACAGAGGTGTGGGCAAAATTTTTAAAACTCCAACAGGGGATATGAGTTACCCAGAAATAGCCACAGCAGGAAGCCATTACTTCTCTGGAGCCTGAAGGGGTGAGGAAAGGGAACAGTGTTTCCAGAGCCAAGCCAGAACAGGAGACAAGAGGAGCTGGATCTGGGACAAAGGCTGCCACGGCCTGCCATGATGAGAAATGGAGAGAGTGGAGCTAAAAGGACCACATCTATCTCCTCAGTCCTGCCTGAACTCAACTGGAAATCAGAGGGCAAGGGGTCCTGGGTTTTGCAGTCCACAGACAGCCTCCAAGGGCACAGAACAGGTCAAAGAATAAAAGATGGATTGGGCTGTGGGTCCACCAGAGTATATCGACATACTCTGGTGAGGGGGCCAGGGGTCAGACAGAGGAAAGGGTGTACATGTGAATGGCATTTTTCATTTCAATTGTAGGAAAATTACAAGAGAAATTCTATTTTAGGATATGATATTGCTTGTAATTATATGCTTGATACATTGGTCATTTCGTGCCTCAGTATCTAATAGTGTAACATCAAGTGGTGTTCAAATGGGCAACTCGTTCCAGTACTTTATTTTTATCACACTCATTATTAAAAATTCAACTTCACATAGGCATAAAATGGAAGCAACACTCAACATTTTTATTTAGTTCAGAACATTCTGAGTGAACTAATGCCAAAATATAACAGCCTCTGGCCTCAGAGACTTCTCCTACCCCAGAGGTTCCCAGACTTTCGCTGCATATTGAGATCATCAGGGATCTCTAGAAAAAAAAAAAAAAAAAAACAGTGATACCTGGCTTATACCCCAGAAGTACTGATTTCATTGGTAGAGGTGGAACTTGGCAAAGGAATTTTTTAATAACTTTTTATTTTAGGAGTTTTCGATTTAAAGAAAAGCCATAAAGATAGTAGAGTTCCCATATATCTTCTCCTCGGTCTCCCCTATTATTAACATCTTACTTTGGTATGGTGCTTTGGTCACCATCAATGAACCAATCTTGAAATACTGATATGTAATTTTAAACTAAAGTCTATACTTT